>NC_045576.1:7045319-8400638 GCF_009819795.1 Aythya fuligula | reverse complement strand
CACACAATGTATGTTCAAACGCTGCTGGATCTTCTTAACAGATGAAAACTCCTTGGGCAAGACACAAATCTTTTGTATGCTGTTAAGATTTTTTGTTCAAGCAATGTTACATTCTTATTAGTTTACTGACTTTATTTTGCTTAAATACTGAGTTATCAGTGCTGCACTCCCTGAAAGATACTGAAAATGATGCATTTCTACTGGAGAAAATAGCAGCCAAATGTGCAAAACTACAGTACTCACAGCTGCAATCTACAGGATACAGAATTTCTTTAATATATATCTACCTTAGAAATTTCTTTGGTGCATAAATCCCTAGCTTCTATAGCTTCCGCCTTTATAGACACACATGGATTTCAATAAGATGCAAACATCACAAATAAGTCATCATCATAATAACTGGTTTTGACCTGTTTTCTACTTTCCCTTCAGTGACTCCTGTATCTGCTGGCCAGTTTCATCCAACTTTGACAAAGAAGATACCTAAGCGTTTTGTGAAAACTGCGTAGAAGGAACCAAAATATTGTCTTAGAAAAAGGTAGGTAAAATGAAGATATTAGAGATTGCTGTTAGCAACAGTCAACTGAGCAATCAGCAGGTGCGTTTGCAGGATGGCTGGCACAAAGAGCTTGGAAATAGCCACAGCATCTGCTGCCTTTGCTTTCTAATGAAGGGGATTTGTGAAGTGGTAAGAGGGGACAGAAGCTATAAGGAATCTAACGTGATTCCGTAGGAAACCAGGCTTCATTATTTCTTCTGTTTATGGAGCAGTGTTAAAAGAAAACCTGCATAACCTTTTGCCACAAAGAGCCCCCCCCCCCAGAAGGTCAAACTAGATACAAAAATCATTCCACTAACATGTAGCCACTTCCGTGACCAAGGGCATTTGGGTGATAGCAAGTGGGCACTAAGATGGCACACAACTTTGCCCAATAAGAGAGGATGATTCCATCTGAAATTTGACCATAGATATGGTCAAATATGGCATACATCTCTGTGCTTCCAAACAATATTATTCTAGTATACTTATATTTATTTATATGCTTACACCAAGGAGTTTGTAAGCTCTATAAAGAGCCTGGATACAACAACCATCTTATCATGGGTAGACAGTAGCTTCCTTATAGCAAGAAGATGTCAAATAAACAAGATAAAGTGCCAAAGGTTTAAGCCTGAAGTTGAGATTTAGAGGCATGGATTTAGTGTTGTGTATCTGCTGAATCTGAGAATCTCTCCAATATCACTGCCTTCTGGCCATGTCAAATCCTTCTTGGTAGTGAGGTTCTGGGTGCAGAGTTTCTCTCTCCAGCGTTCGAATCCGTCCCTTGGCAACATACGAGGAGACCTGTTTAGTGGTATTTCTGCACTTCTAATTGAGCAATACCTAGTAAATGGCCCCAGATGTGTCAAGTAGGGATTTACATCCCAGTCTGTCTTCAGGCTATAGGAACCATGGCAGACTGTCATTTTTAATAACACACTGAAAGAAAAGATCACAAATGTACATTTGCATCAAAAGCTGAAGTCACTCGAAAGTAGCTATTAATGTCCATCACATAAATAATATGCTTTACAAAACTAAACACAAAAATACACTTATATGGAGGGGCTCTGATAATATCAAAATGGCATTTGTGTGACTAAAAGTAATGCACATTTTGATCTTTTTTTTTTTTTTTTTTTTCCAAAGGCTTCTTTGCACAGTACATTTGAATGCTATTTTGGGTAGAGGTCTGAAATAGTCCTAGATGAAATAGGACTAGATGAAATACTTAGTTAAGGCTAAATCCTTAGTTAAGGCAAAGTGTCTTCAAAGGAGCTTTTATGTGCCACCTCAGCACAGCTGTACTGCCCTTGGCATAGCCCTGGAAGCTGCTGTGATCTAAATTCATCTCTGCGATGTATTTCTTTGCACTGTTTGTGTGGCAGGGAACAGAGGACTGCAGAATACAAGTAGAGGGATTTAATACTATCAGTGGCAAATTATAATGTTGATATGCTGCCGCCAGCTGCTTGCTGGGGCACAATGGAAAGTATATGGGAGTAAAGGATATACACCCATTCCTTTTTCCTACATATCCCAAGGAAGTCACAATTTGTCCTTATTAATCCCTGCCCACTTTTCTCCTTTGTGCCCCCAACCCCAATAAATATCCCTAATGGATCAATGTGGCAATGTGCCATCTATGTAAGTGTATTCTGTGCAACACCCTCTTCTGCTGAACAGCTTCCATGAGACAGGTGGCACTGAACTGTTAAAAAAGTAAGTTAGAGAGCAGTCGATTTATTTTTTATTTTTATTTTTTCTGTGTGGTGTGTTACAGGCTAGAGATTAGCACTACTTATATTTATATGAAGTACATTTTCACCTTGGTACCAAAAGCAGTTTTGAAATAGTCAGACCTTGCAAATTCACAATAGCAACACTGAAACCAGGAGTCATCTTTCTTGAAAAAACAGAATTATCTTTTAATAGTCACTACAGATGCTCCAACTGTCTTGTGAAATGATCCCCTCAGGGAATATAAGCACCCATATGAACTTTCTTCAGTTAGTTTTAAGTTATGATGCAAGTTATACTGATTTAAGTTAAAGATAACTTTCCAGAAGCCATCCCTTTAGCCATTTTACAGCATTATTCAGAGCTGGGGCTGATGCAAGAGAGACAAAACATAAATTCAGAAAATAAACAGTTTATTGACTTTCCTTACAGATGATGATGTTTCTTTAGACTGATGCTTTAATCAAATGTCTTACAGTGAGTTTCTAGAATCTGAAAAATTCTGGAAAATAGACTGCAGATGAAATCTTATATGCTTGTTCACTTTTATTTGACTGCTGAAATAATGAATGATAGGATACAGCCTTTAGGAAAAAGGTGAGAGTCTCATACACGTACAGACAGAAAGATACATATAAATGTACTTATTTTTCTTTCAAGACAAATGTTGTAAACTGAGATAGGAAAGACAAAATGGATTTTAGAGAAAACTCATGAAAATGAGACTGTTATGTATTTGGATTTTTCTACTGATGTACCAGAATTCTACACTTTCTTCTTTTATCCAAGTTTAGAAAAGGAGACATCAAAAAATGTTTCTTTAATAATCTTCTCCGTATTTGTCAGTTAAAACAGACTCCCCAGTGTTTTTTGGCAGACAAGTTAAACTTTTTTTTTCAGTTTAGAAGCTAAGATTTCCATTGTCAGACTTAATTTGCAGTCTGGGACTGTTTATTGTTCAGGGACATGAGCAATAACTTGATAAAGAAGCTGGGTTTAAAACTGTTTAGTTATAATTGCTTTCAGTTGAAAGGTACATACAATGAACTATTTATAAATTCAAACACTTACCTACATGACACAGAGGGCTGCCACACATCTTAGTAATAATACCATGAGCTATGATTTTCTGTCATTTTCTGTACAGGAACAGCATATCCCAAATAAAAAAGGGCACATGCAAAAGATTATTTGCTCTTTCCAATTTCCTTGTACGGCTTGCAATCCCCTGTAATATATACTACCTCTTACATTAAAACAATTTCTTACCCCCAATTCATGTACTTTTTCTTCCCCTGCTTCAGAATCATTTATTGATGGTATTTTCTCAGCCTGTTGAGTGACACACAGGTTAAATACCCCTACTGTTTCGCCATCCAGTTCTCAGTTGGACAAGGAGCTGCTGATCACAGATACGTTTTTAATTCTTAGACCACTAATTCATTGGTGGTAGATAATTGACCCCTGTTCCAGTTTTTGCCCCTACCCTTCTTTCTGGCATCAAATTCTAAAACACCTCAATTAATTCCGCTATCTATAAGCAAACTGCCTGCTTCACCCTTCAACAATCAGTGATTAACAGTATCAAGAGGAAGAACAATGAACTTGCACTTCTCTCTAACACTCAAAGTTCTGAATGGCACATCTGACTACCACAGCAATTTGTATTTCACCCTGACAGCAGTGTTATTTATCCTTGTCTTCACTAGCTTGCAGCAGAATTGACATGTGTCTATTATAAAGTCCCTACTCCAGTTGCAAGACGAGCAGAAATCCCTGACAAAACTATGATGGTTTCTTGCTTACCTTCAGTATAAAACAATGTAAGGAGATGCAACTGTGAGAACTGTTATCTGCTGTGCTTGAGACAAAAAAAAAAAAAAAACAAAAAACTTTCAAAATCACCAGTCTTGCAATGATTTTGTGCTAATTCTCCGGCCACAGAGCACGTTTACTTGTCCCTAACTTTCTTAACTTTTATGTGAATGACCTGATGATAAATCAGCGTCAAACAGATTAGTCATCTCTTGATTGTTTCCTTTGCTGAGATCGCTGCAACTGAACAAAAACATAGTTCATAGCTTTAACCATCAGGGATGAAAGTAAGAGTTAATGTACAAAACAAAAGAGAAACTTTTCTCCAGCTTCTTTAAGGGCCATGTCTGATTCCAGTTCATCAGGTGCTGGATCTCTCACAGCTCACACTTCACAGCTGCAGCCAACAGGCCACAAGCTATTGCTGTGCCTGCTGTCTGCGTAACTCTTTGGAAAGCTGACTTAGCACCTTTCACCCTCAGATCTTCAGCCAGAATGTATCTGCTGCCTACATGGGCAGCAGACACATAGCATACATCATAGCCTCCTGTTCCCACATAGAAACTGATTCCCAGCTACACTCCATTACAGAATTCCAGAGCATTTTGTTAATCATCTTCAGGAAAAATGGCTTGAATATAAACGCGTATTCGATGGGTGCAGGCTATGGATGCTGAATGGCTAACAGTCAGCCTTGCCACCAACTCCCCGCGATGTAGAGCCAAGTGCATAGTCAAGGTAGTGCCTTACATAAGAACTGTTTGCTATGCAATATATTCACCTGCCAACTAGGAAGCTGCTGTTTGAGCTCACATAGGGGAATAAACTAATATTGAAATAAGAAGAACTGAAGAAGAATTATTTATGAACAGTTCAAAATAATTCTTGTAAGTTCAAGTTGGCCTTACATTGATTACAAAGAGAAAAAAGAAAATCTGTGTTGGATGCTGTATAAATTATTCTCAAACATTTAAGAAACTGTTGCAATGCTGTTTTTAAACACAGATTACGTTAGCTACATTGCTGTGTAGTTATTTAAAATTCAGAATATATCACCTTCCTAAAGGACATTCATGGCACTGATAACAACATAACGAGTATCTCACATTTTCATATCTCACATACATAACCAGGGATCATAAAAGCTTCTTTCCAAATTGTAGTCTTTTGCCATTGAGAACAAAAAGTCATAAAACTTTGAGGCAAGGATTTACCAGGAGGGAAGGCATGTGGATTCTCATTAGTTCTGGTTGGCATGGCAAGTGTTTTGCTTTAACTGACCTAGTGGAAGCTGAAAAATAACCTTATATATGCTAGTATCTTCTCCATATATCTGGACTTTGATATGATTCATTCCCATTTATTACATCAGGTTGTCTGTAAAATGCATTTCTTTAATATTATTCCACAAATATCTGCTTGTAAGAAAATATTATATTTTAATAGGTTTCAATATAATGTCATACATTAATTATTGTATGTTTCTAATGAAAAGAAAGAAAGGGAAGGACAATGAAAGAAAAAGAATGAATCTGAGACCAGGAAATACATTTTAACAATGCTAAAGTACAAAACTGTATTCCATGTAAAGTATATAGTGTTAGGAGACTTATACACCTTTACTGTGTGAGCAGTGCAAAAGAAAAAAAAAAAGTTTTCAGCGTTTTCATATAGTGGTTATAGCCTCAAGTACAGAACCCAGTACAAAGACAAGATATATGGTACTTTTACTTCTGCAAGGTTTGAAATAAGCATCTAGGTTTATAAATAGACTTAAGAGCAGGATGAAATAAATCCAAATAAGATACTATCAAAATAGAGCGCAATGTATATTAGTAGATAGAAAAAGACCATTTAGAGCAAATTTGTACTTTTGAAAATTCCTTTGAATATATCAAAATATTTAGGAATTGGAGCCCAGCTGCTGCTCCAGCCACCAAGGTACTTCTTTCCAAGGTATTCCAAGAAATTTGAAAGCAATTTAAAAAGAAAAAGAAACAATTAAGGTAGGAAAAAAGAAAGCAGTGGGCAAGACCTATGGCTGGTGTCAGTTAGCTCTGCTTCAATAACAGCATTGACTCTTTAACCTTCTCATGGTTCTGCTGTCCAATGTCCACATCAGCAGATGCCCTTGATGTTTCAAACAACATCACAAATTTTATCTAGGGTTTCATCAAATAGTCTCAAACATCCTAACTACAATGTATGAGACGTATCTGTCCACACATTTGTTCAGTTAAGTTACTGCATGCTTAAATCAGCATACGAGAGGGTAGATTTGCCCCCTTCTTGTATACATACATATGGCGTTTTCCTATCAATGACATGGGAAGTGCATGCTATACATATTCCCAGGTTTTGCATAATCGTCTTTGCAAGGATACCATGGGTTGCTTTTAATTACTACATAACTGAAGCTGAGATACAGTTTCACGTATCATTTGAAAGATGCTGCTGTCAAAATTAGACATCCTGAGATCCAAACCAGGGTACCATATAGCTTGTGGAATAATCCCATTAAATCACTTCTTCCTGCCGTATCTAGGCTTTCCTAGGAAATTTCCCATGGCAGACAAGTGAGTTTGTTTTATGACACTGGACAAGATTAAATGGCAAGAAGAGGAACTGTATTGCAGCAACAAAACCTCCTCATCTACTATGAAGAAGATGTAGAAGTGCATTCCAGTGCTCTTTCAGGATTCCAGTGCTATTTCAGGATCCTTCACGATTTTAGTGGTGTTCCACCGTTGTAGACAACCAAAAATTTAGGAAAACATCTGGGTTCCCACATATTCCAAATTAATTCAGTCTTAAGATGGGATCACTGAAGTGATAAGGAAGCAGAAGACCCTGCAAATAGACAGATCTAGCACCTAGATAAATGCTTTTTCCTAAGTGCTTTTGAAAAGATACATTTTTTCCTGTTCTAAATAGTGACGAGGACTAACAAACAACAGTTATTTTAAACTGCTAGTTTCATTTTATGTTCACTTACAAATATATCTGAGAACACACAACACTGTAGAAGTATTAGAAATCATTTAAGCAGCAATACTGTATCACATTTTTTATTCATTAAAGTTTTTGATATTTGCATCAGACTTCTGACTTTCTAAAGCCGCTCTAAATCAAAACATCATATTAGTAAGCTCTCTACAAATTCATCACAAATCAGTTTACAGATGACATTGATGTCTTATTGCTATCCATTCCTCCTGGACCATTTCTAACAATTCATTTTTTATATTCCTGCAGTGCTGAAATATGGTTCACACCAGTATCTGTCCTTTTAGTAATCACCAAAGCAAAGCTTGGCAGTTGTCATATATTGCACTCTTGAGAAAAATGCTAGTAATACTCTGAATTGATTGATCAGTGTGGAATCAGAACTAGCTGGCAAAGAAACCATTAGCTGATTTCAATTCATAAATCTCTTCTCTCCCACCCTATTTTAGTTTAGAAACTGCTAAATATTACCATTATCTTGTGATGCATAGGATGAAGCCATTATTTATAAATATATTAATTTAACTAATGTGTGATTGCATTCATTAATGCCCTTATAAGTAGGCAGACTTATGGATTTTACTGAGCAAATTTCATTTATGTACACTGAGCTAGTGAATGTATCTAACAGCCCTTGGCTAGCAGACATTAATCTGTTCATCTCCTCAGAGGTCAAAATCAGGCACAACATTCTTCCTTATCTTAAAAATAAAGTGATTTTAAACAGAACTTCACCTGCTGTAAACAACAGTTTAAGTCCTCGAATATGACCTAAAATGATTAGTAACACAGGGTGCTGCTTACATGACAGGGTTTAATTAATCGGCAGGGATTCACGTAGTGTCTAAAGCAAATGCTGTTACTTAACATGTTTTAGGAGAAAAAAAAATAAGGCCAAGAACAGGGAAAAAACTGCTAGTTGGTTAAAAAGATTTCCTGAAGAGATCTTAACATCCCATCAATAAAGCAAAGTGCACTATCCCCAAGAACTTAAAAATCTAAAGGCAGAAGTGGCATACATGTTGTTGGAAGGTGAGTGTGAAATGACACACTGGAACTTACAGAGAACAAGTTTTGGGGGAACAAAGGCAGAGGACTTGGAGAAGAGAGACTGCCAGTGCTGGTGAATGAAGGAGGAAATCCCAGCAGAGGACCAGCTCAGTGCAAAATGAGATTTGTTCATCTGCTACTAGTAGTAGTACACACGTGATGGTCCAGAAAGCCCTGCTTTGGAGACTGAAATCCATTGTGCTTGCTGCCCAAATGGCACGCGCCTGCAGCAGCTCGGCAGTAAAGTTATTCTGTTGTGCTGTTGCTGGTTGCCTTGGTGCTTATGTGAATCCAAAGAAAAAAAGTAGAGAAAGTAAAACCGTATTTTCCTTTGTGACAGAGTGGAGAAGTGTGATTTGCATATTAATAAGTGTTTGTATTGTTTATTAAAAAAGGGCTGTTTATCTGAAAAGGGCTGTGTGTTAAATTCACTAAAATGGATAATCAAGAGACAAATCTGGGCCTGAGAGAGAGCTGAAACTTTGGGAGTTTCCTCAAAAGCAGCATTTCTTTGGGGGAATTTATCTGCATGTAAACTCATTAAGTATCTTGTGCTGAGATTCTGGATCTTGAAATCCAATTAGCTGTATCAATGATATTCAGCCTTGAGGACCTGAAAAGCCACTTTCTGAGGAAATGGAGAAGCACAAACATAGAAAATAGCACAAAACAATTCAGAATAACATCTGACTATTCTTGAATTGTAAATCGCATGAGCTGATACTGTACTGCAATGGTTTAACAGCATATAAAGCAACATACTGTTGCTCACTGGATCTTTATTGTGCAAATTGGATCAAAGGTATATTTGGTAAATTGCATTGCAATCCCATTTGCTTCTGAATGGATTGGGAAGAAGTTTCTTCTCAGCCTCAGGTCAGACATACAAACTCACCTGCTGTGTAACAGGCCACAGGCACCTGGTAGGCTGTGGAGTAGGTAGACAGTAATATTCTTTCTTCATACTTTCCTTTTAGACCATTCCTTTTCTTTAGGAACATGAATATATATTTTTTTCCCAAGTGGTCTAAAAAATCGCAGGAATGCCTCAATACAATTTACTAAAGTGTCTTCCACTACTAATACTGAAATAAACTCTCTGATGAAAGAGGCTAGAAAGGTGAGAACTTAAAAGTGGAATTCTGAGTCCTGATAAATTGAGTAATGGAAATGGTTTGGAACAGTTTTGGTCTGTTGTTGTAGAGATTGAGAACTAAACAGGTCACTGGTTTACAGAAACTAAGCAACATTCTACAACCCCAAAAAATAAAGCCCCAAGAGAAACCAGTGGTAGGGAATGAAAGAGTTTGGAGGAAATACTAAGTGTGTGAGCAAGTTGCCCAGCTGTACATTGCTTGAATTGCTCTACACTGGTCTTGAATTTTGTTCCTGGGGTGAACATCTTCTGTTCCTTCTTAAGTTAATTAAAAAAGTGAAGAACACAAAGTAGAAATGTGGTTTTCAAAATCAGAACTCAAAAATGATTTCTACTTTCATAGAAGAAATCTTTGTTAAAAATGTGAAGTTACTGTTTCAGGAGTAATTGGTATGAAAGCTTCCTTCCCTCTAGCTGCTCTCCTAAGGCATGACTCTTCCAGCTCCCTTTTCACAAGCTATGTATAATTTTGTCTCTGTATGCAACTACCTGTCTCATGTGTATTTAAGTTAGCTTATTATAACTTTGATTTGAAACCACATCAACCACCTTTTTTATTTATTCATCATTTTTCTTAGGATCGGTTCCATAAATTTCTTTAGTGTACAGCATAATCACAGTAAAGTCTTGTCTACAAAATTCCCTGGCTGCTATACCAATTGGTTCATTGCCCTGAAAACTGAAGTGCTTCAGCCCACATGAAACGCACCTCAGTATTTAACATATAAAACACATTACCCAAAAAGTGAGCATAAATATACTACCTGCCAAATCAACTCGGCACTGAAGCCTTAACTATGAGAAAAGATTTTTTTTTAAGGCATCAAATTGCAATCTTTTCCTTAAAGGAGAATTTTGATTCAGCCATTTTAGAAATATCTCTAAAATAGATTAGCCATAACTAGAACAAATCCTGTTCTCATAATGTGATGGAAAGCTATCTCTGCTTGACAGCAGCAGGATAACATTTGTGAGTACGATAAGAATATCTCATTACTGATATAACATCTCCCAGGCCCTTCATGCTTCTGATATTTTATTAATAATCAGACATTTGCTTCTTTCTGAACTGGCATAAAAACCAGTTAAATTCTTAGAACTGCTGAAGACATTAAATAGTCTGAAACTCCTTGCTTTGATTCACTGACAATGGGCATTAATTTTTTTCTTGACTATTGCATTATGTCATACTGTAGTTTGTAAATAACCTGAAAAATGTCATTCTTTACATAAATAGCAAAATTGATACAGCTCCTTTTTTGTATCAAAATGAAAAATCTCAATGCATTTCTGTGTAAAAAGCAAAATGTGCATATTCCCCTGAAATTTGGACCATAGTTGGGAGCATAACTGTCCTTCAGTAAGTAACAATAATACCATTTTCTCATTTCTCTGAGGAAGTTTGCATCAATTCTGGCCTATATGCATGTGTACCACCAGAAGCTCAATGGGAAGTACAGAGCAAATTCCCATCTCATGTTTTTTTTTTTTTTCCAGAAGAAATCTAATTTGTCAAGACAACAGGAGAAGATAAATCATTTTGGAATAATCTTTTGTTAGAATCTCTGCTAGTTCCAATATTGTAAGTCACTGTGCTTTTTCATTTGCATTGCTCTGTGTTACAGAGACTGAATAGAAGAACTGTCCACATAGAATCAGCAACAAATCTTTAAAATACCGTTTTAAACATGCCCACGTAGGGGAAGAAACAAACAAAACAGAAAAATTAAAACTAATGATTGTTTCCAAGTGTACTAACAGGCTCTACTAGGAAAAAGATGTTTCATTTGTAAAATAAATTGAGAATTGAAAAATAGAAACCCTCCAGTTGGATGAACAGAATTGATACATCATTTTTTTGAGGATTTCTCTTAAGCTTCCATACTGTGAAAATATTCTTTAGTAAAAAAATAATAAAATCATCAAGGATAATCAAATTAATTTCAAATTAATATTTCACTCGGCATGGTAATTTTGGAACAAAATGTATCTCGGAAATGAAAATGGCTGATTCTTTCAGTACTAAAATTTGTCTGCACCCCTAATTTTTAGGAAGTATAATTCTTTAGTAAACATAAAAGGGAAGAATGAATTGGTACCTAACCTCAGCAATGCAGAAAATCATTTTAAGAACAATGTATGTAAAATGTCCCTAAATATGCTACTGGTATGAACAGGAGACTACTAAGAGTGAAACGTGCTTGGGATCCAAATCTGCTTTCATTGTTTAGATTTCCTAACTTGCCACATTTTTTTTTATGTTATACACTGACATATAAAAGTTTTAATTCTGCTTATTAGCTCTGAGTCAGCAAGCACAAATGCACATACTTGAGTGTTTTTAAAATTCATAGCCATAAATAATTTCTGGTGAATTACTTTGACCTATATGCATGTATTAGCACAACACTGCAATATCTGAGTTGCAAAAACTTGTAGAAACATTACTGAACTTGAGTTTTTTACTACAGTAAAAAGCTTGTACAAATTTTATCTTCTATCATAACTTAGATACAGTATAAAAAGATCTGAGGACCTATCAGTAGTGTTCTGGTGTGTACACATACCTCAGACAACAATCTCCACCTGTTTGAACAGCATGTCTAGGTTCCTGAGCCACAGGTAGACACATTAGCTAACCCAAGATGACTGTGGTTGCACACCTCATTTTTTTAAGATAAACTTCCCAAATCTGGTTAGGCAAGATAAGGTTTCTATATACAGCATTTAAAAAGTATTATTGGTCAGAAACAGAGCTTAACAAACTAGTCAGCCATGTCAGTCACTTTTCAACAAGGAATTACCATGCTGATTTTATCTGAAAAATATTATTTTAAGCTGAGAAAGTCTTTGTCAACCTATTGTTGCCATCCGATCCAAGGTCTTTGGACATTTACTTATGATCTATTGAAATAAATGTCATTTTATTTTCTAATTAATGTATGTCCAGATATGTCCAATAAAAAAAATCTTCCTATGAGTCTAAGTGCCAGTACTCTCCAGATAACACAGAAACTAGGTTATTTTTTGAACATGTTTATCTGCTTGTCCTGTCATCGGATATGCATCACATAGTTCCCTTTATTTCTTAATACAAATAAAGTCAGTCATCCCTTCCTAACATGACGTTACTGCAATGTGATCCTGATTTAGATGAATAAAAGAAGGTTCTGGCCATCTTAAACAACACTTTTAGAATAATGGCTTTATAATGCCATTCAGGGTGAACACCAAATTTAATTATAAACACACAGTTTCTAAAAATGAGATGCTTGTCTTCCAGACAGCAGAGTTTCATGTAATAGTTCATATGAAATTATAAATATGGGCTAGAAGACATCTGAAAATATATGGTTGCTATCTCTCCAATGGTGAATGAAATTGAACAATTTGCAAAGGATTATGTTGCTCTTATTCTGCCTCAGATCCAACTGAGATAGAAGTGTAAATGCTTTAGAAATATAAAGTACAGCAAATGTTTGTAAGTCTATTAATGTCTTGTTTTTATACCAGAACATGATAGAACACCTACCTTTCTTCCCCCCGTGTTTATGCGAAGTGGTGTTAAGAAAGGATCAAAAATCATATGGCTGGTTTCAATATTGACAGGTGACTGTCTTTTCCCAACAGAGCAAAGATTCCAAGCTGAGTTCACCAAACCCCAAAAGGAGGGAACTGTAAAACAAAAAAAGTGCAAGTTAAAAAAAGTCTGGAAAAAGTAGAGAAATACATGCAAGGCAAATAGCCAGACAATTAAACTCGCCATACTCTCTGCATGCACGCATTGGAAGTGAACACTGGCAAATTCATCTAGCAATTGATATTTAAAACTTCCTACACAAAGACCAAAGCATATTGTTTCATATATTTTTGTATCAGCAAAGAGGGTGTATTTTTTTGCCTTTATGAATGTACCTAGCTATAATCCCAGATTCAATTATAAATAGCTTCTTTGTTGCCAGTCTTATGGAATATTTACTTAGCATAGGTATGTGACTCATTTGTTCTTATGCTAATTTTACATACATACAATGTGTCATTGGGCTGAAACCATTCTGTTTTACTCAACTCCTTAAAAGTTTTTATATTTAGTAGAATTCATTAAAAAATACAGCATAATTGTAGGAGAAACATACAGTGTGATCCCAGAGAACAGGCCTGCTCTCTAGACAGGTTCTGTTCATTTCCATTCCATTCACCCAAGTCTTTCTTAAGTCAGAATTATGATCTAAAAAAAATTCTCGTTGGAAAAGCCATGCTCTGGTGGTGATAGTTCCTTCCCTGTATGTGCAATGGTTTGGGACATGGAGGAAGCCCTGATTTTTGACAAGCCGAGTTCCTCTAAAAGGTTCTGTGCCCCTGACTGGGAAAGGAAGAAATGTGATCTGATTAGCTGCATACTGCTTCTCATCAGATAACCGCAGGTTGAAGGTTCATATTGTATCTAATCTGCAATTTACAGACAATGTCAGCCTCTCACTGGATGCTGAAAAAATCCTGACTAAATGAGCAATAAGCAACTAATAAAATACACGGAGACAGATTCAAACTTAGGTGTACACTTTATCCCTGTCTAAAGTACGTAAGGCAACTTTGACTTTATTCTGAATAAAGTCAAAGAGAATTATTCTGTGTGGTTTTGTGTAGCAGGTGGGCATTTTAGAGATGCTCATGTTGCTGTTCTTTGTTGGTTTTCCTTTTTTCTTTTTATGTTTTGTTGAAAGTTTTCATAACCTTTGAGCCTCCCAGCATTCTTCTAATCAACTGTGTGACAAAGGCTACAAACCCAGGCTGGGGGAAGGAGCCCATGGCTGAGCCCCTGGGGCAGTAGCACAGGTGTTTTGCCTAGAGGGTGGAGCTGCACACAACTCATCCCTGCTTATAAAAAGCGTTGGGTTGCTACAGCCTGCTGTTTGGAGGGCTTTGTAGTGTGAATACTTGCTTCTACCTCCAATTTTTAATTATTCTAGTAAGAACCTGCATAGAGCATTGCTTGGATTTGACCCAAATAAGTCCATTTGCATTGGACTTAATGCACTGGGAAGGTATTTCTTTGTGGAGAGACAGGAGGAAAATATCTTCTAAGTAGTGTAGCCTCAGGACAGTGGCTGATACTTGTGTTTTTGTGTTATGCCTTATAGAACAGCTCATTTTTTTGCCCTCAAAGTTTAATGTTGACCCAATCGAAGTTTAATTTTAACCTGTAAGTTAGTATATAACTTCATGTCTAACTGTGCTATGAAAGTAAATGATCATTAGGATTTCTCAGGATGTTGCTTGCACAGCAAAGCTCTAGCTTAAGTATCTACACAGAAGCAATGAAAAGTATTTTGCGGTGGAGTATCAGCCTATTGCTGTAGCTTACAAGCTATTGTTTGTAGATATTACTTCTTTTATAAAATTCCTGAAAACTCCTTTTTCAGTGAATGCTTTTTTTTTTTTTTTTTCTTCTCATCTCTAGTCTGTGCACCTGCACCTCCTCTGTCTGCTCTACCAGTCAATGTCTACTTCCCTAGGAAACTTAGGTAACTTCAGGAGTTTCCAGAGTATACTAAGCAAGAGTGCTAATGCGCTGAGAATGAATAAAATAAATGCAGTACAGTTTAAAGTAAAACAAAGTATATCTCATTATTTGTGTGCCCTTTTTCTTTAGGGAAATACCACAGGATCTCACTATGGATTTCATCAGAGAAAAAATCCCTCTTTATGTAGAGGTCTAAATTAAGTCTCGCTTAATCGAGATGATCAGGTTTACCTTGATAGATCCCACTGTGGTGTTAATTCAAACAAAACATTAATAGTGAAACTGTAGAACTGTAGGTTCAAGAGAGAAAACATTTAAAAGGAAATATGTTACTGAGATGGTTTCTAAAAATCTTTTGGGCAGGAATACTGCTGGTATTGTTAAAAGTGCATAGTTCTTTAGCAAGCATTTTAGAAACAAGCCTGATATGGTAAGGGCAATAAAATGGTAAGCAAACTATCCATTATCTTCAAGTTTGTATTACTTAAAGAACTTATGATGTAACTGAGATTGTCCCAGAAGAGCCATGATGGAAAATATCTTTTATGAGTGGATGTTTCATAATGTCCCTTCTGTTCCTGACAGGGCAACTCTGTGTTCTGTGCACTGCTGGTCATGCTGGCCCACTGCTGGGAAGTCAAGGAGGTGGAGGTCTGACTTGATGCTGCACAGGAAAGGTTAGTCTTGTCACCTAAACACATAACTTTGTGCTGTTATCTTTGATGTCTTTCTAAATGCCTGGGTAGCTTATGCTTGAGCATCTCTTCAAGATGTGCTTGGTGCTATCTCTATTATATACGGTTGGATGGAAAGTACAGCAATGGTAAACTTTCCTCTGTGATCAGAAGATAACAGAAGATAAACATGTTCGCTTATGCTTCAACCGAAGGTTAATTAGGGAAGACTGACCTGAGGCTGCACACCTAAGTTAACTAGTGGATGGGGATATCATGCAATATTAACGTCTAATTATATTTAATTAAAGTAATTAGTATTGCTGCTTAGATGCTCAAAGTAATAGAAAAGTATTCAGAACCACGATGGAAAATCCCAGCAGTATTCATGTAGAAAACCAAGGCTTAAATTAAATATAAGTACCGAATTAACTGATTAGCCTAAAGAAATTAGTAGCTGAATTTAGGAAAACACAGCAAAATATTCGTTATTCTATTATTCCAGGTTAACTATCAGGGAACGTTCTACTAGAGAGTAGGTCCTTAATGAAACACCTCCTTCATCACGATTACCTGCATTGTATTTCCATAAATATCTGGTCTTGTGTGAGTGGGAATACACTGCATCTTTGTGTGTGGACCTCTGAAGCATTTTTGACAGCAGCCCAGCTCCTGTGCTGTCCAGCAGCTGCTCTTATGAGTTAGTTCGCATGCAGCCCACACAGTAGTTTACAATCTCATTTAACAAGGTTCTCCAGCTACTGGTCATTCTGCCAAAAGTTTTGGTATATTGATCATGTCATCTCTGCCTTTGTCTATAAATTCTCCTGAACTTCCACTGCTTGAGCTCATTTCTCACGAACATGTTACACAGATATGAGGTGACAAGTTTTTGCCTGACCAGTGTCATGCCTTCAGCCTTCTCATAACAGAAAGAAAATTGGATAAATTCAGTCTATTTACTTTGTGTGTTTGTGCACTACGGACAACGGGTTTTGTGTGTGTTATGTGGGGAGGAGGTGAGAGGATCACATTTTATTATACCTATGCAAAAATTGCTGACATACTTATTCATAGCCTGGATCTTATTGCAGCTGCTAGTTTTTTCAATTTACTGGGAACAAGTTATATTGAGATATATGAAGATGCTCTAGTATCAGCGTGACACGATAGAATGAGGGATTCTGATGGCTTTCACCAAACCTATGCATAACAACAGTGAAATAATAGCAGCTAGAACAATAAAGTAAGGATTGAATGCAATTCTCCTAGTGATCACTACTGTGGATTTGCTTGAATAAATGCATCTCAAGAGGAAAAGCAAAGTAATGAATGCCAAGTGTCCGATAAGGATGCCCTTCTGTAGGTACAGTGAACTCGCAGATAAGTGTGAACTGTCTGTACTGTGCGTTGGACATGTAGCAGTATGCACCCGTGTTACACAATCACAGAATGGCTGAGGTTTGAAGGGACCTCTGGAGGTCATCTGGGCCCTGCTCAGGAAGGGCTGCGCAGTACCAGGTGCACAGCACCATCTCCAGATGGCTTCTGAGTATCTGTAAGGACGTGGAGGAGGCAGTAGTAACAAATCTCCATGCTGTGAGAGGAGAGGCACAGATTTTCCTAGTATGGGATCAGAGGTGCATGCTGTGTACTACATCTGAAATATTACTTGATCTTCGAAAAAGATTCTAGATTGATAGTTCTAGGTCATGAAAGGGTTGGGGACAGCTAAGTACTGTCTCCCAGTTTTTCTCTGGCATTGGAGGGCTTATTTATGAAGAAGCTTGGGTTCTGCCCTGTTCTCTTTCTGCACCTTGCTCTTAGCAAAGCCACAAGTCTAACTAGAACCTCTCTGAGGTGCTTTCTGAAGAGTCCTTGTGAGGCACTGGCTGAAAGAGATTTGGTCTAGCTCAGAGGAGAAGAGGTGCATCCAGAGTGGGGGACAACTTGGCACTTCTTGCACACCTGGCTCTGGGGGGCAGAGTGCTCCTGGGGCTCATACTGTAGTAAGGCTGCTCCGGGTTGTCAGTTTGCTGCATGGAAATCCCAGATGTTTTTCATTCTGAAATGACTCTGTGACTCTCTGTGTGACTGCAAAGTTTTAATATCCAGGAAATATCCCAGTGTTTCTCACTATAGCTTCTGAGTTTAGAGTAGAACACAGGAGCTGTTCCAAAATGTTCCTTGTTGCCTCATGTAAGTAGATGAGATGGAATTGCAGCAGAACAAATAGAGGATGTCTGGGAGGAAAGTGTGATAATAGATAATACTATACTGAATTTAATATTTTCATATATAAGTTAAAAACCCTTATATAGTGGATTTTTGTGTAGCACCTTTAAGAAAAGGAACTAAATGGTAAAGTGGACGCTGGTACTGCTGGAGTGTAAGCCAAACTGGGTGTTGTGTGTTTATTCAGAGCCTCTGTTTAAATAGGGTCAAGGAAAACTCAGTAAGCGTCAACAAAAATGAAGAAAGCAGCGAAAGTAAGAGCATCCTTCAAAAAACGGTGTTCAAATAAGAAAAATGGAAAAGATGATAACTCTGACATGTTAAATATAAAACTAAAATAAGACAAGTCAAGAGAAGATATTGAAGAACAATTTGCTAAAGTCATAAAAACCACTAACAACTTTTCGCAAGTGTATGAGAGGCAAGGATCCTGTCAGAGTCTGTAGGACCAGCTGATTGTTGTAAAAGAAGCACATGAAAGATAATGTAGCAGCAAAGCTATATCAATTCCTCTCCTTATTGCTTACAAAGGTGCCAAGGGAGGTTCCCAGATGGGAGCTTGTTTATGGGGAATGAATCTGAGAAACTGTCTCAAACTTGAGCATCAGAAAATTACTTTCAGTATAAACTGACAAAATAAAAAAAATCACTGAGGTCAGTCAGAACTCTTGGATGAATACCATGGTGACTTGAATTGCCAAAATCATCACTTAAAATCTGTGCTGTTTCAGAGGATAAAAAGCAAATAAGATCATATTTTTGAAGAGACTTAAGGAGTATTCGACTTGCAGGTCTCCAGACCTAAAAGCAAACAGGCACGTGGTATTAATTTCCACCTTTTCCCTCCCCACAGAGAACAGGACTGAAGAATTGAGCTATTCGTTCCAGAGAAACCCTAAATAGCAACTTGCTGGAAGCAAAAGGAAATATTGTTTAATAGTTGCTTATTTTTCCCAAGGCTTCTGCTACTGATCACAGTCCATTATAGGAGATGAGATCTAGACAAGACAGGGAAGGTATCTGTGCTACAATAAGACTATAACTTTCTCCTTGAAATTTTCTCAGCTTTCAAGAGCACAGATTTTGTGAATTTAAGTTACTCTAGAGTCCACAAGTTTAAATAAAAGGAGTCAACTTATTCATGCAGCAGTTCTTGTTTATATATTTAAGCTTTAACATCAGCCTTGGCAATAGCATGAAACACAATCAGATTGTATTTGTGCAGCAATTATTCTTGCCCTGTGTAATTACTGGTCCCTCAGATAAAATCTCAAGCTACTTTATTGAAGCTGGGAATTGAAACCACAGAGAGAATCAGCTATCTATGTACATCAATAAAGCAGTCCATTAATTATTTCCACCTACTCAACTTGAAGAAAATTACCATACTAATGCCTCTGGATAACCACATGACCTGCTTTGCTTCTACATAAAAGCCAAATGTAAAGTCATAAAGGCTTTGAGAGATAAATCGGGGACACTAAAGAAATGACAGAGTATAGAATGGCATTCATGTAAGTAATTGGTCACAGAAATCTCCAGACCGCAGTAATATCAGACAGTATCATAATGGCTTCAAACTTGAGAACTGAAAGTATTCCGATTTCTTTTTAACAAGCAAAAAGTTGATAGCTGAAATAGATCACTGAGAATAAGACAGCACTGCCATTATCGAAAAGAAATAAATTTCTTCACTGCTAGATCTTGAAACATATCAAAAAGTAGGAATCATGAAGAACTCAGCAGCAGCATACTAGTCGTTCCATACTGGGCTGTTCAAATGTCATCTTCCCTTTGTATGGAGGATTCTCAATGACAGGAAAAGTTCAATAGCTCCACTGGCTAAATGAGGGGAAAAAACTAGAAGGGGTATACAAGGGGTTAAGATTCTAAAAATATACTTTTTAAAAGTGTATCTTTAATACAGACACTCTGCAATACTTTTCTCGATTTACCTTTTAAATTATAGCTGCTCATTTCTGCCTAATTAAGCATTTTCTTCCAATAAAGCTATTACCTGGAAAAAAGTATTTAGTAATCACAATTAGTGACCTCTAACCTTGCAAAGCTTTTGCTTATTTTCATGTACACATTTGGGATACCAGTGTAGATAACACCACAACTTCCTTCATCCCACTGATAAGAACAAACTAACTCACATTTGTAAACCATGTTAATGATAAGGTAGAGAGCAGTTATACAACAGTATGTAATTAGATCCTGTGTGTCACAATGTGGACAGTTAACACGTACCCTAAAACTGTACAGTCACACACTACTTTAGCCTTTCCCAAAATACAGGTCAGCTACTTAAAAGGTACTTATAGATGCCTTTCCCATTCTCTCATCTTTTGCATTATTAATATGGCAGTGGTGTGTCTACAGGCAGAGGTATGTCCAGCAGCTTCAGTGAGCATCTTCTAGGGTCTTTGTTACTACTGTTTTGAAAATATAACGTTCTTTCTCTCATTCAGAAAGGAGATACAGTCTTGGGAAAAACTATTTATCTCTGTAACATTAGTGAAGATCACACTGCTCAAAGATTTAGAATAACTATGGCAAGAAATGAAACTGATGAAAACAGGTTCAAGGACAGTTTGCTTCAAAGGTTAAAGAAACCGAGCTGTTTAGTGGGGATGGCATAGATTGAATGTTAGTCTTGGATAAAAGAAATCCTTCTTTGTAGAAGAGCTAAAAAGTAAAAGATGGGGGTGGGGGAGGAGGGAGGGAAGCACCACCCTCTCCCCCTTTTCTCAAAGAACACAAGATACTGAGAGTCCATGTGGCATGGATCCCTGCTTGCCTGCCATTCAGTTAAAACGTTCATCTCCCTTATATCTGCCCATGGTACCCCGGTGCCTGGGATGCCTGTATGAGTAACTAGCTGCATCAATTACTCGCCACTAGCTGGCAGCTTCTCATCGAGCCCAGTCAGTCTCTCAGTGATCAGTCACTGCCATGGTTCAACACGTTCCCCTTGAAGCAGGCAAAGAACAAGTTGGCAATCACAACTGAGTAAATTTGCCTGATGTACGTTGTAACTTGTGGGGTGGAAAAGAGGAAGAGTTTGTCCTGGATTTATAGGTAGACTGAAAGGGCAAAAGAAAAGCAAAAGAGCTGTGGTGGTCATTCTGTCCTTTAAACTGAAATGTAAGATACCCAGGTTTTGAGCTTTGCGTATTTCTAAACGCTACTTTTCCTCTTCATGTTTCATCTTTCATTTTTCTGTTTGTGTTGTTTTTCAATTTGTAAATCTGGGGACTTTGTTGCTGCTAAAATGAGCGACTGATCTGAGGCAGGGTAAGAGCACTAAGGTTTTAGAGAAGATCCAGAAGAAGAGTGAAGAAAGCTTCAAATAGATGAAATTGGGACACAGTAGAAAACTGTTCAGATAAAGTAATTTAAAACATTTTTAAAGGAAAGAGGGAGACTGCTTATTCAGCAAATAATTTAAGTCCTAGAGATTCAGCTTTATTTTAAAGTCTTCAGGATATTATTGATCCGTTTGCTGAAAAATATAAATGAAAGAAGGAACATAAATATGAGTTCTTGTAATGTTTTATTCTTCCACAAGTGTTCTTTCTGGAGTAGTGGATGCTGCAGTGCTTCACAGCAGACTTACTAATACTCTGCTCAGGTAGTAAGTCAGAAGCTAATAATTTCTTGACAAACTGAATATGTCTGCATCTGTTTAGTGCTTCACTTGTTCATTAGCCTGGACATAACAAGCATCATGTTCAGAAACTGCAGGGCATTACGGGATTCAGTTTGGAGAAGCCTGGCACTGAAACTTAAGGGCAGTATGTAAGGAACATCAGTAAGGGTTAAGTAGTCCTGATCTCTAAAACATTTGTGGGTGACAGTGGCCTCTCGAGAATTTCTTGTAGCTGTGTACAACAGGACTCTTACAGCTAATGACAGCACGTAATGCAGAAATGTCCTGGCTCTGCTGACTTGCCAAGACAAGCGAGGAGCAAGCACAGAGCTCACCGCTGAGTGCTGCAGTTCTCATCTGTAATGACAGTTCAAGACAGTAACAGTGATGTTCTATGCTCTCATATTTTCTAGAGTAATCAGATTTCTCTGACCCCATTCCACAATGCTATGGCCCTGCCAGGGGATGTTGTGTCCACAGTGAGTTTACCAAAGCTCTAACTTTGACTGTTCTTGGAAGGGCCAGAAGTCTTTAGGACAGCTGACTAAATGCACTTACGGCCTGAAAATATTGTCAGGGAAATACTCATCTATTAGAATTCCAACACAGTGCTGCCAAGCCACAACTCTAAACAGAGCCATTACTACAAAATGTTTTGGGATGGAAAGAAACCTTGGCCTCTCCTTAGCTGCTACATCAGACCGCTCAGCTAACTGCTGTCCAGGAATTGATCTTCCAAGAGATCTACTCATTTTCCTAACTGCAGTCACAGTCTGAATCTAGTCACTGGTTTCTTGATTTGTACATGCAGCACATAGCACACAGCCTCTGCAGATATGCTTCTGCTGCTGCATACAGAAGCTAGTTTGAGTTACCTAGGAAAACCTGCATGTGTAGGAAGAATTTCACTCTTATACTGAGTGATTCAGCTCAAATACTCATGGCTATTTTTGCTGTGCTGCATGCGCAACCAGAAGAAGCAAAAAAGGTTTAGTGGTCCCTCTGATTTAGGGTGAACTTGGTTGCACAGGAGCCCCAATAACTAAGCATCTTCTAGAGGACGGTCTCACTAGCTGCCATTTCCCCTTTCTCCAGAATAAGCGTTTGTATCCTACTGATCTCTACGTTTGACAAACTCTTTATGTAGGAATTACTGTCTGAGATGTAAGTTGATAGCTGAGTGCAAGGGTATTCTTCTGGTTGATGCCACATTATCTGATTTCTGTATTCTGTATGTGCACCAAGGGACAAATACACTGCATAGGAAATGTAACGGTTTTCTACCCAACAGATCCCTGCATCATTAATCAGCTGAATGTCAAGTGGTAACTAGTATAATAAGTGTAAGGCTGGCCATTATTGGCTTAATTTTCAGAAATGCTGAAATACATTCTCAGAATTCTCTTAAATCAGGGAAAATACGGGATAGTGTGGAAGGTCACTTTCTTGAAAAAAAACAGGCCATTTACATAATCTGAAAATTTTATGTGTGCTGTATTGTCCAGAAAAAATCTGTACAAACAAATATAGAGAAAGTGCTTAAAAAGGAAAGGAACTGCATTGGTACAAATCTATCTGCAAGCCCCCAAACAAACGGAGAAGAATGAAATTAGCCATTTGTTGACAATGAATAAAACGTACTAAAAGCTGAAGTGGCTTCTCATGTCACACACTTCCTCTTCTGCCTCTGTTAGAGTTACTCAGGTGGGTTAGTCCCTGGTCCTGTTGGCTTCTGTAGCAAATGCCAAGAAAATGCTACTTGTTTACTCATGGTGTTGCACACCTATCATTCAACCAAGTTTCCTTAAGGAACTTGCTCTTACTGGGAGCTGTTCTACTTACTATTGGATTAATTGCCATATGTATTGCTCAAATATACTGCACCTTGTTAATGACAAGGTCGTATTTCAAACCTTTTGGTCCACTAATGCATTCGGTTTTGAATTGTGCTGTGAATCTGAGCTCCCAAACAACCTTGCTGATCTTGCTGAGGCTGCTTTTGAAGAGAGATGCAGTGCATGAAACTGCTGAGTTCTGCTGTCAGTGAGAAAACATTTTGAAAATGTATTGGTTTTCACAAGGCTATGAAGGTTCTTAAATACTCACCTAAATGTGTATTTAATGACACCACTAAGTGTTTTCTTATTTACTTTGAAGTTTCTGTATTTGCGGTTAAATACAGAAGAATGTTCTGCAGCGCTCCCATCAGACAGGCAACTGGGAAGAGACTCAAGCTGGTTTTGTCTGCAACCCCCCCCTTAATAAAAATAATCTAGAAGGGAAAAGGGGAAGGGAACCAAGCAATTAATACTCGGCCATTGCTTGAAATTTTTGAATCAACACTGGAAGAAGGTAAATATATATATTTGGATATGTTATGGTTATTAGGTATTTGGTGCTAAGAAATCTAAGTATGTAACACCAGGGCATACATGATTTTCTTAATGCTTTTTTTGTTTTGTTTTAAATGAAAAGGCCTTTTCAAATGCTACAGTGAATTCTTAAATCAGAAGATGAGAGTTCAATGCCGAAGTATTGTCGTAATTTCATCTAAAAATAGCCACCAGAGGGCAGACCGTGTGTTCTTAAAAGGTTTGTGTTGGGCCAGGGAGCTGAAATGGGCAGGACCCTGTTAGTGCATCCCCCGAGTTCAGTGTCTTCAGTTCCCTTGTAAATGGATCTTGGGATGGATGGGGGAGAACAGGCCAGGGATTATATAAACAAGGAGCTGGAGAAGGGCGAGCACGGAGGCTGTGCAGTAAGGCAGGGCTGTGCAATGTGGCAGCCTCCCAGCTGCTGGCGAGAGGCCAGTAGCTACATGACTGAGCATCAGGTCAGAGAGCAGACCCGCAGGACAGCCTGTTCAGACAAGATTACTTGCAAACAGCTCAAGGAGACTGTTAGTGTTAGCCGAGGTGCCAGAACATTATGGATACTCTGAAGATGGAGGCTGAAGGAGCTATCTTCTCTCAGTGTTGTAGGGTGATGCTATCACACTCTTGTGGGATTCTAATATACTGCTAATGCTGTTTCTAATCTGGTCATGCCTGATCTCACTGTTAACACGTACATACAAAGAGTATGTCCCCAGAATAATTTGGAAGCTTCTGACTGTTGGCAAAGAAAATTCAATCTAGCAACTGAATCATAAGATCAAATTTGTTCTGAATGTGCCAGTAAAAATTGATGTGGGCTATTGGCAAGGAGCGGACACTTCCTCTTGATGCAAGACAGGATCTGTAATAGTGCTGCAATGCTGCCATCAGTGCTTGAAAATGGAAATGCACCACCTCAGATAAAGCCAACAGGAGCAACCGAGCTGTGGATGCCAGGTCTGTGCTCAAGGTTAGATCAAATAGCTGCCACAAGGAGAACCCTCTATTATTTCCAGCTAAGAACTCCGCAAGTTATGACTGCAAAGCTGTTTAGCACAGCAGTAATCCTTCCTGAACCTTTCCTTAGCTAACTGTTTTCTTAAGCTGTGGGTGTGTACGCGTGCCTCATGCTAGTGTCACTCAGAGCACTACAGAAAAATGCTGCTCCTCTGACCAGTACTGGTAGGTGGCATGAGTTTGTAAGGCAGTAACTGTGTGATGCCTTCTTACCATGGCTTGCAGCGACTTATTTCAGCTTGTGAAAACTGTCAGTAGCAAAAGTTATGTATGTGAGAAATACAGCAGTGCACAAGCATCATCCAGTCTGCAAGGTAACTGTTCCACCTTGAAAAGCACCACAGCAGTACCGCCATGTTTTAGCAGAGCAGTGGAGAGACCACTCAGAGGTCTGATGCCCAGAATGCAAAATTGTAAAGCCACTCACAGGCACAAAAACTATAATCTACTTCCCAGAGTGTCACAGGGAGAACAGGAGACCTGTAGCTCTAGAATGCTCCCGACAGCCTATTTCTCTCTGCCAGAGACTGTAACAGCTCAGAAAGAATGAGCATCAATTGCTTTCAGGGGAAGCATGTAAAGGATAATGTATGTTGCCTTTTTGGCAGCCAAGATTCACCAGAAGATAGTGCCTTGGAGGCTTTATTACTTGTGACCTTCACAGAGACCCGAATACATCTTATTTTCTGAATTATTCCAGCCTGTGGATACAGCATTTGATGGTCTTTCTAGCAGTATAAGAAAAATCATACCTTCCCTGAGAAAGAGGTTTAGGGGAAAGAAGTATTAAACGGTTACATCCAAGTGGGATAAAAAACTTATGGCCATGCACATGGAAAAGGCTGCAAAGGTGACTAATTTAAAAAGTACTTTCTAATGGTTCTGAGCTCCTAAATCACTCCAAAATTTATTAAGAATTTTATCAAATACACTGGGTAATCAAAAAAACATCATCTGCAGGCAAAAATTGTAGCCTTATAACCACTGAAAATATAAGTTCAAGTTGACTTCCTTGTTACAGACTTGCTACCAGTTTTAGATATCAAAATACAAACTAATCATGGAAATATGACCAACTGAACTATTAATTCTCAAGTCTCTGAAATTATCAGATTGTAATCTTTCCTACCTGGTTTCCTTTTGGAAGCAAAAAATTTTGAGTGAAGTTGCCACTTGGCTTTTCAGTTTTATGTTGAATTAGTTGAATAAACAGACTGAAATAAACGTTCTTCGTACCAACAGAGGAATTGCTCCTGTCTAATGGTCATTTAGGACAATAGACTGATTCCATACAATTGGCCAGTGTCTATCAGTGCACCGGTCTGGCCTTAACACTAGCAAAAAATACAGCACTCATTTTTAAACACAAACTATATTAGCTGAATACATTTACTGTTAGTTGGCATGATTTCAGTTTGTACTTTCAGTGAAAACGAACACAAATTATTATTTATGAACTGAACATTTATTTTTGTATAATAGCCTTTAAATATATGGCAATGTGTTTTACTATTGCGTGCTTCCAGTAGAAGTAATATTCAGAGGGCTTAGTAAGTACAGATTAGCTACCTTTAATGTTCTTACTTCTGTTTAAACTTAGTCTAACACAAAGCTACCAAAGCTAAGTCAGTAATCATAAATCCTATTACAATTGCCATGTGCAAATACCCATTCACTACAGATGAAGTTTACTCTCAACAAGTTTTTCCAGCATCATCTGGCCAAATAAAGAAAAGTAAATACCAGGCTTACAATCAAAATTGTATTTCTTTCTGGTTCACTTCATTGAATTTCAGCACCTTCCCTGGCAGACAGGAAAGGGAATGGAGAGACTTGACAGGACAGACAGTTTTTCTTTTAGGAAAAGCTTTCTACGTTCATCTCACAACAATACATATAATTATTTTTCTGTCTGAGCTTTAAGAAGAGTATTTCAAGAATCAAAACAATTCACTTCCTAGCCTGCTTTTCAAACATCTGTAGCAGTGCACATTGAAATAAAATCCCTCTTGGTTTGCATTCAGCCTAGTGGAAGAGTAGCAGTAGGTTAGCAACCATGTTATGTGCAGTGACTGAACTTACTCCAGTGTATTTGCATTTTTTCTTTAACAGAAAACATTGAATATGTTACATGGAAAATGGAGAGGAAAGTGCTTGTTTCAGGAATATTTTCCTAGTGGAAAGTTGAACATGAATCGTAAAAATAAATAAAAACTAACCTCTTGGCTAGCATTAGGAACATTGTCTTCATAAAGTCCTGCCTGAACAACTCAAAGTAACTTTAGCTACATAATTGTGGTACAAGAGAACCAGGACAAAGTCTGAGTCTCCCAGCTAGGTAATTATCATTGGAAGCTTCACCTCCATCAGCAGTGATGCTTTTTCTTTGTTCTGCGCTATTAGCTGTTGTCAGTTAGGGCAGCTGATATATCTATTATGGTTCTGAAGAAAACCAGCAGAGCAATATAATGATGATTCCTGGAACACTTATCACTAGACTACTACCTAATGTACAAGAGGAGTATTCATTTATTTTCTGTAGCATTAACTGTGGCCAATTTTGTAGGAAAATAGTCTCTATATATCATTGCTTGGGACTTAGTCCAATGATCTGCTCCTCAGTCTTGAGATTAAACTTTTTGCTATCTTCACATTCAAACATGAGACATTTCAATACCATAACAATGCTTGGTGTTTTTGTTAATCTACTGATTTGCTATGATTGTGGTTCTTGAGTAATAATCACTCTTTTGAAGCCTCAGTGTGACTTCAGTGGCAATACTTACGAAGTTTGAAGATTTTAACAGCTTCAGAAGGAAACAATTTGAGCACTGATTATTTCCTAACAAGAAAGAAGTAGTAGCTAAAAATATTACTTCGTTTTGCAGAAAATAGTTTTAATCATGGTGATTCAAAATGGATGTCTTGCAATGTCTTGCGGGGTGTTTTCTTTCTTTTTTTCTTTCTTTTTTTTTTTTTTTTTTTTTTTTTTTGTGGAAGAACATCTCATTTTAGACTGTCTAAAGCACATTCTCTCCTTTTGTGCATGTTTCAAAAAATTCTGATTAGTTCTTCAGCAAAACGGTCTTCAGTGTTGTTTGCTTCAGGAAAACCATAGTTATCAGGTTATCTCAAATTATCTTTCTTTTCTGGGTGAAACTTTTTTTTTGTTAAAATACAATTAGTGTTTGTAGTTAAGTACTTCCCCAAGCTACATATACATTCTGAATACGCATTGCTTGCTAAAAGGTACTAAATTATCTACATCTAATTGCAAATTTATGCTCAATGTCTCTTACAGTCTCTGAGATTCCCCTTTTTAAACTCCTGCTTCTTGGCATGTTTCTATGTTTGCTATGTAGCTTATAAAATCAAAGTGGACATAGCCTTTTAAGCAGAAGGGATATTTGCAAATGGCTGAGGAAAATACTGTATTTTTGTTCACATAGTTCAGCTTGCCCATTTTTAGTTTCTCTTCCTTTAAAAACATACACTGCACTTTGTAGGATGAAAAAATCCATAAACTGTAATTTCTGGGAATTTTATTCTCTGATACCATCTGAAGTTTCCTGCTGCTATTATTGGTGGGAGGGTTTTGCGATGCACTTTAAAGCAAGAGTTCATATGAAATGCCTGGATAAAGCAGTTCAGATGGACTGCCTAGCGTACAAGTCTGCAGTAGCCATCACCAGCCTGCCTGGGTATCCCCAAAGATGCCAGTGATTAGAAAGCCTCCAGTTCTAGAAAATTCTTTGAAAAAGTAGAAAGCACAGTTTTTGCAGCACGAGGAAGTTTCATTAAGATCTCTTCTCCCTGAGGTGACACTTTCTCATAACTCTTTAAAAGTCTGGAAATGCTCTATAACTCATTAGGCAGATGAACCTCATTTTCTGCAAAAACAAATATTAGTTCCAAGGCAACTGAAGCTGCATGAAGCTCACATTTAAAACAGGTGTTAACAGTGTATTTTAAAACAAAGCAAAACAATTTTGGTGGACTCAAGTTTTCTCCTAGGAACTATTCATTATTTCTATGTTAGAGGTGTCTCCTTCACACATGCATTAATTGCCTACATGAAAGTAGTCACGAATTGTACTTCCTGGTACAATGCACAGTCCTTCTATAATGGCCAATGGAAGCCAATGAGAAAATCACCCAGTGAGCACATCCAAACCTAGGAGGAGAACATTTCCACTTCAGAGATCTGATTTGAACTCTGTTAGACCACTGTCACAATGTGCTTTCGAGTAACATGCCATTAGGTTTAGGACAACTCCTGCACCTTGCCAGTCTTTATACAAAAACTTACTGAGATGCACAGGATATATTTAGTTTACTTTTAAGCTGAATGTTCTATGTTTAATTTATTTCTGTAGCCTCAGGTGCATCTAAATTTGATTGTAACAAACCATCTACTAGGCAGATTTTGATGCATTATATGGATGACAGATGAATGCAGATAGCTTGTCTACTTCTGTCTGCTCTCCTACTGAAAAATAAGTCTTTTAACTCAGCTATTTTTAAACTTTTCCTTTAAACTTAAGCAACGTGTCCCAGGATGTTCTGTGGCTAATACTCTAGGAAAAATTTTCAAGGTGGAAGTGTTGAAACTTAAACACTTAACAGTCTGCACACACATCCTGCTCTTTTGCTATGACTGAGGCTTAAATTGAAATTCCTGAGTTTGTCAGTAATTATTTTTTTTTCTAGGTTCTTTTTTTACACTTGCATATTAGCATTTCTAAATTACAAAGAAATTTGGTTAAATTTTGCCTTAGCAAATTTCACAGAATCTGAATTTGGCGATGACCAATCTGGCTGCTAACTGTACAGGAGCAGGTGACACTAGGTACAATCAATGGTTTTAAGATTAAGTGTGCTGCTTTTCACCCCTTAAAAACAAGATAACATTTCAGGTTTAGGCTCAACATTAAACTAGCTGTAAAATTAAGGATGCTTCTCTGAATATGGTAAAAGCACCTTAAAGTCAAATACCTGCCACAGCTCTTAAGAAAGCAAAATGTTCAAAACCACAAGCATGTTTCTAAATTACCAGTGCTGCCTTTTGCCTTGACTTTTCCAGAAGGAGAATAAATTGTGATGCCAATCTGAGGGGGATTTCCCATTCTGTATCTCCGAATCTGTCTCCCTCTGAATTCAGGCAACTGCAGAAACTCGGTAGGCTTGTTCAAGTTTTTTCATTACCAGACTGATCATCCCCTCTTAAATGCTGACAGATTCTGTCATTTTCATCTGCCTGTTACTTACTGTACACATAATGCTAGTTAAAATTATCGGTAAAACTGGCTTGCAGCTTATCTGTTAACACTTGCATGCAAACCTGTCAGTTTTTCGCATTAAGATACATTTACTCTTTTCAAAACACATTCAAGCTGACTACTAATTCTTCAGTCCTTGACTTCATAGGCAGTATAAACTTTTAAATGGTAATTGAGTCGTCTTTTGATGAGCTGAAAGGGAGAGCAAAGTATGATGTTGCCAACAGCACACTGCTGTTTGCTCAGCAGTAAAGTTTATGGAGTACTGCTTTATTCAGACAAATTATTAGGTTCAGTACAGGTGGTAGGTGGATGACACACAGTCATGATGTACAGAAAATCCATACCCATTATCTAGCAGCAGCATCTAGCCTTGAGGTCTGCGAATTTACAGCTGACTTAGGAGCTATGACCAACAGTGACACTCAGCATGCAGTCTGTGCCCCTCCCTGTGCAGGACATAAAACTCACCAGTACAAAAGGTTGGCAGGAGGATCTACTTTTTGTGATAACTATTAAAACTGAGATTGTCTACTGTTTTTTTTTTCCATGTTACTATTTAGAGTACAGATGGGAGAATGGGGGGGTTTCTGTATGTCCCTCCACTTCACGCACCATATTATTTTGCTGCAGTGAGTTTTATGAACTACTTATTCTTTATTTTTTAAACTGTCTAGATCATTCATAATTGCATAGCACTGTATTCATTGCCAGCTTTTATATCATTGGCAAATATAACCACTACCAAAAAAGCATCCTGCTGCAATCCATTCATGACCAAGCTTTCTCTTTCCATCTTGAAATACTACTTGCATTGGCACCTTTCATTCTGTTCTCAAATTCTGAACAGTAACACTGTATTGTGATTTTTTTCTGATCAATCTTTTACTTTGAATGTCACCAAAAGTGTCTGAAACTTAGAACCATTTTCTAATTCAGTTTTTCTTTCCTCTGTTGACTTTACTGCTTAAAACATCTTTAAGTCTGAGCACCTCAGTCTAGACCAGATTTTGTGTAGACACTATACTTTTTCCTTCAGATGATCATTATTTCTTATACTTTAAATAAAAGGCAAAAGGGTCAAGTATGATTTAACATTTATCAGCAGATTCGAATGTTTTTCCTAAGTGGACATTGTTTTTTTAATGCTCATTTAAGAGTTTAACATTTACTACCTGTGAGGTATTTGCAATGTGATTACCTGAAAATCTGCTCCCTTTTAAAGGTTTTTCTGATATTGGAGCAGGAAATACTTGCTGCAAACTTAAGCATTTTCCTCTGTTAAAATTCCTATCAAAAGCATGGTATAGAAGACAACACTAACTTTATGAAAAAGGTTCTAAGCTTCCGAGGCTCTGATTAAATAGAATCGTACTGACTTTATTAAAAAGGATTTGGTTCTCCATTACTTTCACAGTTTTTAAAATATATCCAACTTAGCATTAACCATCCAACGTTTTTGGATGAACTGCCAAATCCTCAGATGGTAGTAGTTGGTGAACATATAGCATAAATATCATTCCTCCTTATTTCGTACTTAATACATTTGGGTTTTCTGTTCATCTGCGAAAAGTCTGGTTGCTGTCTCTTGTTCTTATGTATTGTGCTGCACTTTATAATCTTCTTATCCTCAACAGACTTGATGCCAAAATCAGTGTTAGAGCTCCCAACAGAATGACACCTCTTCAAATTCAGCCTTGTCTGATATTTCACCTCAAATTGAGGAACTGAATGGTTATGGCACCTTTTCTTTACTTGGATTTCACACACTCCAGATGACAGGAATTGCATTCAAAAGGCAAAGCAAAGAGTTAGAATCTATTTTTGCAGAATCCAGTCAAGTATGACTTTCACATGCTTCTGTCCTGCAAAACATGTTTCTGAATGATCTATAGTTTCAAATTACTTTTAAACAAAATTTCCCCAAAACTTGCACTGTTGGTTCCTCATGCTATCAGGTAGGCCTCTATTGTAGGCAATAATATATTTTTTCTGACATCTTCATTTCTTTCCTTCTGTTAAGATTAAAAAGAAATATAAAAAATGCATGCCTTTCTGCAGTTTTTTTCTATAATGTCATTTATCTTATTCTGATCCTCCTGACAGTTTGTAATGCTTCCAGAGCTTACATTTCAAAGAACTTTTCAGCAATTCAATCTCCTTTTGGGTGCCATGATCCGGCCTTAATTCAGCCAGATGAAACATGGCCAAGGATTTTGAGGAGCAACAGAGATTTATTTCAGTACAGTTAAAGGTGGAATAAGCATCAGGCTGCCTCCACCTTCAGTAGTTCTGTAAGGTTTGGCTTAGCTCTTCTGAAGTTTCCTAAATGAGGTTGGCCACAGGTTGCATTGAATGTAATATATGCCCCCAAAACTGTTTTATCAGCATCTACGACAGCTGTATCAGCTTCATGAGAATCAAATTCAGTAATGGCAGAGGAGAAAATATTTTAGAAACCTTCATTGTCCCTTTTCTCTTCCTGGGATGAAAGTGCATGCAGCAGCAAATGGCAAAATCAGGGTTAAGTTTGTTGTAACTGAGGATGAGATCCTTGCTATGTCTACAAAAGTAGACAGCAACAGAAATGTTCTTTAGAACAGAAGAAGAAATTAGCAATCTATTTTTTTGTGACTAACAGAAATCCCTCTATGGCTGCCTATGCAACAGATTAAAGTTGATATTTAAAAATTATGCACTGAAAGCACATGGAAACACCATTTATAGTTATTGCTCAAAAACTTGGATGATCCTAAAAACATCATCAAGAAAGTGGTAAGAAATTTTACTTATTCTACCATTGTACACTAATTAAACTGTTTAGTGCAGAGATCAGCATAAATAAGGAATTAGCAAACAATGATGAGCATAGGATGATTTGTAATATCAGTACATTGATGCACTGGGCTCAGATACTGTAATTTGATTGGCAGCGCTTTATTAAGTTTTGGCAGCATTTAAGTAGACTGGGAGTGCTGTTATGAAGCTCAAGCACATTAATCCAAGCTCCAGCTCTCATTAATACTGATGAGTGAAGGCAGTTAATTGAATTATGTATGAAGTGCCGCTGATTAAATAATATTTCACTCCTTGCTATAGAATTAACTCTGCTTTATTAACAGCCACTGTTGTCTCTAATAGTATATGTCAGAGGGACCTTTTCTCAGCCATCCGCTTTCATTTTTTTAACCATCTGTTCAGGTTGCTTATGTGTTTTAATCTTTTCCTATCGTATTCTACTTGTACTTGCCTTTGAAAGAACTATTTGAGATTTTCAGAAGTGTTGGTATGATACTGGAAGTCTGGAAGTCTTTTATTCCCTTATAGAAAAGGTTTAGATTAAATTTTTCAATTGATTTGTTCTCATTGACAGTGGAAAAGGATTCTACAGATTGTAGAAACATTTTTGATGCTGTCTTATGAATGAAATATAACAGTAACCGAATATTTGTTTTGCTATGTTGGTGATTTCACTTTTTTTTTTTTTTTTTTTTTTTTTTTTTTTTTTTTTTTTTTACTGTTTTGAAGTATTGCATATGGAACCGGGGACACACTGTTGATGAGGGAGAGAAGGGAAAAGTTCATGCACAGAATTCAAAGTCACAAAGAAATTGCAAAGCAGGGCTTCAGAAAATAAACTAATATTCTCTAAGGAACTCTACTGAACAACTACAAGAATTACTGTCTTCACCAGTTGGCAGATGTTTACAATTAATCTCAATGGAAAGACACCTGAAAGAGATCTCAGCTATTTAGCTGTTCAAAGACAACACAGCAAAACCTAATTAGGAAAGTGGCAATGGCTTATAAACAACAATAAAAGGCTCAACATTGTCAAGACACAGGAGTTACTCCTGGGCTATACTGTCAGAAGGCCAGATCATGGTGTTCTTTCAGCTTTGCAAAGAGATGCTATGAGTTGGCAAAACATTTGAAATTATGTTAACTGAAACTGTGTACTAAAATGTAAATTAAAGAATACAGAAAGCAATATGCAAAATGTAGAAAGTAACGGCTTTTAGTTAGAAATAAGTGTTTTTAAAATATGTAGTGTTGGAGGTCTGATAGAGAACTATTTTATTTTCAAAGCAGAAGATGCATACCTTTTCCATGATCAGCCTCAGAATATTCTAAGACTAATCTTTCAGGTGATTGTCCTATCCCTGGACCTATGTAAAAGGTTTTCAGTGAAAGAAAATGGAATACTGTAGTGCACAAGTGATGGTAACACTGAGAATTAGTGTTTTAGTATATCAAAACACACATGCAATGTTTTCACTATTTTTATGTTACTTTGCATTCCATTTGTTTCATAAAGACAACTGAGGAACAGTCTTTTTAATGTGTATTTGTAGAATAGAAAGCCTAAAGCAAGTACTTTTTTATAGATATATTAGTGTGTTGTTTTTTTTAATTCCAATGCTTATACTTGTGTATCCCCAGAAATACAATTTTTCTAATTAAATTAAGTGGACGTTATAACCAGAAACCAAGATGGAAATGATTATAAGATATTGTTTAATGAAAGTAAATCAGATATTTCTTAATTCAAACTGCAAGAATACCAACAATTAGGATCAGAGGGTACAGCAAGGCCTCTAATTAAGGTTATTCACTGCTTTGACACAATTTTCCCTTGGTACTCTAATTATGATGTACTAAAAGAAAATTTCAAGAATACAAACAATGCCTCTGAAACCCTGTTTCATGAAACAAGCTTGTATTTTGATATTGAGATGTCTTTTCTAAAACAGCTAAGTGATAAGTGATCTGCATGTACAGTTATGAATAATGGAAATGGTCTGTGGATGGTGCACTGAACTCAGAACCAGAAAATCTGGGTTCCTTTCTACTCATCTATGAAGTCTTGTATAATCTGTACGATAGATGCATATAACTGACATGCTAGTTTGAAGCAAGTCCTTTCTCAAGTGGGGATAATACTCGGTCTGTGTTACAACAGCTAGGAATATTCAATGGAGGGAGACAAAGACAGTTAAATCAGGGCTAAGGGTGAGATTTCTCTTAATTCACCAGGCAACTCAGTTATGGCATATGCGAGTCTTTCAAAGAACAGAGGCGTACCCATAATGCTAGCTACTTGCCAAATAGGACTAATCTTCAATCTTCTACTGAAATATGATGGTGCCATAGCCAGACTAAAAAGCGAAAAATTCAGCTTTCACAGTACTTTGAAAGACTAAATATCTTAATCAACAGAGAACAGGAGGTCCCCCTCGCAAGCCGTTGATGATTTCTATATTTAAAGGTTGGATCCAAGGAACTGAGTGCAAGGACCAAAGGCCCCATTAAAACTAGAGCTAGAAAATTTGTTTTTCAACTTAGAATCTGTGTCACTTTACCACTGCAAAGTTTGTCTTTTACTTTGGTAGATATATTTGGAAGAAGAAAGTTTATTGAAAACAGGAGACTGGATGATGAAATAACTTTACCTTGGAAAGTGCAGTCCCTATTGTTTGGGGATGAGGACTTCCAACACCAAGAACCATTGGCAAAGCCCATGTAAAAAAGGAAAAAATGGTTACCTCCAGAGGCCGGAAGCATGTATGCCCATAGAAAGTCCAGATGTAATTTTCAACCGCCTATGAAAATATTGATTTCAGTCACAGACTGAGGAACGGATGAGGAGGAGGCAGATAGCCATCTGTGGAGGAAGCTTTGCTTGCTTCTCATAGGTTCCAAAGATCATGAAGTGCTGTTGAGGGTGCCAGCTGAGCTGCTGCCATGAGCTGTTCCATCAAATAATCTCTGGGAAGTTTGCCTGTGAAGTCATAGCATACATCCCAAAACAAGTACCACTTGATATATCTTCACTATGAAAGCCTGCTGAGAAGCAGGTTTTCTTTCCAAAGATGTTCAGACTTCAGGCCTTCTATTGCCTGATATTATTGGGGGCAGGGCAGCATGTCTAGGGAGTTGTCAGCAGTACCATAAGTCTTAATACCTGGTGTTTTTTCTTTGATCATTTTGGATTGCCTATCAGGAACACTTCCACATGTCCCTCCACTAGAGGGAAATGGAACCCTCTTCATTCTTGAAGAGAACTGAATATTGAAGTTTTCTGCTCTTATGGGCACATTTAATACTGCTGAGTTCTCGTTGAACTAACCAGACACAAACTTTTTCATAACTAAGCTGTACGTTTTCTCCTTTCTGTGCTTTGAAGGAAGTTGCTCAAAAGTCTTATTAGCATAAACCAGCAGAGGGCCTGGTCTAAGCGACAAGGCTTTAACTAGTTGATTAACTGCAATATCTACAAAGTTGATTAGCTGATTAGCAGAAGTATCTACAAATTAGTTTCAACAGTACTCTAAGTCAGTAGCAGAAGGGCAAGAGGCCACACACTAAGAACTGTACTGTCTTGTGATCAGGCCATGACAGTGCAAAAACACTGCTGATAATTTTGACCTCACTGTAATTGTATATACAGGCTTCTATCAGAGGTAGCTTAAATATTGTGACATTCCTTAAGTACTTCCAATACTCTCTTTTGCTACTGAATGGCAATACCATGTAGAGTAGAGAAACGAAAGGGTATCTGAAAACCTCAAATATAAGAAGATAGCTGGTTTAAATATAAGTTCAAAACATAATTCTTTTGGTCAAAGATGCTTTGGGATGCTTTCAAAACAGGGAACCAACCTATTTTAATCAAGCATTTATAATCAGCTTGAAAATAGAGATTAGAATGGGAGCTACGTACTAGTCTAACATATTTATATATTATGCCCACCTAAAAACAAGAGGATAGTCATTTTCACTTATCTATTTTTACTTCTGTATCTCAGTACTATTATTTTGGCTGTGGTAGAATCCAAAAGGAATTCTCCAAAAACAGATTATTCCCCACACCTGTTATGCCAGGGCAAATATGAGGTAAAATAACTGAGAAGAGACTTAGTCCCACAGCCTCTAAATTTAGAACAAGAAATACCTACAGAACATGGTGAACTCAGTAGGTGATTCATTTCCTGTAGAAGATGATTCCTAAAAGCTCAAGTATCTCCAGAAGGTCACTCCCACCTTCAGAAAACATACACAACAACTTATTTTTAGACTTCTGTAGAAATGCCTTGCCCACACAGTAAATTGGACATATGTTCTTGGATTTAGCTGCCAGTTTTGTTAAAGTTAAATTCTGGGCCTACTGTTTTTACTAAATAAAATTCCCATTTATTTCAGTCAAAGCAAAACCCCATTTTGCATAAAACTATTGCTCATGGGCCTAGCAGTCAGAGCGAAGTCTGCTCTTGACGTTCTTAAACTTAATGGTGGGTTGTTGGTCCTCCTACAAGCCCATTCCTAACTTTAGATAGAGCAGCTGGAAAGGATCTTAGATTAAGTGCATGCTAACTTGCATTGCTAAATCAAAATGAAAGTGGTTAAGTCTCTTCCTTTTGCTCCTTTTGCTTTCATTTGCACAATATGGATATGCAGTTTCTGTAACCAAAATGTTACAAGAAAATCTTTCCTTTTCTGATTAGCCCTATTAGCTCTCCATTGTGTCTGCACAGGAGCACTGCAATAGTGGTTAGTTTATAGATGTGGGATATAAATACCCAAATTCCTATGATCTTTTATCAAATGAATTAATTGCAGTAGTAGATTCAGTACTAGTCTATTTCAATGTCTCTCCCTGGAAATCTTGTCTACCACAAAATCCCAGAGAAGATAGTCTTTAAAAATTAGTGTGCTTCATCTTTGATCATTATGATCTTTTCTTCCTCATTTGTTATCATTTTTTTAAAATTCATCTGTCATTGCCAGCTTCCTCTCAAAGTCTCTCAAGTTCACTGTTTACAGAACACTTGCGTTTATACTCTTAATTCAGTGGGCCCTCCTTTAAACATCACCAAATGGATTTTCTGTTGGTAAAAACATATGGAGTAATTTAATTTCAACTGAGTGAAAGAATTTTTTGCTCACCGGCTTCCAATGATAGAATATCGTAATTTCATCCATTGCTTCTAAACCAGATTCATAAATTAACAGCAACTGGCATGCGTATTTCATCTCTGCTCTCATTAGAAACATGTACAAAAGTTCTTATAGTGTTAATCTTAAAGTCGACATGTACTTTTGTATATGAATGTGAAATTGGGCTGGTTTGTCAGTTGAAGGTTCAACAATCTACGTTTGAAATTTAAAATCAGTCCAAATCCTGAATTACAACTATTGCTGAAAACATTGTTTTGGATTCAGTGCTCTAAATTGTTTACAAATGGCAGTGTACAAGCTATCCTAAAATAGTAGGAGCATTTTGAAGGTACATGAAGGCAACTGTGCTTTGGCATCACACAGTCTGGTACCTGAGAGCAATGAAACTGGAGGTAAAAAAATAAATCTGGAGTAAGAATTCTTGGGAAATAATTAAAAACAGGTAGACTAAAAGCTCTGGACAGGCATCACAAATTTCCAATATGGACCTATCTTTTTTGCATCTGCAAATAAGACAATAGCCTTTTGCCAACTATTGCTTGGCTGACATTAATGTAGAATTAAATACTCATCACATTATCATATCATCCTGATTTCCTGTGGCTTATTTATAGAAAACAAAATTTTAAAAGCCCAAATCATTTCAGGAAAATATTCCCTGAAAATGTAAAACAACTAAAACAAAAAATTGCATAGATATGGTGACTGATTCTTGACAGGACAGAGATGGGAAAAGTTTTGCATCTCAATAGTTGTTCCAATTCTTAAAAGAAATAAAACCATGATAATTTATTTGTTCATCTTCATGCAAAGATGCCACTTAGCATTCAAGGAGCAATTTATTCATCTCCACATAAAATTCCACAGAACTAACCCTCATTTTATAGTATAATTTACATCTGCTGTTCAACTACTGGATTAATTTCTATCATAGATGTGTTTTCTGCTATTGTTACACAGCTGTAGATCTTATATAAGGAATGCTACAGATAAATGTTGTGTATGTTAAGCACCTCAGTGATAAATGTTAGAAATGTTTGAATTATATACATCTATGCATCAATATACATGCACACGTGCGTGTCTATATGCACACCAACTGCAGAGCCACATAGTAGAGTAATTCTGAGATGGGACTTGAAAAACACACCTAATTATCAGCATGAATAGAACAACTTAAACTCTTGTTAAGAGTTTAGTGAAATTTAATATCATGATCATCTCCTCGGCTTGCACTAGGCACTGGCTGGTTGGAGTTTTTGGCTGTTTAAGAGGAATAAAATACAAGAAGCAGAAATTGATCATTTCTTAGTGCAATGCCTAAAAAAACAGCTATTTCTGCTTATTCATTGGACTGGGCAGGTTTGCAAGCACCACCAGCTAGCTAATGTCTCTGCTGAAGCAACAGGCACTAACAGAGGTTCTCAGGATAAAAAGTCTAGCTGAGTTCATGGTAAGGTTAGACTAAAATTTGATCATTTTTGTTAAGCTTGATAGTGAATATAGACTCCAGTCAATGAATAAATTTGGATGCTATCTCAGGCAGCCAATGAGGAGATGTAAATATATTTGGGATTATGTTCATTTACCATATGACATTTTCTACCTATTTAACAGTTACTTGCATGCAAAATGTGTCAGGAGAGAATGTAAAATAACGTGGCATTGTGAGATTGTCCTAACTCTAAATAGTTATGGGTATAGTGTTATCTTGGGGTCGCCGAAAATAGCTGTCAGGAAGCAAGGAGGACAGTTAGGGAGTCAAAACGTACCAAATTCGAAGATTCTCTGAATAAGGACACTTGAATCTAGTCCTATTTCTTACAGTTTTGCTGTAAAAGGAAAGTGCTTTGCTAAAATACAGATTTGTCTGCATGTTTAATGCTGCAGTATGGGGAGATTTTAGAAGTCACATTCAGTAAAAACTCCTTATAATCATAGAAGAATATATGCTGGGCTAGACAGCCTAATGCACTGTTTCCGACAGCGGATTCTGGATATAAAAGCAAATACATCAAGCCACAGAACAGGCTATTTGGAGGGAAGTGGAGCTTTCCTTTATGGACACAAAGACAGAAGTTCTTATGCTATTCCTTTTGTACAGAAAAGTATGACTAAAACTTTCATTTACTGTCTCTATACTGGGACAGCAAATGGCAGGGTTTTTGACAACTATTCTATTTATAAAAGTGCTAGGATCATCCAGAACGCAAAGAACAACCCAGTAACCCTTTTTACACCTCAATCCCTCAAACACAGTGTTTGCAGACAGGTCATGTTGCAAGATTGAGCATGCTATTTCTCTGCAAAGGCAAATATAACACAGAGGGTAACATTCTGTAGTTCAATGCAGTTTAGGAAATGTGACTGTAGGTGTGTGATCAGTAAGCAAAAATACATCTGTTAAATGGTTTTGAAAATATTTCCTTATTAAAGCCAGCTAACATTATTCCAACAGCTTTGTGTTTAGGAGTCTGCAACTAAGAATCCCCCTTTCTCCAATTACGAACAGCACGCTCCACAAAATTCTCACTGTAAATATATGGCCCGGCAACAGTAGTATGTATTAAGTGCTGGAATGTGTCTTTATGTACATTATGCATGAAAACCAATGCAAGCTCATGTTGCAGAACAGGGTCAAGCAGGAAATTGAAAATTAAATGCCAGTATCTCAGTAACAGCTTCCTGAAGGGCGCATTAGGAACAGTTTACCAGAAATCTTCCCAGAAGGAGTTGAGAAACAAGAATACCTTTCACTTGAACCCATTTCTTCTGCCTTTGCTGCCGCATAGCAGTCATTTAACTTTCTCTGTATTTCCACTTAATATGTGGCAGGGTCTTAGGGGCAGGGGTTTAACTTACATGTATACTTCAGTTATTCACACCACTCAACCCCTACAAGAATAGAGAACAGTCTTCCAGGGACTAAATTCTCACTTAAAGATGATTTAGATACTTTGAAACTCTGCAGTGAGAATTACGACGGTCTTCAGGCACTGAATGATCCAGTAGGTGCCTACTGGGATCATCATATCTTCTTGGCTAAGAAAGTTGGATGCTAAATTCCCAGAGCCTTTGGGAGACTGTGCATCTTACCTACTTAGGTCCTTTCCCTTGTCCAGTTGTTTGCATTTTAAAGCATTTAAATAGGGTTTCTAGATCTGGCCATCAATCTTAAAATGCCACTGGGATTGCTAAACCACTTCTGAAACTGAAAACTGTTAAACAAAATTATCCTGTGTTTTAATCTGGACTTTCTAAATCAAGAAGTGTTGCTTATGAAACTGAGTAACTTTTCAGTATTTTAATATTCATGTTCTGGAGCTTCTTCATGTCTTTATCTTTGCAACCTAGTAGTGATTTAGGTAGAGTTTTGATGCAAAACCCACACAAATGTTAAGTGCTTATTATGTTTAATGGATACAAATAGCCATAAATACTTGTGACTTGATGTAACAACCTGGGAACATTTCTGTTATCTTCAATAAATATTTGTAGCTCTATATGCCTGCTTAACTGTGTATTGGTGCCTGCCTGAATGTACTAATAATTCAAATAAGGCTTTAAGAAGAGTAGTTACAGAGTCAGCAACAAAGGAGAAACAATGGTAAGGCAGGCAGAAACCTGAGCATCAGTAGTACAGGCAAAAAGCCTTATCTCTTTCATTTCAATGCAATTATGCCCCTTTAATCACTACTTTCCCTTTGGTCCTTCCCACAATTCCAACACTGTGTTTGCATTGAGTTAGATGCGTAGGAAGAGAGTCCTGTCTCTGCTCACAATTCGCATCTCATTTCACATCTCAGTAAATGTATCTTAATTTTTTATCTTTTTGGCCTCTTAACTATTATTTTACTTAAACTATGCATAGGAGTTTTATGAAAAATACTGTAAAACAAGTTGGGATACAGTGTTTAAAAGTCTATCTAAAAATTAATTTGCACTGGATGGCGTTCTTAACTGGGAAGCTATATCTAAACAATTGCCAGAATAATGTGACTGGCCTGAGACAGAGCCTGTTCAAGTCAAGTGGAAGACTTCCACTGATTTCACCAGACTCTGGGGTAAGGCACCATCTTCTTACCATTAAACTCTAGAATTAAAAAGCCACAAGTCCAGCCTCAAAGCAATATGCTTATAAACATGAAATTACAATGAGCAATAAAATCTTGAGAGATTAGTTTCTCTATTACTTTAATTTATACTCTTGTTAACCAATTTAGAATGCACATTAAAGTACCAGGTAATTCTAAAGATGTCAGTATCTGGATAATAGAGCCTGGTGAGGCCATGCAATGTAAGTGTTTCAGCCAAATCCCATTAAACTTCAGTCATTTATTTCCTCTTTATTTTAAGAAAGCCTAATTTAAAAGTAGGAAGAGAGCCATTTGAAGATGCCTAACTACTAGGTAGGAAAAGCTAAATGGAATCAGAACTCGCTCCTGGGAAATGGCCTAACATGCAATAGTGAATGGGTATTCTGTAGCCATGGCCTACATAGTCTTGGTTGAAAATACAGCTCAGAAAGCCTAACTACATCATCTGGGATGCTTTCTTCTATGTTATATGCTATATCCTGTAAGTCATACAGAACAGTTAAATCCCGCTGTTCTGAATTGGGACTAAAGCTGGGAATTAGCCATCCTTCATATCTGCATGTTGTAGAAAGGCAACTGGGTCATGATAGAGCCTTAACTACATCTGAGCATCCTATTCACCCTATATGGTTAGTGCTCCGGTACCACTAGTGTGATCCCCAGTACAAAGGTTTATTCCTTCCATTTGGCCTCTCTCCCCATAAGAAATACAGGATACAGTATTAAAATGTGATATCCTGAAAATGCACATTATTAATGCAATTGCAGTGTAAACACTAGGAAAAAAAGAGGTGTATACCATACTGCACAGCTGCGTAAACAAGTTAATTTCACTCAAGGTAAAGAAGTTGGAGGGAGATTTTTCTTAAATATAGCTATCATAAAATGAATATAATCTTGTAAATATTGATAATTTTTAAAATTTTTAAAATTTTAAACTCATTTCTGATGTCCTTATCAAAGGGATGGAGCACTTGACTCAACAAGCAAATTCCACTGGTTTCAGTGGGAGCTATTTTCAGACATAAGTAAAAACACAATTTTCAAAACTAGCAGTGGCTGGCTTTTGTACAGACTACTGTGGCAAAGACTTGCTTTCCAATTATTATAGTGTTTTTTTTTTTTGTTTGTTTGTTTTAATAATGCCTGGATTCCAGAGACATTATTGAAATAAATACAACATAAAGTCTTCCTTGCAAGCAAAGAAGAAAGCTTTCATCTTTTTACCATCTGATGATTTTTACTGAATTACTGGTGTTTAAACGCTACTGCTTCTCAACTTTGGGGTTTTTGAATTGAAACATAGCGGCTGTGCAATTGGCTGCTGCTTGGCCTGCACATTTCCTCCTCTTCCTTTCTACTAAAGCTATGCCATACTGTGAGATAATGCCAAAACTTAACTGCAAGTAATCATGTAACTTTCATCAACTCTATTAAAAAGAGTCTTTGAAATAAAAAATCTGCTAATGGGCATGAAGTAGGTATGCCAAATTCACAGTGCCAATCCAGTTGGCTACTGTTGCTTCTCTGTTGGGGCAGCTGTACTGCTTCATGTTAGGCAGCCAAAAGGCACAGGTTTCTCCAAAGGACCTGCAGGAACATCTTTTTTCTTTTATAATCAACAGCATGGTGACCCTAGGCAGACTAGCCTGATGATAACAGGCATCTCAACTGGTTGGTTAGTTCTCCCAGAGCCTGCATATTGTTATCTTGAACTCAGCTTGTCTTTTTCGTTACCTACAACTCATTTAATATTTGTAAAGTGACTTATCTTTATAAAGATCTTCATTTTCCACATAAATCCCCATAACTGAAGCTCCTGGTTATTAAAGACATACAGAAAATAAGTTAAAGGGAGGTCATAAGATGGTCCTAAAAAAAAATAATTTCTCCTTTGGGGGGCAACATCTATCAGCAATATGTTCTGGTGTCAAGTGAACGACTTCCAGCGTGACCGGGTTATTTGTGCCACATATTTCAATATTTTTCTCTTTCCACCAGATCCTGAAGGCTGTAGGCTGTGATGTTGTCTACATGCACTTGTGAATTATAGCAGTGCCATTTGCACAGCTGTAGTTAACGACCTGTCAGGTTTCCCATTATGATGTTATGCTGTTATTTTCAGGGTTTATGTCCTGACTATAAAGTTGGTGACTGCTTGGTCTGGAAACACTAATGCATTTTTGTACATTTTATAAATACGAAATGAAAAAGTGCCCTAATAAAAAAACACACTCTATTCAAAAAACAAAAAGTGGAAATTCTAAGTAATATTTTCACTTGTTGAAAAAAAAAAACAAAAAAAAAAACAATCAATAACGTTAAGGAAGCTTCCTTTTTTTGGCCAGTCATTAATTCTAATGCGATTTACAGCTCTGAAAAGGGTCAGCAGGTAGCTGGAAATGCATTATGTAGGTGACTATTTTAAGGTGAATTTCTTTGTAAGACATATGAAATGTCGTGGTGACTGCAAATAGCATGGATCTGCAAATACCATGGTGACATGATGTTATATGATAGCTGTATTTTAATGTGTGTAAGTAACAGCAGTAAAGTTTCGCCAAATAATTATTGCCCATACTCTTAGGCAGGCAGACACGGCAAATGATGAGCATGGATTTTGCTCCTGAATTTGTTCGATGGATGCACGGTTCAGTGAATTCACAACTGACCTTTTTAGAGAGGTGCTACACGAGGAGGAAATTTTCACTGAGTACAAATGAGTGGTTTTAGAGTATCAAGTCAATAGCAATCCCGTAATTGAAGAGTAATCCTATACATACATGCACACGCTGCTTTTGGAAATAAATCTCTTGCAGGCTACTGAATAAGTACTATGATATTACAGTCCTCTGATTCCGTATTTACAATTTAAATCATAGCCGTCTGTAAAGAAAGTACTTGCATATGGTATGGCAGATCTCCCTGTAGGTGTAAGTGTCATTTCCTTTTCTTTTTGACCTCTTTCTCCCTCAGGCAGGGGGATTGGATTTGACAAGGAAGTTTTGTAAGCAACAGTAAATCTTTCATTGATAAGAAGTAACCAAGAGAGCATGCTACAACAGACCATATGCAGTGTAATGGTGTGATCTTATTCCACAGAAGTTTATTTTAGTTATAGATAAGTGTGTGTATGCAATTAGTATTACTTTCCTCTGTATGACTTGGCAAATTCTACCCCAATGACACTAAATTGTACTAATAAGATGTACAAACTGAAAATGGCATGCTATATTAATAGGAAATCCTCAGTGGTGCTGGGTTCATCTCCCATGTAACACTCAGGAATAATCTCCCTGAAGACCGTGTAATAAGCTGATGTAAATATTCTCACCAAAATAAGAGATGGATTCCTAATTGTTACTTGCAAACTGTAACTCCTAAAATATACTTATCTTCATCAAAGTGCTTTACAAGAATGTTTTTGTAAGTGGGATAATGACAGGAGGAGTGGTGAGGATTTCATTAACTGTTTCCATGCTAAACTATGATCCCTCCCAGTTCTATTTCCCCACCCCCCCCACAGTTTTCTAGGACTACCTAAGCAAACTTAAGATGCATCACTGTATCCCGTCTGTGATTAAATCCAATTATGTGCCATTACAAAAGAACAAATAAAAATAGTTTCTTGGTACTCTCAGCGACTTCTTTCTCTATAAGGAAAACTGGATTATTAAGTTAGAGAAGTTTTTTGGGTCTCTGAGATTGAATAGCCACCGATTCTTCTATCTGATTTCTTTGTGCTTCAATTCTGCTTCTCTAGGACATGGATACCATCAAACCCCTATTGCCAAAGGGTGATACAAACTACTGATACTACAACTACTGTGTAAAGAGTAGCCTGTCATGGCATAAGATAAGAGAAACTTATTGAATGTAACAATACATATACTCAGCGGCACCAACGTGCCGGAGCTTTGCTGGCTGGCACTTAAAATTGTTCTGAGCAATCCTTCAGACAAAGTAAGGATTTACAAGCTTTCAGCTATGACTTAGTCATGGACTACTGCTTTTATATTTAGCAGCTTGTCAAGAATACAATAAACCTTTTCCTCTATATACCAGTATTTATATTTAGAATTCCTTCCTTTGCTTTTAGAAAGAACCTAAGGAAAACACTCCTAGTATCAGCCTTATTGTTTCAGTGCAAACCCCCAAACTTTAGATGATAGGTCTAAGGTCCTGTACAGTGATGATATTTCTCTTAATTGTTCTTTCTTCTTATAACTCATACTAGTGTCACTGCAAGGTAAATAGAACAATTTCAAAAGAGTAGGAAAGAGGCATTTCAACTTCATCAAAAAGTAACTGGAGTTACTTTTCCCCAAATTGGCATCTGACCCAACAGTAAAGTGTGAGATACCGTAATTGTCAAGGATCTGCAGATTAGTGCCTTGAAAATCTTCCGTATTAGGGGGGATATTGCTCGTGTCTTAGCAGAAGGAGCCTGCGGGTTCATTCAGCAGGAGAAGTACGAGACAGCTGGTAACACAGCAAGATACATCAGGCTATCCAGTGCAGTATTTGTTATAAAGGGAAGGCTTGACCTTTGCAGTACCTGACTGTGGCTAGAAATAGACAGGCAGACAACTTGAATCATTTGGTCTTGTCAGCATAATAAAGCAAAGTCCAAGACACATCTGTTACATGCAATTTTCATTCTGTGGATGTTAACTGTAAATTAGGAGAGGAACAACAGCAACAAAAAAAAGCAACCAAGAAAGGTAATTAGGCTGTTGATGGGAAAAGGGACTGGAGACGACTTCAGCAGAGAACTGTGGTCCAACCACAAATACAACAAGGTTTAAAATCTGAGATTTTCAGAGATCATTACTGTGCTTAGCTCACAATAGAATGCCCTGGAGAACTCTGTAATGCCTTGAGGTCCTGTATATCTTCCTCTGCATGGAGTCAATGTTTTGTTATAGTCTTCCTTTACTGCTAAGCAGAACTAATGGAGAAAGTGATAAAACGCTGAAGTTGCTTTCTTCTGATAAAGAAATATTCTACTTATTACTATCAAGCATAGAACATCTATAGACAGAAGGTTCTCTTTGATTCTGCCTGCCTACACTACCCACCACTGCGACATTAAAAGTCCACAGGCCACAGATGAGGGAAGAAATCAGATATGACTGGGCCAAATAGTTTATCGCAGTTTTTATAATGTAGTTTGAACAAGGAAATGTGACTAACACATACTTAACTCATCAGTCTCTTGTTTTATTTTCTTTCATCCTTGTCTTTCCTTCCTTTTGCCTTACTACCAGAAAGGGAGTTTCCAAAAACCCCTCATTGCCTGTCAGCCTTTGCATCTCTGGACAAAACACCATTCAGAAGGCTGTAGTGGCAGTTTTTCTTCCTGGTTTGAGGCTGACCACAGTTGTTAATTCAGGAAACAGTCTCTCAGAAAGCATCTAGGGATATTTCTAGGTAATTCAAAACTAGCTTGAAATAAGGAACCAATTAGAAGAAAATTTCCTGTGCAGATTGGAAAGCCACTGCAGAAGTTGGATATAGCTTTAAAAAAAAAAAAAAAAAAAAAAAAGACCATATTCCTATTTAATGCAACCATCTTTGTTGGCATGCCCTCGTAAGGGCTAGCCACTGCCAACAGAAATGTCAGCAAACAGGGAGTTCATATCAGCCACAGTGGTTTGTGCCTTTGAAGTTTGTTTTGTGCTGCTTACACGGTAGATCAGAATTCAGGATTCAGCTTGGTTGACAAACCCAGGGAAGGATCACTACCAAAGCTTTTAAGACGAAGCCCTTAATCCTGCTTAATTACTTAGAGTTACTGGACAGACAAAATACCACTGGGCTACAGCCAGATGAATGAGCACCTTGTGTGTTCTCACTGCAACTTGCTATGAAAGTGCTGACGAGCTGAGCAACGTACCCCTACTGCACATCCCAGAATGCTGTTAAATTTAAACTTTTGTTCAGGAGCAATTTCTTAAATGAATAAACAAATTCAATTTCTCACACATACAGCTTCACAATTAATGTCAGCTTTGATTTTTCTACTGCTGCTGTGATTGTTATTGAAGGGGAACATTGCAGATCACCACCCAAATCAAGTATCTCTCGTTATTTCTCCATCTATTCATGAAAGCAAGCAGATTCAGATTTGTATTAAAAGCAGGTAAATACATAAATCAACTCATGGTATTTATATTTGCTTAAAGCTTTGTGTAATCTAAAGTTCAGAGACACAGCTTGAGGTTTTTAAATACACCTTCTGCCATAAGGAACTATGGTATTGTTCTTAGTGGTATCAGTGACTTGCCAAGAGATGTTTCATCTCACAGTAAAATGTGAGCCACTACATAACACGAGTATTGGAGGATTTGCCAGGAAAATCTAGTGCACTAAACCTGTATCTGGAAAATTCAGAATTCAATTCAGACATAGTATCCAAAAAACCTTTCTTTTAGTAAAACTAAAAGTAGGCTAAACCTGGAGGCCAGGTTGTATCACATGGTATTATACTTCCTTGTGAAGGTATACTATTATGTAGAATCATAACCAGATCCCCATATGCTAAATTCCATTGATTTTCATATTTAAGTTCAGGGATAAATCAAACCATTGAGGTCTAAGTTGCCCTCTAACCAGCCTATTTATATCTTTAAGATAAAGACTCGAATTTTCAGGTTGATTCTTATGGTCTCAGTAAGCACAGTGCTGCTTACTCATGGGAGAAAGTGATAAAAATGATCTCAAACTCAATGCTGTAATTTGGTTTCAATTCAGAAGATGAGCAAATGATGCCATATCTGGTATTAAAAATGAGGCCATGAAGTGTCCACTGTCAATAATTTTCCTTTCTTCTTCCAAGTTAAAAGCAGTCAACTCACATGTTCCTTGCTGTTTTAAAATAATAGATGGTATCAATTAATTCAAAAGTGAGACTGGCTTTACTTTTTTGTTGTATTTGACTCCCATAAAACAAACAAAAAACACTACTTAGTTTCCTCTCTGGTTACGTTACTTGTAAACAGTCCATTTTTGCAGAATCACTGAAGTTTAAAAGAAAAGAAAATATCTAACACAAAATATATTTCCTTCAAGCTATCTTTAACTGACAACCAAAGCTGAAATATTGTACATACTAACCTAAGTTCCAATCAATAAATGAATGCTTTCCAGAATCTATGCTTTATCACCCTGCAGAAATGAAGTATTCCAATATATTGCTTTCTAAAACAAAGAATGCTATTATAGTTCCAATAAATAATTATATATGGCTGGTTAATTCTTCAGAGTTGGCACTAGACTGAATGATTTTGAGAGTGCATGCAGACTGTTTAAAATGCTATTGTAGCTCAGCATCACTGTTTTCACTGACAAGCAAAATGCACCAGACGGTGAAAATGCTACAGCCTCCTTAAGTCCCAAAATAAGACAAGAAGAAATGTTATAGTTAGTATAAAAGGGAGCAATGCAGGAGTAGCAATCAGTAGGTTTATGTTTTGTATTATGTAAGCAGACAAACTAGGTGATTACTGACCTCAACATATGAAATAAACTTTCTGAAAAGCTCATGCACTAAGCCATCCTCCAGTTACATAGGTGTTGAAGATGTCTGTGGGTGTGAAGTTTCGTACCTCAGTTTCAGGCCTTGGACAAATGGTTTGTGGTTCTTACAGTGACCTACCTGTCAAAGGTTAGTTTTGGACATGTACATATATTTGTAATTAAAAAGAAGTCTTAATGACCACACAAAAGAAACTGAAGACACTTGAACTGCCTGCACAGGCCACAGCAAAAGCATATTGATAGAGCAGGAATTTTAATACCAGGTTTTGACACTCATGACCACAACTGTTGGATATTTCAGGCTTCTTTTTCCTTGTAAATCACTACCGAATTCACACATTTCCTCCTTGGAGGGAATTTCTCAGTGCTTCACAAACGCTGGCCCCGTGTTCCTTTTGAGTCATTGTAGCTTTGCCAGCTGGTCTATGTTAGGGCATAATCCCATCAACAGCAGTCTAGCATGAGCAGCATTAATCTCTAGCCATTTCTTCCCTTTTACAGTACAACGAGTTACAAAAGGGACTATGAAAAACAGATTTCTCATCTCAGAGAAATGGGTAGCCTTTGATTTGGTGATCTGTAGCCAGTAATGAATCACCGCGGAATTAGATCTTTATCTGGAGTGAAAGTTGTTTTAAAACTTCTAGTATATGGAAGGAGAAGAAAATGATCTGCTTCAGCAAAATGGCTTCTTCCTCATAGCTAAGATTAGCATTATCACCATGTAAAGTAATTTCAGGCTTGCTACGATTCAGTAAGGGTCAAAAAAACAGTGTCTTCCCAGGGCAAGAAATACTCATGCCCTTCTATTAACATATATTCCACAAATTTGGTAACAGGATGGAGCTTTGGCAAGAGAAGTCTATGACCACAAATTAGATTTAACCACCTTTGTATTTTATACATACCACAGCACGCTATTATGATGTTACCAAAAAAACACGAACACGATCAAGAGAATCAATACAGTCAGACACAAGAGTATCAAAGGTTATGAGCATGTATCTGAAGTACAAGAAATGGTACAGAGCAGTTTGAAATATTATTGCTTTTGTCACCCAGAAAATGCTTGCATGACTGCAATACACAACATATTGAAAGTCACAGCAAAGCTCAGCCAAACAAAAGATATAGCAAAAGAAGTATTTTAACCCATCATGAACTACTTTGATATTCCATACAAAAAAGTCTGTGTAGTGAAAGTATGTAATATAGATTATTTGATTATTATGCAAATCACTAAGCTGAAAGAAGAGTACCCATTCTTCATCCTTGAACATTCCCTGAAGTTTAATTCAGAACCTAATTTGCATTCAATTAACATTTTAAAGCACTACCTCCTAGTTTGTTTGCCTGCATGATTTAAATCATAAGAGCAGTTCTTTGCTTTTAGGAACAGGTGAGAGAGAGAAAAGATCTCTGGTATGTACAGAGTCCCAGCTAGCCACTGATGCACCCTCCTTCCTGTGCTGAGCAACTCTGCACCCTTAGCAAGTAAGGCTTAGCACTAAGACAGACCTGAGCCACAGTTAGTATGAGAAAACTTAAAAACTTGACAGTCACCATCACTCTCTTCTCAGTTGAGCAGTGCAAGAAGGGGGGTTAAGAAGACACTGTGAGGGGCCTTGTAGCTCATCTCTGTTTATATCCTCTCCTAGCTGTGAGATACAAATCACTGATTGTAAGCCATTGGTTGATAACATGTAATTTAAGCTAAGAATTCAAGATTCCGGGAAAATAATGTGTGCCGCTACAGGTGTTATGATTGGAAAGGGATTTAAAATAACATTTCTAAATTGTGTCCCAGAATATACAGAGAGGGGACTGTAATGAAGTATGGTTTGATTTTATGAAATGCTCAAAAACAAATTTGTGCAGGATCCACAGCATTAGTTAGGACCTGAAATGCATCCAGAACAGTATTTGACTGAAAAACTTATGAGTGGAATATTCTAATATAGGCACTTTGTGGTATACTCAGCTGTATTTGCGTTGATCACATTGCTTACATTGACAAAAGATGCCAATTTTGAGCTGCAATGACAGAGGCTTGGACAAATACTCCTTTCTAATAGCTTTTGGGGCAGTAACTTTCAGCACAAGGACAGGACAAACAGCTGCAGAAGGGAAACATCTTTGCACATGGTTATAGCTGCTTGCTTCAGTGCGCACCAGTCAGCACCTTCAGCTATAGCTCCTCAGGCTGCCCATCAGCTATCATCTCTCAGGTGTTAATTAGCATCTCGTGTGAGATCTGATGTGTGCCTGCTAGCATTATGGATGAGCTTAATATGCACTAACATATCCTTTGTGATGTGTTTGTCTGAGATCATAGCCATAAAATAAATCATTGAAATGCTTTAAATGTGGTTGTCAAAGACTCCAAAGTTGCTGAAAAGAATTAGTTGTTTGTTCTGTAAAAAATTGTGGGAGTTGTCTCTTCTGCTGCAGCTCATAGGTTGTAGAGTTGAATTTGAAAGACATGCGACATTCTGCAGGGAAGGTGCCCCCAGATTACCCTTACTTTCTGCATGGCTATATCAGTGAGCTATTCATGATAGTCCTTCTGGACCAATTATTCTTGATTATGTATGCTAGGTTAGTCCAATATTTAACATGCATGGGTAATTCCAGGTTCTTTCAGAAAGGATGTCTTTCTTCGCACTAGTCTAGAAAGTCTTCCATCTTGAATGTCTGAGTCATGACTGTTCCCTCCCGATTCTTCTAAGGATATTCAGCACGTTCCCAAGCCCAAACTTCACATGGTATTAAGACTGGAATACCACAAGCATTTACATGTTCTTCAAAGGTTACTATGATTTTCAGATTTTCTTCCCCACTGTTAACATTAGGAACTAAACACGAACATGCTGTAGTGTCTGACAGACCAAATGATTCTCAAGTAAACCTGAAAAGCAGCTTTATATTGCATCGATATGTAATTAAGCTCTGGGCTTGTAGATGTTGAGTTTTGTATGTGCTTTCTCATGAATTTCCATGCCAGAAACTTCTGCATTGAAATATTTCATCTAATTTGCACTAGTATTCCTATCGAGATAATCAACAGTTTGGATATTTCTAACGACTGTCAGATTGTATCTGTTGTCACAACAGTGAAAATATCTATGATAGATTAAATCAACAGACTCTTAGGAATAGTTCGTGTCGTGGCAAAGTACTAGTGCTAGTACATTGAGGAAATAAAGATCATGTAAGTTTTTATGATGCATTCAGGACAGAACTCGAAGCGCTATTTCAACTTATAATACATACCTAATATAAATAAATTAATACATGTTTGTCTCAATCACATTGAAAACGTATTGAACAAAATCAGTGAATGTCTCTGAGTATACAGTGAATGCATACTGAGCAAGCAATGAATAGAAAATGAACATTGCTAAAGTTTCCTGTACGCCCCCTCTAGTGGAAGCATCTAGTCAAATGGAACAGTAAAGGCCCAAAAAAGTCATTTTGTTTGAAAGGAAGAGTAAAATAATTTACAGAAATGGAGCACAAAAGATCACGTATCATATGAGGGTCAAAAACAAAATAAAAAGATATCTGTCTAAGAACAACTAGTACCTCAGGCAGCTTGAATCCTGAAATGTTAAGAGAGAGCTAGAAGAGAGCAAGCTAAGGCCTAATCAGTAATCAGAGCACAGGTTATTTAAGGAGCATGTATCATTAGGATTCCTGGTACAAATGTTTTGGAGGAACTCTACCCGTATTGAGAATACTGGACTATTGCTATCCTGAATTTCACTTCTATCAGGTAAATTCAGTTGGCATTGCTCATTTATATCCTTTTAGGTACCCACTGATTATTTACTAAATAGTTTACTAAATCTTACTGAAGCCAAGTTAGGGTTTCATCTTTTTTCCCCCCAGTGTTTCGTGTTTTGAAAACAAAAAACAGTGGAAATTTGCTTGCTAGGTTCTTGTTTCAATTATGTTGCTTGTTGCTTTCCTAATATACTCTTATATTTGTAGAAATGGGATTGTTTAAAAGTGATAAAAGTGACATCAGATAAGCACAGGCCTGTTTTTCAGTCTTCCCTTTGTCTTTCCTATACGTAGAACACATTCACTGTGAGAAAACAGGAATGTCATCAAAGCAATTTCTCTTTCCCTGAAAACAGCTACAGTCTTCAGAGGATATATTGCTAAAACTTTTCTACCTTTAATGACGATATGTTGACTACCTGTGTACTTCACATCTTTGCAGTGCATTAAAAAACAAACCTAAAAAATCTACCCCATCCCAAACCCAACTATACTAATTCCAGTGGGGAAAAACATAAAGTAATTAAAATTAAAATGCACTTACCTGGAACAAAGCTTCCCTGGACCACCTCCTTATAAGCCCACCAGCCCTCATGGATTTTTGGTGAATTTTGTTGAGCTAGAAAGAAATAAACAAATCATAAAATTAACACAACGCATAGGAAGTGTTTAATTACAAGAACTTTGGGAACTCTAAATAGAATATCATCTTCAACAGAGGAGCCATTCCTCAAGTTCCCAAATGATGTCTGTTCAATTTACTGAATTGTGTTAGTGCCTGTATCTTGGAGCACCTTGTCTCTGTTTCTCAGACAGTAAAATATACTTTCTGAAGAACTGATCACTAAATGCAAAATTTCAGATAAAAACTGAGAATTTGTAACACTTGTGAATGCTTCTGTGCCAACCATAAATTCAACACAGGATAAAAATGCAGATAAAGAGTGCGCTGCACTCATTCTTGGGAGTCAGTATCAGAGCCCAAGTTTGTAGACAGAGCAGCAGTTTCTCCCCTTCCTTTCCCAAGTTCTCCAGTAATCTCTCACTTTGAATAGGAAGAAGTGATGGAGTGAACTGCAGGCAACAGCTGTATCTATAACTGTTTCTCCTCTCATCCCACGTGCCCTGAGTTCCAAAACCAGAATGGCAATGGGTAACCCATGGCTTTACAAACATTGGTTCATACTATACTGCTCAGGCAGGAAGATGAGGTTTTTCTGACATCTTCTCTGTCCACAGCATAGCATCCACTAGTTGTCCCCTACCCCAGTCATCCTGTAAGCTATAGCACAGTGCAGTTAAAACAATAAAAGCTTTCTTTGACCAATATTCTGAATGCCATAAAGATAATCTAAGCTTTGGACAATATTTGTCCCTGATGAGACTGTTGCTTAAATAACTTCTCTACATTCCCTGAGAAGCAAAGAGTAGAAAGGTTTTGACCACTCCATAAGGTCATTGCTTCTGCTTGACTTGCAGGAAATCAGCACTGGAGCAAATCTTATGGTTAAAATATAAAGTATTAATACAAAAATATAGAATATAATAGTTTCAAAGCATATACAGACACAGCCGGATAAACGTTTGGTTAATTTCCATAAGACAGCAGATCAGACAATATGCAAATGTTCTGCCATCACTTGTGTTTTGCTTGGTATCTTCATGTTTAGAGCAACTCTCTTTCACTGAGCTACAGAAAGCTCAGCTAGCTTTTGTATTATTAGTTGTGTTTGTTTTTTTTTTTTAATCAGACACTTTCAATCCCTTGCACTAGGTCTAAGAAATTTTAACATCTAGTACACAGCTACAAAGATGCTGGATTTAGCAGCTTTCTGCTGCAGTTTCATTTCTAGATCACATATTATATACAGAAGGCACAATTACCCTGGGAAAAGTTCCAACATTATAATAAAATTGTTGTTGTCATCATTAAAACTTACAAAGAGAATGTGATACTCAGACTAAAAGGGATAAAAGATGAGGACCACTACATACTGTTCTATCAGCAACAAAATAACAGTTATGATTTAACTGACTGTAAATTGCAGAAACAAAAGTAAAGCTGAAGTTAATTAAACATACTGACAGAAGGCCCAACCATTTCTGCTTACCAGAAGCCTGGGCACACAGCAGAATGGGGTACTTCTGGATGTAGATTTCCCCTTGGAGTACTCGCACTTGTGCCATCAGTTGAATGGTGACATGGTAAACTGAAAGGGCTGCCATACTGTGTGCTCTTTGCTTTCTGCAGATGACATTACCTTCACTTTTTAACCTCTGTATCACTGTGTAGAGAACTCAAACTGTGTCTGGCTTTGTTGTGCTGGACTACACTATACGAACATTTGGAAAATGGCAAATCCCAACCCACAATCCAAAATATCTGAGCAGCAAAATATTCATACCCAGCCTGATCAGTGATTTTTGGAATCCCAACACTGGTTCACAGAGGTTACTTTTATGGTTATGTGCAACAGAAGGCCTTAAAGATTTCAGGATGCTTCAGCAATAGGAGAGAACACCAATATGTGAGTCCCAAAAAGCACAGCAATTATTCTTCCACTTAAAATTCCCCAGAAAATTAAAGTGCATTCAAGTTATTACTGATACACACATCTAAAGCTAGTACAGCCAACCAGAGGCAGCTGCATTTTATAAAAGGGTGAAAAAAGTACATATGTAGATTCAGGCAACTTAAGGAGACTTCAGGGAGGCCAGAATTTTCAAAAGGAACTGTTCTTTGTCAGTATTTATAGAAACATATACAACAGAAAAACGTATAGGTTTTCCCCATCTAAATATGTGCCAGGTCTGAAAGAAATAGTCCAGTATTCAGTTTAAACCAAGATTAAAGGGCACGAGCTCTGCAGTTCTGTTTCATTGTGTTGAGCCAAACACACACACACACAAAGCAGTATCAGGAAAACTAAGATTTTTGTCATATTTTTAAAAATCTGTTGCATTAGTATGGAAATAAAGACTACATGAGATGAGCAAGAAAATTAGATTATCAAAGCTTTGTACTAAATAATTGGATGTCTGTGCAATCACTTCAGCTATCAGAGAAGACCATGACCTGGCATCACTCTGCACTTCCCCCAGATACCAGATCCATATCTCTTCAATATACATGAAAATGAAACACACAAAAAGGAATGCAATAAGCAAAATAATCTGCTTTTCCACAGCTATATGAAGTGCCTAAGATAGAGCAAGAGCACTGGTGGGCTACTCCTGATTCACAGAAAACTGAGGCCACTGAGGAAATTGAGAAGCAAGGCATGTTGTTCTGAGAGAGGAGCTAGGGAGATGCCCAGTGCCATGCCAAGACTTCTTGAACCCTGAAACCTCTACCTTTTATACCAGTTCAGGTAAAACATCCTGCAATAACAGCACAGTGACTGAACATAGATTTTCACTCTGTTGTGCATATGAAATCTAGCTTGGTGCCAAAGATTTACTCCGATTGATCCTGCAGGGACTTTGCTTAAGGAAAAAGATTTATAAAGCTCTAATTCCTCTGAATGCAGAAGGAGAAGGGATTGGTAAGGGCAAGAAGCAGACAGTGTCTTCTGAGAACTTCTCCTAACCCATTACCCAACCTGTCTTTTGAAAGTGGGCAAGTGGTCTGATCAGAGGAGCAAAAAAGCTGTTCTCTGTTTATGAAACAGACCCATACCTGGATTAGCAATGGAACAAAGGAATATAAAATTAGAATGAACAGACATATGGACAGTCCTTGCTGGGAATCCTATCTGGGCCACTTACACCTGATGCCCATACAACACAGGGTCTGTACAATTGGTGTATCAGTGCCCATCTGACAGCATGGCACTGTGCCTGGATAAACAGGTTCAACCTTATGGCTTAGGAATTATTGCCAAGGAAAAGGATTCTTCATATGCGCCACCTCATGACACTGCAAATAGCAGAATTCTCTCCACATCCTTCTTATTTCAATTAAAGAGAAACTATTGTACATCTCATTGCAATTCTCCTGCTTGAGGACCATAAAGAGACATGCATGCTCGCTTTGTGGCTTCTGGTATTCCTGTGTGCCTACCCGAATAGAGAGGCGCCTACATGGCAGCTCCTTTGTTTTGGCAGGACCTGTCACACAAAATACTAGGGAGGCAAAAGGCCTAGAAAGCAATTCTGTGTTACCGGAGAGGGTTAAGTATCTAAGTAAAATAAATCATTTCCAATACCTCAGGGACTTATGCTTTTACTGCTGATTTCAAAATACCCAGAGTAGGAACTTGTACAGAACCTTTATGTGCCTTTTGTTTCCAAGATGCATCTTTGTTTCTCTAAGGCATCAAAATAAACAGGCTAAACCAAAGAAACACTTTGCTGTTTGGAACAGAGCACAGGTAGCTCTGCAACAGCTATGTTATCATCAACAAGGTATTCTGCATTAGCAGGGAAGGTCCAAAATGCCACGTTTGTCCAAAGTGCTAGAGGATATTGGAATGACCTCCATTTGCTACAGTGTTCTCTTCCTCCTACTGAAATCACTGGAATCTGAGATTAGTTGTTGTGCGGATATAACACCATTATGTCAGACCTATTGCAATGCAGCTGCTGTAGAGGAGACAGGATATTTATTCAGAGCAGAAATGACGTGTTGCTTTCATTTTGTCAGGTTATTGGAGGTCTGTCTTAATGTGGAGTGTAAAATTAAAGGCTAACCTCTGCAAGATGTCAAGCATTTTCGTTTCCTTGTGACTTCCATGTATAGAAAAGTAGCACTTCCTATATTACAACTACAGTGCAGTAAACACAAACGCCAAACGATGCCAATGCCACATAAACTCAACAGCTACCTATGTCTAGCTTATTGGTTAAAACCTGTAGGCTTACGATTCAAAGAGGAGCTGTGTACTCAGTCAAACTGTTTTAAAATCATCACATAACAGTGTATCCAGTGTACCCAGATGCTGTATACAGCATGCAGGTGCTGAAATACCTGCATAAGAAGATTCAGAGATGCCTTCATCTAGTTGGATGGCTAATGCTAACACAATATAAAACACAATAATTAATAATAAAATACCCCTCAGTAAATATGGCTATTTGGATTAGATAAGTAAGTTATTCTACTATTAGTTATTTACTTTATTTAAGCAAAAGATAGAATGGCTTGCATCTGATGCCGTCCACACCTGAGCATAAGCCAGCAGCATCCTGCCAGATCAGAGTTCTCCATTCCTTGACTACCATTTCACCCAGATAAAAAATGCTGGACTACAGAGAAACCTTTTTATATTTGATTTTTATTGATCTGAGCTCTTCTGATTGATACATTAATCATTCTGTACATTTCTCTTTTAACAGTCTGCTTTTGATGACCTGATCAGCATTGCTCTGGCATTAAATACATAAGAATATATATTTAAACAAAAAAAAAAGTGGAAAAAGTAGTTTAATATTTTTTTCCTAAACTCCATTTCCAGAATGCTAGACAATGTACACACTTTGTAATTATTTTAAATTCATAGTTCTAATTACTACATTTTATATGTATCTTTTGCACACTGTTAAACCCAAGGATGGGTTGCCCAAATTCTGGATGGAACACAGACTTGCTCAATCTAAACAATCATTTTTGACATCTTGAATCATACAAGTACCAGCTTTTGGCTCACACCAACAAAGGCCTCTTAAAGCAAATGGAATAGACATGTTTAAAGTGGACCAGACAGCAGGGGAGCTAAGCAGATGCAATTAGCTTAAGATTCAGCCTTCTAAAATTAACGTTCACTTTGTTTAAAACAAGTCTGTACATAATTGTAGCTATTATTTAAGACATTTTATGTAGCCTTTTATATATTAAGAAAACACAACAAACCTAACAACACATGCACTTCAGGCACTATATAAAGCATCATTTATAAATGAATACTTACAGGACACGAAAGGTTAGCCTGCTTATGAATACTACAGCCTACATTGTATGCATCACCATACGATGAGGGAGGAAAAACAAAACAAAGGATTATAAAGGGATCAATAAATAAAATGCTTTCATCAGCTATGCCAGATTTTTTTTTTCCTGGATAACATTTTGCTCAGAAAACATGCAAATGCTCTTTCATTAAGTTAATACTTTCCAATTCCATAAATCCTTCTTCCACTGTCCCCATGTGTAAAAGCTCTCACTGCTGCTGTGAATTGCAAACAGTATTCAATACAGGCAAAAGGGATGTGACCTGTTTTTATCATGTCTGAGGGCAAAAGCAAAGTACTACCATGGGAACTCTGCTATGGCACAGAGACTTGACTATTCTCTGTATTTTCTACTTATTGTAATTTTGTGTTCCAGTATGACTACAATTAAAAACCTGGGCCAAAGGGTAAGATTTCATATGAGCAGGCTGATATGTATGCAGGCAGTAGTAACAAACTACGTGGCATTATATTGCAGTATAGCTAACAGCTGCATCTACTCTCTCTGTGTAGTTGGCTTTTGATGAGAGGCACCAAGTGTCCAGAGCCACTAAATTCTGCTTGAAGAACCTTAAACTAAGATGTTTGCAACTACTTAAGCCCAGAGTAAAAGGAAAAGCATTCTTCTTACACCACTGTTTAACCAGAACTCTGCAAGACTTTGGTAGTACCTGGCAGTAGCCTGGTTTGCAGGATGTGCGATGTGTGTGTAAGGCTCAGCTCAGTTCTGTGACTGTGCACTTCCACTTACCTACCAGTAAACATGAGTTGTAATACCAGTTATCATCCTGTTGTGTTTGAGAAATTAAACGGCAGGATTTAGTAGAAGGGATCACATGAAACAGTGCTTATTAGGTGCTTGTTAATGGCAGCTGTATAAACAGATGGTTTTGGGTGGTGGGTCCTAACTTGTAATAAGCACTTTTCCAAAAGGGGTATTTGCCCAATCGTGCAACTGTTGTTTAAGTTCTAATATATTGAAGTAATATTAAATTTTCTTGTATCTAAAGCTTTTAGTGAGAAAAAGTTGAAATCCCTTTGACATACTCCTCCCTGAGCACCTAACTATACCAAAGGAAATGATGGATTGCACTGCGGGGTGAATTTATGTCACTGTGCCCAATTTCACATGAAACCTGCATACTGTTCCTAACTCCAGTTGTAAAACATCAAACATCCCTGTAAAGACATCCTTTTAATGTGACTAATGCACGTGTAAAATATGAAGTCCACATAATGTCAGAGACAGTATGTTACCCTCTCCAAGTAGTTTTTGGCATTAATGGCTGGAATGCTAAGATGCTGTTCCATTTAATATTATTTGCTTCAATTTTTAAAATATTTTTTGGGGGGGTTAATTTTCCTTCAGTAAATTTTAACTTCTGAAGGGGTTAAGAAATAGAGGATTTCAGTATAGCTCTCTCTGTGTTGTCCAGGAAAGCTGAGCAGATTTGTTTGATGTGACAGAGTATTGAAGGTTCTACCCAGAAATTTCTTATCAACTTTGGATGTGACCCTCTTCTTACCCAGATCCCAGATGTATCTATGGGATTCACTTTGTTTTTGAATGAGGTACGGTTGGCACTAGAGTCAGAACTGCATCAAAGCTGAACTACTGTAAGAAATCAAAGCAATTAAATTAATGCAGGAGAAAAATACATAGCTCTATTGCAGCAATTAGAACAAAATACTGTTTGTAAGCGGTGCAGGAAATTCAAAACGGTAAGCCAGAGACTCAGCACCTTTCATTTCAAGACAGTCACTGATGGCATGCTTAGGGTTTCATGGGTCCTAAACCTTGTTAACACTATTTGGCTCTCACCATTTTCCAGAGTTTCCTCTATGAGTATCAGCACACAGCATAGTCTATTCTGTGTTGTGATCGATGGCGTAGTTTCTCTCTGATCAGTTGCTTAATCATGTCTAGATACAAAGTCTGAAAAGCTCTATAAAATAATGTAGTAAGAAGAAGCAAGACATCTTGTGATATTAACTTCGGAAATAGCTCTTACTTTACATTGTGCTGCATGCCCTCCACTTCCATTAATTTCAATGCAGTTTGGGGACACTCAGCAACTTCAAAGCAATGGTCTCAATATCCTTGAGCCTTTAAACTTCAATACATTATTAATGCTAAATTAATAGGGCTTCCTTTAAAAGGAAACCACTAAGTTCCTTCCACAGGAGCACACATGATATTGACATCTCATCGAGTTTATGACCCTACTTGCTCTCTGTACTCTCTAAACATAAAGTCACCAACCAGTAACAGAACAAACAGTCAGAGACCGTCCTGTTAAGTGCCATAGGCAGATCTTTTTTTATTCTTTTCCTTGGCTATGGTAAAGAAAAATGATTTCTTCAGCATTCTTCCCGTGAGGGAGCTGTGCCCAGAATTTAATATTTGTCACTGCTTAGGAAAACTCAAGGGTAAAAATAAAGGTCTTCCAATTAACCTCAAGACAAATGGCATGGCATCAATAATAGGGGCTTGATCCTACAGAATACACAGCAGCCTCATATCACACTGAATTCTACAGCTTCATGAAACCTTGTGGTCCACAATGTGATATGGGAATGTTCTGGAGGGCTACGTCATATGCAAAGAATTAATAAATGCTTAACCAGTCCTATTACACATATTTCCACAGTCTTAACAGTGGGGACATACCTGAAAAAGAAGCAAGAAGGCTGCCTTTAATCACCCTTGAAAACTTAGCAGAACTATAAATGACACTCTGTAGGCCTAACACACACATTACTCTAACTTCAGGTAATACCAAATGATGCACTTTTCTGAGACGGGAGGAGTCGTGTTCTCCTGGCTAACAAAGCTGCATATAAACAACTGCAACAACACAATGTCATTCAAAAGATAATAGAGGGGAGGCAAAATTATTCTGATTACGCTGAATTGGATTCAGAGACCTAGATTTTTAGGCATACTGGGGTTGATAGTCAGGGCACTAATCCAGATCATCTCACAGCTCACTGGACTACTGAAATCCTCAGCACTTAAACCTTATGTCCTGATGTTTTCAGAGATCAGAAAGTCAAAAAATGTTTTTCTGACCATATAATAACAGCTTTGCCACCATCAAGAAGAAACCTAATGTCAGAGGATAAGCCAAGATATGGATCCATTTCAGGCAGTGGTATCAAAACAGAAAATTGAACCCATCATAATGTGACTTTCTTGCAATTGCTCTTCATCACCACTTCAGTTTATTAGTTTCTTAGCAGAAAGTGGTTCTTGGTTACAGTTACTAGACATTTCTTAACAGAATACAAAAAAAAAACCTCACAACTTTCTATGTAATTTTTCTGAATTTAAAAGTGACAGCCTTTATGCCAATGAGTAGTAGATTATACCATAAGTTCTTTCAGTGGCGTTAAAAAGATTTTGAAGTATTTTTCAACATAAAGTATTGTTTCAGACTGACATAGATTTTGATCTGCTCAGAATAAGGCTTCTACATCGTGCAGACTTCCAGAAAAGCCCGGTTTATGCCTATCACCATCACTACACATGACAAGAGTAGAAGAGTCTTAAATAGCAATGAATTCATTAAATTCCCTTTAAACTGCCAAAAAGGGTTAGGATCATTGGGTTTAATTGTGTGCAACCAAACATTGAGATGCCGCAAACTGTCAAAAACTCCAAGGCCCATGTTAACAATACAGGGTTTATATATACATTTCCTTCACTCCATTCCTGGAAGACTGTGAAAAATCAGTGTATATTACTGGAGGCAAGAAAAAGGACTGAAGAGAGATATCTGCTTGTGAGATACAAGGGCAACTCAGAACAAGAAAAGATTTTTAGAGACCCCGAAAAGCAAGGAAAGACTGGCCCTGCATCATAAAAAGGTATTGAAGGTCACAAACTGAGAGTATACTTACCCACTACATCATTAATGAACCCCAAATCATTTAATAAAACAAAGTGCACAGCTCAGAATGCCTGAAGTATTTAACCTGGCCACAAGACAAACATGAACACTGTGTATCAACAGCATTAACTTACTTTGCATGAATTAAATTTATGATACCAGAGGCAACTTAGTAAAGTAGAGAAGAAAATAAAGTAGTGTCATCAAAACCTCAATCCACTTACTTCCTTGTAACCTAAATGATGGAGAGTCAAGAAAATAGAAACTTTTTTTTTTAAACTTCATCATGCTCCCAATCTTGAAAGAAGATAAATCACTCTCTCTGCCTCTCCTCACCATTTTTGCTTCCCTGCAGTTCTGTGGAATATCCCTCAGAGATTACTTCTATCATCCATCTGTCCATAGTTGTATTTATCCACTGATGCTGGACAAAGTCGTACCCTTCCCCCTCTTTGGACTGATTCCTGAGATAGCAGCATTATTCTGGCACTCCGCTACTATTCTGTTATTTAAGAAACATTTACAACAACCACCCTATTCCAAGCAACAATACACTTGGCTAGAAATGATGCAGCTATGTCTACCTTAGGTGACAGTAGAGAACAGTTTATCTTTCCAAACCTTACTAAATTTCTTGGCTTCTTGGTCCTTGCAAAGGTGTCCCCTATGCATCCTCCTCAGCCACTTCTTCAGCCATGAGTCAAAAGCAGTGATTTGCTGTTTTCCTCTGCCTCGCATTCAGTTTTGAAGTTAAGATGGAAGACATTTCACACTGGCTGCAATGCCTGTACCTGCTTCATTTTGCTGTTTTAGAATTTTAATCGCTTTCTCAATTTTTGATGTAGAAATCCCAGGTAGGCAAAAAAAAAAACAAAAACAACAAAAACAAAAAAAAACCTTCATTTGGTTATCTCTGTTGTTCACAGCTTGCTCTCCTTGTCTTTGAGAGATGAGACTTTGGACAAAGATAAAAGAAAAAGAAAAAAAACCACTAGAGGTAAGAATTCAAAAAATATATTTAGTTTAAGAGAACTGTATGGAGAAATACATCCATACATGCCACTGCAAAGGTTTCATCAGGGATTTCCTAGCTTTCCTTCTTTTCATCTGTGTGTTCCTGTTTCTTCCAAGTCAAAACCCACAGAAGTTTCAGACAGTCTTATATATTTGCCTGTAGCAAGAGGAAAGAATTTTCTTTAGTGAGGACAAAACCAAGTCAGGACTGGAAATGGAAGCTGTAGCTTTTAAATGTGTATGTTTCCCATCTCATTGGCCTTGCATATCTGAAGCAGAGATGCCTGGCAGTTTCCAGTGTCCTTTGAAAAGCAGACAGTATTGCATCTGCTACCCAGGTTTCCTCCATATTTTATTTATATTTACCTTTATTCTGAAAACTTCTCAAGGTCTACTTCTGTGCTAAACCTTGTTATTGCTCTGTGTTTCATCTTTGGCTGAGACCTTGACTGAAATGAAAAAAAAAAAAAAAAAAGAAGGAAATCCTAGGAGCTGTGAAAGCCCTGCCTCCTTCACACTCCATGGGGCAGAACTGGTGACAAGCTGCAGATGGGATCATCCCAGTAGCTCAGCCACAAACACCAGCTGCCCACCACCTACTGAGCAAACTACTGAATATGATGGCAGTACAGGAAAATCTGTCCATCGATAATACTCATTGCCCTCATCATTTAATTTATAATCATGCTGAACAGTTATCCATTTATTGATGTATGTAGATACCCACTAAATCTCCACCTAAACTCAACCACAGCACAGTACTACAAAGTAACATACTACCTTAGCAGTAAGCCCATGAGCCCCAGAACAGCAGCTTTCAAAATACCAGAGACAGGGAAAAACATCCTCAAATGCAAGGCAATTCAGAGAAGCTTTCCTTCTTTCAGTTAAGATCCTTATTATTTTAAATTTTTATCAGTGAATGCTTCAAAGAACAATTGAGAGTAACGCTGGCAAATTCTTCTATGCAGCTGCCTGCAGAAAACACTACATACCCTGGAGACACAGACATCCCATACCTGATTATGCACAAATAAATGCCTGCTGAGCTTTCCACATATACTGAGCACTGGAGATGGGAACAGAACAGTAGGATATGCACAACTACAGACCTAGTCCATAAACATAGCATCTAACAGAAAACAGGCCCTCATGTCCTGTACCTGCTTCTTTCTCTGTGTTTCAGCCTGTCACTTAAGCCTTTGATTTATGTATGCAGAATTGGTTGCAGGTACAGATGAAAAAGCTGCGGCCAAGCAGCGTGCCCACTTCAAAGCGTCTGCACTCCTGAAAGGAAATTACCAACCACATTCTGCTGACAACTGGCTTGTTGACATTGCCTTTACTAGGATTTGCCTGCAGTCACACACGGCACAGATATCCAAGCAGCTGCAGACAGCTCTGCCTGTCAGCAGTACCAGGCTAACTTGGCTCTACAGCTGCAGGATTAGAGCTGGTCTGTGCCTGGGCAGTAAGGAGCACAAAGAGATACGGGCTGGGTGGAAATGCCTGTGGAAGTCAGTGACAGTGCTACCAGAAGTCAGACTGGAGGAACTAAGTTAATTCCAGCCCTTTGCTCTTCTCACTAGAACACACCAAGTTTTATATGTAACATCTCAGCTACTCTATAAACTCTAAGTCCACTTACAATAGCCTTCTGAATGTTAGGCAAACTATCCGGGAGATTGCCAGGATATTTGGAATAGTGAAATTAATCTAACAAAAAGAAACTCTTGTTTGTAGCCCCCCCCCCAGAAAAAAAAAAAAGACATTTTGACATCAGTCTCAGATACTAAAATCATCACAGCAGCAGCCAGGAGAAACTGGCTGAATGCTGCACACCACAGTTCTTCCCTTCACACAAATGCCTGCCGAGCTGTTAGTGAAAACTCTGTGCTAGCCACCAGGGAAACGCAGTGAGGGCTGATGAATAATGCACACAAATCAAAGTCCATTACATCTGGCTGGGTGACCATACAATTACACAACGAACAATACTACTGACTCCGTAAGCTTGATTTTGAGCCCTGTTAGACAGATGCTAGGGTCAAAATTGGATGACAAAACTGGATACATGGAAAGGATCTTACACCAGGGTCCTTTATCCAGCTCTCGGCTTCATACCAGGACAGGTTCACTGCAACTGCCATGCTACGGTGCCAGGTTTTCTCTCAGCTACACAGACAACTGAGCCACAGTACCAGAAGATGCCAACTTATTTTACATTTAGTCAGACTGATCTCCACCCTTCCATACATTCTTGGAGTTGATCCAGCCACATACCTAAAAGGAATCATGTGTTTTCTTAAATCCTTATGGTACTGTGTATGTGGCATCTGTTTGTTTTTTCCCCAACACAACTTTGTGCAGCAATATGTTGATAAGACTGCTCTTATTTATTTTTTGTACTTTTTGCAGCACCAAAGAGTTGTAGAGGTCATATGCTAGAAACAGCATAAAACACAGAGAACCACCAGTGTTCAAGAGCTTAAGAGACCTCATTGTTTAGCTGGAGAACAGACAGCTTAATCGTGACTGTATCTGCTTTAAACTGTTCTATGGAACTTCAGAACTTAGGACAAATCCTTACTGTAAGCATCTCCTGTCTGTAGTGTTTGCCAAAGCCCTGCCTTCACCTCCTGGTTCTGAAAATCAGGCATGTTTACGGTCTTCTTACTGGTACATCAATATACATAAGGAGCTTGAGTCTATAACTCGCAGTAATGCAAGCAGCCCATGTAACTCAAAGGGATTTCTTGTATGAGTGAAGATTAACAAGATTTAACAAGACCGACACAGTGCTCTGCGGAACACAACATTTTGATAAATGGTGCTCTTGTAGCAGCTTATTCTAGGCCCATTCTACAAGATTTAAACTGATAGGAATTATTCTACTTCAGATATGCTCTGAATAGAGTTCCAGAACACACATCTGAAGGGAGACCCATCTGTATCATCATCTTTCTTTTTGAGTTTGGATTTCTTTAATTGCGATTTCCCCAACTGCAACCCAAGGCAGAAGTGAAGAATGTGGCACTGGGGCTTGCCCAGTGGTGTGTATTTACTTTACAAACAGTCACCATTTCTTTTCATTATTTTCTGCCATTAGAGGGTAGCCTGAGTGTATGGGAGATGTCAGGATAGTAAATAAAACAACCACCTCTGATATTAAAGAAGTAAGTGAGGTCTATTTACTCCCCAAGAACAGAAGACTACTTAAACAAAAATAATCAATTTTAGGTTAATGCTTTCTTAAAATACACTTTTCTTCTACGACAATCCAAGAATTGTCAACATTTACACAAACAGTTGTTGTAGGGCAATATTTATCCTAGCAGTCTCTGTAGGGATAACAGCAATTTGAGTTGAAAGATCTACTCCTTTCCCTCTTCCCCACCCCAGAAACAGCTCATAATAAAGGAACAAATTTTCTCCTTTGGGTGGGATTGAGTTAATACAATTGCAACATTTTTTGGTGAATTTGGCATGAGTGAAACTACACTTTGTTATGACAGACATTTAGCAAACTATCTTTACCACATTGGGATATCAACATTTCCTTTCTTTTAATTCTTTGCTAGCTATTCTATGTACAAGAGAAAGAAACAACCAAACATTTAAGGTTTTGTGGACAATCAAGCTATACTATTGAGAAGTAAAACAAACAAAAACCCAAACGATTAGGGATTCCATTTTGGAAATTAACTCAATAATCTAAAAGTGATCACTAATCACTTTTCATCATACATCTTTAAAGGATTTTTAATTCACAATTATAGACTTGTCACAGATCAGAGGCTAAGTGCACATTAAAACGTTAGGCTGTAACTGTTCTGTTTCTGTTCAGCACAGTGGTAATCCACAGATAACACTACAGCAGTTGGAATAAGTGTCAAGGTGATCCAGAAGCTGAGCAAATTTTAACTGTCTCAAAAAGCACAACAGTTCTCACATCATGTCACTTCTGATCTGAAGTGCTAATCTTTCTCTTCTTCCCCAACCAACTTTTCATTCATCCCAAGTATAGAAGAAGACAAAGAAATACTAGATATAGACTAATTAAGGAAAATGTTAAAGCCCAAACTCCAAACACCTGCTGAAATACCACCACCACTTTCCTTCCATCTGTGTTCAGCCATGTTCTTGAATTTAGTGCAGTACATGTATAACGTGCACAAGTGCTGTAGTGAAATGAGGTTTGGCACTAGAAAATGATGTGGAGGACATGCACTGGCATATTTTCTTAGGACAATTTCCCCCCACGTACAGGCATTTTGCATAAAAGCTGCCTCTTCATAATTTAACACCCCCTACTCTCCTCCTTGGCACTGTTTCTCAAATAAGTTAATCTGCAAACCCAGAAGCTACAGGAACTCATCTGACATCAGTCAAGAGAAACTAGTACAGTACTAGTCAGATTAGCATCCCAGCTATAAACACAACCTTAAATCAACATACACAAGATCAGAATCAACTTAAAATGCCAGCACAGACATTTGTGTTGGGTTTAACTAATGCAATATAAAACTGGTGTCATTTACACTATTTCATCTTTGAGTACCAACTAGCTGTGTGCAGCCTTATCTCACGTAAATCTGCAGTAAAAACAATGTAAGATTTGGACCTAGACGCCTCAAAACCCTCAAGGTGTCTTTTTATTGCTTTATAGTTTGTCTGGGAAATTATTTCTGTGCAATGTAGTGCAAAGCCCTGTGACACTGATTCAACAGTGAGATATGAGTCCACTCTTTGACTTACTCAAAGAGGGTTCTGAGCAGCAGCAACTCTTTAATGCTCTGCAACAATTAGGGGAAAGCATTTTGACATACCTGAGCAAAAGGTACTACAGAAAGTTCTGTTTAAATTAATTATATTTCTCTAGGCTTTAAGAACCACAATCACTCCTAATGGATTCAAAGGTGAGATATTTTACTTAACCTCCTACCCACGCTGATATTAAAAGGCTAGTATAGGAATTCTTTAACAATCCTCCATGCATTACAAGACCTAGATAGTCTTTAGGAAGGAAGAGATTTCCAAACTTCACTCCAAATCACAATGGACAAGAGGATCGCTACACTTATAAAGCCCTAATAGCTCTCAGCATTGCCTCGTTCAGTAGAGAGAGCAAAAACTGTCTTCTTAAGAGTCTGATCCCTTCCTCCTCCACTGCAGTCTGGTCGAATGTAGAGTGACTTCAACAGAATGAGATCTGAACCCAGATCTGCACCTAGCAATTATGTAAGAACCTCGTGGTTCTTAGGTTAGGTAAGTTAGCAGAAACTAAGGGGGGGCAATTCTCGAAATCATAGAGCTGCCTAAAAGGAGAGGACTGGTTTTGCTTTATGCTTTTCTTTGGATGGCTATTAGACTATTTTTCTCAACCTTACACTTGGGATGGAGATAGAAAGGCTGCTGGTTAGACTCTCAGTGTAGAAGAAAACCCTCAAAGGCTCATCATTATCTGAAGCCAACCTAGCAGTGTTATGAAAGGCCACTTCAGTCATAGTCTTCCTAGCAATTCAGGGTAAAAGTATCGTGGTTTTTTTTTTTTTTTTTTTTTTTTTTTTTTTTTTTTTCTTAAATACATGATTCAAACTTCTAAAATATTTGATTCCTGAGCACTCCTGAAGAGGTGGTGTCCCCCTTTTCTACAAATTAATGCTACAGTCAAAGAAAGATACTCCCCACATCTGCTTAGCCAATTTGTTGCCTCAGTGAACAATTTTTCCATGCTTAGACTTGCACAGCACTTGATACATACAAAACGTTTCTCCCATTGACCTCCTTTAGCTGTATCTGCTCAGCACTTCTGCAAAAGGGGCCTCAGGGGAAAGAGGAAACATATAATTAGTGACCACCCTTGAAAAGTTTGATTAAAGTGAGTTGCCAAGCAACACAAACTCTGGCAGAGACAGGGATAAAATCCTATTCTCTAGAGAAGACTTAAATTCCTATGTGACTATTTTTTCCTCTTTCTGCAGTCCGCTCCTTTATTCACTGTGTCCTGCAACCTCTGCAATAAAATGAGAAAGTGCTAAACTAGTAATCCTCGTGCAGGCAACAATACTTCTGTTATTTCTTACTTGGAGTATTAAGATAACTTTAGATTGTGAGAGTGTATAAATTCCTCACTTGCCTCTCCCCTACTCTTATTTTAGATGAAAACTAAATAATAAATAAATAAAAGGAAAGAAAGAAAACTCTACCAAATGGCATCATTCTTGTATCTACCAACGTGATCACAAAGTTAGGTCTTTCCTCTCCTTGCAATACCTGTTGCAGACCTAATTTTCTCCTTTCTCTCTGCCTTCCCCATTCCTCATTCAAGCACAGTCTCCTCTGCACCAACTGTCTTCTCGTCTCCCCAGCCTAGCCCCAGTACAGCTGTCTTCACCCAGCCAGCCAGTCCCAGTTACAGCAGGTACTGAAATCCTGCCCAGAGCACTTCATCTGATAAACAAGCAGGCTTTCTAACTTATTTGAAGCTAATGAAGGAGATCTGTTTTTCCCAGATGCTGATTCCATTTTTATCACACTTACATGTAAATATATGCATGTGTGTGACATGGTATACATCTGCTTACAAATATGCATAATATTTAGCACCATAATTAACAGTAATGCACTTTACATGAAAGCAAAAACAACAACAGATCAGATCAAATAACCTGGGAAGCAACCAGTAGATGAGATGAATGCTTCCTTTAAGAGCAGGTTACAGAGGAACTTGTGGGAGAGGGAAACACCTAGGGAAGTGAGCACATGGACCAGCAGCTGCAAGAAGCTCGAGGAAAGGGGCAGGCACTGCACTCAGCAAGGACAGGACCAGGGACAACAGCTGATGGAACACATTCTGCTGAGTCACTGATTGTTAGCAAGGGTCCTGAATGTAGTCCCAATAGGAGAAAACCGTGAACCAGTGCTTAAGTTTTAAGGCCCTAACACCCATGGACTGTCCTTGCTCACATTGACATCCTTTCTCTGGCAAATGATTCTCAGAGCTGTCTATCCCCCTTCAGCCCATAACCTGGATGCATTTGAAAGAGAGGCAAACAAGTTTCAGAACTGTTGATCTGCAGTAATAGCCATCAGCAAAAGCTTTGAAAAAAAATACGAAAATAGCTAGCCAAGAGAGATCCTTCATCTCAAACCTTCCAGCCATTGCAGACAGAGGTTTAGGAATCTCCTGAGCCAGGGGTTGTACTCTATTAACCTGGGAATAACTGAGAGTACCAATAATGACTTCTTGCTTCAAGTTCCTTACTACTTGCAGAGCAAAATAAGGCCCCCAGCTCTCATCTCAAGGAAGAGACAGCCTACAGCTAGTGCACGTCAGATGTATATTTAGCGAGATCAGTGGAGCTGTGCTGACTTACTGTGCACAGTATCAGTTAAGCTGGAGCAGCATCCAAAAGCTCCAATTAGGAGGAGAACTCCATCCTGTCAGGCACTAGATAAATACCTACAGTCATGCATGCCCTATCCCAGGGAGACAGGCTAGGCTGCCTTCATATGCTTCTAATTGGGCTTTCCTTGAAACAGATCCCAAGTCTGCAACATTTGCAGAATGTAGTTGTTTGTTTACTCCACTGGACTGGAACATGAGAATTACTTTAGTCTATCCCTTGCGAAATGCAGACCTTGCCAATATAGCAAAGGATAGAACTCAAAGTCTAATAAGAAGGTATAAAACATACCTTCATTCTTCAGGCTTTAGGTATTTGACTGGCTCATCAGCATCTGTCCATCATAAAAAAAATAAATAATTGTATCAGCCCTGTATGCTCAAGAAATAGGACATTCATAGTTCAGGCATCTTCAGCCACCTGGAGAAAGTTGTTAGCTCCATCCAGCTCTGTCAGGTGACATTTTGGCCTTCCTCGCCTTTCAGAGTGGAAGTAGGAGAAGCAGGGAAAAAAGAAGAGATGGTGTACATCCATATGCCTCCTTTTTAACCCTGCATCAGAAGGGAATTGACATTTCCCTGATGGCCCTCTGATAGCTCATTTGCTCTTGAGTCAGCCCTTTCTGACACAGATAGCCTTTCTTTGTGCTTTTTTCATTGTCATTTACAGATTGTTTTAAACAGCTTGCATAAGTGTCTTCAACAATGTAGAAATGCTGAGCATCTAAATATGATATGAGAACCATACTGTGATGTACATCATAAGTAATCAACTCTGTTAGAGGAATCATTAAGCTCATCATAAATATCTTCAAAAGACGGTTTTGAGCTAGATAAAAGAATGAAAACAAAACCCCAGTCCCAAGTCCGAATGATGTATAAATTCTGTCTTGTAAATAACAAGCAGGACATTCTCTCGGGGGCAGTGGGAACTAAAACTAACTGTTGCCCTTCTTCGGGAACAGCTATGTTAGGTAAGGCACAAGGGAAAAGAGGCCACATAAAACACTTGTAATGTTTCAGCATCACCAGAGTTTAACCTGGGAAAGCTTTTACTGGAAAGCTTCCAACTCTGCCAGCTCTTTTTTACATAGCGGATTTTATTCCACAGCTGAAGACCTTCAAAATAACAAAACTATGCAAAGGAAAAGCAGATTGACTTTTTGGCAGGAAGTCAATGTGCAAATACTAATGAAATAATCTGAGTAAGCAGTCAAACTCCTCAAAGGTCAACTGCTACGTAGGGAAGAACTTTAGAGCATTTAAGTTATTAACAATTTTGTCTTTCAGGATTCTGACAGTTTTTGTGTTCCAACTTATGGGTTTAAAATCAAGATTTGATGACTGAACAGTCAAGCTCTCTGTATTTCTATCTCTATGATTTCCAGACAAAAAGATTGTCTTATTCCTATGGAAGCCACCAGACTCCTGAACGTTTAGGACCAAAACCAAAAGCAATTAGGAAAGTGGGCTATCATCAGTGCTCTTTCTCATTTGATTCTGACAAAGTGCACTACAAAAGACACAATCCCGGTGCCATTTTCCTTGCTGCATCCTTGCTATTAGTATATATCCTCATTCTTTTACCTATTCCTCCATTCTTTTTTTATTCCATCCACCACAACCAAGTGCTTTTTATCCCCCTTACTGGTCTACTCCTGTCCTTCTCCTATTTTAGAATTAAGGAATGGGTGCAAGCAATGACAGGAGGTGAAGAGAAGAAAATTATGCTCAGGAAAACAAGTGTATGACCTCATACTCCCTAAGCTTTGAAATAGTTTAGGTTTAAAATATGTTACTTCTATTAAGAGTACATGAAAGAACATTTGCTCTACCCTTGATTGGTTTCATCATCTTAAGTTGGGAATTTAAAGAATCTTTTATTTTGTTGATGCTGCTTTAGATGGCCCCCTCTTTTTGCAGGTCTCCATGAGTATAACTTTTGCCTCTTAAATCGCAAGGAAAAAATGTGCGTGAAAGGTTAGGCAGTCTTCCTATTTAATACTCAGAAAGTACACTGGATAAATTTAAACTCTGTCTATTAGATTCAGTTTAGGCCCTTTCCAAGTAAACAACCTAAATTAATACAAACAAGGTTGATTTCATTTTAGGAGTGCCTACGCTACTTGTAGCCTTTTAATTAAATTGATGCATTTAAAATCACTTTTTATTTAGGCTTTGCCTACAGAACATGAAACATCCTTAGCCAACATAAAATCATAAATAAGAGTACAAAATACTAGGAGAGATTACTGAATTTCCAGTTCTCACTGGCCATTTAAAACAGCTGAAACACAGAAGTGTTGAAGTGGTTCTTTCTTTAAAAACAGTAGGGGTAGATATCATTTCCACTTACTGTACTCCCCACTTTTTAGCTTCCTTATCCCTAACACAGGTCAACTATAAAAGAAATGTGAACTAAATTCTACCCTTCCACGACCCATGGAATCAAGAACAGATTAACCTTTCTGATCCAACACTTACTAAAGAAAAGAAAAGATTAAGAGAAACAAGATGGGAGCACCCTATTTCTGGCTATATTGATGTGCTTGGGATTGCTGGTCAGATCCCATCAGTTCCAAATCAGAGTAATAAAGAAGCTGAAATGAGACTTCTTATCTGCTAGTTGTATTTCTGCATCTCTCACCACCAATCTGAAGCATACGGAAAGCAAATTCCGTGCTGGCATGATGCCCTTCCAACTCACACATCAAAGCGCTGTCTCTTCAGACATTGGAATTGAGAAGGCCTAAAAGTAACATATATGTATCTAACTTATTTAAAGAGTGTCACCACTGCAGGCAGGAGAAAAAGAAGAGCTAAGTATCACAGAGAAAGCAGTCTTAAGGAAAAGCAAGCAGATGTAAAAGGAGGTGGGAAATTAATACAGGTGTCTAGGTTTAATGCCCAACATTAAAAACCTAATTTATACAAAAGGGAGGAGTTGTTGGCTGTAACACTGCCTAAGAGCGTGTGGCAAGTATGAAAGAATCACAGGCACCTTATCCAATCTGTGAGAAAGTGGGACATACCTGGGCTTGGCTAACTCAGAAATATTCAATCAATGTATTTGTAACTCTACTGCTATAGTACTCAAAAGGCACTGATTGTGAAAACTGATCATGAATAGCACAGTAAGTTCCAGGCTTCTAAGCACTTACTGCAGTAACATGGTCTGTTTCCCAACATCTTTGCAGTCCTTGGAGAGGTGTAGATGCAGATTTAATGAGCAATGCATACCATCTGTTAATATTGCCTTTAAGAGCAACTGAGAAAAAAACAGCAATACCAAGAGTGCAAGAGATGGCAGAAGCTTTAAAAAATGGACCATCCATAACAGGGTTCTCTTTGTATGACTGCTGTAAAAACAAATCCCCCAAAATGAGCAAACTACATGTTTATTTGGTAACTGTTAGAATATTTAAGTCAGTCTTAAATCTGGATTAGAACCATGGCATAAACATTTCAGTTAGCAGAGCTAGTGGCCGTATTACTTCCAATTCAAAGCCTAACTCACCACACTGATGCATCCCAGGGCTTGATCCTGCAGCACACATGCTTTGAGTTAGCTCCTTTCTCTTACAAAACAGAAAAGATCTTTAGAGTTGCACTGATTTACATAAACACAGGATCTGTTTGCTTGTTATTTTACACTCAAGCCTAGAGGGTAAAAACTGCTGTAATTCTAATAGAGTAGTATTTCTCACTTACTCACTGGGGTTATAGCTGCTTTGGATGCTAGACACTGGACAGTCAAGCCCCTGGTCCCTAAAGTGTCTAAACAGAGAAAGATAAGTCTGACAGCACAATACATTTTCAGCTATTAGATAGGGCTACTCAACTTAATCCTGAAGCCATTCGGTAGACAGTCACAAACAGAGGGATACAGAGAAACTACTTGGTGTTGCTCCAGTCAACAGGTGCCTCATTTGTCTGCAACGTGAACCTGATCAGGTGGGAAGAACTAATCAGTGGCTGGCCAAACTGCTGGCTAAAGATCCTACCATGGGGCTGTAATTTAGAGCCAGGTCTTACACCCTTGCAACGTGTGGTTAAGCTTCAAAGCCTGTCTGTGGAGCTGCAAACATTACTCAGATCCTGTATGTTGGGAGCTTAATTAGTGCCTAGTTCTCACAAATTAGTCTTCTATAGAATATCATATGAGCCCTTGTATTTATATAGCATTGTGTATTTCTGTTTTAAGTAAGAAAGAGGACACTTTTCATTTTCACATTATCTGTTCTCATTGGTCTACTCACCTCAGTAGGTGTAACTCTTGTTTTCATTTTGATGATGAACTCTCATTTCCTGGAGGATAAGGACTGTACTTCCTAATGGCTGTCAAGACAATAACTTCTTAAGGGATCTCGCGTCTTTCATACAGCCATACATGTACATTTCAGTCTTATGTTAATATTTTTCTCTTTTTCAAGTGAGTTTTGAGAAATTGCCAAAAAAACATTTAAACACTTCAAGTTTACTTCCACAGCCCCAGTTTTATTTGAATACACTATTTAATCTGGAGGGAGAGAAATAACTGTAGGTCTGTAGTTTGCATGATGAGTTTTCTTTGGCCTAGTTTATCCTACATAGCTTTGTGACAAGAGCAGATGTAAAAGCTCTTTGCAGTCCTTAATCAAGACATGCTACTACTGTGATAACCAGAAGGCAAAAGGATAAGCCAAATCACCAGGGTTCAGAAACAGAGATGGTCACATGAAATAAAAGGTTTAGTTTAATTACTAGAATTCCCTAACAGAGTTTTAAGTTAATTATAAAGTTAAAGCCATGTTACCTTACTTTATGTTAGTATAAACATGTAGAATATATTTGTAGTAAGTTAATAATCATAAAATTCTATGACATAGTGACCCTTTAAATCAGAAATGCATTCGTTTTCAGTGAGTTTAATGGGTAATTAATTTATACTCCCTTTTCCCAAGCAGAATAATGCAATTGCAGTTAAAATGCAAAAGCATACTTTCCTACGACTTTTCCAAATCTCCTGCAGTGAACACAAAAGCAAAATATTTCTGCCTGTTTTCAGCATATAATGATAGGAATCAAAACCCCATTCAAAGCAAGACATAATTAGATGATAATTTAAGCATGCTTCCTGTTAAAGAGTTAGTTACGTTGTGTTTTAAACAAACACCAAAACCTAGTTGTTTAAAGCTAGACTGTTGTCATTATTTATTCAATCAAAACCCATTTCATCTTCTGTATGTCATGCAGAAATTGCATCTACACCAATCTGGCAGACACCAGGTACTCAACTCCTTTCATCAAAGGAAATCATATTTAAAAGAATGTATTTTACATTCTTCTATAACAAAATCAAACTCTTTTTTTTTTTTATAATTACACTTTTAGAATGGAGTGTTTCAGAAAATTGCAAACACTTGAAAGCCAAAACAATTCCAATTTGCAACTTTAAGCACAGATGTGGTAAATAGGGCCCAAAACACATAATAAGGGCCTCCATCACTCTGCTTCTCTAATATCAAACCATCCATTCAAATTATATGTCCCCAGAACTCTCCCAGCCACTATCAATTTGATTTCTTCTGCATGCTGTTCCCTCTCCCCTAACTCCAGTCCCCTCCATATTGTACTGATGAAGACCTGATAAAGCTCTCTTCATGCTTCTTCTTCATAGATCCCTGCTGAAGCCCGAACCACTACACTGTAGTGCCCAAAATTTCCACATATCTCTCTACATGGATGAACCATTTCCTCATTGCTTTCCTCTTATTTTTTTATACATTGTTTTTCACCTGAAGAAAACTTCTTACACTTGCACAGAAATAAGTACTGAAATTAAGCCTAGCCAGGCTAGAACTCTGGGTACAGCCCTGAGCCCTACTAATCCAAATCCTACATTGTTTTAGAAAACATAATTTCCCCAAAGCTCTAACAGTAATTTTGCATTTTGCTACATCTTCAAATGCCAATGAAATCCACCTGAAGGTGGATTTCCACCAGAGGGTGGTGAAATCCACCAGCACTGTTAGTGGCAGACAGAGTGAAGAGAGGTAGTGGATATTTGGACAGTTAGGAGCAGTGACCTTGTACCAAGGAAGCACTACCTTGTACCAAGGAAGTGAAAGCAAGACCTAATTTATGTTGTTCTTACTTGAGCTTCTACTAATAACAACTCATCTCTAAACAAAGTAAAAATTTATTTGTCCACATTCATTTAAAATGATATAAACTTTTACTGTTCTATAGAGTAATAGAAATAAAAATGTATAAATTCACTTCCATTCAGGAAGAGTCCAGATCAGCGTCTCAAAGAGCAATAAATAATGGGATACTACTAACATCAAACATCAAGAAAGACAGTTAAAAACATTACAAACCATATCTCAGTAACCTAACAATCTATAGGTTCAGTCAATTTAAAAGATCTAGGAACAGAGGTTTAGTGGATTAGTAACAACAGACCATTAATCTCCGCAGCCTCAATTTTAATCCAGCAATGACCAAAGTGATTGAAAATCATTCTGACCACATGACTAGCAAAGCTTCTAAGCATGGTTCTCTCACATACCTGAATCCCGCAGCAGAGGTCACAGGGTGTTTTTAATGGGACTTTTTACCACGATACCTCTGCTTAATACTTAACTAAACTCAATGCCAACATTTTTGGCAGAGTAATTCCATTGCATACTACCTCTGTGATCTAGGAGCTGATCTGAAGCTTCTGTTTTAGACCTTATTTCAGTCTATGTTAGCAAAGTTTGTACCCCCCCCCCCCAGCAGAATATCCAAAACACATTTGTGTAAAACAAATAATTTTTTGTTTCTACATAAGACTTTTAATCAATGTGTAGGTATTGACAACTGTCATTCCAAGCAAATGCCAGGAGATTATTTCTGTACCGTTTATATAATATGAGTGAAAGTAACATCCAAAACCATTTGAACAGAGTTTTTTTAACTGAACTAGTATTACGCTATGTCCTCTGTTATTATACCTAAGAATGCTCTATTTCCAAGATTTTAGGTTCTGGGTTATTTAGTGACTAGAATCGATTTTTAGATGTCCAGCAATGCGATATTATGTGATCAAGACACAACTTCATCTTTTGGCCTTCTAGAGCAATTACCAGGATATCAGTAAAGTAGCCATTGAAAGAGAGACCTTTCAGAAACGATTTATATTTCACTGTTATGTGCTGCGTTCTGAAATCTGAGTCACAAGTTCTTTTTCAGGAGCATTAAAAGGAAGATGATGACTATCTTGTCAGATACGCTCTTTTATTACTGTGAAGTAAGGAAGTATTTAAAAACATGAAGACATAGAAAGTCCCAGTTACAAAGAGTAAGGAAGTTAAAATGGGAGAGGTAGGAGCACAAGTTATGAGAGTTAAGTGTTTGTGTAGCACCAACTAAAACCAAAGTTTGCAGGTTCCATGCCCTTTGGTAGTCATGGCCCAAATACTTAAGTATGATGTAAATGTATTACAGAGCTTTATCTATCCATTTTAATAAATAGTGCAATACTTAGGTAAACTTTCTTACCACAGTATAAATTTATTCTTAACACCACAGATGAAGCCTGACCTTATTTAAAACATGAAGAACTTTTCAATTTATACACACTGACTATGCTACCACCTTCCCTCAGTAGTAGAGAGGCAATGATTGGTTTATTTTGGTAACACACAGAGGGGTAGAATGAACCACAATTTTTTTTACATATTCCCCATGAGAAGTTCCCTGTTTCAGCTTGACTAAACTCTGCTTTTGCAATTTAGACCATCCCAGGTGCTTGCACAAACTTGGCATGAGGTTTACCCAGGCACCACTGTTCAGCACCCAGTATTGCGGGTCTTCCCTCACCACACAACCCAGTGGTGCGGCCATCCCTCCAGCAGGCACACAGACAGCACCAGAGCCCAGGTCTCTCTACACAGGATGTCCTCTTTATGTCAGTACTTGAGGTTTGATCAAAATAAATTAAAAATTTGTACTGGAAAAAAAGTGGAACAGAAAGTCACACATTAAAATGATTGTGTACAGTCACACATCTCTTGCTATTTTTGTTTTTGTTTACCACAGTCTAGGGGTAATCTATTTACTGTTGTGAAAAATGGCATCTGTTTCATTCAGGGCATCCATATAGAGAAAGATAACTAATTACAATGTAAATAATTTTTATTCTGATTGTACTCTCTCTTGCTATGTTTGTCATACTAGAAAAGTCCACATCTTGACTTCACCATGCAAAGAACTAATACAATTTTACCTAGATCAAAACTATTTTCTATACAACTGCTTAACTTAATCAGTGATTATGAAATTTTCTGCTCATTTTAGCTGGGCATTTTCAAAGATTTTGCATTACTTGTTTATGATACCACTGCTAGACCGTGATTCAGCAAAGCACTTAAGCACATCCTTATTCTAAGTTATTTTACACAATTGCATATTAAGACTCAGATGCAGCAAAACAATTAAGCATGTCTTTTACGCTTTGCATTTTGCTGAATCTATGCATTAATGTATAACGATAATATCTAAAAAGGATGAATAAGTTTTTAGCTGACAAGTATGAAAACATACTAATGTTACCTAATAAAGGTAAATCATATTATTTATTACTCTATATTGCATCCTGTTCCACAGTGAGCTAAATACCTGTGACTCTAGAGCAAAGACACAATTACAGACTGGCAAAGATGAATTGTTAACACCTTGGAGAGAGCCAAGGGCTTTACTGAGGATAAAAATTATGCATCTGCAGGTAATTTTAAATCCCACTTGCAATTACTAACTGCCTCAGGATCATCTGGGCAAATGAGAGAAGACTGGAGTCCTTGTAGATTACTTTGCTTTCCAGCAGGCATGAAAACTTACTACAACAATAAGATACCACTTATAAATATGAATATTAACCAAAAAAATAAAAAATAAATGGTGAAGCCAGGCGAATATATTGGAAAATAAAAAGCAGGAGTTAAGACATCATGAGCAAAATGCCCTGGGATGAGGCCACAAAATAAATTCACATATATATATGCACGGCATATCCAATAGCTATAGAGCAGTAAGTAAAGGAATTGTTTGGTCTGCCGATACCATGAACTCCAAAGAAAATGGGGGCCAGAATCTGTGGTGCCCTCAAACTTCGGTTGTTGCTTATGCCAGCACAAGGCAGATGTGAAACATGAGGCATGCACGTAGGTGCTGCACTTTGAGGAACCCATTCGTTACTCCTAGTCACAATAAAAACTTAAAAGCGGCCAACTGAATGAATGTTAAAAATTTAAGCAGAATTTAAATAACACGTTTATGGAAGAACCTTGTAATACAGTACTGAATTTTACCCTAGTAATACACTAATTCCTGGAAAGCATGCAAACCAATTTAAGTGAAACTCTAATTGATGTGATTCTTAAATACACCATAAATGTACTTCCTCGTATCTTCACTGCTAGTATTAAGAAAAAAAATACCTTCTAATGGACAGGCAGAGAGAGGAGGAGGGATCCAGACCCTGAGAGAACACACCAGGCTCCATGCCATGAAGCCACGCAAGTTTAAACACCAAGGATAATTATGGTCTGAATTTTTGGGTAGACCTATGTGGAGCCAGGAATTGGACTCAGTCATCCTTATGGGTCCCTTCCAACTTGGGATATTCTATGATTCTATAATAAATCTTGCTGAAGCAAACTGCATGAGGCAAAGGAGCAGAAACTACCACAAGCCCGTCATAGAAACTACCATAGACCTTGAAGTTTTAGAAGTTTAGAAGTGGTTATTTTATGTTTCTCGGGGGCAGATTTGCCTGGTTTTCATCATCCAGCTGCAGCCGTCCCCCTTCTAGTCAGAAATTGAGAGGCAGCTTACTTAGTTATGTACCTCAGAGACACTGTTTCCAGAAGTTTCCAGAAGGCATTTGCAAGCACAGGAAGTGCCACAGGGGGCAGTCACCGGCCTGTGGGGCACTGTCCCTGAGGTGAACAGGAGGTCCAGGGAGAGCCACGCAGGGCAGCCACCCTCCTGCCATCACCGGGCTCAACTGTGGCAAGGAGAGGAGACGTGTTCCCCAAAGAAGGTCTGCTGTCAAGCCGATTAATCCAGTCAGCGAGGCGAGGTGAGGTGAGGAGCAGCAGGGCGCGCATGGCTGAGGGGCAGGCGGAGGGCTGAGGTTAAAGGCAGTTTTGAGCCACAGAGGCACCCAGAGACGTGGCTTCTCTTGCCACAGCAGTCTGAGCCAAGGCTACACGGCTGTGTAGGATTAGAAGTGATGTGGAAGGGACAGGCAGATCCTGGGGGTGTTGGGGTGAGCCTGCAGAGCCCATGGGCTTGCCCCCCAGGGCCTGTCAGCACCTTCCCTCCTGGCTCCGGCACCCACGGGCTCCCTCATTTCACTGAGGTGATTCAGTGTCAGACCCTGACCAGAAACATGGTTTAAGAGTAATTCTAGTGCTTCAAAGTGGAAGTGAGAGTGAAAATGAATTGTAATTAAATATTTATATTGCTGTTGGGTGACTTGTCACACAACATTTTACTTCAGATTCTCCTTTGTGGAAGTGTGACCAACACTACTTACTATCTGCAAATTATTCTAAGGTTTACTGATGAACCACACCATTGTTTTTTCTTTTTTATTGAAGTACAGCCCAGTATCTTCCAACCATTACTTTCATTCTTGGAAAAATCCAGACTGCACAATTCCATTCAGACAAATCTGCTGGCAGTGGCTGTTCACACCCTCCCAAGCATCAAACACCTTTTCTTTCAAGCAACAGTTGCCCTTCCTTTCCATAACTAACTGCAGCTTCCCCTATGGGATATTACATACCTGCAAATGCTATGGCTTTCCACCCATGTATGAACAAATAGCTCATTCTCCATGAAATTTCATTTTCAGAGGACTGCATATTGAAGTATTACTATGATTTACTGCCAGCATGCACCAATCGTCAGTACCACCTTTCTCCTAAAGAGAAAATTAGAATCAGTTTCTTTTTTTCTGCCACAGTGGCAAATGCAAATTAACGCTCCTTCTAGCAGCTCAAGTATGTCACTTGGCAAAATAAAATTTAGCTGTGGCAGTAGCAATCCTTCCCACTCCTTCAGTTACCCAACTGCCAGAAGAGCCATCAGGCAGTTTGCTGGAAGGCATGGTCATTCCAACGTCACTTCAAACGATGCAGTTTTCCACACTCAGGCGCACCAAAAGGCCTCTCAGTATTGCTCATTATCTTGTAGCATTAAAAAGGCAAATTATGTAGGAGTCCTGCTATGCTAGTCTTTCTACCAGTGGCAGAACAGAAAAACTCCATTCTGAGGACTATTCTTGAAGCAGAACAGGGCATTATAGTAGTTAACAGTAGGAAAGAACTTAAATTGGAAGCAACCCACAAAACTGACAAGATGATTTTGCAAAAAAACCCCACATTTTCCCTCTAAATCCATCTACTCAAACATTACTTCCAAAAGCTAGAGATGTCAACACATTTAGAGCTTAGCTTCCTCCTGCCTGCATGTGCTTAAAAGCCACTTTGGACGAGACAGTGCACAACTCCATACTTAAAAGCCAGATGACAAACATAGGGTATTCTGAGCTTGATCAAGTTAAGCACTTGATACAGAAAGGAAGAAAGAATGTCAGAATGAACAGATAACATTAAATCTTATATATATATATATATATATATATCATATATTATATCTTATATATAACATATCTTGTTAAAAAGTACATTCTAATTTTTTTTTTTTTTGTGAACTATAGCTGCTGTGATATTTTTCTAGTAATATTACAAAAGATGACACTGTGGGACATTTAAATTTAATATTATTTTAACTACAGAAATACAGATCCACAAATCTAAACCACAAATACTTTTGTATGGAAAAATACACCAAACAGTGAAAGCATCTTTTGTTTAGTTCTGCCTATTGCTTTCATTACCCTGTGTCTTTGTGAACTAATCACCAATTATTTTTCAAGATGAATAAAAGAAAAAAGAAAATATTTTAGGGCTGTAGCCCTGGATAGAACTGTACATGGCACCCCATTGTTCTCAACAGTAGCACAGAGATCTGCCATTTAAAGCTTTTCTCATTGTCAAGCATCAAGTTTTTGAAAGTTGTAAGGCCCAAATCTCATTAACACTAAAGCCACGTATAACATTTTCAGAGTTACAAGGTCTTTTAAAGTGGGTATAAATATAGGTTTCCTTATGCCTTCTTACCTCAACTGTCAACTGCTAAGTACTGCATGAAAACCTTTCCCATATTGATAAATAACACTGCCTATGACACAGCCAGTACTTGCCTGTATCACCAGAAAGGTTACTATGCACAGAACATAGGTCTAAAAAGTTTCAGTCATCTATTTTTTATGACAACAATAACTTCCTATTATATCTTCAAGACCCAGTGGAATTTCAGTGGAAGACCCTTGATAGCTTTTTAACAATCAATGGTTAAATCAGCAATAAAACATTCTACTTTGAATTCAAATGTAAATAGTTTGGGCTATAAATTATCCTATTACCCTTTTTTAAAGAATGTATTCCCTAATTATTTAGCATTACTGTTTCAATTTATCTATCACAATGGAATTTTGTTCCATTTCTTCTCCACTGTATGGACAGGCCCTTCTGCATCGTCTGTTGGCATTGGGGGTTGGAACTACGATGATCTTTTAGGTCCCTTCCAACTCGAGCCATTCTATGATTACAATGGAAATACAGTCATACTAAACAATGTTGCCTCTAAACAAGTCATTAAAAACTTTGATGCCTATTTTCTGTTCCTCCCAACATGATGCATAGTTAAGATGAAAGGAAGATAGGATCAAAATAACACTTATCACAATATGTCAATGTTGTCCATAACTGTCATCTAGTTTTGTCTAATGCTTGAGCTGGTAATAAGATGATGATAAAACAAGCTTATATAGTCTTCTATTAACAGACCAGATGGACCAATCTTCCACTTCATTCTTTGCCATGTTAAGTTTAGCAATAAACAATTGGTAACGGTGAAAACAGCAGTTCACTCCTCATCTAAATGACAGCCTATCAGCCAAGTGGGAAAGCAATGCTTTGACCAATAGCAACAAATCAGAAAAACAGCCTTTTATAGTAGGCAGAATTCCTTGTTCATTGTTATACAAGGAATATTCATAATGCAGATGGCAAGCCCTTTCAGTCCTTGCTGAATTCAAAGTCTAGCTGTAACAGACTTTAAAACGGAAACATTTTCAAGGGCAAAATTTCTCTCTAACATCAGCTGTATCTAAAAAGACTTAAAGAATACCTTTAAAGTGAGAGTGCTTATTTGAGTTGGGGTTTTATTCCTGTTTTAAATAATTTTGTTTTGGAGGCTTAGTATCTAGTTCAATTGGATTACCAATGAGGCAACACAATAAGGATAAGAGGTCCCTTTGAAAGCTGGATATATTCATCACTGAGATTTGGAAAACAATAGCAGTGATAACCAGTTTCTTCCCTTCAGTTTATTGGATGGAAAATAGCTCAGCATAATATGTGCAAAACTATTCATAAATGTTCCCTTCTACTACCTTTACATAGGCTAAAAATATTGGCGTTGTTTTGACACTTTAGCGCCTATCTGGTCACGCTCTAGCTGTAAAACTAACAACAAAAATAGAATGATGAAAAACATAGGACACACGCACACACACACAAAAAAGTAAAGCAGACATTTATAGGAGACTACAAGGCTATTTCCATAGAATTTTAAAGCAGAAACATCTTCACACCTTTTGAAAAGGCGGCAACATCTCTGAAGTGAGAAAGCATTCAAATGATAAGAAACTGAGAGTCTTTGGATACAACATATGGCCTCCATCCTGTGTTTGAATGTGAGCAGGAGGATTGAGTCCACGTGGATTTTCAGTAACATCAACAAACCCCATGCAGGCATGAAGGTTTGCCCACACACATGAAGCTGTGGAGATAGGATAAAGCAGAAAAGAATACTATAGTGGATTGGGTGCCAGAAGCTCTTAGTCACCAGATGCACCAGGCTGCATATTCCACATGCCTGTGCGCCTAGTGATTGCTTTCCTCTCGCATATATATGTGCTATGAATAATTCCTTCCCCTTGGATATCGCATTTCTTAACAAAAGTGCCAGAAAATGCTATTTCTGTGACATTATTTAAGAATAATTAACGTGGTTTCAACGTTTTTGTCCAAACATAACAATGAAGCATTCAGCATTAGCAACTAATGGACATGAGAGCCTTAGTATTCTCTTCTACAAGCACACATGCTGCCTTGAATTACCTCCAGTTGTATAAGGGCAGGAGAAGAAGAGTTATCAGACCTTACACATCATCATTCAATAGCTAATTCAAGCCCTGGCATAATTTAGAGATCCTATAGGACATCTCTGTGTTATGCCAGGTAATAAGAGCTCAGAGACTGAAGAAGCAGCAAGATGGAAAATGAAGTGCAATTGTGCTCCAAGAACACTCATAGACCTCAATGCCAGGAGATGCTCAATACACAGGAGATTCCTTGATACCCAGAAGTTTTTTAATACCATCATAGTTGTTCATGAGATGTGATTTATGACTCCTGTGTGTGCTGCCAAACAGGCTGAAGCAGTTACATCATAGAAGGGATGTGCCCCTACCTGACTTAGGATGACAGCAAAGGATGAAAATGCTTTCAAATAATGAGAGCTGTAGGGCTTGCATGAATTTCATCCATATTAGTTCCCGCAAGCCAAAACAGTAAAAGGTAATATATCAATTCATAGGAAGCCACAAGGATGTTGAACATACAGGTTCTGTAAATCATTTTGTTGATGGATTAACAGAAAATGTACATAGATATCTTCTTAATCAATGCCTACTACAGTAGTACTTCCTTATTTAAATGAAGTACCCTGCAAGGGTTTGAAAACAGCATTCTGATTTTTATCATGAAATTGTTTTTTAATATGTAGAATCACAAAAAATGTTAATTGTTTATACAAATGACTATGCAAGCAAACGTGGCAGCCATTAAGGGATCAAAAACATCTCACTTACAGCTGAGAACACTGATGATAATTAATCTGAGGTAGTATTCTCATCCAGGAAGGATATCTTGGTCATCATGCCAACAACTACAATTCTTTTTCTATACAAACAGTATAGTCCCCATGATATGATTATCTGCATCTTCAAAGGAACAACAACCAGAGGGTCTTTTTTCAGCATTCTGTCTACAGGACATCTTCACTTCAAATACCCTGTGTTCTTTTTATGCTGTGCTATCATAAAAAGGAACAAACCCTCGAAAATCATAATACAAATCATGACTAGTTTTCCTCAGAGACTACAACTCAAAGGAATAAATACGCATCATGACATAGAAGGAAAGAGAGGGCTTTCATTTCTTTCTAAAGGACAGAAATTGTTTTCTTGGTCCTTCAATTTATTCTTATTTCTTGTTTGCATCTGTACAAAGGAACTAGACTATCCTTTCAAACAAACAATTTCAAGTAGCAAAAGCCTTAATTCAGTGTGTCAAGAGAACAAAAATATTCTATTTACAAAGTTCACTGATACATCATTTCCCAAACATACATGGTAGTAATTAAAAATATATATATATATTTGTAGATATCAATACCATTTCTTCCAAACCAAGCAATCTAACTTACACACAGGTAACTGACCAATAAATAATATGTTAGGTATCAAATATTTTGAAAACATATATACCTCTTTTTAATAGATTAAATTGCTTTCCATATTCTAAGTACTCTGAAGATACCACCAAAACTTACAGTCTTAGAAAAATTCACACAAGACACCAAAAAGCCAATTGTGCTATATCTTCATTATTTAATCTAATGAAGAAACAGCGTAAGTACTACATTCAGCACAATTTATACTTAAATGTCACGTAAATACATACCAAAAGACAGTGTGACATTACATCAAACCTATCTTTAATAAATAAGTTTACTAATAATGATAAATTACTCATAAGCTAACTTAATAGTCAATTTTGTTCAGTGACTAACACCATCCCTTTGAACAGCAGCCTTTAAAAGGCCCTAATCCAAATATCCACTGAAATTAGTAGGAAGGCCACCACAGGTTTAGATACACACTGAATTCAGTCTTTGCTAATGTTCAGGAAAGATCCACGCACAGAACAGTCTTCATTGCTGAAACAATTAACTCACTAAGAAAAGAAAAATGCTACCACGTTCCTTAATTCACATTCCTGTAATTTGTAGCAATGTGCTCAAATAGTGTCTTTTTTAAGAAACATGTTGAATGAAGGACCAGTGCTGAAGTGCTAAAAATACATAGTTTCTGAAAACGTGTGTTAAGCTGCAGCAAACCTTGAGAGGCTTCATTACACTTTCTCTTACTTAGACTGTTATCCAGACATCCCAGCTATATAATACGCTACAAAACGTAGTGTAAAAAGGATGACAGATACAAAGTATTAGTGCCAGTCAGATATCTACAAATCTTAATCCTTTTCACCAAGATGACGAAGGATTCCTGAAAAAAATAAAAATCCCTAAGAAGAAAAAAAGAAAGGCTAAATGCATGCATTCATCCTGTGTGTGGTTAAAACAAATTATCTGAAACCACAGCTTTAACCATGAAGCAAAAACATCCCATCATTCACTTATTCAATGTATTACTCAAAAAAAAAAAAAAAAAAAAAAGAGAAAAAGAGAAAAAAAAAAAAGAGAAAAAGAAAATAGGCTGTTTTTAATGCTAGAGGGAGACGGAGAGTGCAGAGAGCCCCTGCAGGACTGATCCCACTACTGGTTTCAGATGCCTGGGTTCCCATGTCTGAAGGTGAGAAAAGGAGGGGGGAAGGTTAGGAAACCCTGGCAGCTAAATGTGTGGCATAAGGACCTGCACAGAATGGGACAGCTTTTTTCTGTCTTGAGATATTACTGTCAGAATAGCCAAAAAAGGGATGAGAGTTTGTTTTTCAATTCTCACTGTGGTACTTACAGAAGTGCCTAATTTGAAGGGAACTGTACAGGTGGCATATCATGCTGAGCTAAATAGATAAGTGTGAGATTTAAATGACAAGAGGCAGCAGGTTTTGCGGTTCTAAAGAGCGAGAAAGAGAATTATTCTGATGGTACCAGTGGGCACAAGTGGAAGGTCAGCTTGGGGTGCTGCCAGCGTCACCTGGGTGGTTGGTGGCAGATGGTGCCGGTCTGGAAGGATAAAAGAAGGACTCGTGTACCCCACAGGCTGAGAGCAACAGAATTTGCTCAGGGATACAAGAAGTTTTGGGGAAGGCACAGGCAGTACAAATTACTGTAGATGCTGCCACCCCAAATGTCAGTACCAGTGTCACCGGTCCAAGGGTTGCAGGGGTGGATCAGCCGGGCAGCGCTGCAGAGAGCGCAGTCAGGCAGGCGCTCTCAGGGTGAGATGCTGCAGGCGCTGCTGGCTGGGTGCTGGGCCAGGCCCATGTCTGCGCAGTCCCAGGGGAGCTCCGGGGCTCCCTCTCCCCAGGCATCTCCAGGGGGGAGTCTGTGATGCCCACCAGGACGCCCCATTGCCCCCCTGCAGCGTTCTGCCTGCTGTTGCTCGCGTTCCCATTTCTGGACTTACGCAACAACTCGGGGGCAGCAGCCGCCTGCAGGGAAGCGGAGCAGCAGGAGCCGCAGGCAGCTGAATCCCCATGGGGCTCCCCAGAGTGTCCCAAACTAGAAAACTGGCCACCTCCCCTCCACTGCCTCCCGCAACATAATTATTCCAGCATGACTGACATGACAAATTAACAAGGCAGCCAGGGCTTTTGCAGCAGAAGGGAGTGTTTTCCCCCAGAATAAATTGTTCCAATCCTTTACGCTAGACACCCGGCCGTGCCTATTCATTAATTGGACAAGCTCTGGTGACAACTGAAATTACCTGATTTCTACATACTGGAGAGAGAGAGAGCATTTCAAGCTTAACATGAGAAGCCTAAAGCTGGAATCCCAGCCCCCAAGGCGTTCTTTGGATGGGGTTATTAAAATAAAAAAAAATCATTTTAAGAGCGTAGGCACAGCAAAGCTCCCGTTTAAAAGCAGAGGCACGTTCGTTAGTATCATTCCTCCCTTTGCGGTCCCTGAACTGTGGCAGCAGAACATGACAAGTCTGCCAATGAACCGCAAACCTTGTAAGATCCACAGATCAGCCGAGTTTAAGAACTTCAGGAACTATGAAATTCTGAGATTACTGGATGGTGGGATTAATTATCACAGCCATTAGCACATTAGGAATTTGAAGCATCTCCTTAACCAGCACACTGTGGTTATTTCTTGCAACCAACGTATCATAATCACGAAACAGGTAGCGGAATTAAGGGGGGCATTATAGTTGGGGATTTCTGTCACGTTCCACACATGGTATGTTGTTCATGCATTTTTTTGACTACTGTTTTGACTTGGATGTAGCCGTACCTCTTGCCCCTTCCTAAGGGAAGCCCTGGGAACCCTGAAGGGTATTTCTCCCCCATGCCCGCCCTTTCGATGCCGGTTGCGTACCTGAAATGCAGACGATGAAATTCGCTTGCAGAAGAAAAAGCACCTCCCAAACAATTTCCATCCTCCGATTCTCATGCCAAGTGCATCCCTCGGCGAAAAAAAATAACAAAGATCAATATCGCAGTTTGAACGATCCCAGCAATTTTCCTTTCGGACTTGCAGCCTGTATTCCCCAGATGTGCTGACAACACATGTCCGAGCTCTCTCTCTGTACAGCTCAAGCGAGATCCCTTCCCTTCCTTCGCCCTCCAAAAAAGAGCACGAAGCCGACTGCCAGCACAGGGCTCTTCCTCCACGAGCGAGTAAAAAATCCACCAGATTTCCCAACAAGACATAGACCACAAACCCCAACCGATCCGGTCCGGAGAGCGTCTCTATTCCAGGGCGGCCAGACGCGAGTTACCCCAAACTCCGCACGGCTCAGCGGGGCGCTGCCAACATGCCCGGGGCAGGGAGGCGGCGGAGGGAGAGGGCTTTCCTCTCCGGCTGCTACAAAACGAGCGGAAAAAGATTAATACCCGCTGCAACGCCTTCTCCCGCCCCTAGAGCCCGGGGAGGGCAGCCCGGAGCGGCAGCCGGCTCGGCTCCAGCCCTGCCGGGCTTTTTCTGCAGTCCCAGCGAGCCCAGGCGGCTTTCCGCCGCCCGACTGCAGGGGTCGGGCTTGCCCCGCGTACGGGGCTGCCCTTCCCCGCCTGGGCTGGCCCCGGACCCGGTCCTGGGTCCCCCCCCGGGTCGCCCCCGGCTGTCCCGGTGGGGCCGGGAGGGTTACATCGGCTCTGCCCCCCCCGGCGGCTCCGAGCTGCCCCAGCGGGGGCTGCTGCGAGCAGCGGGGGCTGGTGCGCAGAGCCGGCCGGCTGCGCTCCGCTGAGGCTGGCGATATTTTCAAACTTGTTTAAACAAGGAGGAAAAGGAGAGAACGCCAAAAAATAGCAAACTTCGGGCGGGTTTGGCGCTGGGGAGGCGGGCGGAGCGGCCAGCCGGGAGTTGGCGAAGTGCTGGCGCTGCAGCGCGGCTGAGCGCATCCCGCACCCGCCGCGCTCCTGCAGAGGCACAGCCCCGCTCCCCGGCCCCAAATGAGCAGCGTCCCCTCGGGGTGGAGGGGGATGGAAAGGGGGACAACCTCTTACTTACCCCAAATCCTCCCGCCGGTTAGCTGGCTCAGCTCACCCGCTGCGCCCCCGCTGCCCGCGGTCCCGCAAGCGAATCGAGGTCGGGCTCGGAGCCGTTTTGCCGCAGCCGCCCCCCGCCCGCCCCCTCGAGCAGCGCGGAGGTACCGGGGCCGGCCGCCCCCCCCCCCCCGGCCCTATCGCCGACTATTCGCCCATCGCCCCCCGGCCGGGAGCGCGCTGCGGGATGCCGCGGGGCGGCAGCGCCGGGCACGGCGGGGGCTCGGCGCGGCGACGCGCACGGGCGGGGGGGCGGCGGCGAGCGCGGGGCTCGGAGGAGGCGGTGCCAGGGCGGGGGGGCTGCGGCGGGCACCGGGCTGCTACGGCCGGTGGAGGCGGGGGGGGGGGGGGACACATAAAAGAAGGAAGGTTCCAGGTCGCATCGGCTGTCCGGCTTCCCAGGGATGTTCTAAGAGCTGCTGCTCACTTTGGTTTAAATGTGGATCCGTTTTTTTAGTAATTTTTTTTTTTCCCCCAAAAAAAACCAACAAGGACACCTGGCTCGGGGAGGGGTTGGGCTTCCCCTTCTGCGGAGATGGAAATCGGCACGGGGCTGGGGAGCTGCGGGGTAGGGGCTGCCCCTGGCAGGCTCGGACCGGAGGGACAAGGGGGGTCCGGGGATGCCGGCTCGGGGCAGAGAGGGGCACCTGGCTCTGCTTCCACTGCGGGAGCCTTCGTGAGCACCGTGTGGCAGAGGGAGGGGAGGGAGGGAGCTGCTTTGGGCTTCCAACAGCTCCCCCATCTCCTGGCAGGTACGCAGAGGTCGCATTACAAATCCTCCAGCGGGGGATGCATGCATAATGCAGTGAGCATGGGGTGGCTTATAAACAGCACTCCAGCCCGGGGCATGCTTGTAAAATGCACCTTTGCCTGGATTCTAGCAAAATGGGAATGCCTGGATCTCTGAATGGGGAAGGAGAGGATCTTCAAGAGACGAAACCACAGCCTGGGTTGTTATTTTCATCGGCTCTGAGACATGTGTAGGAGTCATAGGTTTCAAGTCATCCTGACAGTATTTAATTGCGGTAGATCAGGTTCCTTGAGTGATTCAAAGACCCTGGATGGGACAAAATCACCAGTATTTGAAAGGAAGAACTGGACTGCAGGTGCTTAGTAGTCAATATAAATTCCTGTATTCGTTTTGCCAGTTTTTAAGGTAGCGTAAGTGCTCTTTGCACTGCAGCAGCCTCTGCTGATGTTTATTCTCTCTCTTCTGATGGGTTAAAAGGGACTCAGGGTTTTAGCAAACTATTTGCCGTCATCTGGGCAGTGAGACCAGCTAAGTGAGGCTGGTCAGGAGCCACTGTCATTCAAGGCTCAAAGGACAAATAACTTAAAGAATTCCCATATTGTTTTATGGATTTTCAGTAAACAGTGGGACTGTGTAGGAAGAGGGATTTCTTTCCTTGGTGGGATTGCAGAATGCTGGGTTTAGTTTGAATACTTAAATTGAAGGAAGAGAGAATTAGCTCTCTTTAGTAAAGTTAATGTATAGGAGTTAGAGAACTGGGGGCGAGCAGGCATTTATTAAGGATGTCACAATATAGATATGCCTTTGGGCACTGAGTCAGTTGTCCAGAAGCACCAAACCAGTATAGATTTTTAAAGAGGTTGAAATATGATTTGCATCTGGTTCTTGAAAAGTTAATGAAATAAGGACTGCAGGGAGCCCTTCTGAATCATTCCTTTAGGATCACATTATCAAATGAAGACTCCAATAAGCAGAAGAAACAATTATTATTGGACCCAAGACCTTGTTTGTTGAGTATTTTGTGTTTTCAGAATCGCATAAAATAGCATGCAACTCTTTTTTATTCCTTCTTTAAAAGCCAAGTTAACATTTCCTGCTCTGGCATTATGAAAGGAATGAGTGTCACTCTCGTCTAGACATATTTAAGCATGCCTTAGGAAATTCTCTCCCACTGATGCTCACTAAAGTCCTTTACTCTAATTGATGAACATTTCCCATGGAGTTGGCTGTAAATTCTCTTTTGGATTTTCCCAATTCATTTCTCACAAGAGCATCCCTGTCCAGAACACAATGAGACACTTATCTTTTATGTTCATATTTACACAGTCACCCTTGTTCCTAAAACAGTGCCCTTGAAATTATGGCATCATATGGGAGGAAATGAATGTCTCAAGCAAGTAAAAAATATGCTGGATCAAGAAACAGGTGTGGAAGGCTAGCGTGTCTTTTAACTTCTGTATTGAAATGACCTGCTGTAAAAGTGTGTGTTGTCCATTGAGCCAGAAAGGAATCTGACTGGTGACAAGAGAGAATGCCAAATCCTATGCAGCAAGCTCATATTTAATTCCTGTTGATGTTAGTGGAACTTTAGTATGAGTTTAATGGCAGGAAATAAATAAATAAATAAAAAGTAGTTGATGCTGGCTGCTAGCAGGTAGCCCAAAATCCCAACTGCATTAATGTTTCTTCATCCTTTCAGTCTGGTATGTTCATCCTATTCTCCTCATGTAATCCTTATGTTTATTTCAGTGGCCTGAGATAAATAAGTAGTTTGCATCTTAGACCAGGAAATCTAAGAGGAATGAAAGGCAAGTTGAAAGTTTTCGTCACCTGGAAAATACAGTAGTGAGCTCAGAAAATAAATACTTTTTAAAAAAATCTAGATAAATAGTAATGAGCTCCTTCTGCTGTCGTTCACTTGCTCTGATGTTATTTGACTGGCAGTGGCCTTAAAGCTTGGTTTTGAAGTCATTATGGCTGCATTGGCTGCTGCAGCTCCACAGGAAAGCTTCCTTCAATGAAGTTGAATGGATGTCAATATGGGCCGATTCCAAAGCCCACTGAAATCAATTGAAGTATTTCTGCAGACTTCGGTGATCAGGCTCTCCCTGCCAAATTTGGCACAGCATATTTGGTCCCAAGAGAGGTGCCTTAATATAGTATGGTGTATTTGGGAGAGAAGGAAAAGGTACTATAGAGCAGAATGTAACTCTTCTGTGTTTATTGGTGTTGCTTGTAGTTCAAAATAGAAAAAAATGCTACTTGTGGCATCATTTTTTATTAAATGACTTTCCATTCAAAACTCCTTCGGTAACTCACTAAAATGAAGGGGTTTAGTATTTGCTGCATTTATCTGATTTACATTCGTATTTGTTGGCTAAACTTCTTAAACTTAATCGTGCCAGCCTTTGAGCTGTACTGAAGTCATTGGCCGACTTGTGTGCCCAGAGGTAGAGATGACTATAAAGTGTTCTTAGACAAGTCTCTGAACCATGTTCAAATATTTCAATTGTGAGGATTTTACTATCTGGAAGTGTGGCTGGGATTTTCTGTCAGAGTTTAAAAGTAGCTAACATATTAATTACAAGCCAGACACCTAGCATCTTCAGGCCAGGTTTACAGGGAAACACTTTTTGTTTCAGCTATGCTAAAAGAGTTCAAAAAGTACTCAAAAAAATCACATGCTTTCATACCAAAGTAAAACATTCCAGTTCAATAAAACAAAACTATGGTTTGTACCTTCTCAGAGGAGCCAGCATTTTGACTCATTTGACACAAAATGAGCTTGGATGGGAAAAGATCAATTGTAGAAATCGTTTTGAGCTGGGCAACTTCTGAATAAAGTGGGTTGGCCCGTGGCTCCTGCGCTGTCGATGGAAGAGGTTGCTGCCATTCATCACTACTGAGCTGCCGAAGGTTCCCACTGAGGGGGTGCAGCAGCTTGCCTGTGCGCTCCCTGGCTCATTTCTGTCAAAGTAAGTCAGATCAGCAAAGGCCTGCTATTGAAGCTGTCTGAAGCTTCTGGCACATTTCCAGCAATTAAGCTGGCAGAGCTGGAACAATTCTTGCTCTGACTTGTTTTCCCCTGTCCCAGGGGTTGCTGGCCCCATGGCAGGGTTGATGGAAGAACTTGTGAGTCAGCTTCTGAATTGCCGCTGGGAACAGGCTAGGATGTAAGCATGAACCAAAATCAATGCTAAATCAAAATGAAAGAAAGGGCTATCGCTGCAGTTCACTCAGGTGGAAGAAAGCTCAAGGGTCTCCAGATCCAAACGGGGATTTGAAGATCATCCAAAACCAGCAGTCTATTAGTGTCCAGCTTAGGGAACCTCACCAGAGTGTAAAAGAACTGGACCCTGACCACTATTAAAATGAAAGTAGTTCCTTGGAATAAATTATCACAGGGATAGCATTGAGCCTTGCTATTGTAAATCATGCGAATGTGATACCATTCCTCCTTGTCTTAAGTTTATCCTATATTTCCGCTTGTATTCCAGGTGGGACTTAGTTTTTTATTGCAATTAACTAAATTGTTTATAGAAGTAAGACAAAAAGGACTTTCGTGTTTAGGCTGTACATTTGAATGTCTTTCAGTGCAACTTCCAAAAGACTTCAGATAAGGCAGTAAAATATCATAATAAATTGCAAAACCCTGCCAAAAACTTTTGTGCATTCTATACAAACATTTGAAGCTATAATAAAGAATAACACACACAGTTATTTTAATATAAGAATCAAAACTTGTCTACTCACACCTTCAGTCTTTATTTCCTCTATAAAGAACTCCAATCTTAGGAAATGAGTGTGGGATTTGGAAAGAATTTATAGTCCTGATTGTGCCAGCATTGACTATAGGGCTTTGGACAAGCTTGCTGTATCACATTTTCTTGCATTTATAAAACAGGCTGCAATTTAGCAAGGAATTCAGTAAGACCTGGTTAAGAATTTGCAGTAAGAAAGGTGGTATTGACTTTCGCCACTCGAGGAGTAAGAACAGCTCACAAGTGCCCAAGCTCCTCTGAGGCTATAGAGCACCACGAGCCAGCAAGTGGGAAGGCAGTGCTGAATTCAGCCAGCTCCCAGGCTTCCTTCCTCAGCTCTTGCAATTTTTTTTCAACACTGCTCACTCTCTAATGCACTGTGTGTTCCCTTCTCCCCACAAAAGCAGCAGCGCCGTGGGGCCTGCTGCATTGGTGGTCCAAGTCAGCCAAGGAGGATGAGGCTCAAAGGCTCTGCTGTAGCCCTGCTGGGATTTCATCATCGTCAGCAGTCTGCTGCCTGTGACAATTCCCTGCTTGTCTGCATGTGAACACAGTTTTCATAGTCAGGTGCCTCATTCTAAACTTATAGTTAGCCCCCTCCATTTCCAGAGATGCTAAAGTACCTTCTTGGTTCAGGTGTTAAGCGAGTTAACATTAGAAAAGCCACTAGCAATAGGTGAGCTGCTGACAGCGTAACTATAAATAGTCCTAGTGCTCCTGTTCCATATATTGTTACTGCCATGCTTTCTTGTATTTTCTGAGAATATCTTCAGTGCTTATAAATAGTGCTGACCTCACTAAGGAAACTGATAAAAAATTTAACGTATCATTGTAAAAATACAGCTTCTAAGAATCCATCAGTGCGACGGACATTAAAGTAATTATTTTCTTGTATTGATGGTCTTTATCAAAACTCAAATGGAATTTACATTTTACTGGTAGAGATAATGATGCAATTTATTTGAAGTTAAAAACACCCCTAACAAAGCAGTGAGGAAAATGACTGGCAGTTAACTATTAAGTCAATCAATGTGGTTTTCCTGTGACTCAGTCTATTCATTATCATAAAGGCTTATTTTCAGTCCAAATCTTCTTTTTCGTATCTGAACTCCAATAAACAGTGTTAAGACATCAAGTATTTATGAAATAACATTCTTCTAATTCAAAAAGACATATGTGAACTGCAGTGATTTAGTTTTCCTGGAAGTGAGAATTTAGTCAGAAGAGTGTTTAAAACCTCTTGCTGTCTTGCAGTTCCTCAATAAACCTCAGTAGGCTCCTAGGAGACTTAGCAGCTGTGCGCCCACAGAAGTAGGTTTTTCTGAGTAGGCAAGTGGAATGGGAAAACGTTTTTTTTTTCTTTCTTTCTTTCTTTTTTTTTTTTTTTTTTCTTTTTTACTAGTATCAGTCACCAGATAAAATTGACTTCAGGTGATGCAGTGCTTACAGTTCTTGTAATATTCTTATTTCCCTCATCTGGAAGGGTATCATTGATCTTGCCTTTAGAAGTAACTGAAAAGCTGAAAGAGCAACGTTTAGAGGTAAATAGGGGTTGCTTTGAGTGTAACTGACTGCAGTCTGTTCCAGAGTGGTGGATGCTGAGCTGGGGTATTCTTTTAATCCAGCATATGGATTTGACTAAATTCAGAGACTGTGTGGACTGATATAAACTATGCCAAATGCCTCGTGTTCCAGCAGGGTTCTTCTGGTAAACGGCAGTTATTGGCCTGTACAGGTGCTTCTGCTGTGTCTCCTCTCATTTAGCTGCGCTCCTGGCATCATGGCATCACAACCACCGATGGGCTGGGTTTAGCACACTGCTTACCGCTGGGCTTTGCCCCAGAATCCATGCATGTCTGCCACCTTCAAGGTAAATTTGGTTTGGAAAAAAGGCTGCAAAGTTGCTGTCTTGTACCGCAGAATGTCACTCTATGTTTCTGATTGTTTCTAAAGCTACCTGCAGTGGATATGGGAAAGAGAACTTCTTCTTTTCTGTTTTTCTGCCACTATCCTTCTCTCTTGCAAGTTTGACTTAATTAAAAGATCAAAAGCAGTATATATTTTTTGATACTGAAGATTCTTTGTCATCTCAATCTGAAAGAAGAGAACACATATCTTTAAAATGATTCTGATATGGATCTTACTGGTTCCTTATTACAGATTCTGACAGTCAATTGTCACCTAGTGCCTATTTAATATAATTTCTTATGCCACATAGAACAACGATGATTGCACTATCAGATTAATAATATATATATGTGTGAGCCAAGGCAGCTACGTTGTAAATTTTCAGGCTATGCTCCTCTTGGAGTGGATTGAGTAGGGATCTCATGTTTCTGCTAGGAAGTAAAGGCATCTGTTTGCAGGGGATTTCTCCTATTGTGTTAAAATCTACTACCAGGGTATTTGGAAGGAAAAAGGTAAATTCTGAGCATACCTTATTTCCTGCATAATGGCCCAGTGAGAAGTGCGGGAACTCATTAGAAGTTTTCTCTGCTGAGCTCCGTGCTTGAACCTAAAGGTTATATATCTAGTAAAAAAGTCATGTTCCCTGGCTTCTTTGTGTGTGGCTATTGTTTAGGTTTGTGTGCCTGTGGACAAGCAGACAGAGTCTTGTTAAAATTGTCTATTTCTATTCGCTGTGTTTTTGTTTTTGTTTTAATATTAATGCATGATCCATTATGCTTTCTGTGGGAAATGCATTTTTTTGTCGGTGGTGGTTTTTGTAATTACAAACAGCAATTAAGAGGGAAAAGGAGGAACACAGTGAGTAGTATTGTTCTTGTCTCTTTCTGGATTTTTTCTTAAGTTTTGTAATCAAGGTTTTCGCTAAGCAGATCTTTATTATGCAAGAAAATACCTCTCTAGTACTTTTTTAAGCAAAAACAGTTAATATGAGTATTCCAAAAGCAGAGATTAAAACAAATATCACAACATTAGATGTTGTTCCCTGCTACTTTTCACATGTTGCAGATGTCCATAAAGCATCAATTATAGGCCTGAGCTTGGTTCCATTACAGCGAATGGGAGGTTTCACCCTCTGATTTTTACCACATTTCCTTTGAAATTAAGCCTCAATTCAGCCTTTTGCCAGCTGGATAACTTTCATCACAAAAGTAATTCAGCAAATGGAATTATTCATGTGCTTAAAACAGATTATGCACTCTTTTTTTTTTTTTAGTAGGAGGCATCCTGAGGCACAGTGTCTCATACAGCACAACTGCAGTTTATAGTCAATAGACTGGAATAGCTGCAGTCTGCATGGCACTTCCTCAGCTACTGTGTGAACCAATATTTTGTGTTCATTTGCAGCATTTCAGAAGAAACTAACCCTCTTGTAATTCCTTCCCCTAAATCTTACTAGTTCGGGAAAGAATCACTTGTACTGATGCTTTGTTTTCAATTGGTTTTGTCTCCCTTAGTTTTCCTCTGTAAAATGGGAATAATCTTCGCAAAGATGCAAAAAAAGGTTAACAGTTAATGCTTGCAGTAAGGTCTGAAGGTAAGAACCATGTAAGAAAAGATGTTACTCAAAAAATTTCCAGGCTGGCTGATCTGCAAGAGCTGTCAGTAGAATTACAGGACCAGTGAAACTTATGCATTGTATTTTTCTAGAAATAGAGTAGAGGAGTTGGCACCTAACACAATTCAAAGGGTGAGAACAAGCCCTCAAAAAGAAAATAAGACTGTTCTGACTTTTAGAAATCTTTATAAACGTCATTTAGTGTCATTTTCAAATACCTTGAAGGGATCATAAAACTTTGCTCTTCTCTGATCATTGTACCACTTAGAAGAGGAAAGGTATGAACAGCCATAACCCTGGCACATTTTTAACAATACTCAGGACCAAAGGGGATTGTAAGATGGAAACTTTGATAACAAAAACATAAAGATGTCATTGTCAACTATCTCAAAATATACACGCTTGTTGTAAATGTCACATAAGCCTACAGCTAAGTGATGGATCACAGTTTCCTACGTTTTTGAAGTATTCCTGTTGATGAACACTTTAACTCCTTCATGAACAAGTTATTCTTTGTCCCCAAATTTGCCTTCTGTCCTTATGCTTGGTATCACTGAAACAAAATGCCTCATTTAATGAGTCAGTTGCAAATACATGCTAGAATTTTGGTTCTACGCTGCACAGAGGAAAACAAATACTTGGAAAATGTTCGGTAAAAAACACAGATAATAGCATAGATCACTGCTAACAATAGGATGAAATATTTCCTCTTCGTTAAAATAATAATGGCAGTAAGTGGTAAGCTAAACTGAGTATCAGAGACCTAAGGACTAACTTGTGCCTCAGTATATGTCAGCAAAGTGTTTAACCATAAGATTAAAACTAAGCAATTGAATGTAAGCATCCTTGTTCAGCTCTGCACACAGTAGACCTCTTGGCTGAGTAAAAGGCATACAAAACTGTTTTAAGAACATCAGGTATGCCAGGATGGATCTTGGCCCATTAGGCCTTGACCCAGTGATTGCTCATGTTTGCTTGTGTTTGCCACCAGACTGGAAACAGTTTCTAACAGGGACATTTGTTATTGCAGACCCAGGTCCTTTTGGTGCTCTGGAGGTGTCAGAGGTTTAAATGCTTGAGGATTGCCATTTTCTGGTGCCATCAAGCCCTGCTTCATGCAGTCTCTCATCATGTGATGTGGAGAGCATGCTACTTATTTTTCTACATGATTAGGTAAGTCACATGCACACCCTAGCCCATGGAAGTGGAGATTAATTAATTGTTTCAACTTCTCTATCCATACTATTTCTGGACTCTGCTCCTATTTTTTTAATCTTGATCACCTGTTCTACAGTTATCTTTACCAAAACCAGAAGTCAACAGCCCACTTTTCTTGTACAGTTTGCTCAGATAAACTTGTATTTTTTTTTCCTCTGTAACTGTTGGACTTTTCTTTGTGTTTAGAGATGTTTATGCTTTTTACCTGCCCTGCTACAGAGTAGAAACAAAATAATAATCTTTCAATAGAGAGCTACAGGTGCATAATACAGAAACCATGTATTGCCAAAATTTATTAAGTTCATTAAGTTTTTGGAAAGAAACTTCATCACATTAAAATCTGTAATCCCAGTAAATTAAAAGATAATTTGGAAATTACAGGCTGGTGGGTAGTGTAACTGAACTGTTAAAAATCTTTTCTACAGATTGCAAGTCATTAATAATTAGTATTACAAAACATATTACATCTTTGATTGGGGGGAAATGGACTGAGGCTAGTATTACATTATTCAATTAGATTTAATTCCATTTGGTGTGTGTTTTGCTTTATTTCAATTGCAATCTGTAAAAAGATCATGGTAACAACCATCCAAAATGTCAATTAATTTGTGTATAGAGCAAATAGCACACATAATAATTTCATCATATAGTGCAGCTCTGTTGACTGACAGTGGAAGTGCTGCTAGGCTTACTATGGTTAATTAGATTTCTTTATGCATTGTACAGCAGCATTACAGGCATAATTTATAAATGAGTTTATTAAAATTTCTGTCTTCATAGAGTGAAAGCATGTTAAACTTTCTTAAATGTTTGTTCTCACCTTTGCATGCTTTGCCTGTTCACTAGGAAAATGTAAAATGTAATACTGTGAGCAGGGAGGGCTATATCCATCCAACCTCTTCTCCTTTCTACTCTTCTCCAAATTAAGACCTTAATTGTTTACTCTGAATTTTGTTCTGTGCACTGCTCCCACATTACGATCACTTTCCTTGGGATACATAGCATCTTTTGTTCTGACTCTGCATCTCCATGAGTCTGAAGATTTAAATTCCTCTCCTTCTTTCCTTTATCTCCTTTCAAGTGTCAAGTTTGTTTACTCTCTTATTTGTAAGAAACCAATGCTACTTGCATAAACCTAATTTATTCCAAAAAGAATCTTAATGCACCATAAAACTAATATTGTTCTCAAGGTGCTCAATCTGACACAGCACACAGACTTTATTTTATGGTGGTACCGCTCTATGCAATACCATATATAATATTCTGTATTACCTGATTATTATACAGAAATCATCCATTTTAGAACCTTGATCGCTAGGCAAGTCCTTTCATCAAAATATCTGCAAAAATAAACATCTGCGTTAGGAGGGATATCTTCAAGATCTGTAGCAGAGAGTTCTTGAAAATTCTGCTTGAAAACTGCTGCCTCATCTGAGCTGAACATTTCAGATGCAAAACAAAAGAGAACTGGCTAAGAAGTTTAAGTTGCATCTATTTGTTTCAATCATTTTCCTAGGTGCAAAGCATTGTTACACAATCTTGCTGGTTAATCTACCCAAGATTCAGGAGTACATGTAGTAGTTGGCAATTTATGGATGTAATCAAGCATTACTTTGAAATCACAGTAGTATGGGGAAAGGACTGTAAAAACTGAACTGAGCTTCAGTGACAAAAGTAGTAAGGAAGAGGACAAGTGAAAGACCATAGCAAGGAGGTAACTTGTTCTTATTCTGGCCACACGTAGTAGGAGTAAGTAAATCATTTCTGTATTTAGCCTGTTACGCACAAAAAAAAACTCCAGTAGAGGATTTAGTAATGACAATTGAAACACCTTTCCAATAGGTTTCATACATCCAAATCCTTTGCTTCTTACTCAGCGCTATTTTACTTTTGTCCTGCCTATTGTTTCATGCATGGCATGGTTCAGAAAAGTCATCCTTGTAGATGGTCTTTAGGAAGAGAATCAGTGACATATTCTTTGTTACTGGGTTTGTTTTAAGAAGTTGAAATGTAGCAAATTTTTTTGAACTAAGCCCTGTATTCTGCAAACTAATAAATGTCTACAGTAGTATAGCATAGCAGAGCACAGGAGCCTTGACTCTCAGAAGTTGTTCAAGATGGGAGATCTAAGAGTACTAAGAAACTCAAGGATTAACGTGGTAATTCCTTACCATTTCTTATTAGCCTAGGAAGGAATGACCAGGAGTTCACAATGCTATTATGATATGTTTACAGTCAAGGCCATTGTTACTGATTTTTCTGTGCTTAGAAACAGTTCAGATGTGAAAACAGTGTTCATGATACACCACAAACCAGGTCCATATAGAAGTTTTAATGCTTAAATCCTACTGGGTAACAGAGCTAGCTCACTGTAATTACTAAAGCTCGCACCCATTTTCCCCTTAGCATCAAAACCCAGATTCCAGAAGGACAAATCTGAATCAAATGTCCCGTCTTCCTACCTTAGACTAAATGTTCTGATAACACTACAGTACAGTATGTAGATGGGTACTTCATTTTTTTTCAAAAACTGGAATGGAAAAGAGGTTATTTTTATTGCCTAAGATATACTTGTAAAAAAAACCCCAACAAATACATTGCTATATTTACGTTAACAGAGCTAAATCTGAATATATTTTTTCAGTCTTTGAGGCCACTTTCAGAAAGAAAAATGTTGCACAGGGAAAACTGGAAGAACTGGTGTAGAACTGCCCACACTACAGACGAGGAGCATGACTACAGTATTTTCTGGGATGATAATGAATTACTTGGTACTTTAGCCGAATTGTCAGATATGAGACCATAGATCCTGCAGGGAGCAAAGCTTTCACGTGCATTATATTTGCATCACAAAAATACGTTTCTATGAATATGCCTTGTAAAATTCATGCCCGTCATTCTTTAATCTGAATCCGGTTGCCTACAGATATTTAAATCACTGTTGCTACTAATAGGCTTCTAGCACAGGGACTTACTCTTTTTTAGAAAGCAGTGGCAAATAGGAGGGAAAAGAACTCTGATTTTTTTTTCGTGAAATAACCCAATTTTGCAGAATCGACCTGCCTTCTGCTACCATGGCATTTTTGCTGTGCTTGTCTGAGACAGTCCTTTCACCTCTGCTTTATTTCTTCTGCGTGCATCGAGTCCCTGTGGATGACAGGCTCTGATGTACAAAAGCCTAGCACAGCTGGGCCCTGCTGTCATCTGATACTACTTTATGAAATGCTGCTTCCACTGCTGAAATTGGAAGTCCCATTGCTTTGACCCGTATTTCCCTGACAAATGCTTGGTGTATGGTCTGTCTTCTGGTGGCATTACTCATGGTCACTTCCTGTGAAAATAGGCATAAACTATGTTCTTATGGGCTTCTTAGATAAACCTCCAGGAGGGGCTGTGATGTAAATGGCACACTCCAATTTGAGAATCATCTTTCTACCACTTGGTGGAGGTTTGCTAGTGGCCAGTTAGGGGAAATTTAATTTTAAGCTTTTTGAGCACTTTACTGATGGAGAATCTTTCTAGGAGTTCTTGAAGAGCTTTTCAGTCTTTTCCCAATGGCTTTCCAAGAACTCCTGGATCTAGTATCTCTGTCATGTTTATGTAGATCCCCTGATACCTAAAACCCCAGGAAGACCCTAGAACTCCATTGAGATTGCAACTTCTTGATCCTTGATATGTAGATCCCTTGGTGTGGCTGCCTACAACCTGTCCCACAACACCCACATTTCATCTTACAGTTTTATGGAACCTTCTAAAAATGCAACATGGTGTAATGATTATTTTATGGGACTTGATTTGTCTTTTGGGTGTTTTAAAGTGCAAGGATTGTGACTGTTTCATGGGAGATCTTATTAAAAGAGAGAAATGAACTTTTTCCTGTAGTTTACAAGTTACTAAAACTGGGAATAGCAAAAACAGGGAATATTGCCAGAAAGGAGAATCAAAACAGTTCAAAAGTATGACATGTCACAGGATTTGAGTTAATAACATCTCCACCATGCAGTGAGTATGGAGTTGCTGTTGATAAATAAAGTACTGAGAACAGGCCTGTAGTCAGAGCAGAACCACAAACACATCTGAAGGGATGAAGATGGCGTAAGTTCAAAACACACAGGCCTTCATTCCCTTGTCACGCAGTATGTGACTTGAATTAAGAGCTTACTCTTCACCCCTAATGTTCTCATATTTTATTGAAGAGGCAATACTCCACAAAGACTGAGTGTAGTATCAAGCAATAGAAATAACACAAAAAAGAAAAGCACAGGAGAGGACTGAGATATATAGACTGAATTGAAGATAAAACACAACCATATTAAAGTCACTGTATTAAAAATAAGTAGACCTGATTTTCTTCTGCATCGGAGCTTCCTTATGCCACTTTGTCAGAATAATGGGGCCATGAAGTGTGTATAACTGTAATTACTCCTACTCCAAAGGTCCTTTAAGTTGACAGACTGGTATAAATGGAGCATTGTATAAATGAGAATTGAGTTCCATGCGGAGCAGATCGCATGTTCCTCTGAATTCCAAATGTATTCTAAAATTTTAGGTAGAAGAGTGGCAGGGATATCTCCCTCTATGGAAAATGTGTATTTCACAGTCAACGTTTTGTCTATAGGAGAATTTCATTGGGCTTCACTGTGCAACTTTGCCCTACATACAGGTATGCTCACCTATGCAAAGGCAGTGAAAATTTTGCAAAATCATACTGTTAAAATTCTGTAGCAACATTGTTCAGCTGCGACTGCAAAAAGACTCAGACTGTGAGATCTTACATGATACAGATCAATTCAGAGGAATGTCCTAGGACTCTGGAGAAAACTGAGGGAAAAAAAAAAGTGTGTGTGTGGGGGAAGACGACACTGTCCCAGAAGGGTGTTAACCCTTCTTTTCTTTCAAAGGGTCTGTGGCTACCACTCCAGTTGATTCATCTGACAGCTGTTCTGAGACCAAAGGATGCTTTAATGGGAGATTCTCTCTTTTTACAGTTCCTTTCTAGACTGAAAGGCTGGCCTTCTGTGGCAGCACTTCTTAGGTATCAGAAGCATCAAATGCTGCATAGAGCATGTTCTCTACTTACATAATAAATAGATGGCCAGCCTAGAAAGATGCTTTTAAAATCATAAGATTTCTCTAGGGGTAGGATGAGGTCAGAGGAGCTGAGGATGTAATATGTTTCCAACAAGGAAATTGAAAAGCAGGTGAGAGAAACTGCCTTTCAAGATTCTCCTTTATTATTTCCCTTTCTTCACTGAAATTCATATCAGGACAAGACCCACACAACACTTAAACAATCTTGTAAGTCTGCTAGAGTATAAAATGTGCTGATCTGCTCAGGTGAATTGTACCTGTGGTGTCTGTATAGGTTAATGAAATCTAATCCTGCACTCTTGATAAAATCCATTAAGTAGTGACCAGCTGTTTCAGCTGGAATCCCAGCACTGCTCTATCTCCCCTTCTCTCCCATCTGTCAATCAACAAGGTTTCTCAGGGAAGTTTTCCATTTATAATGTTGAATTCTGCAGCCTTGCTGCTTTTGAATAATTTTGAATAAATAAATAATTGTGTAAAACACACACACAAAAAAAGGAGAATTTCTGGAACCTGGTTGTCAATTTGTTTTGGACTGTTTTATTCTGGGAGCAGTTTCCCTTGAATGTCTATGATAAATTTAAATAGGGTCATACCGATTATTCCCTATATTGTTTGGAAACATTTCCTTGCTAGCTAGAGCTCTTGCTGCCTTCTCAGTCTAAATATGAGAATGGCTGCCCTGGAGTCTTTAACAGCAAATTTCAGACGGTAAATTGTCCTGATAAAAGTACATCTGGGAATTAGAGAGATCACCAGACTTCTGGCCAAATGCAAATTTATATGAGAAGAGTTAACCACCTCTGATTAGTGCTTCTTGAATTTTAGCTTGTGAAATGACTGCTGAGCCAAGATGCACCCACCAAAATGCTGTTCCTGCAAAACACTTAGTCATGATCTGAAATTCTTTGCTGAATTGGGGCTTGAGGCTAAATAAGTTTTAAAAGGAAACATAACCTCGACTGTTAGATATACAATGGTAAGTTATGTAGAAAAACTTCCGTTATTATATTTTCATTCAGACAATCCAGCGGAATTAGTCAAGAGGAATGAACCTGCCATCACTGACAGGCCTAGGGGATAATCTCTGATTAGCAATGCCCTCCAAGGCACATCTTTTGGTATTAGCCTCATTTTAAAATAGGAGGTTTTGTGTTACAAAAGTGAAATTGAATAACATCCTGCAAATAAATGTGAAATATGTACAGTCCAATTCTATAGTAGTCCTACCTACTTAAAAATATATTATGCAATTGTGGTGTCTCAAAAAGCACCGCTCATCTACAAAACAGAGACAGTAGGAACAATAACCTATACTTGAGAGTACTTTGGTGAGAAGAAAAAAAAGGGAAGTGATAAGGAAAATCCAGCCACTGCTTTTCTTTCTGCTGGAGAAATAGTGATGCTATGATCTCTGACCTTTTATTAACAAGGCAGTCTCTTTCAGAGGACAGTGATTCATTGCAGGCCACCTTATCTGCATTTGAACACTCTCACCCCCAAGGCATCCCTTTGTCATATACTGTAACTACAGATGGCAATAGATTCCTTGTACTAGCAGAAACAGATCCATGAAGTTTAAAGTGCTACTTTATCCTATCTGGAATATAGAAGAACCTCTAATGAGATTTAGAAAATTATGGATAAAGCCTAGTTTAACTTTTGTAATAAAACATACATCGATATCTCTAACTAATGTGTATTGTTGCGGTGTAAGCCTATAGAGAATAAAGGGTGTCCTATTTGCATTATAAGTTGATAAAAGGAATATGATACAGTATTTGAAGGTGGTACAAAGGCTGAAATTTTCTATGGGAATAAGAAAGAATAAAATGACTTTCTTGATCTTGCCAATTGTATTTTGCAAATCAAACCGCTTCAAATCAAACATTGGACTGTCAATGATAGGTAAAAGAGTATTCCTTACACAGAATGGGTAAAGGGATCTGTTCTGACTGCCCTTTCAGCCAAGGTTTGGTGTGTCCTTACTAACAGCGATACTCTAAATTATCCAAATGAGAAGTAATCATGGCTGAGACACCATTAGTTCTAAAAAAGCTATGACCAAAACAAGTAATTGTGTCTGTGTAGTTACAGTTTGAAGGGGAACTTTTAACCTTGTAAACAAAAGGTTGTTTTCTTTTATTTTTATGATAATTACCTAGTTCCTTAAGTTCTGGATGACTTTCATTCCCACCTACACCTATGTATCAGAACTAAGTATTGGATATAAACACAAACGTCCAATGATCCTATCTGAGCTAATAGCTTTGCTACTTCCCTTCCCTGATTTACACATAATCAGAGTATGTGTAAATTATGTAAATGTCATTGCTGTTTCTTCCTCAGTACAGGCTATTTTCCCTTTGTTCCTAGTCACAGCTGGTTAATTGCCACTATCCAATCTGGATAGCTCGTTTTAAACTCTCCAGATGTAATTAGGATTTCTAGTACATTCATATTAAATATTTTATCAGACATAAGTTATACATTTATTCTTTTAATGTGCATGACCTATGGCACATTATCATTAGCTGTGCCTAAACTGGAGGGCTAGGGAGTGTCCCATAAGTTGAAGGTCTGGGTATGCTTCCAGACACTATTGCTTGCTTTCTACTTCATGACCTTGTTTTCATCAGAGTGAAACCCAGACACAAATAGAGCAAGAGCCATGGCTCATTTCAGAGGTTTCCCAGTTTGGCTATGGGAAGACTGTTCTCATTGTGAAGTGTGCCTCCTTTGTCATTTAGGTGTGGTGCCTAGAGAATGGATGTGACATATTATCAGCCAGAATGACAGAGCAGCAACATGCCACTTGCTCTACATCTGATTAGGACAAACTGCCATCAGAAAACTGGAGAAAGTAGCTATCTGCAGTTATACCTACTTCTAATATGCATGTGAAGAAATGGCTCGTGTGGGGATGTCTGCAGGGGACAAGGCAGAAGAGTGTGGAATATTCCTAACAGGGCAAGAATCTGATTTTCCTACCAGCAACAGGTAAAACTGATTCCTTGTAGACAACTGAGAATGTGAGAAGTGCAGTTCAATCTCTGTTGCCACTTTTCTCTACCTCCAAATGTCTGCCCTCTTTGATTTTTGTCTATATTTCTCATTATAATATAATCCTATGTATTTTTGAGCGTGTTTTGATTTAGGGGTCTCCTTGGGCAACTTCTGCTCTTGTGAATAATCCTTATTCATAAAGAGCTCAGTTATGGTCAATAGGGTCTTTTTTTTGGGGGGAGGGGGGAGTGTAGGGGGGGGGGGAGGCAGGGAGGGAGGAACATTACTCCTTGTATTTATGAAGATCTATTCTTCTGAATAAAGATTTAGCTTGTGGTAAATAAGGGTAAGTAATGCCAGCAGCTATGGTCTGGTTCCAGCTATACCAACTCAAATGAGCTGAAAACTCACCTCCCTGTCAGTTTTCCAGCTTGGAAAACTAAATAATTCCATAATATTCAGAACAGTTTCTCCTCCTAGTAGATTATGAATTTTCAAAGCGATGCTTAATTAGTCTTGTTAGTTGTTAAGGAACTGTGGAAAGATATCATAGGACTGGTAAAGAAGGATAAACCTGGGCATCACAAACTAGCCAGGAGCTGGGAAGCAGATAAAACAAACCTCCATGCTTTATCTTTTTTATGACAAAATTCTTTCATTCAATTTGCACTACACACCCAACACCAATACAGTGCTAGTTGGATAACAAGGTGCACTAACAAAGAATGTGACTGAAAGACTACAAGGAATCCACACGCTTTCGTTACTATTAGAAAAATGTTGATTAAAACTGGTGCTCATGGTAACTTCTGATGTGACATAATAAAAGAAGCATATTGTCGTTAGTCTTTACCCCTTTTCTTTAACTGAATATATAGAAATAGATATTTGATAATTTATGTTTTCTAGCTCTTCTACTAGTAGGATGGTGGGTTTGATTCTGGTAATTACTGGCTGCCTTCTCTCTGTTTTTGGACTCACAAAGTCTGCCACATTCAGGTGACAAGCAATTGAAGAGCTGAACAAGCTATGTCATTATATTAACAATATAGTTCATAAAGCTGTCTAGGAGAGAGAAAGTCAAACAGACAGTGGTGTTCTTTTTCTTTTGGTGTGGATTGTTCTTACATTTCCATGAAATAGACACAAGAATGAAAACCCCAGCTCTGCCATTTCCTCCTGGCTTCCAGTGACCCTTCAGGTCTCTCTGGCCATTGGTGTCACATGTAAGAAAGGAGTCTCACTTGCAGGATGGTGTGAGAGAAAATTAATGCAGTCCAGAATTCTTATTTTGTGAAGGATTACTGGGTGGTGTGATGTATCATATTTTATCACACTCCTTTTCCTCTGGCCTGTCCTTTGCATGCCTAGGTAGCTTCTGGGCCAGAACAAATGCTCAGTTAGGTGCAAGAAAGGGATGGCAGAGCCCTGTCGGACAGCTCTTGAATCCTTCTGCTTCTCCTTAGCCCTGCATCTCACTTGAGGACAGCATGGCATGGAAAGGCCTGGTCTTTTCTTCACATTGATGTTAAAGATGTTCACAAAGTGCATGTAAGCACTTACAAGGCTTTGAGAGTTAGGAGGAGCAGCATTACTTCAGCAGTATTTTTTTAAAGTTTACGGATGGGTGTATTGTGAAGGAGAGCTGATTTCATCCCTAGCTGTGGTACAGCCTTGCTGTGTGACCTTGGGCAAGCCACTTAACACCTGTGTTTCCCTATTCCCCGCTGTGTAAAATATTGCTGATGCTTATCTAGATTAAAAAAGAGCAGTGAGGCGATGTTCATTAATTATTGTTGGAGAGTGTTCTGAGATTCAATCCAATAAAAGCATAGGATACAATGCTTTGCCCTTCTAGAATACATTCATTTGAGGAGGGTAAAGTATTATATCTTCCACTTTATGTGAAAAGAAAGAAAACCAAAACACCACTTGGAAACCTTATTTTAATTGGCCTTGCGCTTTGTGTTTTTTGTTTTAAACTGTACCCAAGACTAAACTCACAGGTTCTTACAAAACACAAAAGATGGAGGCAGGCACTTTATGTGATTTGTGTAAATAGTTTAGGAATCTGCTCGTGATGGAGTCAGGCATCTAGTATGCTTGGGTGGCTCCATCAGTCCCAAGAGAATGCCCACCTACATCCTTAGGTGGCTAATTTTCTCTGTCAGTCTAAGCTGTAGATTTACCATTTCTAATGCTTAAAGATATAGAGCAAACTTAGGGAAAAAAAAAAAAAGTTGTAAAGCTATTCTACAGTATAGCCCTCCATGCCATATTGGATTTTTGAAATATTTTGCAATATGAAGTTTTGGGGTGAGTCGTTAACATTTTGCCCTTATTTCTTTCTGTACAGTAGTACCATTTCATTTCTGAATTGCATTGCTATTAAGGGAATGTCTTAACCAATTCCTTAGATGTAGACTCTCAGTACTACAAAAGCTGAACATGTTGGAAAGCTTTTGGATTCAATCAAGGAAGTAGAGACTGTAGAAACTATTCTAAGATGAGTCAGATCCGTTTCTGTATTTTCAGAGGAAAATGTAAATATTTCATGTGTTCTTCATGAGATAAGTATATGCCTCCTTTGGATGTGCTGGAAGGAAATTCAGGTTCTTTGGATAATTCAAAATTTTAAGGCAGTAGTAGTTTATCAATTATTTTTGTATTTCAAAAAGAGAATATATTTGTTGCACCATTTTTTTTTTTTCTCTCCTGCATAGCTACGTTGTAAGGAAAAAAATATGGACCCTAGCTAATGTCACAGTGAGCTGTAAAAGTCTCCTTCCAAAACAGACCAAGGAGAGACGAGCCATCAGTCCTGCATGGCCTTCTGCACTGTGCGAAATAGAGCATTTATTACAGAACAGCAGGTTGTCACAAAAGCCAATGCCACAGTCAGTTCTAAAAAGCTTGGCTGTTACAGAGTTAATTTTGTGGGACAGTATTTTCCCAGGTGGAAAGGCAACAGAGAAGAGAAGTATACCTGGGAGAAGAGGTATTGGGTGGTTGCATAAACACTTTGATTGGAGCTAGGTGGGTTGGATTCTGAGTGCTACTGCAAATTCCTGGGTAAAGCAGAAACAGAGATGGTTGGGTCTGTATTGTTTTAACTATTTCGAAAACCTTCTATACCGCATATAAGCTTCTTTTATTTTTCTTTTATTATTATTATATATATATTTTTAATTTTATCTCATGTTGTCCTTCCATGGATTTCTACTGCTTTGCTTTTGAATTGCTCTGTGGGTAACTGGTAAGAATAAGGGAATTAATGGTTGAAGATTGCAAGCTGTTGAGCAGGGTGTTTTCACTGGGAGAGCAGTGCTAACTAACACATGGTCTTCTTAATGTTTTATTGTTATAGATACTTTAAAAACTCGTATTCAAGAGAATGCTATTTTACAAGAAAAGTTTCTTAATTGTTATGGTATTCTATTAAATGTGGTTTCTTCTGCAAATGTGTATTTTTACTTTTTAAAAACTATTAGCACAATATGGGAGTGCACGATTCAAATGGAGAACTCTGAATGCTGGCGTAGTACGTCAGAGAACAGAAGAGAGTCTTCTCTTGGTATACAGCCACATGCTGCCATATGGCTGATTCTCTGGGAAAATTCGTGTTGGTGCTCGTGGGGACTTTGCGAAGTGTGCAACTCGGCGTGATGCTCTGCTTGCTCTGGAGAGAGCCTCTCCTGCTTGGAATTAGAGAAACTCTTGAGGGAGGGGAGAGAAACAGGGAAAGATTATCATGAAGGTTGCAAAGACTTGCTTTAAAGAGAGCTTTAATATTTGTGGACATATCTATTTACATCTGCACATATATAAAAAGGCTATGGTGTTTTCCAGTCTCATGAAGATAAGAGCTTAACAACAGTTGCACGGCTTCTTTACATCCATTTCTGCTTTGATGATTATAGGTTCCTGCTCTGCTGTTACGTTTTGGCAGCCAGCAAGTCTGTGCATTTCCTCCCTTCCTCCACCAGGCACCATTTCTTTCTTTGCGAGATGTGCTGGGAGTACAGCGATTGTTATCATCCTGAATACTTAGTACCAAATTAGATGTGTTTTTTTTTCCGGTCGCTGCTCTGAGCAGCAGCTGTCTTGGTTGGATAATAGCTTACTTTGTTTGATACAGTTGGATGAAAAATTGAACAGAACAGGGAAAAATCAATAATTCTCCCTGTAATGAAAGGGATGTGTATCAAGGATAGTTTTCATAGATACGTGTGTTGAATCATCTCATATGCGACCAAATATTAGGTAAATTCTTTCTATTCTTATTCAGAGGAGTAGTTCTAGGTAGTCAAGAAGTGAACCTGAAGAACAGAGTTTAACTTTCCTTACTGTACTATAGCTCACCAAAGCAGGTACTGATACATTTTTTAAGTGGCTGCAGATGTTTGGATATTTAGTATAAAAGAGACTTGATTTATTTTTTTCTTCCCAAAAAATAATACTACTCAAAAGTGCATAGTCTGTACACCTCTAAATTCATTTAGGAAATTTTAGGCCTTAAAAGATGGGTGTTACAACTAACACTGTTTCCCCAAAGAAATTGTAGGGTGTCTGTTTGTTATTATTTAATATTTGCAGTTCTTCTGTTGCCTTGGATGTAGTCAAGATTCTTTGGGAGGGATGGGGAAGAGATATTTCTGAGGAAAAAAAATGACAGAAAACGTTAACCTTTTCTATCATTCACTTCCTTCCACAGACAAGGGAAGCGAGTTCCCTTCGTGTTTCGATTTGCTTCTTTTCAGGTTAAGTAAGACAAACAGAGAGGTCAGCATGGTTTTCTCCTGATCTAATGCTAAACCTACAGGAGTTGTCTGGTGCATGAACCCGGTGGGTCAACACGGGTGAGCTTGTTCTAAAGTCTTGAAAAAAGAGACAGTAAAAATGATATAAATAACTTGGCAAATAGCAGGGAGGAGAACGATTATTAAAAATATATATATATATATAGAGAGAGAGAGAGAGAGAGACAGAGAGAATCCAAGAGAGTCCAACAAATCTTGGAGACATCACTTGGACAGAACCTGGTGCATACACAGCCAGGTAGAATAAGGACATTGTCTTTATTCTTTGTTTTTTAAATCTGAGAACAAAAAAAAAGAAAGAAAGAAAAAAAAGCCCCAAGACTAACAAGAGAGTTTGAAAGAAACCTGTGAAATCTTTCTTTCTATTGTCCTAAAAGCCTTCCTTGTCCATGCTGAGGTTAAACTGATCAAGAGCCTAAATCAACAAGAGCAATATGAGTGTCATGAGTGTCCAGGAAGTCATTAAGGGTGGTGTGATATTTTTCAAGCCCTTTCCTTTCTGGGTGTTTCTATTTTAATAGTACAAATTTTAAGGACAACTGTGTGTCGAAGTGAAGGTGCCTTTTCCCTTTTTATTTTCCTCCTTCTCTTCTGTCTTTCTTTCAGAAATCTGTTGCAGACTGCCACCTCTAAATCGTGCTTAGAGGCTTCTGATCTCTGCAATATACACTATGGCGGCTTGTGCCACTGCTTTCTATTGTAATATACTAAGTCATTTAACACATGCTTGTCCTTTCAGTGAGCTGCTGGAAGGCCTTCTTTAGCTTACGGTGTTTGGGAACTTGAGGTCTTGACTCTAAATGCAGAGATGATTCTAGTATGCAGAAAGCAATTACCAGCCTTGGAACATGTCCAGAACGGCGAGGTTAGCAGCATTCCTCTTTTCAATAGCGCCCTGGTAATATTAATAACCAAAAGCTCTGTTAGTATATCTTCCTGGAGACATGCATTCTAATAGGCAGTCATGGTCATATACTTACTTTTCTCAGTTTTCATTTGAATATATATGAATACATTTAACACCAGGCAGAGCAGGTTCAACAGGGAACTTGCAGATAGATGTGCAGCATGGAGACTTATGGAACGCATGCCATGATAAAATGGGAGCAGGTAAATTATGGGTGTTGTAGTGTATAATCTGCACTATTATCATAATTGCTATCTGCATTATCTTTTGAATGGAGATGAAAATATTTTATATAACAGAATTAAATACCAGTGTTTGTACTATATTTAATACTTTGATACCTGATAAGTAAGTTATGCTGTAAAGAATAACTCAGGTGGAGTTTAGATCACTGCTTATAAAAGATCTGAGGTGCAACGTCTGAAGTTTGAGTGTTGCCGAGGCTTCTAGAATACTTTGTGAATGCAAGACCTTGAAATTGAATAGAAGTTAATTAAAGAGTGCTACTAATGAAATAATAGGGTTGTTATTCTCTTTTACAAAATTGTTCCAAACTATGACTCTATTCTACTATCCTGGTGTTTGTTGTGATTAAATGTCTTATGGCCAATTAGCTCCTAAGTCTCGGTGTGCCATCCTGCTATAAACTATTTCCTTGTTTGTGTACTGAAGTGGTTTTCTGCTCTGGTGCACTTGGCAGTAGTCAAAGGAGGTGTCTTTCAGTTTTCTGCTTGTGAAGACCTCTGTGCCTTCAGCTTCACAACAGGCTATTGGAGTTCACAGTTTTGGGGTCAAAAATAAGCAGCTCTACGTGTGGGATTTGCAGCTGCTGACGAACAGCATTTATCTGGCAATTTGAAGAAAACTCCCTTGCAGTTATATTTCAGTTCTTTCTAAAATGTTATTCAAATGTTAATGTATTACATTAAGGGCCTGATAACACCTCAGGGACTATCTATGGTTGCAGCCTTTCTGTATGGACAGACTCAGTCTCCTCTGTTGGGGCATTTTCCTTGTGTTGTTCCCAAGATTTCCTGACAGCACAGGTTCTTGGTGGGTGTGGAAGACTCAAGCAGGATAAAAATGGTAGTAAAAAGCATAAATCTTACTTCCTCTGCAATAGCTGGGGATGAGTTCCGTCTTCTGGCTTTGTTAGCAAGGTTCTCATGTTCATTTTGCATCAACAGGGAAGGAGAGTAAGATGGAGAGGTTAAGCATTTAATCAGCCACAACTGTCAGGAGGTGTTAGCTCAAGCTCTGATGTTGTGCGTGCTTCCTCTGACACTGCCAGTGTCACTGGCATGGGTTTTACTCGTATTTTGTGCTGTTCAGATGAATACATTTCAAATTGGTCAGGTAAAGGATATGGGAGAGAAGTGTTTTACCCTCCATGTAACCATTCATTAAAGAAAAGAACAATCAAGATAAACTCATGGGAATGGGTGAGCTTATACTGTACAGGAACAGCACGGGGTCTCCTGTGTTCACAGACACCGGTGTGATCCCTGCAGTAAAGCTAGAGTACAGAGTTTCTCATGGAGTATTAAATGCATATTCTACCCTACCTTCAGACTGGAAAATACCAGTCACACATGAAAACTGTTCACATTTTATGTACCTAACTTGCTATGCCTTTATGGCTTGCAGGGCAAACTTACGTGGAGGTCATGAAGCAAGTGGAGAGGATCTCATGCCTGGTTTCCTCGGCTCTGTCATGTACAGACCCAGCTATTTCCATTGCCCTGACATGGATGGGATGAATGGTGATCTTTGGTTAGTGTGTGCGTCACCCTGAGTGGTGAAGAACTTCTGGAGAAGGAAGGGGAGGTGTTGGTTAAACCATGTACCCCAGGAGTTGTGTACTTGTGTTTTGGTGTCCGGTTAACAAGACAGGGAAGTAGGAAAAAACTTGGAGGACCACAAGCAGAAATGTTAAGAAAAACAAAGAGAAGGCATCCTGCTGTGATGATTGAAGTCGTCCCTTTTTCTTCATAATCTGCTCTGCAAGGAGCAGTCCTTCTGCTATGACTATTAGAGATGCTGCATGTTATCAGACCCACTGCCTGGAGCTCTTGGGACAAAGAGGTTTGTCTGTCTCACTAGTTACGGTCTGTTCTACTAGCGGTTGCTGGTGCGTGCTTGTGATAAAGCTCTTTGTATGCAAACAAAAAGCATGTTACGCTTTGATTCACAGGATATTAAATCTCATGTGGGCTCAAAGGAGCAATTTGCTGTGTGGCACAGAATGACCTGTCCAGCTGTAGTTGGTGACCTTTATCCAAATGCAAAACCTCCTTACAAACATCTGCCTTAAATGAGGAAGATTTCTTGAAAACTAATGTTGAATACTTCAATCTGGGGAACTGTAATGCATTTTGATTAAATGAGAACAGTTCCTGTAAAGTTTTGGGAACATTTCATTACCATATCACAACCTACAGTGGAAAGCAGTAGGAGTTGTTCAGCTTTGGTCACTTTTGGATTTCCTTCCCAGTTAAGGAAGCATGGATGCAGCACGCCCTGGATTTGGTGCACAGGTCTCCAAGGGCTTACCTGGTTACTGAAGTTTAATGAGTGTATAAATGTCATCCAACAGTTGGATTCCGAAGGGCAAGTAAAAAGCTTGAGTGGTATATAAACAACGAAAGCTGGATCCAAAGCTCATTGAAGTCAGCAGGGGTTTCCTAATTAGGCTTTGATAGACACTAGTTCTATCACCTACTGATTTGGACATGTGTATGTGTGTCTGTTATTTCCCCAATCTATGTGTGTCACACTAAAGACAGGAGACTATCCTGTGTGCTTCTAGTATAATATATGTATTTTTTATATATAATATATAATAATTTTACATATTTCACAACATTATGTATTCTGAAATAAACTGAATACCTCATTTGGCAAATAAAGAACTTCATAATGTTTTTCAACAAAGGTGCTAAATACCAAGTAGTTACTTCCATGTAAGCTCAAGTAAATGAGATTTTTTGCCTGAAGATTTGAATGACCTGAATCATCCAAATGCATGTTTAGGGGTTTCACGTTTTGTCAGTAGTTTGTTAGTCTATAGCTACATGTGAACCTCTTTGCTAGGCTAAGCAGTTCCTACCCGCAGGTGTTCATCCCTGCTTTTCATAGAGGGGCAGTGCAGGTTAACGTGTAGGGCCTTGGAGCAACTGGGTGGGCAGGGCAGCTGCTGCTCAAGCTGTTGTGGGCAGCAGTGATGTCTAACTGCAGTCTTGTTTCTTTTGGATTGTTCTCTTACAAAATAATTACCAAATGGGTAATATAATTCTCACCTTCACACTTTTTTTTTTTTTAAGTGATCACTGCAAACATAGGAGGATGCATTTGGAATGCTTCAGACTTTTTGTCTAGTGTGCCTTTTTCCTTAGGCTTGTTTTCCTTCTAAAGAAAGATGAATTATTGAATATATTTACATGCCGTTGTGCTTGCAATTATATATTCGCAGATTTTTTTTGTCTGTACACAACTAGTTGGGCGTAGATACCCATTTTTAATAAGAAAGTGGCAAGATTCCAAGACATTGTTTTCTGATTTTCTGTTTATAAAAAATAATAATAAAAAAAAAGTGTCATTCTCCCTAAGGAATTACAAACAGAGATGAGGCAGATTGAGGGCAAGCATTTGGTAACAAACAACTTCTGAATAATTTCATTTCAGATGCTCAGTGATGACTTTGAAAACTTTGCAGGTAAAACACAAACTTTTCAAGTAAAACCAAAACACATCAGATGAACAATTCCCTGTGTGTGCATGTTCATTTTGTTACTTCTGCTTTGTTACTGTTTGACAAGAAAAATCTCAAATCATTCTGATACCCTGTTCATGCAGAAAACTTCGACAGTTGAATGTATTTCTTTTTTTAAATCAGACTTTATTTTGTTAATTAAATCTCAGATCTTGTGCAATGGTTTCTCTTGGTTTTATGAGAGGATGGTAGCATTCAGATATTTGGAGAGAAGGCTTGAGAACGAGATAAGCCCTAGAATATTGAGTCTCTTGTTCTCATTGTTATCCCACACAGCTTTGAAAGAAACTTTGGCAAAGTTCTATGTGTATCTGAAATTTTATAAGGTGTTTAAATAGCTAACTAAAGCTTCTTCCATGATGCTGGTCAAATTGGGAATAAAAGATGTCTTTTTCAAGTCTAAAAACTTGCATAAGAAGTGAATTCTCGAGTCTTCTTACCACCTCTTAGAACTAGCTTCAACATTTCATTCCCTGTTACCCTCTCCCTCTTCAATGCAGGGTCCTTTGTTTTAGTGAGACTGGTGGAAGGAAGCTGTCCGGAGCTGGTCTTGCCCGTTGCATCTGGCTGATCTCCCGTAAGCTTTGTACATTGGAACATTGTGTATCTTCTGTGGAGGAGCAGGATGAAATAAACTGCCTTGCAGAGCTCGTCCAGAGGTAGTCAGCAGGCTCCTGATCCTGTTACGGGAGCAGCAGCCATGTGGCTGTTGAATAGCTCTGTCCATTAGGCCTTACTGTTTTGGTTGTGCAGATGTAGTCAGTGTTCTGAACTCTCTGTCCTGAAGTTATCATAATCTTGTTTCCTACTGCAGACTTCAGTAGAGTATAAAGTATTTCTAAATTGGCTAATCTTTGGCCAAAGTTGTCTTGGAAACCCATGCAGATCTTCTAGTGGTTTCTAACAGTCCCAGCTGTTGCTTCCCCTGTTAATATCCCATAGCTCCTTCAGGCCAGTGTCAGCTGGTAAGATATTTTGCTCGTTAGTGTTGAATTCTGAGTCCTAAAGCAGGTAATTTTTTCTTTTTTCCCTCTCAGCACATCGTGCTCATCTCCTGGATGTTGTAGTGGAGTTAAAGCAGCATTCATAACTCATCTCTCATTGCTTTGAAGAAGCAGATATAATCATAGCAGAATCAAAAAATGAATGTTAAAACGGAGGCAAAAGGGTGAAATATATTACACTGATGACATTATGGCAACATAATGAAGAAACTGAAAGGCACAAAATGAGATCTTATATTTTCCTTAAGTTTAGTAAACCCATTCTTTTGAGCTTTATGGATGTGATGAACATCAATAAGATTGATTAAAAAAGGCTGTAGAATGTTAAAATTATACCACGTTGCTTGCAGCTCCAATATTATTCATGCTTACAATGGGCCATTATCTATACACTGTTCTTTACAGGAAAAATAATAAATTAATTGCTTTCCACTGTTTTTACCTTGCCTAAAGCTTGTCAACAACTTGTCTTTAAAGATTGCTGCAATTACCATTTGCATAGTAAAATCCGCTTCTTCAGCCGGGCAGAATCTTTGCCATAAGCCTTGTTTCTTCTGAATAATTTGCTCTGCTTGCTTACAGCACACAACCTGCTGCAGTTTGATAGGAGCCGTAGGAAAGCGAGTACCACAAGTGGCAAGGTACCAGGGACCACCTCTCGGGGGTGGCAGGGGCTGGAGGGGCAAGGACAACTGAGCTGTTCCAGCTGAAGTGTTTAGAAGCCTTGCTGTTACCATTATAACAGAAACCAAACCAAAATCTATGGCAGCTGCGGGTCATGTGGCACTTCTGTGTTTTGGAGGAAGTTTGATTATTTAAGCCTTAAACCTCCTACTCCCATCTATGGGCTGCAAGGAGCTTGCACAGGGAACGAGTTCCCCTTGACTATGTACCAGAAAAGGAAAATCTGTTTTCCTTCCAACACATTTCTTCATCTAAAAGAATAATGAGAAGGACTAGAGATGATGTAAGGTTGATTTGAAGAGAAGCAAAGCTGAGGAGGAGTGGTCAGGCTGTATTTATGTCTATTTAACTTAACAATAGGGTTGTGTTTCTCGGAGGAGAACGTTCACATGAGGCAAATGTAAGGGGATTAAAAAGGGAATTTAATCTTTCATCAATTTCTCTGTGGAGCTGAAAATGTTTGGGTAATTAAACTGTTTACCTATGTTTTGTGTGCCTGCTGTTACAGCTGGATGTTGTCACCCTCATTTTTTCAATGGTATAATTTACTGCATTAGCAACTTGCTGAGACTTGCAGCAAACACATCTACCCTTGGAATGAGAGGTCTTTTTGTACTCCGTGCACAGGCTTCAGGAAGCCTGTGAGGGAGAAGGATCATTTTGTTTCATATAATATGTACATTTTTAAATTATTTGTTCCAAGTTGTGACTGGGAAGGCAGGAGGAACGCCTCTCCTTTCAGATGATGAAGGGATACCTGGGCAAGTGAAGAGCTGTAGGGAAGGCAGCCAAGGCATTTCTCAGAAACCTGCTCCTGCTACTCTGAGTGCCTGACTAGATACCCTGTAAACTGAAAAAGGACCGTGTCTTATTTGCATCATGTGCATGCCTCATAATTTCCTAAGGTTAATTTGGGTAGTATCTTTTCCGAACAGGAGGCTGTTGTGCTCCTTCCACTGCTTTTTGCATAGTGGTGTCGGGAGGGAAGGCAGCCCAGCCCCAGTGGGAAGGAGCCTTAGCAGGCACAGGTGAGTAGGGCCTCCTGCAGCTCCCACAGGGCCTCACCCCATTCGTAACCCAACTATTCCCTTAGTATTTGTCACTCTGTACCGCCACCTCTTTCTCCAGTTCTGTTTCACTTAGCCTTTGCAGTTGCTTTTTTTTTTTTTTTTTTAAACATTTCTTTACCTGATGTTTAATAACTCCTTCCTGCACCTAAGAAAAAGAGCTGATGCTTGTCCAAGTCTCTTTGTGTAATATATATATTTTTTGTCTTTACAAGAGAAGGTCTTCAGGGCAGAAATACTTCCCTACCCTGGGTACCTAGCATAATGGATTCTATTTATGACTGGCCCTTTACATACGACTAATGGGCTTAATTAACAATATTATTTGACTTGAAAAATCAATTGAAAATTAACCCTTAACACTCTGAAAACTCAAAATTAATTTCAAGAGCTGCTATTTTCGAAGGAGTCCTCTGCTTTCTGCTGAAGAAAAGCACCTTTGGAACATACCTTTCTCCTTTACATCTTCTCTAGTAGAAATAGAATCACTCACTTAGCATGTAAATGCTATAAGACACTTTCTTTTCTGTTTGTGTTAATGGCTTTCACAAGATTTATACACAGAAGCAGACATGAAAACCACTGTTTCACACTTAACTTGCTTTCATGTGCCTCCTGATGCTTTTTGGGAAAGAGTGCCAAAGACTGCCAGTGAAATTAAACTTTTAGAAGCAGGCATAAATAAATGAGACTTCTCAGCTATGGAAACATGGCTGTGAACATGTATGGCTTCTTTGTGAATGGAACAGCATCTAGAAAGCTAGCAAGGCAGAGTGATGTGAGTCAGACCAATATATTTACTGAAGCTGGGCAGGGTAAGAAATGTATTAACGCACAGTAAATATCTGTATGTATTTAAGTTCCTTGAATAATCCCCGAGGAACAGTAGTGCTGAGACACAATGCCACACCAGTCTCTGCCCTGGGCTAAGGAAGAAGAAGGAAAGAAGCATGGGACCCTGAACAGTTTATGCAAAACCTGAAAACCAAACCAAAATAGCCCAGCAGATTCACAGTGAGCATCCTGGGCAAAGACAAGCCTGAGCCAACCAAATTCCTTTTTATCCTGATATGATGAGATACTTGCTAGGTGGCTTTGCAGATATCTCCTCTAGGCTGTGGCTGCTATTCCCAGCAGGACTGCTAATGCGATATCACACTGAGAGATGCCCGCGCAGCACCGTACAGGGGCCTTGAAATGCTTGAAATACGAACCAGGACTTGCTGGTACGGTGTCTGATCTTGATACAGTTTGAACCGGTAGCTTTTTTTAAATTATTTTATTTTTTGCATTACATTTATATTAAGAAGGGAAATTCGTGTTTTTTGCTATTAAAAGCTTGTATGTATTTTTCATGTGGAGGCAGACTTGATTTCAGCACTTATTTACTAACCTCAAAGTGTTTTTTTAGTCTGTTTCTGTGTTACTGTGTATGTTATTCTACATTATTTTCTCCCTACCAACAATCATACAGAAAACAGTTCAATTATTCATTTCAACAGACTTTGCAAAGTAAGAAACAAAGAAAAACTTCTATGGAGTATACTCTATTTTTTTTTTTTTTTAATTAAATATACTTTTAAGTTGCTCCTGACAAAACAGAAGCAAAACCTACCAAACAGTGGCTGAAACTTGAAGCCCAGTCTGTTTCTATTGTTAAATTGAAAAATACTCGGTAACTTCTAAAACTTGTGAGAAAAGCTGTCTTTTCAACTGCAGCCAGCTCTGAGCCAGCTGTGCTCCACCGTGGGCAATGCCATGCTGATTTTATTCCTCGTGTTTTGGAAGGTAGGAGTCAATGAGATATGCAGGCTTTAAACAACACCATGTGGTAGCATAGTACAAAGATACTAATTAAGGTAAAATGATTCTGGTAGAGATCATGCAGGCACATAAAAGGGAGTAGTCCTGGGGAAATAGAAGAGTTTATGAATACTTATTTGGATTTATTGCATCTACAAAACACATTAGAACCCTAAAAAATGCCATACCTATAAAACTGAATGAGCAAACAAACTGTATACAAAGGTACTTAAGGTTGCTGAGGGCCACCTTCTTGAAAGAGAGAAAATAGGAGGAAAGAATTACATGTTCTTTCATGCTGCAGTGGTGCTGACAGTCATTTATGTGAGACTCTGAAAGCTTTTATTCCTCCTTGCATGTCGTATCAATACTCATCCAAGCTTCTGCACCTCATCCTCAGCTCAGGAGCTTTGTTGCAGCATTTATTTTATTTTATTTTATTTTATTTTATTTTATTTTATTTTATTTTATTTTATTTTATTTTATTTTATTTTATTTTATTTTATTTTATTTTATTTTATTTTATTTTATTATTTTTTTACTACTTTGGGGAAGCTACTTCACCTTTATGTCAATGAGGATATTGCTAGGGGTTTGTTCAGCAGCTGATCTGTGCAAAAGCTCAGCAGCTCAATTATTTATGCTCCCTTTTAAGGGAGATGATCAAAGTAGTAGATGGGGAGCCGGGAGTGCACCAAGCCAAGGAGGAAGCAAGTGAATGTGGACAGGAGCACAAGAAAATTTCCTTTTCTTCCTTCAGTCTGATCAGAGCGTAAGGAAGAATCAGGCTGGAAAGCAGCTGGTTGCGATGGGAAGCTCTGGCTGGTGACGATGACAAGGCCTTGTAATGAGAGGGCTCACGGCTCTCTTGTGTCCATGTATCCCTGAAACCTTCTGTGCTGGGAATGAAAGGGGAAAGGAGATGCCGGTATGGTACAGGAATATAATTACCTACTGTAAGCCCTATTTTCACTTCTCCCAGTGTTGGTTTTGTTATACAGAAGTGTGAGTATAGGCTGCATTATGTATTTGTGTCAGGGTAAAATCTGAACTTTAGGAGCTCGTTAGCTTGTGCCAGTTCTCTCTGTTCATGGCTTTTGAGGACCAAGAGGACCACCGTGTTCATCCTGTCTGCAGTCCTGCAGGTGATAGGTTTCATGCAGCAATTCTTGGAACCAGCCAGTTACTTCCAGCACAAGTGAACTGTAATTTCGTGGCTTCTGCAAGAGCTGTTGCCAAATTTAACTACAGCATTTTACAGATGAAGGATAAACTTCTTCATGAAGCACTTCTTCCCTAACAGTACAAAACCTTTGAAAACAAACCATATGTGCCATGCTGTGCAATTCTTATAAACAAACAAAGCCCAACAACAACAAACAAACAAAAACCATACCAACCTGTTTAGAAATGTCTGTTGTATTTTTTGGGTGTAACCCATGACGAATCAAGAGTTCAATTCTTTCAGATCTGGTGACATCTAAGCTTTGGACTGGAGAGTTCTGATATACTTGGGCTCTTCTAATGCCTCTAGAAACTGTTTTTTGCAAGTACTGCAAACTGTTGGCATTTCTGGGCTTCAGCAGGTCTATTTCCTCATTAGTGTGTTTTGGTTTTCCTTTTGTTTTGGATTACATTTCAAATCTACACATCTGATATAGTTTCATATCTGTTTTGTAGGTGGCAGCTATTTAATTCAGGAGAAAACTGTCTGCTCTGGAACTCTGCAGCTCAGTTACTAGTTGTTTCTAATAGAGATGTTATAGGAATTGATACCTACTGCTTTCTCTAATGATTCTACAATTCAAATTGCATGTAAAATATTTTTACTTTACTATGAAAAGTATTGCCTCCTTCCTACACTAAATTGTATTGCTACCTGAAACTTAACATTCTCTTATTAAATGCTGGAGCGTTTCAGATGTTTCATATATTGGCTTCCTGAAGAAATGAGCCCTCTATAGTTTTAGTGTTCTCTCCTGCATTCAAATGCTTTCCCATATTTTATAGTAACTTTGAAGCATTGTTTAAACTAATCCCTCTGCATAAATTGCAAACCATGAATATTTCACCATGAGGAAAATAGTCAAGTAGATCTTTAAAGGGGGAATATGAAGATGGGCTGGGATGAGAATGAGCAATAAAAGCTTTTCTGTCTAATGAACATCTAAGCTTTCTGAAAATATTTTTCTCAGAGCAGAGATGTAAAGTTCAAACCTTTGAATGATTTGTGAACTGAATCTAAAAACAGTATGCACTAGGTTAATCAAAATTCATTTAGATATTGACATTTTATACTTGGAACAAAGATTAAAAATACCCTACAATTTTGAAGTCCAAATGAAGAAATGTGTTGCTATTTGTCAATGCATGACTTTCCAGCAACTTTGTTTTTCTGCTTTTTTCTTCTAGAGCAGAAAATTCATCAGAACAATTAAAAAAATAAATCATAAAATTGTTTCACAAAATGATTAGCAAATAAGCATCTATTAATAATTCCTTAAAAATGAGAGTATCTCTGGCTGAGATCCTTCGGAAAATGATGCAAAACCATTTGGCCGGTAACTAAGAAGTTTGGATGTTTGGTAATGTTTTGATGTTAGCTGCTACAATGTATGCATAGTTCTTTGCCTAACCAAGTAATTTTCTGTAGTCAGTCACGTGAATACTACCAAATATCAGACGAGATCTTTACAGAATCAATGTAATATTACACGGGGAATTGCTTCAGCCAGGAAGAATCTCTCCTGAAGAGTGAACCTTGCTGGAGGAATTGCTGATGCCTCCCCCTTCCCAGCAGCAATATATGGCACTCAATTTAGCATAGGAATCAGCTCATCAAATCATTTAGGAAGACAGGTGCTTATGTGCTGCTGAATAGAAGCTCTTGTCATTGCCTTTTCTTCCTTCATCTTCATGCAGAGAAGCAGAAAGGAATTTCACCGTTTCCCAGGAATGCTGCAGCTGATGCCAATGCAAGGAGCCTTGTTATTAGGGTGATTGCCTGTCAAGTGCACTCACTCTCAAGCTTCAGTGACCCGATGCTAAACACTTCAAGCATCCAATGTCTGGCATGCAATTATTTATTTGTACGCTACATTCCTACCATGTGTTTCAATCAATATTTTACTGAATCAGAGGCATTGTCCAAAAAGCTGAAAGCTATACGTTTTGTGTTAATTGACAACGTAATGTCTGAATTTAGAAATACCTGGCATGAAGAAAATGTAAACCAGGATGATTGTGTGATTAAATAGTTGACTTTTATATTGTATATTAGTCATGCCATCATCCAATTAAAAGGATAATGGAAACAATAGTGATTTTTAATTTTTAAACCAGTGTGGGCTGCATTAAGGGGATTATGAAGCTTTATTAAGTAATTTGCATAATGTAATGATCGAGAATAGAATCTGAGTCAAAGCTGAGCTGCACATGGTAAATTAGGCAACTTTTAATTTCTCCTTGAGATAACTTCGGACAACAAATTATCAATATAAAATGCAACAGGAGCGTCTCCAAGTTGCAAAGATGTTTGCAGAGCATGGTTGTCATTAGTACTCTTCCATGAATTCCTTTCAGGCCAGGCTTTGACTTTAGCATGTGAGTATTGAGGTCAGGACGGCTGGCTGTGGGTTTTGTGCTTTACTCTACTGGACTCTTTCTTCCGCTGAGGCTGATCTAAATAATTGTGGCTCCTCAATGTCAACAGCTGCCCTTTATCTGCTGCAGCCTGCTCTATGCAACTGTTGCTTACTACCATTAGTGAGCCTTATTCTCGTAATTAACCTGGTGATCTTCTGCGAGATGGATAAAAATATAGCAGTGTGGCCTCTGATGCCATTGGCAAAGGTCAAAGGAGTTGAATGTGGATGTTTGCCTATGTGACCGAAGAGCATCAGGCACAATTCAATGAAATCTGAAGCACCATGGGAGAGGTGTTGCATCTCTCTCCCATCTCCTTCAACATTGACAATAACCACTGCTCAGTCTATTCAGTTTAGTTCTGTTCCTTACCAGACAGGGTATTTCAGGTATTAGGTTGTTAGTGCAGTGGAGCTGACGTTTTTATAGCAAGGCTTTTCGGTCTTGCTTGTATGAAAGTCTCAGCCCTCACATAAATCTTGTCAAAGGCAAAATGTTTTATATGTTGCATAAAATAGCTGCACATCTGCTGTTTTTAATGTTTGCACATTCAAAACTCGTTTTTTTGAAGGAAAAAAAAAAAAGGAAAGAATTACATTTTGTAATCCAACATTTTAGATGTCCTTATTGTTCTATAACTCTTTAAAATTGTCTGATATTTTTATTCTGAAATTTCCTGATCATTATATCGTGTCACAGGGATCATGAGTGAAACTGACTGGCAAGGGCCAGATTTATACCGGTACATTAATTACCTAGATTAAACGATCCCAGTGCTCAACTGTATCACAAAAGAGAGAAACAAGCCTCTTCGTTTTTAACAGGAAATCCCTTAATGCAGCAATAGATTTATAGCTTAGCTTCTCCAAATTCATCACTCAGAGTTTTGGTGGTTTAACACAAAGATGGTCACTCTGGGGATACCTGGCTGGAGGAGGGTCTGAAATAGTACTCCTGGAAGGAGATGATTTAAATGGCTTCCTCAAGTTGCAGGGGAGGCATTTGTAAAGAAGCCCTAATGATATCTAAAACTAATTGAAATGTAAAGCTGTTTTTCCTGATATCCTATTGCATTTGACAGTCTCTTTCCTCCTTCATTATTATATGTGAATATAAGGAAGAAAAAGAATGGGCTACCGGTCCGATTTTTTTATTTAATTTCTGAGGCTGATACTGCATATTTGTCAGTGTAGAAATGCTAGTACTATAAAGAAGATACAAACTGCCTGAGCTTATCTGTACAAACAGATACAGAAATAGAAATGTTCTCTTTCCACGGAGCTCTGTTGGATGGTAGGATGCATTTTGCAGAACCCTGGCTTTCAGAGCAGTGATACCACCTCCTTCCCTGCTCTCACCAGCAGCTGATAGCTGTAACTTGGAGGTGTCAAAGGACAGGGACATGGGGATCAGTGTCCTCTGTGGTTTGTTCACAACTCAGAAGACTGAGAAGTTCTGAGTAGCCCCAGTATTTTAAAGCGTATAATAAGTGAACTGTTCAGCGCTATGGGAAAAAAAAAAAGAGCATGCCTGGATGTGTCCTATTACAGATATAGAAAGCAGGTGAGAAATGACCATTACAGTCTAAAAATAAAGCATTGCCTGAACATGGCAAGAGCCATGTTAGAGGAAGATGTCTGCAGAATAAGCTATGTGTGATTTTTGTGCACAAAGACCTTGATTCTGGCTGCAATGGCACTGACTTGCAGGGATTTCACAACATGAGGTGTTGGGGGAAAAATGGAGAAAATCAAACAGGTAAAGTTATAATGGGGATGTAAAATGGATGCAGCCTTGAGGAGAAGGTAGCAGATCTTTGTTGTATAATTCCATCAACAAGCTGCAAGTCTGACTGGGACTGGTGGTATAGTTGGTTCACAGCTCACTGAACCTTATGTGTGTAGTTATTTATTTGAGAGAGTGAGGCAGTAAGAGAAAAGATGCCCAAATGTGGGCTGTGCTCTGGGTCACCATGGGGAAGGAGGGAAGAAAAGCTCTGGGGAAAGGCGAGGAGAGGCAGCAACAAAAATTCTGGTTCCCAAAATGATACTGCCTGGGACTTTCTTTTCCCAGACAGTGGGCATAGCTGGCTGTTGAGTGACGGATGTCCTGGGAATTTGTTTCATTGCTGTTGTGATGTGAATAGAGTAGTTCAGTTGGAGGGACCAACAAAGATCCTTGAGTCTGACTGCCTGATCACCTCAGAGCTAAACAAAAGTTGAAATATATTAAGGGCATTATCCAAGTGCCTCTTGCACATTTACAGGTATGGGGCATAAAACACTTCACAAGGAAGCCTGTTGCAGTGTTTGACCACACTCATGATCTAGAAGCTTTTCCTGATGCCCAGTGTGGACAGCTGCTGTCCCCTGGTGCTGTGTTGTGCCATTCCCACATGTTCTGGCCATGGTTACTAGGGAGAAGAGGTCGGTGCCTCCCTCTCCGCTTCCCCTCCTCGGAGAGCTGTGGGAAGCAATGAAGGCCCTTCTTAGCTTCATTTTCTCCCAACTAGACCATTCAAGTGTCCTCAGCCTCCCCTCATAGGACCTGCCTCCCAGAAGGAACGCATTTGCACTCAGCTCTGTGTTAGCCAGGCATGGGCTGGAGTTTTATGCTTTCCTTTTAATCTTGTTCCAGCCTGGCATCAGTATCAGAGTGAAGAATTGAGGACACCAGGGACTGCAGACAGTTTTGAATAGCCTTGACCTGATTCGCCTCATCCTTAGAAAAATACAGATATCACCCAGGGCACTGAAAATTTCAAATCAATGATTTCAAAGTCACATCAACTCCTAGTGACTTCAAAGGAAATGGGACTTGACTGCTTTTACTCCTCATCCTAAGAGTACATATTGGATTTCTCATACCACTCTCTTCTGCTCCCAAAGCTGATAAAGCAGTGGTGCCATAGTGCTTCTCTTCATAACTGCTAGCCCCACAGCAGTGCCATACAGCGTTCCTCTTCATACCTGCTAGCCCCACAGCAGGGCAGCAGGTGGTTTGTGAGCAGTAGGGGAATCAAGCAGGGTTCGATCTTAGAAACAGTCATGTTGGAGGCACAGCAAATGGATGACTTCCCACAATGAAACATTTGGGCAATCCATTGCCATCTGTCTTTATTTTGCAAACCCACTCAATTGGCCAACACATTCAAAATATCACCGCAATGTATTTCTCAAAGAGAATCTAAAAAAAAAAAAAAAAGATATAAACCTGATAAAATTACCTATATGTTTTTTTCCCTGTTCAAATTTCTTGACGTTCACATTACTGTAAGGTTTTGTAAACAAGGCTTCTCTTGGACCAAAAACCACTCCACAGTGGGAAGTGTAGATGTATGGTACCTTTCAGAAATGCTGTAATTTTGTTAGGTAACCAAATAAACTATGATAATGAGCTACTTCTTCCAAGTAGGCTGAAAGGTAATGACTCAACTCTGTGTCATATTTATTTGGGTATGGATAGTCTAGCACTTAAAGTGGTAGTATTAGTGCTTGTGCTCAGCTATCTTGCTCCCTCCCTTGCCTAAAACGTGGAAGAAATTTCGATTTTATTTTCATTTACATTATCTGAATGGCTGTGCCCCAATTTATTTATTTATTTATTTTTTGGTGGGGCACATTCAGAATGGATGGCAGCAGCAAGTCAACACAATTGAGCTGTAATTCTGTCTCATCTGACTGCCTTCTGTCTTAGAGAGTATTACTGGGCAGTTAAGAGGTAAGGAGGGTAAAGGAATGTGCTATTGGAGAATTAGTAATCCTTTAAGTTTCTTGAAGGATGGGCAACTTGAAAAAAATGGTTATTCCAAAAGAAATGTTTTCCTGTTCTTGGTTACAACTTGCCTAGTTGCTTTGCATCTCCATGCACCAATTTATTAAAAAAAAAAAAAAAAAAAAGGTTTTCTTTGTATCTTGCTTATGGTATTTTGCTGTAATTGCATTTAAATGAGACAGAATTCTCTGAAACAAATGAAAGATTCTTGTGGCCATGCAAATATCTGCTGATAAATGCCCTTGAGACCTCTGAGCTTTGTGTTTGTGTTGTATGCTCCCTGCGCTGGGCACTGTTGCCCTTACTGCTACAATTGCCTAAAAAAAAAAAGGTTCTCCCCCTTACAGTTTTGATCTTACTTAACATTTTCAAAATTAAATATTCTAAGGAAAGCTAGCCAAAGATATGAAGGAGAACTGATTCAGGGAGTTTGATGGAAATCACATCAGGTAATCTTCAGCTTTTATAGACCATTGTTCTCCCATACCAGTTAGGTATCTGAGTATAAAACTGTTGTTTTCTTCAGAGGAGTGCTGGCAGCTATTTTTACACGTCTGATTATTCTAGTATTCCTTCCAGCCACCTCCCGTTAGTTCTATTACACTTACTGTATGGTCAGATTTAACGCTTTGGAATGCAGATTAAGTTATTTCTATCAGTAATTCCACTTTCTTCATGCTGTACTACAGTGTTCAAAGTGGGCACGTCCAGAGTGCTTCTCAGGCAGTGCCCTCTCCAATGGCAACGTCGAGCCCATTGTAAACTTTGTCTTCCAATGCTTCAAATGAATTTATCTATGCAGCATTAGTAAAGAGCCCACTATTATATTTCTAAGGAGAAGATAACTGCCAGCAACCTTTTTTTTTTAAAAAAAAATCCCGGTTCCATGCCTAATGATACAGTTTTAAGATCTAATGCCTCTAAACCTTCTAGGAATGAAGTGAAATGCTGTGTAAATCTGCTGAAAAGCAAGGTAATCCTTCCGTTTCGCTGGTGTCTGGGAACCATGTCTGTCTCTCTCTAGAATTTGCAAGATGCTGGACATTAAATCCATCACGCTGAGAGCTTTGAATCCTGCCTATCTTGAGTCTTGGAGGACGATAGTTAGGAAGGAGGAGGGGCGGTGAACTATGGAAGGAAGTAACCTTTGGAAATATAATCTTAAAAAAAATTAACTTCTAGAAAAATAGGTAACTTTAAAACTCCCTGGAGTAAGGACTGTTACTACAGCTGAAGTGGGAAGCAGAAATGTCTCCCTGTGGGAGTTCTTCTGTACCATCCTGATGTGCAACACCTTTTTGAGGAGTGTGCAGCTGCAACACTTACAGAGGTCACACTTGTCAGAGATAACCTCGAGTTGCATGGCTGCAAAGGCCTGCATCTAGCTAGGAGGAGGAGATTGTGTACTTCTGTTTGGTAAATTCTGAGCTTAATTATTGTCCAAAGGAAGAACACATCCAGTTGTGCCATTTGTCAGACCTCCGGGTGGCTGTCTTGGCATGTGGAAAATACTCTGGAAGGTTAAAATACATAGAATACTTTTAAAAAACCACCACCAACAACAAAAAGCACAACCACACAAAATCATAGACCTGGTGCAGTCTCTAACCCTGTTCAAATATGCAATGAAAAGCTTATTTTGTACATCTTTCACTTTTAGACAGCTAGGGAAATTAATGCTCTAGCCTGAGGCCTCTGTGTTAATGACCCCTAGCTATGCACTGATGAAAGGTTTTGTACATCAAGTTGCTCCTTACTGCTGAATTTTTTGTGGAGCTACCTCCTTTTATGCTGAGATCTTTAAAACTTAAAATTGTAAATGTATCAAACATGGGCATTCTCCTGTTTCCTTCCTCCCTCTTTGCATTGAAATGTGATCATATTGGAGCAGATGTTTACTGGGGAGACGATCTCTTTTTCAGAGTGATGTTTATGGAGTCTTAATTAGTCTGGCTAGTGTGCTCTGAAGATTAGGGTGCTCCCCATAGATACAAAATTATAAAGTAGACTTGAAAGAAAGCATGATATCATGATTTTTCCAGCTGCCTATGATTCAGTAAACATCTTCCCCATCCCCCTGCTTTACATCTATTGTGGATTGAGAGGAAAAAGCTCCCTGACTCTGCCCAGTATTTCTGACAAGGCATTAACTTTACTAAAAAGCTCATTTGCTTTTCCAGTACAAAGCCCTTACATTGATGCAGGGGGCTGTCTGCAGAATTGCTGTTCTTCTTTCTCTCCCTCTGTTCTACCCGGCTTTCAATTTTATGGCATTATCTTAACAATCCCTGCCCAGGTCCAAGAATAGTGGGACTGCTGGTTTTGCAAGGATGCTAGTCAAAATAAGGTACTAAAAGGTTCCATTTGACTGTAGGAGGAGAGCATGCCCCATGGATCTCTGACAGTATCTTGGTGTTTGCTTGAAGAAAAGAAGAAAGTGAGTAGAGAATTGAGCATCTTGGATCAGTTCCGGCCTCAAAATAAGCTCAAATTTTGTTGACTCTTATAGATAAAGGTGCTTCAGACCTTATCCTGTGCACAGTATCCATTTATCAGCGTGATCATTGACACAATGAAAAACCACTTACAAAGCAAACTTGAATATAGGCCAGAGGAAACTGAATCCAAGCATGAGAAAATGTATAGCTCCTGAGGCCAAGAAGGACCCTACAGGCTGGTTAGTTTGACCTCCTGCTGAGTGATTCATGTTTATATGGACCTCAGCTTATTTTCCTAGTAAAAATGGCAGTTCTTTTTGTCCTTTGCATCAGCTGTAGGATAGCTATTAACCTCTTTAACAGGTAACAGGTAGTTTGGTGGAGCTTAGAATGCTCTGGAAGGCTGTGTGTACCTCTGGGATAGGCTGGCATTTCTTTCTAACACAACAATGTCTCAGCTACAGAAAGTATCAGGTGAGGGGGATTTCAGGGTATTTCTAATCAACTTGCACTAAATGAGGTCCTTGGCTTAAATGAATCAAGACATGAGTGCTAGCACAAATCTTACAGGTAGGAAGTCTTGCATTTAATTTACAATCCTTAACCGTGGTATGAAGATGGACTTAATTTAGAACCAGATCATGATTGTTCTTAACATCTTTTTAATTACAGTTGTTCCTGTTGGAATGGGCGGTGGTGATTTTAAATGTGAAGTGCTTTGTTTATTGCATGTGAACAGAGCTCAACTCAATTTCTTTTCTGAGAGTATTTGTGGGATGCTTTCTAAAGCACTGTGCAAACATTAATTCATTTCTGATTATCAAAGTTGTGTTTTTGAACACCATTTCCTTTGATCGACCTACAAGTATGTTTGGTTTATTTGTGGGGGAGCATAACAGCAAAAAGACGGTATTTGGGTTAGTTAAATTGAGTTACTGATCCTCTGCCTCGTTACGATTCTAGCCAAGTGAATAATATTAAAACTGGGGCTAAAAAAAGGACTTTCTTATATCTTTAATTGATAGTCTGCTTTAGAAACTTGTTTACATTTAGTTTGCTTGCACAAGAATCTTATGATACTCTTCACAGACTCCTGGATCCCGGGATAATACAATATATTGATTTACTGACTGAAATTAGAGACTCAAAAACATGCTTTAATAAGGCCAGTTGTTTTTGCATGTTAACAAAACGAACATGATAGGCAGAACACTCAGCAGTTAATCACTGTTAATACCTCTGCCGTTCATACAGGTAGCATTAATTGATGTGTTCGGAATACAGCTCGTTGTCAGGAATTTCATATTAATTTAGAACTGAATGCAGAATAAAAGCTCAGTGCTCCAGGACTAGACTTCAGCATGTCTGTATCACTGTACACTGTACTACATGTTCTGGGTACAGGAAACATAAGCGACTGAGTTGATTGCACTTTTGCTTTAATGTTCTTTGTAGCATAATGAGTGGAATGTGAAAAGGAGAGTTATCTGAAGAACTGCCTGAATTAATGCAATATTGTGGTTTGAGACCGCAAATGAAAGCTGCTCAGTGGCTGGACAGAACAGCGTGCAGCACCGTCCTGTGTGCGTACTCGTGAAGGATGCGTGTTTGATCCTGAAGCTCTGCTGGCTCCTGTGTCACCTTCACCCCAAGCTGCTCATTATCTCTGTGCTGATTTAGCTCTGAGGGTTGGATGAATGCTGCCACGCTCCTCCCACCTGTAACAGCAAAGAAGTATCCTGTTTTGATATTCATTCTTTTCTTTGTCTGTCAGTAATCAAATACTGCTGCTCTTCAAATTTGCATCATCTCATCAGCTTTAAAATTAATACATCTTTATGATGGGTGGGTGAATTTATGTCTCAGTTGTTTCAGGCTTCTGGCAGACTTAACTAATAAACAGGTTATATATTGCTTGACAAGCATATGCAGATGATGGGTACTCCATGAAATTTATATTAAAAATTAGTTTTTGGAGAGCAAGCTACCAGTAACTACTGACCATTTCAGCTGCTGGCTTCTGGTCCTGCTTGGTCTGTTTCTTTCTGGACAGCAGAAGAGCCTGGCAGCAGCTTTCTTGGGAAGCCTGGAAAGATGTGTCTTTGTTCAGGGTGTGCCTTGAGCATTGCTGCCTGCTTCAACTCTCAGGAGTTTATACTGTTGATTAAGTTTTAAACAAATAAATAGTTACCATTTTAATCACAGCTATGTTCAGGGTTCTATGAAGAGGTGGTTTTGACATTTTTCACACCTCAATGTTTAATTAAAACACACTTGAAAACAAATAAAGAATTGGGGATGACATTTTACAGGAGGAGTTACCTGAGCTCTGTAATTCCTCCTGAGCAGAATTAGCAGGCCGACTTTTGGAAGCAGATCTTTAGGATGTGGATGAAATATACTATTTTGTGGCTCCGAGACACCTGTAAGAAGAAGTCCCAGCAGAAGCTAGCAGAATAATCAATAATGTAAGCAAAAACTTTGGACAGTACAATATAAGCTTAAAAAGTGGCAGGTATTGCCAAAATATTTTGAATAGATTTCATTTTCAAAGCTAACCCTTCCACACCCCAGTGCTCTGCACAATCAATACCATAAATTAACATGCAAAACTGCCAGAAAAATGACAGATGAATCTATAAGTGGTGTGAGCTGACGGTGTGGCTGCAGCTGAAAAGAAATGTGAGCTTCTCTAGCAGTTCTGTCGGACATCTCTGTTGTAGATTTAGGGTAATTTTTCTACTCCTGGGGTTAGTGCTGTGTCATTTGTGACACCATGGAATTCAATTAGGCTCCATCTACATTAAGACAGCACTTGATGAAAACGATAGTTTTTAGTGTTGTCCACAGATGTCATGTAAAGCGAATCTATCAAACTGTAATTGGAAGAGAAATCAAGTCTTAAATAATTCTATGTGGCATCTTCCATTATTTTTAATGGAGGATTTTTTTAGGCTAATTCAGCTGAGAAAATAAAATGGACTTGATTTAAAAACTCTTTTAATAGAGGTAGATTCTCTGTGAAGTTGCAAAGAGATGCAGGAGGATACAGACCCTTACAACCACGCATCCCTCAGCGTAGGCCAAAGGACACTTTGCTTATAAGTGGTATGAAATAAGAGGCTGCCATGTGGTGATGGCAGTGTTTTAAAAGCATGTCTAGCTAGAGCATGAGTTCTGACACTTCTGGAGTTAGAAGAGGCAGTTTTGCTAATCATGGTTTGTTAGGGCTGACAAGATGCTTACCGTATGTTTTGATTTTTGCTTTATGCTCCCCTTTTGCCCTGGTTGCTTGACTGCAAGGCAGAGTTGGCTGATGCTAATAGGCATTTAATAAAATAATCATGACAGAATAACCACCACACTGATATGTACCATAGCCCATGTTACATTCTTTAGGTTTTCTTATAATGGCCATTTATATTGATGAGCTTGTGTTATGATGTGAAATAACAGACCCTTACCTGAGTCCCTTTTACACTGCTGAGGTACTCCAGGAATCTGTTGCTACACCTGAGGACAGATCCCTACCTGAGTTCAAATGGCTGCAGAAATGCTGACAGCAGTGGAGTGAAATGAGGGCAATTCTCATCAACGTCAAGACCAAGTTAAGGTGAGTAGCTCTAAATCCTAACTGCGTTCATGGGTCAGAAAAATCCCAACTCTATTTCCATGAAACTGAGGCAGTGAGATGCTCAATGAATTGCTAAAATGAAAATCTGGCAGACCAGAAACTTGATCCTAGTTCTTTCTGACAGTTAAAGGGATAAATCTGGACTACCTTTCTCTCTATTACAGGAGAAAATCTTCAAGTACAAAGCAGATTTCCAATAGCTAGAGCATGTCCAGAGCACAGTGAGGTCTAACATTGCTGACGCACTTGCTCTGGCTTGCAGTTGGGTTCTGCTATGCATATGCCTGACCTATACTTGCCATAACAATTATTTTTCCAGTGATCTCACTTTTCTTGCTACCAGATACTTAGAAACATACTAGATCAGCCCCTGAAGTAGATTGCAGAAGCAAACTTGATGGTAAATTTGGTAGATCTTGTTTTAGGCGAGGGATCCCTCATGCAGGAAATCTGCCGTATCTAACTCTGATCTTATTTAAAGTCTTCCTCATAGAGAATCTACAGCCTTCTTCAGCCAGGTGTGCCAACGGCTCAGTAACATGTCATTGAACTTGCTCAGAAACTTTCAGCATTTGACCTGTATTAAAAACTGTGAAAACATATCCCCCCCCAAAAAAAAAAAAAAAAAAAAGTGCTGTTTGACGTGAAGATTTTACATTATTATAGTCTTGGAGTTTTTTGTTAAGTGGGTGTGATTTTTTTTTGGTCTTTTTTTTTCATGGCTTTATTGTTTGTAGCTTGAAATTAGTGATAAGCCTCTGATTTAACCTCCTTGAAAGAACTATGACTCTTAAAAGTACGCTTATCCTGTTTACTGTCTGCTTTCATGGCTACATTTTAGTCTGTTTTCTGATGGTAGTCTACATTTTGATACATACAGTACAATCAAGGGAACGTATTAACATACCCAGAGTGAGGGAAGGCATTTACCCTATACTGTTGTAATGTCTGTTGTAATTCAGAAAACATTATCTTAAAAACCACAGCTGCACATCATATTTTTCATATCAGTCTTCCAGGCCTGATTATTCTTCAATTTGTAGCAATGTAAATTAGCAATAAAACCGTTGAACTCATTTGAGATCTGCTGGAATAAAAGTGGTATAGGACAAAAATAACTGGTGTTTAGAAATAATTGAAACACTAAAATAAAATTTATACATTTAAAATGCATGTTGACTTGAGAAAAGGTCCTGGAGATTAAATCAGTAGACTTTTATTTAAAAATATATATACACATAACACGCACATGTATATAGTCTGGGATTTTCATTCTCATGCTTGTTGTTTCACAGAAAAAAAAAAAAGGCTTTATTTCAGCTTTTTTGGAGTACCTCTTCTGCATTTATTTTTATATTGTTTTGTAAAAGTACATGGACATTAAATCACTTTCTCAGTGAAAACCAGATTGGAAACCACTTGAGTGGGTTTCTCCAATGTCCTTTTATTCATGAGGGTTAAAAACTGGCAATCCACCATCACATTCAGAAGCAATCCAGCTCAGTTGTCATGGAGATAGCCAGGACGTTAGCGATCTGTTTTATTATTTAAAAACCACTTCCTTGTGTGCTGCTTCTTTGCTCTTCCTTGATCCTGAGATCCATCAGGCTCTGAAAGTGCAACGTGCTCTTGAAAGTGATTTGCCTTTTTAAAAAATTCCTTTGGCAGGAAAAATATTGAGTCAGGGCACACATCACCCCTCAGCTCTGAGCCTTAGCTGAGCTGCCTGTGCCCTTAGGTTTTGTGCTGGAGGATGCTGTGGACCTCAGTCCATGCATATGAGCAGTAGTGCACAAGTGCAGAGTGCTTTGTCAATTTTGATGCCCCCATGTTCCTACATGCAATTTGCCTGGTTTGGGAGGCAGGGTTATGCACTTGCTTGTAGACTGTATCAGTGGTGGAGCTTGACATGCCCCCACGTCCCAGACCCTGATTTCCCTGGGGAGTGTTAGGTTTTTGTGCCCAGGGAGAGGAGCTACTCCTGGCTGATTGCTGCTGGCTGAGCTGGAGAACTTGGGATGAGCCTTACTTTATGTGATAAGGTTAAATGTTTAATGATATCTGTAATTAAGTTGTCATTAGCTCGTATTTGGTACCCTGAAGCAAACTTAATTTAAAGCTTGAATTACCAAGACTGCTTATAGTTGACAAAAAGAACCTATAATCCTATATAAAAAACTAGAATAAAAATGAAACACCAGTCCCAAAGTATGAAAGATGTTTTCCGTGCGTAAATAGTGCACGAGGTGTTGACAAGTTTTAAAACAAATATAAAAACAAACCATAGAACTTGGGGGGAGATTAAAAGGAAAAAAAAAAGTGTGTGTGTGGGGAAACAACCAAACAAAACCTCTTCATTTATGGTACCTGTCCTTGAAAGGTACCGTGTAATGTTTCCTTATTTATTCATTCCACTCCACTTTGCCCTCTGCCATTATGCAGGCTCCAACAAAGAAGGTGACCCCCAAGTGTTCAAAACAAGTCTGGAGTAATATACTAATAAAAATTCATGTGATGGCTTTTTTATTTTTTTATAAGAAAAAAGCAAAGCTCAAATCTTTGTTCAAGGTCCATTAAGATGTACAGATGATTCTACGATACTTTCATTAGCAGATTCCTTGCTTGAAAAAGGCCTGCCTATTGTGTGATGAATCCCCAACAGTATTATTGACTGTCTTGTCCTCTCCAAAGGTAGAAGATAAAAGAAATAGTAGCATGGTGGAAGGATGATAGCTCTTAAGTTTCGTACGCAGCCTAGCATATGATGTGCATTAGCTCTTGGCAAACTCTATTTGACCCTGTCTCCTTTGGCCATTCGATACCATTGAAGGGGTCCATAACTCACACTGGAAGTAAATGAAAATGCTAGCAAAGGTCTACATCAGCTTATGATATAATACTGGAGTCTTAAACAGAGCTCTTCAAAGGCTACTGTGATGAAGTAAAGGGCAACGAAAAATAGAGGTACGTGCGAACTTAAGGACTGGAATAATTTATCATGCATGAAAACCCTTGTGCAAGAAATGATCATTTCAAAGGGGACACTTACATTCTAGCAGGTCTTTTCTCAGCTTTAGGGGCTAAGGGACTAATGTTGCTTAGGAACATCCTGAATATTTAAACACTGGTTTAAATTAAAACACTGCAATTCAGTTAATGAATACCAAGCTCTGAAACTCATCTGTGGACTAGTACCTTGTCTAAAGGCTGTCTTGGCTTGCAAGGGTATGAAACCATACAGGAGCAAGTTCTCAACTGTTCAGATAAGCTGTACGTTTATTCCTGTTTTGTTGTGTACCCACGAAAACTTGCTGACTAGTATCATACCCTTTGTATTTCGAGTACTGTGCATACTTTCAAGGCTATGTAAGCAATTGGGCAAACTGAACTGTCACGATTTGGTGCCTCTACAACTTGAGAGTCTCTTCAACTGCAGATAGCAAGTATTCTTGCCTTTGAATCCAGATTCTTGGTTTTCCTCTTCACATTGACTTTGCATAATGCTGAAGAGCTGTGCAATGCTCAGTGAACTGCTGTGACTTGGAGCGTTGGAGGGCTGGGAAATTGCTGCTCGGTCTGGAGGGATGATGGACTGTGAGGATGCATGCAACCACAGCAATACCTTTAGCTTTGCATCTTGATACTGTAATCCTGAGAGCTTCCAAGTCATCTCAAACCTATTCAACAGCTGAATTGCAAGTATTTTAATTAGATTGGTGAGCATTTTCCCAGCAAAATATGTAGGGGCCTGCTTCCTACCCCATGGCTGCTCAAAAGAAAAGAAGGGAACAATACAGTTGACGTGACTACTTGGCACATGGCATCCTTCTCCTCCTCCAGCAGTCTGTGCCTGATGTTGGAGGATAGCTCTCACTGAATCAAGTTTCTTCTCAGGGCTATTTGGTCTGTAGCAGGTCTTTCTGATACATTCAGTTCTGCGAAAAGGATCTTTGCATCCTCGAGGAGGGTGGTTGACTTTCAGTTGGATTTGCCTGAACGCACAAGTGCTTTTCCAGCTCATTTCTCTTCTGTGTTCTATTGAAGGCTTTCTAATTATTCAATAAACGTATTAAAATGGAAAGGAAGAAGGGAAATCTAGAAGATAAAGGGCTTAGAATCAGCTCAGAGAAAAAACAGTCACTTGTGATAAATGTAAGGTAGTTTGTAATTGATCACAGTATTGAAGAATTTTACCTCCATTAGCTTTATGGGCTGTTACATGCTTTCTAATCTAAAGTAAAACTAGATCCACGTGAGCTTTTTGTAAATAAGATCAATCAGGGCTCCTTTAAAGATTACCAACGTGATGGAGACATTTTTTCCAGTCATTGCTCTGCAGCCCTACCCGTGTGGATTGCTGGGAAGCTGTCTCTGCTTTCTTGCAGTGTTTGGGGGTGCTTCTGCCCGAGGTGTGGGGGTGAGAAAGGAGGTAGGAGAGGGGAGACTTGGGCTTTACCTTTGTGCATCGTAGGAAAGGCGAAGTAGAATTTGATGAGCTCTGTGTCTTCAGTGACCACCAGAGAACTTTGTAGGAGACAGAGTTTAAGATCTGGCCAGGGTCCAATAAGTCTGGAATATGAGATCAGTATCAAAAAGACACAATTCCCCTAAAACATGTACAAAAGTTTACTTTTTTGATTGCCCCCCCCCCCTTTTTTTTTTCTTGTGCGTAGCTTCCTATTTTCTGCTATGAAAAAAGGGATGAGCGTTCTTTTCATTTTTCTATTCTTGCCTTTGTGGCTACATTTATGCTTCCTGCTTACAGTGAGTACAGATTTCAAACATCATACTTAGTGCTTATTGCTATTATCCATCAACACAGTGGCACACAATTCCACTGATTTTAATATAATTGAAGCAAATTAATTTTAATAACTAAAATCTGAACATTAGCATTAGTTGAAATGGGAATAAAATTGCTCCCATCTCACACTTAAATTACTGCTTCTTTTCATAAATTTTAAAACAGCTGACTCTGAATTCCTACCTGCGTTTTGGGGGAAAAAATTATTACCATTATTTTTTACCAGGGACTCATGCCGAATTCTATCAGGGGCTGTGGTTATGCTAAAGATAAAGTGCAGCAAAAGGGCTGACTGCTGCACCAGGAGTGTACAGTGGAGACCATTACGGTGTGATTTCCTAGTCCATAACTGTGCATCCCCGAAGGGGGGAACGTGGTTTTACCTTCTCAAGGGGTGTGAATGGATTGAACTGGAAAGAAAAATCAAAGCTTTCAGTCATTGAAATAAGATTTTATGTCAGGTTTTGTGGAATTACTTGGTTTATTGTTCTTGTATAAAACACTCAAACTGCTTGGAACAAAGGTCAAACTACTTCCAGCTTCAACTTACCATAGCAATTCCATTAGGAATTTTGACTGCTGGTTTTTCCTTTAGCGGAGGGACATTTTCCTGATACTTTTATGACAAAATAACCAAATTCCCAAAATACTCTCATTTTGGTCTGATCCTTGCTGTCTCTTAGCAGTCTGATGTTCACACATTGGCAGTGATCCACAATTTTGAGCCTTACACCACAGGCAAAAATAAGGGAGTTCTCAGTTTGTCTCCTTGCTCCATTCAAAAGAAAAAACAAGTGAAAGACTTGATATTTTTAAACCATCTTCAGATTTCATTGCCCTGTTTTCCTATTGATATAGGAAGCCTCTGAATGTATCAGAGCTGTGGAGAACCCCCGTTACACTGCCAACCTGTGCTGTTAGCGGTCTGCATTTACAGATTTGGAAACTGAAGGGCAAGAAAAGTTGGAGCTTAATCGAATATGGCTTTTCTTATTCAGGCAGACTGTTTTGTCTGCTTGTGTTGAACTTTATGGAACGTGTCTGTATTCAACAAGAAAAATGTTTCTGCACAACTCGACGTCTCTGCTGTTTGGTATTTCACTTCTGTGCCACATTTGTGGCTCTGAGCAAGGCAAGTCTCTATCTGCAGCAAATGGCTTTGTCTGGCTGCTTGTATTGATTCGGGAAGTTACAGTGGTTGAGCACATTAGTAGAACTGGGTATTAGTAGAAAAATGTGGTTGGAGGATTTACTCTGGTTTCATCCCATCATCACCTGGTTGATTAAGCAGGTGATGCTCCAGACTTGTACCTGTACTAAGGAGCTGTGCAGCTCTCTGAGGGTTGTGATTTGATTGCAGGTACATTCTGCTCTGGCAGCACACAGGCAGGACTCGCAGCCTGAGTCTGAGCAACCCTACTAAATTTTACATCCTGGTCTTGTGGTTTGGGGCCATGCTTCCCTGTCTCTGACATTCTGTAGCTTTTCTATAAGTAACTGAATCTCTCCTGTTTACAGAACTGTTTGCAAAAAGGCAAGAAATGTAAGTCTGTGCTATTAATGCAGACTAACTCTTGAGTTGAGCTAGAAAATAAGTGCGCCTTATCTCTGCTGAAATTAACTGAGCCTTGGAAGATTTTCTTTGCTGCCCTGCTTTCCTCAAGTGTAAAGGATACACGCCGTTGGAGTGGTGGCAGAGGGGATGATGTGGCAGGTTATTCCTGGAGCGAGAATTAGCGAGTCCTTGCACATGAGAACTGCTAGCAGTGCAATAGCATTAAACTTTAATGGCTGATGTGTGCGTGCATGAAGGGAATAGGCTGGCTTCTTAATTTGGGGTAGTGAATGCTGTTAGCTTCCTTCATGTTTATGAAAATTAAACTTTAATTATAAGGCATTTGTTTTGAAGTTAATTTCTTTCTCTTTGCCTTTGTGCTCAGGTTGAGAACTGGAAAGTGAGATTACATAAATTGTTTAATTTAATTAGTAGTCTCATGGTAAATGTTCTGCAGAGCACTAGTGACTGACCTGTGCCCTGACATTATTGAACTATAAAGCAAATGCCCATGAGAAGAAACTATGGCGAATTAATGGATTTTCTAGCAAAAGCTGAAAATTAAACTCTTCTCTCATATAACTGTTTCTACAGAAATCCTTGTGTTATTGTGTATGAGAATCTCTTACCTGAGGAGGTAAAAACTAGTTTATTTCAAACTCGTTGAACAGAGGGTGATTTGCTTTATGAGTTACTGCACCATGGGGGGACTGAAGAGGAGAGGCAGCCCCAGCCATTGTCCCGCCTGTGGCTGCAGAAGCTGACTTGAAGGAGCCTTTTTGTCAATGGGGATCTTCCACTCTGAACCAGGCTGCTGGGTCTGTATCCTCTCTTGTGGCATTAGGATTCAAATTCAAAAACTGCAATTCAAAAATTCAGCTTTATACACACCAAATATCTGTTAAACTCTGAAGCACAGTTCCTGATTAGTCTTAATTGTTTGTACTTGCTGGGAAGTGGACTGGTAGAGCTGCATTCTGAAACCTTCCAGTAAGCTTTAACCTGATTTCCAACTCATTTATTGCAAAGGGAGGGTGATAAAACACCTCTTCTCACTGTTTTCTAAGAACTATAATGATTCAAGACATGGGCAAAATTTTGTGGAAGATTACGTGAATTTCAGCCGCTTCAATAGTGTCAATTCACTGCAAAATTATTATTTTTTATTTTTTTTTTTAATAAAATCTGTATGTGAAGCCTAAGAGTAATCAGTACTCAGTTGGATGTTTTAATGTGGGTCACAGTACATTTACAATTAATTTGGGTAATTTTTCTTTAGGGATCCGTTGCTAATAATTAATTTCTTTAATTTCAGAAAGTTAGTAGCATCTCATAAAGGAAATGCAATCTTTATTTTAGAATAAGGAGTAGAGGTTTGTGTGTGAATGTGACTCTTAAATGTTTCTAATGTTGTCTACCTAGGAAAACAAAGCCATCTGCTATGGTAATTCTGAAAGAAACCTGTGATAATTTGGTTTCAGTAGAAGATTATATTCTGATGAATTTTCATCCATATTGAAAGCTCAATGGTAAAGAGCAGAAAGCCCATCACTGCTTACTGGTATTTCATGAGATGTGTTTTTGGTGTGTGGTTTGGCTTGGCTTTAGTTTATGTTTTGTTAGAATTTCCACTACCTCCCACTCTATCCTGTTATCTCTCACAAGGCTCCTGCAGTGCTGGAGATAATGGTGCTGATGGATAGACTAAGGAAGAAAGTTACGTCTTAATTATACATTAAACGAGAGTGAAAAAACAACATGGTATTGCTGCACAATCTCTCATTAGCACTTTTACAAATCTAATTGCAAAATATTTTTAAAACTTTGAAACTTTAATCTCAGACATCTTGTCTTCAGTTCTGTTAGGCAAGTGTGACGTGGAAACCATCACGTAACTATAATAACATGATGGCATCTTACAAAGTGATCTTAGAGTTCCTCCTTCTCTAAAAGTGTGATTTCTGAAGACATCACCATTTACTTATTTACATCAGTTTGTTCATTGCATCATCAAAAAGCAAAATATGTATTATAGCTTGAAAGCAGCACGCAGTGCAGTGATCAGAGAGGGGAGTGAAACGGGGCTTTTGAACAGCTTTTCCAAGAAGGTGCAATGAGGCTTCTCAGCGTTATCATTAGGTGCCAGCCTCATCCTGCTCTGAATTCTTCAAAGCAGCAGGGCTGTTGTTTCATTAAAAGAATATATCTGCTTTTAAAGTAAGAGATTGTTAATTAAATGGTGAAGTTTGCTGCCAAATATTGATAATATTTGAAGCGCTAAGTCAGGGCTTGTCAAACAGCTCAGCGTGCTATTTCTGGATGCTGAAGGCCATCTACCAGGCTGGACAGACCATGGCACTGCCTCCTCCCTTCAAGCTGCCCAGGCTTGGAGCGGTTTCCTGGCTGGGAGCTTGAAGGTAAATCATTAAATCCATTGAGTCCAACGTGCATCTGCTGAGACTGCTGATGCTGGAGAATGAGGGATACCAGCTGGCTCCATGACCAGAAATCAGCTAATTTCACGTGCCTGCTTCTCTGGGTTGCTAATAGAAATGTTGGCATTTACCTACAGGAGCTCCTGTGCGCTTATGACACAACTGTCACCTCATTTATTTTAATGGCAAACATTTAGGTCAGCAGGTAGACATACATTATGTATATATATATATATATAATTTTTATTTTAGGCTGTTGTTACGTATCTTGAATAGAAGTTGAACTTAAAAGAAAACACTGTCCAATTTCTAGTACCTGAAATTCCAAAAACTGAGGGAGCTCCGTGTGTGGGAATTGCCTTGCACCAGCCAGGGAGATTAGCTTGGCTCTTTCAATTAGATTAGAAAGCCAGAGTTAACAAACCTCCCCCAGGAGCAAACAGCTGTGGTAATGATCACAATTTACAGTTGGGATTCTTAGGACTTCGGGGAAAAATGGGACAGGAGGGGAGAAATCTGCCTGAGTGCAGGAGCTGGCAGTTGTCTAGGCAAGCTTTAACTTCATAAGGCTTATCCAATTAATCCCTGTGACTCCTTGGCTCTTCTGCAATACCTAGCAGGTGGGCTTAATGTACTAAACAGCCCATGAGCAAAGGAGAGAGAGCTCATGGTACAAACAGTGTAAAACAGCTCCCAGCAGAGTGCGGAACTGGAGACAATATCATCTCCTCAACACGATGCAGTTGTATAGCCTCAAACAGTACACTTCTGGAGCACGCTGCACAGTAACTGAATGAAAGCCCTTAAGCAAACCAGGCAGAAAATATAAATTAGCTGAGAAGGCACATATATCTGAAAAATCGATTTAAATCCTGCGTGGCCCTTGCCAGCAGGACCACACTCTCAAACTTTTCAGATCCAGCAGAAATGTTCAACACAAAATGTATTTTTAAGTACTAGTACTAAATAACAGACTTCTGAGCCAGTGATCTGGAGTTCACTGAATTATCCTCTATCTCAGTAAGGCACATTAGAAATGTTCATAACTGGGCAGCGTAAATGAATGCAAGTTTCCATCTCAGACCCTTTAGAAATCAAGTTCTGCAAACCTTCATATAGTACAGTAAGATAAAATTATGGCTTCACTAACGTTTTCCATTAGCTGCTATCTGCACCACTGCTGAAAGCATTTGTGCTTTTTGAATAGGGCAGAATTCAAGGCATAAGCAATGCCTTGTAGCTCCCAGCACTCCTTTCCCTTCCCTTGTGCAGGGTGCACTGAGGAGCATTTGCTCCCTACTCGCTTAGCAAATGCTGAAAGCTAGAAATCATTGCAATGGTTATTAATCACTGAAAATCAGACGTGCCCCAAGCAAGATTTAAAGTGAATGCACAGCTCGCTTTATCAGATTTATCAGATGTCTGTGCTTTCAAAGTTCCAGTAAATTGCTCTTGAAATTGGTATCTGTACACAGCCATAGCGTGAGCTAGTAACTGGAGGGGCTTGGGCTGAAAGGACGGGATTTCCAGGGGTGGCACGGAAGGCAGCTGGCCGTTCCCACCGCTCGGGCTCTGCCTGTGTGTGCCAAACTCCCGTCAGACTCTGTACAGGCAGCATATATTGCATGTTCTGCCCTTACTCAAACACATGCCTAAGTAGGAGCTGATTTTTCTTGTTACTTTTTTTACGTTTGTTGGTGAATTCATTTATTAGACTTAGCAAGTTAGCTTGTAGGGAGAGGAGAAGAGATACCTGATGCTGCTATTGAAAAAAAAAAAAAAAAAAAAAAAGTCTTCCATTATAAAAGCAAATGGAGTAATGGGAGAAAATATACCAAGGTGACAGTTTCCATTACTTCGTATTATGTGAACTAACTTCTAGCTATAAAATTAAGGGTTTGCTTTACAGGCACTTCTGAACAAAGACCACTTCTGCTCAGTTTCCTTATTCCTTCCAAAGGAACCTAATCTGTGTCTGTGGCATCCTCCTTCACACAATAGTGATGTGGAAGATTGCTGGGTGACACTGTAATGCTTATGGAAGCTGAGCAATCAGTAGAAGACGACAGCTTCCAGTTCTGTAGGCAGAAAGTCCTCACCCACACTAATGACAATATTAAAAAATAAATATAATAAAATTCACAAGCTTCTATCAGCAAGACTTTGGGATTCTTGAGAAGAAAAAAAAAGGAAAAAAGGTGTAGAACTGACTTAATATCGAACTTTTGATTGTGTAAAGATGGAAAGTGAAAATACAGTGAACTTCAGCAATCTACCCAGAATACTAAGAAACACAAACAAGTACTGAGTTGCACTTTTCTGGTTTGAATAATATTTTGATTTCCCAGTTGCCTTTCACACCCACCTCCATGTTAATTGCTAATATTTACTGACCCAGATCCTTCAGAAAATATCTAACAAATGTGTTATAAAAAAGACAGTTTCTGCTTGCAGTGATTTCGTTGGCTTGGTGGTTGTTCTTCACTAATTAAAGAGAATAGCTTATGTTAAATCTCAGTTCAGATATAAGTGATCAAAAATTTCCATGCTTAGGTTTCGTAACTCTGATGCTTATCCAGAGTGAAAACTCAGCAGACCTGTTAAGAGTGAGAACTGGTAGGTGTCTGGAGGTATCAAATCATATAATCTTTGCAAAAGCTCTTGAAAATTAAACACATGTTGGAATAAAACATTGATCAGAATAAAACATTAGCAATCCTGTTTTTGAACAATGTGGCTTTGGAAACATTGGAAGACTTCGGAGATGATTTTTTTCAGGAATCTATATGTATTTATGGAAACAGTATTCTTCAAAGTCTTGTTTTTGTGCATCCTTTCTTTTATACCTCTGGAGGCCTTAAGTGTTGAGGTCCTAGAAACCATCGAATTGTGATTATGACAATGATGAATGGACTGATGATGTAGTATCCACGCTACAAGTAAGGCATCTGTTTCCATAAGGCTTTCACTGTAACAAAGTAGATGGTTTTAAATAGCAAAAAATCTGTTGCAATGCAATGGATTCAGTATATATCAAAGTCTTGTCTATCTTTTCCTATTTTAACATGTCCAGAGGAAGAAGAAGAAGAAACAGCAGCCTTTCCCAAGACTCTACTAATAATGACTTAATAAGGGACTTAAAATGCAGCTGGAGACTCAAAGCTACACTTTCATACCCAGGTCTCTTTGACTGCAATTTTGATATCCACCTTACATTTGAATTTTATACACAACAGCACATGCCAGCCACAACCAGCTATAAAAGTGTCATTACATTATATTATCAACAGTTTTGAAAAACTGTTTTATTTATGGCATTTTATAAACTGTTACTTCAAGAGAATGGCACTACTGTTTCCAGCAGTGTTGTCTAATCTCTATGGTCTCCTCAGCGTGGTAGTGAGGGACACAGGATTGCACTCCTTGTCTCCCCATTTCCTTTTGATGGTGAATAATCTTGTGCAGCCTGGTGCTGAGAGGGAAATAGCGCTGATCCCCAGGCACCCTCCACCAGTCAGGAGTTTGCAGAAGAGCACTACCTGCAGCCTTTATATTCAACTCTCTCAGCGCATTTATTTTTAGCTTTATATCATCGTTTTATGCCAACTGAACAAATAATAAACAAATCCTTAAAAAGACTCTATTGTTCCTTGCTGCCAACCTGGAGCAACGCCAGAATCAATTTGAAGAATTGCCTCGACATCCCGCTGTGCATTAAATTGAGGGCACGCTGCTCTGCCAGCAAGGTGGGCAAGGAGAAGAAAGGCAGGTGGGGAACCCCTCTTGCTCCTCTGAGTTGCGCAGTGTGGCCCTTTGCATCTTCCTCAGTTCTTGGTGCTCTCTTTTGTCCCACATAAATGTTCCTCTGAACAGTCCCTGTTGCAGAAATAGTCAATGGGAGGGGGCAGAGCTGTGCATCAGACATCCTAAATTGCTTATCTTAATTAACATTTAGACAAGAGGGTGTGGCTGAATGAGTTTGGGGACAATTCAGGATGTTCACCATTGTTTTCTCATCATTTTTAACATATTGTGTGTATGCTATAATAGGATGGCTGGTTTTGTTACTGAAGTCTGACAATTTTTTGTCTTTCTAGTGAAGGTACCCATGAGCCCATAACTTGGACTTCTGTTGGAGGAATAGGGGAAGAAAGAGCACTCGTGCAATTCAAAGCATTGTCCCTTAAAAAACTAAAGACTACCCCAAACCTCATATGCTAATCTACTGATGAGAGAGAAGACATGCAAACCCATGGACTATCAAAGCAAACTCCCTTCCGTTATTCATTTCACAGGCAGTTCACTGGTTACAGCTTGCTTTCAGAGCTCCTGAAACAGAATTTTTGCTTTTGGCTTGCTCAGAGCCTTGGAGAAACAGGCTCCAATTACTAACACAGAGACAAATCTCCCACTTGTACTTGCGGGTCATGGTTGCCATTTACTCAGCTCCTGCCTTTACATTTATGTGAGGTATTACTGCTAGTTTTGGGCAGAGTGTGTGTATTCATGTTTGCTCCTGCCCCTGGATAGATTGTTATATTCCTCTAGAAAAACAAGGTGTGTGCTCTCATTACTTCAAAGTAGCTGAGCCATGAGTACAGATCATGGTTACCAATTCATCTTAAACCACCTTATTAAATATTCCAATTGTTTGTATTTTTTTAAAACTGCAAGATAATTTTTTTTCATTATGTTGGGTGAATTTTCAAGAAATAGCCACTCATCCAATTCAATATATACGTATATATATGCATATATATATATATATATTTAGAGATTCTTTCTGGCTACTTTTATCAGAAATCCAAACCTTTTTCCTCAGCCCCACAGTAGCATTCATTACTTGATAAAGAGCAGCAAACATAAAAATGTAGCACTTTTACCTTATTTCTCCTTTTCCAATTAAGACGTGACACACCTGGAATTACTAATGTCATTCCTGAAACGACACTCAATGCATTGAGAGTGCTTGATAAAAATCTTGTGCCCTGCTTAGACCCTGTTTCTGGGAATACATGGGCCATGGCAAAGAGCATGCTGGCTTTAATTACACTTTAAAAATGAACTCAAATTGCACTAATTGTGATGATGCTTTGCTGTCTGATTTGGTAAGATAGTGAATAGCAAAGCGTAGATGGATGAGTACTGCCAGGGAACATGAGAGTTGCAGGTGCAAGTTCCAAAGGTTGGGGCTTCAGCTCGGGTGCTGGGGTGTGGGTCCAGGTCTGACCATGGGTAGCCCCATGCCAAGCGTGGATGGAGGATCGGCCCAGCGAGTGCTACCTCCAAGCCCCACTGGCTGCCAGCCAGTGCTGGGGGCAGAGGCTTCACGTGGGAAGATGGCGTTTGAGCAGGGTTACGGTTCCCTAGTTTTGACTGAATAGTGAGTGTGAAGGTGGGGTTGGTTGGTTATTTTTTCCATTTTGCTTTCAGGTGACTGTACTCGAGGGAATTTAGACTTTTTTTTTTTTTTTTTTTTGGCATTTGGCAAGCTGCCTATTTTTCGAATAACAATTATAAAACTGAGCATTCACTTCTATATTAAAAAGGAGACTAGTCCATCCTCTGGGAATAGCCCCTTTTCTTTTTTGTTTATGCATAAATAAGCAAAGCGCTGTGCACAATGGCTGAGCACGGTATATTTTGTTTCAAGAGACCCGGAGTGCCCACAGCTATACTTGACTTCAGCAGGAATTCTGTGTGTTCACTTCTTCTGAAAATTAGACCCTTTGTTCTTTTCCTAGAGCAATGACAATTTGTGTCTCAAAAGTAAAATGCTGCACCATAAGCTTCGGTTAGAACAATATGCTTGTGGTTTTGTGAAGAAGTTTGCAAGTTAAAAAAAAAAAGAAAAAGATTTTGAAAACATAGTTTTGATTAACACCTTCTTCAAAATTTTAAAATCTTGAGTGTCTTTATTTATTTATTTATTTATTTCCCAGCCAGTATTCCTAAGGGGGACTCTTCTCGCTCTATTCTGTCGTAATAGAGCGGCAGTAAAAAATGGGTAACCATTGTGTTTTAATAATGGTCAGAAAGCTCTCTAGGTGCTTCATGGAGCAGAGCTGCAGGAAATGGGCAGTTCTTATTTTATTTTTACAGGTACTTTTCCTTGCTCTTACTCGTAATTGTTTGAGAACAGAATAAAATTCAAGCCTGTTGCCAGATCTCGTAAGCATAAATGTAGGCACCTGAACTATTTCTTTGACTATTCAGATGTTCTGTGGTGGTTTTCTATAAAAAGAAGCTGTGCTCATTTCAGTGTCTAAAGTTTGGATGGTGGGGAATATTTCCCTTACAGAGGTTATGATAAGTGTTCACAGTTACATTCCCACTTATGGGAAACGGGTATGTTCACAAGGGCTTATTTCTTGGAAAGTAACATTTACCCTCTGAGTTTTGCTTACCTTTTAAATTTCCCCTAGGTATCCTTGTCAGGAAGTTTGCTGGATGGCAAAACCGCCTCTCCTACTCCATCATTTTGTGGTAAAGAAGGTTGTGTTTGGATCACATACTAAATAGGCAAAGGTGAGAGGACCAAATCAATGTCTGTGTCAGACTATCTCTTGGCTTATCTCTAAGACCCATACATGTTTCAGCTTCTTATCTTCTTTCAAAATGTCTTTATTATTGACTGGGTTTTCCTAATCTGCATGTGCCCAAAGTACAAATACAAATTAACTAATAATCCCATACTTACATCACTTACATTTGTTGTCTAGGGAGATAGTAAAGGAGATTATTTGGGGTTTCATTCCTTGAAGTGTTACAAACTGACAATTTCAAGATCAGAAGCACAGCACAGAGTGAACCTTGTGCTAAGGACAGGAGATGGAGTTGGGGAAGGACCAGATGCTGGCAGGTTTTACAGGAGTTGGAAGGGAGAACCAGTAGGAGGGAAGGGTGGCAGCACTGAAGAACCACTTATTTTCACGTCATGCTGTAGAGTTTCATTTGGAGACTGACCTGGTGCTGATGTAAGCTGTTACATGAATGCAGAAGGCATGCAGCAGTGTTGATGTAATGTGGAGCCTCGCCTCTGGATAGAGGCTGCCCCTGATCCAGCAATCTCCTCCCAGGCTTGCAGCACAGGCTTACCGGTGCTCATAGTCAGAGGGTCTCTGCAGTTTGCTCTGTTACTGTGTGATGTGTGATATGTACATCAGCCTGGAAACAAGGGCTCTCTGCAGCATTTCTACCAATGACCATGGAAAGAACCAACTCATTATTATTTATCAAAGACTGTTTTATTGTAGAGGGACAAAAAGGATGACAACAGTCATGGTAGGTGGGATTGCTCCTTCACAAGCCATGTGTCCTAAATGTCTTAAGCATTTGTCCATGGAGTTTTGTCATACATACTCTCTATTTTTGGCACTTACTATTACATTTCCTAAGGCAGACTAAAGCTCTTTTGACTCACTTCTTGAATGTCAACACCACATACCTGGACCTTCTTCAGGTTGCTAAAATACATGGTTCTAGTAGTGCCCAAGTATAACGATGTACATCCTGGCTGCATGTGATGTTTTGATGGATGCATTGAAATTTCTCTTAAAACAGTAAAATTCAATAACTTTATGAAGCTGTTTACATTGGTTACAAATAGTAATTACTGTTATATAAAATAATTAGTAGTATTTTGTTGAACTTCCAGTGTTTTTAGTTGAACCTAATTCTCAGTGTAAGACTTGGTCACTACCAGTCATTCCTATGTTAATTTTAATGGGTTTTTAATAGTAATATGTAAAGTAAATGAACTGAACATTTCAGTAGAGATCTGGTAGAATGAATGGAAATTTCAGAATAATCTGAGTGGTATGTTAATTGCTTGGTAGTTACATTAAACTGAATAGCAAAGTGGATGGTATTCAAAAGAAGCTGAAAATACTCTTCTGACTCCAAGATGGCATGTTAATTTAAGTTTTAAAGGCTTTCTAATTTAAATAATTGTGTTAAATTTTACTGTCTGTCATCTTATAAAATCAAAGTAATGAACTTAATAGCAGAGAACATATTTGAAAACATCTTTGTTGGATCTGACTGAAAATTTTAACATAACTGTTTTTGATCACAAATAGTAATTTCATCAAATAGAAATGTTATCAGAAAGCATGTTGATTTTTTCAACAGAATAAAGTAAAACAATTCCTTTAGAATTTTTCACTTTTATGTTTTTTTGAGTTTCACAAAGAATTTCTTTGGATGACTTCTTAATTCCGGTTTTATGATAAATATCCAATTTTTTGTATTGATTTGATACTTTGAAATGGATTGCTTTTGGAATAGGAATTTTATGACAAAGTTAAATCATATTAATCAGAATAGTTCTGTATTTTATTTAGTGGCATGGTGAAATAACCAATATATTCAACTAGAATTGAATTTCTGAGTTCTTGATCCCATCATCTTGGAATAGGTGTTGGGATATAAAGCTTAATACTTTTTTTTTTTTCCTTACTGTGAAGTGCTAGGCATGATCCCTGACTGTTCCCTGCTATAAAGCATCATGTGTAGAGAACTAAGAATGAATGAGGTAAGCACATAGTTAATGAAGTTCTGAAGTGCCTTGCTGAATTTTGCTTTGAGGGGAATTAGCTGGAATACATCAGGCAGTAGCGATCATAAAGGTATGGAGTGAAGTACTAAGCTATTTCTGAAAAATGACCGTCTTTGAGATGTTTACTGTTGTAACTAGCTAACTGCACTTAGCTCATTGGTAGCTATGTGAAATTTAGTGGTTTACAATGTCTAGCTTGCTGTAACATTTTCATCTGAAGCTAAACCACCACATATACTTTGAAAAATAAGCAAAATTCAGTGTAGGTTCAGGATTATTGCTTAATAGTGCCTTCCTATTTATTTTCAGTATGGAAAGTGGAAAGATTAAATTTCATTGGCTTTATTTACAGAAACAGAAATCCTTGCTTTTCATGCCTGTTACAGCAAATTGGTTTATTAGGAAAAAACAACAACAAAGAAGCAAAGAACTTAGAGTAAATATTTGGCATTTTCTGCATAGAAAAATGTCAACCATGGAAGTATTTATTCACACCAGAAACCTGATCTAAGTGTTATATTTATGCCATCATAACAGAGATGGTGATTGCTCACCACACCTTGTGCAGTTACTTCTGTTTGCCTAAGTTACTACTACATCAGAGCAACAGTGCTGCTGTGATGGGGGCTACAGAAGGAAAGGGGGATTCCCTTCTGTATGACAATTGGCTTAGCTGTTTCCTGGTGTTGTCTTTGGGTTTTGGTCTGTGCACGTTACCAGTCAAAACTGACCTTCATTGCGAAACCGACTTGGTATATAAGTAGAAATTAAACCACTGCGCCCATCATTATTTCTGGTTTCTCACCTTCAGTCTGTGAAGGCAGATATATAATATCATTTTGGCACAAAAAAAGTCAGAGTCTAAGGGTTTGGCTGGGCCATGGCCATTCATGCTGCTTTAGCTGATGATTTTACCAGTGTTCTCCAGGAATAGAAGGTTTGTGTAGACTTCAGTTAATAGTAACATCAGTGAGTGTCCCAAAGTGACAAGAATGAAGTTCCCCAAGTGGTTTGCGGGTGCTTTGCCAGCATCTCCTTTGTTGTCATGTTTCTTTTTGTTTTTTTTTACTTTCCTTCCATTTTTGCCATTGTTTAAATGAGCTTGCAGCAGCTTTTAATTACTGCCTTGTGAAACTCAGTTCTGTCAGTTCATGTGATGTTTGTTGAACTTTTCAGATCATTTTGGGTCTGTGGAGCTTCTGCCTGGTGGGACTTGTGTGGAGGTTTGGGCTCATTAAGCCTTTGCATAGCAAAGCCAGTGTGGAAACAAATTTGTTAGGCTTTATTCACCTGGTACTGCGTGTGTGTGTGTTTGATTGTTGGTTTTGGTTGGTTGGGCCTTGTTTTGTTTTGTTTTTTTACCTTCAGTTGGGCATCTCTGCATGCTGATGCTTGTAAAGGGAAAAGATAGGACTCAAACAACAAAAGAAAATCTGACATTGAAACCACACAATGTTGTGACCACCATAAAAATCAATTGATAATTCTTTGCAGGAGCTTGAAACTCATTTTCCATCCATTTACTCTATTTACTCACCCTCTTTCTCTGTGCTTCATCACCACAGCACCAAACACAGTTGATCAGCAAGAGATTTTACGGATGAAAATGAAATAATGAATCTTAGAATATTTCCCCCTCTTATAATTGTGGTAATTAGAATCTAAAAAAACATTAAAGCATAGTTCTGATGTTGAAAGCTGTGTTTGAATTGAGCTTCCAGTCTCAAAGTGGTTCTTTTTGCCCAGCTCTTTGTGTTCCTTCTTACATTAGATCAGTCCAGATTTCCATGTTCAAGCATACTCAGCTTTGCAAAATTTAGCTTTGGGCTTCAGTTGAGAACTTCCTAACAGTTTCCAGCTTCAAGTTGGTCATGGGATGATTCAAAACCTAAGTGAAAGATTTTGCATACCATTGCTCTTAATGGATCCAGCCTGGGAAGACAGGCAATGTAATTTCTCTGTTATTAATCAACAGCAAAACCAAATTGCCCTTGATAGTAAGGATGTTTCAGGATCATTAGAACAATCTTCCTGCTTGTTTTACTGGCAGTGTCTGTGTTACAGTGTGGTTCGATTTTGCTGCTGGCCAGGAAAATTCAAATCTACTAACTCAGTGCCTCAAGGCATCAAAATTGTGCTTGCTGGGTAGGGAATGAGCTGGACTTGGTGCTGCTGGAGCGAGGGAGATTTGGCCTCATTGGGAGTGACTGTTGATGCACCCCCTAGGTAAGCAATCAATAGTATTGATCTGCCTGGGTGAATTGTGTGCTGCTTGCGAGGCAGTGGCACATGCTGCAGACTAATAGGAGAACGAGCAGGCTCACCAAGCTGCTGCTGGCTTGAATTACAGGAATTAGAAGTGACTGATGTTGGGAAAGCTAAAGGATTAGCCACTACCCAGGTTAGTGCAATCTAATCAGGGACTAAAGATGATGCATAAACTTGGCTCTGCTGCCCAGTGCCCACCTGGGTGGTACACGTGGACATGGAGTCTCAGAGGGGACTGGTATCTTCTGCATTTGTGCACCTCAGGTGAGGCAGTGTGAGCTAAGGCCCTGTGAGGCAGCTGCAGTATCACACAAATAAAACAGAAAATGGAAGTTGACAAATTGTCTCTCTCTAAACTGAATATTCTAATAGCTTTTAGTTGCCTTAATTACTTGCCATGGGTACAAGGAGAGCTCTAGTATAAATATTAATATTATGAATGAAACATGAGTCCTTTTCATCTGAGTAGGGTCTTCAGATTCACTTAGTTTCTTTCTGGTAGAATGATTGATGGAACGTCTCATTCAGAACCAGACTGACAACAAAAATTATAGTTAAGGAATACTCTAATTTTAAAAGCATTTAGCTTACATGTTAGTAAGAGTTGAACACTTCTTAAATGTTTTAAAAATAGTCTCTGGTAACACAATATCACTGGTTTATGTTAAGACAGCTTCACATATTGGCAAACTTTTCCTTCTTTATTTCCCCATCCTGCTTCAGAATCTGTTTCTCTTTCAGTACAAATGTGCTATTTATGGAGAAGCTTTTGCTGGGTAATTGAAACAGTTTCGTGATAAGAAACTTCTAGCCATCTCTAATTCCAGTGTAAGGAGGAGGATGAAATCTCTACACTTGAATATACTTTTGATAATTCTTCTGAAGTACAAACAAATACCTTACTCACCTGTGCACAGAACTTCTATCTGACAGTATCTAACTGCTTTCACACCCCAGGGTGCTGACAAGGGCTGCAGATATTTGCCAAACAGATGTGACCACCTCCAAAAGCCTGTTGGCAATAACTATACCTAAAAGTGACTTGTGCCATAACTACTTCCTCGATTCTACCTCTGGAGCAGGAATAGACTTGGATTGAATTATGTAAGTAACACAAATTATCTGAAAAGAAAACAAATACTAAGTTTTTATCAAAGTAGCTAATAGTTAAAGATGCAATTCCTGAAGTTCTCTGCTGGGAAATTTTTAAGAGGCTCCAGAGAGAGTATGTGGCTCTACAGGAGAGAGAGAGTTTCAGCAGTCAGTGGTAAAAGCCCTGATCAGGGGTTACATGTCTGAAACTTGTCACCGTAAGGATGGAGATAATCTTTCTGCTGAATCCTACTGTGGTAGCATGGTTTTACTCCGTGGGTGGAGCAGCTTTCTGTGGCAGTTGGCATAGAGTCTCTGTAAAACCAACTCCTGTGTCTACTCCGCAGAGGAAGAGGTCTTTCTGATAATTATTTGCTCTCTGTGGAGAGTGTATTTCTGTTCTTCATAGGCAGAAATTTTATTCCAAAAGCACCTAGCTCCCCAAACTGAAATCTCACATGATCCATTCATTCATTCAACTAGGAAATACAAAATATACTTGCACGTTTTTCCACTGAAAATAAGAACTGCAGCAATAGGGTAGTTACATTTTCAAAAACTTTTGCGTATGCATTAAGACATGTATAAATTTACTTCCAGTTTAAATACTGATGTGCATATTTGTGTTTGTACGTGAATGTCCCTGAATGCTTGTTTTTTGAACAGATTTTTCCCCTATGGTATTGCAAAGCTTTGGAAAAATCGATTCTTTTGAGTTAAAGCAACATTACTAGAAAGAAAGATCGTCACTGGCTTTAATGTGCTCAGGAGCCAAGAGTTGTATTCTTGATCAGTCATATCAGAAAGTCTTTTATAGGGTGATAGGTATTTTATTTCAAGTTAACTATTCTAAGTGAAAATCATACGAAGGAACAGCTAGCCAAGACAGTATATGAACCTTGTATGATAGGTCATGGGTTTTCTTCCTTGTCAAAAAATGTTGTATAACAGACATCGTATTTGACAATTTAAGTATATGGCATCACAGTCTGATTCTTTTTACTGCTGTGATTCGTTTGCTTTAACTTGGATTCTTGGATTTTGTGATCACATTTCGTAGCCATTACATAGACTGTGTTCTCTACATGTATTTATATGTGTAAAACCTCAATAAAAACTTTAAAAAATAATAAAAATCAGGCTCTAATAAATACAGCATTATTACAAGTTCTACAGGATTTGATTTTTATGATAGATTATGTATTTCTACAGCTACTTGTTGGAATTAAAATATATATTTGATATTAAAATACATATTAAAACAAGATTATTTCGCAGAGAAGCAGAAAACAATTATACAGTTGTTAGGTAAGTAGAGTACTTGTAACAGCAGCAACAGTTTTCGCATCTCCTATGGAGGTCTGTATTGGCAGGATGAGAGCTAAGAGAATCTCTGCTGATATTGGACTGATGAAAAGCAGAAGTATAAAAATGAGAGTTAGTGCTGTGTTCAATTTGAAAAGATGTCTGCACCCTTCTCTTTATTCTACGTTTTCCTTACAACACTCAGGCTTTCATTTAAAAATAACTTTCTCCTCCTTTCCTGCCAGGAAGTTATCAGCTATCCTTGTGTAAATCTGTGCTGACACATGTTAATTCAACCTTGCTGAGAACTGTCTACTTTTAAATTGCAGTGGCAGCAAATCCATAAACTCTAGAATTTACTGAGGGTCACATCAGTATTAAGATGCATCAGCACAGCAGTCTCAAAGCCTGGTCCTGCAGATGGCCATGCTTACAGGCAACCAGCTGAAGCCCTGGAGAAGCTACAAAGTTCTTCCAAGGACAGAGCTTGAGCATTAGTCTTCATAGAACACGAGCATATTTATTCAGTGGGAATAAAGATCTGGTTGGACCTTAGTTCAGCTGTGTCAGGTCATACTTGAACAACATTAAAATGCTTAGGGTCAATCTTGGAGGTGTGCAATATGATATTTAATACCTTTTGCAAGTCTCTGGTCCTGTGTATAATGGCACTGGTCACATAAAAGGTCACAAATGAGCCCATGTTAGGAGTAGAAATATCCACTAGAGGTGCATATATGATCATATAAATGAGCGTAGATGATCACAAATGAGCAAATCTCACAAGCTGGCCTCTTGGCTGCCCATTGGTGCAAAGAGAACAGATTTTAATAGTTGGCAAATGAGACTTTTAACCTAAACACAACAAAGCTGGTTTATTTGCTACATCTCCTGAGTTTGGTGAGGTTATACATGGAGAATTAAAAGAAGCTTATTTGAGATAAGCAGTGAACAAATGGGTAGTGAACAAAGGGATGAAGCAAGGAGACAGCACTGGTCAGCCTCACGTAGTCACTAGCTACCAAATTTGCTTGGTATTTTTAGAGGGGTCACTAAAAAGGGGAGTGATTTTTGTCTGTGGCTGTTGCACAGAGCCAGTCGGGGAAGTGCTTCAGCTGTGTTTAAAATAATTCCTCTTTAGAAAAGCCCTCAAGTTTAAATGCTTAGCTTTTAAGCATTGCTTAAGCCCATTGGCTTCAATAGGACTTACGCTGAGGGTCCTTAAAGAATGGGGATAATTCACTGAATCAGGGCCACAGAGAACAAAAACAAAAAAATATATTTTATCAGGTACTGGATGTACTTTAATTCTCCTCCAGAAAATATGCATTGCATGCAAAAGTTGCTTAATTTTTGAAGGCAGTAGAATCATAGAATCATTAAGGTTGGAAAAGACCTTCAAGATCATCTGGTCCAAGTATTTTTAAGCAGTGCAAGTGCTTGCAGGGTTGAGACCATAATCTCCAGGACAGTTTAAGTACGCTCTCTAAACAAAATGAAGACTGATAGTATATGTGAATGAGGAAAAAAAAGGGGCAGGAAAGAGGCAAGAAAACCTGTATTTTAAAGCTGTGAAATCTTGGTGTCTATATGCATAAGTGCTTCATAATTCAGTAATAATGTAGTCATGCATTTAAAAAAAAAATAATCTAGGATTAGAAAAGCATGTAATTCCTTTTTCACATTTTGCTTCTTTTCCTATGTACACACCAGCCCTTCCTTTCCCCGACTAGTTGCTATACAGTGGAAGGTTTAGCAAACACCTGAGTGCAGGAAGATATGCAAAAGGCAAAAATGTGCATATGCCTCTGTTTGCAGGTAGCATTAGGCAATATGCTTTTCAAAATCTTTTTTTTTTTTAATTGAACTGCAGCTATAATCTTCCTTACATTATATTTATTTATATAACAGCGGTCCTTTATCTAGCCTTACCAAGAATAGGATTCTTTTTTCTTCTTCATCTATTGGCCTCTGATGATCTTTTTTGTGTCCTTTAAGAGTCTGGAACAGATTTTCACCAATGGTGCTGGAAAAAAGGCTAACCCTTTATAGCAAGTAATACATTAATTTGTCCTTTCTGGAAAAATGTCTTCGCCTGAGGCCCTGATTCACCATGCTCTGAGGAAGAAAGAGTATTTTTTCCTCAGTAGTAATGGTCCAGCCAGGGGAATGTCACTTAGCACCAAGGGATGTCAACATCGCAGAGCATTTGCTAATTTCATCAAGATTAATATAATCCTTGGCACCTGGTCCTAAATCATTGGCGACAGCTCATGGCAAAATGGGAAATATCACAGGGACCAATGACACTTTCTACAGCTTTCCCTTCAGCAATAACACTTCTGACGTATTTATCTTAATTAGCAGCAGCAGGAGAAAAAGAAAGAAATAGAGACAGAGAGAAATTTGATTGAATTTGAGAAAGATCATAATTTAGAGTGTGTTCTCTGTACAATTCCAAATGTAGATTTTTGACAGAGAGAAAGGAACACAATTCACTCAAATGAAGGGCAAAAGTGTCACGAAGCTTACTGGAATATATTTCTTAATTTTTCCTTTTGTTAAGCATTAGCTCTAAATTCATAATAATAAGTACATCAGTATGTAACTTGTTCAGAAAGGCTTCCATTCCTTTATAGTAATATCTTCCTAGCAATGGAAAAATAACAACAACAAAAACATAGTGTCCTTGCAGGCAGCTGAAAGCTGAATATTTCAAGTTGTTTAAGTTTGAAATGCATTTAAAATAAGAAGTAAATGGGTGGAATGAAATACAAAATATATTCCTAGATGATTCAATTATCCCATTCTCATCTGTGTTTTTGGAGTATCTTTCCTTGGAGTGCTTCAGAGCAGTGTCATGAGGAGTTCAGCAAGCCCTGTCTGTGCATCCCCATTTCCAATGATATATGGCTGTGAAAGTGTAAGGTCAATCAGTCTCAAGTACTTAAAAAAAATTCTTTTAAAAATTAATAGGATGCCTGCTTTTCAGTCCACCAGGCCATCTCTAATAAACACCTACAATTTTGAACCATTGAAATTGAAGAAAAATAGGAATTCTGCTGCTTCCAAGTTATAACTTTGTTCTCCAGAATTTCGAAGTGAATCTTGCTCATCAGTGCTCTACAATGTGAGATATATATATACTTTTTTTTTGGTCCTGTTAAAGAAATAGAACAGCACAGAAACAGTTGGAAAGAGCAACAAAGGTACTGGAAAGAAAGACTGGTAAAGGGATGAATGAACAGCTACAAAGAAGGATGTTCTCTGCCAAATTACTGGAAAAAGTGGTTTAGGCCTTTATAGAGGCACGAGTGGGCGAAATCCAATAGCTCAAGATGTATAAGATAAAATGGTTGTGAAAAGCAGCTACAGAAGGACTCTACAGTAATAATGGCCTTATAAAACCCCCTTTCATGTACAAGGTTTTGAATTGCTTAGTCTGACATGCCTGTGCAAAATGAGGTACACCTCCGTTATAGAGGCGCCGATGGGGATTGTTGAATGCAGCTGGATGCACAAACCCCACATTTACCTATATAGTTACCTGTATTGCAATGGTAACTTGCATATATCACATGGTAATTATATGCCTAAGGTATCAAAAAATCTGCACTCTGTAGGAAAACTGAGTTAGCTGAAGACTAACTTAGTGTGTAGCATTGCTGCTCACACCAATATTTCTGTTCCCTGACTAACTGGATTGTTTCTGGGAGGTGAGCAATATTAAAGTCATCTTTTTTCCCTGCTGTCAACTGTATCAGGTGCATTTTCTCCTCATTGACAAGTATCTAATAAGCTCAGATCTGCTCAATTTCATCTTTTGGAGATACTGTATGTGTATTGAAGGCCATTTGGTCTTGTAGATAGATTTCTCCTTCTGTCACATGCTTGGGAAGCATAATATCCTGACCAGCTTTACCTTGGGAGGCAGATACTCATTACTACAATTCACTTGCCAAATGAGCAGATTTTCTTGCTGCAGAAACCGATTGCAAATTTATGCATTTTAGAGCAATAATCTTTATGAAAAGCAAACTTTCCCTGGGAAAAAAAAAAAAAAAAGTGCGTATGAGAATAAAATGTTTAACAATGCAAGTTAACAATTACTGGTAAGTGAACTGTGAATATTTAAGAAATAATAAAAAATCCCAAAGCCAGCAGAAGCGATTGGGTGTGATGCTCTGTACAGACAGCTGGCTGGGATATCTGTGCAGAGGAGTCCAGATGAGCATCATCAAATGTGTGAGCAATGGAGAAATGTCATGCTTAGCCTATTCTGAATTCTACTTGAATTGAGCAGACTATTTTAGGTATTAGAGTCAAGGCATTAGCAGTTTGTAACACCTTAACTGGTGGGTTCACTTGGTGGGTGGGAGTAGACAAATGTTTTCAGCAAGCAGCTTGGTCTCGCTCAGTGAAATAAAATTGAATTTGGCTATCTTGCTAAAAATGTACTTTTAGATAATCCAGCCAGCCTGTAACATGACTCATTCTCAATCCCTCATTAGTAAAAGCAGCAGGGGAAAGCATGCTATGGATGTGACAAAAGCCATGGTGCTACTGCAGTCACAGAGAGGTCTCCCCTTTTGCTGGTGAGGGTGAGAAGAGGAGGTTGGATTCCACCAACATTGATTCAGGTTTTGGGTTTCAACTATTGCCAGAATTTAGGTCCCTTCTGACCAAAGTTGTTCTTTGAACTGATCCACTTAAGTTAAACAGCTCCAATCCAGCAGAATATATGGTCTAATTATGGGAAAATGCTGAGCAGACTGGCATCGTTAAGTCTGAATGAGCTCCTGTGTCTGGAGAAAACTCAACAGATCGCAGCGTGCGGAGAGGCGAGGTACCACCCTGCTGCTTTGCTCAGATGCAATTTCTACAATCATTTGGAAATCCCAAACCTGCCCCTCTGTAGAGCAGGTCTCCACGCTGCAGGTGCAACCACGCCGATGCATCCCTGGTGTCTGGGACGTGCTCTAGGTGTTGGGAGAGCAGTGCTGTGTGCTGTGCCTACAGAGCAGTGCAAAGGGTGCCTGTCACCTCCTTGTTTGGAAGTCACTATAATTAAACGTGTAAAAAATAATCTGGCTGTGCTTTGGTGTATATCTTTTTTTAGGAATACTGGACCCATGTGAAAGGAAAGGAGAGATATTTGTGTGTGTTCCTGAAATTTCCAGTTTCTCCACTTTAGCATTTCTTTGGCATTTCATTTGAGATTCTTGTTACTTCTTTTGTTGTACTTGAGATTTATGTTCTCTTGCCACTTACCCAAGTGACTTTATTTTCATATCTGTCAGTTTGAGAGGTAACACACACAAAAAAAATCTGCCATCTAGCAATTAGTCTTTTGAAAAATTAAAGCTTTTTCAAGATATATAACAGGAGTGATTTTTTTCTTAGTGGCTTGATCTCAATCTTAGGCTAGAATAAACTCACATAAACTAATAGCAACAATTAAAATCTATTTCTTCACTAGAATATGCTTCCATTAATCACCTCAATTTTCTTTCTGTCCTGTTTCTCAATTTGGGCTTTAAAAAACAAACCAACCAAACAAAAAAACCTTGTTGTGTGAGATCTGATTTTAGTTAAACACCTATTTAATACTTTATCAGCAAAATTAGCTTCCAGTGGAATGGTGATAAGGTCTTTAAAGCAAGTTGTGCAAACATCTAAAAGAAGACAATTACACTGCTTTTTGTGTTTTCGGTGAACTCTACTGTAAAATATTTTCTCTTGTTTTTGAACGACTTGTATTTTAGTTTCCTGTTTGATCGACTGAGTGACACAATTTGCATTTGATTGCATCAGGATGCCTTTTTCCCCTCACCTCCGCCCCAGAAGTAGATACAGGACTAGATGATTGAAAAATAACCCTGATGGCCTAAACAATAATTAGTGAGAGCCTTTAAAGTTCACTGATTGAATTAAAATTCTTTGCAAAATCATTGTGATTTTAGAGACAGGCAACAAAAACTAATTTTACAGTCTAGGGAAGGGTAGGTTGAAGGTGTGCTTGTCAAAGCAAAACAACAAAGCAAGTAGCAGAAGGTCATATTGCGATATGAGTTACCGTGAGACCTGATGTGAAACTTGAGTGCTCCTCCACTTACTAAGACACTCATTTAGGAAAACACTGAAATGAATGTAGAACTACACAGAGTAATCCTTGATAGTTGAGGATGGTATGTCTAGATTTGTAAGGGGTCGACCAGCTAACCCTGGTCCTACCAGAAACATTTGGGATGGACACTTCGAGGGTTTCTTCTGTAAAGCACGTAACCCTCTGGCCTGGAAGTGCTGTGGCAGGGTAGTTGCTTTATGCTGCGGTAATATGAATTAGGGACTTGCTGTGGAAGTAGTTCAGCTCTGGTGAATCTGAGACACAGAGCATCATGCACCCCACATGGTCACAGGCAAATATTGACCAGGGATGTTAGTAAGAACCTGTTGTCTGCAGACTCCACACTACGGCCTTGTTTTCCTCTCTGGAAGGGGCTGTGCGATGCCGGGCATGGATCACTGTGTGTACTGATAGAGCATTGCTCTTGTTTACAGCTGGTGGCTCTGCCTTGGGTAAATCTATCAATACTGCTTAATTATTCTGTAGTTTTCCAGAAAAAGCATCATCGGATTTGAAGGAGAGGGAAAAATTAGCCTGACTTCAGTAAACAGGGGTTGTGTGCTGGTGGAGGAGGCACAAATGCAAGGCTTCGGGCTGCTTCTGGAGATGCTCTACCGGCCCTCTGTTAAGGGCTCAGGTGGAAATTAAAGGTGCTGGGGGCCCTGTGCTGGTCCTTTGCACAGGGGGGAATTTTTCCTCAGGCATGGAAAGGGGCTACAATTGCTGCCACAAACAGATTTCTCATTCAGCTTCTGGTCTCTTCATGCCTCACAGGTACTCCACAGGGAGCCTCCTCTGCTGTCGGCTCTGAGAAGTGGAAGGTTTTGTGCATATATTCAGTTCATTCTGAAATCTCAGATGTCATCTCCTCAGCCCATTTCCATAATTACTTATGTGGAACCACATCTTGCAGCCATGATGAAAATGGAAAAGAAAGAAAGAAAAAAGTAGGAGTTAAAAACAAAAGAAAAAAAAAAAATCTAAACCGCCCACTAGTCCCTGTCTGCCCAAACCATGGAGCTGATGTCTTGCCTAGGGGAATCTGTGCAAAGATCTTAGTTCTGTGTCTTTTTAGCCTCATTCCAGAAGTCCCGATTTCAACTTGTGTGAGATAAAAGAGCATGTGTTTTTTCAGTATGTTTTAATTAGCTGTGGTTTTCAGAATCTATAATTTATATAACTTTAACTATAAGAATCTACTGACACCCTGAGTCAATTTTTTTTGATTTTTGCTTTTTTGGGTTTATTATTTATAAAACTCCTGGTTTTTAATATTTAAATAATCATTCTTGACTTTGAAATCATTTCACATCTTGCCCCCTCCCAGTTAATTTCTCTCTCCCTTGTGAGCTGGACTCCCAGATCTCTTGCGATTTGTGGCAAATTTCCCACAAAACTGTGTGACTAACCCCAGCCTCACCAGTGTGTTTATTGCCTTGGTGCCTGCTGGAAGCTGTACAGCAGGTTTGCAAAGGGAACTCACTGGACAACACGTGCTGCAGCACCCGCTCCTTTCTGTCCTCTCGGGATGCTGTGGGGTTTTAGTTTCGTTCTAGGGGCAGTGATTAACTATAGTCCAGTTCTATCACTTTGGGAAGCAAATAACCCAGTCCAATTTTTTTGGTTAATTGATGGGCTGAGTAGTCCGTAGCAAGTGTTTTAATTTTGGTCTGTCTCTGAAGTTATTAATGTTACAGAAATTAATTATCATATACGCATAAAATTGCCTTAACCAAATTGCATTTCTTCCTGGGAAGATTACTGAGCAGATACAATTCTATTGCCGCAATTGTACTGTAAAGGCAAACGTTTGTATTGTGTTATCTCAACTAAACTTAGGAGTCTATAGTCTTGTTTTATTAAGTGTCTCACACAGATTTATAGTTTCCTCTATCTCTGGCTTCTAGCTTCGTATCAAGCACTTCTCTGCAGGGAGTGAAGAAAATATTTCTAAGCCCATAATGTTCATCTTTTCCTGACATGCTTGATTGTGATATATTAATTATATTTAAATAACATTCATTAAAACTGTACTTGTCCCTTCAAGATTTTAAAATCGGTGTCAGGGAAAATGAAAGCCTTTGTTTCAAATTCTCTTTCTGATTATCTTCTCTCTAATTGACTTTTGCTCCTTTCCAGTCAAGTTTTAATTTCCTTGTGTGGCTATATAAAGCTGTCCAGTTCTATTTTTCTTTCTTCCATCTTGCTTTGCAATTCTGGCCTACTGTTGTGTAACTGATCCATTTTCATTGCCTACTAAGTACTGTGCACAATGAAGACCCTAGGATGTGCCTGTGAGAAAGTCATGGTCAAGGCGCTCTTTGCAGACCAATTTTTATTTCATAGTACTTTTACTTGATGTACTTAATCCTAGATTTGTTACTAGTTTCAGCTATAAAACCCAGAAGACCCTGTGTAACTTCCCAGTTAGCTGTGAAGAGGTATAACACAATACCAAGACATAATTGAGATGCATTGGAAGTTTATCATGACTATAGTGACAAGAATTTGATCCCCCAGTACCATTTAACAGACTGTCTCCCCGAAGTTTGTCCTGCTTTCTAGGTTGTGTTAATGGTCTGAGAGAGGTTCAACACTTACTGCACATTTTGTTGGCAAAAACCAAAGGAAACAAAAAGCCTCAAACCAAAACTGTAACATGCAAATAGATACTTCATCAGTGTATTCTTAGAAAGAGGAGTTATCAGTGTGCTGTGTATTTTTGAAGGAAGAAAAATAGAACCACTTGCAGGTTACCAGGGTGTTGTGTCTCAGATAAACTGTCTTCCTTCAAAAACATGCTTGTACTTCCACGGTATTTCTTATTCACAGCTGCCAGATTACAGTAGACTGTACCTGTTGATGCTGACCTGCATGATAACATTCCTGTGAAGTTCATTAGCTAATGACGTGCAAGCAGACCAAGGCGCACTTTGAATGTAAAGTTGGCAGGGAATTAACTGGGGCTTTGATCCCTTTGCCATCTGGTGGTAGTGAACTTAGCTTTCCCTGAGGGGTGGGGAAGGAGTATTGCATCTCCTGGAGCAGTGTTTTGCCTACTGGAGAAAGATACAGTTGATTGAATTGAATGCTTAAAAAAAATCATTGCCACATCTGAAAGTATTATAAGGAGGAAGATATTTGTAGAGACGGAGAGAAGTTGCCATAATGTAGTCAAAGCACAAGTTAACTGAGAGAAAAGGCTGTCAGAGAGTGAACTCAGTCTTCATCATTGATAAATATTGGCTTCATCAAGTGCAGTGCAGGATGCAACATCTCCAAGGCAGAATTTCTTTAATACTTTCTTTGACATCACAAGGAGCTGTTGTATTCCACACTACATCAAATATATGTTTGCCAGTAGACTTTATTAACTTATTAAATCAGCAAGAAGAAATAGCCACTTTGTTCTATTTAATTTAAAACAATAAAACTAAATAATAGAAGTGTGGCTTCATAATGCAGTCTCATGTTAGATAAGAAGGTCCTTTATTCAATATTAGAATTTCTTTCAGTATTAATGGAGTTTTCCTTACATCCACATGTTTAAGTACATGACACAACATAGGGGTCTATGTGTTTGATAGCATGTGCCACATAATTAAACATGAAAAGTCTTTGTTGATGCAATTAATAGGGTTCTGAATTTAAATACACACAAGTCTAGAAAGTGAAACATACAAAATTAAAGAAAAAAGGAAACACAGTTATTTAGGTTGCATATATCATATCTGACGGTATGATAGCTTTGATAAGAACATCAAGCTTTTATTTTCATAGATTCACAGAGCTTAAAGCCCTGCCTACCCTGTTGTGTACTACAGCCATAGACTTTTTCCAGACAATTTCTGTATTAGATTCATGTTGTCTATGTTGGGGAAATGTAAATTTATGAATTTATAAATGAGAATTTGTAAATTTAATGAAGGTCTGAGTAGTCTATTGAGCATGTCACCCTAAGATAATGTTGAAAGCAGAATTTAAAGAATGGAGTGACATGACGAGTGATAAGAATATCCAGAACTAGTAATTTTAAATCCTCAGCTTCAAAATCTAACCTGTCCCCTAACTAACTGAGGTTTCTCTGTCAGCCGGTCACTTCACTGGTGTACCTGAGAGAATTTCTTGCACCTTCCTTCCAAGTCACCAACACTAGCTGGACTTGGACAGTAAAAAATTGTTTGAAGAAGCGATACGGGTCTGATCTGGCAGTTGCTTTGATATTATGCTATATATATCTGGAATAATTACGTCAATTTTTAAATCCCGTTCTTGATTTATTTCACATGCAATGATTCTGATAGCCTAGAAATCCCTCCAAAAGTACCTGGAGCTTAGCTGAAACACAGGGATGAATGACATGAGGGAACATTATGCGAGTCAAAGCCTGAGTTTGGACCATCAAAAAGCCTGTGATCAGAAACAAAAAAAAAAAAGGGGGGGGGACTTGACTATCTGTTTGATTTTTGACACCATATCCTAGAAGTTAGTGAAGTCCCAGTCCTTCCTACTGAAACATCAACTCCTATAGCTTGAGAAAGCATCTAGAATTATATACAAGTGGCTTGGCTCTTCTGGAAAGAGAAGACCTACCTCATAATTCTCATTTCTTGAATTCATGTCAAGGCCAACAGGAGCTCTGGATACCTGGTGCCGTGTCAAGTGCTCGGTTTGCTTGCTGCAACTCTGAGCTCAGACTCTTGGGTTGTATACATGGAGGAACTTGTCAAATAATTTGTTTTGGAGCATGAATGTGTTTGTTATTCTCAAGTCTGTGACAGATTTGGAATAGCAATTTTTTGAACTGGCAAAAGCTTTCAAGAGCACCATCAGTAACAGTGTGTCAGTTTTAACAGTGAATTCAGTGTCTTCTGTCAATTTGTAAAACCCCTGTTATGTTATTTTAAACGTTTCTATGTTATTTTAGGTGTTTATTTTCTCATTTGATATAAATGTCTTGAAAATATTTGGAGGCCACAGTTCCAGCTTTTCAATTTGCGCTCATGCTTTACTTAATCCACCTGTTTTTCTGCCTGTGCATGTGGAAAAGGCTGGAGTAGACACAAATAAATATGAAAATATAGGTGCATTGTAGCTTTATTTGTTCTTTTCAATAAATATAGTTTTGATCAACTTTAATACTGTAATACTGTGTTTGATGCAATAGTTTCTCATAGCAGCTTCAGGAGCTGAGACTCCTGGTTGATGCTCCCTGTATGCTATAAAAACCTGCATATGAGCCTTCTGCAAAGTTTATCGAAATGGGGCTTTGCAAATGAGATACTATTGCTCTGGAATAGTTTGGTGTTGCTATTCTTGCATTATTTTCATTTACACAAAAGCATGCACAGCTAGGAGTTAGGTCTGTTATCAAAAACTAGGGAAGGGATTTTCTACCAGTACATGGCTAATCAAAATATAAAATACAGAATACTGAAAAGGTCACCATGGCAAACAGCTGTATTGTATTTCACTGAATATATTAAGCATTTCATTTCTAATGTCTCATTCCAAAGACAAAGATTTTAATGAAACTGGAAAATGGCATGAAGCTATTTTTATCTGTGTGTGTGTTGCAAAGCAAATAGGCAGTTTCAGAGTCAGGTTGCCATTATTTATCAAGATCTTTGAGGCCACAGGAATCTAACTGGAGCCAACCACATCTTTCATAAAATGGCCATTTATTGCTTTTTTATTATTACTCAAAATAATTAACACTGGCTGCTTACAGTAGTTCCCTCTTTTCTCTTGTTTGTAGTCTACTTTTCAAAACGAAAGATGATTTCAGGAACCACAGCCCCTCTACCCGAACAGGAGGGTCACTGTTCTTTGTGGAGTTACCCGAAGTGCAGAGGGGTGATTACAAGTCTGTAATGGAACAGCTAGATGCAAAACTCAATTCCTTTTTCAGCTTCCGAACTCTATTTTTTGCTAAGTTTGCAGATGCTTGTTGAATTTTATGAGTACATTAGGAAATAAAACAGACTCAGTGATTGAAATTAAATGCCTTAAAGGATGTGCTTTTTATTTGTGCTAAGATCTCACTTAATGCAAAAGATGTCTCTCAAAATTCCTTATTAGTAGCTTGTCGTGCAAAACCATGTACCACAGCCTGTCTCAGGACAACAGGACAGTGAGCTGTCACCCTCCTACTGTGCTTTCCTGAGAGCCCCACAGCCGGGCTCCTTGGGCCCGGATACCTCTCTGTTAAAAGAGCATTAAATATGTCACGTACCATGGGATGGGAGTATCTGCAGCAGCAGTATGTGCCTGGTAGGTCACCATGTGGAGTGGGAATGGAGCTCCTTGCTCACCTGGCCACGTGGCTGGATCCTGGGCGTGGTAGAGCTACTGTTAAGATGGATGTGCCTTGCTTGTGTGTGCCAAGGAGGATGGGGATGTAGGCCCTGCCTTGCCCCTGGTTGTGTGCTGTGCCCAAAGGATTAGGTTAGAATCATCCATAGGTGGGAATTACATGGGCAAAGGCTTTGGCGTAGAGTACCAGCATACTGCAGGCTTTGTTTAGCTTGTCGTTCTTTCCTAAGAATCATTACAGATTTGATAATATTACATTTAAATTTAAAAAAAAAAAAAGAAAGAAAATAAAAATCGTAAGAGCAAATATGTTTTGTTTTGTTGCTATATTTGTAGCCTTAGGTTGTAGATTTGTGAACAGAAAGAAGTCTGGTGAGGATAAATGTTGTCTCTACTAGCCTGTTAAAAGTACACATCTACAGGACACAGTTTCTTTATGCTAGGATTCAGCTGAGGTGGAAGTGGTCCATAGCATTTGTCCGCCTGACAAATGCTTAATTGGATAATTTGTGGGGTGAACAGGGGTATTTTTGAGCAGTGATTTGACATGTTTCTAGTGTATCTACCTCTGCGCTCCTCCCCTTCCTTTAATTATGTAAGAGACTTAACTATGTAAGAGATTTTGTTTTGAGTAGTTGTAATTAAGAGTTCAGTCAGTAGCAGCTATAGATTATTCATGAATCATCCTTTCTCTTTTGACAGAGAGCAAATTGTGCCACCATCTCAAATCTTACAGCAAATATTTCACATTTCCAGTCCTACTGGGACAAATGCAAGAGGCAAATATTTATTTTTCTTCTAAGCCAGGAAGCAGTCGTGCTGCTGGGGAAGACGAGGTAATGACATGTGCTTCGTGCTGTTTGTCATGTCCCAAGCTCCAGGGATCTGGGTTCTGCTCACTGGGCAAAACCATCCAGCAACGGATACACCTGTAATTGTAAAGAACGAGGGATCGTTTGCAAGAAAGCTGAGTGTTTCAACAAAGCCAGTGTAGGTAGGTGTGCTGGAATTACAAGCAGAAAACAGCAGCCGTTTTGGCTCGAGTGCTGCAGAGCAGGGGCTTCCAGGATTCGGGGACCAGAGCTTCCCACTCTGTTACCCCTGGGGGAAGCTGCTTTCCACTGCCTGCAGAGAGCGTGTGGGGGCAGTAGCATGGCCAGGCTATAGCTGTTTTTTGTGAAAACCCTCCAAAGCATCCCAACTAGTTTTGTATGCTCAAAAATACTTGGTCCTTTAAAAATAAATAAACCCCCAAGAAGCCATGTTTCAGTTCATTATGTGTACTGAAAATTCCCCTTACAGTTTTTGTCTGGATATGGATCTTTTGGGGACTGTAATAACGTAAGGGCAGTGTTCCTTGTTTTTATTTTTCTGTCGTAAACTCTGGAGTCGTTATTTCTATATGTTGTTACGCTGCTGGTTTATTTAACTGACATTTGGAGCAGAGAGAAGGCAGGTGCACTAATGTAGGTGGGATTATACGCTAAATACTGAAGACTGGCTGGAGTTCTGAAATTTGCCTCTCTGTGAGGTTTGATGAGCCAAAAGGCTCTTACCGAGCCTGATGAGGTTTTGTGTACATAAGGGCTTATTACCATGAAGCTAGTTAAGGACTAAGAGCACAATCTATTTAGTGTGGGGGGATATGGGCTTAATTAATTGTTTAAAATGTTTTTTGTTGTGGCTTTGCTGTATAATTATCAGTGTCTCAGACATTCGTGATTTTGAGACTTTTACTGAGGGATGTGGTATTGCTGCTACGGGACAAAAGAGGATATCTGCTTTCAGGCTTTGTTTTTTAAATAATGGTTCTATTTATTTATTTATTTATTCTATATTTTTTTCTTTTCCCTTCTGATTGCCCCCTTTCCCTGTTAAAGATCAATCTATAAAACGTTGTCCAACCCCAACGGTAAGCGAAAAGCTGGGGACCTGAAGGCAAAACTGAGCAATTAAAAAGAAATTAAAAGGATTTCTGAAGTTGATGATGTGGTGATTTTGTTATTTGGGGAACTGTTGATATATTTTATTCAATGTGGTTGGCAACAGTAATTTGAGAAAATGCTTATTTTGCTTTGTTTTTTAAGACATATGCTTATTTTAATGCTTTTTCTTCGAGTAACCTTTTGATGAATTATTGCTTATCTTTTATTTGAGTTGAGGTTTGCTGTGTTGTTCTGCTTTACCTGTCCCCTGTGTCCAACCAGTTCCCTTGACATTTTCTTAATGAACCTGTTTTCTTCACATACTTATCCAGGGAATGAGTGTACTAAGTTGATACAGTGAGAAATGAGTGTTTGCTTTTCCTGCTCAGCTGATAAGATTTGTATATTCACATATGCAGGTATTGTGTGGTCTGTAACTGTACTTTGTGTTTCTCATGCATCAATATAAATGGAGGCAGACATAGTTGTGAAGTGTATCCTTTCATTTTATTTTCTATTTTGTTTCAGATAAGTGCAACTTGAGATGATTCTTTTAGGAAATGGGAAAAAATTACACTGCAAAGTATTTTTGATGCCTTTGGTGGGACAATTTTCTGAAGTTTCTTGAAAGTTCTAGATGATGTTTAAGGGAAAAAAAAAAACCCACTTTGAATTTAATACAAACAAGCAACGCATCACCCCACAAACTCATACGACTTACACTAAATAGATGTGCTTCTTAAATATTCTTTTTCATTATGTCAGCGACAAATTCTGTAATTCACTTTGATTGCAATAGATGATCTTTGGTTAGGAAGGGAAGATGTGCACTAAGGAATATTAGAACAGATAAACTATTTCCTTCATCCTGCCTGCTTCTTTGTGTGGGTTGACTTAAAGTTGTCTCTGTTCAGGGATTTTGATGTTCACTTAATATACTAATTTGTAGAGTTGAGGCCTGAGATTGTTCATCTTTTCTGCCTTACTGCAGACTGTTGTTTACTTGCTTTGCTGCTAAACAGTGGCCATGCAAGTATAATGAATGCATTGATTAATCATTTCAGTGTAAATCATTTGTATTCCAAATTAAGTGGCTTGAAAAGAACCGAGAACAACTTTTTTTTTTTTTTTTTTTAATTGTTTCTCTTGCCAGAGCCTGAGCTGTCAGCACCCATCCATCCTACAAATGCATCAGGCACCGACTTCTTCCAACCCCATTCCTAACCACAGAAGTCAAACATCCCTCCTAGGACCTGCAACACTATCTAGATACAAAATTTATGTGTAAAGAAAATTAAGTCCCACTCTGATGTCTTTGAAGGAGAAGACCTTAGGATAACACAGGAGGAGTTTTCTTTCTTTCTTTCCATGTTGGAAGAAGCACACACAAAGCCTGTCACCTCAGTGTCAGCAACTCCCAAAAGGTCTGAAGGCTCAATACAATGTTCCCCGCAGACTGGAGGAGTATTTGGGTGTTCAGCATTACAGCCCAGCACCAAGTAGGTAGCTCTCACCTGCAGAGAGTCTCTCCAAGTGACCTCTGGAGCCTTTTTGAATTCTCCTGGAACATGCTGCTACAAGTGCACTGTGCACTTCAGCTGGGGAAACTGAGGCACAGAACAGTAAAGTGGCTATTAAAAGAGCTGGGAATAACTCAGTTTTCTTGACTTCTTGTCCTGGGCTCTTTTCAAACTCTGCCAGACAAGTAGACCCTAAACACTAGATTCACAAATTCTTTTCAAGTCTTTTACATCAACAGTCAGTGTGAGGGGTATCAGAATTGGGCCTTCGTATCATCTCAAACCTGTTTGTTTGGATTTGTTAGGTCTCAGAGGACAGTAAAGGCAAATGAGATAGTGGCTTTCTTAGAAATCACTATTTCACCCAACAAAATGTTTCTCTACAATAGCAAAGAGCAGGTTTTATTTCTGCCAAAACCTCTGCAACCAAATGGACAAAATTTATCTGTAGCTTGGCAGCCAATATGCATTATCCTCAGGTTCCTTGCTAAACTATTAAAATTAATCAGGTGGCAAACTTTCATTATGCCAGCTCTAATAAACAAGAAATCCAGGCTCCTAGCACTGGAAACATCAGTAAATAGAGCAGTACAATGAAGTGTCTGAGGAAACTCTCCAAAAGCTAGTCAAATCAAATTAAATTATGCATATACCAAACTATTTATTTTTATATTGAATCTTTCTTACAAAAGTATCACAACCTATTATATGCTATATAATAAAGAGCAAATGCCACCAGCTTGGGGATGAGACTGCTCTGTGTACCCCTTTGGCAGTTCCATCAGCATTGATGGTGATGTGGGAATCAGCATCTATGGGTAAATTATAAGGAAGTTAGGCTCAGAGAACATGCTTTTCTTATTAGATAAAGAAGGCTAAATAAGGCCATTGCCTAGGAATAGATTGCAATTTGACACAAGAGTCAGGAAAATGCAAGCAAAATTAATCAGTCAGCAAGAAGAGATACATTCAGGGCATTGTTTAAAATAATAGAGTTTAGGTATCGTTCTCACAAGGTTCTCAGGTCAAATAGGTCTGGAATGAGGATAGAAAAGCTGAAACTCTGGCACTTAGAATCTGTTAGGAGCGCACAGCACCAAAAGATCAGCGAATTACTCAAGTACTGGATGGAGCCCGTATTAGTTTAGCATCAACGAATGGAAGAGAATGAATCAGAAAGCATGAAGCTAATAAGAGACCTTGAGGTGCTGTTGACTTTAAGTGCCTGAAAGTTTACAGGAACCTCTCTGAGAAGTATGACTGCATCTATAAAGCAAGGGAAATAATAGGCTGTAGTTTCTAAAGGAGCAAGGTAAGCCAAGCAGAATTTTATGTTCGTATGAGGACATCCAACCTCCTCAGGCTTTTCTGAAATTTCTGGGGAAAAAACTACTCGGGTTTCTGAGACCCCTGGATTTAACCAAAGTGCCCAACAAAGAAAATACTCTGAAAAGCTGATAAAAAACAAAAAAACAAAAAAAAACAAAAAAAAAAAAAAAAAAAAAAACCTGGGTACTTCCTGATGGATGCTCAGTCAGAGGAAGCTCAGTATAATAGGGATTTTTACAATAAGGATTTTTCTGTGTCAGAGCCTGGCAAATTTTTCCAAAGGTGGTAGACTGAGAAGCAATGCATTTGTTTCTGGCATGCCTCTGAGGAAACTCATCTGTGTATGTGCCAGGCAGCCAATATCCACATGGTGGATTCAAGCAGTCCTGGCACCACCGCCAAATCCAAAAGAAGAGATCTGCAACACAGCACTGGAGAGATTTGTTCACTAAATTGAGATTAGGCTCAACAGCTGCAAAGTCTTTGTGGCTGGCACTTGGGGAATTAGCAACTTGCTGCAGATGAGGGCTCTCACCTGGCAAATTAATTTCCAGTTTTAAATGGATCCACCCTGCCTACTGCCTGAGTCTGGCTGTTGTGTGGGTCCCAGCACTACCTGCAGGTAGGTACTGTTTTGGTGCTGCCTGTGCAGACTGCTTTGGAAATGAGGCAGAAGCTGCCTTCTTGTTTATTTAATAAATGAAACTTTTAGGCACCAGTGGGTGCATTTATTCTGTTTTTCTTGGCACTTGCACATTTATTTGACTATGCTCCTCCCTTAGCATGAGTGTTGATGGAAGGTGGCAATTACATTAATCATCTGTGCTGTCACCCCTTGTTTTGAATCTGCTCAGGGTAAGTGCTCTTCCCAAAATTCTGTGCAATCTGTTCCTGCACACGGAGAATGTTTACCCAGCAATGCAGGACCACCTCCAAAGCAATCTGTGAATTTAGTAAAGTCACCCACAAAGAACAAGAAATAGATATTTTTATGTATGGGACTGGTAGCCAACACTTTCAGAAAACTAATCTAATAAGAATTTTCTCTGGTTTTGGGAAAGTTTATTTATTTGTTTTCCTTGAAGTCGCCTTGGTTGTTGTACATGATGAGAGAGCCTTTGGGTTTAATGCAAGGCTGTCTGTTGCATTCAGAGTACAATTTCACATGTCAGTAGCTCATGGAGGGGTTTAAAGTTGGTGGCTTTTTAGGATGGGGGGGGGGGCATGGATTTTTTTTTTTGTTTTTTTTTCTTCCCAAAATACAGACTAGATATTTTGTGTTATTTGCGAAGGAGACTCTGACAGATTGGGTAGAAGATCAGCCAGTCATAAAGTGACAAATTTGATGATTAAGATAGTTGAATTTGGTTTTGGTTTGGACATTAAACAAATGGAGTGACTCATACTAAAAGAGGACTGACTGCTCTGCAAAGTGTGCGTGGTAGAAAAGGCTGCTCTTCATCTTGCACAATGTGCTGAGCATATCAACAGCCCAGGCTGATTATCAGCTGGTGTGGTGGCTTAGGAGGAATCTAGTGAGGAGGAAAAACCTATAATGCCCTGATCTGTTGGTGCCTGGGCCTCTGCTCAGAAAGTTTTGTAAACCTGCCATGTGGGGCAGACAGAGGAAATAGTACCCTGTAAAAATTTTGTGTGTCCTAGAGAGTATTCTGCTCGGGGATGACAAAATGGGATACAGAGAGAGTTGTGAGTGGCTTCAGGGAAAGGGAAAGCATTTGAGCTTCCCCTTCAACTGCTATGGTAGGATTTTAGCTGACACTGGAGAGCCAGTATTCACAAAAATGTCACAGTCAGGTCTGTATAGAGAGAGAGGGATACTATTATTATTATTTTGCATATATGTATCTTTTGGGAAAACACAGTGGAGAAATATTGGTGGATCCACCATTAAGATGTTCAGGCCCTGCAATTTCAGGCATCAATTTAATCAGGCTGATCAGAGTTAACATGCTAGTCTGAAATGAGATAATACGTTGTTCCTAAGAAGGAAACGCTGGCAGACTGGAAGAAGCTGGACGGTTTTCTGGCAACATCTTTTTATATTTCTGATCCAGGAGGCAGGGTAACCAACAGAGAGCCCCCTGCCAAGCCTGCTCTTCCTCTGATCAAACCCCAGGAGCTCGGCCCTCCGGTACAAAGCAGCACTCATTTGGTTGGCTGCCAGTCAGCAGGGCCTGAGTTGGGCTCTGGTTTCTGAGAATCAGTTATGTTGCACCAAGTCCCAAGCAGAAGTTCGATCCGGGCAATGAAATAAAATTTGCTTGCAGAAAAAACCCATGATGTCGGAGAACTGAATCAATACAGACACCCATTCAACCTTGGGCAAGACTTGTCAAATCTCATAACTTAAGCAACTTTGGGTCTGCATGAGAGTCTGGCAGAGAAAAACACTGGAGTAGGAAGCAAGGCAGATAGTTTGGCTTTATATCAGGTGTGTCCCACCAGCACCATGTCCTGCTACGTACCTGCTCTTGGGTGCTGGGTTATATTCACTGTGCAGTGTAGCACAGTGACTGGGAAGATGACTTTGAATACTGAACGATGACGTGGGAGAAATAAATTTGATTTGTGGCTTTACCACAGGCTTCCCATTGAGTAGGCAGCTTTGAATGTTGCTTATATGCTCTATGCTCTGTGCCTCAGCTGTGAGTGCCATGCAATTAAAACTTGAGCTGCTCAGCTGGAAGAGTGGTGGTACCTTGAAACAAGATAACCATTAATTTCTTCTCTTTGTACAGGAATCACAAAGCCCAGCCCTGAAGTGCTATTTTTATTGTGGTATTATCAAGCTGCCAACCAAGAATGAAGACCCAATATAGTGGGAACAACACAATGGGAGAATAAGACTCTCTTTTCCCTAAGGTATTTGTTACTTTAAAGGCTCATCTAAAGCAGAAACTTATTCTGGTATCAGATAAAGGATAAATAAAACTGTGTAAACCAGTACAGCATCATGGGGATCCTCTGATGCCAGATTAAGAACAACTTCTTTTTGCTTGTATTTTTTAGTTTGTTTTCAGTTATTACACTTTTTTATAGGACTGCTATCAATGAAATAGTTTAGACTGGCATGATTTACTTCCATAAACCCAAATGTATGGAGTATTCTCTTCATCTCTTAAATTTCAGTGTGTTGTGTAGCTGTTCTCTGCTATTTTATATATATGTGTGTGTACATATATACACATGTGTATATCCTCTATATCCATATATAGATATGGATATATATATACATATATATATACATGTGTATACACACTCTATATCCTTCCAGAGCTGGCTGTATTTCACCTGTGAGCAAAATGATTCCATAAACCATGCTCTGTAAAGAAGCTGAGAGCCTTTCAAATGACACATGCTCCATCAGTGAATGGCAAATTGTTATGGTGGGTTTTTGTGATACATGAGAGAATGACATGATGAATCTTTCCAGGACAGGGATAGAAGGGCAGGAGGCAGGTGGCATTGAAATGGCTCCCAGGGAACAGAGGGGATGGACGGATTCTCCCATGATGTAAAATCCAACAAATTCATTAAAAAGTTACTTTAGTCAAAGATCTGACCCATAAGCTGCTCCTCATACTATAACTGACATAGTAGCTATTAGCTGAACCTGTTTAACAAATCTTCATCTTTATGATAAGCAGTTTGAGCTTCTTCTGTATTTTAATAAATGTTTGATATGATTAAAAACATGAATTTAATTAATAGGGAGAAATCACATGGTTTCTTTGTTAGTATAAGGATGTTGTGTCCAACCTAGTTCTGTGTATATTAGGAAGGAAATAGGAAGGGAGGACTGTAATGCAGTAGCCAGCTTTTAATATACTATGAACTGCTGATAGGGTGAGAGCCACTTGTTCTAGTGATTTTCTCATCATTTATATATTCAGTTGCATCTGCTTCTAAATAAAACTCACAAACTGATCTTAATTATTTCTAAGCCTATAACTATAAGGGGTATATTTTAAAAAAGCAAACCCATCTGACTTAAATCAGTACATTAAATAGTAGCATTTTAATTAACTCAGAAATATTTTCTCTTATTTATTGTGATTTATTTTTCCTCTCTTACCTAGCTCTTAAAAGCAGAATGTTATGGGTTCCCCATGGAATTCTGTTACTATAGTGAAGGTTTTCACTGAAGTTTGAACAGACAAACCCTTGAGGGTATTGAAAAGTTTTCTGCCAAAAATTAAGTATTTCCAGGATTAATGGAAACATCCATTCCAGTGATTTGTTATATGCTATTCACAGTGTTTTAATGCCTCAGCAACTTGATTCAAACTTTCAAGTGTCTGTAGAGCTGTGTTCAAGATATTTCTGCAATGCTCGTTTCATTTCACAGAGCAAATCTATTCAAATAAACAGTATGCACAATTAGGGAGCTTTATTTCTCTGAGATGCAGCTACAGGACATAATCCTGAGGGAAGGGAAATTCTCAGCTTCTATAGACTTATGTTGCTTCCAGGTAGCAACAGAGACATCTGACAGACAGCAAAAGTGAGAAAGATTCAGGAAGTTGGAATACAAACAATTCTCAAATTCCATCACGTAGTTGACTCAAGATAGTTAATAAAGCACCAGGGAAGACTTCTGGGATTATGATCCTCGCATGGGAGGAGATAATAAGAAAACAGTGACATCTGTGCAGTTCCATTAGGCAAATTCTTGGAATTTCATTAATGGAGCTTTAATGAGCGGAAGACATCTTGTCAAGGCTGATCTGTGTCTCTGGAACCTGGATATCAGCAGTTTATGATGGCCCTAATCTTCATCCTCTGAAGTCAATGGCATTGTAATCATAACTTATTTCCTGCACTTCTCATGTAAAGTAAGTCTGTTTGTACTTTATACAAGAATTAAGGGCTTATGAGAAGTCTTGGGCTGGCAGCCCTAGAGACTGAAATTCTGTTTATTCATGGAGCAGGCTGAGCTTAACTGAGAGTAGTTCTGCTACTTCATCTCAACCTGTTGGGCTGGGACTCTCTCTGTAGGCAGGAAGATACCTCAGCAGCAATTTCCACTCTCTTCTGGTTTCCCCCAGAAGTGCTAAGGGAGACTTCTAGCTACTGAGCACTGCTATTTTTTCCTGAGCTACAGACAAGGGCAGAAATAAAAACTTCTAAATTTTATTTCTGAGTATGTGTTTTACTTGTCAGCAAGAAGAGTGCATTACTTTTGTTATGGATATTTGGTCCTGTTCGGACAAATTTCCTCTGTCTGCATGAGAAGTTAAATTTTAAAGAGCCAGGTTTGCAGACCACTGAAGAGCCCTCAATGGTAATGGATTTCTGTTGCAACCAGCGAAGGGCACACTGGAACAATGACCTCTGGGTGAGAGGTTCAATATCCTCTTACCAAACCTCAGAGGCCTCCAGTCATATTGATGGATTTCTTTCCACGTTGCTTGGATATTAACTGTATACTAGAGAAGAAAAACCGAAACTGTAATCTGTGAGGCAAGAAACGTCTTTGAAGAAAAACAGAAAAGTGTTAATAATTTTTTATTAATATTTCGAAATAATAGTTCCATGGAGCTGTAAAAGAGGCAATGCACAGAATATTAAAAATCTTAACAGTTTTAAAGTGAGAATTTTAAATATCCTTGGGGAAACTGATGAAGTTTGGTGGTTATTTAGAGTTTGTACTGTGTGGTATGAGGATGTCAGTTCAAACACAAGTATAAGCTAGATGCCTTAGTCCAAAAATCATTCATTCACTGGTAATTTGCCCTGTGACAGAATAAAATGTGAATTTTTTTTTTTAATAGGATTAAAATAATATTTCAGAATGGATACATCTTGGATTTTATGAGCGGCAATAAATGCAATTGAGGCTGTAACATTCATTTGGAAGCATGTGTACATGCGTTTAGGAGGCAGAATTTGGTAAGCATCAATTTATATCTGGGTCGATACAGTCATCTTCCCTGGGTTTCACCTCTGATTGGTAGCACTTCAAGGAGCTGGGAGGGATTTCTTTCTGTGAAACAGAATTGCATAGGAAGAGTGGAGCACGTTGGGGGATTAATATCAGGTATCAGGTATTGCCTGTTCTAATTGCATCACACACCAGTGCTTGCTCTAGGGAGAGAGGCTTATCGAAATAAATGAGTCCACATCTTGGCCACAGTATTCAGGTAGTATATTTGAAATTTGCCATTTAACACCTGGCATCATAAGATCCTTATTTAAATGAAAAGTTTGAGGTATTACATGAACAACATATATACATAAGCCATTTTCTCCTATGATTCTCAAAACGTACTGAATAAATGCTGGTATCTCTTCCTAGAACTTGAGCCTAAAAAAGAATGAGATCCCTCTGTTGCTCCTAGGTAATGGAGTTATTTTTTCAATGTCAGTGATAGGGACTAGTATTTCTGGCATGCTGACAGACAATAATAAAGGTCATAACACTTGCTGTCTCCAAACTCCCAGTGACTTGAATGGGAGTTTCAAGTGCACAGTATTGAACCGAAGAATTATGGCTTGAGAGAAGCGTGTCTGCTAATAGTAATTTCTGATAAACACCAGGTGAAAAAAACCCCTAACGCTTCTGAAGAAAAGGAGAAGAGGGAGAGTGGAAGCTGTGTGCAATTTCTTCATTTCTGCTAATATTTAATCCTTGCACTGTGTTTTATCTGTGGACTTCGGATAATAAAGATGCAAGTACCACAGAATAATTTTAGGCACAGAAAAATGAGTTGATTAATCCAAGTCCTTTGATAGATACAGGAACTATTTCTCCAGCTTCTAGACTCTTGTATAGCCCCAAGAGAAAGCCAAGGATTTCAATGCTTCCTGTGCTAATTTCTGTATAATTAAACTAAAATGTTTTCTGACAGTGTGAATTTTTGAAAACTTTGTTGTAGTGATTTTGTTCAGGTAAGTAAAAACATTTTCAAATTGTTTTTATTTTTATATATACACACACACATTTATACACAAAAAAATGCCATTTTATTTTTTTCTAGTGAGCCATATTTTGTTCCAAGTTAGTTAATGAATAATTGTTGATAAATATGGCAATCTAATCTGATGTGTCTAAGGCAGGACCAGGTGGACAGTGGGGCTAATGTGCAATACAATCAAATTATATTTGACAAAGCCCCTTGGAGTTGCAGCCTTTATGGATGGATGACAATGTCTTGAAGATCTGCACAAGTTGATTCAGATAGTTTGTGTAGGAAAAACTCTAGGATAGGTACAAATGTTATTATGTAGCTGATGTAATCAAGCATAGCTTGCTTTCTACTCAAAAACCATACTTTCAAAGTTGGCTGTCAGTGTGTTTCCAGTTTCCAATTGTTTGTCACTGAATGCCATTTATTGCAGAAAACATGATTATTTTCTCAGCATTTTGACAAGAAACACAGGGGAACTGTGAGTAAAGCTTCTAAAATATTCCCAGTTTTCATCTTGCTCTGTCACAGAATGACTCGAAGGCTCCCACCCTTTCTCTTCTCTTCAATCCATTGGGCTTCACATTACTCCCAAGATCCTGGACAAAGGGAAACCAGTGAGGCTTGGCTAACCTGGGGATGGAAAACAAGAAGATGCAAGGGGAGTACACATGCCTTCAAAACTGTGAACCAAGCCTTATTTCAACTCTCTGAGCATCGGCAGAAAGGTGGAGAGAAGTAAAAGCACAGCCTATGGTTTCAAGCCATATTTATCCACTGGAAATGGAGAAGACACTAGATGGGATGTATTTGAGATATTTAATAGATGCTAATAGAAGATACTGCGTGGTACCCGACATAAGTTCTGGGTTTCTCTATTTAAATTGTGTTAGAGACTGGAATGTGTACCACAGTACTTATTTCTTTTTTCTGATATCCACAGTTAGCTACCTAAACTGCTGTCAAGTGGGTGCAGGATTGAAAATGCTCCTATTTATACGAATAACCAAAAGCTTTGTGGCCAGGGAGAGAGAAAATCAGCTTACGCTAATTATCAGAAGCCAGCAAGGTAAGGCTCGCAGAAGGTAAATCTGTATGTCTGCTGCTGTAGAAATTGGTGCGTGTGGGGAACCTTTTAAAACCATTTTTCTCTGCTTTCTCTTGCATGCAGTATAATGGGAACTCTGTTTTCAACGAACAGAGGAGTTTGTAGAAAAAGATAATAAATTTAGTCATTTTCTATTTCATGGCATTATTATACATGTTTTATGATGACTGTACAATGTTTGCCTACCTAGCTCTTCCTCTGTCTTAGAGTGATTAATCTTTTTTTATTCCTGGTTGTAAATTGGTTTGTTTCTTTGGGCTCTTGTTTTGTCAAAGGGATGTTTTGACACACTGCTGAGCTAAGTGAGATTATCCCAATTACATTTGACTGATAATATTTGTTGTCTGGTGCCTTCCATGTAAGTAACTGCATGAAATAAAATGCTGCCTTTCATTTCTGTGTGATCCTGCTTTACACATAGGCAATTTGTACGCAAATTATGATCTTTAATGAAAGAGATTAATTATGAAAATCAGTGACTAAGGCCTGAGATCAACCAGGGGTTTAAACACCCTAATCACTAAGAACAGGAACAGTCAGTGCCAATGTGGGACTGTGGTATTCAGCTCCCTTTTCTTCCTGTGCCTATGGATGGTCTCTGGGAAGTCCTCAAACTCTGCCTCAGAAGGCACGTTTCAGGATTGAGAAGTGACTCCTCTGGGGAGAGTGAACCTTCCTTAATTCTTGGATAATGCTTGCTTAGTGGGGAATGTGTGAAAATAAACTGAATTGTAGTTTTAAACTGACAGCAAAAGTGCTACAGACATACAGAAAAAAAATTCCTAGTTAAGTTCGGACTCTTCTGAGAGTGATCCAGGTCATCTGTTTGGCTTCACCAGTCTGGTAGACAGACCTGTAGTGTCAGCTCCTAACCTGAAAATACGCTTTTTCAGGATTAGACAGGTAATTTGTAGACCTCCCTAGGATAGGGAGGATGTTGAAGACTAATTTATTACATCTCTATTAGCTTTTTCTAAATGAGAGCACAATTAAAAAAGTGGTATTATTTTTAGAAAGTTATTGCTAACTGTTCTTTTCAGCAATCAGATTTTCCATTTTCATATTGTTGTGACATCTCCTATCAGGGTATGGCAGTTGCATGAATTAAGTTAAGTGCTGTTGTTCAGCTTGATTACAAGGAAACTGAAATATGCTCCTCGTGGGTATTATCTGTCATATTGCTAAATACAAAACCAGCGTACAGCTCTGCTTCATTCTGTAAAACCCTTGCTTGCCATGCTCTGAATGTTCTTCTCTGAGGTTCTGAATGTCTCACTACTGCCGATGTCCTCTTATTCCAGTATCTTGTGGTGTTGGACCTTATGGCTGAACTGCATGTGGATGATCTGATATCCTGCTGGAGAAAGTAACAATCTGGGGCTCGCGCTAAAAGAAAGATTTTTGGCTCTCAACTGTTGCAGTGTTGGAGACAAATCTCTCAACCGCAGCTGTGCATGATGGCAGGGGAATATGTAAATATTCTTACTTCTAGTATTCTTCAGTAGTAGATGTTATTTCAATGCTTTTAACATGACAGAGCCCCCAGCAGTTTAGGGGTCCATCGCATTTTCGACCGAGAAGACAAATAAGATGGAGACAGCAAAGCTGTTATTCCCTTTGATCAAATAGAAATTTGAAGAAGAGGGGAATTAAACAACTTGGTTGAAGTCATGTGATGGATCTGCAGCAGAACTAGGAGTTTAAACCTGTACCTATGAAGTACAAGACATCGTGTCTTTTCTTTGTTTTTTCCTCTTATTAACTGTAGCAAAGAGCTGGAAATTCTTTGCAAACAACCAAAAAATAGTTATGTCTTTTAAATAAACCAGACATTTTTGTTCTATCTGTTTAAAAAAAAAATAAAATAATATGGAATCGTTGTTACTTAAATTTGGTAGTTTTCTATAACATCCATGGGTTAGGATGCCAACAGGGTACATCAGCCATCCAAGTATTAGTATTGGAAGTGTCTGATGATGGGGAATGGATTGCTGTCCTGCAACACATGGATTTTATTGTGTTTTGGATTTCTGAGATTGCTAAGGTCTTTCACAGGAACACTCTTCAAGTACTCTAATCCAGCCCCTTCAAACATGGAAATGACTTTTGTGTTTCACCTGAGGAGGATGCAGGAAGTGTAACTCATAGCCTCTTGACATCTGCAGGCAGATGTTCCCCTCTCAGCTGTAAAACACAACATATTCGTAACCCAGGTGCCAAAACAGAGCAAAACTTCTATAATCAGTAATTCCACTTATGCCCCCAAAGTCACAGTCCTCACCTTTGTGAGTGCTTGGAGGTGATTAAAAATATTAAGATTAAAGTACTGTGATTAAGTCTTTTAATGTTCCAAGTTTCTTCAAAAGTTTTGCAGAATTGTTTTCTTTCTGTCCTCCTTGTGTCATCTTTAACATGGCCTGTATGCTCATGCCTTCTGTGCATTGTTTATTTAATACCTGTCCTCGTTTCACTTCTATGACTGAAGAGTCTATTTTAAGCCTCCCGGAATCTTTTCTCCAACTGGTTAGAGCCATGTTATTTTGCGTGCCCTACTTTGAAAACATGTGCCTCAAGAATGACTCAGGGTCTTGAGGAGCTATAACATGGAGGCATAATAGTCCCCCTCAGACTGAGAAAATTGGCTGCTCTCAACTGTAAAAGCATGCTTTTGTTTTCCAGCTCATACAGAACGTATGTGCAAGCACTGGCTAGCCTTACATTTTAGAAGAAAAATTGCACCGTCAAAATGTTTAGCTGTTTGTGACAACCTCCACCACCTGCTTTATAAAAGATCTTTACAGCAAAGAGCGTGTAAGGCCAAAACAACAGAGAATTGATTCTTTAAATTCTAGATCTCTGCTTTGAATATATTTTCCTCTTTAATTCCTTCCTTTCCTTCCCCAGTGACCCAGTCGTGATTTCACATTGTCCCTCTGGTCATGCGCTCCTGATAACGTGGGCATCGTCTGGCTTTCAGGGTAGGACTGAGACCTGAACTGCGGCTGACTTTTATGTAAGTGCTGACTAAATTAGTTGACCCAGGCTGAGGTACTCAGAAAATAAGGCAGTGTATGTGGCATACGTAATAAAAAGATTTTTGTCTCCTAAATGATAGGATTCCAGGAAATGAAAATTTCATTGCGACCTGATTAGAAGCCTACTTTCTATTTAAAGAAGTTGTAATTCAAACAAGCTTTGAAATGAATAAAGAATTTCGTACTTTGAATTTTCTGCGTGAAGGGCTTTCAATTTCAGCTGTGTATGGTTAATAATACCTGGACAGAAAGCCTCTGTGCGGTCACATTCAGGGGCTGATGTCTACTTTGCAATCGAATCCTTAGCAAAGGGCAGAAAGGTTTGTAAGTCAGCCCCTGAGGAAGTGAGCAAAGTCACTCTCACCTTGTGCCTCTGCTGTCCATCTGAAAAAGGAGGGAGTAGCTGCAGCAAGTTGTTGCTTCCTCAGGGTGTGTGTGTGCGCACTGTGCCTGTTGGTCAGGGGATGGAGCAAGGTACTTGAAGCTGTTCCTGAGTGCCCCTCAGCATGTTTATCTTCAAAATGTCCCTTGGAGGTGGAGTAGTGGTTTTGTTCCCACTTCCCACACAGGCTGCAGGGTGGTCTGCACCCTGCGGGCTCTGTGGAGCAGTACTTGAGGCAGCTGAGTGCCAGAGGCAGCGTGCCTGCCTTGCTTCAACACTTCTCCGGAGGAGCAGGGCGTGCTAACCTAGGCAGAGCTTCACAATTGTTACTGGTGCTTTTTAGGTGTCTGCTGCCTGCTGCTTACACTGTGATTGACAAAATCTCACTTCAAGTCAGTGCCCACGTGTGGAACTCAGTCGCTTCCCCGGCTCCCTGATGGGTATGTGAACATCAGAGCATCCTCCTGGCTCTCCTGTCCAGCTGTGGGCATGCAGCCAGGGAGTGTTTCTATGGAAGCTGTTTCTTTCTCCTTGCAGAAATTAAGTCTCAGTCCCCCTACTTATGTCAAAAAGTCCTCATGCAGTAGCAGTCACGTTGTAGGTTGTGAGTTGCGGTTTGTCTTAGCTTGAGTACTGGATTTTCATATCGTATTAAGTAGGAACCTAATGTTGGTGCCTTTTCAACAGGTGACTTAAAAGTCTGATGTTAACTATTCTAAGGAATAAACTGTGCCTCCTTTTGAAAACATCTAGTGTATTTATTTAATATTGACCTATAATCTTAGAAATGACTAGTCCTTCTACATGGTTAACTTGACAACTTAAAAGACCTTTCAGAAACAGCGAAGTAATTACTCTGTAAACCAGCATTTTCTAAAGTGGCAAAAGATGGGTTCCTAGATCATTTCAAAAAAAATCTTTTAAAAAGCTAGCTGATGATCCTCAGAAGTTTAGGAGTGTTTCTACAAATGCACTGTTTTCAAGCTGAAAAAGAATACAACTGCTTAAAGGAATGAATTACAGCTATCAGCTAGCTTCAGAAAACATTACAAAGGGTGAAATAAAGTATTTTATAATAAACAGCATCATTTCTTATCCAGTCATAGTTATTTATTTTATAAAAGATGTCCTTGGTGTGGCAAAGAAACTAATGGATTGACTTATGTATTTTTAGACTGCATCCTGTGCTATAGTAGTTTTAAGAGAAGCTATTGAAGAAGGAAGAGGAGATGAGAAAACTCTTAAGCCAAGAAATGAATCCAATGCATTAGTTTAACTAAACATGCCTTCAGGCTTTTTTTTTTTTCTTTTTCCCACAGGAGTAGGTAATCAAGGTATTCTGCTATGAAAAGTGCTTTGTTTCAAAAAGAAAAGAAGAGGAAAAAAATCACTAGGGAGAGCATTAAACTTCTGCTTGACATATGAAGGTTTCAAGGCAAGTGATAGGCAAAATTTATGTGATTAATATTCTTGCTTTCATGCTGCACTCTCTGTCCTGTGACCAAAAAATTGGAGTACATTTTACACACCATTATGCAGTAACATAAGAACAGGGTCTACTTTTATTTTTTCTTGAAAGCTCGTATAGCCACTGTTTGCATTTTTTATTCCTTTTATGTACTGCTGTGGGACATTAAAATACACCATATTCCCTTCAGAGTTGTATAAATACTGAAGGTTAAATTGTACAAATGGTCTGTGTCTAAACACTTGATATCAAATCTATGCAGCTTACCGAGGAAGATGCTTTAGAGAACCAAATAAATCTCTTAGTGTTCATGTGCATATGTGTATTCATACAGATGTATTGTGTCCTTATTCTAGCCTTCCTGAAGTAAGAAAGAGCTCTGTACTTCCTATAGCAAGGAACAAGTTTTGCAAAATGACAAGGAATCAAGATCCATAAAAGTTTGACTTTCTCATCAATGCACTTTGTTCACAATCTGCAAACTTGATTTTAGAAAATGTCTTTCATTAACTGCAGGAGAAAGTTTATATTGCAGCCATTGTGAAGAGCATAGAGTAATGGTAAACATAATGAGTTGATTTCCATTCTGTTCAAGAAAGAAATCCAAAGATTTATTGTTACCTGAGTTACGAAAGTGTTCCTCAAAACTTTTTCTCAGTGGAAAATAACATGGGGAATATGCTCTTTAACAGTTAAAATGCTGTCCTACTGCAGGACAGCATTTTGACTGCTTCATTATTACTATTTTTCAATAAAGAATTGCATATAGAAGCATTTGAAGAATAAAATTTATCTCAGTATTTGGATCTGGTTAACAATTTTGATTTATAAAAATGTTGATTTCAATGCTGTTAATAAATTGTGGGTAAAACTAACTGATTTCAGATGTTTTACAAAGTAGTATGTATAGTCTTTATAAAACAAGCAACTTTTTCAAAATACTAATAACTATGAACCAAATCTGAACTTAAAATTATTTACTTCACTTGTCTATGGATCATTGCTAACCGTTGACTTACAATACACTAGCAGATGAAACCCACCTAATGCAATAATTCATATATTCTAAAAATAAAGTTACATTTTAACTTGACTGAATTTTAATCAGTTCTTGTTATTAGATCGGGAGTAAAAAGGAGCCTAACAAGTGTTTTGGAATCTCTCTGCCTTTAAGTGGAGCTCTCAGAACCACGCAGCAGCTCCTGGAGGGATTCCTTTTTATCTCATTCGGAATTACATTAAGGGTGTGTACGTGCATTCAGAGCTCTTGGAAATGTGATGCTTACTATCCAAAACCTACTGCAAGTTATTAGCAACAAAAGACATTCTCTCTTCAGGTAAAATATGTAGTATCCATATCCTGTAATTCGGGATTTGGCCTCTCATTTCAACCAGAATCAAATCACTCTAATTGCAAGAAGCAGTTTGCTACAGGACAAGAACTGTAAAATTCAGTATTTTTTGTATTTCTGAGTTGTTGATTCAGTTTGTCTGCACAAACAAGCCCAAGAATTCAGATTGGAATTGTCAAAACACAAAAGCATTTCAGTATCTCATAGTGTTAAGCAGGAAAGGGTTTTCAGATTTGGTTCGAGATGGGCCCTTAAGGCCTTTGGACTGGGCCTGTTTTCTCATTGTGAACTCCAACAATACAGTTGTTGGATTGTGGTGCTGCTATTTGAAAGAACAAGAGAAACAGAATTGATTGTACTTAATTTAAAAACCAGGGATGAGGATAAAAGTAGACATTGAAGTTATTCAGTGCTCTTGGTAAGGTTTCAGGGGGAATCACCTTCTTTCCTCCTAGTAACAAGGCAGACTCAGGCACGCTATTCCGTTTCATATATGAGTTTAGCATGACACCAAAAACATCCAAAAAAAACACAACACATCTATGATTTATTTAGCTGAGATCAAAGATATACAGCTGCAAAGACTCTAATTAAAATTTGATGATGCAGCAGGCAGGCTACATCTATTATTTAATTTGGAGGTTGTGATCTTACACAAAATTAGCTGCCAGATTTCACTTGCACTCTTGGGCTACAAATACACTTGTACTCAATCATTTTGATATGAGGTTGAATAGCCAAAATTTCACAACAGATCCTCACATGTCCTATGTGGAATTTATTGTCAGGAAGGGAGCTAATAAATTTCAGCTTTGGACCAGCTCAGATCCATTTCTGACGACATGTTGCTTAGCACTAACACAGTTCAACTTGTTTTGCTCCAAGGACCAAAACTAGTGTATTTTGAAAACATGGCTGATTACTGAGGCGTTTTCACAGTGGACTCAGACACAGCTTTTGACCTTCTCAAACTATTTAATGAGTTTCTGAAATAAGCTTTAGAAAACTTTTTTAGAAAAAGTTCTAGCTTACTGAATAATTCTAGCTGTTTACTTCATGAAAAGGAGCAGCATAGAGGTCCACAGTCTAATTAACACTCTTTTTTGTTTTCTCCTTTTTCTTCTTTAGAATAAGAGAAAACATTGCCTCTCCATAATCTCATGATAGAAGACCAGGTAAGAAATTACTAAAATAATGAATTTTCATGGAAAATTGTTACAAATCAGTCACATTATGCATAGCATTCCCTTGTACAAACAAGGTGGCCTTGAATTTTGGCTAACCTTGTACCAAATCAACAAACAGCCCTGGAGATTAACATCCTTTTACCAGTAAGTATGATTTCTACATGTGGGTGGTGTGTGTTCTTCTAAGCAAGGTTTGACTTTAGCTGTGCTAATAACCAGCTAACTTAGGTATGTGATACTGAAGCAAAGGTAGAATCTGGTGCAAAAAGCCCAACTCTGATCAACGGGCAGCCAGCTCTGTGGAACGGGACCATCCATTCTCCCTCTAGCCTTGCACTCCAAGTCAAGCATGTGCTAATTGGTCCCATCTCTCAATCTTGCTGTGTGCCTGTCTTCAGAATTATTACAGTTTCTCTCTACCTTGCTTTGTGTCCATCTTTAGAATTACTATAGTTTTCACATCAACAGTGGAATTTTATCTGAAGTTATAGACTGGCAATTTTAGTTCTGGTTATCTGTTCCACTGGAGATTTAAGCTAAGTTCTTTTATACTATAAAGCAGCACTCACATGGCTGGGCACTTCTTTTAGCTTAGAAATGGCCATCATTAGCTGTGAGAAAGGTAGCTTCTGCTTCTTAGCTGAAATTGATGTCTGTCTACAGGAGTATTCCTAGTTCACTTATTTGTGCTATTGTGTGAGAACACTCAGATGCTGCTATATAACCTAGCTCTGCATCTTTCAGGGTGTGAGAATGGAAAAAAAATCTTGCCTGTCCTAATTTCAACTTCAGACCTGTACTTATTTCTCTGCAGCCAGGACAGGGATGGTGATGACTACAGAGAAAGTGTAGTGGGACTCTGCTGTTTGGCTCTGAGGTTTAGGGAGGAGAACAAAAGTAGGCTGAGAAATATTGATCTCACTTTCTTTAATGCCTTTACTGTTTGGTCTGGGAATTTGTTGTGAAATACAGAAGATGTCACTTGCAGAATCCACAGGGTTTACTTGAGATCTGGTACCTTCGCTAAGTGCATCAAGGGAGTCTGAGAGAATGGCTGTCCTTCATTACTTGCTGAGATACTCCTCCATAAATCTCATTTCTTTTATGACTGCTGAATGTGTTTGTACTTCTCTTTTTTTGAAGGTACCCAGTGGCCTAATTTTGGCTTTCTTCAGCTAAAAACCAATCCAAAATCAACCCCAGATGTTAAGATGACTTTTTTTATATTGTTTTTATTTTTATTTTAACAAATAAAGTAGAAAGAAAGTTCTCTTTGCTGTTATGGTTTTGAGGAGGATTTTGCTGTTTGGCAAGCTATTTCCATGTGAGTTTAACGCTGTTGAAATATGATGCAAATGACTGAAATAAGAGATTTTAATAATGTAGAGTGGGCCTAAAACAATGCATATTTTTGATTACTGGGCTGGTTTTTTTTGTTTGTTTAGTATTAGGCTTAATCAAAGAAAAAAAACAAATTTCAGTTAATGAAAGAAAAAAATGTGACCCAAATCTTTAGGGAGATATAACAGTTAATTGGATTTCAAGTACTGTAGCTCCATTCTCAATACTGTTCCATTTTCTTTTCAGGATTACAGTTGTTTAGTTCCATTAGCCTAAATGCACAGGGTCAGCTTTTAAATTACATTGCATTAGTCTACCAGTTTCTTTTGCCTTATTCTTCCTCTTTTGCCTCCATGGCTCCTCGCACGGCAGTGACCTGCCTTGGCAGAGGTCGCCTGTCATAGCCACGAGAGAGATCTGCCGCTGGAACTGACACTGCTCTTCCTAATGACTCCTGCCTTCGTTCAGGGCCTCCAGTGTGTCACTAAGAAGTTAGAGCTCTGCCTGACTCTCAAAACAACAAACCAAGGCTACTATTTGCTCGTTAAAATTAATGTATACCAACAAACCGAGTCTTCCAACTGAAACAAAACAAAACAAAACAAACCCCTTCACTTGGCAGCACTCTGTAACGTCTGAACACAAACAAACAGATACTTACGATTTATATTAAATTCCAGATTAACAAGAAAAATTATTAGGTGTGATGTTGGGATAAATTTATATATCCTGGGGGAAGCATTTTCAGTGCTGGGAAGGATAGGTTCTTCAGCAGGGCAAGTTATTAGGGTTGCATGTCAGTGGCATCATGCAAAGCTGTTATTCGCATGGGGTGTTATGGCTTTCCATATAATGGGATTTGTTAAAAACATTGACTTTCAGTCTTTGAAACTTGTTGGCATTTGATTTTGACAAATACCAAGTACTTTGCCAAGTTTGATTTTATTTTTATTTTTTTATGAATAATTCTCCCTTATTTTCAGTAAGCTCTCTGCATGGTGAAAAACAAGAGTAACGGATTAGAATGATGTTGGCCATTACGTTCATACTTCTAGAGGAATTGCAAAACAATTTGATAAAATACCTAGCAGATTTTTTTTCACTCAATTCTACCTTTAAATTCCCACATCCTTAAAAAAAAGAGAAGCATTCCACCAATATGACTAAGAGTAAACACAGGGAGCAATGAGAAGAAGCTACAAAAGCACTATGAAAGTGCCAATCTCTAGAGGCAAGACATTTAGTTTACCATAACTTTTAAAAAATGTGTCAGCATTGTTTCTCTTTCAAAGAAACATACAACGCTTCAGTGAACTTGACATCTTTTAGAGCTGACCCTATTAATTATTTTTGACTTACTGTGTACTATACATCCACAGGGATTTTCAGAGGATCAAGTACACTATTGTCAAGGGCTTTTATTTCTCTTTCAAATGTACTTGTGTGTGTTGGAGAGTTTACATGTAAAACTGTCTATTAATGAATGCTATGTGATAGAAGGGTTTAGAGAAATAAATGTATCCATCTCGAGGGAGAAATATGCATAGCAGATTAATAAAATGCACTTTACATGTTTTATCTATACTGCTCAGAAGTTCAGACAGCATATAGACTACAATATCTAATTTTCCTGGAGCTCTCAAAGACTTCTAGGATCAGTTCTTCCAGTAGAAGCAGTCTGGAATATGTTCTTCAACACAGAGGACCAAATTCTGTTCTCAGTTTCAAAATCTTACTCCAAATTAACATTGGTGTGACTGAGAACAGATTCTCTCCCTGATATATTGTTTGCTCTTTGGAGACCAGTGACACTGAGAAAGTGATAAAGAGATTGGCATATAAGTATACAGCAAAAAGAAGGGTAATAAAAGTTGGGGAGAGTAATGAGTTGAGAAGAAACTCACACAGATGCTGAGAAAATTCTTTTTTTTTTTTTTTTTCTCAGTCATTCAAGGCAGGAAAGATGTGAGCAATAAGAAGAAAAAGAGAGGTAGAAGGCAAAACAATAAAAATGTGCCTTTGTGCAGTGGAAAGTCATTTCCCCAACTCCCACACATGCACAGGTCTTAAGCACAAAATTTATTGCTTCATGTTTCAAAAAAAAGAAAAAAGAAAAAAAAAGGCCAGAACAAACTAAGGTGTTTTATTTGGTTGTTTTTTGTTGTTGTTGTTAGGTTGTTTGTTTTTAGTGCATTTTATATCTATATCTATATCCATCTATATATTATTTTTTTTTTGTGCAAAGAGAGGTTCAGCTTGGAAATTAGGAGGAATTTCTTCTCAGAAAAAGGCACTGGAATGGGTTGCCCTGGGAGGTGGCAGGGTCAGTCCCTGGGCTTGTTTAAGAAAAGGTTGGATGTGGTGCTTAGGAAGATGGTTTAGTGGGTAAGGGTGCTGGTAGGGGAAAGGTTGGACTAGATGATCTTGAAGGTCTTTTCTAACCGTAACGTTTCTATGATATATATTAATATATATAAAGGTAAACATTTTTTTCAATAATTTTGTTTCTCTCAGAAATTCAGCTGAAGGCTAGGGCACCATGATGAAGATAGCTTATATCCAGAATAAAACCAGCATGGTTCTGAGTTTAAAACTTAGCCAGAGAAATCTGTCAAGGCCTGGCTGCCATACCTCAGCATAGGAGGATTTGGAATACAAGTTGACAAAATCATGAATCAGTGAATTGCCTTACCATTGTCAGATAACACTGATTTATGTTGCAAGACTGAACTTAGAATAAGGGGGCACCATTGATACAATACTTAGCACTATAACATCTGCTTTTTCTTTTTTTTAGGTTTTATAATTCAACTGACAAGCCATGACATACCTATATGACTACTATCAGTTGCCAAGAATGTGGGAAAGCATCAGTACAAACGTACTGGAACAAGATCAACTCATACAGCAATATAGTTTTGCAACACAGACTACCATTTTGGAGTCCATATGGATGGTCTCTTAATAAGGATTTTCTTACATTAATCTGATTCCAGTGTTTGATCACTATCTTTTAATTGTTCCTTTTTTTTTTTTTTTTAACCTCTGAAAAGTGCAATTTCCACCTCTAAGCATTATCCAATTCATCCTTTAGAAGCAACTGCTATAAGTAAAAAAGTAAAAGCAGTGGGTCTGCTAATGGTTGCCTGTGCCAGAATTTTACCCTCTACTTAAAACAGCAGAGATGAACAAAAATTGAGTGCTACTGCAAGGAAAACATGGATTTCTAATGGCATCTTTATAATCAACTGGCAAAACCATAGAAATGGCATTGAAGTAAATGAACTGTACTTCTTACAACTAATTGCGTGATTCCCTTTGCACGCTATACTGCAGGAGAGGAGATGGCAGCCCACGATGATAGTACAGAAGATGCACTAAGTCATGCTTCTTTCATGGAGATAGTGGATTAACTGGAGTATAGCTGAGTAAATTATAATCTTTTACCTCTGTATACTTTTTAATGAGCTCTATAGTGAAGGGCAGCATTACACTAGGCAGCCTCGCTAACACCGTGCAAATTTCTACTTGATTATTCACTATAGTAATGGGGTATAGTCTATAAGACTTCTGTCTTAGAACCAAATAGATGATATAGAAAATCTTGAGGAATACTAAAACTGACTTTGTAGAATTCAAAGCATTGGCTCATGTCTGCCTGCTGTTTGTCCTTGTGGTCTGAAATCCAGCCAGCCTTGCTAGCAAAAGCTAGCAAACTACGTGCGGCTGGTATTCGGGCTTCATGGCCTGACAAAGGAATGCTGAGAGAGCTTTAATATTGCAGACCGTGAGCTGAGTCAGTGACCTACTTCCTAAAAAAATGAACATAGAAGAGATTAGAGAACAGAGACTTCTGAAGAGTTATATTTGAAGTATTTAAATTAGTTGATGGATCAGCTCTGAATCCATACAGCTATACTACAGCCACTCAGAAGAAACTAGCCATAAAGAGCATGGTGGATATTATTATCAATCTGATAGCTTCACACCTAAAGACAGATCTTGGGTAGATTATAAATTATTTTTAAACATTGATATACTTGAGGCTTTTTCTCTGATGACGCTTGTCATTAGTATTGCTTCTTTTTAAACCAAGAACAAAAGATCACCAAAATGTTGTCATTAATACTATGTGAATCATTGTTTAATTAGATTTTTCAACTTAAAGTTTAGTACCTTCTTTTAAAATAAATTAGGTTGGCAGAATAACAATACTTCATTTTTTTTCTTTGCATTTTCCTGCTGGAATATGCTAGAGCCTTGCTCTTCATATGAAATGTTTAGTTTTAAGTGCAGTTTTAGTTTGGGATTTATTTAATATTTTAATTAAGTACGTATTAAAGTTTGCACAAAGATTTTTTTTTTAATTGTAAAGTTTTACTTTTAAATGTTTTTAATGAGTGCCTCAGCTGAAAGAGTTTGAAGAAAAATCAAGTATTTTCTGATTGTCTGAAACCTGCATTCTTCATCTGAAGACAGACTGAGTGAATACTGTGAAAGACCCTAATTCTTCAAAGACTTCTTTGCCCCCACATTGTTCAACAAAGGTATGTATAGATGATAGAAAACACAAAGTACACAAGAACAAAACAAGACACAACAAAGACTAAAACAAAATGAAAAAAAAATACTGAATCCATGGGAATGAACTAATTTTCCTGTCACTTAAGTAGTTATAAAACAAGCCAAGCATATCTGAAGGTGAATGTTAATGACCAAGGAGGCAGACAGATGGTCCAAATTGTCTTTAGGTGGTTCATCATACTTCATTATTCTCAGAAAATTGTCTTTGATAAATGGATATTCAATGTTAAGTGGATTTTGGGGCAACGTATGGGTCACCTTTTGATTACGGTCAAGCAGAGTACATTCAATAGATTTCTGCCACTTCATGACTGGTCACTTCTTTTTCACAGGTTATTTGTACATACTAAACTCCACATCTGTTTCCTTAACTTAAAACCAAAGTGTCATTGCACAGAAACCATGGTTTGTATTGAAGTCTCATGTTCATGACATAGTGAAATTTTCATACTAATATGGTTGCTGGTAGTGCAGAATCACTACTGCAAGCATTGTTATCTCAAGGGAAGGTCTGGATCTTTCATAGAATATTTTGGATCTTGATCTTTTGGATATTTTGGATCTGTATCTTTCATAGAAGATTCTGGATCTTTCAAGAAGTGCTTTAGCATTGCAAAGGACTGAGACAACCACGTTCATGTTTTCTAGGAGCAGGAACTTTTTTTTTCTTGTTGAGTAATGATTGTGAAAAATGTATGCATTGCCAGCTAACCAAATGAAAATGAAAATTAGCTGGCTAGATACCAAATGCTAATACTGATATGACATAGGCTTTTCTTTGGTCTAGAGAAAGACAAGTAAGAGTATCTCAGGAGGAAGAGATGGCTTGTCCCATGACATCTTCCCCTTCCAACTCTCAGCCATACTTGCCATTGATGTAAAGTGTGGCTGAGGTCTGGCTGCAGTTTGGAAAGACAGTCATCGGAATTAGAAACGTAGCACCTTTTCTCTAGCCAAATTTGTTTGTCAAGAGGTCAACAGTCACCCACTTGGCAGTAGTTTCATTCTTTTCAATACAACACAGATCCCCTAGTTACTGTAGTAATGCACATGAAAATTAGGCAAACCAGTATTTACAAGATTTAAGTTTTACGTGTTTTGCAAGTACCAAAATGTAGGTGCAAGAATTTGCTTGTAAAAATTATACTTATGCAGGGGGAAAACAAGGCAGCTTTTTAACAAACTCCCGTCATTACATCTGTATGTCTACTTCCTACTTGATGGGAGTAGACAAAAAAAAAACCACCCATTGACTTCAATTTTGCAGTGTCACAATTCTATGTGTCCTTAGCAGTTGTATGTTATTTACCAAATATTAAAATATTACTGTTGCATAGTGTGTAACGTGTATTAGGCTTCCCATTAATGTATAATATTGTATCTGGCATGCTGTGCCTTGAATCCTTCTATCAATTCACCTGTGTAATTGACCAGCGTCTCATGGGTATAGATACTGCATTTCAGAGAATTTGAACTCCTGCAAGCTGGACAGTAAGATAGTTCTGGCCAATTTAATTATGCAAATGGAAATTCAGTTTCTCAGGAATATATTATCAGCATTACTTCAAAGACTTGCATAGAATTCTCTCCTATCATCTTTTTATTGGTTCTTTTTCTTTGTTGAACAAGAGAAAATGAAATATTACAATACATTGAGAAAAATTGGTGAGAAAATAAATGAGCTAGATACATTTTCAAATGCCTCCTGTTCCAGTTAGAGGCTGGTAAGCCAGGAGTAAGGAGATAGCAATTTTGCTCTGTCTTCCTTTCCTGTTGTGCACATATGCTTTTATGGAAAAATTCTTTGGGATATAAATGGAAACAGCGTTACAGGTATTTTAAATCTCATCACAAATTTAATAGAATGTTGAGGCTGCAGCATTTTAGTATGTATAAAAAACTTTTTTAGAAGGAGATTTTCTCATAAAATCTTTTGTTTTGCAGAAGTTATTCTTAACAATTTTAAAAGATTCAATGTTAAGCTACAAGGGTAACAAAGCTAAATATTTTATGTCCTTCAAAAACTAGCATTCTGAAATTAGCTTAGGAATTGAAGAATAGCTGGCATTTTGCACTATGCGGAAACTTCAAAGTTCTATCCTAATGCATATAAAGTTCTAAAAATATGAAATTAGACTTTCCACATTAAGTATAATTAAGAACTTCAGGACACTGTTGCAGCATCGCTAACAGAATGAAATTAAATACATTGGGATATTTAGACAATTGTTTTATAATTTATTTTAACATTTTGGTGAACTATTCTTCTCTTTCCCCATTTTTTCCAAGCTTTTGGTCTTTTCTTAGGTTTACTAGGAGGAGACCTGAGAGAATCATAGAAAACCCTGAGCTGTAAGGAACCTGTGAGGATCATCGAGTCCAACTCCTGACTCCATACAAGGCAATCTAAGAGTTAAACCATGTACCTAAAAGATTCTTGTCTGAACACTTCCTGAGCATTGACAGGATGGGGCCATATGACAACTTTCTGAGTGAGCCTGTTTCAGGGAAGAACTTTTTCCTAATATCCAATCTGAACTTCCCCTGAGAGCAGCACCCAAATGTCACAAGAGTGCCTGCTTGTCATGTTGGGGCTGAAGAAACTTCTCTACCTACTCTCTCTCTGCATTAGTGCAAGACAGAGGCAGTCACTTGCATAAACTTCACAAAGTAGACTTATTTCCGGGACTTTTTTTATTTTATTTTATTTTTTTTTTAAGGCTGTATTTAATTAGTGCACAATTTCTTTTTGAAAGTGAATTCTTTTAAGTCATTTCTAATCACTCATAGAAGCGGACATATTTATCACTTCAGGTCTTGTTCTCAAGGAGTGATGGTAACCATAATTATAAGTGCAGGTCAGAGCTTATAACATATCCCAATAGCTTTGAGTGCTATAAAGTCATAAAATACCTTCACATTTCCATTTTTATAGTACGAGAAAATCTTTCTACAATGTAAGATGACTTGTAGGTAATCAACCTGTTTCATGATCAGTCAAGAAGTGGACTTCTAAAAGTCTTTAAAGGGCAGGACCACAATGTTAACTCAGGGCAAAAAAAAAAAAGAAAAGTTTTTTGCTGTCATAAACTCAAAAGAAATTGTCCTGCCATTGAGACAGAGCTGACTGAGGGCCACCACCCTCTCGTGTGCTGCTTTGCACTGGTCAATCATTAACAGTAAGATTCATTTCCCCTAATTTTAATGATGTAAAAATAAATTATCTTAAATAATTGCTAAAGGCCCCTCTTTAGTAGAGGAGAAAGTAATTCATACATCCATAGTGTGAATTGTGCCACCTAGTAAAACACCTATGTTAGTGCTCTCTGTAATTCCAGTGAGAAACTAGATGAATAATGTGGATTAGGATGCTCTAGTTAGGTGAAGGAAATTATTCCTAAATGACTAGATCCCTGTGTTTTGCACAGAGATTATGGATAAGCTACTAAAGATCGTTATCATGTTATCTCTCTAGAACAACCGTTCTCAGCATCTTGGTGTACTGGCATTTTACTGTGGCTTAGAACCAGGAGAAATGAAGAAATACGAAGTAAGGCTCTGGCAGTAGTTGCTTAAAAAGAAAGAAAGAAAAAGTGAGTGATAAGTCATTTAATACGTTATTTGCATAAAGATTAAGATGTGTTCCTTAAATTGACTTGTTAAATCCTTACTGATTTTATAGATTTAGCTCAAACACGTATAGAACCAATCGCTTGCTTAGCCAAGAGATCTACTTGGACTATTTCTGTAACATGACAATCAAGTCTGTTTTGTCCACATGACAGGCATCTTTCCAGTTATTTTTTATTACTAATAATTTCACAATTTCAGACCATGAGGCTAGTGACTAAGCTATTGGCTTCTTGGTTCTGTTTTCTTTACTGCCACTGATTGCCTCTTTAATCTTGCATTCCTTTGTCTCTGTTTTCTATAGATCATGAGACTTTTCAGCACAATGCATCATCTGGAGTACTAAGGTACTCGTTGGCTTTTAATCAATCATCCCATTTTTATTTATTAGTCCATTTTCCGTTGACACTATATAACATAAGGCCTTCCCCAATGAGCTGGTAATGAAACCAGTAGGAGCTGTGGATAATCAGTCCTTGTTTGAGAGGTAGTCACTGTCTCAAAGAATTGTGCTAAGAAAGTAATTATAGCCCAAACTGTGAAACTCTCAAAGGCTTTTATGAACATCCTACTTTACATGCACATTTCAATTTACAAGGTTCATTTGAATCAATGGCTAAAAGGAATAATGCATAATATGGGTGACAGATACCCAATACTTCAGATTTACACATTCAGTTGATTCCTTAATGTCACTATTCAGTGACACCATCCATTTCTTCATTGTCTAGTTCATCGGTATAGTATTTTTGATTGAAAGACAGTTTGACACTCCTGCTTTTCCCCTGTGTGGGATTCTTTTACTATCTCATACTCCCTTTTTAATTTTGCACCAAGAATCTGTGCAAACCTGGGGAAGAAAGCACAAAACTTAGTCTTCATAAATGCATGACTGAAAAGTGTTTTTAATGTTTAAGATCAAGTAACTGGTGACAAAAGCTTGCTGGTAGTCTGCTCTTTAACATTAACACAACCTTTGTGATACAAATGTATAGGAAAAAAAATACTCTGTATTGTCTGGCAACTAAACCTTTTAAGCCACTGTTTTGCTGTCTGTATGCCACAGAAACAATGTTAAAATGAGATTTAGAAGCCAAAAATCTGCATACCATTTAAAGTAAACTACATGTTAAATAACATTTCTGCCAGTTTTTAAATTGGCAAACATACCCATCCAGTTCTTGTTAAATATCATTAAAAAATTATGTTCACTGAGAAATATGCACGTTAATTCTTTATGATAGTAGCTAGACAGGCCAGTCTTCAGATTGAAAGTAATTTGCCAAGACTGAACACAAACCACTGAGAATACCTCCCCCAAAAGGCCTACAGGATACAGGGAGGGCAAAAACCAGACAGACAGGGAGCAGAGGGAGATTAAGAAAACAGTATTGGCCAGAATTAAGTAATGATCCTAGCACACTAATTGTCTGATGTCTGATTTTGATAAGCAGGACCGTCTTGAGTTATTTTTAGAGCATGTGCTGCTAATCTGCACAAATTTTGGAGGTGGGACTGTTACAGCATGACCAGGTCCCAGCTCCTCAGGGCCTGCAGGCCCAGCCTGAGGCTCTGCCTGTCATTGCCTCTGTCCAGGCCTGGGTCACCCTGCGGCCACAGTCCCCTAGGGCTGGCTGTGCCCCTTTGGGCATGGAGTGGTGTCCCTGCACCCCTGAGCATCTGCAGCCCCACACACCCCCAAGGCTGCCAAGTTTTTTGTTTGGGATTTTATCATTATTTGTTGTTGTTTTTGTTTTAACACACTTTCACACATAGAGACGGTTCTTTTGTGTGACTGACTGGAACTACGGAGCCCAGACGTTTCTGCAGGGCTGCCGTGGGGCTGATAGGTGGTGGCGGTGACTGCCACTTGTCCCGGCCCTGTCAGCCGGCGGCTGCCCGCGCCCTCCCAGCGCGCCCCGCAGCCGCCGCGGGGGGGAGCACGGGGAAAGGTGGCGGCGAGGTGGAGCCTCGGGCCTCTGCAAAGGTACTGGGCATCATGAAGTAAATTTTGGACTATTTAAGGTTTGCTCTTTCTCTTCGTACTTTAAGCAGAAATGTTTCCTTATGTAGTAATTGCCTAGGTGTTCAATGTCTAATTTAAAACATATGAAAGACGTGAACACACGGTCTGGCAGTGAGCAGTTAGTACAGGCCCTGCCTTCCTGACACAGCGCTGTGGCTCAGGTAAGTCGCAGGCCGCCATGATGGTGGCAGGCTGCGTACATGATAAAATAATCCATTTTCTGACAATTACCGCTTGTAAAAGAATCATACAACATTTGGGAGAAAATAATCCATAATTCAGTAGTAATTATTACTAAGATTTTAATACTTGAGCTCAGGCCTTGCAGGGGCAGAGAGAGATTTTCAAGAATTCTTTTTTTCCATCCTCACTGCAGCACCAGATGAATACTGATATATTTTTCTGTTAGTAGTCATTTCAGTCACTCAATGCTAGTAGCACTTGAAGTAAATACCAAAATAATGCCTCTTTAACAGGCATATTTTGCAGAGTATGTTAAGTGACCAAAGTCAGTTGTAAACTAAAGAAAGCATGGTGGAAAGAATGGAAATAGTGAGAAGGAAAATGGCACTAAATGATTAGTTAATTTTTATTTTATTTTTTTTTTTTCATTGCTGCAGTAGTGCCTGGGACTGGCTCAGAGACTGGTGTTTTCTTGTGAAAGGTATTGATATGATCACAGGTTAAAAGATTGGCCCTACCCTGCCAAACTTACGGATTCAAGTAACAAAGCTGGCAAAGAGTCAGGGACAGTAAATTGTATAGGTGACCAACTGCAGTGCAGAGATACTAAATTACGTGCCCTTTACTGTCTGGGCAGCAATGGAGTATTTCCACCGCAAATTGCAGTATGGTGCTGGGGTACCTGGGCTTTCATGACCTGCGCATATAGCATCAGAAGCAGCTTACATCTGCATATGTTTCTTAGATAAAAATGAAAGCCCATCACCAGTGTTATGATTCAGAATTTATTTTAAGAGAAATTATAAAAGATATTTTAATTATATTGTTATAGATTAATATTAAGTCAACCAGTGAACTATAAGACAATTACTTTTTATGGTTTTATCAATTTATCATAATTTTTATTTTTATTTCATCAGCATCCACCATTCCCAAGTGTCATCAGGGCACTGCTCGAGATAGGAGCTGCATACAGGAGTAAGTAGTAAGTTGGTCCTTACTCTGAATACCATACACAATAAATAAAGTGTGTTTTCCTCCTCCCTGTGTGGAAGGAGGAAAAGAATTACAGGTTGGTCAAGTGGTTCCACTGCAGCCACGCAGCTATTCTAGCTGAAATAGTTACATCTCCTGGTTTGGGTATGTACACATTCTGCTTTTGTGAATCAAAGCTCTCTGGTGAGTAAAATAAATTTTCTGCTAATATATTTGTCTCTTACAAGTTTTTGCTAACTAGGTTTCAGCTAAGGAACTGCAGGTGAGCCAGGATTTATAAATGGTCTTCTTCATGTGGGATTATGTATTAGGCTGTTCGGCAGCACATGATTTTGCTGCATGTTTAGATGACTTTAAAACTAATAAAAGAGTAAGTAAAGAGTACATGTGCAATATGTGTCTTCATTCAGGTTTTGAGCTAAATTATGTTTTTTTTTTTTTCAGAATCTATGAAAACTTTTAATTTAAAAATATTTATGTACATATTCTGGTAGCATTAAGTAATAAAACCTGTTCAGTTCCTGAGATTGTTAAGGTTCTCTGATACCTTATATCACAAGAAAGGAAGAAATGATGTTTTTCAATTTTCATTTTTTCAATGGAAAAATGAAAATATATGAAGTAATATATATTAAATATAAAAGATATAAAGTAGAAAATATATAAAAGAATATATGTTGCAGTGTTTTTCAAGTGTACAGTTTATTAATTTAAGCAATCTGTAAAAGGGAAACTAAGAAAAGTGATATACCAGTCCAAGTAGCAATCGTGTATTTACAATGAATTGCTCATGTTTGCTTCTGAAAATTCATAACCTGAGGTAGAACTGAAAAATGAAAGAGAAAAACCAAGCATGTAAAATCAATTGATGTGCTGGCTAGCTACCAGAACATCTTTATTTTCAATAACCATGTTCAACCATGTTCTATATCTATTTATCACTGAACTCATTGGGCAGAACAAAAAAGGTGCTAATGTTAATACCTCATGAATATGCACAAAAAATGTTCCCTTTTGGTTAAATATCAACATTTATACTAACCTTTTTGTTCTTTTGTGTTTAATAAGAATGAAAGATAGTGGGTGCTATGGGCAAAGACTTCATTAACATTGTTCTCTTGGGTATTCTTGACATTTAATTTGAAGACACACGTGAAATGAATGTAGATACTGTATTTAGTATGAATATTAAACATGTAAAATAAAAAAAAAAAGCAAAACTAGTGAATGTACAGAAATTCCATAGACTTTTTGAAAAGCAGATCATTATTTTTAGGGAGAAATAGTGTCTGATGATCAAAATGAAGTGACACAAACATTGCTGGAATTCAGAAGAGAAGGTGGAAGTTCCAGATTAGCGTGTTTGCTAAACATGCCATTAACATGAACAGCACATCAACATCAATCAAGCATGTTTAGCTTACAAACTTTTTTTTTTTTTTTTGCCACCAACAATAAATTTAGTGTACCACTCTGTTTAGTGTGAAAAAACTCATGAGCATACGGAGAAGACGAGGATCATCCTTCAGGGTGAAGACATAAGGAGCAGACAGACAATGTCAAATAATTTCACATATGATAACAACCCACTCGTAGCAGTTCTGCATTTGATGAATATTGTTTAAAGCTGTCATCCGATCAGTGCAAGCACGTATGTATGCATGCTCATGTATATGCGTTTTGTGTAATATAAGGAGCTTTTTATAGTTGTTGTATATTTTGGTCCATTCTAGTGTCCCATCTACAAAGCTTGCAGCTGCCAAAGCCGGTTACATTAAAGTTAACCCTTTAAATTCATGCACAGAGACCGCTTGTAGAAATACTGGGGGAGCTGAAAAGATGCAGAAGCCTTTCCATCTCCTCAGCAGGAAAGCATCGTGCCTCAGTACAAAATGCTTGTAAACCAGCTACTTGCAAATTATGTAAGTGGTAGAAGAGGGTCCAGAAAGTCCAGTTCTGCTGATGGCAAAATGCAGAAAGCAACTCATTCTTACTTGAGTTTGCCTTAGGTACTCAACCTGTTTTCTGCAGGGTTCTCCATTAGTGTTGGTTGGATGTCAAATGTCTGTTAATCTGCTTTATCTCCACATCTTCAGCTTGATTCCAGGAGAGAATGCAGCCATTCCCTCAGGAACAATGCAGGAGAGTAATCACTTAAAAAAAGGTTTCTGTGTATCCCAAAGTCATTAACAATTGTGCTTGGCCCAGGAATTCAAAATTATTTATAGTAACTATGTATTGACTTTATATAACAATTGTGGATTTCAGACACATTAAAAAAAAAATTCCTTTGGGGTAAGTACTGGTTTGCTCTGTGTGTAATGCCGGTGCTCTGGTAAAATTACTCTTACATGTTCTAGATGAGAAGATAACTGACATTAGAAAGCAGTCCTTGTTACACCAAACTTTGTTTTTATGAGTTCCCACATAAATTTAGCAGGTAGCCCTTGTAATGTAGATGGAATACTATTACCTGTAATACCTTGATCCTGTCCTAGGGAGGAAGATGTATTTTCTCTTCTGAAGTTACCATCATCACAATTATTTTTAAGAGAAAAACTCTTGGAAGAGCTCACTGTTTTCCTTGTTAAAATACATGTATAGTTTGAAAAGAATGATCTCTCTCCTATTTTTCAGTCTTAGGTTTGAGGGAAAGAGAAGTTGTGACACTGACACTGTCTTGATGTGTGGGCTTGTCTTGGTTGAATCCTCTTGTGTTCTTGCATCTGTTGTACAGTCTGCTAGCTCATATAAAGGATTTTAAAATACAATCACAAATGACATTTTATGCGTTTTTATCTCTTTTGAAGAATTGAAGTTTTGCTTGGCTTATACAGTAGATTTATTTCTGATATCTTGGAGAAAAAATACTTAGAAAACTGTATAAATCACCGCTAGGCAAATAAATAAAAATTTCTTTAGGTGACACAATATATCTAATGTCTAATTTCACAGACAGCCATATGTTATGATATTGAGATACCAGCTTTCAGTAATGCTTATATTTTCAAGCTTCTCTGCTTTCTTTCTCTTGCAAAGCGTAGTGCATTCTCTAAAGAAGAATAAACGTTGATAGTCTCATCTGAAACACGAGAAATTGAGGCATGAGTTGGTGAGTAATAGTCTAGCATCAAACATAGTATCAGAAGAAGAAAAGGAAAAGTAATGAGATGGTAGCCTAAATGCTTGGGGTTTGCCATCTTATTTTGAGGATGATATATGAATGAAAATACTAGCATTAGGCATTTAAATATTCTTCCTAGAAAATGAAGCCAAATGAGTAAATACAGTTGAATAGGGGGGAAGAAGAGTACTTTCTCACAGAGCTCCCTCAGACAGTGTCTGTACAGACCAGCAGACTGCTTGTGTAATTTTTAAGACCCTGAGGTTCATATGGAGATTGTCTGTGTGAACCTGAGGCTAACACAAGCTTGCGAGTTAATGGTGAAGAAGAAGGGATGAGTAGATTATTTTTTACAGGGAAGTTCAAATAATTTACGTCTGTATTCTGTCTTTATTTCCTGTTCCTCTGTCTTCAACTTGGAGGTGCGAGTGGGTAAACGTAGATTTGTCCTAAGACCCCGAAGGGAAGGAGCAGTACTGTAACTCCTAAATTTATGGTAGAACTCTATTTAAAAGATGATAAAGTATCAACATAGGGACGGAGGTACCATGACTATTGTGCCCTGCAATGAAAAACAAGTCTTGCCCTGTCTGTGGTTACAATGCTAAGTGGATTTTCATCTAATGTGCAATCAGAGCGCCCTGTGTGAAAAGAGATGCTTGCTGATGATCAGGCATTAGAGAAACAAGAGTGCTCTCCAAGTTTTAAGGGAAATCAGGTGAAATCTTCCTCCAGATGCCGTTGCTTCTTTATATGCTATATTGCACTGATAGCATACAGTGATGAATCATCCGTCATGTCGCTGTATGACAGGATACATTTGTGATGAATAATGTCCTAAACACAAATTTCATTGCACCATGGTAGAATTTATCCATCTTATACTCTCCTTGGCCTGTACCTACGTAAACCCATCAGGCATGATTTTGCACAGTGCAGGGGCACAGTATTGTTCCCGTGTTATGGTGATTGGTACTCTGTGGCCTCTGAGTTACCTATGCCGTGTTAATGGGATGGAGGCTCAGAGATAGGTTGAATAGTTCATTGCAGCCTGAAGATCAAGTTGTGATGGGGTGGAGAACTGGGCTGAGGGCAAAGATCCTTTATGAGAGAGGTGATTCCAATGACTGCCCTTGCTTACAGAGTATACACACAGAGCACAAGGCAGGGCAGTTGTATTCTGCAGTGCAATATACAGTACGAGCTCTTGGTGTCACTACCTGGGGACATCAGGAAGGGCAAAGAGGATACAGGCAGCACATCAGGAAGAGGTGAGCGAAGCACTTCTGGAAGCTTACCTTTGCAGACAAATTCATTTGCATTTACAGAGGTGCAGTAGGACCATGAGAATTACCTCTATGTTTGGAGGTTAGCTGTCTGTAAGCCTTGGTTTCTGTTCATTTTGTTAGTGGCTGGATCTCAGCATTGCTAGCTTAACTAAAACTTTTTGTTTGGTTAAATTAACGTCGAGAGTGTAGTCTTGGAAAGGAGGGGCTATACCAACCTGTATTTTATATGAGGGAAGTGTTCAGTTGAGTCAGTTGAAAAATAAATATGTGAACTGCAGAGTATCCCCCAGTGAAAGTGAGGAGGCATTTTCCAAATCTTCTTACATTTTTCTTAAGTGGCTGCATAGAGTTGCACATAGTTTTGAGCTACCTGTTCCTGAACAAAAACGGATTATGATGTTCCATGGCCTGCTTCTAGCAGACACAGTAGGTTGCTTTCCTGAGTTACTTAGGTCTATACTGGGCTGGAATACAAGTATCGGAGTAAGGGAGAGCATGTGCTCTTTTCTGGGGGCTAGCGAAGTCTTGTGTAAAGACTTGTGAGAGGAAATAGGGACCATGCTGTCTTCTTTTAACTTCTTTGTAACTAAGCCACTTGCTAGCAAAGGATTTGGGATTCACAAGGTAGATGCAAATGAATTTCCCCTGGGGAAAAGGAGGTTAAAGGAAAAACTTGAACCTGGGAAGGCAGAAGGGGCCTGAATTTCAGGTTGCTCCCTCAACCCCTTTCCCCTGTACCAGAAGCTGCTCACACACAGTGCATTTTATTTCCCATAGCTCAAGGCTATGCCGGAAGGCACCTTTTAGTATTACCCATTTATACTAAGGCTACACACCTGAGACTAGCCACAGTATTTGAAAAGATTTCACAGAGTAGAAACACCCCTCTGCCTGTGGTTGTCTAATAAAAAAAAAATCCATCTGACTTTGTTTATAAAGGGAATGTATATTTTAAAAGCAATAGTTTGCTTCCAACCCGGATTAACAGAAATGTTCAAAAGCATCCTTAAGAACAGCAACATCTTGCCACACCTGACTTCCCCCCACTCTTCAAGAAACAGGTTGTTTCCATATATTTAAGTTCACTAGACTTCCTGAAACATCGCCTGCTATTTTTTAAAAATTTGGACTATTCAATATGCCTGCTATTTTAGAGATAGTCAAATATTAAAAAAAAAAACACAAAACACAACAACAACAAAAAAACCTGTGATACTTCTTTAGAAGGATGTACTTTTATGGTGGCAGAATGATAGAAAAAGCTATCTGCTACAGACAGAGCCCCTTTGATGGGGAAAATTCAATCAGATCTTTAAAAAGTGCTTTAGCAGAATTCTGCGAATCCTTTCTTCTTTCTGCCACTTTCCTGAATGTCTGCAGTTGGTACTTCTTGTGCTGTACGTAGGAGACTTGGGAAAGAAGCTCATGTGATAATGTTATTTTCTTTTTTAAAACTGCAAGAAACATATCTACCAAAATACAAATACTGTCTTAACATAGCTTGCTTTGAAGCGTTAAACATTAAAAATCTTCTGTCATACGTGAGTGACTGGGGGCTTAATTTCTCCAAGTGTAAGAAGGGGCAAGGTGCGTAAAGCTGCAGCAGAGCGGTTGTTAAGGGGATAGGAAGCAGCTGGTCACTGTGCAGTCCTAGCCCAGATTTGAAGGTGACTTTTTCTTAGGCAGGGTTTTTTGGCAACAAGTTTCCTAGTTACCATCTTTTCTTGATCCCTAACTAAGCAATGGTGCGAGATTAGTAAATGTTGATTGAGAGAACAGGGGAAACGAGTCCATGCCACAAAATGGCTTCCCAGGCTACGTTGGGAGTGGTTGCTCAGAGTGAGTTACCATTTCTTCTCCACCTGCTGCAGTTCTGTGATTTATTACCATTTCCTCTGTGCTACGATGAACATTGGTTAGGGCTTTGTGCTCGTTCATGTGCAGAAGCAGTGTCTAAGGTCCTCTGTGAGGGCAGGAAGCTGCCAGCTCTTCTTTTTGTGAGGAGCATTGCTGGGTTGTCACTAGCCAAAACCTATCCCAGGTGGGCTTTCCTCAAAAAAGGCTGTGAACCAGGTAGGCTTCACAACTTGATACCTGGAGTGTGGATGTGGAGTAAAGGTTTTTTAGCCCTGCATGTTAAGGTTGCTAACCTGACTTTTCTGTGCTTTTGAATTCATTTTTTCATGTCTGCTCCTGAAGTGGTGTGAACCTCCTTGCTCTGATGTGGCACCTTTCCCATGCCTGCAGCTCAGCTTCTTACCGTTCTTTTGATAAGGCAAAAACAACAGTACAAATCCTTTTATACAGTGCAAATGTTTTTGAGCTGCCTAGTAACTTAAGGCTGTTTTGATGGGAGGAAGGTGGCTTTAACGAAATGACATTCTTCAACCTAGGGCAAGTTTAAAATCACTGCTATTACTAAACAATTGGGGTTCTCCCCTTTCAGGTGTTGCCCAAAGCACTTTTCAGGCTTTCACCTCAGTCTTACTGCAATTTTCATAGGGATTTTCGCCAGTGCCTGTGAAAATAAACTGAAACATATTAAAAAAAAAAAAAAAAAAAAGAAGTAAACTTGTTCTCTCTGAAGTCAATAGGCAGGCTTTGAAGGACTTGCAGTGTTCCCTCAAGTGCTGCTAGTAGAAGCAAAACACATGGAAATAATATGGTCTTGGTACAGAGCTCTGTGTTAGAGTTCAGACCCACTGATTGTGGCATTGTTCTCAGAACAGCAGAAAATCTCAGGTTGTGAGAAGATCGGGGTGAATCCCTTTCACAACTCTGGGTTAAATTCCTTTCTCTTTGCCTTACCCGAGCCATACCTGGATAGGATAAGTAAGGCCACACAATTCCAGCTAGTATATTAAAAAGATTTACCCTAACATGTAGGCTTTTTCCAGTGTCCTCTTTCTGTGTAACTGTCAGAAGAACAGAGATCTGGTGCCCTTTCCTGGGACCAGCTTCAGCCCAGCGGGCTTTGTTTCTTGAATTTAGCTGTACTCAATCACAGGTGACTTCCTGAATTCTGATGCTTCTATGGTATAGTAAGAGATTAGAAGCAGATCCTACTATACAGTTAGAAGTCCAAAGGGCAAGCTATTAAGAAATGATTTTCAAGGAAGACTGTTAATATGCTGGATGCTCTATGAGGAATGCTGATAGGAGACGGGAAATGAAGACTTGAGAATAGTTGGCTGCTGCTGCACGCTCTGTTGGTACAGAACTGCGTGGAAAATTGGTAGCAAGAACGTGTTAAAACATGGCATAGAAAGAAAGTATGTATAAATGCTCGAGGAGGAGGTGTGCTTGCCGGTAGAGGAGGGCTACTTCAGCTTCACAGAAATGGCTTTACTCCTTAGGGTAATAGTGCAACCAAAGAAAAGTTCAGGAGAGGAAGTGAAGAAGATACTACATCCTATTGAAACTGCAGAGGATATCCCTTAAGGTGAATATAGCTACCCAAGCCGATGTTTTCCAGGGTAATGAAGTAAATGAAAGGATCTCACAGGATTTGCATTACCTCTAAAATCACTCAGTCCTTACTGGCCTTGAAGAAAATGATGCATCCTGCATTGCAGAGCTCTCATCCTCATTAAGGCAAGGGACTCCACAAGGCCAATGTGTTAGCATGACTGTCTGGTTCTAAAACACTTAAATGGTGTACAGCTTTCCAGTGTTCCCAGATATGTGCAGGAATACTGAGAATAGCTGTGGTGAAATTGTTCTGAAGATTTGTGTCAGGGAACCTGAGCTTGAGAAAAAAGTGTGTCTTGTAAAGCTGAACAGAATATTCCTTCCTCCGGGGGAATATCGCGCTTTAGGTTTGAATGAGTATTTCACTACCCATTCTATTAGTTTAAACTCACAATAATTATTCAGCTTTTGCTGTTAGAGACAGTATTTGGCCCCATGGTAGCTGAAACAGGAGATAGTTTATTGTTGTATGCTTTTAAGAAACAGCTGTTTCTAGTAGCAGGAAGGCAATAAAAAAACGCAGACAAGCAACTCTGGTTCTATTTTGCCCCAAAAGAGTGTTTCACAGAGAGGGGGAACATGCTGTGTTTGGTAAGTGTAGCTTGTAGTATTTCTGCTGAGAATGAGTTAGGGAAACATGCAAGGTGGCTCAAGCACCATGTTTTTGGCTAATTTTGAAGATGCTATACGCCAAATAGAGCGTATGATGTGCATGCAATGTTCTGCCCCAAAGAACTGAAAGATGAAGTACTCGTACAAAAAGAGGAACATGAGAACAGGCAAAGTGAATTATGTGACCAACACTACTTTAGCTTGTTTTATGGAAAAGAGTGTATTAGGTAGAATGGTCACTTACTAAGTGGTGCTTGATAGTGCCAGTCATGTTGGATGATGACTTCATCTAAAAAAAAAAACACAAAAAACAAGCTGACTCGATATTTGTGATTTGCGCCCAAGACAGTATTCCAGTTGTGCAGCAGATCAATCTGCTGACGTTACTTGGCGGTAAGGCTTTGGCTTCTTAGATAAGATGTTCCTTTTGATGCTTCTATTTGCAAGTACAATGTGTGATTTCTGTATTGCAGTTTCGTTTATTTTACCGAGCAAAGCAACTTTGGTACCATAATGAATTCTGCTTAAACGTGCTTATCTGATTGGGCTGGTAAAGACACAAGGCATCGTACAACACTGTGTCAATTATTTCCATTCTTGTTGGGAAACATGACCAAGAAGCTCTGAAAGCATAACCTCATATTGCGCTTCTATTTGTTACAGAGATTTTAACAAACCCAGACTGTTGTGCTGGCTGAAAAGGAAAACAAAACAAAACAAAACATATTCTAAAATGCTAAAAACACACACACAAAAAAACAGGATAACACTACTTCTTAATACGGCAGCAGTGGCTGACCTGCTGTATAAACAGAAATCAGTCTGCTGCTGCCCATGTTAGTTAAGCACTCCAGATGCAGCGATGTGCAGGTACATTTTTCTCCCAGATAACAGAGTCTTCACTGTGGTGGTGTGTTTTTTCATCACTAGCTCTGATTCCCTTCAACATTTGATATCCAGCAATGCTCATCGACCTCCAGTAGTGCTTTATGGGTTATTTATTGGTCACTGAATGTGTCCTTTGTGGTTCTCTAATTTAATTGGATTTTTTCAATTTACCTTTGTTTGTCTCTGGTATATTGCAACGTAGTTAATTGCATGTGAAAGTACTCCTCCTAGAATAACAATAATAGAAGCTAGAATATTAGGTTGGTTTCTCTATCTACTTATCATACAGCAGCGTTTATATACTGCATGCTTTTTTTTTTTTTTTAAGAAACACTAACACAGAGTTGAGTAGAATATGGAAATGTACCATAAACTGCTTTTTGTTGTTTAGATCAAAAATTCTATTTGAATATTGCCCTTCTTATTGCAGCCTAGTCCAAGCTCACTCAGCTTCATGCCCCTTTTCTCTGTGGCTTTGCAGTTGTGTATCTGAGTGCTGTTCCTTGGTATACAATGAATCTCCTTCCAATGGTGATTAGTTTGGTGACTCACCTACTTAAGGATCTCTGGCTCTTAATATTACTGGTACTTGTTGCTGAGTTTATTGGTAATATTTTGCATTCAGAAACATGGTTACCGTAATACCCCTCTCAAACTGCAGTCTGTGTTACGTTATGGCCTGGGAGCTTGCATCGAGCGAGAATCTATTGGTACATCCATCCCAGACTTCCATGACCCTGAGGGTGTCCTTGCCACCTGCTGAGATTTCTCTGAGAAATCTGACCTGTCTGAAGCAGCTCTGGCTTCTGCCAAGTTCTGCCATTATCAATTGCATACCATAGGCTTTTAAGGAAACAGAACTGTATTATTTCAGGCTGGGATGGAGAACATGAGCAGGGAAAGTATTTGAATATATTTGCAATTATTTACTTACAAAGGTCTGTTTCTATAGGGAAAAAACAACTCCAGGATCTCAAATCCGTTCTTTTGCCCTTTCTCAATCTTGTCAGCAGCACCTCAGTCAGCTGTAAAGATGCTTTGGCAAGGCCTGCCCTGTATTGAGACACAGCAGTTATTAGATCTGTGAGCTGCTGCTGGACAATGGATTCATGATTGCTTGAGGATTCCACTGGTAGAAAGGATATAAGAGACCTTTCCATGCCTTGGGGGATAAATCACGCTTACTTGGAAGCATGTCTGTGGTGCTTCTGAGTCCCACCTACCAAATTTCTTTGATAGAAAAGGTAGAATGGAAATAATTGGGAGCTTCCTGGCTATGAGAAATGGTAATTTTATATATACCTATTCCCCATAAAGGCTGCATGGAAGGCAGGGTGAAAGGGAGAGCAGTAATTACTTGCTAGTATGAACGAAGCATTTGCTATTGCAGAGGTAATTGAGTGTTGCTGCTGATGGGGGTGTTGGATTAGGACCCTGAACTTCTGAGGAAGGATGTAGATCAGGAGCATTCTGAAATGTCCCAAATGCCACTAAAAAGCTGCACACTGATACCTTCATGGAGACTTCAGCTTGTTTTGTTAGGTCCTTCTTGACTTGGGTACAAGTTATGATGTTTTAGAAATCTTTGTGGGGGGCATGTTTCTAAAAATACCCTTCTCCTGGTGATCTCTTCCTAGTTTTGATGTATGTAGATGTGCAACAGACAAAAAGAATGCAAGGCGTGCTTGGCAGCTGGTACAGTGGGATCAGAATAGTGGAACAAATGTCAGAATGTATTCACCTTTTACCAGGAGTTGTGATTCAAGAGGAAAATATTATGAAACTGCTGTCAGAGTCTGGTGGGTCAGGGACTTGTAACATTTGTCATGCAGCCATTTTGATGTTTCTAAATGACAGCTGAGAAAAATAAGGCAGACTGGTGTGTTCATGACAAAGAAAATTTGATTTCTTTTCGGAACAAGTGTGGCTGTGTAGTGCAAAAGTATTTACCGCAAGGTGCCTGCAGATGAACTGTATGTACTATTACTTCTTGATTTATTTATTTTTTTATTTTTTTTAGAATATTGTACAAAATGACAGGATAATTTTAGACAGACTACATCTCAACACAGCTGGGAATGGCTACTAATTAAATAATTCTTATGAATAGGTAAAAACGCTTCAAATATCTCCTCTTAAATCCAAGCAACCCAGAAGCCCAGGAGTGATTGCTCAGAGTTAATATATCTAGCAAATCCTCTTAAGTAGGAATGCCCTTAATCTGACAAATGGGAAGATGTTCAGTACTGTGAAGTCTTTTTGCTGTGTACTCCATCTGCTTCACGTGAGGGGCTGTCTGACTTGAAGCTTCCAAGAATCCTCTGAAGGTAGACGAGATAGTTGTCATACTTGTGAATAGTCTCATACTTGTAATGTGATTCACATGTATCTTTGTACCTAGCACAGTGTCTGGATTTCTAAGGGTTCTCATGTATTCCTAGTGTAAATTCAGTTTTTAACTTGAGCCGTTTGACATGGACAAGAGATGATGATTCCCAGTTAACCTAGCTTGTAATTGCTTTAGTTTTGAAGACTTGGTCAATAGGCCTTGAATCATTCATAAGTATCAGAAGTTTCACAGAATCTCAAACTGTTTCCAAACTGTTTATTAAGGTTACCTACTCTTTGAGGGATAGTTTCGGATTTGAGCCTGATAAATAGGAAGGCTTTATTTGAAAGAACTTCAGATAACGGGCTGCCTACTAAAGGGTTCAGCTTGTCTGTGCTGTACCCACTGCCCTACACACAAAGTCATTCCTTTGCAAAGTCTTCTCCACCATGGGTGGAGTGATGGAGTTTACTCCATCGGTTTAGTTTTAAGAAGGAAATCTTACTGCTATTAGTTGTTTAAAGTTTCTAAGAATGATTTAAGAATGTTTGTATAAAGAGGAACTTTTTATCCTTGTTCTAGCCAGATTGGCATAATAACCCAAACTACAGAAGATCAATCCCTGCTTTGAACTTTCTGGATCTATTGAGAGAGGGGCAGACATTTTATCTTGATAGAAGACAAGGTCAGCTCTTTTATAAAACTTGGCTCTTATGTAAATACAAATCTAAGTGGAGCAAAGAATGATTTTTCCTGATTTATGGTGTGACCCAACTCCTGTAATGTCCTTCAGGTCTGATTTAATGCTGGCACAGTCTCTGGTTTTGACTTTCCAGTTATTGGCCATTCATCAAGAAAATGGATGAATTTGATGTATTGTTTTCTCAGGTGGGACGCTGCCCCTACCACGTGCTTCACAAATTCAGAGGGATTTAAGCCAAAAGGGAGGATTTTTTTTTCTTATCTTAAATTTTAATGTGAAGGTTTAAAAAAAAAAAAAAAGAAAGAAAAACAAGAAACAAGTGTGTTCTGTGGCTGTTATCCTCCATATAGGGCAGGCTGAACATAACCGAACCACAGACACTACAACATTTCTATGTGTCTACATTCACTCTCTGTGAAGCAACCAGCAGGAAGTAATGAAACAAAAAATATGAAAAGTTGTACAGGGATTTCAGAAATATTTTCTGGTGCCTCTTTCTGAGCAGATAGATGTGGCTTTTGAATAATGTGAAAGATCTTGAAGAGCTGTGTACTGATTTCAGTGTGGAAGAGCCGCAGGAGTTGGTCAGTGTAGTGAAGCCGTTTCCCACTATCTAAAAATGAATCATTAACGTTCTGTCAAATATACACAACTAAGATGAGGCTACTTAATTTGTCGTTTATGTTGAATTACCTAGGAAATTACCTGCTTGCTCTCCCTGGGTTCAGTTACAGACTTTTAAATGTTTAAGTTCATTTCAGCTGAGGGGCAGGTGAGGGGAGTTGGCTACTAGCTTTTTGCCTGCTGGTGAGATGAGAGCTGTTCCTACAGCCACTGGAACTGGAGGCTCAGCTGCTGGGGTTATTCTGGACATTGCTGTAGACAGCAAAATAGTAAAAATGGGGAGATCTTACACTAGATTGTAACAAAAAACAGGCTGTAAGTTTGACTGCTAGTTAGTTTCAGTATGAAGAGGTAGGTATCTAACTTGGGAGATAACAGCTGGGCCAGCTTCATCAAGGACTCTGCCATGTCTGGTGCTTAGTCCCTAACCAAGAAGCCTGTAAAGCTCAGTGCTGACAGACTGCATATGCTTAAGCTACTAAATGTTTTCACCTCCCACTGGCTTCGTGTACTTAGGCATGGAGAACTTTGCAGTAGTGAGCTCTAAATCAGTTGATGCATTGTCACAGCTCCCTGAATTAATGGCCAAGTCATAGCTGAATTTTATTAACCTTGCTTAACTTTAACTGCGGGGGCAAATGCTGCTTCCTTTGCTTTAGTAGATGAGGTGGAACCTGTTGGATCTTTTAAGTAACTGGGGTAGGACTTGCCTTTGATGTAGTGACCTACAAGAATAAATTTATTATTATTATTATTATTATTATTATTATTATTATTATTATTATTATTATTATTATTTTGAATTCAGTGGGAAGTATAGATGATATTCAGGAAGGGAAGACTGAGGCAAGCAGTGAGTAAATGCTGCCTGGTTACCAATGGAAATGATATGCCACGCTGCCATTGAAGTTAATTTGGGAGAAACTGGAAGTGAACCATGATTTAAAAAAAAATAATAAGCAAAATGAAAGCATCAGTTATACTGCTACGGTCAGCTGGAAATCTGACAAATGGCAGGTTTTATGGCTGAGCCTAATGCATCCTGGACTTTCTGAGGTGTGAAGGTAAGGGTTACAGATCAGCTCACCTGGACCTGCTTGGTGGTGTTATAAATGGCAGTGTGGGTATGGAGACAGGTGTGGGCTGCAGTCAGCCCTGCAGGGAATGTGGGGCAGGTAACTGCCTGCAGGATTTCTGCTGCTTGTCACTTCCTCTGGGGATCTATGTCAGCTTCTGCCAGTTGAGTGTTGTAATGATTATGACTTGAGACCTTATATGTGTACCGGGCTCCCAAAATGGAGCTGAGGTGTGGAGTTTCTGTACAGGCTCTGCAGGCAACCAGTGGACTGGAATTTCCCATGACTTCCATTATCAGTCAGTTGAGGGGATTAGGAATCCTAATTGTTTAAGACTTAAGGCTGTATTTAAGCATTCTGTCAGGAATGAACATCAAAGAAACATGGCAGTTGTCAGCAAAATGGTGTGGCAGGATTTGCTAAGGATAAAATGCAGAAAAGCACTTAGATGGGTGTAGCATCTGAAGCAAGTAAATAACTTTTCTGTCTGAACCCAACGAGAAAAAAATGGTTGATACTTCTGCTTTTATAGCCAGTGAGATATGAAATTTAAAATGGTGTTAGTACATGTTCTCCTATAGTTGATGTTGTAATACAATTTCTGTAGGCTGCTAAATTTGAGATTACAAGTTTAGGCCTCATATTTAGGAACTGCATCATAAAACTTGAGGATTAACAAGTAATTTTTTTAAAAAAAGTTCTTTGACTTAACCTAAGGCCCAAAGGATTTATGGAAGAAAGGGTGCATCAGACCTCTCTTAGTCAAACCGTGCTAAGTGGCAGTGGGAGTACTTTCACCTGCTCTTTGTGTTGTCTTAAATCACCTTCACGAACTGTCCATGAGAATCCATAAATATTGAATGGCCCCTATTAAAAAAGGAAAGCCACTAGTCTGTTTCCTTGAATGGGAGCTGACCCATTGTGTATATACAGAAAGAAAAGCATTTAGTCCCATTGCTAACCCAGTACAGCAGGTTTTATCCCCCAGTCAGAGGTTTACAATCTGTAGTCAAAATTCTGTGATAAGAATGAGCTGCGCACAGATGGCAGAAGTTAATAGCCTGATCCTGACATCAGGACACATAAAAGAAATCATCAACCATAGAAGATAGAACAGTTCTGATGGCTTGGAATAGATCTGTGCTGCCCTGTACTTTGTACCCTAATTTACATAAGTATTACCATTCTGCTGCACTTAGTATTATCCTTAAAATGGCATATATAGTTAAACAAGGCTGAGGATGATGTGGAACTGCAAGACCAAGGCGGGGAGTCTGGCTTAATCTTCAAATGAAATGCTGCCACTCCCACTGGTTTCAGCTGCAGTTAATGGAAGATACTACACTGACTAAAACAATATTTGAATTTGTCATGTTGACAAAACTCAATGAAATTCACTCAGATGCTTTCCTACCTCACTAAATGGGGAATGGCAGTTAGCTGTCCAACAGGGAAACTTTGGAACAAATACAAACCCTAAGAAACCAAGTAGTAACAGAAACCAGCACATGTTCTAATCCAGAAGTGTTCTAGCTTGCTTAAAGTTCTTCTGTGTTTTTTTTTTTTATTTTTTTTCTGCTGAGTAGTCCAGACTTGACTTCAGCGTTTCTGATCTGCTAGGTAATCAGAAGGGCAGGCACTCTGTATGTGTGATGGCAAATGAGTTTGACACCACCTGAATTAGCACAGAAGATGCTTGACCTATAACCCAGAGGTGACAGAATAGTTACTATTGAGCCCTAATTTCTTCAGTGGTTGATTCACTTGCTTTGTGGTTTAGTCATTTACATTCCATTTGATATTTTGATCCACGTGACCTTCCTGACTACTCTAATTTATTTAAAATATGGGCAAATGCTTTGGCTTCCATCACTGTTTTGAAGTAGGAATAGAAACAGTTTCTACAGAGTGATTCATATTCAGTAGATCCCCTCTGTCCGTAAGATTAAAATAGCTTGAAGGAAGCGGTCTAGTTTCCTATGAATGTTTGAAGCCAGTGGAAAAGATACTGAGTCCAAAAGAATCAATGTCTATGGTAAACCTACTAGGCGAGGTAGCAGTATCTTGTGTAACTTGTAAACAGCAACAGTAAATTCACTTACGTGTGGGAAGGGAGAGTTCATTTACAGAATTTTTAAAAATGAAAATTGTTTGATAAACAAGTAAAAACATCATTGCAGATGAGCCAGAACCTTTAAAATAGTAGTTCTGTTTTAGATCAATAGTAAAGCTATAATATACGGCAAGTTCTTAAATGCGTTAGCTTATAATGTGGTTTATAAGGTTTAGCAGCATGATGAAGGAATTTAACCGTGTATTGAAGGCAAAGAAATAAATAACTGAGCTTAAGGTTATGTTTAAATCAGTACCAAGTGGGAGCTAGAACTCCTAATATAACCCAGTTTTCAGAGGATGCCAATTTAGTTGAATGACTTTTCACCTGTGTTTTTGACAGCAAGGAATGGCTGTGTAGTTAGATCAAATGCTAATCCCAGGCACTTGCATCTAATAGCCTCCGGTGGAAGAAAGGTCACTGCCTGAGCCAATTTTGAGCCAATTTCCTTTCTGCCTGGGGTTGCCCTCTGCCCAGAGGTGGTGGGATGTGTTGAATGTTGTTCTCATGGTACTGCCATTGTGGCTGTTACATGTTAATGCTCTTGCATCTATGCCTGGTTTCATGAGGAGAATGGAGATATGTCCAATGTAGCTGATGCAAGACTAATAAGTTCTTATTGCTTGCTCCTCGGATGCTTTTAGCAGTAGGCACTGCCATTGCAATGCAGGAATTTCTGTTTCTGTGACAACGCTTGGTGAGTGCCAAGTCATCATTGTAACATAACCTTTATCCTCTGCCATGAAGGGCTTACATTGCAGAATTAGGAATTCTTTCCTCTTGCCTGGAAACTTAATTCTGAAGTATCCAGTGTGCTGGCATATTTCTCTGTTTACTTGAATCTGGCGCTCATTGCTTTCCTTGTCGAGGTGCCTGGAGTCCAAGCTCAAAGTCAGAGGTGCGCTGCTGAGGGTAGATTTTCAGTCAGGTTTCATAACATTGCTAGGACTATAACTCTTGTACTCATAAGCTAGTTTACTTCAACAAAACTGAGATAATAGATGTCCAAAGGAATGCAAGTTTTGTTAAAATAACTGAAGACAAAAAAAGACTGGTGATCCCATTAACAGCGTGAACATTAGCAGTGCAATGTAAGCTCAGTGCTTATTAGGCACGAGAGAATCTATACCAGTTCAGTCTTGTTTATTTGCTGTAAGTAGAAAATCACTGCAGATTACTTCCCCTAAGCAGTTCTGACAGAAGAGGATATTTTTCATTTACCTGCTTATTCTTGCAAAAATGTTAGTCATTTTGAATTAAAGAGCTGAATGTGATTAGTTCAGCTGTTCCTTGCATTAAAAACTTTTCTTCCGATGTCTTAATGGTTTTTAATGTCTTTGAATTTGCTAAAGTAAAAATAAATATTTAGTTTTTTTTTTTTTTTTTTTTTTTTTTTTTTTTTTTTTTAAAGGAGGGGAGAATGGGATGCTTTCATCTAGATTAGAGCCAAATGAAACTTGGGGTCAGAAAAACGATAGATTGTTTAAGGTTCCACTGAGTAAGAGCTGAAGTTGATGGCTGCAGTAAAGCTGAAATGGTAAGCAGTGTGACTGTACAATCGGTTATGTCATGAGATTGCCACTGGTGGGGATTTGAATCTTGAATGTGTATCCAGGTACAATCTATTTTCTCTTGGCTGATTCTGGAATGATATATTTAAACTGTCCTTCTAACATTCAGAACTGATTGGCCCATTTTTAAACTCAAGTAGAAACACCTTGGATATTTTTTAAAGCGGATCACAGCGCCCCATACCTGTTTCATGCCAGTCTTCCAGCACTCTCATGTGCTGCTAAGTAAGGATTGACTACTGAATCAAGAATGTAATCACAGACATAAGTCTTTTTCTTTTTTCTTTTTCTTTTTTTTTTTTTTTCCAGCAGATTTTTAATTATCTGTTAATGCTTGAAGTAGTAAGAAAGTCTTCACACTTGGATAGCTTACTGAAATGCAGTTTTCCCCATGCAGTACTTGTGCTGGACCTTTATTCATTTCCTTGTTTTCCCCTTCATTGTCTGGAAACTTGGAAGCATTGTAGGTTCCAGGTATTGACTGAAAAAGGTAGATTTTTTGTCAGAAATCTTGGTCTCTAGAGAAAATCCAGGTTGCAAATGGAATTAATACAGGTAGTTAGGACACTGAACAAAAGTCAATATAAAGAAAGAATTAAAAACCACATTAGACAAATTTTGTGTGGGTACGTGAAAGGATGGTTAGTGAGATAAAGTAAAGGGATGAAAGTATGACAGAAGCCTGGTGTTAGGTAAATCAGTACAAATTCAGGAAATCTATCCAGTATACATGTGAGGAATATATTCATTGCAAAGAGCACATTTAATAGTAGTCATCTTTCTGATGCCAAATTAGACTGTGTTCCTTTCCTATAAGTATGCACATCAGGTACCACTAGTACAGATATTGGTCAGCCAAGCAGATGTTCTTTGGTAAATAACACTCCACGGTCTGAGTTTTTTATTGGATGCATTTGGTTCACTGATATTTCAAATGGCTTGCATTGCTCATTTCAAATATTATTCTAATATTATTTTTTTTTCTTGTTGCTTTACAGAGTAGTTAGTACAGAGTAGTTAGCCTTATAATCCTTATTGCTGGAAAACTGTCTGTTTTAAGCCTCGATTCTACTATCAGCAGTGGCAGATCAAATCCAGAGCAGCTATCTTGGGGAGGACATTCCAGTCTGAAGGCTGCCATTCTCCTATCAGGATTGTATTCTGCCCTTTTCATCAGCAGTGCAAAACAGAAATAATTCAGCAAAATCATTATTCATTGTTTTTCTGTTCCTGATTTTGTGAATCATATTCAGGCATGAAGCTTTCAGAAAAATGCTCCTGACAATAGCTCACGGCTGCCTGCTCTATTTGGTAAATAAATGCTGTTGCAGGAAATAGCAACCTGAGCAATTGCCACTGTGTTAACTGAGGGACAGCAAAGAATTAATCTTTTCTTTTGATTGGGAGAATTATTTTGCAACATACATTATCTCATATTGGAAACCTGTTAGCCATGAAATGATGAGATAATTTGGGTGACCATCACAGGGGAAGACAGCTGGATCTCACTATCTTTTTTAGATGGTGGGAAGCTGACTCTCCCCTGCCAATTACCAACCTAAATCTATGAGTCTGAGTCTCCATTTGGTTTGGCAGTGCAATTTCCAGGTCAGTTTAGATACGTGCATATACTTTTGCATAGACGAAAAATTAGCACAACCCTGCCTTATGCAGACCTGTAGGAAATAAGCCTACCATCCACATATAATGTTTTTTTCCTACTTCCCAAATGATATAACATGGATTTCATTTTGAATAAGAAACAAATTGCAGAAAATCAGCTCTATTCAGGTATAATTAAAAGGCAAAACACTGTCATTTCTGAAGGAAAATACTCATTAGGAGTAATTTGTTTGGCTCTCATTAGTACAGGAATGGCAATTTCTAGTATATGCTGTGTGTAAAATTAGCTTAGAAATATTTATTTTTAATGAGCTACAAAAATATTTCTGACTTTTAAACCGTTCTGTGATGGCTGTAGTCACTGTGTTCCTGGTGATCACAGACATAGGACGGTGTATCCTGGATATACATTTAGCTGTTTGGGAAATAAAAATAGCCTTGTAATGAATCCCCTTGAATGGAGATACAAGGGCTCTAATATGGCACATATTTTCCTGGTTCCACTGTTCCCCAAGAGCATACTGATGTGAAGTTCCTTTAGCGTAGGTATCCTAATACTTGGGTCTTAGGTTCTTGGTCTTGGGCAACTCTGGCTCCAGTCGTAGTTCCAGTAGTTGTGTCGATTTCCATTTTCACAGAAAACATGCATCTGGATTATAAGTGCAAAGGTCTTGCAAGGGTTTGCATGTCCACTCACATTTTATATGAAAGCAAGCTCATCAAAAGAAATAATTAAGCTTAGGCATTACACACTAAGCAAGTGTGGACACTGCTTGCACGATCAGATTGTCTCCATGAAACAGCATCAAGGTGAGATGCGTGTTCCCAGCTGACACGGAGATAACTGACAATTTTCCTAAGCCAATATGTTCCCTAAAATGGCCATGACAAAAATTACTGTTTCTGTTGTGAGAGGAAAAAGTAGCATGAAATTGCTCTGTTTTAAATGAGATTTGTCCTAAGGCTGACAGGAAGTGTGAAAGAGCTTGTAGTTCACAGAACTTGTGGCAAGAGCAGAATTTTCCCAGTATGTAGGTTTTTGATTCTTTACTATCTATTTTATACAACATTTTAAACTGGCATTTCAATTTACAGCTCTTGCATTGCTTTCAAAGATCTGCTCTATGTGGTTTGAACTTTGAAAATAAAATAATCATTATTTATTACACTAATTCCATGGATTATTGCAGACATTAGTGGAATATATGGACAGTATAATTATATTAGTTAATCACTTCCCAGATGTACCATAAATAGATTGAATAGAAATAGTTTGGAAATTGCTCGAATTTGAATTTTCCACAACCCTAAAAAGTAGGTTTAAAAATTGCTCATAATTTTCATTATTTCAATGTTATTTAACTCACTGAAATCCCACGACCCTGCTCTACTCAAAGTAGAACTTACAGTTTTAGCCCCATTTAAAAAGTGTCACGCAGCACATGTTTAGGAAAAACTTCAACTGCAAATCTCAAACACAAGATACAGCCCCTTTGTAAAGCACTTCTGACTACATCAGGCCAGAAGATACAGGCAGGTGTGAAATAAGTTGCACCCAGAAGATGTAGCAAGGTACGCTACATTCTGCATTGCTCTGGCTTCCAGTGCTGAACTGGGGCATTATCACAAGCAGTGCTAATGCTTGGCTTTGTCTTGGGCTGTGCAAAACCCTAAGTTCTAGTAAATGTGATCAGATCACCAAAGTCTGCTAGGACTTTTCAGAGTTTGTCCTACCTTCAGTAGACTACATAATTTAAGGATTCCTTATGCATTCAGGCTGTGTCTGGGTTGGTATTACAAACTCTTCCTACTATTTGAAGGCCATTCATTTTTAAAATAGCTTTTAAAGTGTGTCTTTGACTGTTCTTCTTTGATAAAGCTCTTTAAATTTTCTTTCTCCATGGAGTTGTGGATGTTTTTGTAACTAATGGTGCTGCTGATGTGAAAGGGTTTCAGTAATATAAGAATGTGAGTTGAAGGAAACCAGCTCCCTAAGATGGGCAGCTAATTGGGAGCTATGCTGTTTTGTGTTGGGATTGGGCTATGGGAAGGATGTTACACAATAGCTTACTTTTGAATCGGAAGATAGTATTGTGATTCTGTGTTAATTAAGGAATAGAGATTGTGGCCTTATGTTAATGGAGTAGATATAACTAGATTGGAACGTATACAGAATGAATGCTGGGATTGTTTTGGTACCAGACATCTCAGTAAGACACCTGCAAGGTTAAATTGTAATAGTAGTGTAACCATGGTAATGCTGTTGAGTTAGGATTGATGTAATGTTAAGGACTAAGACTGATATAGTATTAGATGAATAAATTTCAAACAAATATTCTTGAAATACTATCAGGTATGCAATCTTTTGTAGATTAAAAAGCTCTGTTAAACATTAAGGCATAGAAAAGCATGTTTACCAGGCTTCTTTTCCACTTTTTTCCTCCTCCCACTCCCCACTGTTTGGAGTTACTTTTCCTAAAGACAGTGAGTGAGAAATACGACCTTGCAGCTAAGATGGCCCTAAGTATCCTGAACTGCAGTAAGACGAGCATTGCTAGCAGGTCAGTGGAGGTGCCTCTTTACTTGACACCAGTAAGACAGCATCTGGAGTGCCCAGGGCTGAATTTTCCAACACAGGAAGGACATGGATGTACTCGAATCAGTGTGGCCTTTTGGGCCACGAAGACAATTAAGAGGTTGGATTATCCAGCGTATGAGGAGAGGCTAACAGAACTGGGGTTGCTTAGCTTAGAGAAGGCTTGAGATTTTTATGAATGTATAAATACCTGATGGAAGGAATGAAGAAGATGGAGCCAGATTCTTCTCAGAAGTGTCCAGTTAACAGACAAAGGCAATGGGCACAAACTGAAATATTTTATGTTTAAACAGAATTTCATGTATAACTTTTTTTTAATGGTGAAGATGATCAAAAACTGGAAAAGGTTTCCCAGAGAGGCTGTGTATTCTCCATTCTTTGAGATGCTTTGGGTGAGTAACCTGCTTTAGCTAGCTTCTTTGTATTTGAGGAGTGTTGGACCTGTATGGGTCCTCTGGAAATGGTCTAACATCAACAGTTCTGATTCTATGATGGTATCTTAAATATCCCGTTCTCCTGCCAAGATGATCAGGTTAACAGCTGTGAATATGGAAATACATAACTATTTGCAGTCAAGCTTTTACGTGTCTCCATTTTAGTGGTAAATTCTTATCTATCATTTTCTGCTCTAAATACATAGTGTTTCTTGCAATGACTTGTGTACCACTGTTCAGAAAGATGACCCTAATAATGCAGCAGATGTGGGCTCTGTGCAAGGCATAAAATGCTATATGTCCAGTCCAGAACACGTGCATCCACAAACTTCCTTCTTATAGCACGCTGAAACTTAAATCTTGGATTTTACTCTAACGGTGTCTTCAGTACATACAGCGATGTCTGGCATATGATGGGTACATTGCTGTTTTTGTCATGGCTGCCCAAACCTGTTTACATGTGTGCTAAGGACACTCAGAGGCAGAGACGTTCATCTGCTTTTTCTTTCATCTGGTTGTGTGTGGAGGTGGACTTGGAGCAGAAGGGTTGAAGCTCTTTGATCCTTTATCTGATTTGAGTGGGAAATTCCTGTTTCAGAGTTTCAGTAATATTTGAAGTAACTACACCAGCACGGGTGTTGCTTGAGGGGGGGGGGGGCGCGGCCCTTTCCTGAATATGGGTTCTACTGAGTTGCATTCTTCACCCCAACTATCCCATCTTTGTGGTACACTAGCAGTCTTGGCTTTTGTCACAGGCAGCTTTTCCTCCTCCTCCTTCCCATCCCCCCCCCCAAAAAAAAAAAAGCTATAACAATTAAGTACAACAGCACTGGCTACAGAAAACAAACTCTTAATTTAATTTATATTAAACTATAATTCATTTTTCTAATAAACCTACTCTTCATTAATATCGTGTTTGACATTTTATAGTCCTATCTACCTTTAGAAATTTAGTTTAATTAATCAAGCCCTCATACTTATTTCCTGCTGCATTATTTGTTACCTCTTTGTCTCAGGGTACATCACCATTATTTACTTCTTTAATTAGCTCTGCATCATTAATCTATGCTGCTTCTCATCTTTCTTTAGATGGAGTAACAGTTCACATTTTGAGGGGAGCTAACGCTTAGCTGCTGGAGTTCTCTTGACATCTCTTAAGATGTGTTAAGACCTCTGTGCTTTAGTGCAAGTGAATATGGGATTTAGCGTCAGTGTATTGCAGCCAAAGGACTTTGTTTAGTTTCAGTAGGTAATGGTGCGCCATCCCCTTAAAGCTGCTTGAAGATGACTTTTTCTAGTCAAATCTTGGAGTTTGTATGAAGCTGAGCTGCCAAAACAATTGGGAACAGTGGTATTTAAAAAAGCTTAGTGGAGTAACTGTGTTGATGTGTCATTACTGGAACTTCCTGCACCAGTAACGTGATGTTAGATTGAAGGGCCAGGTTCTGCTTATGCTGCAGAAGTTAAGGCTGTGAGCTCTCCGCAGCAATACACAGTAATGTACATTTTCATATGCTGCAGTTGATTTCTGAGGGGTCACATCCTGTGCATTATGCTGCACACTCTAAAGCAACAGGAGGCTTGTCCTTAGGAAGCTTCGGATCGCCTCTGAGTGCTACTCGTCTTCCCTGTCTCCTTTTGCCCAGGGCCGCTCTTCCCTTGGGAGGCTTGTCTTCATGCATTTGTGGGAAACGAGGCTCTGACACAGATGTCAGAGTAGTAAGTGGAATCGTGCCCTTTCCCTGAGGCCTTCTGAGTTTGCTGTCCCCAGACTTCCTTTAGTTAGGATCTCTTTCGAAGTTTAACTGGTCATCTCGCTTGTCACATGTTCCATGTTGTTATTTTACAGACCATGTCTTTTGAGGATTATTTCTATGTGCTTGCATCTTGATAAGATCATGTTCTTTCTAAAGACCAGTTCTGGCTTTTGAATGGTACAGATGATCCTATTTTCAGCACTTAACTTTCAAGTCATCCTTCCTCTGCCTGCTCTGTATGTGAGGGGATTGTGTTAAGAAATCACCCTCTCTTGAGCCCAGCACTTGTTCAGGATCTAGGTGGGAGTTTTGTTATTACTCAAGATTTTTCCTTGGTAAACTTTTCCTTGTCTTTTTGTTGGTGACCTGTAAATGAGAGGATGGGAAAACAATCAGTTTTCTTTCAGAATTTTTTAATCAGAGAAGAACTTTGCTATTGGGATTCGAGCCATCCAGCTAAGCTCCTACCATGCTGAGCTATTTCAATGTGTAGCTGCTGTTACACGCAGTAATTAAGCAAAGGAGGCTTCTCTCTTATGTTAGAGAGACAAACCCCTCTCTGAATTGAGGGGCATACTGCTGGGAAAGGGCCTGCTTGTACCTCCAGGAGAAACATTTATGCCACCATGGGAAATGTAGAACATCCTACCAACAGCTTCTCCCAGTTTTACTTCTTGAAATGATTCACATTTTGCAGGGAGTATTTTGATTTCATTGATTTGTGCTGAGATCCTTTAAGTGATCTCAAGAGGATTAAGATGCACGGTTCCCATTAATTTAAATTGGAATTACCAACAGTTAAATACCTTAAATGATTGGGGAAATCTGTTTATTATGTAACATTATTCAGTGCAATTAACACGCAGAGTGGGAAACCCTGAGTGAGGTGAGCAGGTGGAATAGCGATTTGTGTTGGTGCCATTTTTTATTTTTATTTTTTTGACAAATCTGGCTTGGTATGGGGTCCAGGAGCTCTTGCATGGCCTGTGACAAGGCAGCATGTGCAGTGACAGGGCTGCCCAGGAAGATCAGCCACACTCACAGTTTAGAGCTGCTCTCCCAGCTGCCACAGTTTCTTTTAGACCACGCTGAGGAGAGGGCACTGCAGGTGGAAGGTGCTCCAGAGCTGAGAATTTATTCTTAAAGAAATTTTTTTTTATAACATATATGATCCTGTTACCTGTGTGTCAGAAACAATAAATTCCTGCTATGCTATCAGTGGTATGCAGGATAAGCTGTTCGACTGCTAGATGAGATTCTGCTGCTCAAAAAACCCGTTCTTACCTGTTTCTTGCCTTCTGTTTTCTCGGTTAGCCTGGCTTTTCTGTCAGGTGTCTGTTGTCTGTTAACTCAAGAATAAATCACTGAAGCTATACCTGTAACTTGATCGGAGAGGGCATTACAGTAATTTTTGTCAATAGCTGGAAACTAGAAAGACCCTAATTTGCAGGATTCCTGCATAATTTTTAGCAAGCTGTGAGCTCTTTCTGGCTTTTTTTTTTTTTTTTTTTCCACCATTACTCACAAGTCATGCAGATTCCATGTATAAAGGAAAGGAGAGCTTCAGCTGGTGTGCAAAGCACTGATGTTGGAACCAAAGGAGCCAATGTATTCATTCTCAAACCTGTGGGAATAAGTCCTTAGAAGTTTTAAACAGTACCGTCAATACAAGACTTAATTGTGACAATAGCCAAATCATAATTTCTAGCCATTTTGAGTACAAGTTTGAATTCAAAGTGTTTTTAAATGGCAAATTGTTAATGAAGAATATTAAAAACAAAACATTTTTTGATGGTTTGAAAAGCGTGAGCAACAGAGAAACAGAACTGAGAGACAGCATTCTTAAAGAATGTCCTTTGTTTCACTCAGCTTGTCATATCCCAGCTGAGTAAACTGTATAAGGGAAAATCAGTGTGAAATCCTCACTAGGCATTAGTAAAAAAAAATGCATTGGAAGATGAAGAATATTCTGAAATAGAGTTGGGTGAGTGGTACTCCAGGTAAGCATATGTTGGCATACTCTTCAGCTGTAAATTACGGGGAGAAATGAATGGTGCCAAACTGGTCTAAGTAAATGATTAGAGTCCATTATTTCCACAAAAAGGTAGGTATAGGCAAGAATCAAATTTCTCATCATGGATATGAGAGCACTACTCTGGGAAACAAGTACATTAGGGCACACAGCTTTCTTAGCATCAGCTATTATATCCTTTTAAGCCATGTTTGAGAGTACATTTCCTTCTTGAAAATTGGGAATTTGTTCTATTTTTATAGAAATGAGCTTGTTGCAAATTGGCATACTCTGCTGTGTGCATGGCTTTCTATGCCACAGAGGGACCGCAGGGCAATTATCAGAAGCATCCATTGAAGGACTTGAGTAATTTGCCAAATGTTATTTTGTTTTCAGATAAAGTAAATAGTTTTAGTACTGAAGTGCATTTAAGTACTCTAACTTTTTGTTTAGTTTAAATTTTGTTTCTCTTACCCCTTTAAAAAAGCATTCTTCTGTCTACTGCCTTTTTATTTTTATGTTCTCGAGCACAGTTATGTGACTGCCTGTAATGCCTTCTATGAATCTCAGCATAGGGGAGTTTATCCCAAGATGGAGCTGTGAATGGATGTTGATTTAAAGGAGGTCAGTTAAACTTTATTAAATTAGGCTTTTTTTAAAACAAGATCATCTGTGAGGAGACAGAATGATGTCATTGATAGCTGTGGTGCTCTCCTGAAATACAAACCAATGCCTAATAGGAATGGTTTCACAAAGGCTTGACCTGTAGTCAATCCATCTGTAGTGGATTGCCTTTCAATTCTGCTCTTCTGATTTATTTATTTTTTTAATGGCTCAGTGATCCGTTACAGCAACAGTAAGTGATGTCATGTTATGTGTTTTAATGCAAGCCTTCAACACATACAAGCTGTTCCTTGAACAACAGAACTAGTATAACATCGTTTACTTACCTACAATGTTTCCTGGATCCAGAGCACTCTTAAACCCAAATGGTTGGTCAGATGCACGCTGCTAAGCTGTTGGGTGAGTGAAGCATAACCCTCCTTTTAGAGCATGCCTTAGCCCCGTTGAGCTGCTCTTTCCTATGAAGCTGTTAGGAATGTAATACAATGGTGGTTGCTTGGAATGGTGGTTGGCCAGGTTCAGAAGCAATTAGAGGACTGAGAGACTTTGTGATCTCACAAGTCTTGTTTTCATAAGGAACCCAGTCTAAAATTACCTTCTCCAATTACATGGTGTTGGATTACATTAAGTAATGTGTGTCTTGAGGAAATGATAAATGCCATATAGCTTTCATTACCTGCAGCGCCGAGTGCACTCCTAGTCCTTGTTACTGCAGTAGTGCCACAAACTCCTAACACCTCTTCCTTTTGGGAAAAAGCCATGTACCTCCCAGTGCTGCAGAGCTCTGCTTTGTCAAAAGCTCACTTCATTTCCTTTTAAGTTCACTTTTCTCTTGCTAGTGGGGCATTAATTCTGTCGTAACAGTATACTTACTACCACCTCCCAGCAGTTTCCCTGAGAGGAACAGGTCTTTGTTTGTTCAGGGAGGGCAGTGGGGGTTGAAAATGGTGCAAAAGCTTTTTGCAGTTGACTTGTTCTTCCCTTTTGCCACTGTACAGAGAATTCTCCATGCTGGCTTCTTTCCTCTGACTGCTTTATCGCCTTCAGCAGCCAGCCTTACCTAATCCCAGCCTCTGTCGATCAGCAGTCCCCATTCTCCTGCATTTTTACCTTTTTGTACTCCAAACTTTTCACTGTTTTCAACACCTTCTTGTGTCTCTACTGACAAGTGCTTTTGAACAGATGCCACGCTGCACCTTGTCAGAGCCGTTCAGGAATATGGATCTGATGACTTTGCTGCATGCAAAAAAGAATTGGCATCCACATTTTGCTTTCTATGTATCTGTTTGTTTAATATATCGAAGGTAGTTTTTTAGTTGGAACTGAGTAGCTGTCATTCTTGTGAGAATTTGATTTCTACTATGTTGTGCTACTGTTTATAGTGAATTTATAATTATTATCCTTCAATATAATTAACTTCCCAGATGTTGTAGCATATATGGTGAAAGTGAAATAGTGTCCACCATTCCTAAAACGCTGAATGTGTAAAGAAGTTCAGTAGGTCACTGACAGTGATAACAAGTGTTCGAACTCACAGTAAATGACCCATGGCTGATTTTTTTTTGTAGGGTAGTTTCTGTTGATTTCCCCTCTTCCCCTTCCTTTTCAAAAAATAAAAAATAAAAAAAAAATCACGTGGGCTCTGCAGTTTGCTTACCTCTTGGTTCTTTACCAAGTCATCTTGCCAAACTTTGATTTGGAAGTTAAAAAAAAAAAAAAAAAAAAAAAAAAGAGTGTACAATGAATACCTTAATACAGAAATCAAATCAATGAACAGGTGGTTCTACCACTTTGTTTAAATTTCTATCCCTTGCTATCTAATGTATTGATAATGATGTTTTCTAAATCCATACCCCCTTTTAATTTTCCTTTTGTATCATCTTTTTCTGGGTTTTACAGATGTATCTAAATGGTGTTAACATCAGGATCCAAGTATTGAGTTCCTTTAATACCAGAATTTGAGAGCAGGATGAATGAATCCCTTCATCTAAAATAGTTCATGTTTTGGCATTATTCATCTCTGGCAGATTGTTACTTTCAGTATAAAGGTGCCTGGATTGCACTATGCAAAAACAGCAGGCTGTGGAGCATGCAAAGCTTCATCAGCCTGTTCTATACATAGGTCATAGAAGGTGCACAAAGGCTTTGTGTGCACTTAAATTAATTTCATTACCTTTCTTGTCACAGTTGATTCTCAGTCTCAATTTTACTTCAGCTTTCCTCACCTCTGAAGTTGTCTTTATTGCAGAATGTTCTTGATGGTAACAGGTAAATCCAGTTTTCTTTCAATATTTTTATGGTTTTGTTTTGGGATTTTTATAGAATGCCCCATGGAAAAAAATCACTGTTGGCAAGCCGTTTTCTTTAAGAAGGCTTATTGGTCAGGCAAATACAATGAACTAGTATGGTCAGTGTAGAAGTCTGTTTACCTTGTTTAATCTTTGACTTAAGAGTGTGGATCTGAGACATTCTGCTGTCTCAACACCTGCTAATGTAGCCTGTTCTTTTCCTGGCATGGGGAAGAAGTAAGGTGGTGTATGTTAAGCGTATTCTGTGTGGTCCTGTTCATTCCCGAGTCTTGGTTTTTATGTGAGGTTTTGTCCTCTACCATTGAAAAGTCTCAAAATAATCAGACACCGATGGTCAGTACAACAATAGCAATGCAATCTTAAAACATTTTCTATAGCTTTGTACTCTGTTCCTCACCTTTCATGCCAGCAAAGACCTACATTTGTCCAGTGCATTCTGCTTTGGGATGGTGGCTTTTCACATTGCATCTTTTAACTGTCATAGTAGGTTTTGTGCCTTTGCAGATTAATTCTGCTGTGACATGTAATTTAACTAATGACCACCTTAAAATGAATGCTGAAAATCATTATTGCTGTCCCTTTAAATTATTTAATTTGGAAGGTACTTGAGTGTATTTTATAAAAGCCTCACCAGCCTGAGTTTCCCTTCAGCACGGAGTAGCAGCAATGCTTTGTGCTTTCTTATTGTGGCGGTTGCAAGATAGCAAAATTAATCTTAATGCTGAAGGAGGCATCAGATGAGAAGAAAAGCGTTAAGTTAGCAGTCTGTATTCCATTCCATGACTAACTCCCTGTATTGCTGAAGAGGGAAGATGGTTACAGGTTGCTTTCAAGGGATAACTAGGCTGGGATATAAAATGCAGGCTGCCATGGGCCGTTCGGTTTGTCTGATTCTGGGTGTCATGGAAGGAGGAAGTAATTAGAAGGTCTCTGACTAAAGGTGGGAGTTGTTCTGAGGCATGATCCAGGGTAAAAATAACAAAATATTTTTATAAGCTTCATTGGTGTTTGTTGAATCCTTTAGAATAGAATTTAGATCAGCTTTCAAACTCTATCAGACCTTTATAAAAAAAAATAAAAATCCTCTTCCACTAGAAGTTTGCTCTTCAGTGATTGTTTCTGTCGTGTGCTAGGTGTGAGGTACCTAATTGTCTACTGATGGATAGGAGGGCCCAGCCTCTACACCTGCTGAGAGTGTGTTGGTAACCTAGTAATTGAGTTCATTTGGCTGTAATATGTGGTTGCTTTTAAAAGACATTATTTTTATCCCTTTTATAAAGAACACACACATACTCCCTCCCTGCCTGGGGAAATGCATTTTTTTAAATGTAAAATCTCAGATTCAGCTTTGGAAACAGAGCACGTGGCTCTCAAGTGGAGCCTAGTGTAAGCCAACAGGGTTATCTGCTCATTTCCATTTGCATGGAACAGCATTCAAGATGGGGCATCAGCGTAGTGTTAATCCATACTGTTACGGCTAAATTGCAGGTAAAACTGATGATGCTGCTCACCAGTGAAAGCATTCCTCAGTGATTAAACGTTTATGTTAGGGCACTTGGTGTATGGGCACCAGGTCTTAAAAAACAACATATTTTTTCCTCACTATGTAAGCAGTGCAGTTATGAGCACTGTCCTTGAAAGCAGGCAGCAGACAATCTGATTGCTGTTCAAATTGAATGCCTCACCTGCTGTTTGTAAACGTGTTCTTCTCTCATTTACCCTGTTACCGAACAAACAGTCATTGATTTCAGTTGCACGTGTGTTTTTTAAAGCAGCAACATCCCAGATTGGATACAAATGTGGCCTCTGTCTGGTTAGTGAGATATCCAGCTTAAAACGAAAACAACTTAAACTATAGGCAGTCCTTTTTATTGCTATTGATTCTGGTAATAAGGAAAACGAAGGCAGCTGAAGAGAAAAAACAGGTTATTAAAGCACACCTGCCCTAGGAAGTATGAAATTTGGAAATTATAAGAATTGTGTTTGACTTGAATATAAGCAAAGGATAGCTTCCCAGCAGACAAATGGTTAAGACTGTACATCAGCCACTTGTACCATCAGAATAAGTTGTGAACTGTCCAACTGGTGCCAGTGTTTTGAGGGAGGGCGAAGTTTGTTCATTGTTCTGGAATACAATCTATATTTTCAATCAGAAAAAGGCACATTTTTTAAATAAATGTGGACTTTGCACTATGTAGGGATTGTGCATATCCTTAACTATATATTTGTACTTTGTTTTGCTTGTTGCCTTAGTTACATTGGTCAAATTTTTGTGTGCATATCTGATCTGTTTTCCTGCCCCTCTCCAACTTGATTTGATTTTGCAATTGGGAGGCCTCCAGCTCTTCTTCCCATTTGTGTTAGATGCTGTGCACATCTGGAATGGGAAACAAGCTTGCTTTTCATGTAGTATCATTGCTGACACTCAAGACAGTATGGGAAAAGGAAATTCAACTAAAAAAACAGAAGATGCAAAATAAAGGCTGGAGACTTAGGCTGTGATTTTCTATGGAGGTCAGGTTTTTTTTTTGAAAGTATGCCTAATAATTGAATCATGCACAGAAATCTGCTTCAGGGTGGAATTAACTCAAGTGCGGAAGTTAGACTAGTTTGCATTCAGGTTTCAGAAACTGAAATTCACTCATTGTTCTGATCAGAACTATCCCTTAATGTAGGTGCCAGAATTTCCCCATGATTCTCCATTGGCTATGTTTAATGTCTAGAATTGATTAATTATTTCCTAGAATCAAATGCAGAATTCATGAGTTCATCTGGTGATGAGCCTTTTGCATCCTTAGAATGCTATAATTCATAAATGACAAGGCACTGGTAGAAGACTGTGGTGTGACAATAGGTTTAATTCCAGCACAAAAGGATGCCTTGATTGGGCTTCTCTGCAGTAGGTTTCCAAGCATTTCCCACTTTTTTTTGAGAATGCTTATTTCCATATCTTTCTGGGAGCAGAGCAGCTTCCCAGATGTGTCTAAAGAGCTACCTACATTAAGTTTATTCCATGTGTTAAAGGATGAATATTACAGCATTATCAGTCACTTGCCTTGGGCCATAAGCCACATTCATTTCTTCACAATAGAGTTACTGAGTACCACTGATGATACAATATATAGTTAAGGCACGTGGAGTTATCAAGGAGAATATACAACAGCCTTGTATAATTTCATTAAAAGGTGAACTGCATTCTTCCCTGTACAAATAGCAGGTTAGTGTGTGGTGATGAATCACTTGCATTCAGAGGAAGGGTCTTAGGCCTCTAAGGCCAAAACTTTCACAAGCCTCAAGGTGAGAAAATGCACTGATAACAACATAACCAGCTGATTTAATCTAATAAGAGTTTGTTTTTGTTTACTTTGGAGGACATAGGATATTATTGGTTATGTATCCTCATTCCAATACATGGAGCGTTCTCCAAGCTCTTGCTCACAACATACTGACAGAACTGGTTACTCTTTGTATACAGCTCTGCCTTCAACGTTGTCCCTACTAGAGCATCTGCAGACTGTACTTACTTTGCACAAGTCTGCGGACAGAGCAAATAACCCCAGTCTTGTCCAGCTGCCATGATGCTATTCAGGCCAGCAGTATTTACAGAGAAAAGCAAGACCGGTCAGCCTCAGTCCTTGTATGTACTGTGAAGTTAACTGACAGTCTGCTTAATTATCAAAGCAGATCGAGACTGAGCGAAGACTCTTGTACTTCTATTGAACAGGTTAGCTCAAGTTGAGCCCCAGCACTTAACTGGCCGGGAACTTTTAGCCCTGTGACAGTATGTCCAATATTAAACAAGTCTGACCATAGCACTGCATTGCCCTTATCAGTCAGATCTGGTCAACTGCACTTACTGTGGGTGATACAGCTATGAGCTGATTCCTCAGTGTAACTGGTGAGAGCGCATGTACGTACGGATCCACCAGCCTTACCTAAGCATTGTAATTCAGAGTTCTCTCGGAGTGTTCCCATTGCTGTAACCTTAGTTATTATTTGCTCTGGAATTCTTTGTGGTTTTGACTGAGTCTTTTTTTAGGCATCACTTAGGAGAGAGGTTGAGGAACCCCTAGTTTGGGTCATCAGTGATAGACAACAGGAAATGTCAAATAAAATTGTATGTTTTCCTTTAAATTTCTACTGTAAGCTTTTCTGAAACTTATTATTGAAACAAATGTTAAAACCAGCATTACTTTTCTAGGTTTTGTTCAAATACTGAGGAAAAAAAAGGCGGCGGTGTCAAACAAGGTCTGTTAAAGCAGCAGGCAAGCATGAATTTGGGCTCACTTTTCAGGTCTAGCACTGCTTGACCATCACAAATTGTTGCTGTGACAATGTTAAGTAACACATGAGAATACTTAAGTGTGTCTTTTTGTTCCTTAAAAATCAGGTGCTGAAGTTTTCATTATGTATATTCTTTAGACATTATCTACAGCTGCTACTGTTCCTCTTACAGATACTGACTGTCACTGAAATTTGGTGTGGATGCTTACAGGGAAAGTCAGCTGATGAGCTTTCTGCATGTATACTTACCTCCAGGGCTAGCTATTTAATTGAATTTAAAATCAATTTTCAATTAGTGGTGGTTTAGCACCTCATATTAACTGCTAGAATTGTGAATAAAGGTAAAGAGAAAAGCATTCAAATCTATAATTACTTTTACCTTAATGAAATGAACGATAGCAGCATTAGGAAGCCAGGTGCTGAGTGGTTAAGAAAGTTCGGTTGGTTCCTCCTGGCCCCGTGTCACAGCGCGGCATCGCAGGTCGCTGCTTTGGTACCTCCGAGGAGGCAGCACAGAGATGGGCATAATGGCAGGGACAGGAGAAGTGCAGATGTCTTAAACTCTGCTGCTGGAATAACTTTAGAAGGCTAAAACTGAATTTCTCTCTATGGGAGATCCTTAATAGGAATAAGTATTTTTAATTCACTTATGTCTGAATGTGGCATGCATGTGCTGGTGCCCTGGAGAATACTGCAGGGAGTTGCAGTTGCTGGTCATCTTAAAAGTTTTTAAGGAGTTCTTATTTGTGGTTTTCCAGTTGATAGAGGGTATCGGTCCTCTAGCGCAGGAGTCCTAGCTCATTTCCTATCAGTAGTTATACCATGTTAGAGTTGAGATCTGGTCAATAACTCTGCATTCAGTTCCATACTCAACATCTATTCCAGAGTGACCATTATTTTGCAACCATTGCCTTTTAGGCTATTTGTTTTAAATTGTTGCAACATAAAATCAATACAACAGAGCAGGGCTCAAAAGGTAAACACTGAAAATAAGAACACTGTTTCTCCTCCTAACCCTTCCACATATCTTTTTGGCTTGATTATTTTAGCACTGGGGATTGTTTCTTCCTCCAATTTCCAACAAGTTTTGTAAGTGGCATAGCTGAATTTCTTTCAAGTGTTTCATTAGAAAGTCTGCTATGATCTTTCCACTTTTGGGATATGTTTAAATGCTGGCAGTGATGAAGCAGTTGGAATGTCATGAGGACATACTGGAGAGTCTTCATATTTCACTTCTCAAGGGCGGTCATTTTTGCTCTTGATCGGTATGAGTCTCCAAATCTGAGTTTAGAGGGTTCAAAAGTCTGAAGTTGTGCAATATTTCCACTTATATGAAAAAGGGCTTGAAGCTCTCCCACACCTGAGTGTCAGGACATTTTATCTAGTTTTTACCAGGACAAACCATCAGTCTAGCTTTTACAGAAACAACATTATGTCTCAGGAGGTTCTGTGTAACAAGTACCTGATATTTTCTTCACTGACTCTAGTAGGCCCTGCATCATTAAGAATTTTTATCTGTGGAGACCATCATCTGTGCTTAACTCACTGCAGTGTATTAGAGAAACCATCCTAGGAAGAATGTTTGTACTTTGTTTTGGTTTAAACTAGAGTATTGGTCACACCATGATGGTATGGTCTAATTTTGTGCTTGGAGAAATCGCATTTACCACAAAACTATTATAGTTTAACCACTTTATCAAATTAAGTTCCTGAAGGTGATTGACAGAGGAAAGTCAACTTACTATATTAAAATTACCGTATGATATGGATTGTCCCATTGCAAAACAACAACAGCAAAAAATACAGTCTCCATTAGTGAGTCACAAGGTGTGAAAGTAACTTAATGCCCATGTGACATCTGAAGTGTGAATAGTCTCTTCATATTAAATGGCATTGTCTGAAAGCTTTAGACTTTTGGTTAATAATCACATACTTAAACTACAGTTGTTGTTGTTTTTTTGTTTTTTTTTGTTTGTTTGTTTTTGCTACTGAACATAGGATCTTGCTACTGCACACCTGCTGCTGTTTCTTGTTTGCCTTAAGAACAGGGATGGCATAGAAATAGTCATCTTATTGCTGTGTGCACGTCTGAAACTATTACTATTGCTCTTAATGAGAGACTTCTGAATCTTGTTTAGGATTGTTACTCCTCATATGGGTTCCATCATTCTAGTTCCAGCATGACTGCTACTGTGCTATTGCGAAGGACTGGACTTGGAAGGCTGTATCCTGTCCTGTAGCAAACACAGATAAAGTACATTTGTGGAAAGAGGTATTTTCTCTTTGGTGCCCTGCAAATTCTAATAGCACCTGATTTCTGCTTCAGTCCCTTGTGAATGCTAAACCAGCCCCAGAGCTGCACTGATGTAGCCTGACTGCTCATGGACCCAGAACTGTTCTGTGAGCAAGCGTTGAACAGGTCGCTGGAGATTCCCCTGTCATACTTCCTCTTCCTTGGCTGTTCCCTTCATGCAGACTGGCACTGTATCGATTCTTTGCTACAGGAATGGTCCCTGGAGAACAGGCTGTTGCTGTTAGCATGCTGATGTATCAGCATCTGTTGCTGTTCTTCCTACATCCAGCCAAATACAAGTAGTAGCAGAACAGTTGCAAGAAAGTTTGAACATTCCTATGGATTTTTTTGTCTTGATGCTGTTATCACCAGCTGACCAATTTTTTTTTTTCAGGTATACTGTGGCTCCAGATGGCCTTGATAAAGCATCTGAGCTTAAACTTCTTCCAATTACATCAAAGTTCAGTTGTAAGGCTAGGTCGTAGCTTTCTGAAAGCCCCATTTCTAGCAGAAAGGCCATTTGTTGTGCTGCAGTTTAAATTGATTTCCTACAAAAATGGAGTCCTGTGTATATATTGATTAGGATATTTTGGAGTATTTTAAACTATTTTGTTCCAAATAATTTGTTAATGTATATGTGACAGTTCTAAGGAGTAAGTACTGTTTTTATTAGTTTCTTTTGAGGCAAGTAGTAGGGCAGTTCTGAAGAGGAGGTAACTTTTTTGAAGTCAGTGTTTTCTTCCACTGCTGCTTTGCTTAAATTAACTTGCTGGGGAAGAAGAGAGGAGAATAGTTGCTATTGATCTTCTGTATTAATTGCATGTAGTTAATGACTCCATTTTCTTCCCCTTCTCTGCTCTGTACATCCATAAACTTCTCTGTGGCTTTGCATTAAGTGTTGCAAAGGAATCCTGTTTGCACAGTGAGAGGGGGAACATTTGGACCTTAGTGCTGTGGTGAGCAAGTAACCTGAGTTATTTGTGTCAATGAGGATGATCTTGTTGCCACTTATTTTATGTCCCGTTCAAACAAAGATTAGCAAGGATGCAGTACATTTAGGTAAGGCAGCTGTAGCAAAGGTGCAGTCTTCACCATACAGCAACTTTAGGTAAAAGTATATAGGATGATACCCAACAAATTGCCTTAAACATGGGTCGTATGGGAGATGTCTTGCATATTTTCTAGTGCATCTCAACTCTTCTGCATTGCTCCTTGTTAACTCTTACATCAGTGCTGCAATTCTTCAATGACGCAAAGGAATACCAGTCAATAACTACTTAACAATGGTATGAATTATGTAAAATAAAGCATGCAACTATTACAGGAGGAAAAAGATTAATGTGTCTGGGTACAATGCTATAAAAACACCCTGAATCTTTACAAGCAAAACAGCATTAGCTGTGATAAAATGAATATTTGCAATTGTTCCTATGAATTTCTGGATGTTTATAGAAATGTTAAATGGGCTTGTATGAAAAGCAATTGGCAACTGTAATTAAATTTTCCCTAAATATATATAATTCATGGCATGCTTATTCCCTGCAATAAGAGTTTAAAGGCTTAAGGAGCTTCAGATGAACTGCAGCAATGTCTTAAGCTTCTACATCTTACTCAGTGCTTCGACTATCCGTAATGACTTTTACTGTTGAAATGTTCTAAAAGTTTATTTACCAGTCTGTTTACAGTCATTACTATAGTTGTTTCAAAATCGGAACACGTTCTGCAAACACTTTAGCTCAAGATAACTTATTCTTGTCTTGATGAAGTTCCTGTCTGTATTCATTCACCACAATTTTGATTGTTGATTTCAAACCTGGGGAATGCATGGAAATGTATGTTGCATGTAACGATGAATTTTAGCTGTCCTTTCTGCAGGATAGGTGTTGCTGTGACAGTCCTGTTATTAATAAAAGAAACAAATGAGCTTTGAGAGGCTCAAAGAAAAGGAAAACATTGTGAAGACCCTCCATGTCTATCAAACTCGTATTAAGCTAGTGATGGCAGATTAATAAAATTTCTACTGTACCATTTAAAAAGCTGGTTCTGGGCATGCTTGAAAATTCAGGCGTATAACAAAGTTGTACTCCTTGTGTTGACTCGATTCTTAGAAGTTTTCTGCTGAGATCAATGCTCTATCAGCACAGGTTTTCTGATCTGTGTGCACTAAGGTAACACTGGAGTTTCTGATAGAATTGTGAAGTGGAATAGCTGACTATGAATTATGCTTCTCTTCTTTCTGTGAATACCAAGGTGAAGTAGGGAGTGGCTTGCTGTCCTGTACCCGGAGAATTTATTTAGATATGCAGGAAATACCCCAGATGTTAGCAGAGTCCTGGGGGCTTTGTATCACTGATTCTTTATTTCAGTGACAACTAATCCATATTGTGTAGCAACTTCTTTTTCAGTCATCTCCATCCACCACTTTCATTGACAGAGTATTGTTATTCTTGGAACTTTCAACTGCCCGTTATAATTCCAGTGAAGAATGACTGGTCTGGGAATGTTACAACTATGTGTAATTTGCAAGACTTATTTCAGCTCTATGCATTGATTATTGCTACTTAATATTTAAAAATCAATGCTGTGACACAGAAGAACTGGTATGCTAAATAGATCTTCAAGCCTTTTTTAGGTTCAGAAAGAACATGCCTGTATGTAAGTACTGCAGCTTGTGTAATACTGAAATACAGATAATAGTTCACAGATACAGAATGGGCATCCTTATTGCTCTTCTAGAGACTTCAATATTTTAAACTTATATTCACCAGAGACAGGTTGTCTTGGATCATCTAATTCTACACTTGAACCTGACAATCCTTTACAAGCAAGAACACCTCAGCAAGTGAATATTAAATTGTAAAAATAAGGAAGAGTTCTTTCAAAGGGCAGAATACATTGGTAATGTCATGTGTTATAACCTATAAAGTGTACCCGTATAAATACTTGAAAGGCTGTCAGACTTCAGGTAAAAAATAAAATTGTTTCCAGCAAGTAAATATTTCTAAAATGGTGACCTTTATTTTTGAGACAGTTGAGGTATGGAGGAACTACCATGATCAGGAAAGTTCCATCAAACTTATTTTCTGTCATAACAGGTGTTACCAACAAAATTGGTGCTACGCTAACAGTGGTATCCGTAACAAAAGCTCTAGTCAACTGTTAATGACGTCCAAACCAATGGTAAATGATTTCTGGAGACTGTAGCTGTATTTAAGTTTGGGTCTTCACTTTGTCCAAGATTCTGTATAACGGACACTGAGGTGTCTTTAGTGAAGAGTTCCAGGCCTTAATTGCATCTTCTGTGGGGTGGGGAAAGCACCTCCTTTGTTCTGCCTGCATCCCACTTGCTCACTTGCCTGCTTACCTCTGCAGCCTGTTCTTCCCTTTGGGAGCCTTCTAAAAGTTTTCTGCTGCCTTGGCATGCAGGATGTTAAGCAGCCCCAAGAACTTGTGTCTGTTGTGTTATAGGACTCTGTGAATACTGAGGAAAGAAAGAGTACATGTTTCAAGCTTTCAGGCAAAACATGGAGAAGGAGGTCCTTGTACGTGGCCTCTGTGGAGAGTGAGAGGAAGAGTCCTTGTCTGAAGAAGGCTTGACTGAACAGTCTTTGCTCCCAGCAGTTTGACGTCTCTCCCAATACCTGTGTTGAGGGTGTGATAGGTGAGGCACCTTGCTCAGCCAGAGCTGGCAGCTCTCATCAGTTGCTGCAACTGCAGGTGCTCCAAGGGGTTCTCTGACTGGACTCTGCTGTTCAGGAAGGGAAGTGTAGTGTAGTCAGCGGCAGACATACAGAGGTTTTCATTTCTTCTGAGCATGTTTTATTGTTTCTATTTGATCGAATTTCTTACCTACCTCATAGCTGCCCTGTGTTAGAGAAGTCTAAACTCTGTGGGTAAAAAAAATAATAATCTTAATTGAGTATTTGAGCAGCACTAATGCAGTTTTTGGTCTTGCTATCCACAATTTACTAGCAAACAAAAAGAGTATACGAGCAAAATCCCCTCATGAAATCCCATTTCATATGTGGGACATGCAAGTTTTGGCTGGGACTTTGTAATCTGACCTTATTTTAGAACTAGAAACATAGTCAAACCGTGGCATACAAAACCAAACTGCCAATTCCAATAATAGAAGGCAGTAGGGAGGTATGCCAGAACTCCTTGTTGCACGTACCTCCCTCTTGCTGAGCTGTAATGGAGGTGTACAGAAAGTTCTTCAATAAATTCTCACTCTGTAAGTGACTTGTGTGTGCCCCAGCACCTGGTCACCGTGGCCTCGTCAGGCGTGTTTAGTCATCGCCTGGCGGGATATGCTGAGAGACCTCCACAAGCAGGTGGAACATTTTCTTTCTTTAAAGAATGAGATAACTAGTGCCCTTCAGGCACATACTGTTAGAGGACAAGACTAATGCTGCCAATGTTATCCTTATTTTACCATTACAGAGAAATTTTAACTTTGAGAACACTTTTATTTTTAGTTGCCTTTTTAGGCAGCTGCAGGTATGTCACTGCAGTCTCAAGGGCAACCTTTCAGTGGTGGCTGGAGGACTGAACTGTGTCGCTCAGAAAATTGGCTTTAAGTCATCTTTATACTTTCCGTAGACAAAGCTGGAGGTGCTGAATTTACCCTCCTTAAAGCATTTTTAGCGAACTGAAATGGTGGCCACCAGTTGGCTCTTGCACCATCTGGTGCCTGGAACTGCCTGTGTGGGTAACATTGGCTGAGAGGGTTTATTTTTTGCTTAGAAATTGGGTTCTAAGTGACTTCCAGATAAACTTTGTGCATATAAGATTTTGATGAGACTGAAGAAATGCAGAAACCAAAGTCTTTTTGACAAACTGGGAAGGCATCAGCAAATCTGATGGGTACCTGCTTCCCATGTTATTTTATTCCCTAGGCATCTGCCATGGAAGTTTACCAGCTGAATGGGAAATCTGGAAATGGCTGTGCAAACAGATGGACATCAAGTGTTCACCTGAGGTCCACAGGTCGGGGCTGCTTTGGCTGGCTAGTGAAGGAAGCTGCTTTATGGAGATGCTGCAGGGGGAGATTGTGGACTTAATTTAAAATTGTGAAATGTGGGCATGTTTTTTCAGTGGTTTTAGAAGATGTTTTTAACTTCTTCCTGCTTACCTTTTGGTAAGTAGAAGAGTTTCAGTCAAAGCATCCTCCATTTTCCCCATTCAAGACTTGAAACTCAGAAGCACAGCCTTACTAAAACATAACCACTGCAGACAACTCGTGTGCTCCAATGCAGAGTGGCCGATGTAACATGAAGGACAAAGGCTGACCGAGTCTGAGGCATCTCAACTGCTGCTCAGAACTGGATAATAGAAGTGTTGAGCAGGGTCACAGAACTGGGGCACCTGGCAGTACGGGCACTAGGCTTGTTAAAATACCGTGTGCGCCCCATCTCTTTAAAGGGCTGCAGTGTGGCTCCACAGTGGTGCTGTTATGGTTGCTCAGGTCAGCTGGCTTCTGGCTTTTTCTAACTTGGAGAGCTTGGCTTTGCAGCCTTGATTATGCCATTTAAACAGTAATTTGCATATTGCTTTTACAGGAGGTTGAGTGAATAATGATGAAATTTTTTTTCCTTGATTTTGCACACAGTTAAAGGAATGTATTCCAGGAGAGCTTCCCTAAATTATTCTTGTAACTCTTTGGCTTTAATTGGTAAATTACTTCTTGCAAGTCTGAGATGTAGAGCCTCGTTTCCTGGTGTGATTTGATTGGCAATTTAGAGATGATTTGTTAAACTGAAAGAGTGTATTTCATAAGATTAAATATGAAATTGAAAAACTGCTCGAGGGCATAATTGCCCTGCTTTCTCCTAGAAACATTCTTGTGCTGGAAATGTATACAGCAAACATGTTTTTGCAACACTGGTGTTGGAAAAGAAACACACCAAGTTGCTTGGAATTGAGTTGAGCATCCACTTAATCCTGAAGCTTGTTCCTCTGCTAGCACTTGTATTCTAGTAACCCCGCAAAATACACTGTAAATAAGTGGGCCCCAAACCGTAATCTCAGCAGACTTGTAAGTGATCTCTGCTGGACCACCTCAAGGTTTTTATCTGGTTAATGCTTTTTGGTTTATATGCTTGTAAACTGGGCTTTTAAAAATTTTTTGTACATGTATAAGGCCTTGCTTTTGTTAAGAAATAGATTTGGAGGTCTGTTTCAGGGATTCCAATAAATTATTCCAAGAAATTCCAAGAAATTCAGCTTCAGAGACACCTGTGGCAATGAGTTCCATTCTCTCATTTTATTCTTTAATTAATAGTTTTAATATCATTCAATCCTTTTAGATCTAGAATATTTAGAGTACAGTTGCACATTTGGCAAAAGATGACCTCTTCAGATTTTTCTTTTTGCCCTTAGGCACGTTTTTTTTTTTTGTTTTTTTTTTTTTCCATTCCCCTACACAAAGCAACATAATGCTAGAGCCCAATACTACTACTTGAGAAATTTTTTATTTTTTTTCCTTCTATGTGAGTTTACTTTGTTGTACTGATTTCCATCCCCCAAAAAAGAAGGCAGGGAAATGATCAGGAAGGCTAAGCATATTAGTCTTACTGCCTTTAAAACTGTTTTTAGCAGTAAATGAGTGAGTTATTCCAGGATACCCAGGAATTTCTGGATTTTGGGAACAGAAAATTCCAGGAGCTATCAGCCAGGTGATTGATAGTATGGACTCCAGTTTTCTCCCTCTGTGTTCAAAAGCTCATGTGAAATCCAGCTTGAACAAGACACACCCTGTGTGGAGTCTAACACCACAAACACTATCCCTTGTAGGCTCATCTCACACTTATGTCCCTGTTTGCCTTTTCTGAGCAGGCGTGTTTTCTCCTGTGTATCGTGCAGATACTTTGGCAGGCCATGTTGCAGCCATTTCACATAGGTCACTGATTCCGACTTGCTTTTCCCACACTGTTCAACAGCAACCTGGAAGAAAGGAGAAGTGAGCCAGTTAAATCCCATGTTAACATGGGCATGATTTTGTTACTAAGAGGCCAAAAAACAAGCTGTTGTATTTTCAGTTTTAGTTTTAAAATGTTTATGTCCTTTCCAAAAAAGAAGTTGCATCCAACTTGCTAGATGGGAAGAAAGGCAAGCATGTAGCTGGCCACTGCAGAAAATCTATGCCTGTTATAAAGAAATTAATTGATTCTTTTTTTTTTTTTTTTCTTGGTGCTTCCTCTTTTACTGTTCAGAGGAGCTAAAAGACTGGTATCTCTGGGCCACCATGGAGCCTACCTCTAGAGGTTCCAGCCTGAAAACCCTGACCTATAATTGTGAAGGGATGTACTCAGAGCCAAACGAAGTTTACATCAAACTCCACAATACAGTAAGCAGATTCATTTACTGAAACTGGTCATTTGAGGTGACTTTCAGATAGCGTACTTAACAGAAGGAGCTGACTACCACTCCTGCGGCCATGGAAGTTTATAAGGAGCAGCTTTTAGAGCAAAGACCAACATAAGCCACCCCATTACATCACCACACCAGTCTGTTTTGAGTTGTAATAACGAAATCTCACACTTTGTTATGTTTCCACATATCTAGCAGCAGGAAACATTTTTCCCCTTCACTCATTTGAAATTCTATCAATGAGTTTGTATACTTAAAGAAACTTTGCCCTGACAGAAGATTTCAGGCTGTATAATGTTAATGCTTAAGGGCTGGGCAGAACAGCTGGGGTCTCCCATTGCCAGAAGAACAAGTGGGGCAGGTACAAGTTGATGGAACAGGTGGCTGGAGAGATTCTCTGTGAGATCTCCCCCAAGTATTGCCTTTTCAGAGCAGACTTGAAATAAGTATTCTGGGTGACGGGATCTCAAATTGAGAGATATTTTGGCAGCCAGGACAGAAGGAAGACATTGTGCCTTCAAAATGACTGATTCAGGTTGCAAATCACTTACTTAAAGAAAAGATTAATGACGGCCAGGTCATCTGTAATGCTTTGCTCTAAGTAATTATCAGTAAACCATTTCATCCCTTATTTGACTTGATACTGTCATTCACAAATTAAGGGCCACTCAGTCTCTGGGATTTCTGAGTGCAGAATCTCTACTGATCTGTTATCACTTATTCCCTGGGACATTAATAGGCTTTATCTCATGTTTCAGTAATAGGTTAAATATTGGTCTGCTGGAGCATGTAGCTGTCACTGACTAGCCACTTAAACTCACCATTGATTTTTTCCTTTTTTATTTTTTAAAGCTTTGGCATGCTTGATGTTCACGACTTAGGACCTTGTCATCATGTAACCCTTGCTTGTTATGGTGAGACCTTCATCACAGCTGCCTGTTTTTGCTGGCAGTAATGAAAGCTATGTATTGTTGTTCATGGCTCTTTCAAAAGCCTCATGCGCTTGAGAACACTCTCATCCCCTTTTGGGCTATCTAGTCCCAAAATCCACTACAGTTTTTAAGTCTGTCAGGAGCAGTGCATTTTCCCTTTAGCACAGATAAATATGGAGTATTTAACTCTACAATTAAGTGTTTATTTTTCTGTATTCTAGATGGTTATAATGTTAAACAAGTTTGTATTTTAACAGAAAGAGAAGTACCAATGGGAAAGACTTGCTCCCTGGAGTGTGACTGGCCTGCTGCAGGTGCTGGAGGTGAGCCAGTGTCAGGACAAAATGCTGCTTCTCTTAGGTGTCTCTTGGTAAATCTTAGATCTTACTGTGAATTAAACCAACTGGCTCCCCCATATAGTGAGGGAGGCCAATGGAATTTGGCAGGAACTGAGCACCCATCTGGGATCTTTGGCCTGCTCCTCAGCATCTCTGCAGCAGTGCAGGATCTTTGTGTGTCTCCACAGAGGGAGCTGATGCAGGCAATAGAAGCAGACAGATCTCTTCTGCAAGGGAACCTGGTCTACAGATGTCTTTAATTCAGGCCTGTGATGAATCATCAGAATGACTGTGATTATGTGTGGTTTTTTAAATAGCCTGTTTGTTGCAGTTCTGTTCATCAGCAGTAGTGGTAACATCAGAATACTTACTCTAAAATCTAGCTGATTTCATGTTGTTTTGGAAGACTGTAAGGTAAATTTGCATTCCTGCAGAGGTAGGAAGAAGTTTGAAGAATTTTTTAATATCTGGCTTTGCTATGTTGTTAGCAATCAATCTGTCATAAGCTATGGCAACATTTTCTGAAGGCAGTTTTCCTGAGTTTCTACAGCTCTAGTTTTTAAGTGTATCTGGATTTCCTTAAACCAGTGGGAGATAGGTAGCCAGACACTTTGGGGAACGATTTAGAAGTTTCTTGAAAACTTGACCTTGACCTGTTTTTGAGGTAAAAAATGGTATTTGTATGTGACTTGAGTGGATTATTTTCCCCCCAGCAATGTATACACAGACCTGTTTGTAAAATTTCCCAGTGCTGGTATTTGCTATCTGTGGCTTCAGTTTTTGAAACTAGGTTGTGCTGGATCTCTGAATCGCAGTTTTCTTCTGAGTAGGGAGAACTAAATATTGGTCAGGTGATAATGATGATGTTTTTCAATTTCAAAAGGAAGAAGTTTCACATGAAATGCTTTTGACTACTTTCATTCTAATAGTGGGAAAGGCTGAAAGCTTCATTATGTGCTTGTTTTAAAAAAGGGACTAAGAAATGAAGAAGAAATAAACTGATGGGGCAATAAGGGGCAAAAATGAGGCTGTACTGGTTTCTGTGATGAGGTGGGAGTTGCAGGAGGAGTTTTTTTCAGTGTTAGCATTCACTGCCACCATGCATGGCGCTTGATCTCCTGCATCCCTGGTCTCCAAAGCCCCAGTCAATGTCTCCATTGAAGAAACTTTTCCATCTTAACGTAATGCTGCTGTCTGCCAAGCAAGCTAATACATTTCTCATGTAGCTTTATTTCAGGCTTTTCCCCTGCAAGCTCTGCATGTGGTGAGCACTCTGAAAAGCATGGTGAGCCATGCATTACCCAACGGTGCCTCCCCACCGCATCATTGCGTGATCTCTGCTTAGGATCACTCTGCGGGCTGGGCTCCCTCTGTTGGAAGGGGCCTTTTGGGCTCTGCCTTGAGGCCTCTCGTGCGTTTGGTGCACAATGATTGCACCTCACTCATGCTAAGAAGAGCTGTGGTGGGTATGTTTATTAAAGTAAATTTCAGAGCAGAAGAGAAATCCGTGTATTCGAAAATGAGTGATCGTATTTTTTGATGTAACTCCTCAGAAACTTGAAATGAAGTGGGCCTTGGACTTGCACGCTAAGTATAGATTAAAAAGGAGTATTCGTACTGTTACGCTTTGTTCATATACTGCAATTATCAAAAACAAGACCCTCAGACGACCCTTTCTCAGATAAAAGAAATGAACAAGAATTAGGGGTAATTACAGTATTTTTATGAAGCCTTGGTGGGTTGAATGTACCACCTGAACACTACAGCTGAGAGGAAAAATATTTTCTGGCTTCTAAATTCCTGCTTTGAATAACTGGGTAATGCTAAAGGACATCCTGGTGAGGATGATTTTTATTATGTGAATCTCCTATACTGCTGAAATTTAGAATTAATGTGACCCCCCTAATTCTCCAGGTTACTTTACCTCAGTGTTGGACCAAAAAAAAAAAAAAATTCAGAATGGGATTCACATGAGAGCTTTTTATTTTTATTTTTTATTTTTTCCCTCACCAGGCTCCCTGTAATAATTTTTAATGGGTGAAAGCTCTTGAGCTAGCTGAGAAGTTTGTTCCTTTAATAGGCAGTCCAGGAATTGTAGTTTTCTGTCTGCCGTTGAGCTGTTTATGGATATTTGCTGTAGACAACCTGTTGACTAATTGGATTGTTTATACCTGGAGGCTGCTTGAAGCTAGCACAGCAGTGCCTAAAAGGGTTTGATAAAAAATACATTTCTCACATAGGGGTTGTACAGATAAGAGTCCGAATTCACCACTGAGACCCTTTTTCTATGCTACTGCAACCAGGGAGAAAGGGAAGAATACAATGGGGAATCTGGCGTGCTATCTTGAATCTTTTAAAAGCCTCCTTGTTCCCAGCACTAAAGTTTCTCTCAATTGAATTGTTTTTCCTTCCAGAAATGTTGAGCTCTGCTAACATAGCTGAAGAACAAAGTATAAAATATTTTATGTCCAGCATGGATAACTTAAATCGTTTCTGAAGATGAACTCGTAGCATCTGAGACAATACACGAGGCGTAGTGTGTGTGTGAAGATTCCTGTGGAGCTGAATATAATAGGATAGAGGTGTTGTTGATGGCTGGAAATAAAGCTCTGAGGCCTTAGCTGGCCACTTAAGGAAAAGGCAATGTCATCTTCTAGCCTTTAGTATTGCATTTCTTATTGCGTATGGGATGATTTCAGTAAGTGCCAACAAGGAGCTATTAAACCCTAGCTCACTCAAGGGTTTGGCTGTTTTGTGGGGACTTCAAAAGAAATTGGAAAATGAGGTATGAACAGAAAACTTTTTGTGTTATGGGATTTCATTTTGGTCCAGAAGCCACAAATCTCATTGCACTTATTACTGAAGTCCCAGTGGATCTGATAAATAATTGATAGAAGGGGACTGTTCTTCAAGGAAAGGGGAATGGAACTGCAAAGAGGTTAGCAGCAGGTTTGCACAAATACATGAGCAGTGACACCTTTTAGTGTTGTATTGATCAGTGCTGGTGAAAGGGAGAGATTTGTGTGGGGTCAGGAACCACATTATCGAGGGCATAAAAGCCTCCTTGGCTTTAGCCCTGTGAGATATGGAAGGAAAACAAGTGGTTAGGTCTGAGGAATGGGTGCCGCTTGGGGAAATGTGGACCTTGGCATTCAACCCACAAGAGTGCATTTTGTTATGTTATGTGGTAAAGGGGGAGGAGGAGGATTAAGGGGGTTGAGAGAGTGGCAATGAAATGACTTAAATGGCTGGAAAGAGACTGTAGAAGCCAAAACGAATGTAGTTATTTGCATTACATTCTATGAATATTTGTCTGCTGCTTACCCCACGGCCTTGTTCATGCAGGCAAATTCCCCACCTGAGCAGAAACCCACTCCATGAGGGTAACACGCCAGCACTTGTACTGCTCTTACTAAGCTTGGAGGAGTTTCTTTATGCTACTCTTGTTTCCAACTAGTGTAAACTGAAAAGCGTGCTTTCTGATCAGCCGTTTGATGATACTTACAAATTCTCCGTGTGTTTCCTGTTGTCTGTAATGAAAATTTTCTATAACAAATATTAAATATAAAATAGAATGCATTTTATAAAACCATCCACTGTTACAGATAATTGGAAAATATGCATGCTCCTAAACCGAAGATGAATCATTGTTCACAAGCATTTTAAGGCAATATTAAATTAATGAAGAAAAGTGTACCCTTGTTATAAATATGAGGTCTCTGGTAGTTTTTTTTTTTTTATAATAAATTGTTCTAGGCTTTGTATATATTTTTGCCTTTATGGAAAAACTCTCTGCCTAGTAATTGACAAAAATAAAATGTGCAGAATTGTTTTGACTTTCTCAGGATAAGAGAAGGAGCATCTAGATGGGTAAATAAAGAGGAATTTAGCTGCTCATTCAAGAAATCTTGAGGAAAACCCTGAATTTTGGGATGGTTAGGTTCTGTGGTATTTTCCCAAAGTCGAACAGATTCTCTGTTTCTCATAGCTGTGCAGTGGCATTGTGCTTTTATACCTGGTAAATTTATAGACAAAGAAGGCATCTTTTTCCAAATACGGAAGAATGGATGGATACGATGGAGGAGGGATTGTACACAGTAAGTTGATAATGGCTCAGCATGATACACGTTCAGTAGACTCTTTGCATCTTTGCTTTCCACTTGTTGTTTTTCTCACCCTTACAGTTTGCCTGACATGCTTCCGTATCTTCATGTTCTTTCTCTTAACTCTGCTACCCCATCAGGAGCCATTTTTCACCCAGGCTCCCTTCCTGGCTGCCGTGGCGTGCAGCAGTGAATTTCATCAGTTCGGGCTGACTTTGTGTCTTGCTGGGTCAGTGTGACATGGCAGAAAGCAAAGCTAAATGCTTGACTGTTTGCATGAAATATGGTATAAAAGTGTTTATTGGTTTCTAAGTTAGCTGCAGCAATGGGAAACGGGAGCAAAGGAAAGATGATTGTTTAGTAATAACCATTATGAGGTTTGGAGACTTTGTGGATTCATTTTGCTGTAGCACACTGCATACAAAACGATGCAAAGCTGATTAAGGAATAGTGGCTTTAAAAGCAGAGTTAAATTTTCCCAAGCTCTGCTAAGAATTTATTTTCCCTGATATTGCAGTACGGTGATACCCTATAAATATAGGCTAAAACTAAGTAACGGGGCAGTTTGCTTCTGGTTTTACGCAGCTCCAGCTCTTCCAGTCCTGTGTCTCTTCTGCAGACACCCCTGGGGGTAAGGATTGACAACTTGCAATGTTTTAAGACCTTTGCAGTGTTAGGTTTTGTTGTTGCTTTTGTTGGCTTTTAATCTAAAGAACAACAACAAAAAATGTGCAGTAGTCAGATGAGTTTATGGGGAGGCAGCCATTCAACTCTGCACTGAGTGCCAAAACTACATCTCAAAGCAAATTTGACTTAAATTGATGTCATTAGATTAGACATCAGTTTTAGTCTTAGCATGATTTTCTTTTCTATACCTGAATAACTTACAAGCTAGGACAGGCAAGTGAGCTCAGTATCTAGATGCTGAAAGCTACAGGGCTCTGTTCCATTAATAGCTCAGGTATTCAGATTAAACTCTAGGGTGCTGCCCAGCCTCTGTTCGGCTAGCAGAGACGTGCTGTCTGGCTGCACTGTGCTTTGATAGTATGGAAACAGTAAGCTCTAATGTGCTGGTGACATTTGTTTGCTTTATTATAGGTATTCACAGTTAGTTGTTTTGTACAGGTGTCTGAAAGTTCATTTAGCAAGATACCTTAGGTGGCCCGAGGTCTTGTTTGTATGATCACCCAGAAGCCTGGAGTACCTATACAGCAAGCAGGGTAAGGAATCCCACAGAGCAATTTTTCATGACATTTTGGTAGTTTGGTTGGATAAAACAATGGAGTATGAATAAAATTCAGAACGGGACAGAGATTATCAAAGCATGGGGTTACGAAAGATTCATTTTGTTTTATTTGAGACACTGCTCGAAGACTTTGCAGTGCTTGTTAAAAAGTTTAGAGACAATTCCATACTGATTTTTTTGACAAACTATGTTGTTTTTTATCTGAGAATGGGGGGAGATTCTACATCTAGAAAGCAAGAACTGAATCAGATAAAGAAAACCACGCTAGTGTATAAACCAGCACAAGTTCAGTGCAGCTGTAATAGCAATGGTACGTGGGCAGTATCCTCCAGTCTAGGATGGGATAGGATCCCCTGCCCCCAGTCTAGGATGGTGCAGAACAAAATCCCGTTCCCTTTCAGGAGCATTGGGATCTGAGCTTAGTTCCCTTATCCTAATTGGGTGAACTTGACAAGGACATTGGGGAGCACTGAAATGAATTAGCAGGGGCGCCCTTGCTAAAAACCTTCCTGCAGTTTTGTCTGAATTCCATCCCTGTGCTGTGCTACCTGTGTGTCCTGCTTGCTTTCCCCTGTTTTATCCACTTATTTCCCTTCCCTTTTTCTAGCTTACCTGTTCCTAACAACCAACCATATTTCCTGAGAGCAAAAAAGAAATGGTGGCGGTGGTTAGGGTGTTTGCCTTATCTGTGTGTTTTGCCACTTTAAGCCTGTTGTCTCTGCCCTGCAATTTATAATTTTCTTGGGTCAGGGACTCACAACAGTGTGTGTACAGTGCCTGACACAATTTGTCATCAATTTGCCTTGCTCATTAAGTGCTACGTAATAATCTTAATATGAAAGAAACCTTATCAGCTTGAAAGCAATGCGATCAACAATTAGCATTAAAGTTTCTCACTTACGAACTTTATCTGAACTGAACAGCTAGGGATAGATAATCCAAAAAAAGGCACTACAAAAAGAAAACCACCAAACCACACGTGCTGTAACATCAGAATGTTTTTGATCCTGAAACTGAGACTGTGTGATTAATCTGCTTTCCCAGAAGCTAGCAGGCAGACACTTCCAAATGTGAAATTATTCCTCTTCTGCAGAAATGAAAGAATTCAAAAGAACTGCCTCAGCAGTTTCTGCTGGGGCTGCGCCCAGGGTATGGCATTTATTTTGTAATTTCTTTCAATTAGATTATTTACTCTTTTTCAGCTATCTGTTTAATCTAATTCGCTTGCTGGTTTTGTCCTGCTGGGGCCCCCTCTGTAAATCCAATAGTGCTGGCATAGCACAGACCTTGGTGCACCTCCTAGAAGCTTTTGCAGTTTTCTACTGGCCAAGCTTACCTGGACCAGGATCTGTGTTATACAGAATATTTCCATTCCTCTTTTTATTTAGCTGGGAAGGATTTGGGTGGAAGGCAGTGTCAGAATTGTGTATCTCATTCTTAAAAGAGAGAAGCATTTCAGAAGAGAATTTCTTACAGGGTCACCTTCATCCATTCCTCTCTAGCCATTTGTTCGATAGCCACGTTTTTTGGTGGGAATGGCCCATTCCCAGGTTTGCTTGTAGCCGTGTGACTTGGTATTCAGCTGCTTTAGAGATCCTCATACAGCCATGAGGGTGTCTTAAGGGTTTTATAGCACTGGCATAGCTGAACATGCACCAGCAAAAGGTAGCATTGCTTTCTGTCTGGTTTTAGATATTTAATGAAGATCATTAAAACTACAGCATGCGGTGGCCGTTTTTACTTGTTGCAACAAACAAGTAAACTGAGGACTGTCCAGCCCCTGTGGAAATATTTCCATTAGCTTCTGTGAAAAGTGGAATCTTTTTCCTTGTGAGAAACTGAGCTATTGAAAATAAGATTGACCTCTAGATCAGGGTATAACTTAGATGTTCTGTGCAACTTCATCACCATCTGCTTTGAGTTCTGTTCACGCTGCAGAAGGTCACGTACTGAAACTCAGAGTAGATATCAGAAGTGCCCTGCTGTCCTCTAAAGGAAAACGTGAGGAATGGAAAACAAAAGGTGGTTGTGTTGCCAACTGGATGCTGATATAACTGTGGGAGTTAGTAATCAAGAAAATATTATGTGCACTCTTGGAGCTGTACTGGTTTTTGTAGCTATCCAAGTAGGACGAATATGTTCTTTTTCTTGTGGTTATTTTAGAAGGAAATGTTTCCCAGTTCTGAGGAGATAAACAATGAAACATGCAATAAATGTATCCTGAAATTAGATAGAATTCCTCTTACCGATTTGGGAATTACCAGTGCAATAAGCAGTAACAGTGTTTGTTTACTGCTCTCTAATTTTCAAATAAAATGTTTAGTACATTAAGATCAGTATGTTTAATAATGAACCATAATCAATCACATATCTTTGGCCTGGTGCTCTCAGACCACATTAAAAATGACAGACTTGCATAGCTCTGAGTTAGGAAAAGGCCATATGATGATCACATCCCTGAGCAGGGAAATGCAGACTCCTCTGGAGTGCATTATTTATTGCGTGATACAAATTGGAGACACAGGGAGCATTTATTTGATTCCTCTGTAATATGCTGACATGGTTGGGTGCTAAAAACTATGATAAACGTCTACTAAAAAGAATGCAATTAAATGACCAGAGTAGATAGACAAGCAGTCTGAACACCATCTTTGTCCGATTTATGTTTGTTTCAGGAGGAACTGACTTTGGTGTTCTCATAGACTTGGTTGATCTTAGAGTTTTTTTCTGACCATAAATGATGCGATCATTGCATTAATGAAAATGTGATTGTTAGCAATTACTACTCACATATTACAGTAGCTTTACAGAGCGTATCTGCAACCCAGTGCCCACCAGTGCATCAGTGGCAGAAATCTGTTCTTCCCGTAGCCGAGTGAACTGCAATTCACTTCGTTTTTTCTGCCCAGTAACGCTTCACATCATTTTGATCATGTAAAAAGACCATCAGGTAAATAACTAGCAGGAAGCATTTTCCATTCTGATGGTACAAAAAGGAGAATAGATACTTTTTTACAAAGAATTTATATTGCAATATTCAGGTGTAAAAGTAAGAATGGAAAAGTAAGTAAAATTAAAGTGTACTAGTCTAAAAGTGATTATCATTCAAACACCTGTAATCTTTTCTGGGAGGGAACAGGTGCAAAATGTTCCCTTTGTGCCATCCCTTCTCTTTTTGATTCTTTTCCTGTCATTTTCCTGAGCAGGTTTCACATAAATAGAACATGAATGGAGTTGCCTGCTCTAATCCAGATGGGAGGATACAGCACTGGTATAATTTTAATGTGAAAGATGCATCAGCTTTCATTTCAGTGATGTAAATATGCATGTTCTTCACTGAATAAGTGAAGGCAAACTGGGAGGCGTAGATGTCTGTAATATATGGAAGGTGTGAACCCTTGGAATTAACACACGCAGGGTTTGCAGTGTTCCGCTTAATGCTGTGGATGAATCACTGACCTGATCTCGCAAACGATTACAGATGTGCCTAGTTTTATTTACTTACATAGTACCATTACAGGCAGTAGGTTAAGTGAATTTTGGGGTTAGTGCACAGTCAATGACCAGATTGGAATGAAATGTTAGACAGGAATGTGGAAATTGTTCGCAAGCATGTATTTGAATTCAGCTAATTTAGGCTCTGTTTGATAAAATTGTTCCTATTATTGCAGAACTTTGGACCCCCAGGTAATAGTACCATTAGAGAGCAGGCAGAAGAAGGCATCCTTGAGAATGATTACATTTTTCCTGGGGTGAATTCCAAGGCCTTGAGCCTCTGGGTTAATTTTTCTTCCGTAGCTGACAGTCCAAACTGAGCCAAATGGATGGGTCTGGCAGCTACACACCTGAGCATTTTCTAACGATGCCATACAGAGACTGAAACTTCATAGAGGGCAGTCAAAATTATTTTGAAAGACTCAAATCAGTGCATTGCTCTAACAGGCTTGAATTATTATGAAGTAAAATACGATACACGAGCTGTAGAGGGACTAAAGTTCCATTTTGAATAGAAAGTCTATTTGCTGGGAGGGCTGGGAGACAGCTGTGCACAGGTGCATGTATTCATGCTCCACGTTAGAGAAATAAAATGTTCTTCCTTATTTTTAGCTTTTTCTTTTTCTTTATTTTTTTTCGTCAGAACAATTCTGTTCCTTAAAGAGAACTAATTTTAACGAATAAAAGTGTGAATTGGTCTGCATGGCCACGGGAATAACTTTTTTCTGCGGTAACTGGGCCAGCGATAATGAACGTAGTATGTTCCTGTGACCCAAAATGCTGACAAATCAAGCTAATAATCTAAAAGAAAGGGAACATGTGTTGTTTCCCTGTTTTGACCAGTTATCTCACATTTGCACAAATGACTTTCTTCATTAATTCTGGTGAAGTTGAGAACTACAGTGGTACCAGCTGTGAAGATCATGGCTGCTTTCCTTCATTGATGCTTTAAAGGAATAATTTGAAATAAGCTATTGACTTGATTGCCTTTTAGCTATTGATGTCTTCTGTCTGTATATACATACGAATATATCAAATATATTATGTGCATATGTATGCATGTGAACCAGTGGTAATAACACAGATTTTGATCTGTGATAGGACCTTCATGCCATTAGGGCAGGGCTGATTCCAGAGCATTCAGAAACAGACATGGTTGTGTCCGCAAAGGCTTCTACAAAAAAAAACATATAGTTGTCTTTCATTAAAATATTTATTGGGAAAACATGATTTTTCTTTAAAAATATATACTTGGAATTAAGAAACCACTCAACAGTGGAGAATAGGAATTGGAAATTATATCATATGTGGTGTTTCTTCTAAACACAGCATTTGCAGTGTGTGGTATCATTGCAGCTCGCAATGAAGAACTTACTAAACAATTACAGTATGCCAGAGACCAATATAGCTGCATTTGCTTTTTTTAAAATTTACTTGTTTAATTAGAAGTTGCTTCCTGAACATGTCTGGAGACTTTTATCTCTAGTCACTTGTTATTAATACTTTTTTAAACTGTTGTAGTATGTGATTAGCAAACATCAGAAAACATTATGCATATTTTATATGGCATATATAGTCCTGCATTTATAATTTACAACATATGTTGCTAAAACATCTATTAAACATTGATAGCTGGTTTCATGTTACTACTACTGTGTATTATAAATACAATAAAATTACTCAAATGTGCCCACAACCTTTCTATCAACATTCACTTATTGTTAATATTTTTGCAATCTATGGCAGCGTAAAAATGACCATAATGCATCATAAATGATTTATGAAGTAATCTCCACCTGCTCATTTGTCATTAGGGTTGTGCACCACAAACCATTTTAAAATCGTTTTAAAAAATAAAAAATAAATCGATCTGCAACTATTGGAGAGAATCAACTCTAGTTCAAGGAAATACTGGGGTTTTCAAACAAGTTTTTAGTAAGCAAGTCCATTACTGATGTGTAGCAACCTGGGTTTACCTCTTTCAGAAGACCAGCTTCTTTAGCAAACCAGCCTAATAGTTTTTTTGCCCTTGCCCTCAAGGGCTTTCTGCATTGTTCAAAGCCTTACTGTGCTGCAGTTGCTGCCTTTTTTTTTTTTTTTTTTTTTTTTTCCCCTCCCGAACCATTTTTCTGCATGGTACTACTTTCATTTCCTGCTTTAGTTATTATCACATTATTTCCTAATCTGCCATGGACAACGCTAATCTGAGGCAGTGAAGGAAGCTGAAGTTCCTCTGGTTGATGCTGGGCTGCTGCTCAGAAAAAAAACCCTGCAATGGGGCCACACAGCAATCAAATGGAGACCTTGCAAGTGGGTGAGCAAAGCACTCTTTGGAGAATAAAGAGTAATAACGCTGTTCTTTTCCTCTTGCTAGTTAAGCTAAAAATCTCTAATGTGCAGTGCTCAAGCAGTTCTTGAAGCAGGAACTAGAGTTTAGGGACCCCCCCCTTTGCAGATGCAAGACAGTCACTCTTGCCTCCATCATCTTGTTAATGTGGATCAGAATCACAGCCACTTCTGTAGCCTGGCACATGCAAGATTAATGATTCTCCTTGCTTCTCCTATTCCTTCAAATCTCTCCTTTAGATAGTGCAGTCTAGATTGATTTGTGGCCTTTGCCCGTGCCCATACATCTTGATTCTGACAGACAGTTTTTGAGTTCTGCTTTAATGTACCTTTGCAAGTTTAAGTTGTTTTGCTGCACTTCTGATTTTATGCCTGCAGAGAGGAGTGGTTCTAAGGCCTGTGCAGGTAATTGGGAAATGTAGGATATGCCGTAGCTGCAGCAGAACTTCCCGTGTTGCCTTGGTATCTGGCTGTTTCATTACTGCTGGATCACCTGCTATGATACCTTCGCAGGGGTGAATGGGTATTTTGCAAATGTGGTCCCTTGACTGTTGGATATATACCCTGTTCTGAATGTTGGAGCTGTGTCCCTGAACCAGAACTAGCCATTTTCTGGCATATCAGAGCAATGCTGGAATTCCTTGAAATGGACACAGCACAATATTATTTTGCTAGTATCTGTTGTTGCGCTATCTCGTGAATGCAACCCTATGATTTTGTACAGTTTAATCTCTTCCATTTTATGTGGTCCTAATCCAGTTAAGTGTTACTGTCCAAGAAAGAACTTGCAGCCATTACAGGTGTGTTAATACAGCTGGAATTTAATCAAAACAGTATGTGTTCAGAGATGTTGCTGTGCAGATGTCTGAATTATTCCATGGGCTATTTTTGATCCTACAGTGAAACTAGAAGTAGTAAGGCCCCTGAATGGTGTGTTTGAGATTCAAAGGGGATAACTTTGGTGCTGTGGATTCTCCTTAGCTAAGTGTAAATTAACTGTCCATATACAGCTTCAAATCATTAATTTGAAGTTTTGAAAACTTTCCTTAGTAAGGGAGGAAGCTTTGTAATCTAGTTAAAAACATGGTAAATCCAGGTAAATACTACATTTTGCAAGTATGGGCTCTTATATTTTTACGTAAAGAATCTACGAAGACGTCAATTCCTTGAACAGATGGTGCTGGCTGTGTCAACACTGGTGCAAGTCAAACTGTACCTTTCTCTCCTGATCAGCGTTGTACTGGAAATAGCTCTGAGGGCCATAACAGTCATGTTTGTTTAATTCTGAAGTATGAATAGTCTTTTTTCTCTGCTGCTTGGCTGATGACTGGGAATGCAGAATGGCTGGCTGTGTACAGTTATATTGTGTGGTGTTATCAGACCTCTTTTCTTCCTTGTTACTAGATTACAAAGAAAGGACTGCTGGAACTGCTCTGGCCTGAAGCACAGAAGTCAGCATATGTGACTTGAGTTTGCACACATAAATTATACATAAGTCATGTTCCAGGATTAAGGAGATCTGAGTTTTAGAAGTTTTAAAGAGAGGAGTCATAAAGGCTTAAAATTCAGTTTCTACCAAGTTCGTTTGCAGAATCTCAATGCTGAGGCAAGCAATGGAGAAAAAATCCATAAAAACAGAACTTCAGAACTGGAGACGAGTGTGATTCAAACATCCTGAGGCACTGTTCATTCTGAAGTAGAGTCGTTCAAAATATTTGGAGTTTTCCTAGTGCATTCTAATACATAGTTTGTGCCATCTTTCACCTATTTGAGAGTTTTAGGTGCTTACAGTATACTGTTTCTAGGAGGAAATAATTTCCAATCAAGTTTTAATGTTAAATTCCAAACTACTTCTTTCATATGAGAGAACAGAAATCAAATGGTGATCTAGCTAAGTGTTGAAGTCCGCTGTGAATCGCTCACTCTAAAAGGCAGGTGCTTTTGAAAGAGACAGACGTTCTCCAGAGGAATGTGGCAACCTCGGGGATTTTCCAACACCGCCTGGATGTGGTCCTGGGCAACCAGCTCTGGGTGACCCAGCTGGAGCAGGGGCGTGGGACAAGGCCTTGAGAGGTCTCTTCTACCCTTGGCTGTTCTGTGACTCTCTGATATTTTATTAATCGAGCCCCTGATTCAATTCTCAGACCAATGCTTTATTCTAACCTTATTTAATGATGCATTTGCTTAATTAGGTGCACTGAAAAGTCAAGGTTCGTTTGAAAAAACAAGACTTTTCCCTTTGCATCTTTTTAAACAGAAGCAAATAAAAGCAGAGAATTCTTCCATGAATTGTGTGATTTGTGTTTGCGTTGTTGGTAATGAGCTGAAAAATTAGTGCATGGAACAGTCAAGAAGTTGGGGTGTTGCTTTGATGGCAATATTAGCAGATGAGAAACTTAAGTCAAGCCAAACAGAAATTCAATATCAACATTATTTATTTTTTTTTAGATCTGGGTAGTGATGTGCACAATGTGAGACTCTAAAGAGCAGCCCTTGAGCACAAGCTCCCATCCTAGCTGTAACAGCTCTTCACTTAGCCTAATGGGGACCGCTGCAATTAAACCAGCAGCAGCCCACTGAAAGAAAACCCGGGCTCATGGCTGAGAAGCCATTTTGTAGGATGAAATCCAGCAGTTTTTCAAAAGATTGAGGGATGCGTCTGTCCATCTATCATAACAGAGAATCTACAGCAACTTCTGTGGGCTGTGGCTTGTCTTCTCAGCATGCATAAACACAGCTCTTTGTGCGTAGTTCTTAAATGAGCTATTCTTCAGCGTGGTTGGTGTGGTGGCCTTCCCGCCGTCACTGAGTGCATCTCTAACAAGGCCCTACAGCTTTGGGGAAGCTTACAGCTTTTCATGTGCTTTAGATGCTGGTGGCTGAGTGACAGTGGCTGTATTCAAAACCTGTGAATGGAATCAGTGACAATGCACCAGGAGGGCCTAAATGATGCAGTGTAAGGCAGGGTCCCCATGCTGTCTCACCTTATTTCTAATGAAAGTTCCGACTTTTTGTCAGAAGAGGTTTGCCCTTCTATCAAAACAATTAATTTGCAAAGGTTTGATCCCAGCTACTTGGTTGTGGAGTTTGAAGCTGCTGGTGGGACTTCTTGTAACTGTGGTGCTGTTTGTTTCGAAACATAACGATAGTTTTGTCCAGATAGTTTTGTGCTGTAGGATTATGAAGTGATCCCCTCATTGTTAATGGGTGTATTTCAAATCACACTGATTTCTTGACCAAACTCCAGTCCATTTCCTTCCAAAGCTGCAAGGAACAATTTAAATTGCTGAATAACATTCCTTGAGAAGTCAGTTACGCTGCTCCTCTAAAATAGGATATTTTGCTTATTAAAATGCTAATGGTAAAATGGAAGCAAAAGATTATATTCTTCTGTATCATTCTGTTGTATATTGTTCTGTTAATTAGTTGGTTTTTTTAAGTATATCCTCTATTTTCTTTTGGTGTTAGAAGTTCAGATTTAATTTTGATAGTATATAAGGACTTTGTAGACAGATCTATAATTATAGATTTGTTTATTTGATGATCCACATTTTCTATTATGACTGCTTTGTAAATTAGAGGTGAAGAACCAGACTTTACATATTTGTAAGCAAGCAGGGACTTAAATAAGTAGGATAGAAACAGCATGATGTGAAATACATAATATAGTCTTTGTGCTAGACCGGTGAATTTCCTTTATTAGGGTTAGGGAGAGGTCATCTAGCCCAGACTTGTAATTTGCTGAAAATCTGTAAGTACTTTATTATGACTGTGTAGAGTGATGCTCATTTTGGTACAAACTTAGAACTTAAAAACAAATGAGCAATAAATGCTAATTGACTCAGAAATCCTCAGACAGCAATTCTGAAGAGCCCATTCCCAAACACAGAGCAGCCCTTTTCCCAAACACCCTGGGCTCTGCCTGTTACACTGCTGGCCTCAGGGCTTCACAAACTGTTGCTGAGGCAGGTGAGAGCAGCGGTGGGGAAAGCCGAGAGAGTTCTTGGTGAAGGAACGCAGATCTTGTTTGTATACAGAAGTGTGGGCTGTGCACTCGGTTGTTTTGTTGTTTTTCCACTGGGCTGGCTGACCTAGATAGGATTAGATCTCACAGCTTGTGGTTGGAAATCTCACAGGTAGTGAGGGGATGAATTCTGAGTTATGGGATGGAGCTCCTAGCCACTGTAACTTTTCTCTAGCTAGAACAGTCCAGAGGTTGGTGTTGGACTTTTCCTGCTGTGTTTGTTTTCTGTCTTACAACAAAAACACAAGAATAGAATCTCTTCAAAGAGATGTTAACATCTTACTTCCAAAGTTTTCTCTCGTGCTAATTATGTGGCTGAGCTGCCAGAACTGATGTTTTGTTTGCCCATTTATTTTATATCTGTAGACTCCCTGAAAGTGCAGATCTTCTCGAGGCAGCAGCCGTAACACGCTGCAGGGATGACCACATGCTTGTGCCTGCTCAGTGTAAGTAATGTGTCACTGTTCTGCTGGGCGTACCAGACAATTGCAAGTTCTTTAGATTAAAACAGGCTGTTGGAAAACTTGCAGGGGTTGAGTTTCTTTGCTCAACTACTTGTAAACCCATTTTTTTTTATCATGTTTAACTGGCACAGTGGTCACTCACTTCACTAGGAGAGGGTGTGGGAGGAGCTGGGCTGCACTGATGTGGTAAATCCCTTCATCCATGGGAACTCCTGATGGTTTTGACTGTTGCCTTGAACATCTGTCTTCCCTTTTGCAAAGCCAATGCTCAAAGGGAGCTGCTGCCTTCTGCTCTCTCTCAGGGTTTTGTGTACTGGAGTACCTCCTGTTTTCCACAAATATGGTCATTTAAGTAAGGTGTGGTGCTTTAATCACTGCTAAGTTACAGATGTTTATTTTCTATTGTTGTTTATGACAGGATATCTGTGATAATTTTGTTAATTGCCACTTGGAAGGATCCCATTTTTTTTCCCTATATGTATTCCACACATAAAAACGTCATTCAGCTTTACACCCATTTGCATGAAATGCTACTGCTGCTTTGTTGGAGGATTAGCTGGAACTGCTTGACAGGAGAATGTGTTTCTATAATATGTAGTATTCATGACTATAAATACATTCAAACAGCAGAGCTGAGCTACTGGTGATGGAGAACTATCTGCAGGAGTCAGCAGGCTGCTCTGAAGCTCGTAGGATGGATGTGAGTAACAGCACATTCAAGCCCCCTGAAACTGGCAGCTTTGGGGACCACCCTGGCTGCTCTGGGTGGGGACAGTGGGAGGATGCAGTTCTGTGCTGTGTTCTTCCAGCTTTTTAGCTGGTGCAAAGGAATCATGTTGGCAAAAGTTGGAGGGATGGAGCAGTAGGATCCTGTGCTTCCCCTTTTCTTTCCCCACAACATTGGTTAGAGAAGCAGAGATGGTAGCGAATGCATATACAATTAACCTTCTGCTTCTTAATCTTGAGGGGGCTTAGAGTTGACAGCAACAAGAAAAAGTGCAATTGTAAGCTTATTTACTACATTTGTTAACCATCTGGGATATAAAACCTTCTAAAGTGAAGGAGCTGTCAGATTTCATTCTACTTAACCCTCTGGAAGCAAATGATTTTAATTTGTTTTCATCAGGCATTCAGTTCAGTAAAAGCATTGGACAAAAAGCAGTACTGACGCAATGATTGCCTTTACATCCATGTTGTCATAGGAGCTGATGACTGACAGAAATCACCAGTGGTCAGCAGGACTTCTGCTGGAAACAGGGGAAGAGGTCACCAGAGGGTGATAAATTCCTCCCTGACTCACACTGTCAGGTGTTATCAAAGGTGAAGCATCCGTAGCTTGAAGGCGGATAACTAGGCCAGATGCGATGCTCTCCTTCTCCAGTTAGGGGACTACAGCAAGCAAGTATGGTCTGGTGGGTTACGTGGATTTTCTGCAGCAGAATGAATTTATTTTAATGGCTGTGGTAGATGGAAAGTAAGATGCTAAAGTGGCCTGTTGAAGTTGAGAGAAAGGAATGAACTCGGAGACCTCAGGAGGCTGCAGGATGTACTGAAGGTGCTGTGGTGCCCTGCAGCATGTTGTCAGCTCTCTTGGAATTTGCACAGAGAGAATGGCCAGGATCCATCTGCAGTTCCATAAATAAGAATGTAAGAAGAACCAGCACAAACTGTAACAGTTTAAGGTACTAGAAATACTACAATAAATAATGTAATGGGGATAGTACGCTTTGCTTTATAGTAGTGAAAAGTGCTCTGCTTTTGTTGCATGGTTGTGGGAACTTGGCTGAGCCCCTTTTTATTATTATTATTATTATTATTTTTCTTGCTCGTTTAGACCTGTACTAGTAACGTTGAAAATTGGTGCTGCTTTCCCCTTGGACACTAGTGATCAAAAGTAAAGAAATTAAGGAAGAGAAGTGACTCAATGGAAAAACAAATAAAAGCAGCTCACAGCAGGGAGCCAAATTTTGCACTGTAGCAACCTTGGCTTCAGTGGAGAAATCCAGTTCCGATGAGAGAATTTGTCCCTGGATTCTGAAGAAAGCGAGGAGAAAGATTCTCCAGTACAGATTAGAGGGGGGGAAAGCCAGCATCAAGGCTCGAGATGCAGGACATGGGATTACATAAAGCAGCTGTAGGAATTCCCTGTAAGGTCCATGCCTTAGTAGGAATCTCTTTAGTGATGCACATACTCTCTGGCCTTGAGTTCTTGCTGGTCCTTGCTCAGTTACCTTTCAGGAATGTGCATGAGATAGCAAGAGGTGTGGTTGCTCCAGGAGAAGTGAATAGGGGAAACTGCAGCCCTTTTGCTGTCTGGGAGTTCAGTGTTCTGCACTACTGAGAGTTGGGTTGCTTTGGTGCCAAAATATGGATTTAGTTGCTTAAAATTAAGTCTGCCTGTGTCCCAGTTTCCCCATCTGTAAAATGTATTACAGCAATTTCAGCTAATCCTATTAAATTGTAGTACTAGTGTTTCACTATTAATATATCTCCAACGACATGCATCATGGTAAATTTACCCCATGGTGGCTGAAATGTCTGTGGTAGCACAGCATAAAATAACCAGAGCCTCTGGGACTCCAGAGCTCTCCTTTATTTTTAATTGGTTGACTGGAAAGAAATTATGCCAATTTTCTCCAAGCAAAGATTTGGCCTATCCTCGCCATGAGGGAGGGATAGCAACCTATTTTTCAGACTAAGATATTTTTACTTCCTCTACCCTGCTGTTTTAGAGTATCAAGCAAGCCGTATTTGATGAGAAAGCTTTGTCTTTTCTTTGCACATTAAACTTCAGATTTTTTTTTTTTCCATCTGACACTGTGCAAGGAAGGACTCGGGTGCCTTCAAAATGCAAAGACTATGTGTAATGAAAAGACTTCCTGCTAGGCAAGGAAAAAGCTTCAGAGGTAATTATATCTGAGTTTCTTCAGCATTTTGTTCCATTTAGTGTTTTATTAAACCTCTCACCTGATCTTTGGTGTGTGTATGATAAAAGGAAGTTTGTAGTGCAGCCACCTCTGATAGATGATATAATCCTTTTAGCAGGCAGGATGTAAAATAGGTCCCACAACGCATCGGGATTACCTCAGAAATCCCTGGCAAGGCTAATTATTTTTTTCCTAGCCACTGAGCAATTGCTAACTCTCCCACAGTTACTAAGTGCTTCTGACCTTCGATATTTCTTCTACACTTGTGCACAGATTGCACCTAGAATCCCTCAAGGACACAGCACCTGGAGTACTGCTTCCAAACAGCTCGCCATGAAGGACATAGTTTTTGACTGATGCAGTTTCTGCTTGCTTGGTGTATTCCCTGAAGACAGCAATGTAACTTATGTTTCCATAAGAGGGGATAAAAAAAAAAAAAAAAGGTCTGTCTATCTTAAGAGTCCATTATATTAATAGAAATCATTAATTTGACCCTGTTGATTGCAGTGGCAGAGCAGTAATAACAATATATCCAAAATGTCGTTAGATGGACTGTAGAGGAAGGTTACAGCATGAGATTGAATAAATCCCTAGATAAAGGGAAGGCAGTGTGGTCTAGAGACCAGTGTCCCAAATTCTGGTCAAAGATCCAGCCTGGTGCTGAAGGCACAGTAAGTGAGTAAGTGACTGCTGCCTGCCTCCTTTGTGGTGTCCCTAACATGAATTAAGAACCCAATGGTCACTTGCATTTTTGTTGATTTAGGAGCTAGGATTTAATTAGGGCAAGGATTTCAAATGTTCACCAAGATGTGGGAACATTTTGGAGATCCGTTTTTTTTTTTTTTTTTCAGGTATCTTTAGCTCTTCTGACTGCTTATGGATGTTTTGTAATGCTGCAAATTATTAAATAACTAAAAACAGAACTCACTTGTAAAAATGTGAGGCCTAACCTTCTTGAAATATTAGTTGGTTTAGAAAATTAGTTTGCATTTATATATCTTTACTGTAATTACTTCAAGATTTCAGCCATGTACATAATTTAATGTGATGGGCAGGTGCTGAGAGTTTAAGACTCAGGTCATACATAATTTAGAAATGAATATTCTACCTCTTAATTTTTCTAAGTTAAATGTTACCTGTTGCGGTGCTGTACTGAAATCAGTTTCACTTGGAGGCCAGGTCAAAATCATTCACCTCATGGTGAATTCACCTCCAAACAAGTTTTCTCAGACTAGAATGTTTCTTTCTTCATAATGTTCTTTTGCTTCAAACCCTGATGATGAATGGCTTCTCCTTCTCCCCCAGCTTCTCCAGACAGCAGCTGATGCCTTGGAGCAAAACACGTGGGGTGCCCATAGGGAACGTGTAGGTTCCTTGTGAATGGGAAGTCAAGACTAAAAAGCCAGGCTCCTCACTGTCGTAGGCACATTTGCTCTTGAAACATTACAGTGAAGTGTCTGATGGTACCATTTAAATAATCACCAGAGCCACATTTCCATTCAGATGACAGCCTGTTTCTTATCTCAGTAATTTTTATGGTTCCCCAACCGGAGCTCAATACACCACATACACAAAATAATTGCCGTGAAGCCAAGTGTTCCTTTGCCTTCTTTGCTGGGTACATTTTTCAAACGTTCCCTAGGAGGGAGTAAAGCCCAGAAATTTTCAGTGCTGTTATAACTGTAACTGAAGCTGTAATTAGGCAATCAAATATTAAATCATTAATCAAATGTTTTGTATTGCTGTTAAGTTAAACCAGGAACACCCAAAGTAAAAATAAATAACACGAGCTAAGTACATGATTGGTCAATCCCAAAACATGTTTTTTTACAGATCTGTCCCACTAGGTGTACAGGAGGCCTTAAATGAGTTTTTTGCCACCAAACGTGGCAAGTTTATAACATGAAACTACTGGGGGACAGCATGGAGAAGACAAAATCATTGCCGACTGCAGTGCCTTGCACAATATGGTCCTGTTCCCTGAGCGAAGACTACAGGCATTTTCTCATCTCACACTAATAATATACAGTGTCTGTAAAAACCACTTCTTAGCAGGGTAGAACAACTTCACAGATGCTCAGCTGCAGCAGACAGTGAATGGCTTGCTCAGAGGTGTACAGGAAACTTGAGCGCAAATGGCTTTCAAACCCAGCTCTCATCACTTCTAGAAATGTTCCAGAATCAAAGGGAGTATCTTTCTGTTACAGTGATTGTTATAATAAATACTGCATGTGATACTAAAAGAGCTGATTGCCTGAACTATTCCAAAGGCATGTCTGGGGTCCTTGCTAAGATGGTATTTGAACATTGAACATCACCAAAAATGAAAATAAAGGCTCCAAACATATTTCCTGTCTGGCTGCTGAGTTGTCTGGTACATGGCAACCAAGCTTATCTATGCATTCTAGAACACCTCTTATTTATAATTTGGTGTTTTTAACCTAATTGGGAAGTAAAGCTGAGCAGATTTTCCCAAGTATGACACCTTTCTTGACTACTTTTAAGGCCTTTATATTGCTGGAGTAGCACAGTAAAGCTCCTGTGTAATGAAAACCTGAGTCATTCAAACTATCATATTGCTTCTACCAGAGGTAATTTTTAAAAGCACAGATACACTCAGTAGGGCATGATCCTTGTGGCTAATGAGATCTTTCCCTTTCTTTGCATTTGCATGGGGTTTTGCATTTCTGAGACATTTCTGCGAGCTCTCTGTAGAGCGCTGCTTTGCAGCCTTTTCACTGGAGACCCGAGCAGTCTGTGGTCTACCCCTGAGAAAAATTTACTTTCATTATTATTTGTTGTGTGTTTGCTTTAAAGTAGGACTGAAAGTCTGTCTTCTCTTTTTGTACTGATTTAATGTTTGTGACTTCAAAACTTGTATTTCTGTCTAATTTTTGTCATGGCTTAAGCTCCCATTGCATTAGAAGTGAGGCAGAATGAATGGAGGCTTACTTCTCCCATCCCCTTCGGTTTGTGTGTGGTCACTGGTTGCACCTGGACCCTCCAGTGGTCACTACATCTTGGAGGTTCCCCTAGACTATCAATTTATAACTAAAAAGCCAGCATTTTGCTCTCTATATATGCTGGTGATCTAACTCTAAAGAGCGATGCAGGTTGGAGTGTTCCAGCTGCTAAACAGGAATTATGTACTTGCTTCTCTTTCAGAGGCAGAGCAAAGCAGGCTCTGCAGGGATGCTGAAATTGCTTGCAGCAATATTTTTTGTAATATGAATCCAAATAACTGAAGAGGCAAAGCTTTCCACAAGGGTAAACAGCTCACAGGGAAGGAGTTCCTTTCTCAGGCTCCTATGATTCATTCCTGTAGCAGGGGAACTTAGGAGGAAGACTGAAAAATGAGGGTAGCCCAATCTCTGGTCTTGCTACAATCTCATACAGAGCCGACAGAGCCAGGTGCTGCCGTAGCCCCCTGCACAGGCAGCTCCCGGCAAATGGTGTCCTGTAATGGGGTTTCCAGAGAAGCTTCTAGGGGAAGGCAAATGTGGCTGGCTGGAATGCAGTTCTTCGCACAGGGGTGTGGGGTAGGCTTTCCCTGACTGTCCTTTATACAGGCAGTAGGATTTTCCTGCATCTAAGCAGTGTGAATGGGAGGCAAAGCCTCTGAGCATTAGATGGCAAAGATACAAACATGTCACCTATTAACGTTTGTCCAGCTTGCTGCTTTGAATGCTTTAGGAGGACATGCAACTAATGCCAAATCCTGGGGATCTTTAACAGAGTACTTTAATGGGTCAAATGAATGTTAGGGGATAGTGTCAAACATTCAGAATTCACTTTTTTTCAGTGATTTACCTTTTTATATATCAGTGCAGTATAACCATGTGCCTGAGGTGGATCCTCTGCATCCTGGATCTAGACTTGCTACAGAAGTAACTGAGAAATAGTGGTAAATAATCTTCACCGTAAATCCTGTTTCCCATCTATACACTATCACAAACTGTTTTGGTCTGGAGTGCCGGGTTATGATCACTAAGAGTGAACTGTGGGAGTTAAACTGGAAGCTCATAAGAGGAAGGAAATAGTCTCTCCCTGTGGTTTCAGCGCCTACTGGTGTCAAAACCCATTTCTTCACCTCATTGTTCAGGAGAAAGGGCAAGTAGCTCTCCTGAGCTCCTCTGTTAATTCTGGGCTCCTTCAATTCATAGCAAGGTGTCAGCAGAAAATTGTATTTCCTCAGTTGTGTGCCAGGTGTTGTATCTTTCTTTTGTCTTTCTTTTTGCAGCTGGTAAAATTGGATAACGTTTTATTTGCTGCTTATCTCATTGGGTAACCTATGACAGATATCCTAGAACAAGAGCCATTGAGCAAAGATGGTAATAATGCATGGTGTTTATCTGGCATGGTTGTGTCTTCAAAAGGCTTTATCAGCAGAAATTAAGGAATAGCAAATGAATGAGGAAAAAAAATACCCCAAATGTTCTAATTAGGCCCACACACACCAGCAGTGAAGTGGTCGCTCATGGCTGACTGCATAACTGAGCTGACAAATGCCAGCCAAGTGCCACCAAGCGAGCTGTCCTGAGCAGAACCACAGCTGCACATCTGTCACCTCGTGTAGGGCTTAGGAGGATCAGTTCTGACAGAGAACGTGCCAGCCTTCTGGAGAATAATTGGGCTTGATAACTGGGCTGTGCAAATAGCTGCAAACGGTGCTCGGGCGGGCTTTTGGGAATGTGTTCTGTGCTGGGCTGCCTTCAGCACCCTTCTCCAAATGTATTTGCATTTTCACGTCAACAATGAATGTGGCAAGGATAGATTGTTTTTCAGGTGAGTGACTCACTTTTTACTCCCTTAAGTAGTAAACACCACCAATACCTACATCTGGTGGTATCTGCTGTCTGAAGAGATACCAGAGCTAGTTCTGGTTATAAGAACAGACTTGGGGTGGTAGCACAAAGGCCTGCATGGCCCTATTTGAGGCACATGCTTCCATGATCCAGCAGTGCAGCTGGTTTGGATAGCAGTGTGTTGCTCTGAGTATGGGCCTCTCTCCTGGGGCTTCTGTATGTATGCAGTTAGGTTCTGTCTCTGTTATGTCAGCCCAGTCTCAGACTGTTGTAGAGATGAGGATGTTTTCTGTGCAATCAGAAAAGAGAAACAATGTGATTGAACTTCATATTTCACAGGCTTCATGCCACAGAGCTTGATTCACGCAGCTGGAAAGGCCAGTGCATGTCTTGGCATGGCAATTTGGACATGTGCTATATCTCTGGGGAGGGAGTGCATCTGTTAGCTGTGTGTTTCATGTTGACCCTGTTGTAGTCGATGAGTAGCTCATCACATAGAAATTATTTGTGCAAAGGACAAGGACATCAATTTGTTGTAAAATACCCCCAAAGCAGTAAAATAATTCCCTTCTCTGTTGTAATCAATCATTATATAGAAATGTGTGTAACACATTTGTGTGTAACAATATTGAACTGCAAAGTACTGTTATTGTTGCATCTAAGCTATCTGAAATTCTAGCTGGAGACATAATCATGAATCTATACAAATTATTTTATACTGTATTTCCTTTCAACATTAAAAATAAATAATAAAAAACCCTGAATAGATTTTATCAGTACTGGGTTGGGGAAGAGTGTTTAGGATACCTTTTTTAAACTAGTTTAATCATATGTAACACAACTTAAAACCCTTTCACAAATAGTTTTTAGAAAGTAGATGCAAATTACCATTTAAATTACAGACCGTAAGAAGGAGTCTGGAATGTAACAGAAGTTAAGCTGAGAGTTTTGAGGCGACCTGTAGAGATGTTCCAAAGAAACGTGTAATTCAGAGGCTGCGATAGGACATTCCTTTTCAGTGTTTAGATACTCAGATCCTCACAATTTTCTATCTGATCCGCATTTTTCATACAGGAATTCTGAAGAAAGACCTTTTCTCTACATTTCAGCTTGTGAATCAAACCCCAAAACTCTTCTACACCTTGCTCCAGCTGTCAGGACCACTCCCTTCCTGGAGCACTCAGTGAGTACTGCTCTCCATGCATCTAGGTAACAGATTGTTATTCTGAGACCTACAGCACTGGGAAATGAGTACGCCCTTCTGCAGTGGGCTACCTCAAGATCTTTGTGTCTTAAATTCTGAAAATAGGGTCTCAAGTGCATTATCCTGTACAGCAGGGAATTGCAATTCCTGAAGCACCAGCACATCAGGTACAAGGGTGTTAGCGGACAGCAGAGCTCCTTTCTGCTAGTGGCTCTTCTGTTGTGTTTGTCACTGTTTAGGGTAACAGCTTATCCAAAGCCTCTAATTAGGCTGCTCAGATGCTATTTTACTGTCCAGCTACGAACGTATCTTTACAGATACTATAAGTGTAAAGTGGAGACAGCTGACAGCTTAAAAATAACAGAAATAGTTTATCCATGCTGATTTTGCATTTTACACCAACTGGGAATAGTACTCACCATGTCATTTGGGGAAAAAGAAAGAAAGGGGTATGGGGAAAGACTGCCCAAACCTATTACGGTCTTCTCCCACAGTCTCTGCTGGGAAAAGCTGTCATCTGCACTCAAAATTTTTGTGAAGGAACTGTAGTTTGCTTCAGGTTAGAGCACATCTACACATCTGTGTGCAGGCTGGACGACTGGGGCACTGCAGTGCAGTAGAGAGCAGCTGTGCGGATGTGCCAGGATGTTCTTGCAACTGTGGCTGCTCAAAGTGTTCAGTTCAGTTTATGGCTAACTGCAGCGTGGTAGGATCCTCTACACATTTTAATGCGTGCAATGCCACTGCAATCCACTTTGCAATATGCACATGTGATACACTTTTCAGTTGAAGTCCAGGAATCTCATAGTTATTAAAGAAAATTAGAGAGCAGAACACTGAACTCAATTTGTCATGCTCATTATTGGAGTCAAACTAAGTGTGTTTAAGCTTAATCAAAATAAATTCTTTCTGAGCTTGCCCCTCTTCCTTGTTAAACACTGGTTCAAAACCTGTTAGAAGCAGATCTGATACTTTGTGTTGTTCTGAAGTTGCATTGTCCATATAGCAATGGAACCCCACTCCTGAACTGCATTTCTTTTCCAATTACACCGTAATGGCCTCCTATTGAGGTACTAACATACTCAGATATCACGGTATTTTAGAGTATCTCTTCATTGCAGCCTAGCAGTTCTCAAATATTGCAAGTGGAATATTAGCGTGGACCAAGGCTGCCAGTTTCTGATACGGCTGAACAACCTGAGAAGTTGCTGCTGAATCACAATTCCCAGGAGATTTGTATCTCTTGTTCTATGAGTTCCTAAGTCTGCAATTAACTTCCATTGGTACTTCATTCCTATGAGTATCTTCCTGAACTAAAATGGTTGGAAGAAAAATTCTATGGGCTTTGTTAAGAAGTTGTTCTGCGTTTGCATAGGTCAGATTTTGTTGTTTTGTGTGCATTCAGAGGAATAATTTCAGTTTAGAATTCCACCAGAAGAAGAGTCAATACAAGCATAATCTATATAAAGCAATTCCATCAAATAGGCTATGACTATTTCCTGATACTTGCTGAATCTACGGTCCTTTGGCCTGCCAATATTTTTCCACTGGTACTGTCCAAATGCAGATGCTACATGTGCAACCACACAATATCTTTGGTCACCATTCCCACCTTGGCCTCCAGTCAAAAAATAAACAAGGTACATTACACAGGGAGGAGGGCTGGTAGTGTTGCACGTTGCTGTTGCTTTCAAAGCCACTTTTTACTTTCCTGTATCTCTGGGGAAGTAAGGCTTCACTATTGCACTAGGAAGCTTTGCCTTGCAAAGCCATTCTGTCTGAGGGCTTGTGAGGCCATCAGTGCCTTCCTGCTGCAGTTCCTTGGCAGGGAAACATCATTACCGTGGTGGCAGGGGACTGCTCCGTGTCTCCATGGAGCAGGCGATCAGAAAGCTCTCCCGTTTAATGCCATGCAAGGCTCAGCAAGCAGTGTCCCCCACTGGACGCTGCCCGCACAGAGAGGCACAAATGATTCCTGGGTAGCTCATTTGCAATTAAACGATGTGTTTTGAGCAGCTCTCCCTCGCATGTAATTGCATCACATGGGCTTTGCAGTGGATGTGAGAGACATCAGCTGCTGGGATGGCATGCTACAATTATCTTAAACAGGCCTGCTAACAAGCGTTAACATTCTGTCTTCGGGCTATATGGGGATCTAGGCTGTATGGGAGCCAATATATCTCAATTCTATAGCTTTATACGGGAGTTCTGAAACTGTCTTGTATGGCACAATTTAGTTCCCTGTCAAACTGTCTGAAAAGAACAGGGAGGGAGGAATGGGGACCTGACATCATTTAAGAGCTGAGAAAATGCACAGACTGACTGTTTGTGGAAATGGTTTTGTTTATGCTGCTGGTTTTTATTTTTTTTTCCCCAATTGATATGGTATTTTTATTTTAAAAAGATGCTTAGTTTGTACTATGTTATTCAAAATCTTGAACTTATGCTGTGTGGCTCACTTACGCTGAGCAACATAATACTATTCCTGCTTCCTGGCTGAATAAACATTGCACCTGTAACTCAATTGCAGGAGCCAAAGCTGGTGGAAAATACATTTTAGAATATACTCTGAGGAAATTGTAGAGTGTCTAATTTTTTTTCTTTTTTTTGGAACAGGGGTAGTAGAAAAAAATGAAAATAACAAGTGATCACACATCTTGGTGGAAAGGTTGGAGGCAAGCAATCATGAGCAACATAAATTTGTTTAAAGACCTGAAAGATTTCTAATAAAAAGTGCTTCACAGTTGTCTGGGCATACAAGTGTACAGGGGGTCTGCTCGTGCTCTTCTGGCAAAATGTGATAAAGGGCTTGGATTATTTTTGCATTTCCGTTTGGAAATAATCACTCTAGAAAGTATTTTGCAAATATTAAATTAGAAATTATCAAGATTCTCTTTTCAGGAAGAAAAGTTATTGCTGCCTCAAGAAATTGCTAGGTTAAATAACTTGTCTAAAGTCAATGGAAAAAACAAACCAAACCAAACCAAGGCTCAGACCAGATTCAGGATTGCAAAATGACAAAGTAAAACATTTAGAGTTGCAGTGGTTACTAGCCCTAAATTCCTGTGCTATCCAGAAGGCTTGGGGCTTGATGCTAGCTTTGTCCCCAGGAAACAGTCTAAAGGGAAGGTCTGTAAGACTTGTCAGGGGAATGGCACAGCTGGTGCAAAGCAAAATCTGTTGCAGTGGAGTTTCATGACAAGACAACTAATCCGAGTGAAAAATCCTAATGGAGACACAGCACTGGGGTAGCTTCTACCAAGCCAAAGCAAGGTGGGCTTGACCCTGTTTCTGCAAGCCAACTCCCACGGTTGCATTATGGTAGGAATCGCACAACTGTCTTCTCTAGGATTAAACGTGGGAGATCAGGTGCCACTTACCCATAGGGATTTGATATTTTTGGCAGCAAAGATACACGGAGGCTCTTGGGGGGTCTCAGCGGTAGCACTGGGTATAAATTAATAGGTTATGAGAGTCTGTTACAACGCTGCCCAATGTTAATCTCATTGGATGTATCTGTATTTAGAATTAATTGTGTTTCTGCTGATACAGGCTCACATAGGAGCCGTGTTTGTGTGCCTCCTTATTTGCATGTTAATGGGGTTCTCCAGGGTTTTTCCTTGATCTTTAACAATAGGAAAGATTGGCTAATTGAAATTTGTTTGAAAAGGGTTTATTTGCCTCTTGGGTTAGGGACAATAGACTATGACAGCAGTGGAAAGCTGCAAAGCTCATGTTAGCAAGTTGGATTTTAATACCTGAGCATACCCACGCTGGCAGGATAAACTAACAAAGGGGGTGAATGGTTTACACTCATCCTTCTCATGCTAACCACCCTAAATCGGTGTTGGTCCAGCCTGTTCATGGAGCGATTGCTTTGCAGGAGCTCAGGTGGGAAGCCCTGATATTGGTGAAACAAAGGACCCACGTGTAAAACTGGTCAGGGACAGTTGTACCCTCCTAACAGATGAATCTGGCTCAGGAATGTAGAAATGACAGTGTGCAGACATCTGGCCCAGTCCCCATCACTCATACTCCCCCAAAACTGTGGATTTTAACCTGGGCATCTGAACTGTCTTTAAATGCGCTCCATTGAATCCTGCCTTGGCTTATTGTCTTGGACTCTGCAAACCACTCATTTCCCTTGCTGCTGGGGCAAGACATTTCTGTCTTGGGTCCTTGGATCCTTGTGGCGCCTTGCATGCAGCTCCCATCAGAAGTGCTGGGAAGCCGTGGTGAAGCGTAGCAGTTGCTGGAGCGGATTGCCGCGCTCGGAGAATTACCTTCGGGCTGGGAATATTCTGATGGCTCAATTCATCAGCTGCCCCCTTTGCCAGCACCATCAGTCAAATAACTGGAGCTGGAGGTCAGGATTTCAGCGTGGAAATAACATTTTGGGTGAATGATGATGATTGTTTGTTGGGGGGAAGGGTTGTATATTTTTACTGCTTATTCTCTGTGGTCCGTGTTTTCAGCCAGCTGCAGCAGAGCTGTTCTGATGTGCACCTTCTGGGGTCTTCTAACAAATATTCTGGTTTGTTCCTGTCCAGTTAGTCACCGAGAAGCACTGCAGGGCCTGATTAACACTACACTAATCTCTGTGTCTTAGAACCTGCATGTGATTTAGCGGTCTCAGTCAATCTCTTTGCAAATATTTAACTACTGGGTCAAATATTGAGGGTTTTGATTATGAAGAGTTCATTATGTGGCAGATAGCACATTTACTGGTACAGAGCAGAGAATAATCACAGCTGAAGCACAGCTGTCAGAATAAAATAACCAAGTGCAGCTATTGCTGTAGTTGTTTACATACTCATTAGCTCTGAAAACTTCACAGGCCAGAGTGGTGCTGCTGTGCTAAGCACCAGGCTGCTCCTCTTCTGTAACTGGAGCCCGCCTGCATTTTGGCTCTGTCCTGAGACAGCTGACTAATGTTTGAAGAGCATGGAGTTCCCTGGGCTCTTCTGAGGCAAGGAAAAATAAATGTGGCAGAATACAGCAAGGACGAGACTGTCATCCTGCCACAGGAGGCAACAGCTAGTGATGGGTCAGGGCAATCAGTCTTAGGTAAGTTTAATTGTTACTTGAGGAAAATACTAGGTGCAATGTGGGTTAGGTTTTGGCTTTTTTCTCTAAAAGTTTTTGGTATGAAGACCAAAGAAGGGATTAGTCTACCATCTGTGCCTACTAATGAGCAACTCAATTGGTTTTTGCAAGAGCAGTATGAGAGTCTGGGCTCCTAAAACACCCTGCTCAGAGACAGAAGATTTGCATGGTTAGCAATTAATAAGAACTGCCAGGTCCCAACAATCTCAAAAGTTCAGGTCCTAGGATTGTCAGTAACTGACTGCATTATCAGTTGTCTTGGTCAGCTCTTTGGTGCAAGATGCACTGAAGCTGAGGTCAGTAAGCAAATTGCAAACCTGAGCCACTGGCTCTTGTGCATCACAGCACAAACAGTGCAGTGTACAGAGAATGGCACAGTGTTTGCTTCGTCAGGTGGGCTGTAAGCACCAAGAAAATGTTTTTCTGTTGGTTTGTTTCTCCTCCATGTGCGATAGAACAGAATGACAATGAAGCAGACTAGAAAGCAAATTCCCACTGAGGAGGAATGGTGAGCACAGGGAATGGTGAGTGCGTGTATTTGACTTCTAATAGTTCATTGGCATGAAGGAAAAAAAAGCAGGTGCTGGGATGGTTCAGACTGGCTGCAGACTTCAGCTTCATGCAAGCTACACTACTTTATTCTTAACAGTTATTTCATTCGTTTTGGCCGTACATCACAGCAATCATCCAGCCAGTCTTTGTAACATACAATGGAGGAAGCTCAATCTTGCTGTAACTGGCAGCAGCAATAGCAAAGCAAGGCATGGCATGAGAAGGTCTTAATTCTCTTCAGGTGTAACTCCACTGTACCATATAAGCAAAGGAGGCTCAGATTATCTAGCAAGGAAATGCAAAATATGTTCTGAGATGGGTTTTACTCAGCTTTGCATCTGTTTGGGGAGCGTTCCTGCAGTTAACTGGAAATGGTGTTAAAGTAAGCAGCAGATGTGCATCCTGAAATATACTGAGAAGGTCTTAAATCAGTCTTTGTTTTCAAAGTATTTTGGAAAGCTGAGAGAGAGAAGTAGAATATTAATAGCTGAAGTGGTTTGTAAAGTAAGCAAGCACTTCAGAAGTACCCTTCAAAGAAAGGATGTGGTAAACTTTAAATTGGTCCTAAGGGAGCTAGAGAGGACCATCATCAAATTGAGCACTTAAAACGTGTCAGGGATATTTTTGTAACCAGCTGCTGTTCGGAAGCATGACATTTTTCAGTTCCGTCCAGCAAGACCCATTCGCTCTGTACCATATACTGCAACTTACCTTTGTCATGTCTCTGTGGGTTTAAGCTGATAGGTGCTGGAGCTTACAGCTGCTGCAGTATCACTGCGTGCTGTAATGATTGCAGTGGCAGGCTATCCTCCGGTACCCAGCAGTGTCCCCTTTGCCCAGCAGCTCCCACACAAGGTCAGTTTTTGACTCCCACCTTGCCCATTAAAGCCAGCCCAAGTTTACTTGGGCCTTCAGCTCGTCAGGCTTTCATTCATACACTTTCTGCTTGCATGTTGCCTCCTTGTGCTTTACAAGGGTTTCTCACCAATTCTCAGAGTTTTCCTGGAACTCTTCAAATCCTTTCTGAAAGCTGTCGTTACGATGTTTTGTAAAACTCAGCACTTAGGAGGCCACTGGTCTGTCTCAGCACCGCATCCGCATGCTGGCGAAGGATTTGCCTGCCCAACATGGGGTGAGTGGTGCAGAGATTTTCAAGCCTCTGTTAATGCAAGTGCCTGTGTGTGTTCACACAGTACAGCACCACACGGAGAAATGAATTTCCTCCCAGTCACAGCCTGAATGCTGTCTCCGCTAATAGGCCGTGGCTTTCTGCTGTATGCTGATTTTTTTTTTCTTGGAGTAGCAGCTCTGCTATGGGATCGAAATCTGTTGCTAATTATTTCTTTTTGTGATTTCTTGACTTAAATTAAAAGGTTTTGCTCTGTTTGGTGCATAACAGAAAAATTGGTCCTGCTTAATGACTGGAGGTTTGAGGATGGCTGTATGAAGCAATGTTAGTGAGGGGGGCTTCCCTGCCAGCCCCCATGTAAGAGTCTAGGTATTGGAAACTACTGAAGCTGGATGTCAGTGAGAGCCCATGCAGGCACAAGGCTTAATTTCAGAATTTAGTTAATGATATGCTTTGTTATGGTTATTCCCCTTTAAAAAGAAAGAGGAGAAACAAGATTAATATTGCAGAGAAACTATTTCCTTTTACTATGGAGTTTTAATTAAGTACTGGTGAAAGAAACGTAGACTAAACTGATTTTGCTTGCCTGGAGTAATGGATCTGGAAGCTGAAATGAGTCTTTTTCTTGTCTCAATACATTATGAATAAATAGAGGATTGAAAGCAACAGCAGTCCTTCATGTAAGCATTTCAAAAGCCTCGTAAGGATAAACCTTCAGAGGCATATCCTGCTACAAATTCTACTTTAAGTGTTTGTGCAACTGTTCTAATAGTTGATTTTTAATGTATGTTAGAGTTCATCTATTAAGCAATGGTTATTATGCATATTTGCACTTGGCAGACAGTGAAATAGAAAGTTTGACAGGCTTGCTGTGACTGATTAAATTCTTCTTCCACTTCCATTAGAGTTCTCAATCTCACCTTGAAAATCTCATCCCACACCCTTGATGTGATTTTAAAGTGGCATTTATGCTGTGCATGTGAAACACACTAACTTCTGTAAGCTCTGTGTTTAATAATGAGACTGAAAAAAATACTTACAGGTTGCTCCTAGGAAATGGTAATGAGATTCCCAACACAAGCATCTAACACTGTCAGAAATTGCTGGTGGTGAGTCTGCTCTCTCTCCTGCATCTATGTGAGGTGCAGAGTGCTATTTCAGCAGGATTATAAAACAGAAAAGACACCTTTTTTCAAAACCATTTCATGGCTACGTATGCCTGGATCAGCCCTTCTGGTTCAAGTTCGTAGAACTTGATGAACTGAGCAAAGTGGAGTTGCAGATGTTTGGGAATAGCTGCTGGTGAGGCGCTCGCTCCTGCGGTGATTTCTGATGAGCAATGTGCACCGGGAGAGCTGGGGTTAAATACAGGAGCAGAGTTGGGGATTTGCCAGGTGGAAGTGCAAGTTCCCAGGCTTCTGATCTGCTTTTGTGCAGTCATCACCTCCACTTCAGTTATCTCTTCTCTGAAAGAAAAGGCTGTGCCAGTAGTTCTGGGAAGCAGCCTTCTGCAAAATGATGATTTATTTGGTTTAATGGTGTCCTGAAAAATGATAATAGAGGACAACTTTACGTGGAACAACTTGTTTGTTTGAAAACGAGGTGTGTACCAAGATGAGCACGCTTTGACAGAAGTTCTGTAATGTGGCTGCTGAGATACCACTAAGACCATTCAAGCAGGTACATCCCTCCTGAACTGTGAATCCTGGACTGATCCCTGGGTTTTGAGGCGCCCATCTTCAGGATCCTAGGAACTGACATTTGAGGAATGTACAGTCTAGACCATGAAGGTAGTTTTTTTGACTAGAAATGTCTATAGAACAAAGTACACTGCTCTGGCCAGTCTGCAAATTCATGCTTTTTTTTTTCTTTTTTGTTTTGATTAAAAAAAATAATATATATATATATATATATATATATATATATCTCCACCTTTAAGATAATCTTCCCCAATCAGAACATTTTTGTTGAACATTTCCTTTTTTCTTTAAAATAACTTGAAAAAGTTTTTTTTTTTTTTATTAAAATTACCATTACCTTCAAATTCTTCGACTTACATTTCTCCCACAATTTCAGCATACCCACAATTTAAATTCGTGTCAGATCCCAAGCAATTGGAGGTGAGGAGGAAGCAAAACATAAGAATTCAAAGCTGTTATTCACCCAAGCTTATCTGCAACTCCCCTCAAAAATCAAAGCAAAATTGAAATCGGAGACAGATGACGGGAAGCAATGGGGCAACCAGAAGGCAGTGAATCTCCGGGGAGTCTTTGGAAGGATGATGCCAGCAGCTTTACGTGCACATGGTGACAAATCCTCATCCTTTGTCAACTGGTGAAGCTCCACTGATTTCCCAGAGTCTGGCCAGGGACGTGCTTCTGAAGGCACGCGGCTGCTCCACCAGGAAGGCCCTGCTGAGCAGCCCAGGCAGGCAGGCTGCAAAGAGGCGGCGTCTGCAGCCTCCCCGTCTCTCGCTCCCTGAAGGCACCCACTCACTTTTTCGTTCTAATTAGGATTTATTTTGATTGCATGACAGCCACTGATTTTCAGATGCTGCAGGCTTCTGGATGCGGAGGAGGAGGGAGGCTTGTCCTGTAGGTCAGTGAAGGCCAGGAGCGGTGGGTCAAAGGCTCTTCTCAGGCTATTAATGCAGAAGGTGTTAGCTCCGGTTGACCTGTGCAGACAAGTGGCAGTATGCTTATACCCATCTTATGAGTGGCAGTAGGCTTATACCCAGTATGTCAGTAGCACGATGGCAGCATTTGGTGGTGTTCTTACTAGAACAAAAGCTATGGAAGGCAGAGGAAAGAACCAGAAGTGTATTCCCTCATTCTCAGTCAAGCATTGCAGGTAGAACATTCTCCTTTCCCACCCTCTTTTGAAGACCTACTGGAGATTTTTGTTTAACCATAACAGTGCAGCGGCTGGTTTCAGGCTTAACTGTTGTACATCTAGCTGGTTTTAATAAGACCTTGTTACTGATTCAAAGGTCAGTTGTTCCTCCACTCTCCCTTGACAACATGCTTGAATAAAATTCAACCCTCTGCTCTTACAAAATTTGAAGTGGGAGAAAATGCAGATGTTATATTTATTTCCAGTAGTTTTTTACTCCTGTTCAGGGAGACTGGAAAACACATCAGTGTGCAAAATGTGCCTGAAGCTACATTTCTTTCATTTCCCTGCACAGTGCCCATAAGAATTATTAAACATGATTTTCACAAAGGCAGGCATTTGTTTTTTAAATCAGGATTGTAAGATACACTGGGGTTTAAGAGATTTATGTGCTATTGCTTCTTTTATAATTGTTCCTGTAAATGGATGTGAAAGTTGAATCACTTAGCATCGTTTGCTTTTCTGGAGAAAAGCAAAGAATTTTAAACTGAGCTTATTTTCATAGCCAGGCAAGTGATCTGTTATTCCTGAGAATGTCTTGGTGTTAGGGTTTATTGTTGCATGTGTATTGCTGCCTTTCCCAGGTGGAAAAGGGGAAAAAATATATATGTGTATAAAAACAGTAGATCATTCTGTCAAAACCAGGATGTCTAAATGTCTTTGAAAATGTGCATTTTTCTGTACCTGAGTAAGATTGATATTCACAAAGGATGTTCAAGTCCTCAGCTCTCACCAATTTCACCAGCTCAGTTCATTTCACTGGTGCCAATTTAACTTGCACCAGCTGTGAAAATCTGGATCCTGGATGTGTGTGCCTGAAAGACAGCAACTTCTTGCACAACTATCTGTAATCGAATGTGTACGTGTGTATGTATATATATGTACTTACTTAAGAAAGTCTGCAGTTTAACTCAACTATTTTATTGCCTCTTCACCTGTTTTCGTATACATTATATCACTATTATGTGTATAAACTACTACATACATGTGTATAAGCTAATATGTGCGCATATGTATATGTGTGTATATACACACAAATAAAAAGCAAACTGCTAGAAAAGAGAAAGCTACAGAAATTCAGTGCTGTGCCCTCTGAGTGAAGCAAGGCCGCTCCGTAGCTGTTAGATGTTTGTCCAGAAATAGACTTGTGGATTCAAGCTTCTGTATTCAGACGGAGTTTGTGTTAAGGTCAGCTGAGACCTCATTAAATCTGCATCCCAGTTCAAAGTATTTGCACTAGTGCAGTTTTCCCCACTTAAGAGTCCTGAGGAGCTGTTCAGAGGCAGATCCACAATTACAGGTGTGGATTAAGAATGACCTGCTGCAGGACTTCCTCAGGGCAATGCCAAATTTTCTTTTTTTACCAGCTCTGACGAGCAGAGATCTGCATCAGATTCACATCTTAGAAAGGGCCATTCAGGCTGGCAGGAGTAGAGCAGGATGAAGCTCACTTACTTTTGTCTGTGTAAGGAACAACATTAAGGAATGCTGCTCAGCTCATATTGCTGCTACAGATGATGTAGTAGATGATTTTTGTGTGAGTGCAGCACCGAAACTGCACTAAAAATTAAATGTAGAGTGTGGCATGCTGAGATGAGAGTAGTCACATAATTACCTTCTTGCTCTCTCATTGCAAGTGGAAAGAACCTGACTTTCAGATGGAACCTTTTCTGTTGTTTTTAAATGTTTACCGATGTGAAACACTCGTTTTTTGTGATGCTGAGACCTGTTGGAGTGCATTTTTGCATTATTCATAATGTGGCCGAACTCTCCCACAGACTGGCAGTGCGATTTCACTCAGGACTCCATACGCAAAAGTTGAGCATACCTTTAGGTCAGACTTACTCAAGTAGTTTTGCTCATTATCTAAATATTTATAACTGGAAATTAAAGATGCAATTTTTCTTCTAACAGAGAATGAAATCTTACTTTAGGGACACGTAATGCAGTCAATGCTATTAATTTTGCGTGTAAAGATAAATAGAAATTTTAAATAATTAACATTAGGGTTTTTACACGTTTGTGCCTGTGAAAGAGAATTAGTTTAAGATACAGAGCAAAATACATTATTCATAATTTCATGGTAGAAATAAGAAAATTGATATGAGGATATTTGGCATGGACTATAAAATCTCATTAGCAGCAGTGTTCTTATTGCTTTTGTGAGACTTGCAGATATTAGTTGTATTTCCTCTTGAAATGAATAGTGCGCAGTGAGCAAGGTTCCAGAGTAAGTCATTCTGCAAAACGGCTTACAGACTTAAGCTGCTGAGTAAGCAGATATTTTCCTATACTATTTTTTACTCTGTCATTGTTTGGAGCTTGACTAAATGAAATACTGTGGTCTGAAGTACTGGCCAGCTCCTAACCCATGGCTGCATACAGTTACAAGTCTTGGCAGTGTTTTCTCAACAATCTTCTCGGAGAAACTTTGCCTCCTTAGTCCCAAGAAAAGCTTGTTTCAGTGTATGCAGATAGGCGATGTTTGAAACTTTGAGGTTGCCCTCCTCGGAACCTGCAGGCACTTCCCCGGCAGAAAGATAATTACGGCATTAAGATCAGCATTAAATATTCTTGTAATCTCCCAGTAAAATAATTAACTCTAGTTTGGCAGTTTGATACAGGGCTGAAGGTCTGTTTGAAGAACACGGTGTCACTAATTACTTTTTGTGATTGCGTGTATCGATATTCTGGTACGGAGTCAGAAGGCAGGGATCTGTCAATGAACTGTGTTTCTGGCAGACGACTGGGGTGAAGTCCCAGGCCCACTGAAGTCTGCAGTAAAAAACCCCTTTAGCTTCCACGGACCCAGAGCTAACGTGCTTGGGCGGTGGCATGCTCTCCTTTGGCAGAACTCTGCACCTTGAGCTAAATGCTGGAGACATCATGAGAAGCTACACTGACAGCAAGCACTGATAGTCCTTGGAAATGACCAGGGGAATATAAGGAACAAAGGAACAAGGAATAAAACCGATATTAAGTGTTTTAACTGAGCAATAATAAATACAGCTGAGGCTAAGGCAACCCCTAGGCCTTACCTCACTTGCTTTTCAAGGCAATGTAAACCAGCACATTCTCAGCACATGCCTTTAGTACCGGTTTGGCATCACTGCGTTCCCTACAGCTGATGTCCCTTTAATCCGCTCCCCGATGCGCAGTGGTCATGTCACTGAGGACACCGCTAGTTCAGTGGGAATTGTTCCATTACTGTCTGAACTTGTTCTGACCCCTTTGAGTGCACTATTGCACGAGGGCGGATAACTTGGAGTGCCTAATGAAATACTAGAAAATAATTTATTTACTTTTAGCAGTTTCTTGCTCTAGAGACTTGTCTTCTGAGGTCAAGTAGCATCTTGTTTTCAGAAAGCACTGAGAATATGGTCACAAATTCATACAGCATCATGAAAAGCATTAAAAAGGCTTCATTTTCATAAAAATAGTCTTCAGAGGTTGTTTATGTTAGTAGTTCTTATTCTTATTTAAAACAGCACTGTGAGACTACTCAGAATCAGATAACTGCTATTTATTTATTTTTTCCAATAGGCTCTTAGCTTACTCGTAGGTAATTCTGTAGAGCAGAGGTTATTTAAAGTTGCCTGTTTGTTTTTGTGGTACCCAGGGCAGCAGAAATGTGTTCCCGATGAGCTCTCTTAGAGATTCTATTATAAAAGAAACTGCAATCTCAATAAAACTAATCTTTAAATATCGTTTCTACTTCATATGTCATAATTTTAATTTTAAGCTATTGAGTCCTTCTCTCACTCTCTCTCCTTGTGTACTTGTGCACTTCTCATAACCTCTTAAAAAAGCTTCATGTAATGGCCATTAACATCAGCAAGGAATGCTGCAGGTAAACATGACAGCATACTTTAAAAACAACATGGTTTTGTAAGAGTGGAAGGGAAAATTCCCCTCTTTGCTAATGATTGATGAGGATCTATCTGACTCTGGTAGATGTACTTGCATTCCAATGATATGGAGGACCAATTACATGTGCTCACTATAGCACAGCAGGCACATCATCTATTTTATTAAACTTGCAGCATCTAGCTTAAATGTTTTGGAGGTCCAGAAGTCTCTAGATAGTTCAAATGATAAGAGACGCCTTCAGAGATGTGATTCAGGTTAGGTGTATGCTGGTTAACCCCTTCTCTAGGTCTGCAGAATGGCAGTTTTGATGCAAACATCTTTTTGGCTTGCTTGCTTAGGAGTTTTAAATGTTGGGTGAGGGATTTCCACTGCTAGGTGAAAAGATTTGTTTGCATGCTAACACCAGCATCGCAGAAGCAAGAAACTAAAGATTTTAGACACATCCAGAAAGGTGTAGGGTGCCTGGTCTCCAGAGAAGGATCCAAGAGTGAGTGTTAGGGGGTGATGTGTGATTTGGAAGTGTCAGCCAAGAGGTTTCTTAGTTTTGGGGCATAGGCTACTGCATCTTCCACAACTCAGCTACGTAAAGAGCACCTGATTCCTCAACATCTAACCCTAGCAATTTTGGAATAGAATAGGTTAGTGTGGTTGAAGAGGACTTAGAGCCACTAGAGTACCCCTGCCTCATGCCTTAAGGGCTAACCAGAAGACAAAACCTAATATTAAGGGTTTTATCCAACTGCCTCGTGAACATTGATGGGCATGGGGCATCAGCCACCTTGATAGGAAGCCTCTTCCACTCTCAAAGTAAAGATTGTTTTCTAATATCTAGTCTCTATTTCTAAAGAAATGTTTCATAATATCTAGTCTGAACCTCCCCTGGTGCAGGAGGTGCCATTCCCATGCATCCTATCAAACCTTGAGAAGAGAGATTGTAACATACAGATAGATAGATCCAGCTGGAAAATCAGCCATAAAATCTACACATTAAATTCAGAGGAAAACGCATGCTGTCTTTTTCTGCAGGAAAATCTGTATGATCTGAAATGTTTTGTGCTTACTGTAAACCTTGACAGGTTTTCTCTCTCTCTAATACATACACATGCATGAGAAACAGAAATGCCAGGAACATGAGTACTATATGCACTGGAAAAAAAAAAAAAAAAACCAACAAAAAGGTTGGGAGGGTCAAAAGAAGTTTCTCCATCTAGAGAAATCAGTTCCTCAGGTGGCATCTAAAGGTAGCTGGTTAAGGCTGCTCTGTGCTCCTGGGCAGTCCTGAGACTGATCCTTGTTACTACCCTAGAAATCTGAGCCTTACATTTAAAGCCTTTCCTTTGGAAGATGTAGGCGTCAGTCTCATTATTCAATCATTCTTATTTTTAAACAGAGGGAACTATTCCATGGTGCTTTTTTCCTTTGCTGATCTGGTATTTGTAGCCTGTTAAAAATTTGCATGTAATTGACACTCAAATGCACGGCTGTCTAAACCAAAATAATCATTTAGATAAGCTGTGTCCTCAAAACATTTTTTCCCTTCTATTAAGAAAGCAGCTATTTGAATATTGCCATGTTCCTGCCTGACACATCCCTTTCAGCAGCTTGCTCAGAAGCACAGTAGACACAACACAGTAAAAGCGGAGCAGCAGTTTTGCCATTTTTCGTCATTGACAATGTAGCTAAACCTTCCATGAAAGCTCTGTCTCTGGAAGAACAGGTGCCTGACAGAGAAACTGCTCCCGACTGAAATGAACAGAATTGCTTTCTCAGATCTGTGGACTTTTATTAGGACAAAAATTCAATTTCCAGACGTTTGCCCAGGGATCCTTCATAGGCCTTCCAGTGCTCAGTGGCCATAAAGAAGCCTGTAGCGTATGGGTAAAAGCAGCGCTCGTGATTGACAACTACCCATGAGCCTTCCTTTTAATTTAGGATGCACAGTGCTGGAATATGATTCCTGCATGCACGGTCGCTTAAGAATTGTTCTTTCAAAATGAAGGTCTTATGTGACCATAAAGTGGAAGGATTTCGTTGTGCCTATAGCATTCCATGTACATTTTATGAGCCAGGGGAGGTAAACAGGAGAAAGGTGCCCAAGTCGTGTTCTGTTCTTTGAATGTAGAAGAGTGCTCCCTGCCTTTCAGAAACACAAGCACGTGTTGGGGCTGAGAGTGGGAGCAGATGAAAATGAGATGCGCGGCGAGTGTGCGAGCACCAGAGGCATATCAACTGCCAGTGTTTACAGAAGGAACTGGTGTTCAGCTTAATGTCAGTGGTTAGAAATAACTTCTCTAAATCTCTAAACAGGGGGTTTCGGAGAAGTCACTTCGGTACGTTTGGCAGGTCCTTGATCTTGTAATCCTAATGTATTAGCTGTGACAGAGAAAGGGAAGAGGCTGCACGGGCATGGATCTAGTAAAGTACCTGCGCTGTCATGCATGAACATGAGGCCAGGGTCCCCGCAGCAGTAAGTGTGCTCAGCATCTTTCAAGAGCAGACCCTTTTAGTGCCATCCGAGTTTATAGCTGTTAGCTAGCTAAATTATATAAATAACTACAAGTTACAGCCCTGTACGATACTAACTGTCCATCTCGGGTTGCTAAAGGCACTCAGTTCCTGTTGACCTCCAGCTGAACTAATAAATAAAAGCTGATGTCAAAGGGAGTTAAAAGCACTCAAAACACTTCCTTCTCTTCGGGAATAATTTGAGCCATAAGACAAGCTCTTATATCAGGAACATGGTCTATTTTTTCTTTTTCTTTACTTCTTGAGTTTTGTTTATATATGTGAATAGGCGTGTATGGGTCATATGTGTACACACAAAACAGAGAAAGAATCAACACCAGAAGAGTGAACAAATGGGGAAAAATTGTATCTGACAAAAAGCAAATGTTTTTGTAGGGAAACTGCTCATTGGAAATTACATGCTCAACTTGGAGAAAGTTCAAATTACCTAATGTGTATATCATTGATTTTCTTCCTGAGGCACAGCTCTGTAATCTAGATGTTAACACAGCAAGATTTGTGTGTTCAGTAGCATGGTTTGGTGTGATTTTGCTCATGGGAATGTGTGCAGAGGCTTCCCCCCAGCAAGTGTGAGGACGGTCTCCTAACAAGGAGCCTGCAGTTCGAGCTGGGTCTGTAACTGCTGTTCTCATCCCACTGCTGCAGTCTGCCGTGTTCTGGGGGCAGTGGTTGCTGGACAGGAGAAAAGGTCCAGTGGGTAACGGCCAAACCCACAGAGATCAGCACTCACAAGCTACGTGTTTCCTGGGGGTGGACGAGGTTTAGAGGCTGAGCTCTCGAGGCGCCCTCAGGTGAGGGTTTGCCATCCAGAAGCTAGAAGTGAGCAGGCTTAGGTAACGAATGTGCTGAGCACCTGCTGCTCTGGCGCTCTTGTTCCAACACCCAGCTGGGTGTGTTTGCTGACCGGAGGGATTCTAAAGAGTAGTGATACAGATGCTTAGGACCTCGCTTTGTGGGGCATGATGTGTTAAGGTGGAGAAGTACTGCAGGAATCTCTTGAGAGAGCTGTGTTGTAAGCCTCCCAGTACCAGCCTTGGTGTGACTCGGCGTGGGCCAACTTCTACATGTGAAAACTCTTCCTTGCTGAAGGGTTGGTGTGGGGCTGTCAGTTGGCTCACAAGGGTCCTGCATCATGTACACAATTAGCTCTTCTGGTGCTGCCCAGGCACTGATAACAGCCCTGGTCTGGGGTGCATCTGTGTATGCAATGGACATCTCAGGCAGCTCAGCTGCCAAAAGAATTAGAGCATCAGGTCGTGGTGGTATGGTCGGGTGTCCAGAGTGCTGGGCTGATGGGATCAGTTCCTTTCAGACAGGCTGAGCACTTTGATTTCTAACAGAAAATTCTTTGCCTTGGAACATGGGGTTTTCCCTGTCTTTCTGCTTCTGTGTTGTAGTCATGTATTGTGGTTTCTTTGTTTATGCCAATTCAAAGGTTATATTGCTGTTATTGCACCTTTTTAATGCTTGTTTCCTGGATTCACGTAGTATTTCCAACTGCTGTTCCTAAAGCCCTTGTTGTTTAGATAACAGAATGATTTAATCTTTTCTGCTTACACAATGTGGGTTGTTTTATGTGTTTTATGTTTTTTTTTTTTTTTTTTTTTTTTTGGCTCAGTCCCATATAATTATCACTCTACCCACATTAAAAAGGGTACATTTCGGAGTTCATAATTTCAGAATATGTCACCACTAACAAAAATCTGCTGTTGAAATATGCTTTTACTTGGAAAAAAAGTCATCTGCCTCCCACTATGTAGGCTGCAGTACACTTACAGCAGGGAAGATGCTGTGGTAGAGCTAGACAGATGCTCCCAGTAATGTCTTCAATAGCTGCAACACTAAGTGCAAAACAGAATGCACTAAAATAACCAAATTTAGTGAGCACTAAAAAGAAATCCTTCAACCTGGTAGCACAGAACCCAGTATTTGGCAAATGTGCAAAACGTAAGATCTTTGGAGGAAGCAAAAGACCTTCTAAGCAGCATTGCTGCATTGGAGTTCTGTAAGTGCTGGACCCACCCATGCTGGAGCTGCAGCCTGCTTGCACAGGGGATGATCTGCCACCATGCTATTGATGTGGTGGCAGTAGTCCTGCTGTGGCTGTCCCTTCACCCCATGCTAGGAGCCACTTCCTCCTCATTGCTTTCTTGAAGGGTTTTTAATGTTTCCTAATAAACTGAGGATACCTTTCCCATAGTCACGTTTCCGATATTACAAACTGCTTCTCTGCTTTTCTTTATCATGCTGTTTTTCTCTCTCTCTTTTTTTTTTTTTTTTTTTTTTTTTTTTTTTATGAGTTTGCACTGTGCTTTGTATTTGTGGGCCATTAATTTTGAATGCGGTCAGGGATTTCTTAGGCTCATTTCACTTTGGTAAGGTAATCTGCTACTGTGATGGTCTTGCCAGGTATCTGCTAGATAAAAACGATTCTGAAGCTTAGGTTTCTTTGTTTTTGTAGCTATTCCTTTTAAATCTTCTGTTCTTTGTGTATATCTTAGTATGTATTGCAAGGTCTTGTGAATGCACCCCTCAGTCTTTGGAAGATGATGCTGTGCCATTTGTTGGAGTCATGATGGTTTGGGAGACTTTGTTGTGGAATGTAATGTGCCTTGAAATAGCACCTGCCTTTGATTCCAGCCAGCTGCTCCTCACAACTAGATCACCAAATGAATCATAGCAGGTGCTTTTAGTCTGAGTAGCAGAGATCAGTGTCCTATATAGTACATGGAGAAAACTATCATGAATCTCTATTCAATTTGCCTTCTTTTCTATGTTGTTTGATTGCCCTATGAAACTGAAACAGTGTGGAGAAAGATGGTGATGTTCTTACCCTGAGTTTTCCTGCATGCACTCACTAATGGTGCTCTTGATCACAGGAAAACACACCTTTCTATTAAAAGCTCAAGGATTACAACACTTCTGAGGTGTTATTTCTGTTCATATGATCTCAGCTAAGTATAAAAGGCAACTTTTTCCTCTGGTGATGAAAAGCATAATCTTTTCCTCAATCTCTCTACAGATAGGCTGTAGATATGAGATAATGCATGTTCTCTAAGGTGTTTGGAGGCTGAAGTATTGAAAGGGAAGATATTGGCATAAGTTCAAGCTCTTAACAGTTCTCAGAATGAAAGTGAAAAATCAGGGAGCCCTTGCATGTAATAACCTCCTAAGGGATGAGGAGTAGAGTCGTAGATAGGTCTTTGAAAAACACAGTGGTTAGTATGAGTAATGGATCAGTATGCCTTTAATTACAGGTTGTGAAAAAAGAAATAAATGCAAAATTAGTTAACATTTTGAGTGACACCTTGTATTGATTGGCACGTTCTCTTTATCTCCTCTTTTTCCAGTCTAACCAAAGTCTTTGTAACAGCTCAGTAATGACTGCATACACACCGAGACTGGGAAAAATTCTAAGGAATCTAAGAAGCTGTGGGGCAAGAAGTAAATCTGTCACTGATTAGATAGTGGTAAATGGTTCAAACAAAATTAGACACGCTGTATTAGTGAAGCAAAGGAAATAATCTTTGAAATGTCCTTTTCTATGGTGCTAGAGGATGAATGAATTACCTATTGGTCATCTTTAGCTGGTGAAAGAATAGAATAACCAAAGCAGGCATGGGGATAGACAGCACATAATCCAGGGAGTGTTCTTAATCTTCTGAGCTATAGTTTGCTGCATTTATAAAGGATGAAAAAAGACAATATGGAATTATATTAGAAGGCAGTAGAGAATGTCCAACATGCATGTGTTTAAAGATATATATGCATATTAAGGTATCTGTGGCTCTTGGTTGTATCTTCTCCAGTGCCAACTGGCAGCATGTGACTGTTTAGCTTCTATTAACTGTCTCAAAAGTGCAGTGAAAGCTGTCCAGTATCTTTAATATAATAAAAAGTTTTAAAATGGGTCACAAATTTGCACTTGAAAATTGACTCCTTGGCTGAAAGTACATTCATAAAGTTCAGGAAGCCTTGGGCAGAAGAGAGCAGATGAGGAGGAAAAAAAAAAAAGTGAATGCATTTCAATTAATATATTTAAATTTCAATTTTCTTAAATTCTTCTATTCGGTATGTTTCACTGAGAATCCACCCATTGAAAATACTTCAATTTTAAATGTTTTGAAAGAATTGCTCCGGGAAAAAAAAAAAAAATCAGCAGAAATTGCTCAAGGAAATACATCTTAATCTCGTTTTAGTCATTGATAGTTTAAACATTTAAAAGCGGGAGGAATAAGATTACTTGATAAAAATAATTAATCTTTCTTCCATTTAAGACTTGTAGAAATTGATTTTCATAAAAAGTAAAAATAAAAAATCTGTACTGTTGTAACTTGCTAATTCCAAAAAGTCATTTTTACAGAAAGACGCCAAGTATGACTTAAACTGGTTTATTTAGAGATCTGGAGAATTCTTCAATTCCTAACACATTTTCAGTTAGGAAGAGAAGTTCATGGACACATACTCCTAAAATCTCAAAGGGATGCTGAAATCAATATTTTTTCACAGTGAAATAAAGTGAATATATGGTACTTACCTGTGTAGTAAAGTGACTTTTTATGTGCCATTAATTATTAGTTTCTGAAAGTAGGCGAGGAATGTTTTAGATGCTTAGATTATCTGTCTGGGATGCTCTCGCCCACAGTACTTGGGTATGATTTATCTCCTTTCAGCCAGGGAAAAAAAATTCTTTAAGATTAAATGCTAAATTTCCGTGTAAACTTTGTGAAGAAACTGTTACATCCTACATTTCTCCCGTGTCCCTTTGTGTTCTGCAGTGCCCTCCTAAGGTATGACATAAATATTGCTCAGCAACTTCTTTTCAGCCATAATTCATTTGAAATGTTTCACTTTCAGCACACAGAAATACAAACAAACACCAAAAGGAAGGGATGTTTCAAAGGTGATTAATATTTAGGAAAGGTTATTTTTATGTAGTGAGGAATTTCTTCTGTTGCTTTGCACATGTGGTCTTTGCAGCAGTGGCGACCTACAGCCCTTTTTCTTCTGCTCAAAATTACATTTCAAGTCCAACCATGCAAAATCAATATATTTCAGTCAATCACATTTAAAGCTTTACTTGATAGCACATGTTCTTCCTATAATATACTGGGTTATCGCCTTCAAAATTTGAGAGAGCCAAGGCTTTGGGCTGAGATAAAAAATATTATTGTGGCGTGCAGTTGAAACAAATCAATGCAGCACTCGGCCCCGAACGAGCAGAGTAAACAGTTGATTCTCATTTGACATGCAGCAGTCCCAGTACTTAGCTTGGCCACAGTTCCTGCAATTTGTTTTCATTTATGTTCAACCACTGAAGTCTTTTGCGCTGCCATTAGCACTTTGGAAGCATTAAGAAGGAAAGTGAGATGGATTCAAATCCATATAGGTGAAAAATCAAAGTAATCTTCTTTTGTAGCTGAAAGTGAAGCTCTGAGAAGCTCAGAATTCTTCAAAGTCGCTTCTCCAAATTCATTGTTGAAATCATCAAAGCACTGTTTTTCTGCTTTATCTTGGTCTGAAAAGGAGACCTTACTTTTCCTGACAAGGCAGTGTGTTTTATATTCCAAATACAATCCAGCGTTTGCTCAAACTGAACTTATTTATTCCTCGGAGTTATAGATGGGAGAAAAATACATTGTCCACAAAATGACTACATAAAATAGCATCTGTGGGAGAGCAGAATATGGCTAACAGATCTATCATTTACCACAGAAATATAATTAAATCTTTCTTTAAAATAAAGAGATTTTCCTGGGGTCGGCAGGAAACCCCACTGAATTCTCTGTCCTGTTTGGCTTTCTGCGCATGTTGTCAAGCTTGGTAAATTTTTTAGCAGCTGTCAAAGTAAATTTATTACAGAAGAGCTCTAAGTTCTTGTGTAATCCAGAAGGGAAAAGCCCTGCTGACTGGTTTTACTTCATCTTTTGTCTTTACAACACTTTAAAAGCCTCATGTAGTTAAGATTCAGGAACAGCACTAGTTGAACAAAATTTTCCATCTGCTAGAGAGGAGCGTATTTGTGTGCAAAATATGTCTATATTTAAAAGTAATTTCCTAGTGGCCTACTCTGGAATGGGTCTGTTTAAGGCATGTATGTTTGCAACTAATGACGTGCACTTGGAAAGCTGCAATGAGCACGCTGTAAACTGAACTGCTCGGAAACAGTGATTTTTTATTGATGGTTGGCTGAGGGAACTGAAACCTGGATGAGGGAGGAAAGTTGGGAGGTTCCCGATCAAAGGACCCAAGGCTGTGTTATCTGGGGGCTGTACTGCAGGAACTGGGCAGGGGGCCTGGGGGGACACGCTGGATGTCAGCAGTGCAGAGAGACCTCTTAGAGAACCATGTGCAATGTGAGAGCAAGCCAAATCAATAAAAAAAATTACTGTCTCATCAGAGGTATTTATATTTATTAAATATCCTGGCACTGGAACCTACACTTCATTCATGAATTTGTTTGCTCAGAGGCAGGCGAGGACCGTGGGACTCTCGCTCTCCTTCCTGCTCCAGCCTTGTTTGAGGTGCAGCCAGCTGGTCTGTGTCTGCCGAGCCACTTCTGTGCTGCTCGGCGAGGCTGGGTCACTGGCAAAGAAAGCACTTTGGTGTTGTCACTCTAAAGAAATTAAAGTTAAGCAAGCAGTGCAACACTTAGGAGGGAGCAGTCAAAACGATGATGAATAGCAAGTAACAGGAGGAGGCAGGAAGAAATGGGAGAGGTTTAGTTTTTCAATTCACTTCTACGGGAAAGTGAAGAACAGTTTTCTTAACAACCTTCACTTAGATGAGCATGTCTGTGTCCCTGCCTATCAATTTCACCTCAAAAAAAAAAAAAAAAAAAAAAAAGAAAAGAAAAGAAAAACCCACAGAATTACATAAATAGATAATTTGAACTCAAGGAATGATGAACTCAAGGAATGATGGCTCTCAACATGGTGCTGAGCTTCTGAGAAGAATGGCTGGCTAGGTGTGTGCACAACTACAACTTCCTTGTTGGTAGAGTCACAGAATATGGAAATTTGCTGGCCTTAACTGAAAGCTTTTATCTTTGTGATTACTCTTTGAACATCTGGGTTCTTTCTTGGCATTTTTTAAACCGTTGATCAGCATTAGCCTTTCAGAACCTGAAACACGTAATTTCCCCCTTGAATCTGTGTCTATCTGTGAACATCATGCCTGGATGACTTGAGGCTTGCCAATTCAGTTTTACAGCAGGTTTAATTTAACTGAAAGAAGGTCAATACAATCAATCTGCCTCAAACTAATTTTATTTTATTTTTTTATTTTTCTCAGCAGGAGGTATAAATGAATGAGGGGAGGGAAGATTGGGAAGATTAATTCTCTGTGAAAGGTTGTATAATTTGCTACCCAACTCTGCTAATGAGACTATCGTTGTTATCATCTTTATGGTGTTTACTACATCAGTTCTTTATGAACAGTGAAATAATACGGTTTCAGGTTAGTTTTTAATAGTGACTGTTATTACATTTTGGGGAAAATTGTTATTTGCATAATACTGTATTTTTTTATTCCTTGTCTGTGTCTTCCTTGTTTGCCATGTCTTACATAACTATTACTCCTGGCATGTGAGATTGACCTACATTTGCTAAAGATATTACCTTGATACATGTTTTAGAATAATTTATGTGTTTGCAAAGTATTTACTCTTTAGGAGATGTAAATACAGAAAATTACCCCTATTTGCACAGTTTCTAAAAGAAATGTATAGTTCTTAGAAAGACGGTGTAATGTAGCTTTTAATGGTCTCAATATACTTAAACTGTGACTTTTTTATTTTTTTAAACTTTTTACAAATGTGTGAATTTGTTAAAGACTTCAACAGTGACCTAACTCTCTTCCCTCTGAAGTCAATGGAAAATAGTAATTGATTTCAGCAGAAGCAGAGCAGAGCGAGGCCAACAGTAGGTAATTATGAAAATCATACACTAGTGGGAGTAGTCTTAAGTTAAATATTGCAAAACACCTAAGTGACTTAGGACCTCAAGTTCTATTGATTTTCATTACGGGTAAATATCTTACCTGGAATTCTGCATGCCGCTAGCATAAGGCTTGAAACTGCATTTCATTATTTTAGGATTAGGTCACCTTTCAGATGAGTTTATGAAACTGATTTGAGGAAAAGTCATTTTTTCTCTGTTCAGCTTTCAAGTTCAGTGTGTGGCCCATCTGGGAAGTGGGTCATACAAACATACATCCTCGTGATTTAGAGATTCACACTCAGTTCAATGACACTTAGGCAAGTAAGTGCTGCCCAATATGAGTAAGGGCATCAGCATAATTGGTATTGCTACTTTTCACAATGCCATAAATTGGAAGTTGAAGGCAAAGTGGGGTGTAAAAGGTGATAAAAATAAATTTGTGCATCAGCTGAAACTGCAGCCTCAAATTTTCTAATCTTTCAGGCTGTAACCTGCAATTTCTTCCAATTCAAAATTCACAGTGAAGTCACTGGGTCTGTTTCACTTCCTGAGCAACTCCACTGACTGTCATTATCGATGCTTATATCCAAACTGACATCTGAGCTACCAGTTCTGATTGGCATGAAGCCCTTTTACATGGTCTAAGTGGTTAAAGAGCAGTGGAGTTAGGACACACAACATTTATGTCTTTATTCAGATCTCTGAAAAGGAAAGAGAATGGGAATCAGATGTGAATAAGAATCAGCAGCATTCTGATCACAGTATGGCCAGTTTCAGGATTTTGTTCACATAGCTGCTACTGTAAATTTTATCTTCTGCTTCAGTTTTTTAGCATCTGACTTTAAGTTCTTGTGGTTTTCTCTGTGACCTTGTTACCTCCAGGATCTCTGTATTAAATTTGCAGAACCGCTGTTCCTAAGTTTCTCTAAATATTACAGATTTGGGCTCTGTTCTGATTTCATTGTCTTACTCACGTTTGCTTCTACTTTTCAGTCCTCTACATCATGATCTGTATGTTCCAGTTATTAACATTCAAAATGTGTATGGGCTAGGGGGTAGGAGTGTCATGATCACTCCTGGGGCATCCACCTGTCAGCTCTGTGAATCTCAGGTTGCCTCTACACCAAGTACTTTTTTGTGTCTAAGAGAGTTTGGAATGGAAGATGTCTGCAGTTCTCCCTTTTAAAAGGCTCAGTTCCTCCTTAAATAAGATGTGTGTTTGTGTAATGCTGTTTTGTTTGTTTGTTTGTTTGTTTTCGTCTCAGGCAGGGATCCGTGGACATTAATTCATTGCATAATATTCTTGTAAAGTAAATAAAATACAATCCTCAATTTACAGATAGGAAAACCTGGGGAAAAGCTAAGGCTTTCTAAGATAATGTTGGAAATTTGCAAGCATCTAGGATTTGAACTCTGCTACTTGAATTCTCATCAGATCATATTGCTTCCTTAATTATAATTCTAGTTAATCATAGATCTCTAGTTTATCAGCCCAGCAGGACTAAATTAAAGAGAACCGTAAGTTCCTGTGGCTTTCCAGCAGTACCTACCTTTAATTTATTATATTCATGGAAGGCTTCAGAGATGCATTTGTTATCACTAAGGCTGTGTAGTTAGGAGCTTTATAATGTTACCTTATGTTAATGTGATTAATAATTAACATCTTTTTGTTAATTAAACATTGCAAATATATTTAGGCAGCTAAAGCACTTTTTCTAGGGATGCTAAGTAAAACATCCCTTGATGCTGGCTAGGAAGACATAACTAGCTGAAGACATTACTTAGGGGCTGGGTAAAGCCCGTTATGAATGGAGCCGTGTTGTGTCGTCCCCCCCGGTACATTTATTTATTTCATGTTTGGTTTGGTTGTGAACTTTACTTGAGGAAGATTTCCTGTGTGATTTCCTAGCTCCTTGCAGCCAATGGCAAAACTTCATCTGCCTTCAAAAGCATGAGCAGGGGAATGTCTTTGAGGATGTGATTAACAAGCATTGATAAACTGCTGCCAGAAAAATTTATGTTACTTAATGTTAAGTAACCTCTGTTGCCTGGCACTCGTGAATCCACACAAGACAGAGCACTGGCCTGGCCCTGCAAGCACTGCTTGAGTAACAACGGGACAGGCTCCTGTTCCTAGATGATACATTAATAAAAGATGTTGTGACATGGAATTGAAAATCTTGGTACCAGGCATTTAAATTGTGGCTTCAGATTATACAAAATACTTGGATATAGCAGTGACCACATTTTTATACCTATGTTCACGAAGAATCAATCACGTAACTCTAGCACTGTAAGGTTAGGATCCAACCTATCAAACGAAGCAGTCATGTTAATCATACCGTGCTGTACATGCCACCCTCCTCTTGCCAAGCTTAATCCTTTCCTAACCATGCCTCTGAAGAACTAAAACAATCAAGAGAGACCTTGAGGTAGAGCATTATTTCATGTATTTTTAATGGTAAATTTCACTCATTTCCCATTTATCACTGAGAGAAGAGTGGAAACAGCTCCCCTCTGCCTTTTTACTGGGAAGAGATTATGTCAGACCTGAAGAGAAACTTGGTTGGCAAAGTTACTCTGCTGTTCTTTATTATTTATTTATTTTTAGATTAGCTATTTTAATACTGAATTGTCAATATTCCTTTAACTTTGTGACTTGCAAATATAGGAAAGTTGTTAAAATGAAAATCAAAACCACAGCTAAAGCCTTCCCAGTTGATCAGAATTCTTGGCATAATGTCGAAAGCCCCTTGACACAGCTAGAGGAAAACTAGCTTTGTTTTTCTGTTGTTGAAACACCGTCACAATTTTCCTTGAGTCTTAAGGTGACCACATCAACTCAAGCTCTGTGATGCCATGATATGTTAAAAGAAAACTGCTTTCTTCTTGGACAAGAGCACAGTTTTGATTGACAATGCAATGTTTTTAATAATTTTTCCTAGAAAGTAGACTTGTAATAGGCTTTTATTTCAGCCAATGAAGAGAGAGAAAGAAAAATATTCTAGCTACAGAAGTCTGTTGGCTGACTTCAGCAGTTTATAAAAAATATTTTATTCTGTGATATTTTAGGAATCTCTACATATTCCCAATGCAGCATCTTTTTTTTTCCATAGCTGTACCATTTGTACAAACAATTTGTAAACAGGGAAATAGCAAAATTGATCAAATAAATTATTCACAAAGGAATTATTCACTCAGCTCAAGTATTTCTTTTAAACAACAGTAAAAGCTGTCAGCTCATATGTCTTGTTATAACAATTGAAACAGTGTTTTATTTAAAAGAGCTCTTTATGACAAAATAGAAAAAAAGGAAAACAATCTATACGACTGAACTGCAGAGCACGCTGTTTTTTAGCTGGTTTGGGGTATCAATTTTTAAATTACATAAAATACAAAGCACAATACAAAAAAAGTATCCCATTAACGGGATTCAAATTTTATTGTCCTTTCTGTGTATCCTGACTATAAATTCACATAAAATTTTGAGAAGCAACTATGTGAATTAGAAAAATATGTTTCTTAGAGATGTGGTCTCCTTAAATAGTGGTTCATTCAAGAAATATTCCCTCGTAGGCTAGGCAACAATCCTGCAGTTGAAAGAAGTAAAATGTCTTTCTAACTGTAACAGATTTTATCTATAGTTCTGTCATCTATTGAAAAAGAAGATTTAAACTAGTCCTTACTTAAAGGCTTGTTACAGAAATCTCTTTCAAAATTCCAAGAATCTTTGAATAACTTCTTGTAGATTTATTTGTTTTAACAGTTCTCCCAAATTTGTTTGTATGATGGCTGCCTTTCTCTAGTTTGGAACTTGGAAGCAAAGTCAAAGCTTCTTACTTGTCCTGCAAAATTCTAGTAGATGGTGATTACTGGTAAAAGGTTTATTTAATTAAGCATTTAATTACTTTATATCATTCCTAGGAATTAGCCTATCTTGTTTTTTTCTTAGAGCTTTTAGAACACGATTACGAACCATACCTTAACTTACGCAAAATGAATTATTACCTAAAAATGAAAATAAGAGGAGCAAAGCACATCAGAGACACATTGAAAATTCCTTTATACTTTCTGTCCCAGAGGCAGATAAAACTAGGTTTTCTCCTGCATGGATTTTTTGACCTCTTTTTGGCAAACACTAAGTGCTTAGCTGTTATTGGAGCATAGAGGGGAAAATACTGAAGTAATTTACTGGCCTGTCATTTTGCCTGAGGGTTACTCGAGCGTATTCACTCAATAACCTGTTTTGTTTATTACCTCTACCATATTCTGAAGCATTTTTCCCTCTTTCACCATTACTTGCACATCAAATTTTTATGTGAGGTGGCATATTGGAGCAAACTACAGGCTCTGAATACAGGCTTTGCAGTATATTGTGAATAAATTACTGGTATCATTCGTGAATACTCATACAAACATGAAAGAAGTAAATATATTGTAAAAGTAGAGGAAACGTATGTGTAATAATGCTGAAGATATAGGTTAACATAGTGTTTCAATAAATTTATTGACTTAAAAGCCATGCATATGTTAAAAGAAAAAAGTAAATCTTAAATTAGCATTTTAATACCACCCTGCCTGCTGATGTCATCACGTGAAGTCAAGCATTTACACCTCTAAAGAAGAACCTCTGCTATTTATGTGGTATTGGCATGTAAAACAGGATTACGTGTATTGGCTGATTTTCTCATTTTGTTTTGAAACAAGTTAATTTAGTAAATAATTGCTCAGCAAATAATAGTCCGTCCCCCCCCCCCCCCCAGCCCCTCCCTGCATATTAAACGTTAGGAATTTTAAAGGAACAATTCAAGTTTTTTTTGGTTTGAGGGAGTAAACTGAGGGAATTAAATTTCTTTACCTACTTCTGTATTGGTAAATGCTAAACTAAAGAATTTTGTGGAAGACTGGGTGGATAATATGTAGAACTAACTTGGAATATACCATATATATGTTTAATTTTCCTTTCCCTACCAGCTTTCAATATATAAGTTCAATGTAAAATATTTTTCTAGAAAGCTAAGGCTCAACATAGGTGAAGATCCCTATGGTGCTACGCAGTGCTTTTATTCAAAGAGTTTTAAGCTAAAAGCTTTTTTTAAAAAATAAATTTAAAGAAAAATTTTTAAACAACTAGAAAATCTAATCAATAAGAAAATTTAATAAAAATGATATATTAACAACTAAATAGTATTTGATTTTAATGGTTTGTAAAATGAAAATATAATAATGTGAGACAATTTTTATGATCTCTCATTTCTTCTAAATTGTAGTACATCTGATCATGGAATTATGACTCCTTGATTATGGAGTTATGATTAGTCTATTAGCTTGAAAATTATATGAACTTAGCTATTGTAACATGATGCACAGTCTTCAAACGATAAAGCTCAATTCCATTCCTTCCCTGAATTGCTTAGGCATTGCACCTGCTACATAGGGACTCACATTGACTTGATCTGTTGTCACAATGATGGGTGGGCTTTGTGTGTTGAAAGTTGTTAACAGTATGTGAAGAGATAAAGCATTTTGATGGAGGAGAAACATTAGGTTTTATTAATTCTGCCAAGTTCTAATGCAACAGATGCTCCGGGTGAACCAAGAGGAAGATTGAGTTGCAAAGAGTTGATAGCATGAGTATATTACTACATTTTGGTGGCTGATTCAAGCTTTGTCATTCCAGTTGCTTAAATTAGTCTTTTTTTTTTTAATTATTTTTTAGTTTGCTCCTTCTTGTTTATAAAGAGTCAACAGGTGCATGTCCAGATCCTGTTACCGTTTGCGTTCCCATACGTGTTTGTTGAAGAGCCAGTCACATTACAGTGTCAAAAAGAATTCCAAAGAATTGGTTTCTGCTTATATGGAAAAATAGGTGCTATCAAAGTTGGAGTTTTAAGTTGTTTTACTCAATAGTTTTATTGTGCAGACTTTTAAATCTTTATTATTCTTTTCATTTTAACTTTACTGTAGTATTGCTATGTCTTCCTGATAACCTTATCTTCATTACAATGGGCCTGTGGAAGTGTATCACCAAGATAAAAATTAGCTGCTTCAGTAAGTTTAGAGAACTCTTTGATATATTTCTACTGAGATGCAATTGACAGTGAAGGAGCAATACATATATAGAAAAAACTGGTGTGATTATTATTTTGCAGTTAGGACCCTCACTTTTTTTCTTGGTTTTGCATAAATATGTTAATTATACTTAACCTGACACATGGATCAGAAATGAATTCTTTGTAGGTGGGGCAATCAGTCTGCTTTTCTGCACAGCTCAACAACTAACTGTTTTGGCATGTACACTGGGTGTCCTGACACAGAAAAATACCCACTTTCTTTTTTTCTAGTTATTCTTGCTGGCTAATTCATATCTATAATAGCTGTAGTTTTTTATTTAGCTTACTGTCTAGCTGAATTCAGTGAAAACTGTACATGGTATTCTGTGATCAGTTCCTGCAAAATGCATATTGATTTGAGGGTCATAGAGTTCACTTAAAATTAGGTTGCCTAAAGCAATTAATTTGTCAATATTTTAATAATTGGATATATTACTATTTGTGTAGCAGCTATAGGCATGATTTTTTAGAGACTTGCAATTAAGTCAATTCTGCCTTAATTTCTTTGTGGAGTGCTTGGCCCGGCAAGATCAGAGGGGGCAGTACCCGGCCTGGTCCTGGAGCTGGTGTGTTAGCAAATTCTCAGGACTCTTCAGTTGCAGATTTATGTTTGAATTAGGACCACACTGTTTCCATGGAAATTGAACAACTTTGCCAATACTTAGAAAGCCTTGAAGCGGAATAAAAATTGTTAGTTATGGAAATGAATTTATTAACAGGAAGTATTTTAGGTCAAATACATCAAACTTGGAGCAGTACATGAAAAGTGTATGATAGTTTAGTGGTCCTGTATAGAAAAGTTATTCTAGATGTAAGAAAGAACCTGTGGGGGTTGCTCAGCTCTGCCACAGTACTGGGAGGCCTCATGGCGGCCTGCAGATCCCTCAGGGGGGAGCGGAGGGGCAGGCGCTGAGCTCTGCTCTCTGGGGACAGTGACAGGGCCAGAGGGAACTGCATGGAGCTGGGACAGGGGAGGGTCAGGCTGGGGGATAGGGAAAGGTTCTGCACCCAGAGGTGCAGGGGAACTGGGACAGGCTCCGCAGGGCCATGGTCACGGCACTGTGCCTGCTGGAGTTGAAGTTTGGACGGCGCTGTCAGACATGTTGTCTGATTTCTTGGGGACCCTGTGTGGAGCCAGGAGTTGGACTTGATGACCTTGTGGGCTCCTTCCAAGTTAGGATATTCTGTGATTGTACGTTATTGATCGGACAGAAGCATGACAGCACTTCAGGGGTCTGGGCCTAAGCACGTGCCTTGGATCAATGCCACTTGGAACAGAGCTGAAAAAAATGGAGAATTGCCTGTCTGAGTGCGGAGCGGCCACTAAAGCAGAGGTGAGGTAAGGAGTTAACAGCAGGTCATGGAGTGTGTTAGCAGTCACAGTAACTGTAAGTAAACATCAAATGAGCTGCTCATGATCTACTGCCAACATAGCTAATTTGTTTTTCCAGAGGCAGAGTGGAGGACATTTGCAGCCTGTGTAAAGCTGCATCTCTTGTCAGGATGAGGCATGGTGCATGGTTTGCTCCACTATCTTTAGTGATAGAACGATGTTTTAAAATCACTGGCAGGATTTTTAAATACAAAAGGGCAAGACAGATAAAGTTCCAAAAGAGGATGATATCTATTAAGTGTGTAGTAAAAGTGGGATAGAGTAATAGAAAGTAATGAGTCTTGGCATGCATCTTCCTGTTTGTAGCAGCCGAATCAAGGCTTACGCCGACGGAATCCTTGCATGGCAAACCAGAACTGTGGGGATTCCATGAACGAGGAAGTATTTCCTCATCAAATGTACTTTTCACTCTGAAATCGGTAAAACTATTTTTTGTTTGCTGTACTCCATAGCCTTGTAATTCGTTAGCAGCTCTTTGGGCTTCAGTTCAACTGAGCAATTAAATCTAGTTTGGACCCAGCAAAGTCCTTAAGAATTAGAGACTCTGCATGCAATTTCTGGCTAAAAGTTAGTGGGATTTTATGCATTTTTTGAAATCAGGTTTTCATAATTAGTCTCTTCCCTGTGCTCTGGAAAGAGAGCACTAAAGACCAGTAAAGATGATTTCTATGTAGAAAGTATGAATTTCTTTGTGCTTCAGAATCCATCTTTATCATACACATTACTGCCTGAATGTGTCCACCTGAAACAGGGGCCTATCTGCCACTAAATTCCCTTGTTTTAGGAAACAGAATTGAATGGGATCCATTCTAGGGGCATATGGGTGTCACATGTGCTGAAAGGATGCTAGTGATAAGAAAAGTTAATAGTGTTTTGAGTTCATTTCTGAAACTGTCCATTCAAACACACTTGTGGAATATAAGTGCATACAACTGAATATATGAATAATTCCTTCATCTGAAATTCATAGTTTTCCCTTTCTTTTTTTTTTTTGACTTACTGTAACGCATCATACCTAATCAAAGGGCACAGGGCTGTTCTTTAAGCTGTAAACAAAAAATAGACAGAAACACGATAAGTGAAATGTTCGTTTTTATGGACTTCTCTGTAGGATGTGTTCCCTAAGCTGATCACGAAAGCATTCACAGATGCAAGATGTAACTACTATATCTAAGCCTCCTGCTAATGGATCTTAAATTTTTCTATAGCACCCATCACTGTTATATATAAGCCCTGAATCTAGATTTCTTAAGAACAGCATATTGAGTTTGATGACTGCTAAGTTCCTGAAGGGAGATGTTTAATGGCTTTTGTACCATACCTACTTTACTACATTAAAATGTTTAATTATATAGAAATATTGCTTTTGGTTGTTCTGATCTTAATGACTCACATCTGTGGAGGCAGATGATACCTGGGAAAATAAAGCTGGCACACAAAGGGGCCAATTTCCTGCAGCAAGAAAAGAGCTTCTCATATCTGATTGTAAAGAGCAGGTTAACTACTTGCTGCTTCTGCTGTGAGGGACTTTCATTCTTACACTTAACAGAAGCCCAGGATTAGAAGAAATATTATTTACAAAGCTTTTTTTTCCTTTTTTTTTTTTTTTTTTTCCTGTTAATAGAAATTGCTCTGATGTCTAGACTGATTTGTCTTACGAGCTAAATGAAAAATTAATCGAGCAAAAGGTGTCTGTAGAGGTAAAAGAAAGCCTGGTTGAAGTGTATAAGGGATGGTGTAGGTAGAATACAATGGAAAAGAAATCATGTGGACATAGAGTGTTCCCGTTAGCTTAATGCACCTCTATGGCACAGGGTTTTATTTTTATTTTTTAATGGGATCTATATAGTTCTTTTAAGTTTTCTTCCTTTATGGGTTACCCACAGACACACTGAAGTGCTCAGTTGTGATCACTGCATTATTAGCAAATGAAACCATCTCAAGAAATTGCTTGTGGTCACATACTTTATCCTTCATGGTTTTTAGAGGCTTTGGTGTCTTTCCAAACCGCAGAGGTGTCACGGTGCCAAACTACAGCAATACTGTGAGGATTCCAGCCTCCCCTCTTTTTCAGTTAATCTAGGTTAGAGGTAGACCCAGTGCCTTGAAAATTTTTTAAGCATCTTAATTTCTTTAAATTCAGATGTATCTCTAGCACGTTAATGGTATCAGATTGAGAATTTCCAGAGGCAAAAAGTTCTACTTCCTCTTGAAATACATGTGTCTGTGTATACACGTGTGTATATATATGCGCGTATATATACAAGATATATAGATACATCCATACATAAGCCTGAAAAAAGGGGCAAAAATTGCAGGTGGTAAGTAGGCCATATTTGAAGGAGAGAGGCTGGTCTTACCAGCCATCGCAAAATTGGTAAACCAGCTTGGAGAGGTTCCCAAACTGAAATGATACAGTCAGGCCTGTATTTTCAGCCTTGCCTTTAAAAAAGGAGTATCCAAGGAGTAAATCCTATTGACAGAGAGCTCCAGGAGAGCTTTAGCACTGAATTTTGGATCATGAATTGGGCCTGAAGTAAAACATAAGCACGTGCACCTCTATTGCTGGAGATTGCAATCTTGGTGGCCAGTGCTTTTCTGAAAGCCATGGGCTTTATAGGCAGCACATCCCAAATCCTGCTTTACTTTGCTGTCTTTTTTTCTTTGCATTGTGTGGCAGATAACTGAATACCTATTACTAGGGTGAAGGTGGGTGTACCTGTAGAGAGTTAGTGACCTGCAGTCAATATTCATTCAGGATTTTTTGCTGGAATTATTGTTCTCTGATTGTATTTTCTCCTATTTTCAAAATGTTTTTAACTGTGTAATCTTTTAGCCTATTAGAGAACTTGGGAGAAAAAAATAGTTGTAACAAAAATAGAAAATTCCTCAGTCATTTGATCTGTCTTCCACTTGCTGTATTGGTGCTTCATTGCTTGATCAGCCACCTGATAATTCATGCCCCTGTTAACTTTCCAGGGTCTGTTATTGCTAAGGGTCAACTAAATAATCCATGAAGATCAGACGGCTGCTGATGTTGATCTTCAGTTGTTCGTATATCGCCTTGCAATAAGAGTTTACAGGCAACGCTTACAGTTCTGTTGGCTGTTCTTTTTTCAAAGTTGGCTCTGCATGGAAATGTAGGCTGAAAGGAAAACGCTTTCTCTAATGGAGGTTTTTCTAAATCACCTTTTATTTTTGCAGTTGTGCATATCAGTGTTAAGCAATATAAATGCCTGCTGCTTGTGTAAGTGGAGAATTTTCATTTTCTAGAACTTGCACAAAGAAAATGCCTGAGAAAGCTGCAAAACAAATGAAAATCAGTGTTCCAACTTTTGTTCTGACCTAAGGAGATTTTTAAATTGTGTATAAATTTTCATATGATTTTGATACTTGGAAGGAAGCAGTGTTTTAAAAGATAGAAAAATATTCTGACATCATTCATATTTCAGTTCCTTTGTAAAAATAATTGTGTGCCTTTTCACTTTGCAAATGAGCTTTTCTTTAAACAGCTGAAAAATAAGCTTCTGCTACCTCAGAAGCTCAGAAGCTTTCTTCATGGTCTTGAATCAGAAATGGGGCGTGTTGCTTTTATGGTATTAGGCCTTCTATTAGCAGGGGAAAATACTATAAGAAATATATAATGTTATAAAGAAGACACTGCAGTTTTTATGAAATCACTTCTAGTTTCCTCCAAACACAGATAACCCGTGACACAATTATTTGGTAAGGTCTTGTTTATCGTTGTGCTCTTCATGCAATTACCAATCAGAAACCAAGTCCTAGGTACTTGCCATGAGCCTTGAACTTGCTTTGGGTTTGTTGCTACCGCCCTTAAGAAGCCCAGACTTCCACTAGCTCTGGTGATAACTCCTACGGAGAGTGTGGGGTGCTGGGGTGTCTGCATATCCCTGTGCACTGCCACACTCGGTGGCACAGCTCTGGTTTCATTAATGCTGTAGATACTCGATGAAGCTGTCATAAGTGAGCAAGCTGGCTTCTCCCTCCCTTCCTCTCTAAAAATTTCTGATGAACTGATGTATGCTGACCCTGAAGAGACCTGAAGCGTATTTGAAAGGAGTACTCCAAGTGTGATCAGTGAATACAATCCTGTCTTTCAATTTCCTTATGAATACTATAGGATAAAAGGAAGCGTGTTTTTTTTCTTTCCCTTTTCTTTCCATAACAGCAATTCTTTGACTTGAGGAAGTGAAGCTCAAACTTATTTTATGCATTGCTTTCATCATCTGTGTAGCACCAGTCATTTTAAATGTGCTAGATTTACATCTCATGTAAATGCATAAAAATAGGAGACTATATCCAAAGCTCGATAGAAATTCCATTTCTTACAAATCAAACTATATAATTTTTCAAAAGGTTTAGACACAAAACGATAGTGACATTCTTATCTTAGTAATTTAACAAGCTATTCTTTTCCCACCCTCTCTGTCAGGTGGCCACCTAATTGACACTCAGGGTGTGATTACGCTGGGAGCAGGACCACAGGCACGAGACTTCTCCAGCAAGAGGAGTGTTACTAGAGAGGATTTAAAGCTTTGGATGGCTGCAGATCAGGAGAGAAAGGGGAATATACCTTATATAAACCCACCAACACCACTACTCTAAGATACATGCTCATGATAATCATATGCTCCCTTCGGTGCCAAGTACAAGTCATTGTTTTTAGCGGCCTTTGGATCAGGCCCTAAACCCTACAGCAAAGGAATTGCAATTTGACCGTTCATACCAAATGAGTAATTCCAGCTCATTAACATTATTTTATTCAGTCAGAATCGCTGATATGTACCAGCTGCTTTGCACCACTCTGCAGACACAAAGCAAATATAAACCTGGTGAGGTTGGGTTTATGGCTGCAGCCTGTTGGCAGGATAATAGAACCCAGCCAAAGCATGCAGGTAGATGTGACCTGCTGTTAATTGAGAGATAGCGGTAATCAAAGGTGTTTATGCTTATTCTTCTCATGGGGATGTAACTTCCAACTAATAGTTTTTGGGAAACATTGTGCAAAAATGGTGAAAAGATAGTTGAAATCTTGTACAGTGCCTATTGAATTTGAGTTAATTGTGGCAAGATTATACCATGAATTGATGTACGCAGAAGCAGTGATGGAATTGCAGATCTGGTCAAATGCCCCAACTGCCAGTTAAAACTGACAGCCAGTTCTTCAAACAGTTGCTTTTCTGCCTAGGGCTTTACATGTGACAGACTTTCTGTGTCCAGCCTGAGACAGACACTTTTGATTTAGCCTTAAATTTCAAAAGACAGTATACTTTCTTCCATGAGGCTTCCTCAGGTGTTGGTATCGGTCCCCTAGTTTCTTGCAAACTTCCTGGTGGGTTATTGAGTTCTGGGACATACTTATCCATTCTTTTGGGAGCCAAAACAAGACTGCATAGAAGTTCTTCAAAACTTGATGCAGCAAATCTAATGTGTAATGCAGGAACAGGGCTATACCTGCAAGCAGTGCAGATGTCTCACCTAGCGTGTGGATATGTAGAAAAACTTTTCAGAGGTTTAAATCTTTCATTTCTCACTATTTATCTTTTGGCTATTCCATTTTTCATCCTGTGATCATTCACGGGTGAAATACTAAGCTTCTCTCTAGATCAAATAGTTACATATATATCAGCCATAAAATAAGAGACAATATTGTTCTGCTGAATGCAGTCTTGAATGCACAGAAACGTGTGCTAATTGTGAGGATTCTGGAGTCCTGGTGTGGAAGTTGATTCTCTAGAAATCGAAATAAGAGCTTGCTTGAAGGAAGAGCTTGTTCTTGCTGAGAGAGAAATAACTTCTTGGTTTTGGCCTAATATATTGAGAGGCAGGATAACAGCATGAAGTGGGAAAGGTATGCTATTCGTATATGATGTATTGCAGATGGCAAGGCTTTGGAAGATTTCTTTTTCACTTTCAAAACTTGTCTCTCTTCATTTTGGCCCACTCTCATGTTAGTAGGTATATTGACTAACACAGTGGGTGTCCACCAAGAGAAATCAGGTAGTTTAATTTTCTGGTGTCAGTGGTTACAAGTTAAAAGCATATTTTTCAGCCCCCTGGAAGTCATTTTGTAATGTGATATTGAAGGAACACAAGATCTACAGGTATTCCTGCAACTAATTTTGGCAGAGAAATAGAACAGAGGAAGCAAGCTGTCCTTAGAGCACATCATACTAGGTTGAAAATGTGGGAGTCACAAAGGATATAAAATCTCTGAGCGTGGGTAAAATCCCAATGGGTGTTGATATAGGAACTCTTTGGGGACTGACTTAAGTTATTCTTCTCCACCTACTGTTCCATAGAAGATACTAACCTCATGCAGATTTTTGTGTTAGTAATATTTGTAATAACTTCCCTTGTCCAGAAAAAAACTTTTCATTAGCAAGAAGCATAATTCTGTGCACCTTTCTCAAACAATGTTCCCATTAATTTAATGTGGAATATGGAGTTAAATCTTCATGTTGTTTAAGAAATGCTGTCTTTTGAGGTACCTCTGCCTCCAGTTGACTCCCACATGTGCAAAATAAAATGCAAACCAAGGGGGACTGAACACCTAAACGGGATGTGTAAGATAGTGAAGGGCTCTTACTTTGAAAAGAATTCTTCCTACAACTCTGTCAAAGTTTTTCTCACTATAGATGTGGATTTTCAAGACACAAGCGAGGAAAACTCAAGTTTTATGGAAAGAGCTTTCTTCATGATTCAGGTTCTGATTCAGATGACCTTTGAAAGGAAAGAATGGTCTAGGTTGAAATCTGGCATGTTAGGCAGAGGCAGGAGAACTTCTTAGTCACTCGACACTACAAGAACATTTCATGTGTTTTAGAATAACGCTGTAACATTGGTGCCTTTCTAATGGCTGGAGGACCTGTCTTATACTTGATATGAAAAAGTATGTGAGCACCACCACACTGCAGACTTAAATATAGTTCCATTTCACAGAGATAACTGACTTCTGGCTTGGGAAAAAGGAAACGTTCCTTCTGAATGCAGCCTGGATCCTGAGTTTTTCTTTCTGGAAATGTCTGCACAGCTGGGAAAGGTCACTTAGGATGTGAAGCATGTCTTTGAAATCCTGCACATTGTTTAAAAATTCTGCCACTTGTGACTTATCTGGGAGTTGCATTCCGTCTGGGGGGAGAAAGAAGCAAATACCATCCTTTTGAGCAGAACACGTCCTTTTCATATTAGATTCTATAATACATTGGAAGCTTTAGATTTTAGAGTAGTAGTCTTGCAAGGAATAATAAACCATCCAAAAGAGACAAACCATTCCAATTTAGGAAAAATATGATGTGTTAAAAGTAATTCTGTTAAAAGGTGCTCAATCTGTTTTATTGTAAGTTTCATTTCATTATTGTTTAAACCTTCGTATATAGGTTTATATATATTTTCTGTCCCAATTTTCACAGAAACAGATGGTATATGTCGGACAATCGATCTGTCCTGAAGTGGCAGAGTAAAACACTTTTATTATAGCAAAAATTATTTAGAAAACTCCTGAGCTCACCCTTTTGTGTACAAAATTGACTTTTGGTGCAAAGCAAGTTTTATTGCTGCTTAAACTAGTATTGATCAAACTATCAAAGATTGTGTTATGGTTTGAGTGGTTGTTCTCAGAGTACCTACAAGAATGATTTTTTCTATCTGAATTCTGCAATCAATCCTGATTCTGTTGAATATCTTTTTTTTTTTTTTTTTTCTTAAACTAATTTTTAACATGGTTACTTCTCTGACCTTTTACAAGATAAAAGAATAAATTGAAGTAGTGTTGTCCTTTTTTAATTTCCTCTTCTGAAAATAATTCATTTAAATGTTAGAAGCCTTTCTACACACCTTCAGGGCAGCTTTAATTTTGGAGCTAAAGGTGCTGCTTAAGACTCCAGTTATTAGAGACATCCTTAACAGTAGTTAAGTCTTTACTTAATTTTAGTAAAAGGTTCTTTGTAAAATCTAGATGTAGACAAACTGTGGGCCCTGAGTGAGTGCATTGGTTTTGATTATAGCACTTTGGCCTCTTGCCTTCTTAAGCCAAGAACTGGAACCTCATCCAGTTTCAGCTGTGCCACAAAACAAACAAACAAACAAAACAAAACCAACAAACAGCAACAAAAACCACAAAGCACCAACACAAAAAGCTGTTGCACACAGCTTCTGTACCCTTCTCTATGTTAAGTTGTTTGGTAGGTGTTGAACTCCAGCACATGCAGCATCTACCTTGCTGCATAAATATAGTGGCAGAAACACTTCAGCATTAAAAACATTAAGTACTGGAACAATTTGTGACCACAGAGAAGCTAAGAGTGTGTCACTTGGTTCTGATTAGCATCAGCAGGTTAGCGAAATGACTCCAGGGCTCTGGGTGGAAGCATTTATTGCTAACAGAAGAGATTCCAAATTCTTTATTCCTGTCAAGAAATGCTTTCTGTGAGAAGACAGATCGATTGTAGTGGAAGTATCATTGTCAGTTTATGATCAATTAGACTCACAATCTAGCATGACAGAAGTAAATGAGGAAAATACATAATGTATAGATCTATATTCTGGCTGAAAACCTTGAAGCAGCTTACATATTCTTCTAGTACAATGGAAATGATTAAATCATTACATGTGAGAAACTAAAGCTCTGGCTTTTTTGGGGAGAGAAAAAAATGCTTAGATGTATATGTAGTATAATGCTTAGATGCATCTTCACTGCTTCGATTTATATGTGGTTTTAAAAGAGACTTAGAGAGCTTTTAGTCTTGAATCTCAGAGGTAAGCTCCAGCAAGATTTATTTTCCCCCAAAAAAGTAGGTCGGGGAAGAAGAGAGGTATTAACTACAGGTAAAATCTTTGGAGAACTTTCTCCAAATCTAGACACACCAAGGTAAGAAAAAAGTGAACTGAGAATGGACTGATTTCCGCTATTTCGGATAGTGCAGTTGTCTTTTTAAATATAAATATTGTCAGGTATCTTGAAAAAGCAAAGACTTAAACCCACTCAAAGCATTGCCTTCAACAGCTGTGCTTTTCAAGACCGTTTCTAGAGGAATGCTGATGACTGGTGCGCATGGGGAAGCGCCTGTCGCACTGTGGTGACATGTGAGCACCAGTTGCACCTACTAGTGCTCCAAAAAATGGGAACCCTGTGAGATGGACCCTTACTGTGCTCTGCTTTCTTCAGAAGATGCCCGAGTCTCAGTGGCGAACCCTGAGCTCTTCCATTTATTTTCAAAAATGCTTCTTAGGATTGGTAAAATTTTATGATGCAAGAACTGCAGATAATTACTGTATAAATATTGGCATAAATTAACCAGTGCAATTTTAGCACTTGATTAATGGAGTGAGTAAAGATACCGAGATGTATTAATGTTTGCAGATGTAGACCTTGAAATAGGAAATGAAATCTATATTATCCAAATAAAATTAGCAGGAGAATTCACATCAGAATTGCGTAAAAGCAGAGGGGAGCTCATGTAGCCTGCATGAGAAATCTCTTTTATCCCTCAAAGCAAATGCAGACACCCTTTTCTCATGTACAAAGGGTTAAGGGAGAATTGTGCCAACCAACGTCAGATGGAGATCTGCCCCAGAATTTTAGTCCAAGAAACAATTAATTGACCTAAAAGCCCCATGCTCATTGCCAAGGGGAAATGTCTGTTGTTAATGTACTAGGTGCTGCTTTCCCCCTCATGTAAAACTTGGTGCAAAAGAAGTGGCAGAAGAGCCTGTGGTAACTGGCTGTGCGTCGTTCTGCGCAGAGGGTTTCTTCCACTAAATTGACATTCAAATGACCTGAAAATCAACTCTCTTTGCCTGTCTGTGTCTTTTCCCAGATAGATCTGTAAACTCCAGATTTAGTAAGGAAACTATGCAAATATTTGTTGAGGGGAACAAATGTGCTGTTTATTTTCTGTACTAAATTGAATTTGCTGAAGATTTAACAGAGCAGAGCAGCACCTGCTAGTCTAATATTACATTAATATCAGTCATGCAGAGTGGGGCCCTGCTTAATGACTAGGTTGCTGTTTGCCTGTGCTCAGTAATTGAGATGCAAGAGTTTTACTCTGTGCTTTGCTACGGGAGCACTGTGTTTTGTTAATCACTACCTCATTATGGTTGGATTGCTATTCAATAATCTGTTTGATAGAGGGTGTGACTGACGAACGAAAGAAGAAGGTTAGTCTGGTAACACATTTGCTCCTGACTTGTGGCTTTTGCAAAATCAACACAAAGAGCAGAAATTAACCTCTGCTCTGAGGTGAAAGAATTATACTTCTGCTCTGCTGTTAAATTGGCCTGTGATAATATCTATACAGGGTGATGGTAAGCAACAAAGTACATCTGTTGTGTTTTGAAATTGAACTGAAATTATTTTTTAAATTAGGAACAGAAACACTGAGGTTCTCCAACAATGCTTTTTTATTATTGTTATTTCCCTTTTGAAAGGGATGAGAAAGAAAAGTTATATCCCAAACCAAAATGCTAGTTAGTACAGTAAGGAAGAGTTTGTATTTAAGAAACTGGCAGGGGCACTGGTTTCTTCTCCTGTTTTGTAGTGTTCCGTGGCAAATTTCCTTTAGTTTTCCATTAGTGAGAAGAGGTGTTTTTTTCCTCAGTTACGGCATCAGTTGTTAAAACTGTCGTAGATCAGGGAATATTTTTTCATTGGTCAATGGAAATACAGTTATGACTCCGATTTCAATTTCAGCCTCCAGGCAGTAATGGCTAGACGTTAGCACATGATAAGGTAAGGAAGTACCCATCAGAAAATAAATTAAGATGCATGCTTTTTGCTCAAATGGTATTACAGAGAAGAAAACTATGCTAAACATTGGAAATAAAATGCCATTTCTCATTTGGTTTCAATTGATTTCTCATAATTTACATCGAGGTGACGGTGTTTCTGGAAGTCAGTATCAGTGTTACAGACAGAAGGGACAGTGTGAGTGTAGAGATGGTGCAATGAGGACAGTAATAAATACTGCACAGGGAGGTTTGAAAAACAAAACAAAATGACCAAATGGAACCTTCAGGTTCCCAAGTGACTCCTTCGTGGCAAGGAGGAAGCTTGGCAGAGAATTCCAAAAGTTGGCAGGATTTTCTGAGAAGCAAGTTCAAGACGATGCAGTTCTTTCTTTTCTTTTTTCTTTTTTCTTTTTTTTTCCCTGTTGTGAAGAAATTGTTTACTTTTCTGAGAAGGGCTTCCTTGAAATGAGAACTCACTGCGCTGCCAGGTATTTACTCGACAGGACTCACAATCATCTAATAAATAGTGGAGAACCTCTTGCAGTAATTCAGTGAGCTGAAATGGAAAGCGTCTGATATTATGGGGCTACTTACTCCAACATGGGCTCTAATTCTGTTAGGAAGAGAACCTATTAATGCTGAAATGATTGTCTTGTTGGATTTCTGTAGGGCTCGTCAGTGGTTTTTCTGCTGCTAGCTCTGTTCAGTGCTGTGGCATGTGACAGTACAAGGATTGTGCCTGATTACAGGGAGGCTATTGAATGTTACGAGTTTTCAATCAATTCTTTTAAGCTTTGTACACAATTGTTAGATAGCGATAGGTACCTCCTGTTCCAGTGAATGTGGTCATCTAAGTAAGCTGTAAGGCGTTTCAGAGGGAAGCTAATTGATCTCATTTTTAAGTACCGCGGTTCCTTGTCTGATAGCTCCCTTGTTCATCAGAAGGTTCAGACACAATGAGAGCTGTCCCATTTCTTCCTATGGTGCCGTAAGGATAGAATTTACTGCTTTGAACTCATTGTCTCTGTCAGTCAACATTAGAAATTATTAAAGATCGAAAGGATCTCTTCTTGTACAAAAATAAATCCAATGTAAAACACTGAAGTCATGTTAGGCCAGCTGGTCAGTTTTGTAGCAGAACTTAAGGGTGTTTTTTTTCAAGTTTATGTATGATCTAACTTTTATGCTATACATACACATAGGTTTTATTTAAATTAAAAAAAAAAAAAAAGTAATTTTTGTTCAGCAGTCCTTGCAGTAACAGTTTTCCCTCAGGCCAACTAATTCAAATTATACTCCATTCAGTTTTTCTTTACAAGTATATGGTATAGGTGGGAGATGGGCTAGGTATTCACTCATCAGCAATGCTAGCTTGGTCTGTTGAATCTCTAAAGGGTTATTCTGTTGCCCGACATAATGACCACCGTAAAATGCTCTTTTTCAAGACATCTGTAAAACTACTGTAATGTAATAAAAAAAAAATAATAATAAAAAAGGAAGCGTGAGACCAGACCTAGAAAACAAGGCCATCCCCAAAGTAAACTCATCTTGCTAATTCTTTAAGTTAATTCTTCTATCCAGAAGTACCTTTCTGGATACCAGTGAAAAATGGTTTTAAAGGGATTTAAATATTTTAAAGGCGTTTAAAGATTTGCCTTGAGGTTTTTCTGTGTATTTCACTAAAGCTGGGAGAAGACTGGGTTTTATGGTAGAAATCATTGGTCTTAAAACATTTTGGTTTCGTTCCTCTTGCCTTACTAAATTGTTATAAATCAACATTTCAAAATAACTGGCTACAAATAACTAGATTTTTAGAAATATTTAATGTCTTAATGTAGATATGTCATAATTTTCACAAGTTCTTAGGCACAAAACTTTCATTAACTTGCATGCAGATTGTGGCATTAAATATTTCTGTTTTAATGAAATGTTAAGTTCTTAAAGGCTTTAAAAAGTGTTATCTCAAGTTCTAAAGTAGTTTTGGAAACCAATAATTAAGCAGTTTGTCAACAAAACTCCCAAAGGAACTTTCCCCTTTAGCTTTTATTAAAATTTAAGTCTCAGGCGCTTCTAAGCTTCTGTTTAATTAGCCTCAGACTCAGACCTGTACATTTAAAAACAAACAATGAAACAATTTATTCTCATGCCCTGGCGAAAGGCAGTGTCAGCAATTCTGGATTTCTTCCCACTAAGATACAACCACCGGGGCCTCAAAGTTGGTGATTCAAGTATAGGGAAATAAACAATAACCCCCAAATCCTCAAGACAAACTAGAGTAAATTTCAGTTTTTAATTACTTTTGTGCTAATGGAGACTGATACGATAAAGAAATGTTTCCAAAGGCTGATTAAATGACTGAAGCTGAATTTCTGAAATGCCAGTTAATAGCAAGAAGTGAATGTCTTGTCCTTGCAAGCACGTGTAGAAGCGTGTGTTGTATTCCAGGTGGATGGCCCAATCCAACTCCATAGAAATGAAATTCCAGTTTTGCAGCAGAGGTGGTGTGCGTTACAATCTGTATCTGAGAGAGTCTGATAGCATGCAATAAATGATAAATCAGACTGCTCCCATGAGAAAGGTTTGCCTTGCTGGGAGCAGCAAGTCGTGGAAATTCAGAGGGCCCAAATAGCCTTGTTCTTGACGCTGACAGTACAGAGGAATGCAGAGGGTTCTTGGTCGGCTGTGCACGGGCTGTTCTCAACAGCAGCTGCTGCCCTGGCAGGTCAGCACACAGAGATTGTCAACCAGTGGCAGAGAAGGGGAGTGAAGGAAGGAGGAAGAACAATGCAAACTGTTTGTTTACAGATAATGGGAATAATTTATTTTCTTTACAGTCTGTTTAAATTTTCATTAAACTTGAGTCCTTTCTCTCAGGTCTACATTACTGTGTACTTACAGTCAGCTCCGCCACCAGGAAGGAATCTCATTTCTATGGAAATTAAAACCAGGTCTTCAATCCAGGATTAAAGCAGAAATACATCTTTGTTTCAAAGACTGCTACAGGAAATCGTCTTTATTTAAAGCTGTATTTCCAACCTGTTACATTAATTACGTTTTTGGGTGATGACACTATGAAAATGAATTGTATATTCAAAAAAAAGATTCCTCTAATGTATTTGATTCACTATCACCATTTACTCTTGGGTAATAAAAATTAATTCCTGCTATCTTCTTCCCCCTTTGATTACCGTTTTGCTTTTTTTTTTTTTTTTTTTTTGTCAATAAGCCTGAGTTTTTTCTTTATATCCTGTCTGTAAAATTATTTGAGAGCAATGCACGTATGCTTATTTTGCTCATTTGGAAATTATTCAATTATTTATTCTCAACCTGGCATGAACCTAGGGGAGAGAGCTTAGAAAAAATGAACCTGTAAATCCAACTATTTTCACTAAACTTTACATTTGAGGAAGAAGGAAAGCTTAAACACGTAAGAAGAATAAAAAGTGTCCTTTACTGCTGCCCATAGAGTACCAGGATAAAGAGTTTGTGTTTTTTTTTTTTTTTTTTCTTATTCCAGACTTTTTTTTTGAAAATATGATCTGTTTAAAAGCACGAGTATGTTGCCCCCACCTGAGACCAATCCTGGATAAAGCTCACCAATATAATCCAAAACAATTGTACCCCAGTGGCATGATTGCCCTTGAAACCTCTGCTGCTGGCTAACCGAGTCCCCAGCTGCTAGCAATGGTATCAGCGCTCCCCGGGGGAGGCTGCTGATTGCAGCGGTATTGCTGGTGCCTGTGTATCGTGGAGCCGCAGGTGATGGACATAATGCAAAGCTGAAGTATGGCAGGTGTTGAACAGTCTTTGCCTGTTACCAGTAGCTTCAGGCTTGAGAAGTTGCACATACTGTTCTGGTGCTTCAACAGATTATAAAGAGTATATATGTGTAAATATTTACATAGATCATAAGAAAAAGCAGCAGGGAAAGCAGAAGCTGAGGCCTCTCAGTGCTTTTCAAGAGGCTTTTTTTTTTTTTTTTCATTGGTACAAACATTATCAGAAACCCCCCAAGAAAACTCTAGGGGTGGGTGAAAAAGAGAGCACTTCCCTCATCAGTGCTACCAGGTAAGTACAGTACCTGTTGGGGTGAGGGGAGGGAGAAAGGGTAATTTACTTAACTAACAGAGTGCAGAAATACACGAAACAGAACTGCAGACTGTAAGGCCTCGCAGTTCTGATCTTTAGAAGCTTTTCAGGTGGGTGCTGCTGTGATTTCTGCTAAGCTGTCGGCTCTAAAGTCACAACTTAACCTGAAGATGAATGCCGGTTGCAATGGTTGCTTTAAAGTGGGCTTTAACAAAATCTTTTCAGAAGAGCAAAGTAGTTTGTTATTCCAATAGTTGAAGTCTCCAGATGAGCAGCACCTGTAAATAATAATAATAATAATAATAGCGGAATACGCCATTTTTGAAAGTTTATTGGAACTGGCTTTGTAGTCTGTGCTGCCTGCTCCGGAGTCTGGGGGTGAGGAGGGCTGATTCCCTCTGTGTCCCGACAGTGCGAAGGATCACATATGATTGCTTACTGCTCGCTTACTGCCTTTGTGATCACAACTGTTCTCCAGGCTTGTAGTGATCAGAAGAGTCTTAAAAACTTTGTGGGAGAGGGGTTAGGTAGGAGAAAGGGTGAAGGAAGAGGTGGGGCAGTGTTGGTCTGCGTGCAGCCGTGTGAGCAGGTGTATTTTGGAGCTTGGATTTAGGTACCTTATCTCTTCAAGGCCTTTTTTTTTTTTTTTTTTTTTTTTCTTTTTGGATTCTATGAACTAGATTGTACTGATTTTGCCTCACCCTTGTCCTGCAGTACAACTGCATCTTGAGCAAAGGGGACAAGATCTAGCTGCCAGTGGTTTAATAACCTAGAGCATTGCTGTCTTAGAAAGCGGCCTTTCCACTCCTTATTGCTACAGATAACTTATTCTTAAAGCCACTCTAGTGGGGGTTTATTTAAATTATGTTTTGTTATGGGAGAAAGGTTAGTGATTCCTGGTCAGCTTTATACCTGTGACTTTCTCCATAAATTTATTGTCATACTTAATTGGTCTTGTTGAAACAATTAAAATGAAATAAACAACAAAAACATGCTGATTAGGTGGAAAAGTCCGGTAGGGAAATGGACTTGGTGTTCTGTTAGGGATAAAAATGAACTGTGTAAATCATACCTGATGTGTTGAGAACTTGAGGAATATTTCAATTTGGAGCCATTGTTACTCCTCATCAAATCTGACAGCTGGGGCGGCTCCACTAATTCTCTTTGAGCATGATTGACTCTCTCACTGACTTCAAGAAATGTGAATCGATGCTGCCTTGCAAATAGATAGGTCTCCTATTTAACTGTCTATCAAGGGGGGAGCGTTTTCTTTCCCATCTCTACCATCATTAAACACATGATTATAGTATACGTGTGTGTCTTGTCTGTCTACAGCCTGACACCTAAAATGTATGCTGTGTGACAATATAATTTACTTTATTATCAGAAGTATCAGCCATTCCTTAATTTCTGAAAGAGTAGTTTAGGCAACATGTTTGCTTTTGAACCTATCCTGTACCAACGATATTTACTTAGGATGATTCTAAACATGGCAATTCTGACTCTTTAAGTGGTGGTAACAGCACTGTGCCATCTTTTGGCTGCTTGCTTACCGATAAAGAGCCAACTTCAGAGAATTGTCTCTCAGACCAGAAATCAGATTTTCTACCGAGCCCTTCTATGAACCTATTCCTCTGGTTTCTCTGTTTTGGCCAGGGACCTCCCCCCGCTTCTTCCCCTCTCCATGAAGTTTTTTGTCTGTTTGGAGTTTTGAGGCGTTTCTCAGCTGTCTCCTTGTATAAGGATGCTGTTTTTTTCCTGCCAGTAGGAGAACCTGTTAATACAGCCACTCATTCTGGTGTTACATACATGGAAAGGTAACCCCAACCTTTGGTTGCTTAAGGTTTGAGTCTCTCAGGCTCAGCCACAACTTTTGCATTATCCTGATTCGCTGTCTCTGAGAAGAGAGTTTCCTTAACTTGCCGATTTTTATCTTGATTCACCTTGCCCCCAAACACTAGGCAAGTTTAATAATAAACAAAGAAAAGATTTAACAAGACTGAAGGTCAAGGTTTTCTGGGCAAGGTTGGAAACGAAAGATCACAAGTAAACCCAACATAAAACACAGTCTTGGTTTATCATTGACAATATTTCTTCCAGCCTGCTCTTGTATTTCTCATCTAGAATTCTGTGCTATAGCCTCTTCACGAACACCGAGCTCCCAGGTTCACAGAGGCATTTTACTTCTTGGAGGACTGAATACCTGTTCTCCTTAAGCAGCCCCACTTGCATTTCACTGCAGCTGGGGGTGCATACAAATGTAGAAGCCCTGGGTGGCTGTGTGAAGCAAGGCGTGTTGGGTACCCTAATATAATCCCCCCCTTGCTTGGGTTCATCTCTGTTGTCATTCCTACCAGAGTAAACGCACACCACACACAAACACTGCTGGGTTTGCTCCTAGCCTCATGTTTCCGTAGGCCTCTCTTCCTACCCAGCTTTGTGCTCGCTGCCCGTCTGAGCCATTCATCATCTTCTCCCCAGGCCTGGTGAGAGGAGCGTTGTGTTCATATTAAATGTTAATATTGTTAAATTCATAATTACATGTACAGCCTGTGAAGCTCGTGGTCTTTTCTTAAAGCTAAATAGCTTTCAAAAGAGTTGTTTTACAAAATATTTGTCAGTATGGTTTGTTCCTTTAGTTTGTTGCTTTAGTTTGAGCATGGTTAGGAGCAGGATTTTTTTTTCCTGCTTTCATATGGATTCCTGTGTTGTCTTATACTTCACATGTCTCCAAAACATTGATCCTGAAATGTATTTTTAGGAAAAATACTGCTAGAACTAGTAAAATTAAAGAGAAAAGGCTGTGAAGGAAGAAGCTCAGCTGAAGCAGCTACTGATGCTGGCTTGATGAAGCACTAGAACTGCATGTGTAGAGACAGTGACCTGAAATGTATCTCAGGACACATGTACACAAATGTGGATCTTTTAAATTCTACCAAAATTAAATGCAGAAGAGCTCACTCACTTGTGCTTACAGGTATTCTAAATGATTCCTTCAGAAGATTTTGTTACCTTTACTTTGAGAGAAAAAAGCAGCAAGCAACAAGATCAGTGTTTGTGAAAGAGGGAAGCCTCTGAATTTTCTTTTTCTCTTTGATTTTAAGATAAATACACTCAAGTGGTCTAGACAACTTTATTATCCATTTGATGACCTTTCAGTCAAAACAAAAACTGAAGAGGCTTGAGACACGAGTATTGCATTTTGTTCTCTTCTTTTGAATCATTGTCTTCCTAGGCACCCACAGAATCATCTTTATTCTAACAGTTAAGTTTCCCTAGGAACCTCTTGGGGTTTTGCACAGGGATTTTTCTTCACCATCTTTACTGCTCTACAAGAACCGTTTCTGTGCAGAAATGGGCCGGATAATGCTCAGAGCAGACTATTCCCTTGTGCCGAGGAAGTGCAGAGGCAACCTATACGTACACTGTAGGCTGAAGCAGGCACAAAAGCAATCGGGAAATGAGGCGTGAAGCCACACACAGGGTGGCTCTGCACCTTGGTTTTACTTAGAATTTACTCTGTGCCATTACCTCCTTGGGAAGCAAATCTACACTGTTGTCATTCTTCCTGTTTACCCCTGATGTTTGGGATGGAGGGACATAAAGGGAAGGTGGAACCAAACCTGTGCTGACCTACACTTATTTAGAACATCCTAATACAGTATGGCATGAAGGCGGAGAGACCTGGACTATTCACCAGCTGATTAATGATGTCTCAGAGGAGCACTGCTTACTCTAGCCTTTCTTGCAACATTGCTTTTCTGCAACCTGTTGCTTGAAATCCTGTAACAACAGAAATTGCAGGTGGCTGCTGTCACAAAGCAGCTTCATATCAGGTATTTCTAACTCCCTTTGGGGCTGAAGTTCGTGGTACTATAGGCAACATCTCTGCCTATTGTAACAGACCAAAAAAAAAGGTTTAATTACTGGCAATTCTCTGCTTTTGCCCTACTAAATCACATAGCTTGGGACACTGGAAACAGACTGGCTGGCAGAACAGAGCTCAGTCTCTGGTAATTTGCCTGGCTTATGGGTACTCTGACCTCCCCACACACTTACCCCGTTTACTTTTTAAATGACCAATTTAATCAGGCACATGTACAATACAGAAATGGGTGTGTGAATATCTAAAAATATGAGAGAGGGAACTTCAGATGTTTTATCTTTCATTAGTTAATAACAGCAGTAATGACCTCAGCAGCACAGGATGTCTTTTGCAAAATTAATAACCACATGAGGGTTAATGGCCCAAGGCGATGAACTCTCTCAGACAATCATTAATCTACCTTGATGATTATTGCTTCATTACTGAACACTGAAACCTCCTTGGTGTACCAGTGAATGCCTAATTTCTGCCCTCCCTACTGATGTTCATAATGTGCCCTCTTATCTTTCTTCTGGGTATGCAGGAGAACAGGAGTAAAGCTCCCAGATGCAAATGAAGGTAGCCAGCAGGAGAGGTACGAAACTCATTTGAATACAGGCTTGGAGAACACGTCTCCCAAATGATTATCTGTTTTCTACCTACATATTAAAAAGTGCTTTAAGGGCTATTTTTTGTTTATGGTTTTAAGTAGCTGTAGTCTGAGAAGCAATACCATGGCTCATGAAGCAAAGGCTTTCTGAGAAGGTTATGTATATAGACTGTTTAATTGGTTGGTCTGTGTATTTAGATGGTGCCTATTAGTACCAAGTCCTTGTTTTCCTCCCTAGGAATAGCATCCTGCAGCTCAGAGCTGCAAACATATCCCTTCTGTTGCTGCTATTGATCTGAATTTAACCCTGTAAACGAGACGTGGAGAAATGGAAGCTGAGACATCCTAGAGAAAACTGTGTGTCAGGGTATTTAACACAGCCAGGCCCTGCCACAAACAAATTTTTATGGCAACTTAGTCTGCTGTTTTGAATAGTCTAGTTTTTTGGAGTAAGGCCAGCATCTGTAGAAGGAAAGAGCTCTGAAAGCACATCATCTTGCTGGCTGTGTAATATAGAAACTTGCACAATCCCACATCTAGCCTTTTTTCCTCCTTGTCAGCCTCTGACAGCTGTGCACATTAACCTTCAGAACCTGTTTTTTCCTTTTTTTTTCCCCCCCCTGCTTTATCATCTCTGCTGCCAGGATTAGTTTTAGTTGGACAGTGATTAATAAAGAGAGGGTGCTGCATAACCAGCTCAGATTTGGATAGGTAATTAGGACCTCTAGCTACTAGCTCCAAGTTAGGAGCAGCTGCATTTCATTTGGATTTTGTAGCTGCACAGCCCTGTTGCAGAGCGGATAAATCCGGAATATATATTTGAAATTTCTCTGTGTTAGTGGGCTAGAAAACAGCAACTGTTTACAATTCTCTTGCTTTGTTTTTTGCTTGCCTTTGTGGAACATGAGAAGCATAGACAAGCATTATTGATGCAAAGAAACTGTAATTATCAACAATTATGATTGAAGATGGCTTATTGGAGGTGGGAGAGCTCTGTAAAACTCTTCAGGAACATTGTAATACACACAGGTGTAGCCCGCTGACATTATGGGAGCTTAACAAAACACTGAAGTGTCTGGATCTGAGACATAACCTGAGCACTGGGAAATTGCCACTGTGAGAATTCATAACCTCAGTCTGCAAGGTGTCTTTCCTGCATTTGCTGGTAGATGGAGGCAATACAAACCTTCTTAACCAAGGCTTCATCCACTCAGCCTGTCCAAACTTTAAAGGTGATTTCCTAATAATACGCAGGAAAAGCAAAGTGCATCAGAACAATAGTAATGGCAGAGGTTAGCGGCCACTCTGTTCTGCACATGGCGTAATAGTTTTGGCTGTTCTTGTGCTCCCCCTTTTTTAGGGAGATCCATGTACACTTGCATCCTGGACCTCCACCGACTAACTCATTCTTCTGTATTCCCTTGATCATAAGCCTAATGTGTGGTCAACAGCAAATTTGATGGGAGATTTTCTTTGCCCTACTCTCTAGTGAGTACTCAGTGTATATCTAGTGATTACAAAATCTCATTCCATTACACTACTAATTTACAGGGAATTAAATTATAAACAAGGTGATTACTGAATGTTATTTATGGCCCATGTAATTATATAGCTGTCAAAGCAATGGATGCAGTTGAATTGGTTTCTGTTTTTTTTTCTTTATTTTTTTTTCAAAAGCCTTGGTCTGCACTTTTTTCCTGGTCTACTGAGTTTGTTAATTGTCCACAGCTGAAAATACTTCTTTTTACATTGCAAGATCACTAGCCTTTACTCTAAGAATGTAGCTGTAGCTGGTTATAATTAGCTGTGAAGCTGATGAGAAATTTTGCCTATTGGGTTTGAAACCCCTTCAAGTAATGAAAAATAGTTTACTTTTTTGTGTACTGGTCGATGAAGGAAAGAATTTCAATTCCCTGAAAAATAGCTAGGATGCAACAGTAGTAAATAATGAAAGAATTACTTGTCATAACTGTTGCTTTTATAAAAGATACCTTGTCTACAAGCTGGTAGGACGTATGGTCATGTATAATGCAAGGAGTAAATCAGAATGAAAATACTGAACATTTGCTTTTGATAAGATTATTAATAGCATATGCATAATTTTATGATGGATTAAGCAACAAATCTGTAGAGACCTACATGGAATTGCTTTTCCACAAGCATTCAACCAGTGGAGAAAGGTGGTAATACAGTGGCCTCTCCTCTGTTTGAAAAGCACAAGTACGCTTTGGACGTGATGGTAAATGAATTATATTAACTAGTATAATCCGCAATTAAAGAATGAAACAGCATAGCACATGGGTCTGTTCAAAAACCAACTAAGTGTGTGTGTATATATATGTATATGTATAGTTTAAAGTCAGCAGAAGTCTTGTCCAAGTATTATTTGATTGTAATGTTAGGAATAAAATACTGAGAAATTACTGTGTCATTGCCAGGTCACCTTTATACTCTTCATCAGCCTACTTGAATAATGTTAATTTTTTGAAAGGAATTTTAAAGGACAAAACCACGTTTCCTTTAAGAATCTCTAGAAAAGCCTTGATTTATCTTTCTTTTTTAATATATATTTTTTCTTCTTAGGTATGCCAGGGGTATGGTCGGTACAGTTTTACATTTACTTCTAAGAGGGAAAAATACTGTATTTGATCATTGTGTTCATGGATGCAGACACTGTTCTGGTGTTTTCAGTCTAACATAGACTTGTGTCTCCTGCTGAAAGGTGTTGAATTTTGTGCAACAGTGCTACCCAGTGCACTGGTTCCTGTCGTCCATCTATGCAAGTGTAAGTAAGTCCTGCTCTGAGGGCAAAAAGTTCATCTTGGTTCTATTAGCACTTTTCCTCTGAAATTTTCCTCTAAAATTGTTGTAACACGTCAATAACTCAAGGCTGCTTTAACTGGAGGCTAATTGTCAGTGATTGTACCATATGTCATATGTCATGGGAGGAAACAGGAACATTTGTCACCTATTCGCAAGAAGCTTGTGGCAGTGCCTTATATATATATTTTTTTTGTTCACCTGGTGCTTATTACAACTGTGTCGAATCAATTTTGTCTGCCATGGTTGAGAAAGTATCAAAAAATAAAATCAAAATTTGACAAAAAAAAAAATACAGATACTAATATCTCTGCATGAAAACACATGCACTAACTTCTCTGCATCTCTAAACTGTTACTAAAATTAAACCTTTTGCAGTTGCGTACCACCACATGGAGCTCAGTCCCGTCCCACAAAAGGAAGCCTGAGTCTTCAGGAGTTTGCAAACACAGAGTGAACTGTATGAGTATTGTCTTTCTATACATAAAAATCGAAATATATATATGCGTGTGTGTATATATATATATACATATATAAATAAGGCATAGGTAGGCAGGTGAAGCCTCTCTAGAGCTTGCGGTTTGTTTACAGCACGTGTCAGTGTATAGGCTAAATGCCCTTAATTCAGCTATCAAAGCTGACATACACTGTATATTTATTAATGTCCCACCTTTGACCTTCCATCCCACCTGCTTAGAGGACATTAAACACTGACTTAAGGAAATGCTTTGGTGTGGAGTTTTTAAATTAGGTTCTGAAGCAATCAACCTTTTAAGTAAACATTCTCTAGTGTACTTAGCTTCCCTGACTGCCTCCTGCAGGAGAGAGCTCACACTCTGATTCTCATCTGTTATTCCCCTTCCTTCCCTCTTTTCCTTACATTAATACTAGCTTGCTAGCATTTGAAGTTTTATTCAGAAAGGCCTTTTGATGTGTGGCTTTATTTGATGAGGAAGATGGCAGAAGGTTAAACAAAACAGACTTCTTCTTAGCGTGTTCTGCCAGACAGCTGCAGTATAAAGGAGCAATGTATTGAACGCTTTGTGGTTGGAGATGTATTTGCAGCGTCATTTGAATGCCAATGTCTGAACCTTAGACCATCAGCTGTGCCTTTCACCTTGTGGCATGGTGTGTGCCCCAGCATTCAGCAGTGATGTTTGAGGCCCATCCGTCACAGAACATGTATTTGAGTATCCAGACGTGGAAGAAGTGTATAAAGTGGAGCTAGTTGGTGTTAGCAGCAAATCTCCTTCATAAATAGCTGGTATGAACTGGGAGGATTAAATTACTCCTTTTGGTGTAATTCCTTTGACAGTAGTCTAACCTACCCAGCCACAGACCGTTGTCACCTCTCAGTCTGCAGTCTGTTACACAAGATTTCTTTATTTCAATAAAGAAATTAAAAAAAAAAAGTGTTCATTTCAATGACTGTCTACCTTTCAAAATATTTCAGATTCAAATCTGCTAATCCAAAAATCAGTCCCGTTAGCTGACTGAATCAATAAGACTTGAGTCAGAACAAAAGATAATAGGTGTTAACATTAGAAAAAGGAAAGTGGACCCTTCATGACTGTCTTTCTAGAACATCAATATGGTAAATAAGTAAATGAACTTCGCATTCACTGATAGGTCTGAAATCTTCTGGCTAATCCAGGGACATCAACAAAAGGCCAAGCGTGAGCCTTCTCTACCATCACAAGGGAGTGGAAGTGGATAGCAAAAGTCTCCATTCTAGGCTGGAACTGTGCAGTTTGCAATTAAAATAAAGCTCTAACTCACCTTGGTGGGGAAAAAATATAAGGAAAGAGTTATAACACAGAAAGAGTCATTGCTATATAATCTACTCATGGAAAGCTGATAGCCTCCAAGTAGCCTACAGCGTGAAGGTCGTGGCTATAAAAGGGAGTTAAATTAAGAATCCACAGTTCTCAGGTTAGCAGTGCAGGTGGTATTTTCTTATGTGAGCAGGCTATGAAAGGCTTGTCTGAAACTGATGAGTGGGGCCAAATGTAGGTCTAGAGCTTGAGCGAAGGCATTACCTGATTTTGGTGTTCTCGTAAAAGATGTGTGCCTTCTCCCCAGCAATGCGAGTTGGGATCGCTGTACGTGGTGATTGCTGTTAACAAGCAATGTCTACTAATTGTCCCCATGCACTATAGAACATGTAATTTTTGCCCAGTCTAGATATATCAGAGGATCTTCTGGATTGATTGTTTAGCAGAAGAGAAGTGAAGGAGTGTAGTCCTAGAAAGTCTGTTGGAGATTTTGGTTTTCTGTGTATTTTTATTACAGCAGAAGATAATAAAGAGATGTTTCAAATTATCTTCAGTGTATCTCAAAAGGAGCAAGTGACATGACAGTGTAATAATACCAAATACCATTGTGCACCAGCAGTCTGGTCCAATTACTATGTTATATCATGATGGATTTTGTGTTAGTGAAGCTTCAGTAACACAGTGATGTGACCCAGGGTAATTGGAGAAAAAAAAAATCTATTAAAATAATTAAAAAATTGCTTGGGTTACTTACGTAGGAATGCAAGCAATCACCAAATAAGCAGAAGGAAAGGGGAATATGATCCACAGCCTGCTAAAGTTGTTGGAACAGCTCTTGGAGGCTGCAGTATCCAAGCTCAAGTTCATAGTGCTCTGTGTATGGATCACTTTTCTTCCAAGTTATGTTTTTTGGTACGTTTGTGCAGATAGACTTGTGTATCTGTTTTATTATTATTATTATTCAGGATTCTTATTGATTCTGGATTTCAGGATTATTTATTGATTCTGCTAACAAAATCAGATATTCTCCAGTGCAACAGTAAAATTGTGTACATGATGTTCCCTGGTGAATAAAAATCTCACGCTATCATACGGGAGAAAAATCAATCACATATGCCTATTTTCCTTCAATTAAGGCCAAATTATTAGTATGAAAAATGACTGAGATGGTCTGTATGTTGCAGGACTTTAGATTGGGAGGTCTTTTTAGCTATAAAATGTATCCCTTATTTAAAGAAAAAGTCTCTGCCAGAAAATTTGAAATTACTTGAAATAGTCTGCAGCTCTAGAGTGGGATTGCAAGTTATCAGCTGGCTGTGCCACATTGACAAAAGCACTGAGAAAGGAGGAGGCTCCTTTGGCCTGTGGGTTTTGTGGGGATTTTTTTCTTGTTTGGTTATCGATTCAAGGCTATTATCTTGGATGATGATATCTGGAGTTTCTGCGCTCGAATATCTAAAAGGCCCATTTAAATTACTTTGGGAAAATTACTAAGACAATTATGGGATTGTAATATAAAGTACCATAATTACACTTTAATGCTTCTCATCGATTGTTGAGGTTTGCACTTTGCAGTAGCATGAAACACTGAAACTGTTTTCTTTGCCCACCCAGAAAGTTAATGTTTTAATAGCACTTCTACAATGACAGCTTTTCACAACTTGGTGAGTAGGAGCGTGTGAAATGAGAGATGTGTGCTATATATATGAATGTGCACACACTTATTCATCCTGCTTGGAAAGCCACGTGTCAGTATCTCTTGTCTTCCAGGTTCCTCCTCCGTCTTTAAGTGGTCCGAAGGAGCAGGTGTGTTCACGTCCCTGTGTCAGGATGGAGCAGAGCTCCCCAGGTGGGGAATGGTGAGGTGACGTGGTGGTGGCACTCATCCTTTGTGTGCCTAGAAGAGAGCATGTTCTCTGTGAAGGCACCAGGAATTGAAGAGGGGACAGGCTCTTTTTTGAAGAAATACTTGATCAGGGTTTCCAAATACCAGCTCTATCAGCTTTCTGATGGTGTAGTCAAAAGGCAGCTTCTGGATAACCTTTTAGAAACCAACAAGAGGAAATTCAAAGAAGCTGCTTCCAGTTATTTGCAGGGTAATGTATAAAGTTAAATTCTAAAAAGAATGAAGGAAAAAAGTGATGCTGTCTTCCCTGTTCTAATTTTCCAGCCTGAGAATAATGAAGTATCTCTTGCTTCTTTTTCAAAGGCTTTCTGGACAAGGTTATAATAATAAAGAAAAATAGTAATATTTGATCACTGCAATAATTCCTTAGCATTCCTGGGATTTCAGTGGTTATTAATGCCATGTACCTGTATCATCCCCTAGCTGCCACCTCAGAGCTTATGATTCCAGGACAGCCTGTGCCTCCAAGGCAGATACCATGAGGTATGGCCTTGCCTTCCAGTCCCATGTACAGGAATCTTGTTCCCCCTGGTTCTGGGCTCCTCTGCTTGAAACTTCTCTGTGTGCTGGTACCCCCAGCAGCTGCGTGATGACCAGGGCTGGTGCACAGCTGCTGTCTCCTCAGTGGTTCCCTTTCTGCTGCCATCTTCTCTACAGTTGGATAGGGGACGGGGTGAATTTTAACTTTCTGTTTCCAGCAATTTGCCTGATGGAAGTTCTTGCACAGAAGCGTGCCTTGGCCTTGTGGTTAGTTTACAGTCATTTTTGTCTGTGAAATTATGGAAGTATGAGAAATACTCTATCAGGTCCCACATGACAGGCCCAACCAGAGCTGGAAGATGTGCATTTGCAGGCCTTGCCTTCCCTTTCTGTCAGAGTTATTCCCTCCCATCTGCTGCCAGGCCTCAGGAGGCTCCTCTGACGTTTGGATTAAGCTCTGCCATAACAATATTGATTGGAGTGTCTTAGTGGTTAAGGAAGCAAAGCTGTCCTGTTCTGTAAATGCTATATCGCTATGCTATCGGAATCTTACCTTTTAAACCGTTGTGGTGTACGGAGGGTTTGTCCTTCCCTCGCACAGTGCACACGCACGGTCCTTCCTTCTTCCGAGGGTTGGCTGCCAGACGCACTTCCCTCCGTGTGCACGTTCACCTCTCCTGTGGAGCAAGCTATGAGCGTGCTGCCATCTCATGGCAGGCCACTGTTTAATTAGATATGACAAACAGTACAGGACAAATTGGGATTATCATCATGCAAATGTGACCTGCCCAAATCTATGTAAATAAAAAATGAATTCTGCCTGTGTTTTTAAACTGAGAACATTCTCTGATTTCCATGTAGCGGATAATGAGACCTTAAGTGGCAGAGAAGGTGTGGCTGAACCCACTGTGTATCCTTCTACATGTACAATTTTTGTGCCTTTAGAAAAATAAAGGACCTTGACTACACAGTATTAATATTAAAGATGTCTGGGATAATGCAGCAAATCCCATGGAACGTTACTATCAGTGCAATTCTCTCCTCAGAAAAACATCTCTCTTTACTTTCAGCAGCAGGTATTGGTATACATAGCAGAGCAAAACATAATTAAATCTATTAAGGAGACTTGCTGCAGAACACAAATGTCTGAATATTGATGGAAAAAGAAGACATTTTGTCTTTCTCTTCTGAGGGTAGATAACGCCGTCTTTCAATTCTTATTTAAGAATTCTCAGTCTGTGAGGCTGTTCAAACATCTGACATTTCTGTGTTCAGCTGGGATTTCTATTCTGCACCCAGCTCTGTGGTATCTGGCTGCTATCATGATGGATGTTTCGCTGCTTGAAATTGTTGTCCCGTAGAGTCTTCAGTTATCATCAAGGGTATTTTGGCACAGGGCCCTAGGGGAAAAACATGATTTCATTGTGGTTTGCTTTTGAGGTCTCTATTTTAAGGCAGTGGTTTGGCCACAGGGTGTTAACGTGTGCTGCTCAGAGGACCTGAAATCTGGGACGTTACCTGGAAGGACCACCTACATCACTGTCCTGCTTCCAACAGGTGTGGGTGGTCGGGCTGAACTGGCAGGTGCACATGTGCTCATGACACAGTTCACAGGGTCCCCCAAAACACCTCTGTATTCCAGACAAAAATCGTAGTGCAGCCCTTTTGTTGCAGAGGCCAGGCTGCAGTCCTTCTGCTGCCCCTGCAGCACTCAGGAGAGGTGGTGGCACTTCTCTCCTCTCCTCTGCAGTCAAGCACTCCTATCTGAGGATCCCCAATGACACAGACTTCCCTCAAGTAAAGCACCCCTAGGGAGCATCTACCAGGTCCTTGTGTTTTCAGGGAGTGAGACCCTGTCACCCACGCAGGATCTCTTTCCAGTTCTCTCATGTTGTATTTTGGGGACTTTAATCCTGTCTGCTGGTCGTCTTTCTCACTTACTGTCCACTAAAATTTTTTCATTTCTCTTGTTTTCAGTGGGCTCCTTTTTTAGGGCTATCTTTTAGGTTAATTTGGAGAACTGTAAGGAAGAGTGGGTGTATGCTGACACCTAGGACCAACTCCGAGGTCAGTCCTGAGCACTAACTTGGCTGGTCTGTAGTGGGTGTCAGTTAACTAGAGAAAGGAAGAAGGGCTGACTGGTATTTCACAGTGAATAAATTTGTGCTGTATACTGTGCATCTGAGCTTCCAATTAAGAAGAGTTAATGGATGGAGCTTTGCAATACCTGAAGTTACATAAATTGACAACTGAAAAACTTGCTTAACCTTCTTGCAATTTAATCCTAATGCACCAGCAAGCTTGTGTTTCTGAGGCAGAAAATCATTTTTGCTATAGTCTTCCAGTCAAACATTTTACCCTTCTTATCAATATAAACCCAGCCTTTCTTACATTTGCAGGTAAGAATATATTTTCTGGAAAGTTGCCTCCCCATTCCCCAGCAGAGTTTGTAGCTGTGTATTAGTACTTGCAGCTCTGGGCTGAACTACTCAGAGTTGCACCTACCATTCATCTTGTGAGCACAGAATTGCTGGGCTCTTTCATACTGCACTTCTGTCTGTGGATTTAGTGCTGTCTGGCAAAGCGAGTACGTAGGAGCAGCACCACTTTACTCATATTATGTTGACAGGTGAGGTCCTGGTGTGCTCTTTCTGGTGACTGTTGTGGATGAGGAGCTATTCTGGTGTCGAGTTCCTCTGCAACCTCTAGAACTACATAATTGTTTGTTGCTTTATCCCTAATTATCTACATTGTTTGTTGCTTTATCCCTAAAATAAGGAAATACAATGTTTTGTTGTTTTTTCCTTGTGATAGGGGTGGGAAGTTTTCCTAATTTCAGCTGGTGAAATGCAAGGATTACATTACTATGTCCACTCAGTGAAAAAATTCAGTGAAAACATTGGAAGAACTTGTGGTCTCATGATTGACACATCTGTGAAGTTTCTTCTGGGTTATTTCAATGGGTAAAGCAAGAGAAGATACAATTCAGTATAATTATCTCTTCCCATCCATCTCCATGCTCTGGGAATGTCTCTGGGTTGATGCAGGTCTTTTACACGCAGCATATAGAAAAGCATGGCACTCCCCAGAGAGCTTCTTAAGCTGCATGCTCATGTTGGGCTCTAAAAGAATGCCGGCATTCTCAGATCACGTTACAGAATCCAGTGCGTGAAATAAGTTTTAAACTCCTCTGGACTTTAACAACTTATATATAAAAGGCATATTTTATTTTATTTTTTTTTTTTTTTACCTAAAGACCAACTCTGTCAAAATCCAAGCCTGACACCTGCTATTAAAATGCTGGTAGGAGCTAGGTTTTATTTCCCTTATTTAAAAGAAATCCAGCCAGTCAATTGGATTACAACCAGTGATACTACCCAGAGCAAAGGGTAACAAATGCTGCCTACACCTAAGCCTTGCCATGGGTGTTTTTGCTAGTGTGCCAAGTGGGGCGAGATTTCTCCTAGTGTGCATGCAGTACCAGGACAAGGAAAAAATGCAGCTCTGAAAATCTGCAAATTACTCCTGTGTATCAGGCATCCACACTGATATCTTCATTACTGTTTTTTTTTTTTTTTTTTTTTTTCCCCCCAAATTGTCGTCTTATAGTTGCCCAGTAACTCTTCTGATGATGGGTAAACTTAGAGAAGACAACTATTCAAAATAAGAGTGAAGTTTTAAGTGATAAAATTGAGAGTGGCAAAACAATAGAATAAGCTGAACATTTTTTTTGGACATTCTTGGCTTATTTAGGAGCCTCATGACGTGCTGCCTGCCAGTCTGGGAGTGACTGATGGAGTTTCTCTCCTTGAACGCACGTTCCCCCTTTGCAAAGCACAGCATTCTGTCTTCCATCCGTGCTCCTGTTCTTGTTCTCAGTCTGGCATGTGCTGCCATTTGGGGCTTAATGAAATAAATAGGTCTCGTCCTCCCCTTTCTCAGGAAGAACCTCAATTTTAAAGATATCCTGTGTTCATCTTTTGGCATCTACCTGTCCATTGCACGTTCCAGTACTGTATGAAACATATGTATGGTATTTCGGTGTGCATGTTACTGGATTCACCATCTTTCAATCCCTCTTACCTCTTCAATCACTCTTACCTCTTCTAAGAGGTCATACTGGAATTGTATTACCCAGGGTGGACTCAGTGTAGACAGTGATTCTTCTAAACTGCTTTGGCTTACCACAAGCCGCCTTTTATCAATTTTAGGGGGTCATGCTGTCACACCCATTCAAATAGAAATATTCCAGCAACTTTCCTCTACTTAGTCTCTTTGTGCTTCTATAACAATGAAAATTATGAGAGCTTATTCATTGTAGCTGATGAGAGCAGAAAGCATTGTGGAAGGCGGTTGTTGTTCCCCCAGGATGATGCCATATGAATAAAAGATTTAGGTGCATTTCCATATAATACATTGCCTTTTTCATTAGACATTCAGTTCTGCTCCTGATATACTGAATGGAGATGTTGGCATTTCCCAGTCCAGCTTGAGGGCTGAAGAACAGGAGTTCTTAATGGCTTATTGTCAAAGCAGCTGCCTCTGCTGCATCTCGTGCTCCTCAGGCCATGGCCTGCCGTCGTAATTGTGGATTAGGCACCAAAGATTAGCGACTGTAGCAGATTCATGGACTTTATTGCTTCATGATTATTGCAGCGATTCACCAGGCACTAGGAAGATGTCAGTCCTTTTAATAGATGTCAGTTCTTCATCCAAATCTCTCCTCTGCCCAGCTGAACAAGGAGACCAAATTAGGAGTTAGTGATTATTTTTATTTTTTTTTTATTTCTACGAAGACATTTTGTGTCTAGATTACCCTGCATGTGGATCATAGTGTCTTTAGGACAGCTCCAAAATTTTCTTTTAACAGCTGACGTCATAAATATCCCAGCTGACAGCACTGCTGCAGCAGCAGTGGTACAGTGCACACCACGGCTGGGCCTCACAGCAGGCCCTTCATTGTTCTGCTGCACCCAGCACTCCTAGGTTGATTTGTACATAATGAGCTAGCTCCTAACTGTTCATCTCATCTAATGTATATAATTTTTAGTCTGCATTTTCTTTAAGGTGAGTTTAAGAATTCTAGGGAAGTAGAGATGATCAACTCCTCCTAAAGTCAGAAACCATTTTTCTATGAGAAGTTGTGGTATAACAATAAAAAAAAAAAAAAAAAGAGAGAGAGAGAGAAGGAAAACAGATATACTTTCTCTTAACTTCTGTGTAGCATCTGTTTTAAAGGGACGCACCTTGTCCTGTTAGAACCTGAGCCTTTTAAGAGTTCTGAACCTAACACAGCACTTGAAAGAATTGGATAAATGGTGTCATTGTTACATCCTGCCACTTTCAGATTCATTGTATAAGAGAGACTATACTGAAACAAATGGAATACAATTCAATTTGTTCTTTTCCACTGTAAGGGAACTGTTTTTTCCTGCTTAGAAAATGGATGTGTTATAAAATTATTAAACCAAATGCAGGACAAGATAAGGGGTATAAGATGTTGTAAAGCTGTGAAAGCCCAGGAAATTGTTTTAAACATTGTTTTTATCCCCAAGACTGATTCTTAGCAATGCTCTCTAGCAATGTGTGTTTTATTTTGTAAACAATTGTTCCGATCTTCACTGATGTTAAGTATGGGGAAGCCTTTTCTGTATTATTCTTTTCTGGAAGTAAGGTATATGATGTGAACAAAGCTGTCAAAAGATATTACTTCATTCAGAAATGCCCAAGCTGTTTCACATGGCATTGCAATATGTTGGAAAACCGTAAGTGTGCAAAGCTCTCTTATACCATATGGTTATGTATGGTGCAGTACAGAGACTGATCCGATAGTGTTCGGTGGCTGGACTCCTACTGATTTCATTGCAATAGGGATTTCTACTGAGATGTTAATCCAAAGCCTCTATGTTCTTCTTTTTCTGACCCTAGCTGGATCTTTTAGGACATTTGGAGAGCTGGCTTGAGAATGTACTACAGCAGAAGATTTTGAACTGTGTTGTGGTTGAAAATGAATTTCCTGAAATTAAGGAATGAAAGACATAAAGAAATGAGCGGAATTTTAAAAGTTGTTTTCTATGAAGTATTTGGTTAAAGTCTTGTGAAATCACAAAAAATAGGCTGAGATGTTCTTCTCTTTTTTTTCTTCCCTCAACAAAGCCAGTTACTTCTGGTGCTTCACACGCAGCCAGTTGGGCGGTGCTGGGTCAGACCATCACTCGGTCCCAGGATGGAAAGAGAGAGGGCTGCAGAACAGCTTTTAGGCATGCTGACATCAGGACAAATGATGTCTTCGTTATTTTTCGAGAGTTGTGGATTATAATTATTTCAGGTTAATAAATTGAGATTTGTATATTTATGTCAGGCTAATGACATCAGGGAAGACTTTAATATCATTTGCCAGATGTACCCAGAAAGTTCCACTGACTTCAGCACTATCAGCTGGGTAAGGAGAATGTATGGAATATCACCTCACATCTCACCCATCTCTCTTCTGCCAATTTTTAGAGGGGAAACAAGATCGCCTGAGGCCAGCTTGCAGCTAATGTAACAGGGGAAAGACGGGGAGATGATAATAATTCACCCACCCATGACAATATTCAGGTTCAGTGCTGAACCCTGCACTATCTATCACAGGAGCTATTGCTTTCTCTGTGCAGTAAGAGGGGCTCATTGTGGATGCTCTCAGGAACTTGCCTCTTCACATTGACGGGCTGTCTACTTCTGTTAATGCCTCCTTCTTGTATATGTCAGAGTTCACTCTTGCCATCCTTACATTTTCAACCTCATCTCTCCAAGTTCTTTTTGTTCAATCTACTGAAGGAAATAGCAAATCCATTTTCCTTGCTCTCCTTGTTGAATGGTTTAGTTATCTTCCTTGAGAGAGAACTTCATTTGTGGTGGTCCAGTGAACAAAGTTGAGGATGTGAATTAAATTATCTGTGTGGCTTTAGTTTGGGCAGGATAATTAAATGGGTAAATCCACACAATCTCAATGAAAACTTAGTATCCAATGTACCCTAAAAATTTTTTTGGTCACTCTGTAAGTATCCAACTTTTGTGTTTAGCCATCTCTACAGTGAATTTCCTCAGTTTCTCTTGGTATTTGGTTGGAGAACTCTAACAAGTCATTTTTTTTGTTCAAGGTTTTTAAGTCTTCATCAGACTTAAACTTGGTCCTTCTAATTTAATCCACTTTCTTGTAAGCCTGATGAGCTGGTAGTGTTTCTTCTGTTCCTTCCCCTTTAAAGGAAAAAATGCTGAGAAATATGAATTGGGAATCAGTTATTCATCAACTTTTGCTGATGATGCAGATTACCAATTGCCTACAATTAGTCCTAAATTTTTTTTCCCCTGACACTACTGTCCTGTAAATTTTCATAATAAATTCTGAATAAACACTGCTAAAATCCCCCTGATAATAAGCAGGATTAATAGCAGCAAAGCCCAAATTACTGTTGTGCGCTTTATAAATTAACACAAAGGTGAAAGATATCAGAAAACCACTTATTTGTACACTGGGGCTGATTCTCCACTGCTTTACAACTAATCTTGCCATTAATACTTGTACAGTGTTACGATGTAAAGTTAAATGGTATATTCCAGTGCTACAGCTTGTACTTAATTAATATCAGGACCCCATTGCATTGGATGCTGTACAAATGCTTCATAGGGAAGCATGAGTTTACCATTTGAATAAGAAGTGCTGAACTTGTAAGCAGAGATGCAAAGAAAGACTCAGTTGAAGCCACGTGTCGGATCAGTAACAAAGCTGGGCGAAAGTTGAGTCTTGACTGATTGCTGCAATGGGTGTGGGGGCTCCAGGCAGAAAACCTGAGCCAACTTTGTCCTTTTGGAAGAGTTGTCCATAGCCATCTTGAATAGGAAGGTTTAAAATGTCTTCAGCAAGGAGAGCTTCTACCAAGCTCTGTGTTTGAGAGGATTCTTTCGCAGGTGTATCTGATCCAACAGGGCTCCGTCAGTCTTCACTGTCAATTTCTACCATACCATCTTAACAGATGCCTCAAAGGCATTAATTTCCCTGAGAAGTTGTTTCAGTAAGGCTTTAGTCAGAACAATTAAGTGCCCTCATTCCATCCAGAAAATAACTTAGAAAGATAGCGTGTTTTATTTTTATTTATTTTAATGAACGGAATGTTATCTAAATACTAATGCTTTTATTATTATTATTTTTTTCTATTAGGCCTAGTGGTCAGAAACTTTTCAGTTGCGTACTGAAGAATAATAGTGTACTTCTCTCAATCCACAGCTTGGCTTTCCAAACAAACAAAAATCTAAACAGGTTCCTCCAAATCAAACGCTTTGAGCAATAATTTCCCACTACAAATAGCTTATATGACATGCTGGAATGAAATAAGATAATATAGGGAAAAAATAATTTCCCAGTCTAATTTATTTTGTGAATTCTTTTCCTGGCAGTTTTAAAGGTGCCAGGGGTCATACTTTCAGCTGATACCAACTGATGCATTGCTAATTGAATGGGGAGGTGCCGCATTAAGAAACCCAAACTTCTGATTTTTAACTCCTTGTACCCCTCTTAACAAAAATGTGTTGGCAGCTGCATCCCAAGTGTGCCCATAAAAGATCCCTCTGTTTTCCTCCAGGGAACAGAATTCATGTGGACTTCTCTGAGTTTTCTTTGAGTTAGTAAAGCAAAACTTGTCTACTCTTACAAAGCACTATGGAGTCTCTCTCATCCATGCTATTTTATGTTGCTGTTTATGAATAACAATCTTTAATAACAACATGAATTCACAATACATATGAAGTATTCTCTGGGGTCTCAGTGTTTCAGTCTGAATTCTGCTTGTCTGAAGAAGTTCTCCTAGTTACTGTTGTAATTTTATGTGTGTTGGTGAAAAGAATTTGGTCTGCTGACACTTTTGGGGTTCTTTTTCAATCGTGCTCTGGGGTAGCCTTTTTAGAAATGCTGACCATTTTTCTGTAGTCCTTTTGTTGTGGGAAATGGAAACATGACCATTGATTTTGGAGGAAGCAGGTCAGCTGGTACTGAGCATTTTGTAACGTCCCTCTGTGTCTTACCCTGCAGTGTGGTATTTCATTCTCCTTGGCTGTGGCAGCTTGCTCGTGTGACATTTATGTGCTGTGTCAGGGTACCCTGCAATCACTAATACCTCTAAAGGAGGTTCTGTGGGAAACACCTCTGGTGTCCTTCCTTTCTTTATTCTTTGTACATAACAGAGGTAGAGGAATGATGATTTTCTTTTCCTACGTAGTTACACTGATGCCTTCCCACTGCCATTTCCTATGAAGGAAAGCTAGCAGATCATTGCAAAACTGAAAATTACTTAAAAATATCTGAAGATGATCTCTCCTTACTCAGATAAATACAATCACCTAGTTCTTACCCAAAATGTGAAGAGACGGTGGTGTTTGGCCATTCTTATCTTTGACCAAGTGTAACATGTGTTTGACCTGAATGTAACTATTGAATGAATGGGCTGAGTAAGGAGGAGCGCTAGTCGCACTTGAAGTAAAATCTTAATTATATTTAGTGTCTCTGCAAGTATATTTTTTCTGAAATTGAAGTCTTGTTGCTAGTTCAAGATAACTTCCTGTATATTAAAGGAAACACTGTGTTCTCTGACCTCCGTGTTGATGCCGGTTGATTTGCCTACACAGTCTCAGCACAAAGGACTTGCTGTTTCAAAGTAGAATGTGAAGTTACACGTGCCACCAAGACCAGTGTCTCCTACTGAAACATGACTCCAAGGGCTTGTAAATACTGGGATTTGTTCCTGGCTGGCTTTTCCAAAGTAAGTATGAAGTCTTATATTCCTCTTTGAAGACTCATTCTCCATGAAGTGCTTTTCTTCTAGTGAGACTGTATAATTCATTTTTAAAAGTGGTTAGGATTCAACTAGAGAGAGGCAGTCCTGTTGCAGCATAAAAGTTTCCTACCTGGAGCACTTTTAAGTTCACACACCTGGCTTTGTTCCAGAACAACTTTCATGTGTAGACAAGACTATATTTCCCTGCAAGACGTTTCCAATCAACTCTGGCCTGTGGGCTCTCTCTGGGAGGCAGAGCTGCATGCAGAGAACTTGCTGGATTGGGTCCGTTATGTCAAGCTTCCTTCCTCTCACCTTTCAGAGTAATTCTGAAAACTCACGTATTGCACAGAGCATGCTGGCTGCAAAGACCATCCCACGCTGTGTGCTTTCTCTCTTTGTAATCTGCTTCACTGTATTGAAACAGCTTGCATCCTCCGATTACAAACCCTCTAGGGTAGGGACATTTTTGTTACTTGTTTTGCTCAGCTCGCCTACTATAGTGTTCCTTGTTCATCTCTTTTGGAGCACAGTGTATGCTACACCAAAATAATATTATGTTAAAAGAAGTTGAGGTTTTGAACAAGTAAACAATAAGCTTTGGGTTTCTCATTTTCATAAATTTTAACTAGTTTATTCTGTATATTCCATGGCAAGACACACCTATGCAATGGGAGGGACTCTGCTTGTGGCTCTTCCAGTGAGTTCAGAATGAGAGTATCTGATACTGCATTGGGCTGTGCTGACATCCTGAATCTAATGGTGCCATGGCCTCTGCTACTTCAGGCAGCGTAATGGTTACACTACACAACATCTTGGGAGATGGATTTAAGCCTTATGCTCTCTGTTGAAAAGCAAATACAGTTATTTGGTTTGTACCACCATACACTGTTGTTTGTGTCGGTAGCTGCCATAAGAAGGTAAGGTACAAGGTTTTTATTTCCCTGCCATAGCTTGGGTCATCCCTTTGTATATAGGATATGTGCTGCCACTCTGCTTCACAATTAAGTGACTAGTGTAGCTTTTTAAATGTATATTGTCTTTGTTTTTATGCTAAGGTTCTGCATCATGACTGTAGAAATAGTGTGGATCTTCTGGTTTTTAAAAAGCCCTGTAACATGCAGAATGTTTTTCTGCACAGGAAATCTTCTCAGATGTGATTTTGTGCCCTTTGGTGCATATCCACCTATGAATTTATGCTGAGGACTTCACTTCTTTTATAGTCTTATGGGACACTTTGGCTTTGGTTTCAGCTGGAGTCAGGATCTTTTCTGTTCTTGTGTATGCAAAACAAAGCTAGTATGGTTTACATACATGAATATTTTCAAATATTTGAATCTCCTAACTTCTGAAATATTGTTATTTCTGTAAATGCATGCACAATGACCTGAAATACTTTCCTGCTCTATAGAAGGTAACAAGATGTAATTTTTATAGCTGAACTCAGAATACTTCTCCTATTGTCCATTCAGCTAAAAATGTGAATTGCTTTTCCATTTGTCCCCTTTTCTCATTCTTTTTTATTTCTTGAATAAACTATTTTTATTATCGTCTTAAGCTTTTTATCTAATTCTATTCACCGGCTTTATTGTGCCCATTGCACAGTCTTTTTATGATGGTTCTCCCTCTTTCTAAAGTCTTTTATTAATGCAGCACATATGTATATTCTTTCATTTCATTTCATTGTTGCATTTTTTTTCTTGCTGTCCCTTTTTTCTCATCTCCAACTCATTGTGATAAATACCATTTTTGCATTCTGTTTGTGATTCGTGGTCTTTACAAAAGGCAAAGATGCCCATTTGACATCACAAAGAAAATGTCAGTGTTTAAACATCAAGGGCTTCATTTTGTAAAGGTTGAGAGTGTGCACAGTCTCCAGCAGTTCCACACTGAAATATAGGTGCTCACTTCTGCAAAATTGGTTTTATTGCCTTACTTTTTAGCTGATAATAAACTGATAATGAATGCAGGACATTGCTGAATAAACATATTAATCATTTAGTGGCTGTACAAGACTTCAGAACTTGAAAATATCAAACGAAATGCAGAGATAAAACAGGGCATCCTTTGGGGGCAAAGTCTGCCCTGTGTCAAGTACTAGCTCTGTTTGATACACGTAAATGTCACCATTACTTTTCAAACAAATGGGTGTAAGCTGTGGACGCCATTTGCATGAGACTTAAGGTTTCTAGAATGAGCAATATTTTCTTCTGCCAATACATGTAAAGAAAACCCTTCAAATGAAGGGAATGCCATGTCTGTTGTTTGAGAACGCTTTTGGTGTTAGGTAGATGGTGACTGCCTGGCACTGAATGTAAGGCTCCTGTGCCCTCGGGGTGGGCATTGATTAAGACTCAATCATGGAATCTATTGACCGGAGTAGTAATGACCTAGTCAGAGACTTCAATAATGCAGTCACAATCCTTTGTAAGGATTATTTTTCTTAACATATCCCTGTTACCTGCCTTGCCCTCTTTTCTTTTTTTTTCTTTTTTTTTTTTTTTTTTTTTTGAATCTTGAATTTCTGGGATTGTGCCAGCAAAACAATTCAGCATGTGCTGGACTTCAAGCGTGTCATTAGTGGGATGGGAGGGTGTCCTTACCAGCACTGGAGACAAGAGCAGCTAGAGCAGCTTATTAGGTCTAATACAGTCATTTCCAGCGTTGCTCTCTGATACAAGCTAGGACAAGGCCAAGACTCTTGTAAATGTACATAACAACAGACACTGGCATATGTTTGGGACTTACAGAGAATGTAGAGCTAGGATATTGTTATTAAAATATTTCTCCAGCTTTATTCTTGCTGAAATTTTCTATGTCTAAGATGAGTATTTACTGTGCAATCTCTGCTGTTGAGCTCTGCCAAAACCTCTCATTCTCCTGCTCGTCAGTGCTTGTGTTTTCCTCCCAGACCTGTGCTTTTCTGGAGAAGAGAGATCAGCTGGCTCAGTAATAACACATCTGATGCATGTTCTGCTCCAGCCTTGTAGGTCACACTGAGGTTGTGCTCCCAGTCTGATGGGTTTTGCTCACCATCGAATAAAATAAAGATTCTTTATTCCTGAAAAGCCAAACAGTTACTGTAAACCTTTCGTAAAGGGCCTCTTTTTTTTTTTTTTTTTTTTTTAATTTTCCCCTTAATGATACCTGGGTTAATAAAAGATTGTGCACTTCTAAATTTGAAAATGCATTAGCAATTGTTAGGTGTTTGTTTGTTTTTTAACTCAGATTCCCTCACTGTCATACACTTCATTAATTCTGCATACTACATGCTTTCTAGGTTTATCCTAAAATGCTGTATCATTTACTCAGGTAAATTAAGTTGTCATAGAAACTTTGTTAAGTATTAGGTCTTTTCTCACCGTTTGGCAGTATATTTTTGATATTTAAATAACAGTTTATTTTTTTCTCTTGTGCTCACTGCATTTTTTTCTAATAGATCTGCTTGAGCTAGCTGTAATGATACGAATAGGTAGTTCTTCATACTGAGCCGTGGTGAAGTATAACAGGCCTTCAGTTTGAGACTGCGTAGTAGTAGCATCCAGAGTCAGGTTGCAGGGAAAAGAAGCATTTTGCAAGCACATTGAGTTTGTCAAATCACTTTTCTTTGGCACTTCGAGCTGTTGTACCTACTCTCTACAGTTATTAAAATAATGATTCATATATATATATGTACTTGCTATTGATAGAAAAGAAATCCTGTAACTATTTGAGCAAACAGGATTAGGCGAAGATTTAACTAGCCGTCTTTCACGGCTTTTTAATTTCCAGTCTTCTTGTTTCAACAGGTGTTCCATCTGTTAAGCTGTACTTCAGGAAAGCACTTAAGCACATACTTAAATCAGTCAATACAAGGAAGACCCATAAGCCTGGATTTAACTAGGTGCATATTTCTGAATCAAGGCATTAAGCTGCTTGCTCAATATGTAAAAAATTCCATCATTTTAATCACAGTGATTGTGTGCGTCCTTACCAAAATGCAGTGCCATATACAAATATTAAGTACTGAACCTAGCTTGAGTACAATGAGAAGTATGTTTTCTTTATGGAAAACAACAACTTGGGAAAGTATATCCAGATACTTTGTGATGATAAGAGAAAATTGTACCTCTTAGGTTTTAGCCTTATGATTCTACAAAAGTAGAATATCCTGAGTTGGACCAGTTTGTGACTAGAATTAATACATGTGATGACATGGAAATCAATGAGATCAAACATGCCCGACCGGCATGTTTGTTTTTTTTTTTGCCTTGTTTTCCCCATTTGTTAAATACCACTTCTTCACCTCCATGGAGATAGTTGGAGACAACAGAATTTCCCATAATGTTACTTGTCATTACTAACATAATTTTCTGATGTGTTTAAGTATTCAAAGAGAGTGAATGATAGACTCTCCAAGATTTAAAGTATTTCAATGGTAAATGAATAGAATGGCATGTAACCGGTGGGCAAACATTGCTGCATATTACTATATTTTTCTTTTAGGCATGGTATATGTGAATATACACAAAGCAATCTTGCTGCACAGCATTTCAAAATGTAATGTATATTCTGTCTGTGGACCCTCAGTTCTACCATTATCGATCGAAGTCCATGTGTGCTCTTCTAAAAAAGAAAATGACTTTCTACTGTGGGCTCAAATGAGAGCATGCAGTGTCTCTCTTTTGTTTCAGAGTTCCCCAGAAAACAACGAAACGTACAGCTCGGTGACTTAACTAATACAGAAGTAGTGCAGTGATAGCATTTTGCTGTCACAGTAGTAACTTCCATCAGGTACCTTCTCATTAGCAGCATCAACCAGCACACGTTACTGTTCCCACATGGTGTGCATGCTAATATATCAGGTAGAGAAAACTGATGTGGTAACCACGTTATGACATGGATCTCACTTCTGCCTTTGCAAATATGTCCCTGAACATACGGTGTTGCCAGTGAAAGGTGGCCACCCAGGCTGCTGTTTTATGTCTTTGAAAATTGTCTTGTTAAACCTTTGCGGGCTTGATACTGTTAACATGTAACACCTCAGTGTGTACTACTTACATAGCCCCGTATGAACTATTAATGCAAAACAAGTTATTCTACTGTATTAGTCTCATTTTTCTTTAAAAAAGAATTCTTGTTTCGTTGGAATCAGAAGTGATCTTTAGGAAAGCCTTTCCATTGCAGGTTACTGCACAGTTCACTTGAGCCTCTGGCTATGAACAATTACTAAAAGAAACAATAGTACAAGAGTTGTTCTTTTCATGTGATGACTTTTTTTTTGTAATAATATTCTTTATTACAATAAAACCATCGGAATACTCATAATTTCGTATTTCTTCATAAAATCAGTGTTGTTTATAGCCTTTGTCCTTGGAATGCAGCTGTAAGCAATGATAATGAAGGAATAAATAATCTGTGGAGTCAGTGGAAGGTACACTTCTTACTTCGCTAAACTCTTTTGGATGCACATGTGGTCAATTTATGGACTGAATCTGTGCCATGTCTGCATGTTGTTTTTTAGCTGTTGCTGTGAGCTAGCAGAGAACAGGCAAGCTTTGGATTGAGGAACCATCCAGAACTTACCTAGGACCTGTAAGAGGGATGGTGTGCTTGATTCATCAGATTGCCATTCACTTTATGTTAGTAGTCATTACCCAGTGCTGCCAACCCTTCCACTCTGCCAGCTGTGTTTAGTGCAGAAATGATGTTCAGTGCTGTTCGTATAACACTGCGAAATGGCCATCCCTATATCATAGGGAGAAGGAGGAAGCTGCATTTAACCACAGTTTGAAATTTATTCCCGTAAGAATGTTGATACAGAAAAGCTCACTAAATAACAACAACAAAAAAAACCACCCTTAACAGCCAGACTTGCAAAAGCTGCCTCAAATTCAGCTTCTGGTAATGAGCTACATGCAGGAGTGTGCTCACAGCAATAATAGACCAATTCTGCCAAATGTGGGAGAATTTGGGGCCTGTTTTCAAGAGTGTTTAGGTGTATGACTCTTCAGTGCTGTCCAGGAAAACTGATTCAGGACACGCTTTAATCATTTAATCATTCCTTGGAAGTTTAGAAAAAAAAATTCTGAAAAATATTTGTCTGTTAAGGTAAGTAACTCAGTGGAAGAATATGAAGGCCACTTAGTTCCTCTTTTCCCACCAATTTTGGCCTGACTACTCTGTGCTCCTTCCTTCTTAATTCTTCTTGTAAATTAATTTTAGATCTGATATCACCTCTGACTGCTACAATTAGTTGGAGGAAGAGAAAATATGGAAGAACAGGGGAGAAGGAAGGGAGGAAATGTTCCACTTACAGAATAAAAATGACTTCCTGAAAATACAACCTTTTTTTTTTTTTTTTTTTTTTTTTTCCCCAAAGCAAATGATTAGTCAAACATGAAATAAAGGAAAGCTCAGATTTGTCGGTTGGTGCTCTGGCTTGCAGCACCCTGGGTGTTATTTGGAGCCACAAGCAGCCTGTGACAGGTGTGTGCAGTTTTGATGTCCCAGCGGGATTAGTGGGCACAGGGAGCTGCTGTACACAGGGTTGTGGCTGTGACAACCCAGTAAATTTTAGATGGCAATTCTGCCTGGCCATGCTGCAGGGTTCCCGCACCACAGCTCCACCTGCCTGAGGCTGGGACTCCTTGGGATGTCCTTGTCTGCTCTGGGCTGTGAATCACTCCGAGCAGCTCCTTGCTCCTTTACTTTCTGAGGTGTGCCACGTTTGTTGTTGTCCGGGGAAGATTTAGCTGTGCAGCTTAGAGAATCAGGAATTTTGGCTGTTCAGTCTAACGAGGAAGAGTACTATGTTCCTGTATCATTCTTTGACACAACTGTTCCCAAAATGAAAACAAATGTGTTGTGTCCAGATGTATTTTACCAATTTTTACAGCATGGAAAACAAAGGAAAAAGAAGCAACTTAAAATGTCTTTCTGTTTGATTTCTCATAAACAATCACAATAATTAACTTAAGAAATTACTGGGTGTCTTAAGATGTCCTGACTGTTTATATTTGAAAGCCCTTTCTGCAAAGATGGCTTATTCACTAAAGACTGATCTTTTAAATGCCTCCTTGTAAAACATATTTTACTGTGACACCTTATAAATATTAGAACAATGGGCTTTGCAGAACAAACAGATCCAAAACCACAGAAATACACAACAATGATTCATTTCTTATATCAGTCATTCAATACATTATTAACTTCCCTGTGAGCAGGAGGTGCATTACAATCTTTATGCCCTAAGAGCAGAAGTCAAAATATTCCCAGAGCAGCAGAGAGAAATGTATTTTACAGGTACTGGTATTGCACCTGTTTGCAAGGCGTCAAAATGCAGAAATCTGAATGCATCTATATTCAAATCTAGAATTAAACCCAACAGTACACCCTATTAAGTTTCCTCTGAGGTTCCTTTCAGCTCTTGTTGTAAATTACCAGCCTTATTGAGAGTTTGTAGTGCAAGCAGAAGAGAAGTCTGCACAGAGCTCCAGTGGCCTGGAACGTCAGGGCAGTAAGATTTTTATTTTTCATTCTGCAAAGCAGAAATTGTTTCTAATAATCCAACATATAGTCAACTCCTTTTATTTTAACTTTTTAAATTAAGCATGGAGCATGAGAAACATCTGTGTTGCAGTTTAATGACACAATTCACTCCTTGTACTTTTATAGGATTAATTAGCATCTAAACAATATTTTTTTTCTTGTTACAGCTCTAAGCTCGGCTTATGCAGAACCAATTATATCTCTGCGTTTCAGTCTGCTAGAAGCTCATGGCACGGCAGTTGTTCTGAGGAGGTCAGCAGTGGTAATAAGTTGTTCTTAGGGACTTTTCCTACTGTTTGCATTTTGACAGTTAGCATGCATTTTATTTATGCTGACAGGTCCTCTCAGCGTCCGCAGGTATTGAGCCATCTGTGTCCTTGTCCTTCCTGCACTTCTTTGGCAGAGAGCAGACGCTTATGGGGACCTACGTAGTCCAAGCACTGTTACTTGTGTTAGTGCAAAGTAAGTGTAAAATGCACGTAGCAGCGGTCAAATCAGGTAACGTTGTTCTTGTTTTGTATCGGTGGAAAGTGTATGCGAAGTCAGGGAACGCTTAGGGCTACGCTCCATACTGGTCTGAATCAAACTCCATTCTGTAATGTGCAGAGAGCATTTGAAATGGTGCTGGTTGATGTTAGTATGCAATAAAAATCAACCAGAGGGTGAATATTGATGGGGCTCTGATTTCCAAATCTTGACGTTGTAATGCCTGTTATCTCTTTGCCCTTCTTCTCTGAAAATATCCAAGAGCAGAATTCACAACAAGAGCTAGGCTGGGGTAAGACTATATGCTACAATTCTTTCTGACCCATAGATCTATAAGATGTAGTGTGGCTTCTGTCTATTAAGCAAGTATAAACCATAGCAGTGTCACTCATCGATTTAGAAGTTACATCAGAGATTAGAGGAATTACCACTTCTAATGGCAATTTCAAGAAATCCCCAGGTTCGTGTGAAATTGGTACTGGGTGAGGCGGTCATCCCAAGGGTAGGGAACTGAGAGGATGTCCTTTAGAGCCAGTTCCCTGGAATGGCCTGGTTGAAAAAAACGATTTTATTTAGGGTAAGGATGTTGACAGCATTAGGTGATCAGCTTTCTTGCTAAAATTTGTATGTGTTTAAATTAAAAATTCCATTTGAAGTGATCATCAATAGTTATGCTAGATGGGAATTTTTCCACTCCATAGTTACAAGTTGCCACAGTTTCTTGCCAGATACCCTGGTTAATTACAGACAAGTTAATTACTCCCCAGTCATGATTTACTGTGGCTACTGGCTGCTATTTCCACTTGATTGCTACCACATCTCAGAATGACAATGAAAAATTATGCTCCAAATTAGATGTGAAAGGAAAGAGAAATCCAGTTTAAAATGCAAAACTGAAAGAGCAGCAAACCTTGGTAAACTCACTTCAGAATGGAAAGGCTGGAGAAAATCATTCATTTCTTTCCTCTGCCATTGTTGTGGATGTTTGAAACTACACTAATTACCAAACTCATGAATTCAGAATAGCACATTCATATTTGTCCACCCCCTGACCCTGTGTGTCTGGTATCGAGCTACTGCATCTTGTCATAAATTATGAATTCTCTGAAACAGGGTCTGCATTTGGATGGATTCTTACAATGCAGAGCAGGTCGGCTTTATCCCAGGTTTGGCACCTGCAGTTACAAACTGCTGCATCATATCAGAGTGGCATCTCTACCTATAACTGATAGATAAACATTCCCTTCTCTTGTACACTTGGATTGTCTGTTGCTGATTAGATATTATCACGGTGTAATATTTGTGTCAGCTGGAGGCATTTTCATGGTGATTTTTGCCCATCCTTATTGGGACAGCTTTCTGCTTTTGCATCGCGTGCAGTGAACTGAAGGCGGGCACTGTCCAAACCACCGGTGTCTGGTGGCAAGTCAGCCTCACCTTGAGGCTCTTCCACCAGCTGTGAGCCCAGTTTTAGATCCACCCTGCCTTTGGGGGCAGATAAAAATGCTCTCAGACAAAAGGAGATGGAAGGGAAGGCAGAAAGGAGCAAGAAAGGAAGAGAAGGAATAGAGATCTCATGTGAACAAGGAGAGGAATACCTGGGACCCCACTACTGGGGTGGGGGAGAGAATGGGGAGCAGAGCCCCTTGCATTGATTAGCACTGGGAGGAAAGTTTGTGGTTGCAGTGCTGTGAAAGGGATGGGAGAAAAAAGACATAAGGGAGGCAGTGGATAAGCAAGGAACTAGTGTGTACTCTGTGTCTTGACCTGCAGTGGCTACCGGTGTGTTTGTGCCTCTGGCCTGCAGCGTTTGCTCAAGGTCTGGCTGTGCTCCAGGTTTCATACGATTCGGTGAGATTCTTGCTCATTCTGGTCACTCCCTGTTTGCATGCTGCTGACTTGAGCACTTTCCCTTGTTTTTCCAACGTGAAAATTGGAGTTAAAATCAATTTATTCTAGAGTAAAAAATTTGGAAAGTGCGGGCAAACGCAAAGTGTTTTGCTTTGTCATCAAAATTGTGCAATTCCAAAAGAATTTGACCACTGAGACTTTTTGGACGCCAGCCTGTTTGATCTGTTCTCTCTTTGCTGGGTTTCTTGAGAATTATTTTGAGAACATATTAATGAGAATGTCAGCTCCAGCCATCACTAATGGTTAATATGACAAAAACGTGTCACAAAAAGGCTGAAAACTTGCTTTACCTTGAAATTCCCAAGGACATTTATGTACACCTTTCCTCTCCTAAAACAGACTCTGAATTTCCTGTTCCAAGCCTGTTCTCACTGCACCCAAGCATTCATGGAGAAAATGTTTGTACAGTGCTTGCAGCAACTTGGGTACATTGCATATGTGGAAGAGAAGTTGGATCTCATTAATTACTCCAACAGTAAAGGCAATTAGTGAAGTGCATCTTGTTAGGTATCTGCTAAGATCCTACTTAATGGCTCATTACTTGTAAGCAAGCAGTCTGGTAACATTTCTAGGACTGTGTATAATAGTGTGAGAGCTATGGAGAAGCATAAGGGGAGCAAGCAGTGCTGTTGCTAATTCTCATTTTCTCTTTACTTTTCATAATGATAGAAAAGCGAATTAATTCCAGTATGAAACTGTATTGAATCAGTCCCATCTCACTCCTCCAGCCCAGCAAGCACAGGGATTCTCTTTTTACTTTGTTTGTTGAAATGTGTAGGATACCAGGTTTCCAAGAGCCTTGTCTGACACTGCTCACTCCCCCAGATTTATTCCTTGCTCCTTTAGTTACTTCATACTCCTTAAGCAGAGATGGAGGCCTGTGAATGAGAACTGCAGGCATGTCCTAAACCTGTCTCTCACTGCCTTGGAGAAGCAGCGTAAGTCGTGTGGCTGATGGCTTGTGGGGTTTGTTAGCGGTGAGGAAGAGACGGTTTTCATTGCCATGCAGGCACAAGCAGGTCATTTAATTTGTACAGTGTCTGACTACTGGTGGTCGTTTCCTTGTTTGTTCAGGCAGGGTTGAGTAGGCAAAAGAGACTGTCTTGTTTGGTGGTTATTGCTGGCTAATGACACAACAGGGATCTTGCAGTTATTAAAACCCTGTGTTTCCCTTTATCACAGTCTGCCTTAATGCTTTTCCGTGCAGGCAGTCAGCTACTCCATTATTTTTTGCTCCATTAGATTTTGTTGTGGTCGTTTGCAAATAACTGGCTGCTGGATAGACAGATCCTTCTATGCAGTGGCTCTTCCCTCGTGGCAAAAGTGAAGCACAGGTCCCTCCCTGAACGAGCCCGTGTCCCTGTACCTGCAATGCCACCCTGCAGGGACAGGACACTGCAAAGCCAGCTAATGGCTGGAATTTCGAGTGTTCTTGAGATTTCCCTCATATAAAACTCCTTTAAGCTCCAGGTATTAAGAGTTGGAGCTCAGTCGACTGCCCCAGTGTCTGAGCAGTCATTATCCCGAGGAGCCCCACGAGCAGGTTGTGCTATTTACTGCCGTTACTGTCAAATAACACAGTGCTCTGTCTTGCTTTAAGAAGGGTAGTGATGCTTTAAAATGAATGGCTGCTAACAGGAGTAATCCTATAATCAGGATAATGTTTTATACACAAGTCTATTTTTGTACAATGCCACTACAGTAAATGAGCCTATTCTGATACCACTGAACAAGTACTACAATTTTCCAGGTGGGCAACTTTGATTAGACATTGGTCTTTTTCTTTGTGAACCTAAGGTTCTGCTAAACAACATACTGTGCTAAATTAGTTAGCACATTGAGTTTAAAATAAGATAATTCCTCTTTATAAATACGTGTCTTTCCACTGTATGCCCAGAAAGACTTTTTTTTTTTTTTTTTTTTTTTTTTTTTTGGCTAGCGGTGTGAGGTTATGAATACTTAAATACCTAAGTACTCTGTCACAGTACTGCCTTCTCTAGCAGTATAAAATTGAGCACATAACAAGTTTTTAAAATTTATCTTGCTGGTGGGACCTTTTCTGGAGCAGGCAGCTTCCTTCCCCTGGGAGAAACCAGTCCTCTGGGAAGGAGGAGCGTGAACCTTCACCCAGGCCAGCACGTCTGCAGACTTGGCCAAACTGACACAGGGCTTTAAATTCAATATCAGTCACTTGCATTTGGCTCAAGTGTCTTTGGGGAGCCACAGCTTTTAAAATGGATGTGGAAAGCTGGAGGTCTGGACACTTGATGTTGAAGAAGTGAAGGTGGCTGCTCAGCAGAGTACGCGGATGTTGAAGTCATAGGCATAAAGTTATGTATTCTTAGTTAAGGTTTGAAAATGGATTTCCATTTTCTTCATCAGCCATGATCTTGTTATTTAATATAATGGCTTTCAGTAACAAGTGCTGGAGATTAAGAATTAACAGAGCTGTGATCGGCACAGCCTGGTCGAGCAGCAGTCAGATGCAGTGACAGCCAACATGAGCAGCTGGAGCTGCCTGCGCTGAGCATCGCCTGCATGGTGGCAGTGTCTGAGCCCCATCGACGTCAGTTCTGCATTGCACATGTTTAACAGGACAGTGTGGGTCTGTGGGAATCCAGATCTCCTGCTCTGAGCTCGCTCAGTGTGTCAGCATTACATCTTCATAGGCATGTAGGAACCATGCACGAATGTGCACTGTCCATTTTAATTACAGACTTCAACTCAGATTCATCATCTTAGTTCCCTTCAAGACGTTTTTCTGCTCTTTCTTTGTGCTTTATGAGTATCATTTTCATGGTTCACTCTGTAAGATTTTGCTTCCCAAATTAACATCTGAATTTGACATTTTCTTGATAATAAATAGGCAGTGTTATGATGAAAGTACCCAGGAAGGCTGCATTACATTCTCTGGCAATTTATTTTAAAGACATGTGAAGTGTGTCCTTCTTCCCAGGCAGAGCTGATGCTATTCCATATAGCATATCTCAGTGCTTTTAAATCCTCAGGGAAATTATCTTTTAAATTACTTAAGGGGGAAAAAAAATAAAAAGGCAGCATGCCTTGACACCAAGGATTAACTGCTCCTACATAAGTTAATTTGGTTTAAAGATGTGATACTTTCTGGATATTGATTTGGATATTTTAGTTCTATAACTCATAAATTACAGGCAAGCTCAGTACATTATGAAGATACTTGGCTGGATATTAAAATTTTAGAAGTACTCATGAAATAATTGGTAAAGTCATAATTGCTCTGATATTTGAGAGTTTTTAAAAAATGTAAAAACAGGGAGTAATACAGGAGAAGTGGGAAATAAATCCAGTCCTACAAAGACCAGCATCATTCATTACAGCAAACAAATAAATCCCACGTTTGGGACACACCATCTGTGTCTTTGTTGTCTCTCTCTTTTGTACAAGTTATGCTGAGTCTTCTACAACTGATTCCAAAGAGACGTGGGGATATTTGGCATGTGGAACGTTTGTCTGTGGAATATTCAGCTGGGAGAAAGTAATATAAAAAGCTTGCATCTCTTGCACAATCATTATCAGTAATCCCTGACATATTTTTTTCATTAGAGAGACTTTTTTTTTTTCTAATTCATCTGGAGATCTAAATTGGTGCTCAGTGAAAAGAATGAATATTTTCAACAGATAAATAGTTTGAGAACCCATAAGGCATTGGCAAGGTGTTTGTAGGGTAAACTATTTCATGGAAATGGTCTTGGTAATAATATTAGGTAGCAAATGACAAAGGAAAACCAAATCACCACCAGCCCCCCCCCCCAAAAAAGACAAACCAAATCAACCACCACCACAAAAAAAAAAAAATAGCTTTTTTTTTTTTTTTTTTTTTAATATATATAAAGAGTAACAGGGCCTTTGTAAATTAGGAACCTTTGAGGCCTGAAAGTGATGGCATTTGGCATCGCTGAGTGGCCAGTCATGAGCGCCACTGCTGCAGCCGTGGATTTGTGCCACCATAATTTTCTCGCGCTTCTGAGGCATCCCTGCTGTTGGGATGTCCCACCTAGCTCAGACAAGGCCAGGGGATGAAGGCTGTGCAGCCTGGCTGGGGAAGGGCTGGTGGGGTTTTCCTTCTGTAGAGGCTGCTGCTGGTAGGCAGAGCAGAGCCTGAGCTGAGACAGGCAAGGGGTGTCTGCCAGGAGAGGGCTGGGAGGTGGAAGGGAGCCCCGGAGATGTGTACCTTTTATTTTCTACCTTTGCAATGATTCTGCTGCTTTTGCAGTCCCTGTGGAAATGAAGTTCAGCTAATTAACAGTAATGAACACCATGCTGTGAACAATGTTGCAAATAAATGAAGATTTATAGAACAGAATTGAAGACAAAGTCATGTTTTTCAGCACTACCAGAGTTTGCTGATCTGAGATCTTCCATCGCTTCTAGCCTGTAGTCGCCATCGCTTTCTCTTGCTTTGTCTTTGTCCCTCGCAGTAATAATTCCCCTGTACTGAATTGTAGTCTGTTTATTTAGCAGGGATCCTTTGATCACATTTGATTTTCGTCGTGCTTCAAGATAGAGATTATGGTGTGCTTCTGTGGAGATTCACACTTCAGACTATTTCTCTACTTTCTTTTTAATTGTCATGTGCATAAATTACTGCTGATCTTCTTTCATTTGTAGATTTTTGCCCTGGAGTTATGTAGTCTCCTACTGACGTTTCTTGTTGCTTGGTTTTGAAACACCTGTCACTTTGTGAGGATTTATTTCAATGTGTCTCAGGTTTCCTTTTGGCTTCCCTGTGGAATTAATGCAACTTTCTTTTTAATGAGAATAATTATTTCTCTGTCTCCATGTCATTATATTTCTTTTGCTGAAATGAATATGTCATTAGAATTCCCTTCAAATAAGTCATAAGGGCACCCCGTATATTCCAGGTGATATACAGATTATGAATTAATAGAATAGTGCTAATTAATTTCTTCTTTCTAATTTTCTCCTTTAATTCCACAGTATTACGTGAGTAATTGCTAGAGATTCAGGATCTTTTCTAGATTCAGTGACTATTTCTGTCACTTCAAAATAAGCTTGTATTGCAAGATGTTGATGATGATATGTTGATCATACTCTGGAGTCTGCCATTTGATAAAGTTTCGAAGAGGAAATTTAATGCAACAAATACTCAAATCTGTAGCATACGAAATTACTAATTCTCAATTTTTAAGAAGGCTGGTATTTTTTTCTGTTTCTCATTTCAAGTTGAAGTGGTCATATAGTCTATTACAAACAAGTAAAAGAGTTAAAAGAAGATAGTAGTAAAAATGAATGTAAGCTCTTTGGATGGACATCATCTTTCCAGCGTAGCATGTCCTGCACTGCTGGACTTTAAGCAGTGCTCTGAATTCAAATTATTGAGAATCTGAAGCCTTTTTTCAGATGTGCATTTACTGGTGAATGAAGGCACCTGGAGGCACTTGAGCATCTTAGCACCAACCTCTTCTCAGATGCGTCTGTGGAGTGGCGATCTGGGCTCTTTTCTCCTGGGAGGGAGATAAGAACATAAAATAATGGGAGACGTTAGCCAAGTTAGGCAGTTGAACAGTATGCGCTAAGCTGATGAATGTGGACTGTTTTTTTTTCTGTAGAATCAAATCTAATAGTATTCCAATATTTTAATTAAATTAGGTAAAATTCATACTCCCCTTGCAGTGTAATGATTAAGGCACAGCATCAAATTACATTGATCTGAGACTAGAAATGACACCTTTCGCCTTAATTTTATGCTTAGCTTTGTCCCAGCCATTAGTCAGGATTATCCTAAAAAAAAATGGATACAATTTATTTGAGAAAGATAAAATACAACAAGATTTATTGAAATCTTTCTTGTTCATTTTCTCCCTTTCTTTCTTCCCCTTTAGCAGCTTAACTGAAACAATATTTGTGTAACTTGTTGTCTGATTGTCTCATGGGCTTTCTGAGTTCCCACCCTCTCTGAGGACCCAATATCCTTTTCTGTACACTCAGAGCACATCATCATTCCCTTTCTGTCTTCTGTGTAGTCAAATAATTTGAAACATTTTCCTCTTGAAAATTCTATTGTCATATTCTATTCTTATTAAAATAATTATGAACCTCTACTATAATGGATTTTTTTTTCCACTTAGGCTTGTTTAAATAAGTACCTAGCAGTCTGCTTTCAAAGGATCCTTTGTTTCCTAATTCAAGGTGCATTGGAGTGTTCCCTGAAATAGCTCAATTAGTTTCCATTCTTTTTTCTTTTCTTTCCTGCAGCCCTATCCATTCACTTCTGTAGTTTCTTGATCTTTCTACAAGAATTACATCTTCATCTCCCCAACTTGTGTTTTTAATCAAACAACCTTGAATCAGTGTGATGGTGCTATGAAACTGAGTTGCTTTCCCATTTTTGTACATTCTGTATTCATTTTCTTTCAAGAGAGCTAGTATGACACCACTTTTCAGAATGCTTTGCAATAGCTTTTTTCCCCCCTCAAATGTGAGGATTTTATTACTTCTATTCAGGTTGAGAAGGAAGATTTTGTTTAGAATACAGTCTTCCATTTAGAATAACCAGTAGTCCATTTTAGACTATTTGTCCTAAAAACACAACTTTTGAAGTCAACCTCTGGCTCAGCGAGATTGTGTGTTCACGTAGGTCAGAAGAACTGGGGTCAGAATAATCTGGTTCTGGTACATAATCTGATTCTATAGCATTTCCTACCCTTTTCTCTGACTGGAAGCACCAGGAGAACGCCAAATTTCTGGTGTCATGGTTATCCTTTTACTTTACCAGTAATTCTACTTTAGACCTTAAAGTCTTTTGATTAAAATGTACCAGAAGGGACCACTTCTGAAAACAGTAATTTGGCTTTGAGACAGGATTTTAAAAAAAAAAAAAAAAAAAAAAAGAACAAAACCAACACCAAACCAAAAAATCGCTGGTTCTACTTGTCATGTAGCAGTTTCCTCCATGAAAAATGGCAAGTGGCTGGATCCTACACGCCAGCTCTGCAGGAGCATCACACTTCTATGCTAATGACTCTTCGGTAAACCACGACAGCTGTGAAGCTAAGAATGACAGTGAAAAGCTACCTAATGTGGAGGAGGGGGATATGAGTCTCAAGACCAGCCTCATCATGATAGTCCTGTATCTTGCCAATTAATTGAAGGTACGGTGAGTGAAAATAGCACAATTGAGAACACAGCAGGGAAAGCAAGTGCTATTAAACCCTCTAAAGCTACCAGAGGAAATACATTAGTTCTTTAATCAGCAGAAATGGTAATTTAACAATGCAAGAAGAGGCAGAAGAATCTATTATTTAAAAAACAGAAATTCTAATGCAAGTGTGAATCATAGCAGAATGCCACATTAGACTCCATTCCTCATCAGGCGCAATGTGGACAAGATTGCCCCTCACCAGCTGTAGGCTCTGGGTTCGTGCTGCTGGAGCAATCAGGAGGACATCAGGCAGAGAGCTGGATGCACTGAGTACTGGATCCAAATCTTGAAAGATGAATTATTAGAGCTGCACAAAGGCATTGTACGCAGGATGCTTTTTGACCTATAATTTAAATAATGCAAATCTCTATTCAAACAAATCTCTATTTTTTCCTCGAAGATGTTGCATTTTGTTACAATTATATATAACTTGCAATTGAGCAATATTAGGGTTTTGTTGTATATTGGAAACATATATAAAATTCAGGGATTTGTAGAATCCCAAAGACCATAAAGCCACATGGTAATGCAAAGTATTCATCAGTGAACATAAAAATGGCTTATATTAAAAAAAAAAAAAAAAAAAAAAAAAAAAGCTGATGATAGTTTCAGGTGATGTAAACAAGCCACAGCTATTCAGGTTGTCAATTTAGTCTTCTAGTAACTTATTTTACTTTGTCTGTCACCAGATCTGTAGAAAATCTAGCTGGTCCCTTCATCATGCTGTATGATGAAAGAGAAATGCTGTTCCTCCACGACTCCCCTTAATAACTGGGAAGCCACAGGTAGATTTGCAGGCTCATGTGGATATGCACCAAAAAGTCATATTCCCCTGGGCAAATCCACTGCAGTGTCAGCAGCTATCAGAATAAAACCTAAATTAATTATGAAGGACTTCTAATGGTGTTGATAGCCGGTGGATGTAATATGTTACAATTCTTGGGCTGTCATCTCGTTTTTGCTACTTATCTATGTAATTCAGATTTTAACTATCAGGAAAACAAACAACAAACAAAACCAAACCCACATATGTAACCACTTGTCTTCCAGTTCTTAACGTTTCTTAAATAACGATTTCTGCTTTCAAAAGAGAGGGAAGATTGAAGGGAAGCGTGTGTAAAATCTCTGACGTTAAATTCAAGGACCCCCTTAATAGCGTCCTGTACTGGGGTCACCAAATTCCCCAAACAGAATTGTATGAAGGGGGAGTTGAACATTGTAACTACCATGCTGTGAGAGTGTGAAGCACTTAACACTGTCTCCTACTGTATTAATGGCTTTCCCTCTCCTTGTATAAGAGAATGCAAAATTCAAAAGTAATAGAAAAGCAATATAAATGTGTTACAGTGACATTGATGATAACACTGCCTGTAAAATTTAAATATACTCTGAATGGATGTAAATTAACAGCTCTTGGAGCTGTGCCTTGTAAAACTCACTCATATGTGACTTAATTTTATTACGTTCCTGCTGCACATACAGAGCTGAAATTACACATGTGAAGAACATTTGTAGTGGAAAAAATGAATTATTGTGTGTGTTTAACAGTTAAGATGTAGTGGTTAAACAGTATAATTATGATAATCGTGGTGTTGGAAAACTGTGAATCCGTTACCACCACTGCTTTGCTGCTTTTTTTTTTTTTTTTTTTTTTGAGCACTTCTCCATGAAAGCCATCAGCAGCAGAAAGATTGTCTGGGAGAGGATGCCAGGGGCAGAGAAAGGGGAAGGGAAGATGTACTAGGTATTGATTAGATGTGTTTCTCATTAATGCAAGCACAGTTACATGGAGGCGTGCCATATTCTCAGACTGCAAATTTAACAAGCGAGGCAGGTAAACAGATAGTTAACCTAACGGTGAGCGGGACTAGTTCTTTAGCAAGGGCAGGGATCCTTGTAATGGATAATTATCTAAGGACAGTCTCTTGTACCTGATTTAATTAGGATATGACCTGTCCTGTTTCATTCAGAAAATGTGTACCTATCTGTTCCTAAGTAGGACTGTGTGACCCAAAAGCATGCGACTAGAGTTTGCAGTGGTTTAGCAGTAATAATTCTTTTCCTGAAGATTTAGCTACCCTTAACCAAAATGCTACTAAAAGAGACGTATAAGTGTCAAATGGTGGTTTTCTTTGGAAATACAGAATATACAAAAGAAAGGGGCTTAAAGTTTTGGAAGCCAGAGCTGCCCAAAATGTAGGGGTTTGACTATAAGTTAATTTAATTTGAATGGCTTTTTGATTTTGTTTTATGCACCAAAAATTTTGTCAGACTTACTGACTGAATATTTTGCTCTGCAGAAACATCCAGAAAGCTTTTGCTTGAGATGAAGCACTTGATAGAAACTCAAATGTATTCACAGTAGGATTAAATTTCCAAAATGTAGTGAATACTGCTTCTCTCAAGGAGTAATGTCAATAAGGAAGGGTGATAATTTTCTTTAGTGCGTGTGTGTGTGAGAAGCAGGTGTAAAAAGCTGTGTTGCAAGCACACGGAGTTTTAATCCTTCTTTCCAGTCATGTACTGTCAGATGTAAATCTCTGCCAGGTGGAAGGTGGTGCAGAGTCAGGGCCCTTGGGAGCACGGCTCCTGACTGCGTGGTCGGACAGTGATGCAGGAATGCCCGGAGGGATGGCTCTGCAGGCCACAGGATCGCTAAGGGTCTTGTTAGTTCTTCGGAAGGACGTAACTTTCCATCCTCTCACTGCTCTCCACTGGCAGCTCAAATCTTTCTATAGTGTTTTACTTCCAAAATGGTGAAATTGGCTTTGTGGAGATGATTTACATCATCATGTTATCTGCATCCAAAGCACAGTGAAGTTGAGGACAACCTTTCACGCTCAGCGAAGTAGTGTATCCTGTTATCTCTCTGGGGAATCCACAGAACTTTACCATGGGCCATCTTCGGAGACCCGGGGAGATGTTTTTTCTTTTTTTTCATGGGACAGTTTCTCGTACAATAGCCATAATCTTTATTGCTTTGTGGTGTATAGTGCTTGCCATCAAGATTGATTAAATGCCTCGGCTTCATTGCGCCTCCCATAAATGGCTATAAGGATTGATTAAATGCTTCAGTTTCAATATTTAATCAAACTCGCCAGCTGTCTATTGCTATATACTACAAAATCATGAGATTATTCCTTAAATAATATGCAATAAACCAAATAATTCATAAATCAGGTACAGTATGGTGTATCTCTATAGCTTATTTCCTTTTAACTAAGGAAGGAGAGAATGGGTGATGTTGACTGCCCATGATAATTTTGCACCCTAATTTTTAAAAGTAGCACTACATAAAAACTGTTCTCTTTTTCCTAACATTAGTGTGAGAGAATTTGTTGTCATGTCCCTACCAGTTAAAATCAGAGACGTGTTAGATTAAACCCACTAAAGGTTTCGTGTTCACCAAGGATTTTTTAATTTATTTTTTTTTTTAAGATATTACTTGTTTTGCTGTGAAGCTGTCAGAAGAAGACTAATGGAATCAGTAAACCACTTGAGCTTGTTGACTTACGGAAGGCATACTAAAAAGCCAACTTGCCTGTTAATCGAAGCAGCTTCTGAAAGTAAAGGCATGGCCGTGGTGAGGTTAGAGAAATGAGTAGTTTGACAAGGGTGTTAAATCGTGAACAAGCCCTGCCCATGGAATGGAGCCAAAATAGGGTGTTAAGCAGTGTGAACACCCTGGTGGTTTTCTGCACTGAATACTGTGAGTTTCTGTTAATCAAGCTGCTAAAGCTCTTGCTAAACATGCCTTCTTTTCCTTGGTAAACCAGGCCACTTGACATTAGTAAATCTATGAGTCGTTAAGGCTGTTCAGTACAGTCTGGGGGACTAAGCATGCTACGTGTGTAGGCATGGTCCTCAGTTTCCATCTCTCTTGAGCCATCTGAGCAGTTGTCACTGTTTTATTTCTTGGCATTCTTTCTTCTTTGTGAAGAAAGGCAGGAGGACAGAGGCCCTGTTAGCCTCTATGCAGCTGATTAGGTGGGCCTCTTAAGGGTAGATATTGTCCATATTGTGAGGATGTGGGAACTCAGCACAGCTGGTCTGAACAGTGGATTTAATTTAACATTACAGTAGACATTTGCAACCAGATCAGTCAGCCTACGTGCCTACTTTGACCCAGAGTGCCTTTGCCGTACAAGTACCGCTTTGTCCCACTGCTAAAGGCAGCCTGGATATCCAGGCGGGTGGGTGTTGGGGCCATTTGACTCTCACCTGGAGTATCTTTAGGGAAATGGAGTTGGTTGGAAAGCAAATACTCCTCTCATGAGAAATTTTTGTAACCTAGAAGTGAAAAACGCACGTTTCTTCAGGAATTTTTGCACGCCCTTAAGAATAAACTTGTTTTGTGTTGTTTTGTTTTGCTTTGCTTTGTTTTGTTTTCCCAGTCATTTGAGAATCTTATTATGGTTTGGCTGATAAGCAAGACACAGAAGTAGCATAGGGAAATATTTGAACTCCTCTGTGATGTGATAAAAAAAAAAAAAAAAAAAAAAAAAAAATTAAAATTTTCTGCAATTTAAAGAGAAAACTATTTAGAAGGTTTGATTTTTTTTTTTTTTTAATGGGCAGATGATAAGACACATTAACTGTACGTGCTGATAAATCAGCAGTTACTTTGGTCTTCTGGTTATCTTTAGGCAAAGCTCCAAAGGCTTCACTTGTACTGAAGCACACTCCTACTTCCCCCAACATCTCACTGCTTTAGGGAGGTTGTAGGAAGTTTTTTTCATTGTACCCATGTTATTTACTTATAAATATCAAACAGAACAAGTTAAAAAACTACTAAAATAACTATTTATAGTGTTAACAAAATTTGGAACAAGAAATATCAAACCGAACAATTTAGATGAGATACTACAAGTTTTGTGAATTAAAAAGAGAAAAAAATGAACTAGATTATTTATAAAGGTACTCTTTTTTTCTTTTTTAATCATGTCACTGCTGGGAAATAAGACTCCATTTATTTTTACACGAAATACTATCTGTTGTTGATGTTATCACATGAATAAATAGCTAAGTATTCATTCTTCATGTAGACTCCACTGTGCTACAAATGAATTCATAGCTTGTAATTTACATTTTATTTAAGTACCTGGTGGTTGAGCATCAAAATATATTCAGCAAATCCTCCAGGCTAATTGCTAAACAGGAAAAACTAATTGTAGTTTATCTGAACGTGGTTAGGCTAAGTGCAGAACCATGATTTCTGAATAACTGGGGAAAAATTGCCAGCAGTCATCGTGGTCCTTGTGGGTCAGGGTGGCCTGCTGCACGTTGTCCAGGCTCAAAGGCAGATTTTCTCTGGACTAAACAGGAATCTTGGAGGATCAGGTGATATCAGCATGAGTGGGAAACAACAGCATCTCCTCAGTTTCCTACTGGCCTGAGCTGCTGTTGAGGCTCCATCCGAGAATCATTCATCAACCGGAGTCATGAGCTCCACTGGGGATTTGGTCCTGCAGCCCCCTCTGACTTTATTGTAGCATTATCAGTTGCCAAAAAGCATTCTGTTTTGCAACGAGGTCACTTGTGAAGGAGAGGGAATCAAAAAATGAGGGTTACTTCTGATGGTCATTCAAAAAGGGGTAGATGTCTGTAAGTGGGTGTTTGTGGTGATGCAGTAAAGGCTATCTATGTAGGTAGCAGATAATATCTGAAAATGGCAAGGGAGTGATGAGGAAATTAATACAAAGAAAACTGTAAGCAAACAAGGAAACAACAGCGTGAATTGCTTACTGCTAAATTAGCAGATCACTGGACTCAAGATCAGGGATTAAATCCTAAAATAAAGGTGTACTTTGTAAGATTTGGAGGATCTGTGTATAAATTGTAGGAGCAGGATTTGGTATGACTTGTACTTTCAAACGGGAATTAGAATATCCTAGCAAGACACCAGGGACCGAAGATGTAAATGACAGAACAGTTCAAATACCTTGGTATTTGTGTAGATCTAATCTCAACTAATAACTGTACTCCATTTAGGGAATTGCTAAATTCAAACAAAAGTCATTCTGATTAACTGACACCCTGTTGTAGTGGAGATGAGATAAAGACGGCGGGGGGGGGGAGTAAATTAACCTTAAAAAAAAAAAAAAAAAAAAAAAGTAGCTGACAAATACTCTGCAAGGTGTTGGTTTTAGGGAGAGGTGCAGCTCATTGTGCTTCCTCTGGTGGGAACAGGAGCTGAGGCAGGATGCTGGCAGGCAGCGAGAGGCAACAAGGACTGACCAAAGGGATCATCAGAGTCCTGCGAACAAGAAGGGCACAGAATAAAATAGCTTAACTTAAACCATATAACCATGTGCCAAATCAGTGGTGGAGCAAGGATTAATGCTGTGGTTTTACAACAAAACTGTGCTACCTTGATTTGTGCCCAAACACCTAAACTTCCCCAGCTCCTAATAAGGCCCTTTATCACCCCATCTGATCCCATGATACACGCCGTGTTTGTTAATGTTCATTAAGCATCAAGCCCGTTAGTTTTCACTGAGCAGCAGGTGAAGATGAACTGAAGGTCATTTTCTTCCTTCTCCCCCTCTACATATTGCAGTAGTATGGCTTTGGGTGCTCACATCCCAAAGATCTCTGTAGGCCTAAATATATCTACAGAAATACATGTCCATATTTTCATGTGACTGCATTTCTTTTCCAGTTACTATCTGCAGTATTATCTGACTGTGTTTTACAATCCTCTCTCACATTTTCTGTGCTGTATGATGATAAGCTTATGCAATAAATGTTAGCAGAAGTCTAAGAGTTAGGAAAGATTGTTATTTAGTGTTTTGTGGTGGTCTTTCCTTCTTGAAATATTTTTTGTGTCATGAGGTGATTTTTGCCTGATGCAGAATTATAGAAGAAAAGTACTTTTTGCTTTAACACATTTACCAAAGAAGCAATTTCCAATTGAGGAAGCACTGTAAATGCTTTTAGAAGAAGTCTTTTTCTCTTAAACTTATGGGCTAAGTTAAGTAATACTGTTAGAGGTTACCCAGACTATTAATTGTGTGCTCTTTGGGCAGGACTTTGCTTTCTTCTGTTGTGTGAAAAATAGCAGGGTGCTTGTGTTGCAATCTAGGAAAAAGGAAAATCCATAAATAACATTTAATAATGTCCTTTTCTGTATCAAATTCTTGTGAGGTCATGAGGCTAGAGAAGCTGAAACCTGTTGTTACTCGAAAAAATTTAAGAAATACAAAAGCAAAATTTGATTGACTATATCTGGCTAAGAAGTAACTGCTTTTGAAGTGTTTGTCTTTTTAAAAAAATTCTTATTTTTTCTTTCCCCCGTGTGGAAATTATTCTTTTTATTTAAAGAAAGGTTTTAAGTACAAATATTAGGTATGGATTTGCATTAATATAACTATTTTAATCTGCTGCTGAGTTTCCCTTAGACTACTGTTGTCAGTTGGGTGAATGTTTTATATATATGTATATTTATAAAACTCTTCCTACTCTGAAGTTTCTCGAGTTAAATCACAAACATGTAGAGAACATGACATATTGCATTTCTCTATATATGTTTAGACCCATCACGGAGAGCAAGGAGAAAATGCAATTTAATAACGCATTTTTATTCATCTGAATGTTAATTGTATATTTTTATTAGTTTGAAGTCAGTGGTGTTGGGAGACATTGCTGTAATTTCTAAATTTTCCCCATGCAGAATCACGTCTGGCTGTGACATAATACTATGCTCCTCACCAAAAGCCTAAGAAAAAACAACTTTCAAATAGCTGTGGCATTGCATTACTTTTTTTAAAAAGTATTGGTTAAAGAAAAAACAAAGTATTTTAATATGCAAGTTTGAATTGAGAAAATATATGCATAGTTATTCAGCCATAAGTGTGTTTTATTAGCATTTAGACTTAAAAGGAAAACAAACATTGTTGACTAGTTTTGCCAAATAAACAAGCTAAATCTTTTCATGTTTATAACTAGTTCAAAAACATATTGAATCAATCAAAATATACTTAGCTGCAAATTTTCCAGCATTTTCCAGCAAATTTTCTTTAAAATTCCAGAGAATAAACTATGTTTCTAAAGGTACTATAAAGTGGAGAAAGCTTATTTCCACATGACGTGATCCTACAGAGATAATTTGCCACATTTCCCCACTATAATTCTATTACATTTAGGGACTCATTTAATACCACTTATCTATCTGATGTTAAACTGGGCATGATGTAGCCAGTCTTGCAAAACTGTAACGCAGGAGCACAGTTTACCAACAGTTCTTGGAAAATTCAAAACTATGTGGACCTCTTCTGTTGAGTTCATTAGGGAACCTTACACAGGTTCTGTGGCAATACTGAGGAAAAAAAAAAAGGGGAAAAAAGTCTAAAATTTTTTATGTGAATGAACAAAATAATGGGTTTGTAGGAACAGCTTTTCTTCATTGCTCAAAGATCACGAAGCAGTTCAGGATGGATATGAAGAGAGCAAAATTAAAAAAACTTGTGTGTATATATATGTGCTAGAAAGTAGTTGGGTCTTACTAGTTCACAGCTGATGGGATGGATGCATTAATGTAGTCTTCACAATTTACAGCTTAGACAGAAGAGACCATTGTCTCTATTTTATAGATGGAAAAATACAAAAGAGGAAATTCATCACATAATGAATATCTAATATTTTCTTCAGCCTAGAATAGAGTTGAGCAAGGAACCATTCTTGAGTCCTTAAATTCTGTATTGAAAAGATCTTTTTGGTGTTTGGCTTTGGTGTAAGAGAAACCAATACTGCAAATATCTAAGGACTACTTTTCTTCATATGCTGTCTGGGAGTAGTGCCTCATTAAAGTAGGGTCAGGTTCCTCCTCTCTGAGCAGCTGTGATTTATCTGAAATGCCCCTATTGTTTTTGAAGTTGATGCTCGGATCCTAGCAATTCCCCTGAAGTTCCCAATCTAGTCTGTTTCCTTCCTTTTCTGTTCTCCCAGCGTGACGTGGAGTCTCCTGCCTCCCTCATTCCTTCCTTCACCGAGGTTTCTTCCTTGTCCTTCCAGCAGCATCCCCCCTTCTGTAAGGGAAATGAGACCGCCTGCTTCTCCTTGGGAACTGCCTTCCCTTCAGGTCTCCTTAATCAGAGTCATTGGTAGACCTTGAGAAAAGGTCTACCTTTTCTCAAAAAAAAAGAATTTATAAGTCCAGAAGGTGGAACGAGGCACTGTGGAAACTCCTTCCCTTCTCCTGTCCTTCGTTTCTTCTCCAGTTTCACAGAACAGCAGCTCTGGATGCCTGGAGGTGAAGCAGTCCCTCAGCAACCCCCCAGCAGCTCCTGACAAAAGCAGTCAGAGCCAGCAGCCCCGCTTGGCTGGCGCCGAGGTGGTAAGACAGGGCTATGACAGTGGACTCTGCCTTGCAGGCAGACATTTTAATCCACTTCCATCACTGTATAATAATATTTCTGCAACCTCCTGTAAAATCAGGGATGATGGAGGCCTTATGTGGGCTCTGTAAATAGCATCATTTTGCTGAGGAGTGTGTGACGTGCCTCATTCTGCTGTATTTTCTCATGAGTGAACCTTGACTGTGTGGGGAAACACCCAGACAAAGCGGTTTAAGGCTTCTTTGTTTTCCTCCTTTTCTCCTTGCTAATGGAAGAGCTGCAGAGAAGGGAAGAGTTCCCTCAGTTAATTGATAATTTTCTAGCTGACAGCCACAGCAAAGTCCCTGGTGTGAAATGCTAGGAGAAGAGAATCCAGAGTGAAAAATAAAAATAAGAATAATTAAAAAAAAAAAAAAAAAAAAAAAAGAAACTAGCTATATTTTGCTCCATAACTTACCACTCCTATTTAGGCTCTAGAGATTGCTTCTCAAATAAATACCAAACAAGTAATTATGTTGTGTCTTGAGCAACAACTGAAAAGAAAAAAAATTGAAGTGTTCTCCTAGGCAAGTGGAGAGGAAAATACCCTTGATCCTTTGGATAAATATAGGACCAAATCTTCAGATAATAGAGATTCAAGTAATTGCTTTAAACTCCAAGCAACTGTAGTGGGATGAATATTTTGCCTGTTCTCCCCATGAGCTATAATGAATTTTTGGATGATTTCTGCTGCTTCTAGGAAATGTCCTCGGTTCAGAATTCTCCCAGTAAGGCAGGAAATACCCTTCTGCGTGAGTTGGGACCATGTCCCAGTTCACATTTAGTCAAGACAGCCCAGCAAATGGTGTAATAAAGGAATTAGACACAGCAAATGTTGTTAGCAGTGTTTTTGCACTGTATGATTGCGGAGATGCGATATTTTAGGTTCTCTCCCTCACTACTCACAGTTGACTTGAGCATGTTGATACGACTTTGGATGAGGTTCAATGAGATGTAATGCTGCTTGTACTTGCATGACAGTAGTTTTATTCTGAGGTATAAAATGACCTGACTCCACAGTCTGGAAACTGGCACCTTAAACTTAATAACCGGAGGCTGAATTTTCTTTCTTTGGCTGAACCGTCACCTCCAGACCCTCACATATAGAATTCCATAAATAAATTTTTGAGGTTTATTTCTTCCCTTAAGAATCTAGAATCACATACTACTCTTGCTTCCCCCATCACCTTTCCTTTAAATTCACACATGAGCATTAAAGTGTTAGAAATTCAGTGCAAATTTATCCTCCTGGGATTATGCTGAATGGTGATATTCAGTTACTGTACCTTGATGTCAGCCTGACTTTGGGGGAATCTGCTCTCTCTCCAACGTGCACAGAATACCCAATTCGGCTATTACCATGAGGATCTGAGGAGGAAATTTTGCCTCCAATGCCTGGGTGCCACTGGGATTTCTCATGCTATGTATAATGCATGATGCAAGTTGCTGCAGTTTTTTCCCCTCATTTTTGTCAATAGCTCTAATCCTTTTGACCAGACTTATGCAGCACAAATACCTGTGAAAAGACTTTGTACTGACACTTAGTAAATGCTAATAAATGTTCTTTTCTTAAAAAAAAAAAAAAAAAAAATGCAGTGGAGGTGCTAGGGAGGCTTGATGAAAATGCAGTTTGCATTCGTGTAAATAAAAGGCCCCTTGTAGTGAAATTTTGACCACCAGACAAAGGTAAGTCCAGAGATTTAGCATGCTGCACAATGCAGGGGAGGAGAGGGCTCTTACCTTGCTTGCTTGCATCCTAGTTGGATGCAGAAGGTGGCAGTTGGTGGAACAAAAACAACTTAGCATCTCAAAATGACAAAATTGAGTCCGCTTTTAGTGAAATTCAAAGTCTGCACATATTTCAGCATAGAACTCTGTTCTGAAGGAAGAATTGCCTGGAAAATAAGATCAAGGTTTTCAGTCTATAAATGTGATGCCTTAAGAGAATAACCTCATTCGTGTCTAGAAAGACGGAAAAAAAAAAAACCCTTAAGGATATGTATATCTTACTCATTAAAGCAAATAGGACTACTTAATATCCAGCTGCAGCACAGACTAACATTGTGGCCCAGTTTTAAATGCTGGAATCAATCCTGTTTATGGGAGCGGGACTACTCGTGATCCTTATTCAAGCACATAGCGAGGTATTTGCACAGCCCGCAAGTGAAGAGAGAGCTCGGCATGCTCAGGTCCTTGCAAGCTAGGCATCTGTCTCTCCCTAACTTGATGAAGCTTTTATTTAGGCTTCTATTTATTAAAAACAAACGTTTCACTAGCAGAATTTGAGTTTTTATGAATTTCAGAATAGACTTTGAGTCCAAAAGTGGTAATGAGGTGAATAAAGCGGTGTGAAGCTTCAGGCATTAGCAATTCCAGGCACAGCTTGAGAAGAGTAGGCCTGGAAGTTCACCGTTAATGCTTTTGAAAATTGATGCTGAAACACATGTAATTTAGTCTAAAACATTTTTTGTTTGTTGATAACAGTGCCTTGGGGATGGTGGTGTTCTGGGTAGGTTTCAGCTCTAATACCGGTGAAGCTGTGAAGGCTTTGGGGAGTTTAGCTCAACCAAGTGCTAGTAATTGCAGCAGGACGAGGAGCCCAATGAGCTGTAAGGCTGCCAAATTACTGAAGGCCATTCCCACCTGTCGCTCCAGCCATCTCTGGTAATGGTATACTGGGATTTTCCCTGGTGAGCTGCTTTTCAAAGACTTATAAAAGGAAGGGTAGAGGTAACAGGAAGGTGTCTGGCAAATGGAACAGGATGGCGAAGGGATTTTTCTCTTACTACAGAAGCAAACTTGCAGAGCAGCTAGCATGCTGTAAATCAGGAGGTGGGTAAAAGAGCAGCGGACACAGATCAGTGCTAAATGATGAGCGTTATCATTCTTGTAATTAAGAAATTAAGCAGATATTTAAGGTAAAGGGGAGCAAAAGGTATGCTGAACCTCTGTGGGGGGGAAAAAAAGTAATTTGGAGAGAAAGTGAAGGAAGGGTGGAAACTGGCCTTGGAAGATTTTTGTAGCTGTTTGTGAGTAGATTGAAGTAAATGCTTGGCAGAATATTTATTTGTAAGGAGTATTTAAATACTTGGGTTATATGCTGAGAAATACTATTTTTTGCACTTCCATTTTCACAAGAAAGATGCTCAAAATGAGAAATTATTTCTAAAAGTGTGAAGGAATGTTTTTCTTACATAAAATCTAAAGAGCTGAATGCTTTCAGAAAGTGCCTACAAGCTGGCAACTTCAACCCCTGGTCCCAGTTAATGACAATGATCAAGACATGGGGTACAGAGAGGGAGAAGAAAGGTTTCTCTGGGAAATGTCAGATCACATTCCTTCATATTCTGCCAAAACAAATGTAGCTCTTGTCAAAATTGAGTACGGGCAGTCAGTAAGTGCCACACAGAGTGCTTAATGCTTCTCAAGGAGATTTGCCTGTGCTCACGTGGTGTTTGTTAGCTGCTCTACAGTGAAGGCCTTTAAATGTGGTTAATAATGATGCACACAGGCTTATTGGAAATAATTGCAATTACAGTTCACATGGGGCCTTTAGATTCCCTGCTCTGGTCTGGAGTGATGAATAGCTATTTCACCTCACGGGGAGCTCAGCAATGTACCTGTGTGGCACTTGCTTGCAGTACTCCTGCTGGTCTGGCCCGCTGAATATGTGAGCTCTCCAGCCCGTGGCTGACCTGCCTTGGGAGCTCGAGCAGTTGGAAATTGTTTTCTGAGCTGTTCAAGTACCTTGTTAGTCCTTAGTGGTAGGCAGCTTCGCATGCAGGGGAAGTTTGGGGATTTATTTTGGACTGAGATTCAGGTAAAAGGAAATGGCAGGAGTTGAAGTGCGTATGTTACTTCTCCGTTCTCTGCGTGCCCTCTCAAGAGGAGAGGAGAGAAGCTGCTGAAATTCAGAGCCAATAAAGTGCACGTCTCTGACTGAAATCTTCAAACTGGGCTATGATGCATGAGCCCCTCTCAGGAGCATACATTCTTGTCTGTTCCAGAGACAACTAAGTGTTGCTCTTGTTCTTTCACACCTACATCTTCTGTCTCTGCCAAGATGTCTCCTTCATCTGTGGCCTTATTTAGCATGCTGTCCACCTACTAGCTGCGTTCTCATTATGTATTTTAAATGAGCAATAAAATACCCATTTACATAATGAATACATTTATATTGATATGTTATATAATTTAGAGATGTACTTAATTAAAACTTGTTTATAATTAGGTCTCTTGCTATGCCAGCTAACTCTTATGTTATTTATAAAACTTCAGGAATAGTAGAAAAACATGAATATTAGAATGTGAAAATATCTTTGTTGTTGCCTCATTTGTAACCCTTTTGGGCCTGTTTCCATTTATCTTGGGGTGTTCCTCTTTCACTGGGATGAATATTCATTGGAAATGCTTTGAGTGTTTGCTGGTGAGGACAGACTGCAGAGAAATCGTTGATCAGTCATTGGGTTTAATTTTCTGGTTGTTTCAGATCTGAGGGTAGAAATGGTGTTTGGTTTGAGTCTTTCGTTTGTGTTGTTTTTAAATGGGCATGACTAAATCAAATAATGCAGTCATTTGGGGACTTTGAAAGGTACAAATGCTCCCTAGAGAGGTGGACATCAAGCATCTTCTGAATTTCTTTGATACAGCTTTTATTTTTGGATTTTTTATTGGTTGTCATCTTGTAAAGTCTTTCTTGTGTTGCATTAAAACAAACAGACCTGATATGGATGAACAGAAACAGTCTGCAAATAAGACTTTAAGTTCTCTTCGGAGAACTGATTTTGAAGCTCTAGCTGGTGTAAGGAAGCAACCTTCAGACCTTCGATGGAATGGTGCATTGGTGAGCAGCTTACCTCCTTACCAAGCGAACTCTCCTAAAAACGCTGAAGATGTGCTTCCCAAATTAGGAAAAACTACCGTAGTGTTCAGTCGGCACTTTCTGCATGCGATGTTCCTTAACCGGAATTATCACCGAGGTCAAACAGAGCACTCTTGTTTAGAGGGAAAAATAATTTGAGGTTTCACACATTAGCTATTCCCAGCTTGTTTATCTTTTGCTGAAGCAATGACCTACGGTGCCTGTCTTGCTGAGCGTGGTTTCCATAGAAACTGGCTGACTTGTAGCACGGCTGTTCTGGCAGCAGCCTAAAATGGTCTTTAGCCACGCATTGCGCTAGGGAGAGCAGTAGTTGGGCTGCCCATCGGGCAAGCAGTTGATGGGCCGATACTGAAGTTGAGCATGCCAGAGGCCGAGAACTGCTGTGCTCCCTTGCTGAGGTTATGAGTGATGTGTTGTGTGTGTTACCTGCAGGGAGCCCTCTAGGCTGTGGGTTGCGCTGGGCCCCCACAAGGAGGGCGCGGAGCTGTTAGAGCACATCCAGGGGAGGCCGCCAAGGTGCTGAGAGGCCTGGAGCACCTCTCTCTGGTGAGGGAAGGCTCAGAGTGCTGGGGCTGCTCAGCCTAGAGAAGAGACGGCTCCGGGGTGACCTCATTGCAGCTTTTGGAGACTTAAAGGGAGCTTGTACAAAAGATAGAGAGCAACTTTTCGCTCAGTCACGTAATGACAGGACAAGGGGGAATGGTTTTAAATTAAAAGAAGGGAGATCTAGATTAGAGGTGAGGAGGAAATTCTTCTCTCAGAGGGTGGTGAGGCCCTGGAACAGGTTGCCCAGAGAAACTGTGGATGCCCCATCCCCGGAGGTGTTCAAGAACCCGCTGCATGAGGCCCTGGGCAACCTGATCTAGTGGGTGACATGGCAGGGGGTTGGAACTGGATGGTCTTTCAGGTCCCTCCCAACCTGAGCAACTCTGTGATATACAGAAATGTGAGTTAAAAAAAAAAAAAAAAAAAAAAAACATGCTGATGAACTGGAATAAGAAAATAGAATAAGGAAAGAGTTAACATTTAGTTTAGTGTTGTTTTTCTTTGAAACATATACAGAACAAAAGAAGTGCTGGTTGTAAGGAACCTCTCCCAGTGTCTGATCCAACCTCCTGCTCAAAGAAGGACCGTCAGGTCAGCCATGCTTTTGTCTACCTGAGTCTTGAAAAACCTCCTAGGGTGGAAGACATACATAGTAGGCTTGTTCAGATCTCCTTGAAGTGTATAAATCTTTATTGTTGATGCTCTGCTTTTCCTACGTACCTCTTCTTCAGATTATTCACAGGAAAAAAAATGAAAGTCTCTTTGCATATTTGAAATAATCTGTTAGAGGAGGTAAGGTTTCTGACCATGGTAGCAGAAAGAGTTTTATTTTTTTGCTTGAAGTGGAAAGAAAGGACTCCTTCAGTGTTAACGGAAGATTTGTATTTTGTTTCTAAAGCTTAAATTTGAATGCAAATTCAATAGAAATCAACCTCTTTCTCTCCCTAAACATGCTCTGGAGAATTATGGCCAAAATCCAGGGCTACGATATGCCTAACTTGGCAGCTTATTTATTGCTTTATTGATTAACATTCAGAGAACAGCAGCACTAGTGAAACACTCGGTGCAGTTTTCCATCTCTTTAGTCTTATTTTTCCCTCTCTGTGGATTAACTCATGTATAATCAGTAGAAAATGTCAATTGTTCTGGTATCTTGTATCTCAAAGAACAGACCAAAGATTTTAAGCTACTTAGCTGTACTTCTAACGTATCATACCTATAATGAAAAGCTATTGGCAAAAAATGATCATTTTCTTGGTTTGGTTTATTTGAAAGGCATTCTTACTCATACAAAATATCAGTCGTATAGTACTCCAAAGAATAAAAGCAAGAAAACAAGCTGGCAGACAAAATAGCTGCTTGAATGGATCATAGTTTTGATTTGGTACAGTAGTATTACAGGTAATGGTCTGTGAGAGTCAGCACGGGTAAGAATTTGCATAAGAGGTGTTCTCCATGGGAGTGATTTGCAAGAGAAGGGAGGGCGCTTGGTGAAAGGAATTGGGAGTCTCTCCATTGTATTGAGCAGTCTGCAAAGAGTTTCACAGTTGAATGGATGTGAGAAGGACAAACAGGGCTCTTGTGAGAGAAGTGTTTGTGACATGCAGGAAGAGAACAAGTTAGACATACGTGGCATGGAACTGCATAGTGCTGTGATTTCTGGTCTCTTTTCTCTAACACTATAATGGAGCAAAGAAAATTATCCGGATTATATCTGGATGGAAAGCCATTCTCCTGTCCTCTAAAAATTTTAAATTAAAATGTGCCAGGGAATCGAACCTCTGCCATCGTTACGGATACTTCTGCACTGGATGGATAGATACTAAACCATATGTAGGTTGCAACTTAAAACACTTTTGGAGGTTGTTTTAATACAGGGTTTTGTGTAGCTTTTTCTCATGCTCCTGAAGCAGACAGTTATTTTGTTCTCTGCAATAAGGAAGGGTTTCCAAAGTTAGTTGTTTTTAGATTGCCGTGCTGGCTTTTTGATCAGTGGGAGTACACGCAGGACTAAATGTGCACAACTAATGGTAGCACTGAGAAAAGGCTAGAGCATAACAATATCTGCATGATTACATGAATAAACACTCCCAGTCCTTGTTAGCAGGTATGTCAGAGTGATGCAGGACTCGACTCATTTGAGCAACACAGACGTGCCAATTGAATAGGACTGCACTGGAGTCAGAGTAGTTGCTATTTGGAACAAATTGTACTCTGTACTTAGAAGGTGAGATGCTGCGTTACACCCCAGGTAATGAGGGAAAGATATGGCCAGGCTATTGTTTAACATGTCCCAGGAGTATTTAAACAGGAAGACTAGAGGAAGCTTTCCCCATCAGCCAAAAAGTAGGGGGTAGAAAGAAAGAGATCAAAGTGTCTCACTGGCTCATTTTGAAGACTGTGAATTAGCTCTGAGCAAGGTGTTAATTAAAAAATGACCCAGAAGAAAGTTTCAGGATTTGCGTTTTGCAACAAAACTTGACTTGAGTGATTTGAGAAGTTTATTGCAGGTTAAGAGAATTTTCCTCTAAGCCTGGCTTGGTGCGCGTTTCAAATAAACGATGCAAAACAGCTATCAGCAAGGATCAATGCATTTGCCACATCAAAACTGTGCTGTGTGATTTACGTTACCTGGGACTGACAGGAGCCTGATTTATCAGAGTAGCCCAGACATAAAAGCCTCCTTCCGGAGTTCCGTTTATAATTTTTCTAAACCATTTATTGAGAGTATTTTTGTACCTTTTGTCCCTGTCACACTGTCTTTTAAGAACATAAAAAGTGAAAGACTGAACAGTCAGGATTCAGGGGAAGTTTTAAGATCCAGTGGGTCTTAATTTGATCTCCCGTGCGCTGTTGCTGCTTTGTGATTTATTTTTTTTAGTGATTTGTCTATTGAGTAACTTGCTGTTCTCAGCTGTGTTGGTATGAATAGAGACGTACTTCAAGAAAGCTTGAGTTTCATCACTCTTATTTGAAACCCAAGGCAATTTCATTACAAAGACAGTACTTTACCTATTCTGAAGGAGTCACTTAAAAAAATAAAAATAAAAAAAATATACTGGTAGTGATGTGGGATGGCAGGAGGGATGTCTGATTTGCATTGCAGGTTTCCTGAGAGGTGCTGAAGAAGTCGTTCAGTTTCACCGGGCTGTTGTTCTCTGCACAAACAACCCTTTTCTCCTGTGTATCTGAATTCTGAAGCCACAAGGAATTAGGTGAAAAGAGAAGCAGGGAGCCACTGTGCACTGCTTTTTCTTGGTTTGAGAAATTAATAATAAAGCACTTTGAATTTTTTAGCGTGCTACAGTAAATATATTGAAAAAGACTAGACATTAAGTATTGCACTTAATTGATATGGTTGTGCTTTTTTTCTGTTGTTTCTACAGTGTATCCATGCTGGCTCTCACAGGAGGCACCCCTTTTCCATTAGCTGAATTTTAACTAGTAGAGCTTCCCAACACTGTGGGAGATTTATGATCTCATCTCTCTTCCAGTGTCTCTATAATTAAGCAAACCTAAGGGTAAGATTTAGTCAAATGAAGCTGAAATTAAACTCATTCTGCATGTTCTGAAAGACTCCAAACTTTATTGAAGCCAGGATATTGAATGTAAACGTTCTGCATTTTAGCCTGCTTTATTCTTCCTTTAAGAGTGATGGAAAGAAATAATTTTTCAGCATTTCTGATAAGTAACAGATCCATAGCAGTACAAAAAAACAGTTCCTCCATACATGAAGCCTTGTTTGTATATGTTGTTTAGGATCTAGAGATGCTATTGCATCTTTCAATCTAATGGTATGCTTTTTGGAGCATGGCATTCATGCATGCTGCTATAAAAGACTATGGTATCAAGCACTGGCTTGACCTCAGAGTTTGTAATCTCTCACGTGCTTTATTGCTTCAGTTTGAAGTGATTCTAGAGCTTCTGCTCTACGCCTGTTGATTTTACAGCGCAAGTTGGAGTCCTTTTTCCCTCTACTTCGACATGTAAAGTGGTTGCTGTTATTTCCTGTTTCATTGTTGGTAGGATAACAATACTCCCTGGTGCAAGAGTAGATCATACCGGTGTGATTGGCTAAAAATGTTTGCATTTTAGCAAACAAATAAATTGGGATTGTTTGTTCTTCTGTGAAATAAGAGGTGAAAAGCAATACTTCTGCGAAGTGTTCTGAGATCTGCAAATAACAATTTTTCATGTACATTTCACATCGTATTTCTAACCGTATGTGTAAGAAACCTAGGTAACTCAGATTTAAGTACAGGATTGCTGTAGATAGGAGAATAAAGAAGCCCACATTTCATTAAGTCAGACAATACAACTTCTGGAGGAGGCTAATAAGTCCACCAATGCCTACAGTGCAATGTGACTCACCATGCGTTGGAGAAGAATGTTTTAAAGTGCTGATAGGTGACAAAGTTTTGAGGCATCAAATGGGGAGAGTTAACAGGAAAATTATGGCTGAACTTCTCAGGGTAGCCACGGTGGAGTTGATGTTCCCACTGTAATTACAAGATACAATGCAAGTTCTCTGAGTAGCCTCGAAAGTCTCAGTTCCTAAGTGTATGTATTCCCTTCTCAAGCATCATTTTATTTATATTGCTTTTATTTTACCCTTTCTCCATTGCAGTGGTGCTGAGAGGCTATGAAATGATTATTAGAGTCTAGAAATTTTAAGGCAGTACCATTTCAGCATGATGCGAAGTCCAGAATCTTAGCAGTAACTTGCTAGCAGAAATCACATTGCCTTTGGCAATCTTTACTACAGTGCTTATTTTTAAATATTTTCTACAAAAGTAAACTACTGATTATCATGCTTATCCCAGTACTGATGTGCTACCCTTCTGAGATGTGACTCTCACTGTAACGGCAACCAGAGAGGCTTTTTTCTCTTCTTAGGAAGAATTTGCTATGACACTTAGGTCTGAAACCACATGGAGATTTTGATTTGACTTTTATTTAAGGAAGGTTCTGTGCATAAAAACAAGGGTTTTCAGACAACCCAAGTCCCTCACAAACTTGGGATAACTGATTTCTGGACACACGAGGCAGACTTGGCTCAGTGTGCATGGTCTGACAGCTTTGAATAAACACTGGCTTCAGAGCTCCCTGTTAGGCAGGAGTCCTTCCATTTAATTTGATAGAGGTGCAGAGGGAGAGGGGAGCAGTCTCCGCCTGCAAAGTGAAATTGCAGTGAATGACAAGTGCCCGGAGTGAGGTACTTGCTTCAGCTTTAGATTCAAGTTCCATGGGGACTTCATTCTATGTGTTTCTGTACAAAAGACAATAATTTTCTACAACAAAAGCAGCATCTATGAGCTATTTCAGCCTATCTGTTTCAAGGGAAAATAGAAAGTGAGAAAAGACATCAGCATATTTCAGTTAGCACAGGAGCTGCGTGTAATACAGCGGTGTCTCCGACTCAGGTGGGAGTTAGTTGCTGAAGTATAAAAACAGCAAAAAAGACAAATAATATAAGTTATGGTTATTACTTAATAACGTTACCATCTATATATCAAAATTATGAAAGAGGCTGGAGACAAGACAATACGGACCTGAAAACTCCTTCAGCTCCACGGGTTATTGTAATACGGAAGCAGCTGCTAAAGGAAGGGCTGGTGTTGGAGTTCAGTGCTGGCATTTGTCTGTGCCTGAAACTTACAGCGTGCCTGGATTGATCTGCTAGCGTTAGATTGGGCTAACTGTAACGTCATTACTTCAGAAACTGAGAGAGCTATTGCATCAGTTTTTGTATTGTCTTGTTCTCCAGCAGTGTATGACTGCAATGTGTGGATTAGAGGTACGTGCTATTGGAACTTAAACATAGAAAGATTTATTTTATAGAGTATAGGCAAGCAAACTCTGCAGTGAGGAGCTGCAGCTTTCTCCGGTGGGTCATCTTGCCTTTGTATACCCACAGGATCCTGTTGGTGGGTGGCTGACTTTTGGATTAGCATGCTAGCCAGTAGTCCTGGGGATGCGTGGTGGTGGTGGTGCAGTGGTGCCTTTTTCACCCTCCTGCTCGTCCAGGGCCCTGGGAGCTCTGAGGTGGGCTCATGCATGCAAGAGCAGAGGGGCGCAGCAGCATCCCTTGCAGTAATGCCCTGTCCCTGCTCCCACCATGGCTTCTCATAACCTCCTTTGCAAGCTCTCTGGGGGAAAGGGAGAATTTCTGTGTTAGTTTAAATTCGGTATTGTGAATGCCACAGTTGGAAAAACCCTGTTAACAGGTAACAGCTGCAGACGCTCACAGTACTGACCTGAATGGAAATTAAATTAATGTAAACGTGATGTTTCCAGGATTATATTAAAATGACATTTTAACTTCCTGCACGTTTTTTTTCAGTTGCTTATTGCCCAAGCAACTTCATTATTCTGCAGTGCTGTATCAGAAACTTCCCTCAGGTGAGGTTCCTTGGAGTGATGGGCTCAAGGTGGCCGCCTTGGGATGCAGCACAGAGGTGGGCAGCGTGGCAATTAGCAGAAGGGTATTTGCCGTATTTCGAGTAACACTGTTCCAGCTTTCCCCCCTTGTGAGGGTACAGGTAGAAAATAGCCTGGGTATTGACCCGCTGCTGCTTTCTGAAAGCCATGACAAACTGAAATGGACACCCTGATCATATAGGTAAGGAAAGCAATTTCTCATGTAAGGGAAACACCATAAATGATTCATAGTACCCATATTTCTCATGCTTATTTCCTGTGGGTGTAGAGAAGCAGGGATTAGAAATGGCAATGCTTACTGCTCCTAAGGGGTTTGCCTGGAGGTGATTTTACTTTTAAGCTTTACAATTAACTCTCCAGATGCCAGTCCCAAAAGCTGAAGTCTGGAAACCCTCCATGAGCTTCAAATATGCAAGAAAAGAAAAGTACAAGAGTTGGGAATTAAACACAAAGTGCAAGTATTTTGGAAAGTGTAGGGTGTTCAAAAAGTAGAGGGGTTGCAGCACCAGCATGCACTGAGCTGCTGCAAGTGCAGGAGCAAGCGTTACGTAGGGCATGAGAGAGGACTGTAAAAATGGGAGTGGTTGCTGGTATTCAGCAGAACTTCTCCAGATGATGTTTTGCTTCTGGAGGTGATGGGGTCTATTATGGTCCTTTGGGGTTAGGGTCTTCTGATGTGTGACAGCTCGTGGAGAGGAACAGGCAGGCAGATTTCCAGGGCTAGCATCCAGCATCCCCCACTGGGTGACCCTATGCAAAGCCTGTGGGGTGAGGTTTTTTTGGTTTTGTTTTTGAAATTTGTCTCTCAATCCTGTTTTCAAAATAAAATCAATCTCTGTCACCTGGAGGTGAAATCCAGTACTGGTCTGTGAAACAGCTACCCTACTTTCAACACTTTGTGATGGTCTCCCTGGGGTGACATGAGCTGATCCACTAACTTTGCTGTGAAGGAATTTGCTCAATACCCAAGTTCCTGTTTGCCATACCTATCTGCAGGATCAGGGCCAGCAGGCAAATGGTTTTTCACTATTTACATCAGACCAGAAATTTTAAATGAGTTTTCCTAGTATTATGTACAGTCTGTGACACAAATAACATTTAAGCCCTAGTCTCCTGAGCCCCAGTCAGGCACTTTAGCCATAGGATGAATCCTATTTCTTTGTAGCACCAGTGTGGTTTAAATGCAAAGCAATACACGTGGGGATGGGTGGAAACTCTGTCTTTAATTTTAATGGAGATTTATGTGGTATAATATAGCTGATATTGGACTCTCTCCTGAGGGAGAGGAGATATTGCCAGGAATAAAAATGTGCAGGAAGAAGATCATAGATTCTATCAGTGAGCAATTAGGAGCTTTGCAGACTCTATGTTATGCCTGTATATCTACATGAGCAGTATGTGATATACTAGATATACTGCACAGACTCCATAATCTCTGAAGTTGAGTGCTGCAACCCAGTGTTCACTTAATTTCCTTTTAATTTTGATTTTCACTTAAAAGAAAAAAAAAAAGCGCATCATATAAAGAAAGTATCATAATACGCGCTTGTTTTTGTCAGGGAATTTGACACTTGTAATCAAAACCTTTTTCAAAGCATCTTTCCTCCCCATCATTCTGTGTACCAGCACTAGAAAGCCTGCTGTTTTTTTTCCAGTATTATGTTTTGTGAAGACTTCTTCACAGAGAGGTTTCAGTTTGTGCAGGATGTATATTTAGCAATCAATAGCTGTCATTTGCTGTTTAGAATAGCTTTGGTAATGTCTTAAATCTGTCCAACTAGCTGTCATTAAATATTTTTTATTGTGCTAGGAAAACAAAATAATTGCTATAATTCTCCATAAAACCCTTAATAGTCCCAAGGGTTAGGTTATAATGCAGCTTGATGGTGTGCATGTACTCATGCACAATGGAGTCCCAGTGAAGATGTTACACAAATGCCTTTTTTTTTTTTTTTTTTTTTTTTTATACAGTAAGAAGCCCTAACTTCTCGTGTCTGCTTTTCAGAAAGTACTTCGCTGGCTCTGGACAGTTCTGTACCTTTCAGGAATAGGTCAGGTTCAGGCAGGCCTGAGGTGTCCATATGTTTAAATCTCTGTTAAAGCAGATTAGGTTGCTTTTAATGTTTAATTTAAATTTTTGTTGCTGAGCAGCTGCTGAGCTGCTCAGCAATGGTTGCACATCACTAAGTATCAATGTACTGCAAAATGAAAGATTATGTATGTTTATAAGCTGCCCTGGTTATATCTGCTGCAAAGGCACTGTGGTATTGGAAAACCCATCTCAAAGCAAAGCTTCTCCTATTACTATTACAATTTGTGGCAGAACGGCCTTTTTTCAGCAAATTAATTATTATCAGGATGAACCGTGCTGCTTTTACTGTATTTTTAGGAAGTGCAGACTTTAAGTATGACTTCAAAATAAAACAAAACTACAGAGGATTTACCAATGTGAAATTATTGTATTTATTTTTTTTTTTTTCAAGATTCTGCTATACTGTGGTGTTTTCCTCAGGGAAAAAGGACAAAAAATAAGACCAATCTCTAAACATTTGGTTTTATTATCAAAAGTGATTATTAACTCATTAGTGTTTAATAGTTCACCAATATGGTGATTTCCAAGATTGAGATTATTGCTTAAATGACAAGGGAAATGCTGCAGTATCTCCTGTATATATGAGTATGCGATGCCCTCGTTTGTCTGTTCCAGAAGCTGAAGACAGCTCTCAATGACACCATTGTGTGTTGCCCTTCAAGGGAAATAAATCTGAGCATGCTTGAGACACCTACATGTTGACAATTCATTTTTACATTTACATTTAATGAATACGTTTCTGGGTGAGATTCCTGTTCTAGCAAAACTTGTCCTAGGATCTTTAATAATTACAAATAGATGAGATACATCTTTGAAATTTCATCCATCTCCTTTAGGAGAGGTGTAACATTTTTCTAAGCCTGGGTAAACAGTTGTTGTATTTCATGTCAAACTTGATGTCAGTGTAAAACTACAGCTAACGAGCTATTTGTTGTGCTCTAGATTTCAGTAGCTGCATGGCACTGTTTCACATGATACTTGGATTGCTTGATTTAGGAGATACCTAACAGCTTCTCTGTCTGGGGCTTCCCTCAGCATGCGAAAGTCCTTGTGTGAAATAGGTCATGGCACAGCATTGAGTGACCTTTTACCACAGCAGTGCTGGAGCAGAAGCTCTTGGCAAGGGAAAGTAGACATAGAGAGTTGGACACAGAAACTTAAAGCAAAATATTTCAGGAAAACCACGCTGTTAGGTTTTCCCTCTTCTCTCATTAATGCCTCTGTTGTTCATGCACCGTGTGTTCAACATCCCATGTGTAGAGCTGCCTAGAGCAAATAGTCCCACCAGAGTTGGGTGGGGAAGGCTGATCCCCTTCAGAGGGTGTTCAACTTTCTTTTTGGTTGATATGTTCTCCACAGTATCTTCATTCCGTATTAAAAAAAAAAAAAAGAAAAAAGTTCTGTACATATTATATTCAAGTGATTTGATCTGATGTAGAAATGCTGAATGAAGCCAGGTGTCCCCTGGAGTCTGTTTTCAACTTCACAGACCTTGATCTTAAAAAGACTTAACTTCACATGCTGTGCTGGTACTTAAGTATAAATAATCCTGTTGATTTACTGTGCTTATATACATGCTTAGTGTTGGGAAAACTAGGACACTAATAATAATGTGTGCTTAGGGTGGGTTTTAATCACAGAGCTGTATCTACATACTGTAAGATAATTTTGCCAAAATCACAACACGTGAGCAGAGGAGAATGCGTATTTCTTTTTTCCTTGTAGCTATTGCCAAGCACAAATATAATTTGTGCACATTTATTTTGTTTAATGATGTTCTCTCACTTCCTTGCTGCTTGATTTTAAATGGCTTTGCCTTACAGTTAAGAGAGGCTGGTGCATTGCACTGAGAACTGCTCTCATGGCGAGTCATCTGCAAACACGGGTAACAAAGACATGAAGCTAAGGATTAGGTTGTTGTATGCAAATATGTGAAACTGCTGTGGCCTATCTTCAATTGCTAGGTATTTCTGCCTTCCCATACAGGTTATCTGTGGTCATTAAGAAACCGCATGAGAAATTTTTTGAATAGGTAGGCTGACAACAGAACTGACTACAAAGAAGCCCAGGTGTTCCCAATTGCACCTTGCTGGCACTGCCACGTACAGAGCTAATAGAAATGTCAGTCATGGTAGCTGGCAGGATAGATTGTATTTAGGGAAATCAGGATTTCCAAAGTCTGTTGCTTTTTTAAACTCGTCCTGCATTCAAATTTACTGAACAAATCTCGCATTTAAAAACAATAACGTATTGTGCAAGGATATTGTCATTTCTTTAGAACCCAACCTTGCTGTGGGGATGTGGGTGGATGCCAAAATGGCCCATGACAGTCCAGCTGTAGGGTGGGTATTCGGTGTGATGCCTCTGCTCCAGGATCAAAGATCTCCCTTTTCTGTTCCGTGTTTCAGATCTAGATGGCAGAGTACAATTCTAATTCATGAGAGAGTGGTGATTTTTTGCTGGTTTTCCTTGATTGGGGATCTGGCTTTTAGTCCAACTGGAAAGAAGCCTGATTTATGATTTTTGTCTTTTTGATTTAGACCCAGGAGAGCAGATCTTTCCAGATCAGTTGCCTTGTTGAGATTTGTCCTTAGTTAGACTAAAATGTCACTTGCTGGAGTTGTGAGATTTCAGTGGAATCTAAAACAACTGTAGTGAATGACTTGGCTGTGTCAAACCTGTCTAAAACCTCGTTGAATCTGTCTGGGTCTGATTCTGGATTCCAGTGCTGTGTTTACAGCCTTTGTCTAATTACATTTTAAGGGCATAAACAATTCAAGGGGAAATACACAGCTAGGGGAAAAGATATCTAAGCAATATGCTCCTCAGTAATGAAATTCAATGGAGTATTGCTGGCAAAGGGTTTTATTTTAAAATATATTTGCCGTGTTTAACTGCACTTATTTAGCTTTTCAATATCTTATCCTAGCCAGCATTTTACTACTTTTTTTTCAGTGTTATATCTGTGTTTACAGGAAAAATCACAACTTGTCCATTCTTCAGTTGAATAATCCATTGGAATTGCAAATGCTGTTCAAATGATCTAGCTGAATCTCCAGATGTTCCTCTAATTGCATCCAGAAAAACTATATTCAGTTGCATATAAATCTCAAAGTTCATTTGAGAAGCATGGGCAATTTATTAATCCACCTGAATTGTTTCTTCCAACCCTGAATTTAGTCTGATGAAAATTTAGTTCTTTTAAATGTACCTTTATTTTTGTCCTCTAGGAAAACAAATATTTGTTTGCATAGAAAAGCCGCACTTAGCTGTGGTAAATAGCTTCTTTGAATCACGGACAGAAGCTTTATGGGACTCCTTGTGATTCCACAGGAGTCTTATTTTCATTTACTGCCCTACTAATCATAAAAAGTTGGCAGTCACTGGAAAGCAAAGTGACTAATGTCATCTCACTGTTCTTCACACCACGACAAGAAGCATATTCCTTTGATCCAAATTGCCATTAGAATTGCTGTTCGGATAATAACAGTGGGAGATTTAGCTTAGATAGTAGGAAAAGCCGCCATCTCTAAGGACGCATGAGGACTTGCACAAATAACGCGGAGAGCTTGTTATATCTCTTGTGCTGAAGGTTTTAAAAAGAGGTTAGACAAATATTTGAGAAAAGGGTATAGTTGACCTTGTCTTGTGTCAGCAGCGATTGCCAGGATGACTTCTGGGCACTCAGAGGCTCCAGCTCTCCATGTGCATGATCGTGTGCTGGCTGTGACATGGGCTGGAGTCTGGGAGCTAACACGAGCCATTGGGTTCACCAAGTGCCCTGGGATTGGGAACAGACCTGCTGCATTTGTGGACAGTTTGAGGTCGTTCCCTCTGTAGGAACCAGAACACATGAGCTTTCTCAGGGGCTGGTACCCAGGTATCTGTGCCACTGCTGCCCTGCAGGATGTGCTGCCAGTCTGTAACCACACCAGGACTGGGAAATGAGAGCGCAGTGCTATGACAGAGGCCCTGCTATGCTCCTGGCTGTGGGACAAGGTGTTCTCAAACTGGGGGCACCACACTTCGCAGTCATTGAAACTTGAATTTCCAGAAGCCACTGACAAACTTTTAACGTGCTTCTTCCACTTTTAGAACAGAATTATTTTTGCCTTGCCTGTTTTATATTGGCTACTTGTACTTGCATATGGAAACTTCAGCTTAATTCACTTGTCCTGAAGAGAAGCATAAAAGCCTTTGCATCAGGAGGCTGGATTTAAAGTGTACTCCAATCTCAAAATACTTTTATTTTTTATGCGTAAGGGTAACTGTGATATGCATTCAGCAAAAATGTTGCCGTTTCAGTTACATCCAGAGATTAAAACACTGATAAGAGTCACAGATGTGACAATTATTTCCCCCTACTTTCTGGTTTAACATAAGCATTGGTTATTGAGAATTAATGGTGTCAGAAGTGGTACTTTCAGGGAAAATAACTTTTAGGTTAGGTAATACATTATCTGCTGATTTATTTCTCTTGAGGAAAAAATAACTCAGAGCACTATTTTGAGAGGCAGAAATAAAACTAAAGCTATCAGATTCCCATCTGAAATGACCACCTCTGCATTTTGTTGCTTAATACAGGCAGAGGAAACTAATTACAGACCTGTGTTCAGAGAGAGCACTTCAGCCCATGTAAACCCAAAGTGCTCAGACAAGGTTTTTAAATAGGACTCCAGGAGCTGATGAAAGCATACAGGTGTGTAATGAAGGCTACAGAGCCATAGAGCAGCTTTAGAAAGAGCGAGCTGCTGAGCTCCCAATCAAATATGTAAATGTATGTGTCAAAAATAACCTCTCCCCATTATGTTAGCCCAGGCAGGTGTACAGGCGAGAGTCTGGGAGGTCCTGAGATGGCTGCCTCTGTATAGAAAGGGAGAGCATTAGGCTTTCTTAGGATATTGAAAGAAATGAGGAGATGCATATTTAATCATGCAATTTAAAGTCATTGCAGTGATTTTTTTAAGAGCTTATCTCTAAATATTACCCTTATTTCTGAAACATTCTTATCACGAGATACTACAGGTGATGTTGTGTCAAATCCATTTTTACTGCACACCATGTATATACTTTGGTTAGTAATTTGCAACAATGGAGGTGGGATTTCAAGCTACTTTCAATAAAATCTGCTCTTGGACATCTTGCTGCTGGCCCATTTTTCCTCATTCCAAAAGGTTTGTTTAAAAAAAAAAAAAAAAAAAAAGGAAATAATGAAATACCAGCTAAAAGGGCTGCATTTAAATCAGCCTATATTTAGCGCTGTTAAGTTTTAGAATGGTATCAGAAAAGCAAAGACGGGTGCCTACTGACACTTTGTTTGACAGAGAAATGGGGGGAAAAAGTTCTGTGCTGGTAGGAGATGGTATCAGTCACTGGGGCCTGTGGATGTAAAAAGGATGGATGAGAGAACCAACCCCAGTGTGATTTTTGGGTCCTTATTTCAGCTACCAGCACAGGGACATGATAGGGAACGTGGTGGCTAACATGAGGGTAGTCACAAGAAACTGCTTTTTAGTCATACGTGGTGTGACCTATTGAGTTAGCAAGGAGAAACAAGCAACAAGACCCCACAAGCCCACAGCAGTGAGAGATGGGGAATGGAAGCAGCTTTGGGGAGTGAGTGTGGACGAAGGATTTTTGCTTATATTTGAAAACTTGTATTGCATCAATACAAATCCATCTTCATTAGTATTATCAGCCTGGGAGATAATTTATGTTTAAGGTTTTCCCCATAATTTACTTAGAACTAATAGAAAGTAGTGGTTGTGCTATAAAGGGGCTTGCAGTAAATGATGATCAGCCAGGATTTGCTTTGGACTTGGGCTGGGGTCAGGCTTGTGCCCTTTCACAGGCTGTGTTTGCTCCACTAGGTGGGCAGCAGCCTGCAGTTTCTGGCCGTCACCTGCAGGGCTGAGCGATGTGCCACCAGACCCGGCGTGCTGGGGTGGGGGCTTCTAGAAATCCCAGATAAATGACCCCTGGAGGTGCATACAGAGTGCCCTCACAGTGGGAGTATTCCCCTTGAATCCTGCTCAACTTCAGCCTAACAGAGGCCGATCTGTTGGATCTGCCTCTGCGGTGGCACGCAGTGTAGCTGTGCCCATGCAAAGCACTGTGCGTTCCCCCCCGCTTTGACATTCTCACAAGGTAATATCACTGTTGCGATACATCTCCTATTTTTGGTTCAATTATCAGATCTTTGGCTCACAGTCTGCAGACATTGATTGTAGTTTTTAATAAGTGTAATCTTAGTAGCTTAGACGGTATGAGCTGCTAGGGAAGTGGGGGGTAATTCATCCTGCAGTCAGAAAGGAACTAGATGTTCCCTATGGCCAGTTTGAGCTCTTTCTGGCAAATGTGCAAGGTCTCATTGCTCCCCGTACACGAGGCCAGACAGATGGCCGGTGCAAACGGGCACCTCTGCACAACTTCCCAGCACTGTGATCATCACAGTCCTGCCCAGCTGCATCCCTGGGCGTCCCCGTTTGAAGAAAGGGGCAACTGCACACCAGCGTGCATCCCGTGCTCTGGCTCTACAGGAAGAGGACAAAACTGCTCTCTTCATTTTTACCACAGCAGTTGGGGGCTTTATTTTCCTTAACAGCAACCATTTCAAAGAATCCTTCTCCATAGTCCCCTTGACATGAGTTTTGTGTCCCTTCTAATTAGTGATCATGTTAAATAGCAATGAATGTGATCCATTACGTATTGCCATTACTCTGTTATCACAAATACATCATTGTAATCTATATTATGTTATCAGTCATGCAATAGATATGTTTCAAAAGGTAATGTGTTACTGTACTGGTACCAGTTTGAAACCAAAACTTGGCTGATATCTAAATTTCTAACCAAGCAACATGTTAATGTATTTTCCCTATGCTCCTCATTACTTGGCAAGATTCAAGGTCTGAATTCTATCATGTATTTTGGTATTACTTGGCACGTGCTGTTTCAGAGCAAAAGAGTCCAATGTTTTAAATAAGGTAACCAAACACAGGTTTGTAGGTTAACCTAAGAATAGGATTAGGGCTAACTGTACTTTGGTGTGTTTTTTCAAGAATGCTATATGATGTAGCTTTGTTTGCCTTACTCCATTGAAAAAAACTGTTTAGTAGGAAAGCTTTATCTGACAGTTGTCTGTCCTGAAATTTCTTCGAAATGTTCTTTCATTCTTCTCCATCCTACCCTGTATTTCTTCTTACAATAGAAGTGTAGGGGAATAGGACGAGCCAGGAAATAAGATATTTTTCAAGAACATTACGAGTTATTCGTGAAACTCAAAATCATTTGTTTCCAAACTAAGCACAAAATGTTATGGTAAAAAGAAAAAAATAACCTTGTTGCCTTGTTTGGAGGGATTAAGCAGAGCTAAGGTACGTATGCACTTCTCCTTTGCATGAGAATGCATTGTATGTATTTTGAATAAAACACTTTCTGTTGGAAGTGTAGGACATCTAGAATCTGTTCTGTCCACTTCTACCCCTTCAAAGATAGTGGCTTGACCTTACAGCCTGGGTCTGCCAGTATCTGCCCCCGTACAGTGCTTACCCTGAATTTGGGGATTTAGTTTTCCCTTAAACAGCTTGCACAGTGCAGCCACTGCAGATGTGTTTTGAGCAAAAGAAAGAAGCTGGACAAATTCTTTGATGTCTCCCTGCACTGTTATGATTCTTGACAGAACAACTATTTATCAGCAAATGAATTCCTAAAGGAAAGACAGCATATTGGATTTCTCTGCATTTTATCTTTCCTGGAATATAGCAGAATCATCAGTATATGCACCAGTGGAGAGCAGGGAGGCACTTACTGAACTCAGAGCTGACTTGCTCCAAAACCCCATGTTGTTATAATTACAAGGTTTAAAAATTTTTAAAGTCGAAATACTTATTCTTTTTTCCCAGAGAAGCCGATGAAGTGATGTGCTCTATTGCATGTTGAAGATGCTCTAATATACCCAAAGGAATAGGCCCTTCCGCAGTTTCTGGAATTTAAGAAACGTGTTAAAAAAAAAATAAATAAATAAATAAAAATTGGTACACCCTACTTTATACTCTTAGGAGTAAGAAAAGAAAAAATCCTGTCTAAGACACTGTTTTCATTTGAGATGTAAATGACAGGCTCTTCTCAATAGATCCTGCAGCTGCGAAATTGATGGTTGCTCCATGTGTGCTAATAGGAGGCTTCAAGGGCATCAGTCATTTCAGAAAACTTTCTCATCGCATGGTAAGGAAACTTGTTCAGGAATAAAGTGCTCGCCTAGCTTTCAGGCTTTCCATATGGACACATCTTTATTTGTGAATATGTTTCCCTTCTTTGCTCCGTGGGCAGAGCAGTTCAGTTGCACACATGCTAGAGCCATGTCTCGGTGTGTCTGGATACGTGACACCAGTCGACAGGCTAGCTGTCTTCAGCCACCCAAATTAAAGAAATGCCTGAAAGCTGCCAGAGCATCTTGCTTTACTAGTTGATCCTATCTAGGGCAGGAGGAGTGAATTAGATAACCTTTAGAGACCCTTCCTGCTCTGTTTTTCTTACCTGCTCCAAGATAAAGGCTTTCACATAGGAAATTGGGCAATCAGCATCGTGGTTCAAAAAAAAAAAACAAACGCTAACACAAAATAATGATGAAATCCGTTCTCACTTTCATGAAAAAACTTTGGAACCTGTTTGGCCTGAGCCCTAGAAGTAGCTCTCACTGGCCATTTCAGTGCACAGAAAATTACTAAACTGCGGAGAATTGTGCCTCACGGTATTTAAGCTGGGAATTTTATACAGAATTGTTTTGCTACAGGAGGTGAGAGGTTGCATAGTAGTCCTTCACCTTCTGGAGACTTCTTTTTCTCGCTGTTTTGATTTTTCTCTCTTCTTTAAAATATATATGGTTATGATGAAGTAGAAAGAAAGGTAACATGGGAGAAAAGTATATTGCAAACTCTTAATCTGCACTCGAGGAATGTCTTGCCAACCTCAGGAAAATCTGAACTGTTTTCTGTCCTGATCTCTTGACTTCTTGATGCAAATTCCTCCCAATTAGATTTCTTTAGAAAACCTCTTATAGCTTCTTTCAGTGGTATTCAGTAACACTGAAAAAATCTAACGTGTTATGCATGAGGTGCCTTTTAAAAAGTTTTAAGAAGTGAGTTTTGCATTGTTGTGTGTTGCGTTGTGTTGTTTTCTTTTTTTAACACCAAAAACATTAGGACATCGTGCCAAAAAAATCTCATCAGCTTTAAAGACAGGAATTTTAATCTGGCTTTGTGGGTTTGCTTATCTACTTCCTCAGTCTAGCTCTTGTTTTATAAATTGCTAATTTATGGCTTTTCTTAGTATCTTTATTGGATTTCGTTGCAGAACCATGGCTCTGCCAGCAACGTGTCTGTGTGCCTCAAAGAGAGGAGCCCCAGTACTCCGAGCAGCTGTTGACAAATTATTTACTGCTGAAGCTCCCATGTTGTTCGGTGCAAGCAAAGGAGTACTCTTTGCATGCTCCCTGCTCTATAATTGTTGGTTTTAGTGCTCTGTGTCTGTGGCCAAATTGCTGCCTGAGGTGTCAGAAAATCAAATGTCTCTCTATTGTTTATCTGCAGTGCACAGCTAGAAAGCCCTAACTGATGTGCGTTCAACCTCTGTGCTGTCGATTCCAAAGACGATAGCATCCTTAAAAGAACAAAGCTGAATAAAATGGGAGCCCAGAGTTTGCATGTGACCTCGTTTTGGGGCAGCAAACACCTCAGTTCAAGGAGGCTGCAGAGGCCTGGAAGTGGTGTTTCCAGGTATCAGCTTAAAAATCACGTAGGAAGTAGAGGTGAGCACACTAAAAAAGCTTTGTGATCCTGTGCCAGTCAGATTTGTTCTTTGGGGAACTAATTCTTCAGTCTTATGTAGTGGACGGCTGCAGGGACTGCACTGAGGAGAAACCTTCGGATACGGCTGTAGTGAGATTGGGTGAGATGCTGGGTGTCAGCCGCTGAAATATGGCTGAGGTGAAAAACATTTCCAAGACACTGGAATGATGACAGTTTGTACATTTCCTGGGAAGGAAGGCTACCAGGAATTTAGGGTAAGGAAGGTTTGGAGTTTGAAAATCCATTTGCAGGTCTTACAGTGTCGACCCTCAGGAGAAAAAAAATCATAGTATGTATGTTTGGCTAGCTGTGATCCTGTGCATGTTTATAAGCTGAGGAGACAGCAATCAAAGTTCAAATGTTCCACAGAAATACCATGTCAAAACACTGTCAAGGAAAACAGAAGGACAAGGGAAATTTGTGACATTTTATGGTGCTGGCAAATGTAAAGTAGCTGGAAGGTTTAGAACAGGATTCTTACAGGGTGTAAATCTCTACTTCTAGTGGTGCTCAGACTCCACATGAGCAGAAATCTGGCCATCAGGTTTCTAAATCTCTGAATATAACCAAAACCAATGTTATCAAGAGCTCATGTTTAAAACCAAAAACACCAAAAAAGCAAAACGAAAGCGACCCAGAATCTGCAGGAGGCAAGGATAGGCTAGGTGGGACCAAGAAAAGCAAAGCAAATCTGAAGAGTGGAGTTAGCAGTGCTGAGTCATAATAAGACAGCAAAGGAGGAGAAGGCTGCTGGGGAGAAAATCCATTCCCTTCCTTCGCTATCTGTCAGGAAGATAAATCTTTCTCTCTGGGGTAGCGTTTCAGCCCTGTGCGCCCCACTCTATACTCATTAGAGGCACAAAGCCCCTGCTCGGTGCCAGAAGTTCAGCGCATCTCCTCCCTGTCCCCACAAGCAGTTGGCTCTGGGTTAGTGGCAGATCAGTACTTGGATATAAACAAGAGAGTCTGAAAGCATCAGCATGGATTACAAATTCAGGTGGTGTCCCCAAGGTTCAGCCCCATCTGGGGGTGCTCTGAGATGCAGGCTGCCTGCAGGGCTTGTGTACGAGTCTGCGTGCAGAGCTCATGCTCCCTGCCTGTGGTTTCTTCTCATGTCCTTCACTAATTTATATCAGCCTGCAGTTTGCATATATTTAATTCATTTACTATTTTTCATATACTTTCTGTAAGAAATACTTCCAGTTTTCCAGAATAGGAACTGTTGCTCTGGCAATAAGAGTGGGGAACCAGCATCAAAGCTCCTTTTACTGAGACTGCCTGATTTTTATTCTCTGCGAAACTGCAAATATAGATTTCAGGCATACTGTTGGATAGCTTTCCTAATGCTCGCTGCAGCTGCACAATATATTTGCAGTGGCTCTTGCACACGCTGATACATACTTACATCTATGATGTAAATGAATAAATGTATCTGTGGTCTGTGCAATTAAAAATGAATGGCCGTGCAAAAATGATAGCGGAGTTGTTTCCATATGATGGTGATACCCATAAAAACAGATCATTGCACAGTAAATGGTCTGTTTATAGATGCAGTTTTCTTTTTTTTTTTTTTTTTTTTCCCTTTAAAATGCCAGTTGGCTGAAGCACATTCCCACCTCTACCACCTGCTTGAGTTATTATTATGGGCTTTTTTCCTAATACCAAACTAACATTGAAATATAAATATATTCTTCATTCTTTGAAGTTCTGGCACTCACAGGCAGTGGTTATGTGTCTGTGTGGGTGTCTGTAGGTGGACATTGCTATGCAGCTGCTGAATTCACTCATTAAATTACTAGGAGGAAAGTCCTGGCTCCACCAAAGCAAGTGCATAATTTCTGTTACCTCAAAATTCATCCAACTGTCATTGTGCCTGAATAAATGAATAGTTGAGGCAGCTTTGACTAATCTCACTATTTTATTTTATTTTTTTTAGATTAATCTGTGTTGTCCACCATAGCAATACATTGTAATGCTCTAACAGGGAGTTAATACTGCTTTTTTTTTTTTTTTTTTTTTTTTCCAAGGAGTGAGATCTAACTGCAGCTGCAGCTGTTATGGCAAGCTAAGAAACTTGTCCAAGTACGTAGAGATTTTTGGGCAAGGGCTGAATCAACCATGAGGGCTGCCCAAAACCTGGGAAGGAATTATTCCTTAGAAAACACCATAAAGTATTGCCCACTGCTGGGATAGTCCAGGTTTATTAGGAACTTTTTTAGGATGCTAGGATGATCCAGGTATTAACTTAATAAGAATTTTTACAAAATATCAAAATAATTGGTTTAAATTGAATGTCACTTACTTGCTGCTCACAAGGAAGTTTTAGTTGAATAAGCACACAAAGAAACAAAGTTTTGGAGGGAAGCAACAATTGGTGGAGACTGGATATTCCCAGAGTTGATCTGTCCTTATTCAACAATGTTTGTTCAGTGTTTCATGACAAAGTTAACAGCAGCATTAGGTAGGGAAAGCCATCTATCTTGAAAAATACATTATGTTGCTGTTTAGCTGATTGACAGTCATAACCATTACCAGCTCTCATACTGAGGAATGTTGGGGATTCAAAGAAATACTCTCAGACAGGAGGCTGGACCCCAGAATGCAGTGAGGTGTGCACGAAAGCAGCGCTTTGAGCTCAGCCATTCGGCCAGCTCAATTTTTCTCATAATATGTGCTAATTTTGATGTGTACATGCTGATGCATGTAAATAGTCAGTGACTATATTATGCTAAAAATACTTTTTTGTTTTCTTTTCCTCTGTGCTCTGACGCTTTCTTTCTTATTTTTCTGTGTTTTGTCAATGCCTATGTTTGTTTTGTCAAATTTAGTAGCTCAAAGGATGGAACCGCTAGTGGATGACAACACAATAGGTTTCAGTTGTATTCAACGTTCCTCAATTGCCAGTGTCATTTCCAGCAGAAGAATCTCTTGAGCAACGTGAACTAGAAAATCATTTAATTGTATCAGCTTCACCTGTTAGAAAATGCATGCAGATTTGGCAGGGATAGGTCTTTAAGAATGTCAGGATGTTTACAGCAAACTTGAAGCAGACAAGCTGCTAGGTTCTTCTAGCTCATAGCAGTAAGCCTACTCTATAAAAGTAAAATGGGACTTTCAAGACCTGAACTGAAAACTTTCCGATTTCCTTACTATTGTTTGCCGTGTGTTGGTTTATCATACGTGTCTATGGATCCTTTAGAGGCTTCCTTGTTTGCACGAGCATACAGAACAGCACAGACTCAGCACACCAGCCCTGCCAGGCTGCACGTTCCACTGTCAGACTTCCCTGGGCCGGTAGCTGTCGTGCTACCACTGCCTGGGTACGCAGTCATTTGCAGGATGTGCTCAGTGGACGCATGCTAGCAAATAGTGATGTTGTTGCACTAACTGCCTTACAGAGAGTTTGGGTAACTCTGTTAGCATCACTGCAAGCATCAACCCCGTGACATCTGAGGGAAGGTGTCTGGTGCGAGATCAGGTTTTGGGTTGTTTGTTTGGAGCTGGAGCCCCCTTCTTCCCCCATTTGCTGTGGCACTGCATCGATATTTGTGCTTTTAACATGCCGTATGGGTGAGATGTTGTGGCGTAGCTATAAATGTTACAAAATAGGAAGTTCAGCATTGCAAATGAGACTAAACTGCCAGAGTAACACGCTCGTCACTGGGAAGATAAATCATGTCAGAAATTCCGACAAGTCTGTCTCCTTCCTGTAAGCAGAAATCTCTCAAGTGATCAGCATGGATTTCGAAAAACATAAAATGAGAATATTTTGCATTTTAAGTCTATTTTTCCATGTATTGACTTCTTATTTAAATTTGATTCTCAGGAATTGTCAGTGAATAGAAGATTCTGTTATTTAGACGTGAGCATTTATTAGGTACTTACCTAATTATTCAGAATTCTTACGACACCTCATCAAGAGGTGCTGAACCTCTTGTAGGCATATTTCCATTCAAGTTAGATAGTTCCTGCCTTTGTGGGAGGGGCTGAGGGGATGATGTCATGTTCTATTTGAGTTTGTTGCTGCTGGTGTGGTTTGTTTTTCTTTTTTTTTTTTTTTTTTTTACAATTTGTGCACAAATAGTGCATATTTTCTGCCTTTGCATATGGCCTTTGTAATTTCCTCCACTGTAGATCTTTCAGATTTTACAGCAGTAGAACTATGCCAACAACCCCAACATTATGAACTGGATCAAACCAGGAAGGGATGCTAAATCCCTTCACTGAGGGCAAAGAGTCATGATTTGAGTAAGAGGCCTTTGAATTTCTCATGCAAAGACCTGAAATTAGTTCGTAATTAAGCTGATGATTGTTTCTAGTGAAAATGTTATAATGGTATCACAAGGTTCTGTTTAAGATGAACTGTTTCATTTTTATGAGATAGGTAACTTTTCCTCCTGCTGTCATTTCACCATACTTTGATCCTTATCAGTGAATCAAAGGTCTGTTTTTTGGCAATAAGTTCAGATTTTTTTTTCTTTTTTTTTTTTTTTTTTTTTTCCCCCTCCCTGAAGCCTCTGAGAAGCAACATTAGAAGTTACCTTCTCTTGTTGTTTACATCAATGATATTTTTCTTTTCCGTAGCCAGGAAGTGGAAAATTGCAGAGTTCTTCCCATTTGGTGATTACATGGGATGCTTCAGACTGCCCAGTGGTTGGGCTGTTTCAGTTACAAGCCAGAAGTCCCTATGAATATACCAAAGGTCCACAAATGCTTGGATTTACCCACTGTATTTGTGACTTCTCTCAGCCCATTTTTATGTACGGTAGACTCTGACTTGCCAGCTGTTAGAAGAGCATATTGGTGTCAGAAATGGGAACAACTCCAATTCTCTCTCATTTGGGATATTATTTTGAGTTTAGCAAACAGCAAGGTATGGACTCCAAACAGCTGGGGAATGCCAGGGAGAACACGCGGCCCTGTCAGCTCAGGGCTCGGCTGGTGGCAGCACGAAGCCCCTCAGAGACGCACAGGCCTGAAGGTCCTGCTGGAGAGCCTCCGGGCCGGCCTTCTGCTTGGTGGGGATATTGCCACTGCTGCATCAGGTCAGCCTTGCCATTTCGTTGTCTTTAAAGCCTTCAGAGATGTCGTTTCCACAGCCTCTCCTCTAGGCCTTTCCGAGGGCCGTGGTGCCCTGTTGGTGAATGTTGTTTCCCCTGTACAGAAGGGCCAGCGCCATGTTAGGCCCTAAAAGCTGAGCTGTGAGTGTGAGGGATGTCCCTCTGAGGCAGAAATCTCACCCTTTGTGGCCTTTCCTACAGTCACCTCCTCAAGAAAGGGCTTTCCAAATCCTCTGCAGTTTCTGGGCAGAGGTTTAACCAGGTTTGTCAGGCAGAAGAGCACAACGTGAGCGCGGGTGGCTTTGCGCAGCAGGCCTCAATGAAAGCGCTGCTTAGTTAGTGCTGCTCTGCTGCTGACACGTTTTGTAGTGCTTTATAGAAGCTCACTGTAGAAAATCTTAAGACTTTTGTAGACCAGTACAGCAATGGTAAAGCAATATATTGTTTAGTAAACAGATTTTCATGCAGTCTGGTCCATACTATCAACACATTTCAGTTCAGCTTTCAAGGGTCCTTCTTTCTCTCTCTCTTTTTTTTTTTTTTTCCTTTTTAAGCCTAGGTATCTAATAGTGATGTCTGTGGTTATTTGTAAACAGATCTGCAAGCAGTTAGAAGGGTGACTTCACATACATAAGCACAGCACGCATTTTTGCTGGAAGTTTTATTCTCCAATAAGTAGCATCGACTTCCTGCTGTGGCAGATACAGACACAGAAGATAACCTCTTCCTAGCTTGGGCATTCAAAAGCTCTGCGATACAGACAGGACTAGTTTGACTTTTCCAGCTTTCAGACAGCGTGTTTGAAATGTCTGCAGCAAATACAGGGAAGCAGGACTTTGATACTGCAGGAATTGTGTGGTTAGGAACCCCAGAGAGGTCAAAACAGGAGTATCTATGGGCTGGATTGTGCTTGCTCCAGAATGTACAGACGGAATAGCTGCAAAGGCACATCGGGATGTGCGAAGTGGGAAGGTTGATTATTGCTGACAGTCCTGCTGTGCCAATTGTTCTAAGGGAAATCGGTCCTCCTGATGCAGCAGCTCTAAGTTGCACTTATAACAATATATCCTGAATTACCATATTATCTAACAACAGTTGCAGAAATGGGGAACCTGAACTTTAGGTTCAGTTGTGTTTAAAAGGGTGTCTCTAGAATAGACCCTTACTTGCAGCTTGTTTTCAAACAAGGTAATGATTAACCCAAATGTAGTTTTTTCATGTGGTGTATTGGTTGCCTGGAGCCAGCTGGGTTAAGGACAAAGCACTGCAGTGTGGAAGCACCATGTGTTAGCAGGCAGCGTCAGAGCTGCCTGGCCTCGGCTGTGCTAGAGCTGCTCCCGATGAAGGGAACTGGCTTCCAAACAAGCCTTTCACATCTTACGGACAGAGTGAAGTATTTGGACAAAAAAAGACTGCATTTGAAAGTGAATGTTTAATCATGGCTTGTCTTTAGCAGAATGCTCTTATTCATTTGCTAGCTCATTTGTTTATTCTCTAGCACATTTATTGGACTGCATTGCAAGGAATAATTGTGATCTGCTTCTGGTCTTTGACAGGGTCCTTTCTGTAATGTTTTATTTGGAAGGAGTTTCTGCAGCAAAGGTGTCAGGCAGCATCTGCTGTCAAGTATTACAATAATTGTCATCTCTGTAACATCTAAACCACTTAGTAGCAGCCTTGTTGGGTGAAGAACTTTCTACTTTGCTGTGTATGGGAGCAAGATAATCATTATTGTGTTTCAGAGCATGACAGGATTTTCTCCTAGTATCATGTATCTGTGAAGGATCTTCTCTTGGGTGCTACTTACATAAACTTACTTTGTATTTAAATTGTATTACCAGTGTGCTCAGTTAGGGGAAATAAATGAAACAATGCAGCATATTGCTCTGCTTTGTTCAATTTTAATTTTGACTAAACTATTCGGTTCGGCACTGCAAATAGTCCTTGGTCGCAAACAACCTGAAAGAATGTCTCTTGTGATCAAGTTAACAGCAGTAGTTTACATGTGGTCTCAAAGGAGCATCAACTTGACAGATACAATAATTCTGGGATTCAGACTTCTGTAGATAAATTCTGGAGGGAACTGAAAAATGAGAATCATAAGAACTTGTTTCTGAAGAGAAATCACAATGGAAATTCTTATATTCCTGTTAGAACTGGGAAATATGGGAAACCAGGCTGATGTTTCAGACTAGACTGGTTGCTTTGAATGCCTTAATCTGGGGAATCTTCGTGAAAGGAGTATCATTTCTTGAAATGTAGATTAATTCTTGGTATTTGTCTGGGTGGAACAATTTCCACCTTAGACCTTAAAGGGGAGCTTCTGTAAAGTTGTGCAAAGAACAGGGAAAATCTGTCTTCTGACGTTGACCTTATTGCAGGCTGTTCAGTAGCCAGCCTCTGTGCAACTCTGACTCGTTGCAGCTTACGTCTGGCAAGTACTGTGTTGACAAAGTTATAAATCATGTTGGTTTCCAAAATGTTTATCAGGACTATGATGTTATCTAAATGATGATTGTGAACAGCATCTGTCAACTTGCTGTCAGATTGTTCTAGAAATTCTAAAATTAGTGAAGGGCACCAGCTCTCGTGCTGTTACGAATTACAGTTGACTTGTATTTGGTTTACTTCTCAGTCTTTTAAAGCAGTAACTTTTAGTCTATTGGTTCTGTTTTTCAAGTCTTCCCCCTCCCACAGCCCCTGCGAGAACTGTTGAATTGCATTTCATCCCAACCAATGTCGATTTTGTGTGGCTTTTTCTTCCAAACTCTTGTTTTTCAAAAACAAAGTTATATAAAAGTTATAAAATATATTAAGAAGCTATGTTTGTAGAGGTATATTGTAGTTATGTTTGCTAATTGAGAGAAATATTTTTCTTTGCAGTGCCAGTGGAACAGGAAATAATTGTAGTGGATATCTGTGTTTGTTTTTTGTTTGTTTGTTTGTGACAAGAGACATCTCTCAGGGCTTTTGAATAGTATCTCTCCATAGTCTTTGTTTATATAAGAAAATAAAGGGCAGAGCTTTTGCTGTGTTCTTGTAATGGTCATTTGGCATGGGATTGGCGTGATGATGAGGGATGTCACTGAACTAAGTAGCTGTCACGTGCCAAAGTGATCTTCCAAACTTGTAATAAACATCCAGCTAATGTTTTGTTTGGGGCTTTCGAGAAAACTATACTGACAGGTAGGCATTTTTTATTTTTATTTCTTTTTCTTTTGAGGGAAAAATATCAGTCTGTAGAAGTGCTATAATCTCTGGTGTCATTCTGTACAAGTGTTTTTAATCCATTTGCTTTGAGCATGCATTACCAATTGCCAGGGATTGCAGCTTCAATGAAAGGTCTGAGTTTTGTCTATTCACCCCGCACTGTATGAAGCAATTACCTTTACATATTAATAAGTGCTTGTAATTTGTTTTTATTTTCTTTCTCCAGACATAAAAGCAAACACTTCTGAGAGGGAAGAAATACTCCTTTGTCAGAAGCTCTGGTAATTAACAAATAAGCAAACTCAGTCTCTCCTTGTTTGATAATGATGGTTTTGTAGGTGGAGTGTTTGCTCCCTTAAAATGGAAAAATGTCAGGGCTCTGTGTGGAGTTCCCGTGGTGGCAAAGTGAGGCAGAGAGGAGGTAATTTCTTTAACTGGCTGATTAGCTGGTTTGTTCTCCACGTTTAGTGCGGACTGCTTACGGCATAGGGAGTGCTGCACAGCTTGCACTGGAGGAAATGGAGACAAAAAGGGAGGAAAAATACAGTGGGGGGCAGGAGAAAGGAAGGTTTTGTCTTTGTTGTGCTCGTCAGAAACTCAGTGAACAGTCGTGTCATCCCCTTCTGCCGTTTATTATCTTTTTAGGAATCTGAAGTTTCACATGATTTTCTTTTTTTTTTTTTTTTTTTTTTCCTGTCTTTCAAGTGCATGTGAGCTGTTCCCACATCCCCTGCCCATTTTATTTTTATTTTTTTTTATATCTTGTTAATACTCTGAGTTTATAATGGGTTAGGTCCCTCGCAGGCTGCACTGTGACTGACATGAGCCTGTCTTTGTCACCTTTCCTCCCAGGCTGTGCTTTTTGGTGGGATGTAACAAAAAAGTGAGCTGGTTGACTGGTACCTTGCAGTGGGTTATCCAATTTTATCCTTTTTATACATTAAAAAATGCCACCTATGCATGAACATGAAAAAGTTACACCTTGTGCAGATTCAGTTCCAGTTCAGCTGATGACTAGGAAATATAATATAGGGACTGAAAGGAAGGGCAAAACCCCAAATGTTCCCTGAATTACCAACAGGGGATGAACGAACCCGATGAAGAAGAGAGCTGACCCAGGCTGAACTTTGGGGACCTGTCCAGATAGGCTTCATTATGATGTCCTAAAAAAACCCCACCATAAATCCCACATGGTTGCATTGTTAAGTGTCACACCTGTCCTGAAAGATGTAGGTTTCCTAAAGCTTAGGTGCTGTTCTGAACCAGGACTCCCTGTTTCCAGCCCAGCCTGCTGCAGTGTGTAGGAGCTGGTTCTGTGCCTTGTCAGTGCAGGACTGAGCTTCTGCCTCTCTGCTTTCATAAGCACGCTGTCAAAGTGCTCAGGAGTTCTTGAACGACTCTTCTGCAAAGTCAGCTTTGCTTGCATCTCACTAGCCTGTGCTTTGGGACTTTCTCACTGCTTTCCTTTTGATCATTATTTTCACAGTTCTACCATCTGCACATTTTATAACTTCTGTATTAAGAAACTCATCTGCTTTAACAGCTATTAATCTGAACGTTTTGAAATTGCTGGGGATATTGCCCGTTTGCTCTTTAACAGTTTAGGAATCATAAATGTGATGTGATATAAATCTGTAAATGAAATATTACCTCTCACATAAAGCCTGTGCACATATATATGTATATATATTTTTTTGCTTCGGTAATTTTAGTCTCTGCTCTGTGGTCAGTTATGTATCATCAAGTCTGGAGATACATGTCTCTTGTATATATAAAAAAAATTCTACTAATTATTGAACAGACTGTCTAAGTAAAGCCAAATAAGAACTTAATGACTTCTCAGACCTAAGCTTTCATCCCTCTAATATTTCATATATGTTTTAATTGCTGTTTGTCTAGTTGAAATATCCTGAGCATGTCCATAAATTGATGTCATTTTCTTTTCTCATCTGTAATCTCAAAACAGAGAACAAGAATTACCCTGCATGCTGTGTTTTTTTTTTTTCTTTCTTCCACATTTAGTTTCATTTGAACACTATAGACAAATACATCTTTCTGTCATCTGATGTGTCAATATACTTTGGGCATTTCAGGTCTTTTTAAGGCTGTGATAACTTAAGTTCACCTCTGATTTTTATGCTGAGTAAACTTCAAAACAAAAACCCTTAAAATTTAAGGTAAGTACAGACTAGTGCAGGTGTTTAATCAAAAATATTTGAGGCTGGGGAAAGTCTCTAGAATTTTTCTTAGCCAGAAATTTCATAACAGCAATTTGCTGTGTGAGGTAATTAATTTTACAAATCAGATTCTTTGAACCATTAAGAAATTTCTAGTAGTCTTGAGAGGAAAAAAAAAAATAGACCTTCGCGTTTTTCCCTTTCTGTACCTTCTTATAAAGTTCCTGGAGGAGGGACAAGATGGCATAGATCACCAAAAAATAGTGGTGATGTCTAGGACAGAGGCCATGATTCAGTTTGCCTACTGCATCTCAAAAGAATGATGATTGATAGACAGAGCACAGCTATGTTTCATCACTATAAATCTGAAACTGCAAATAACTTTGGCTTTGCAGTGGCTCTGCCAGGCTCAGAGTGAGCTGACAGAATCATGAGACTGCGACAGTGAATGGACCTATGACAAATTTACACCAGTGCAATTGAGAATAGAGTTTTAGGGAATATTTCTTAGACAATAACAATGATTTTCTGCTGGCTCTTTCTACAAGTCTGCAGGTCTTTTTTGTTTAGTAATGAATGATTGAAAGGATTTGCTTAGTAAATGGGTGTGCCGTATATATTTTTTGATGATGTGACAGCAATGTTTCTGATCAGAATAAACGGTAGTCCCATTCACAATATACTTTTAAATGAGGTCAGGAAAGTCTTATTAATTATTCTGAATATTCTCTGAATTACTTGGTTTGATTGCAAATGATACAAATTGTTTACTACTTTATAAGTGAACTTGATGCCTAATATGACATCTACACTTAGACATTACATATGTGGAAATATTAATGGGCTTTTGGGACCTTGGACCATATTCTTTCAGTAGCTGCCTTAATGTGCAGGGAATGCAGTGACCGATGCACTATCAATAACACAACTGACTGTCCTGCCTGATTTATTTTGCAGTCATCCTGGAGAAATCACTTTGTGGTTACGACTCAGCAAATGTTGAGGAATGTACCTCTTGCCAAAATTACTAAACCTGAAACTGGGTTGCTACTCAGCAGAAAGAAGAAAAAACAGGCAGCTGAAGTATGCTGGAAACAGTATCCATTTGGGATTGCAGGAAAAATCAAGTGAAGGATAAAAAGTAGTCTGCAAACAAATCAGGCATGTTAAGGGTCATGCAATGCATCAAACTAGAAAAAGGTGAGCTGACGTTTCTGGTTATTTGTTACAGTTCCCTAAATGATGTTCTTATTTTAAGTTGTGCTAGTCAGATTATTTTGACAAACTGTTCTAACAATATTTTATTGTGGTCAAACTTTGAGACCATTCGGTGATGTTATTACAAAATTAAGAAGTTTGAGATGACTCTGGTTCTAGCATAAGGAGAGTTTCTGCAGGGAAGCAAGCATCTGTTCAAATTGTTTCTGCAAGGTGTTTATAGTCTTTCCCAACAATAACCAAAAATAGCCTGACCTCAGTCATTTTCCACCTTAAGACTAGAAAATCACTTTGATAAAAGAATTTGCGATTTATGATTTTTAACCCTTTTTTTGCTATTACATTTTAGGATTTCCCAAAAGCAAGCATGTCTGTAAGTGAAAAACTTCCTTCAGGAAATGGGAAGGCACCTGAACGTTTTGCAGACCTGAGATTGTATCCAAATGCCTTTGCAAGGATCCAGGCAAAAAGACTTTCCTTCTGTCCTTTCCAGTGAGACTTCAGGTAAGAAATGGATTTCACAATGCTACTTTCTGTCGGTCCAGATGATGAAAGAATGCAATATACACCTGAGTGGCTCATTGCACAGAAGGGTGTGAGTACATCAGCAAGGTCGGTTTATGCAGAGCTTCTGTCTAAGCAAATTCAGACTCCTGTTGTCTAAATACCTGCTGTGTTTCTTTGATTGCAATCATTAACATTAGGGATTTAATCACCCAGAGTTGGACCTGGTTTTATTTTTTGATGTTGAAAGCATTCTTATAGTTGAAAAGGTTGAAGGTAAGTGAGTTCTCTTGGAAAATATCGGTCAGGTGTGGACTGGACAAACTTGGTGTATGCACAGAAGTTCTGTCCTTAACTTTCATGCGTTTTGAAGAGCATTGTTCCAATCCATGCGCTTCGTGACCAAAGTTGTGCTCCTTGAGTGCCCCTAAGATGTTCTTACTACTTAGAAACATAAAAAGACATCACTAGAAGATAATTGTCTGTTCAGTATATGGTGATTTTTATGTTAGAGCTGGAGATACTTGTAACATTGCATTTTTTTAAAGTGTGCTTCTTGTCTAAACTTTTTTAAATCAAATTTCCTCTAATGCTGTTCATAAATCCAAATAAATGCACGTGGCAATGATTGGAGCTGAAGGCTTGTAGTGATTAGCCCTTTCTGAACACAAAGACATGAGAAATAAGTTTGGCTCAGAGGAAGCCAGGCAGGGAAGGAAAGATGCAAGCGGACATCAGACTAAGTACAACTTACTGAAATTAAATCCTGTAGGTCAAATTAGAAACGTATCTGTCAAGGTATTCTTATCACATATAGAACAGCTAATTTAAACACCATTATAAAAAATTAATTAAGCATAATCTGCAGAAACCTGAAGTATAAAACTAAAGGACTAAAATTAATAATGTAAGAATGAGATTCGTTCAGTTTTGAACTAATGGTTTTTACATATCTCCCGTTAAACCATAGACTCATTTGGGGAATGCAGGATAGTAAATTTTTATCAGCATTTAATTTTGTTTAATTTAGAGCAGAGTTCTATAATAACATTTACCATGGAATACTCAAGTTAGACTAATTACGTGTGTCGATTTTTGTCCATAAATCATTTTTAAAAATAGACTTGGGACACAAGGTGGTAATACGCTACATTAGCGATAATGTATTTTGGAGTGGTGTTTATGTTTGGATGCAGCAAAAAAATGATGGTGCTGTTCGTTTTGTATTTGTAAAACTATAAAGACACGAGAGGAAACAGCAGAAGGTTTGATGAGAAGTCCTTTGATTAAGCAAGGCAGGTTCTCCTGAATGGCCATGAATCAAATCCAAAACAGAGAAATTAAGCTATCCCTTGGAAATGATGTACAGAACATGTCCTGACTGTGTTTCTTTACAGTGATTGTAAACAGCTTTTCTAAGAAAGCAAACATCAGTCATTTTGTCAGTCACTTGAAAACCTTTTCGTAAAGTACAGGTATTGTATGTAGCATTCCTCAACAAGTGGATAACAAAAGGGAAACCTTGGGAGCTGCAGGTGTTGTCTTGTTGACAGGGTTGTCTAACTAGTGGTTTGTATAGCACGTTTGGAAAATGAATCGATCCACCAAATTGCTCTTTTATTGGAAGATGTTTCTTTTCCTAGCTGTCACAGGAACATATATTTTTTTCTACCATGAAGATATAGGCAGACATCATCGTCTTTTCCAAACCCAGATAACTTTTGTTTTAAAAATCATTTAAGTTACTAAGTGACCGCAGCGTACTGATCTGCCATGTTATTTACAAATCTCAGGAAGTTAACTGCTAGAAAATGATTACTTAAGGGATGTCATAAATCTTAACACAGCCCACACAGTAAGCACGCTGGCCTGAATCCAGTTCTTGCAGCTGGCCAAAACACATTCTTTATGTGACCCAGAAAAGGAGAATTTAAATGGCTCAGGGTGGAGAAGTCACCAGTTCTGCCTATAGCACAGCCCACAGTAGGTTCCAAGTCCTTGAAGCTGCAGCTTGTAGCTTCAGGAGATGTCCTAGAAGATAAGGAGCACTGGGATAGTCTGGTCAAGCAGCGACCTTCAGGAGCTTGATGCCAGGGACTGGGAACAGGGCCGTTGTGTGACTCTACATGGTGTGACTATTGTGTCAGTGTGCTGCCAAAGAACAAGTTCATCATGTGAACAAGTCAGAAGTTTGACAGAAAGGGGGAATGAAGCCCATTCGGTGGCTTGCAATAAGAGCAAGAAATCTGAGGTATTTTCCTGATGAAACATAAAGAAAGGTTTCCTTATAACTTAACTCTGTCTGATAGTTATGGGCATAAGGTGTGTTATTAGTTGATGTGATTTTGGTACTGGAGCATGCTCTTTCAAAGAGGGAAGGCTGGGGGGGGAGGGATGTAAAGTGCACCTGCAGCAGTACAAGTGGGTACAGTGTAGTTCTGTCATATATGGCAGATTCTGAGAAATCTCCAGGATGAATTCAAATTCCAGTAGAAAGCCGTTCACTGGATCCCTGGAAAGTAGATCTGGTGAGCAGGATTAGTCGTGTAACCATTGATTCATCTGTGTAGTTTATCTAATCACTCTTATCACCTGGATCTTTTAAAATCTAATTCTATTTAATACACCCATGTTTTCTGTAACAGTCCTTTTGCTGTGTTATTTTAGTGGTGAAGCTGAAATCAATAAATGAAATGGCAAAAAGAAAGGGAGATTGATTTTCTTTTATTTTTAATTTTACATTCTTTTTGTTTTATTCTTCGTCTTCTACTGTTTTCTTCCTAGTACTGTAGAGAAAGCTTGTTGATTTTTCTTCTACGTAATCCTGGAGTAGCTAAAAGCTTGTACTTAATGAGGCAGTTGCCAATGCCCAGCAGAGACCCGATTTGTCTGTGCGTTGTGGGTAACTCCATTAGCTGCAGTGGACTTGCAACACCCGTTTAGGAATTACTGCTCTAATCATGTTGTGGAACGTTGTTTTGCTGATGTTCCCAGAGAATATAGACTTATCTGCGATAGAGAGCTTGTGTGGTGTAAATACACGTGCACACAGCTACGAATGAATTAATATTTGTGATGGAGTGTAAAGGGTCCTAGTGCAATACAGAGAAATGATGGGAACTCAAAGTGGGAGTGTATGGGGAAGTTGTCCTGTTCCCACCACGCAGGGTGATGCGAGGAAGCAGCCAGCCACTGACCCCCGGTGTGTCACAACAGGGACCTGCTGGCCAAATCTTCCGGTCGGTCACGTTGCTTGGGGTTTGAGGAAGGAAGCATCCCTTGCTGACAGAGCCTTTGCATACAACATCAGGAGTTCCTCCACATACAGCACTATTGCAGACAGAAACTATTCCCCTTTTGAAGACACTACCTGGTGTTTTTGTCCCCCACAACTCCCAGCTGGCACATGCCAGCATCACTGCAATGTCACATTCCCAAATGGCTGCAGGTTGTTCTGGAAGAGAGAGCTACTGTTGATGAATTACTAATAGGGTCATTTTCTGTGTTTCATTGGTTTTCAGGTGACATGGAAGTCAGTGAGATGTGGGTGGCTAGCCTTCTTGGCATAAGGCTGCTCTGAAATTTGAAGATTTGTTGCTTCCTCAGGGACAGTACCCAGACCTACTTTAATCTGGCAGTGAAGGTGTATCAGCACAGACACAGCGTGGTTGCTGACCGGGTTGCATCCTGAATTCCTGGAGAGCTCATTCAGACCCTGCTCAGCTCCTTGTCACGGTTGCTATTATTTCCTAACTGGTTCATTTGAAGTCTGCGCAGATGTGCCTACACACACCGCACTGAAGACTGTACACATACCCCTAGGCTCCTGGAAGGGCTGGTTAATGATGTTTATTCCGCTCAAAGACTCTTTAATTTAGCCAGCAATAACATAACATGATCCAGTGTCTGAAAATGAGAGTTACATGCCTTCAAGTTGGAAATAAAAGGCCAGCTTTTTAACAGTGCAGGTAATTAATCATTGGCATGGCTTATCCAAATATTAATTCGTTTTTCATGTAGTTATTTAAGAAGGGCGTGTAATTCTCACTTAAAATATAGGAGTGTCTTCTTGATGAAACACCTCTGTAGCAAAGGAGCTGCTACAATTACCAGAACATCAGACTCATTCCTCTTCAGCAGCAGGTGTTAGGGCTTTGTACAAAGGTGGATGCATAGTTATATGTGGCTTGGGAAAGGCCCGAAGCCAGACCAGATTTTGGTCTTTGCTTTTGGTCATTTACAAACAGGAGGTGGGTGCTTGTACTGTCAGAGATTCATGTTTGTGTTTATTCTTCACTAATTCTTCACTAATATGAAGTGAAAGAAGTAGTATAAAAGATAAATCCATCTACTTGAAAAAGTTTTTGCTTCCCTAGTGCTGCTTGAGAACCAATGTATTAAGGTATTTTCTTAAGAAACAAATCACTATTTATATCGTTTCTGTCCTTTTGTTACTTAGTCCTGCCTATTTCCCATTTATTATCTCTCCTTGTAGTGCAGTGCTAGCTGTTTGTCAGATACAAGGCTTCACTGCTGAAATAATAGGATATTCATTGCTAGAAGCCTGATAATGGGTAAAAGATCAATCCTATCTAAAAGTACTTTTGGCTTTGAAGAGTTGTGGTCTTCTGTAACAAATGTGTTGTGGTCTTCTGTAACTAGTTTAGTTGATATCTTCTTAAAATCAAATTTTATACTGGCTTTGTATACGTTCATCACACTGCATGCAAATTTCTGGTGTTAGGTAGCAAGTTGTGAATAATATTTAATAATTGGCTTACCGTTATTTTGTATGTGATTCTTCCCGTTTCACTACCAAATTTCAGAAGTTGTGGCTCCACTGAAGTCAAAATCCTGTTGGACATAGGAGAGAGAAAGTCAAGTCTCAGTAGTTCTTAATGAGTCCTGAATGAGAGGTAAGATCCAGGCTGGCACTCTGCACAGAGATGTTATCAGCTTTCTGTTTCCTTAACTCCTGTGTTCTTTTTGAACACACCTGCATGTACACGCTAGTGTCAGTCCAGTAGACTCAGATAAGAGTTTTCCATTTAGAAGTAGATCCAAGTAATGCAAGAGTAATGAGATCAATTTGTTCTGGTCTTTCACTGACATTCTGATTACTTTTAGCTCTGGCTAGAATTCAGCATGGATAATTACATTCTTTCTACCTAATTCCCCTTGTAGCTTCAGTTGCATATGGCATTCTTTGGCTTTTACTGATTTATTTTTTTTTTCTGTTTGCTGGAAGCTATTAAACTGTTCTACATTTCACCCCAGAGTTGGCTGCATTTCAATAGCTCGTGAAGTGTTTCACACATTGTGGTGTTTGTAAAGCACCTTGGGACTATTTTTGGATTAAGGGTCCCATTGGAATTGAATATATTGTTTCCATCCCTGACATCCTTCATAACGTGTAGATCTTGGAATTTTGCTAAGTACCTCTTCATGGAATTGCTGAGGCTGGAAGGAACCTCTAAAGACTCGGTGGTCCAATGCCCTGCTTGGAGCAGGTTGCTGAGGACCGTGTGCATTTTTGTTTTGAGTATCTCCAGAAATGGAGATTAAAGTACCTTCCTGAGCAGCCTGTTCCAGTGCTTGGCCACCTTCACTGTAATAATTATATATATATAAAAGATAAATGTTTTAGCAGAATTTCCTGTATAATAGTTTGTCTCCTCTCGATTGACTGAACACCACTGAGAATAGCATGGCTCCATTTTCTTCACAGTCTCCTCTCAGGGATTTATACATTTTTTATACATCTTCATAAAATCTCACTAAGACTTCTCTTCCTCAGGCTCTCAGTGCCAGTTCTTGGCCTCTCTGCATGTGTCAGATACTCCAAGCTCTCAATTATCTTCAGGACCATTTGCTGGACCTCCAGTCTGTCCGTGTCTGTCCTGTACTGGGGAGCTCATCTGGGGACACAGTGCTCCAAATGTGTTCTCCCCAGTGGGTACAGGGGAATAATTGTTTCCCTCTACTGGCTGGCAATGCTTTTCCTAATGTAGTTTCAGGTGCTCTTGGTCATTTTCTGCCACAAGGGCACAATGGTAGCTTATACTCTCATTCTGTGTTTTCAGAGTTTTTTAAAGGGTCAACCTCCTTTTACTCATAAATACTTCACTTCTTTTTGCCCTTTGAACCATCACAAAAAATACAAGTATTATTTTAGAACCTCTTCATTTTCAAATCTACCTGCTAGAATTTCTGTAATAAAGTATTTTATATTTTGGCTGGTAAGATAGGTCTCAAAACAGAAATTTCAAGAAGGTATGTGAACCTGAAAAGCTTTATTTCTCCCTATACTTTGTAGAATTTGAGAATTTGCATCAAACTGTGGGTTAATGAAATAAGGCTGCAACTGGAAAAATTAGTATTATGGTATTACAGGCACTGCGATTCAGGCTTTCTGGTGACTGAGGCTGTCCTATTATGTAGTTTAGGGCCTCTGAGGAGGGTTTCAGCAGCATAAAGAATTGATTAAAAATAATATAACCTATAACACATGTAAAAATCTAATTAGAGCAGTGTAAAGGTTTATAGCAATCTGGCATTCATTTCTAGCTCAACTGCAGACCTGCTGAATAACTTGCACAAGTCATTTATCTTTCCAGGTCTTTATATCTTTATCAGTAGAATAAGGAGGGAAGGCATTCCTGGATGCTTATTGTTACTTTAAAACCAGGGGCAGGGGAGTTCATCCTTGTTTTGCAGAGGTGATCCAGAGGGGGAAAAAATCTGCTTAATTATCAGTCCTTCAAATGTTACCGGAATAAGAGCTGTAGATATGCATAAAATTATGTATTGAGAGATACTGTTAAAGCTTGTGTTTTCTGATAAGCCACAGTTGTCCTTCATTTTAAATAGCCCACGGCCAGTGTCATCATGTTGTACTGCCTACTTGAAATGAGAATTTAATTTACAGCTCAAATTCAGGGAATAGTTAGGGAATTATGTGTGAATTCTAAAAAAAAAAATAAAATTAAAAAAAATGGAGTAGAGGTTATTTGGAATTCTTGTAAAGCCCATTAAATGGCAGTTATAAAACCAGTATAATAAACCAAAATTGTGGCACATTTCTCATTGACATGCACGACAACTTCTGCAGTTATTTTATAGTAGAAAATTCACTCCTAAGGTGCATTAATCTCTAATTCATCTTATGGAATTTTGTTCCAGCATTCTGAACTGCCAAAAATATAAAAATACCTGGCTTTTATACACTGTCATTGCTTTGTGTAACAAGTTAGGATCTTTATCAGTTGTTGGGGTAGGATTTATTTTATTTTTGTTTGTTTTTTAATAAATAGAGTTTATAATTAGTCTAGAAAAAAAGTGTCCACAGGCATTTTCAAAGCTTACCTGTCAGGATTTCTTGTTGGTATTAAGCTTACGTGCATCCATGCGAGGATTTTTCTCTTCTGTTTCTAATTAAACTCATGGGAAAACTTAGACATAACTTCTGCAGAGCTAATTCCCTGTCCAAATCTGATCATTGATTTTATCTTACTTTTTGGCTACATTCACCATGGCAGACTATTGCTCGCACAGTACCTGCTCCATACTTCTGAGAGCTTGCAGAGCTTTTATGATTTTCAAGCATTAACATCACATCTTTCCTGAAGTGTAGGACTTGATTGTTTTTAGTAGCAGTAAAATCATTTTGCAAATACAGAATTTCACTCAGGATTCCCAGGCTGCAAAGATATAGATGTGGTCCCAAATTACAGAGTTGAATCTGAAACCTGTTGAGAAGCAAAATTTTTAATTCTAGCTACCCAACACAGGTCTCTTTCTTTTAGCGTGTCTTGGTCTGAAAGGTAGTGCTGTGATTTTTGCAGTAAGTCTATAGTTATTTGAAAAATGAATTAATTTTGTTCCTTTACAAAACAGAAAATAGAGACTATGAAGATGCAAAATTTTGTTACAGAGTGATTTTAAAAACATGATTGTTCTCATTTGTAATTTTAGGCTGTCAAATAAAATCTGTTTGTAGCAAGTTAACCCAATCTCTTATTACAAGTTATGTAATGTTTGTGCTACTGTTTTTTTTTAATAAGATCAGTGTCATCTCCCTGAGACAGGAATGTTACCTTCTTTAAAGCTGGTGTTCCTAAAATATCTCACTTTAGTAATAGTTTCTGTCACAGAAGGTGACAGGAATGGCATTATGTCTCTGACAGTACTGGAAGAGTTATTAGTACACAGAAGGTGAGCATTTTGAATGCTGCCTTCTACACGCAGCATTCATTTTTCAGTCTTGCTGTATCCTGTGGTGTTGCTGTGTATCCTGTAGCGATTACTATGGCATCATCCCAGGTTCTGCTGCTTGCAGTATTTCCCAGTCCAGAAGAGTTATTTTTCTATTCCAGTGATGATTGTTAAACAGGGGTATCCATTACATCTCAGCGGTCATACATGGAGTAAGTTTCATTTGGTTCATCAGGGCACTGATCCTAACAGAAATCTCTGGTAGGCTTTGGCTCCAAAGGCAGATCATATACTCAAGTCCTGTAACTTCCTGGGAAGGCCCCAAGTCAATGGAACTTATCTAATCTGGACTTAGAAAATTGACCTGTTCTCACTTTATAACATGAACCAAGTGGGTGTGACTCACAGCCATAAGTATGGTTGCATTAAGATCCAGCAAAGGCTGTGAGCCCACATTAGCTCATTGCCAATGTGCAGCAGTGGTTTATATGGTAAATGCTAGACAATACCCATTATCCAAAAGGATGCAACCTAAAAGTTAGTAGTAAGACCATCTCTCAGACATTATACAAAGCTGTAAGACTGTCGTTTAAATGAGTTCACAAACTATGACGCTCAAGATTTTGTGATTTTTTTTTTTCGTCAGATACCTTTGTTTAGTAATTTCTGGAAAGAATTCTTATTTTCTGTTACTGTTCTGCAACAGAAGAAAACCAAATCTAGCACTGAATTGAAATATTTTAACACTGTCAAAACAGAATACTTGACCATCCTAGAGGCATGTAGACATCCAACCTGTGTAGAAGTTCTGAGACCTTGCAAAAAGTGAGTTCTTCCCATGCTTTTTAAATCTCAGGTGTTCTCAGAATTGGGACCGGGGACTCTTTAAGTTACCAGTGTTTCATGTGGTAAATTTAAACTGTTCTCTGACCACAGCTCAGTGTGATATGTGAATTTTTTCATTTCTGAAGTTTAGAAATTAATCACAAGTCTTGTGTAAAGCCCTGTGTGTTCTACACACGTTCCTCTCTAGCAAATTCTCCCTTGCTGTTTGGATAATACATGCTAGCTAAAGTACTTCACCTTGCTTTCCAAGTTAATGGCATCTTGTGTCTGGTCGCCTCATCCCTTTGAGTCATGAATGGTAAAGACTGGAAAGAGTAGCTACTGCCTCATGGGAGCAGCTATTTGATAGGGAGTATCACCCGTTGTAACCTTGCTCTTTATCTTTTGACTGAGGCTTGGGGGTTTAGACTTGTTTCTTAATAGCTTTACTGTAATCCACACTTTCCATTGTGATGTGTATCTAGGAGGCGGGTATTAAGTATTAATAAACCTGCTATTTAGCTTGGTTTTGCAAGGTAGGGAAAATTGAGATTCTTATTTGTGAAGGCATTTAAAAACATGTTAAAAGTCCCATTAAAATCAGAGCAACTATTTGTGTGCTTAAAGATAAGCCTTTATAAAGACTGAGACCACTGCTCAGCGCTTGACAGAATATAGTCCTAAATATATTGTCTCTATATTACCACACACTCAAGATTTGCGCATTAAATAAATCAGTCATCCTTACAAGATTACAGATTGTAATAAAGCATTTAGTATCTGAAAGTCTTCACTTTTTCATCTTACACAAGCATCATGAAATCTTAATGTTATTAGAGGTTAAATAATTTATGTTGCTTGCCTAAGAGAAAATGTCATAGAGTGCCCATGGTCTGCGGGCTTGATTTTCTAGATTTCTTTTAAAGACAAAATACAACAACGTGTATTTCAATCAGGAAAATACTTTTCACCGAAAGAAAAAAATAAAAAAATGCACCACCACTAAAAATGGAATAACAAAAAAGACCAGAGGAAAATAACAATATAAATCAAGAAGACAATTCAAAGAAGAAACAGATATTGTGACAGTAGAGCTCAGTTATTTTCAAAAGTGACATTGTTTTTTCTATGCAATAGTAGATTCATCAGTCATTAAGAATTACACAAGTATCTGTTCACTTTTTCCTTTTAAAAAAAATGTATTGCATGCCAACTGAAATATATGTGGACCAAGATTTAACGGTGCGCTCTACCATCAGCTGGGCTGAAAGATTTACAAGAGAAGTTCTCACACTTATTCAGGCAGAGATCTTACTGATTTTGTTTCAAGGTTGCAGTCATCAACAAGGAAGGCATTTAGACATGAGGCAAATGTAGTTTATAGATCTGTAGTTGGACTAGGAAATTCAGAAAGTCATATGCAATGTCTGCGAATAGCTGTCTAAGCAGATAGTTTAAATCCCATAAATTGTGCACCAGAGAAATGAAGAAAGGAGATAAAGCCATTGCTGATGGTTTCTTAACTTGCTGATCCATTTCCTTGTGCAGTACTGGTTTGGTTAGGGGTTTGGACATCTATTTTTATTTATGTACTTATTTTGAATGCGTCTGTCTGGAAAATGAAACAGTAAAGATTCCAGTTAAAATTCCAAACTGGCCTAGGATTTGGGTTCGGATTCAAATGTTCCCAAGATTGTGAATATAGGCAAGGTTCTGGTGCAGGGAGATCAAGAATTGAAACATCAGGCTTGTCTCTGAAGTTGAACTCTGAAGTTTAAATTCATCTTTTTTGCAAAGTACCTCAAAAATTCTTAAACTTTCAAAATAAGGTAAATTAAGGAGAATAAAACTGAGGAAAAGAAAAGTTTCCTCTTCCGTCAAAGCAAATCGTCTTTGCTTCATTCAGGGCTTGTGTTTGTGATTTCAGTCTCTCATCTTCCAAACAAACTGTATTATCTGAATTTTGAGTCTAATATGCTTGGTAGTTTGTCATAAAGATAACGCTTCCTCACCGTACACTTGACTGCTACAAAAGAACTAAAGCTAATAAATGCTAATAAGGGGAAAAGTAATGATGTTATTTACTACTTCTAATTAAGGGTATTAAAACAGATGTGCATCAGGGAGGAAAAAAAAATTAATGCAGGCCAATAATTGCGATGTTTAAAATGAAAGCAATTTTAAAATATTTACTTGTGAATAGCTTATAATGGAATACTTACTTCAAGAAAAAGGTACACAATTAAAAAATCATGGCCAAAAAAATGAAATTAGGGTACAATAAACCTGATGACTTCTAGTAGTTAGAAGTCCAAAATGTAGGTCCTATCTGCTTAATAAATATTCAATCAGAACAGTGTGGTGCAAGGATTTGAATGATACGATTTTAAGAATTTAGCCACCAGCCTCCTTACTGCAGTGTAAAGAAACTATAATCCAAATGCAAAATAATACGCAGAAAGATGGTGAGAACTGCACATTTAAAGGCCTGAAAACTCATGAGAACTGAGTTGATTGTGGTGACAGCGAATAGATGCTGGAAAATTGGCCAGCTGTGATGGAAAATGACTGAGTTAAGTAAAAGTTTTGCATGGATGCAGCTGGATAGAGCCTTTACCTGATGTTTTAGCACAGTCTTTGAAATGGGCGTTGTCTGTGGGTGCTGCATTTTAGGTTAAGTACCACGAAGTTTTTGCTATCACATCTCATGCACATAAACACATTTTACAGATGAAGGCATCCAACTTACATGGTTTGTTCAAAGCTATAAAGGTAGGATTCAGTGGTGGAGCTGGGGAAGAAGTAAGTTCTGTTGGCTCTTGATCATTGCTTCAAAATCAGCTTCCCTTTTATCCACTCTTTATTTAAAATAAACAATATATGTATTCTAGCTGAATGGCTTTGTTCAGTGTGAAGTGTCTCAGCTCTATGGTAGGTGCTGGGAAGGTCTCAAGATGATATCAAGCACTACCTTTTATTATTAAGAACAACTTTTATGAGGGAAGTAGAATGAAGATGCTTGGAAGGTGAGTCTTCAGTGACCCTCTGATAGTAATGTTGTATGAACAAGTTGCTTTTCTGTAGTTTGCAGACATTTAATAGAATAGATTTGGGCTATGGGGGTTGTAGCCTCCATTTGAGTAGTAAAAGGGGCGACAGCTCTTCTATGAGGCCCACACTAGTTGTAGAAATCCAATCACTCCTGTGGGTAAGATTGTGAAATAAGTGGAGAATTTCAGGCTACCTTGCACAAAGTTTTCTTTTTATGATTTTTTTGACCTTCCTCCCTGACCTTGAAAAGGAGATTTGGAGTCAATAAAGTGTGTTTATCTTTCCTGCTGCAAATACTTGTGTTGAGGCAGTCTGTTTGGTTGGTTGGTTTTCCTTAAACTTCTTGGTTGATTCCCTTGCTACTCTGCATGTTTTCTGATTGGACCTCTCAGAATTACAGTATTAAAATTTCCACAAGGAAACCCTTTTTTGACAGAGTAGTTGTAAAATCTTTATTACTGAGGGATTATACTTCAGTGACTAGCACTGGAAAACATACTGTCCTTCAGGTAAAGTGTCTCTACTTTGCTGTATTTTTCTGTCTCTAACAATTAAATGCTATCCAGCTCTGCTTAACAGAAGCATCTCCGTCATGTGGTACCTTCTCCTTGTGAGCCCCATCAATGTCAATGAAAAATCCGTTACTTCTCTGAGTTTTAAACAAAGCCCAGGCTCATGAGAGCATCTCCATCCCACACAGGCAGTAAGGGGGGACTGGCACTTAAGCACAGCAAAACAGTTTCATTTGAAAAATCTGAGACATCTTGCTAGCTCAGGCTCACCCAAATCATTAAGTACTTGGCTGGATTTTGGATGTAGTTAATGAGAATATTGCCAGTGGTTTCAGTGGTTACACAGCCCGGTGCAATCTGATGAAGACAACAGGCAGAAGGGTAACATGCTGTAGGGTCACCTCGCTGTCTGTGTGAATTGTCACTGGTGTCAGAGGCACCACGTCCTGCTGTTGTCAGTGCAGTTTCAGCGAGAATGAAACAAGTCTCTGAGGCTTTGGCTGTATATGCAGTTTATTTCTTCTTATTGGAGTGGGAATAAACACTTTGAAGGAATAGTTTTGACAAGTAAGCTAACACCACTGAATGGGTAGATGGGGTTAGATGGCTGGGGTTTTACTTCTTCCTTGAAAAGAATGGGGGTTAGTGGAAACAAGGGAGCTTTTAAAAATAACGTCTAATATGCAATTCAGTATATGGCCTCAGATACTTAAATATACATATACAAACTGCAAGTACATTAAGGCATATAATAGAAACCCTAGACCAAAATCAGATGGTGAGAAAATCAAGTAATTCTAATCTCATGATCTCATGTGTATGTGCTTACCAACACACTTTGAGTCAATTCCAACCCTATTTCTGAATTTTTTTTTGGTGCTGGACACAGCAATGGTAGAAAAATAAGTCAATTATTTTGAGAGAGCAATGCCTTGCATTGCTTTTCACACTCCAGTGCCTTGCCACTGTTTAAACCTTTGCAGCTGAGGCAAAGTGTATTTCAGCCTTTTCCAAACCTTGGGAGCAAGCTAACAGGTGCCGTTTGTACCCTATCTTCGTGCATTTGCTTGACTTGCGCTCCAGTTCCCAAATGTAGTTTCACAATTTCAGTTCAGAAGAAATACAAAGCAGAGACTGCTCCATGCAATGGCAATTACAATAATTATTATGGTTCTGTTCCTCTGTTAAAAATCTTGTTTTAGATTGGAATCTGAGAGCAAGGGCTGAAAATATATGCCTTTTGATGGTTTGTTGGCTTTATTGTCTGTGACTAGCCAACACAGTGCTTGAAAGAATGGAAGATTACTCTTTCAGTCTTAATTTTGGTCAGAAAACAATCATACCAGAAAAGCTTTTATGAATGGATGAGCAGTATCAAGCATCAATCTTTGTTAACAGTTTATCAGTGGTAAAGCAAGCCCCTAGTCAATAGATTTTAGCAGAAATAATATTGAGATTGAAGGCTGCAACAGTGGAAATAAAAAAGGAAAAAGAAATGACTATTAACATTTAGAAGGAGTGAAGAACAAGCACATAGACATGATGGAGATCCATCAGCCATTGCACTAAGCATTAATTTAGCTTTCTGGATGTAACACTTGGATAACTCAGATGTAAGCCTGGTGTGGAAAACAACATGCACATTGCTGTTAACTCTGCCTGCTAAAATGTAATAGCAATTCTTTCCGCTAACTTAATCAACTGTTATCAGGTTATTAGATGCAGGCTGCCAGGATGATATGTTGTGCAAAATGTTGAGTTTAAAAGAATAAACACTTCTCATGTCAACATCTATTGGAAAAAAAAATGTTTTTGAGCTTTCAATTTTCTGTGTGTATTTGAATAAGTTTTTCAGTTTTGGTTTATTTTGCAAAGGGGAAAGGGAGCAGACTTGTGAATGTTCACAGTGCCATGAAACGGGATTTCAGTCATTACGTAGGGAATAGAAGCCATTCTACCCAATATGAGCAGAGCTATGGGGTTGTTCGTAGGCTAGTGGGAACAAAAATAAGTGTGCAATGTTTTGATTTAGGGGCATAGGAGGCAGGGTTGGGGGTGTCTGAGGGCATACTTTATTTTACAGGATTATTTGAGAGTACAGAGGTGGATAGGAGCTATTCCAAACTTAGAGTCTAACTCACTAGCACTACCTTCTGCTCCAAGTTTACTGTGTAGTTCAACCGAATGGTTCACTGTGAAGACACTAATGTGCTGGATCTTCATCTTCCTGAAGGCAGCAGAAGCACACGTCCTCAAAGGCCAGTGTCCACAGGAGATTATTTATTTGGTGAGAGGAAGAGGGGAGCAAGAGAAAGGGATAGGAAAAGGAAAACATGACTAATGTTACCGGATTTTGCCCTGCAGGTCAAGTAATTACATGGAAGTCTTGACTTTCTATTTTTCTGGCTGTACCTCTAATTATCTTTCTTCCATTTAAGTATGTTTGTGTCCGTAAGCTTGAAAATGGTAATCTAAAATATAAGATCAAAAGTTCACTATTTGTGATACCGCTCAGAAATTAAACTAATGCACTTCGGGGTTAAAATTAAAAACAAACCTAATTTATAAGGTTTTGAATACCCAATCTGGAAACAGCTTGCTAAGGTTAGGATAGAGCTGTGCCTCAGTTAAACCAGGAGTGTCCTCAGCCAGTGCCTGCTAACACAGCCTCTGAGGGTCTGCTCCTGAGAGATGTTCAGCATCTTTTCCTTGTTCAGTCTGAAAAGAAGGTATGCAAACAAACCTAAGCACTTCTCCAAGCGGGTCTCTGAGACTTGCTTCAAAAGATGCCACGTAATGGCTCCTCTGGAAAGTACCCGATATTCAAAGAATAGAGGCTAGGGGGAGGGAGTAAGGCAGAGAAGGAGTGTGCAATGCAGAGAACTGGGAGCACAAATACAGCTATGAGGAGAAGTTTTGAAAGTGAGAAGAAATAAAAGCTTGATCTTGCTATGTCAAAGAAAAGAGGAGGCAATGAAGAGATCTGAGGATTTCTATAGACTTCCTAATCTTCAAAGGATTTTTAAAATATTAAGTTTTTTATCATTTTAACTTACTATATGGGACACAGCAGATATAAAAAGCCTCTAGGCATGTATAAAACAAAAATACTTTTTAAAAAATCAAAATACTCTGAAAAGCAGCCCACCTCCCTCAGATAAGAGGAAAGAAAGACTGAGTTTTATCATCTTATCCAAGATGAATAACCTAACAGAATTCTAGCCCTGCTCAGTGGCAATTCAGAAGAGAAGGGCGCTCGTTTCCAGAGTAAATTGCGAGGCTGATGATTGTCAAGTGGCTCAGGTAAGCACAGCCTCCTGGACAGATTTTGAACATGGAAGCCAGGTATTATAACAGAATAAACTCAGCATGCTAAACAAAACTAAAACTCAGAAGCACGCCTGCTCTTCCCTTTTGCCATTGATGCTTCTGGTCCCACGGGAACTGTAATGAAACAATATACTGCAAACTGTCCCAATTTGTGTTACTGTTTTTATTGCTAATGCTACTCAGAAGGAAATTGTGCTTGACCTTTAACTGGGTAAGTTTACAGTGGAATCTCAAAGAGCTGACAATTAGTAACTGATCAATAATGAGCGTCATTGGCTTGGTAGTTTCGTTCCCCCATAGGTTTATACTCTTCTCCTTCTCTACAGATGTCAGTAGTTTAGGTTCCACCAAGGCCTTGAAGGTGGACATCTGTGTAGGCCTGGTGAACACTGAACTAACACTACTTCTCACATTTTAAATTAAAAATCTTATTGTTACAAATGACCAAAAATATTTCTGCACTGTGCAAACTGGTATCACAGTGCCACTGTTTGAAAAAGTGATGAGCAGCACTGTGGGAATATGATTAAAAACAGCCTTATCTCATGTGAACTGAGTGAAATTCTAGATCATTTGGTGTTTTTGCAGTCCCAGAATTCTGGATGGCTACAGTATGCATTTCTACAGGTTGACGTTTTTGATAGTAATTGTCCCTGGAGAAAACCTTTTGCCTCAAAAGGTTTCTCCAATTAGTGTAGAGCTTACAGAAGGGACTCTACACCGCCCCTTCCAAGCTGCATTATAAGTAAAATGTCAGAAACACATCAGGATGAGGAGGAGATCAGAAAGGATATAGGACACTTGCAAAAAACTTAAACTGTTGGATAAAGATAACATGACATCTTTACTCATCAACCCTTTCCTATTCAAGTGTGTGGCTGAGATTCAGGATGCTGGCTGGGACAATGTGGTGTGTTCTGTGGCAAAGCACCCAGCTTTGGGGTGATAGTGGGCATCAGAGGAGGACACTATAAAAAGGCAAGGTGTTTGCAGCAAGCTAATGGAATGCTATCTAACTGCTTGTGAGAAAAAGTAATGTTTTCTTTAAATTACCTGATTCAAGGCACTACCCAAAAGCTTTCTGTACTAGGCAAATGTCCTTTTTCTCCCATGAAGGCTCATATGTGAAGTAGTTTTGATAGACTGTTGTTTATTGGTTTTAAGCTAAACCACAACTGAACATGGTGTATTGCAGTTTTAGATGAGAGGTCAATCTAATTGCCAAGTAATTGTCTGAAAATTACATGAACAATAAAACAAAGTTGTACTCTTTGTAACATACAGTGTCAGGCTGGTAAGAAAGGTTTTTGCATTTAATTGACATTTAGCAAAATAATTACAAGTCCTTCAGGATAATTAGAATACACACTGTATTTGCAAAGTGCTTAAAATACTAGTTGACCTTTAGTAAGTGTGTTAATCAATAACAAACATATAACTTGCTATTATGCCAATTAAATGCCTATGTATTTGTTTCAGATATTTAAAGGTGAAGGTTAAATCATGTTAAATCATTACACTGTCAGGTTGGGCATTTTGCTCTGATGCGTTGCATCCAGAGAAAGCATGCAAATATCTTCTGAAATGCCCCAGGGATCCTACTGATGCATTTTAAAATGTACAACAGGGATTTTAAAATCTTGTACTCGTGTGAGTTACAATCCTGGGACTTGTTCTTAAGATGCACAGTTCTGAAAAGATGTTCCTTCTTGTGCCTCTATTTAGCCTTCTTAAAATGCAAATGAATTTACATCAAAGGGCATGTATCTGTGCTAGGTGGTGATCTCCAAGTGTCCCTGTTAAGCTTCCAACATCCAGAGAAATATAATGAGGTGATAGCAAAATTTCCTTGAGCGTAATGCCTCTTTCACTGAAGAGATGAGTATCGTCTACGGAGACAAATACCAGAATGTTTCATGTGTACTAACAAGTTAATAGAGTAATGCCTAGCATGGAATTAAAAGATATTTGTGTTGTTTTTCTGTTACACTTGGTGCAGGACCTTATAGTTAAGAAGGGGAAATGGTTGGCACATGCAAACACAAGTGTTAGATTCTCCACCAAATTCAATGAAGAAGCCAAAAACAAGATAGAAAATAATCTTTCTTTCTGCTTTTGTAGGAATTTTTCTAAGATTTTATCTTTGGGAAAAATAATCTATTCATGGTACAAATGAGCAAGAACAGAACTGTTGCTCATGTGATGCTCAGCCATTGCTCTACCAAGCTGTAGCAATTTTCATCTGTTGAAGATCTGTTTGAATACATTTTAGAGAAAGGTGTAGTAAATTAGTATGGCCATGCTCTTCTCTTTTTCAAGAGTAATATACTTCTGACTTTGCATAAAGGTCAATGGAGTGTTAAATTGAGGGTGATTAAATACAGTGTGAAGGATATGACTCCAAGAGCAAGAATCAGTGAGAAGAAAAATGTGAATTAAGATGCAATAAAAACAAAGTAATTGTTGAATAAAAAACCCACTGTCTGATATCCAGAGTCCAAAGCTGTGATCCTTTGAAGTAGCACATAGACCACTGAAAAAATCAAACAAAACTCTTTCCTCTCTTCCCTCTTTACATAATTGAGGCTTGCAGTCACATGAAAAGCATTTGGCACTGTCCCTGTAATGTAGTATTTTTACAAAAACTATGAGGACAGAAAGCACTGAAATTCTAGGGTGGGTGCTTTAAGATTTAGTTTTCTTTTTCTCTGTTTCTTACGAATGATAGCATGAAAAGAAAAACCAAGTAAAATAATTTTGACGTGACTGTAGGGATAAGAAAATTCTCAGTTATGGTGTCTCATGTATCTTGTTTATTGTTTTTAATGTACTGCTAGAATGTTTACAATAAGGATTATTCAGTTTAAGAGTTGAATTTCCTTCAATAGGTAGTGTTTTACTCTACTTCTCTCGCCGGAATTGGCCACGATGTGTCTCTCACTTGAGACAAAGCACACAGTAGATACATTTATATTATTGTATCTGGTTGGAAGAAAAGATCTCTTCCCACTCAGGCAAACACAAACATCAGGATTTTGGAATGTTGATACTGTATGTAATCGTAGATTCTGTAGTCAACAAATATCATTGCATGACTCCTTAAATTGTATACTTCTGCATAGGGATGCAGCCAAGAAACTTATTTAGTGAAGCTGTGGGGGTTCATTTTTCTTTAGTCTAAAATCAGTTCTCTTTCAGTTGTGGAATGATGACTTACTCTGAGTTTTCTGAAGCCTATGGTGAACAGTGATATATTTTAAAAGGAATGGAAAACAAACAAAGGCATTGAGTCTAGTAATTCAGAACTATGCTTTTAATAACATAACCCCCAGGCACAGTGCTTCCAGGATAATCCATTTGCTTCCATTTCTGGCCCTGCCTTCACATTGCTATCACAATATAAGTTAGCAAGATGCTTATCTTTAATTTGGTAAGGACATGCAAATTAGTAGATTTTCCAAGTGGTATGTAAAGTGTAACCATTGTAAAGCAATTTTTATTCACAAGGACTAAATTTACCAAGAAGGGTATGAGGAGCTCTGTGTTAAGATGCCATGGAGTTTTCCATTGATACTGAGGCCATTTTGGGCTGAAGGTTCCCATGTTACTCCAACATGAGGTTATGGTTAAGTACAACTCCTTATATTCACTTGTAATATCTGTCTATTGTGTTTTAAAGCACAGCACACAAAAGAACGCGGACTATCTATGTCTGTATTACCCATGTGAAATAAAGCCTTACTTTACAGATACTGCCTTGTGAATAAAATACTGCTCCCAAGACATAACCTGATTCCCCAAGTGGTAGACAGAATTCTGCAATAAGGTTTATGAAACTGAAGTCAGACTTGCATCAACAGAAACTGTCCCTAAACATTCCCTAAAACATTCTTAAACTTGAGTAGTATACTTGGGGTTTAGTATACACGGAAATAGAGATTTATTGTCAGTGAGAAGTTGATGATGAAAACGTTGAAAGACATTTTATGAGTCCTGAGGCAACAAAATGCCAAGTGCTGATATCAGTCAGGCCATTTGAAATAAAAGCCCAGAAATCACTCCCAAAGAGGGCTGCTGATGTTCCATGTTAATAATTGATAAAATAATGTACGAACATCTTAGCTGGAGTTGTAACTGCCAAAAGCTGTGAAGCTGCATTAAAACAAACTGCATTTCTCTCCTTTAGAAAGTTCAGTTTTCAGGATGATTGCTGATTCCAGTACCGATGATTTCCATCATGTATGATTTCGGAATCTTTTTCGCAAGTTGATTTTTTTCTGGTTGATGTGAAGCTTTAAAGTGTGACCCTCATTGGATGTTTTATGCAGAAACAAGCTACTAATGATCCATTCGTGAAGCTGTCCCAGTCTGATTTGATCTTTCCTGAGCATTGGTGCATGAGATGGAACATGATACTCCAGATATTTCTCTAATGCTCTGTAGAGTGGCTTTACGCTATTTCTGTCTGCTTCCAAAATGGATCGTATTACATTTGCTTTTCCTGAGTTGTACAGCTGAGTCCCATCACTCCCATTCTCTTATTAAAACTTGGATAGAAAAATGGGTAGGGTGGAGAAAGAGGAAATACTGTTATCCAGTAGTTGCAAATCTTGACTAAGGAGCTTGGAATTTACTTATTTATTTCCTATGGCCTGTAAGTTTCTTGTATGTGCTTTTTTGGCAAATTATAGATCGAATCTTGTAAGGTAGTAGTGTTTTTCCACACCTGTCCACGGCCAAGCCACTGTACTTTTTTGAGCTTTGCCCTTCACCTTCGCACTTCATTCAGATAAACCATAAACTGGAGTTCCATGAATAGATCCTGGAGTGGCAAGTGCCAAAGAAGTCTAATCTTTACTGGAGGCCCTTTGAATCCACCAAAACACAAATAAATGTAGCGGACTGACAGAGTTTTCAAATCATTACTGGTCCTTTATCTTCGCTGATTTATTTACTGTCCTAGTCTGTGTTTGTAATCTGACTAATATTTTTTACTAAAACTAGAATTAATTCAAAAGTGAGTGTCTTAACGATCAAAGAGCTACATCTCATCAGTATTACTCTGTGTACAAGATGTGGATCTTAGCAGACATTAGCAAACACACAGGCATTTAAAAATGGATCAGGGGCATGGGATGGTGCTAAGGACCATGTGATGGCCATACACCAAAATGTTCTTAAGCTCCAGGGGAAAAATATTGTTGAATAAAGAAGCAACTTGAGAGTAAGTGAACCGTAATGGGAATTCAGCAGCTAATTCTCCTGTTTGCACTGCGTTGAGGATGTAGTGACTTAAGAGGAACAATTGCTTCAATCTCAGAGTAAATGGTAGTCAAGAAAAGCTGAAGGAAATTAATATGCCAGAAATAGATCAATGACTGCTTTCATACAGCTTCATGTCAGGCTTCTGTTTAGTTTCTACCTAGCAGCTAAACTAGAAAAGACAAAGCTTCCTTTATAATTCCTTGATACCAAATGCCTGCGTGGTGTGAAAATGGAGTAGTTCCATCAAAGTGAGGCAAGGTATTGAATGAATATTTGTCCCAAATTTAAAGTGTTCATCACTATGTAATTTGTTACAAGAGCCAAAGGAAGTTTTATGGGCATTTTGTTCATCATATTTAGCCTGGTTCTTTGTCTGCCTAAAGTGTTGTACTGAAGCCTCAAGGAAGAATTATGGTCTCAATTATTCCTTCTGCATTGCTCCTATATTAGTGCTGAATCCTGAGGGAAGGGTTACTACTGATAATTAATCTCTCCCTAGTTTCTCCAAGTGAAAGTACCAAACCTGCAAACGCGGGAGGGTATTTTTTAAAGGGATGACTCTGCTGCTGTGTAGAATTCAGATATCCATGTACACAGGTAAATGTACCAAATAGACTGACGTAAGCTAATTACTGTATTACTTCAGTTACAACATTTAATTCCAAACTGTTACTCTGAATTGTAGCAGTCTTTTTGAAATAAAATAGGCAGATTTCCTGTGTTGGTTCTGTCCTGTACTCCCTCAGTTCAATCATTTCAATAAATCACACGGTAAATCACACGGTAATACAGAGTTCAGATTAATGTGTACTGATACCCTCTGCAATAATTATTGATACTTGAACTATAAATATGCTACTTAACCACCCTTTGGTTATCGCCACTTGTGGTTGTTTTTTTGTCCTTTGTTTGCATGTTCATAGTCTCTCTTAGCTTATATAGGGAGAGGTGGACATTATAAGAATTGGATGGTAGGTTCAAAAAGCAAATAGCAGGCAGACTGACCTTTATTCTGCATACTTGCTTCATCTCTTGTGTTGAGGGCTGTTGTACATCCTATATGCTGGTTAATTGCTAAAGGATAATACCAGGGTGAAACCATAATTAGTTGATTTTATGCTTCTGTCTGTTTGTTTTTTTTTTTTATGTCTTGTAGTGTATACGTTTTATTTAAAAACAGTTGGAGATCTCATTCCTTTCCTGCTTGCGTTCTCCCACTTCCGTAATTGTACATAAGCATTGAACAATTTTTGATTTCTTGGCAAGATGACAATTATCTCATTTGAATTTGCTTTCTTGTTTAGACTTCAAGGAGCATTTGGAGGTAGCAAACAGCTCACATTCATTTCAGCTGCGCTTACAGACCAGAGCCACTGTCAGGCTATGCTGAGCATTACCTGCGCCCTTCGAGGCTCCGATCTTGTTGCCCTCTGCCGCATGTGTCACTGTCTAGAAGAATAGCTCTGCTGCTTTCAAGAGTGTTACACCTGTGGGCTGCAGAGAGAGACCCAGCACTTTTCTAATAGCTTTTAGAAAAGCAAGCCGCACATCCCCTTAGAGTTCGAGTCACCATATTTCACCTCATGATGTGGCTGATGCTAGGGTTTTCAATTCTGTCAAGCTCTTGCTGAGGGCAGAACAATGAAGGCTGCTGGGTGATAGGAGCGTGGGAGCTGGGTAACAGCATGTTGCTGTCGCCGTCCTTTCTATAGCAGCATTTTGCTATTCATAACCTCAGCAGTATGGCCATCCACCACCATGGAAATAGAGCACTGGAAGCAGTGTCAGGGCTTATGAAGTACACCGAAATTAGCACTGATGAATCACTTCCTACTCCAATTCTATTTATTTATTCATTTGTCTCCTCTCTGTTTGCGGTGTAGATGGTGGTTTGACATCTGAGCTATCTACTTGCTTGGGCTCTGGCAAAGTTTGGGGTCTCAGGTTTTAGAGACTCCAGCTTGCTGTGGTGAAATACTGATGAGATGAAAATATCAATGCAGTTTATGCAGGAATCTAATCTACTTAATGCCCCAAATAAAGTAAGATTGTTGTATGTACAAAAATGGTACTTCACTGAGTTTCTTTAAATTAATTTAGTATAATTAACGCATTCACTTTTTAAGTTGTAGTACTGCCTATTTGAGGCTCTGACGTCTTCAGGTATCAGCTTTAGCAAAATCTTTTAGTGCTTTCTGTAAGTAAACACTTGGTGTTAACACATGTCATTATTTACATATTGAAAGGTATTTCTTTTAGAAAAGTTAAGGGTTTTTGAGGTTACTGAATGTGTTCTGAAAAGTGGTCTAACCTTTGTGAACTCGGATACCCTCACTCAGCTCCAAAGTAACTTGAAATCCACTGGAAGGACTGTTCTTGACTCCAGTAGGCTTTGGGACCAATCTTATACACAGCCATTTAGGTCCGTCCAGGCTTTCAGGTTTAATAATATTGTATGTGAAATTTAATGTTCTTATTGATGAAGCTTTTTCTTCACCTCTTTTTCTTACTCTTTTTAGGTAGCATTCACAGATTTTTATTTTTTTTTTTAATATTTTGTATATAATTGTAATGTCGTTTTCTACAAGTGCAGTTTATTGCCTTTTATTCTCAGAGGATTTTTTCTTTCCCTTGTGGACAGTAAAGTAATTTATAAAACTTATTAGAAGGTTTATACATATTATAACAACTCACAAGTGAAATACGAATACCTAGAGTTAGATGCTTAGGTGCACTGAAACATTTACAACCACTCAATAGAGCTATTTGGATTTGTGCCAAGGTAGGTGTTTTTTTCTTTCACATCCACAAAACTTATATCATGTTAAATAAAAGTGGCAAGTTTTATGCAGCTATCAGTGAGAATTTGTGTAACTTTAAGCAATTAAAAGCCTAGAGAATTCAATCTTAATGTTACTGGTTATTTTTAAAGGTACAGAATATTCATGACCATCACTCTGCTTTTAATTCAGAAGATGAACACTGATGTGTTGTCCTTGAATGGGGATAAAATTAAGGAGTACATGTGTGCAGAAGTAAGTTCAGCCACTTCCCTTTATACCACTTGACAAGTTTCCTCAGAATTAGTACATCTATATTACTATTCACAGCCATGTATGAGACAGCTTAAAATCATGTTGAGATGATTTAAAGTTGTGTGTTTTATATATTCTTATAAAGAAATAGATTACACAAAATGAGTTGATACCTGCCTGCATCCAAACAACTTTTTTTCAGCTAATGTAATAGCTAATTACACAAATTTTCACTAGTTCATGTAATAGGTGATAAATTCACAATCTGAGCCTCATTTAAATATTCTTCCTTTGCTTCAGGTCTTACTTTAAATAGAAAAATCAAAAAATATGGCTCTTAGCCTTGCTTTGGTGAACCTAAGCCACGATGGCTACTGTACAGTGACTGGGAGCATAGGGCCAATCTGGGGGTCCCTCAGGGACCCTATCAACAGTAATTGTGTTAAGTGAGGGATTTCTGATTCACAATCCAGAACCATGAAATGAACGTGGAATCATGAACCCAGCCTCCGGCACCACTTCTGTGCACTCAAAGCCTGTGAAGGGCTCTGGAAATGTACCCACATCTCTCAGTAGTCTGAAGCAATCAATAAAATTAACCTAGGTTTTCTTTCATTAGGAAGTATTACCTGACCAGTATGCATAATTTTAGAGCTGCGAGTATGCCTGCCAGCTGTGACAGCCACCAATCCCTGGCATCCCAAGTGGGTCACACAAGGCAGCCGAGTAGATGTTTCAATACAGAGTGAAATGAATTAAGCCATTGCTGATTCCAAATTACCCTTGCTTTTAGTATTTACATTGGCCCAAGCCCCGGGACAAATTCGTCGCACATTGTAAAATAGAGTGGAAGCTTCAAAGGTAAAGTTTGTTCTCTGCTCTGCATATTAAACTCTTGGTTTAAATTCTACCTTTTCCACAAGGTGCATGTTAAAATAAATGAAAATATAGCAGGTCTGATTCTCCTTTCCATGAGATAGATTTCACAATTCAAGCTTCCAATGCTTGCAATAACAGTTTTGCTGGCTCAAATTGCAGAGGAGAAAAGAAAAATCAAACCACAAAATACACTATTTAAACCTGGACAAGAAGTAGGCTAATGGCTCACAAGGTTGACCGAACCAACATAATAGCCCATAAAGCATTCTTTGATGTTATGTGCCAAGGACAGTCTTAGAATTTGTAGGAAATAAGATAAGAAATGAAAAGCTAAGCCTGATCCAGACATAAATATACAGACTGCTGTGAGAGTTTCCTTTATGTCCAGCAGATGTCAATGTGGCGATAAACTAAAGCACGCTGGGAATCAAAAACGAGCCTGTCTGCTCTCAGAGTAAAGGTGGAGTTGGAGTTTGCATCCCAAGCACCAGACTCAGCCATGCTCTCACGGCACGGTGGAGCACACATTTAGTTTTTTGGGATTCTTTTCCAAAAATGGCTTTGTTTTTCTCCATACTATCAACATTTATTTAACCACAGTTTAAAATGTGTTACAACTTCTGTGATGTAGGACATAGCTTGGCATTTTGCTTCCCATATATTTTCATCTTCATTTCCTGCAAACATGATGGTCTTGGTTTTTCCCATGTGCTCTATAGTTACTGTAGGCTGCTGTATCCATGCTCTCTCTAGTGCTGGGCAGACCTTCCCTCCAGGCTTACCCTGGGAATTCCCTATTGTGCTATTTGTTGTGTAACATGTGATTTCAAATTATTTGTGTTCGAGTGAATAGTTCACTGATCTTGATTATGTAGGAAACAGGAACAATGGACAGTAGTTAAGTTTTTGCAGATGGATAGATTGTTCTCTTAGTAGTAGCTCTGCTTAGTTTTTAGTGTTGTTTGAACACGCCATTGATTTTCTGTAAGTTCATTATATTGTTTAGCTGTTTTTTTAGTCTACTGTACATGATGTTTGAGTATTGCTGTATTGATTTCTCAACAAGCCATTTGCGTTTCAAAATATTAATCACTCAAACTAAAAGTACTCATACATAGGTTTTCTGTTTCATAAAATCATGCAACGATGATCAACAAATAGGAAAACTTCCTGTGCTGCTTACATTTTGTTTGGAAACATTTCTCTAGAGTAGTGGTTTGCAGTAGGCTTTTGATGAAAAAGATAGAAGCTGTCACGGAATTGATTAGGAAGTCATTATCTGGATAAGATACCATAAGTTGAGATAAGATACCATAATCATCTCTGTGATGATTCACTGAGCGGAGTACTCTGGTGAGGACAAACCGTGAGCTGATGTACCGCACACATCCAGCAGGTGCTGGCAATTGTCACCTACAAACACGTTCACGTGCATTTGGTAGCTGTGGCAGTGACCCTCTGATGGCTCTTCCTCTATCTGAATGCTTTGTGTCATCCTTTCCTGTATTAGTGGAAAGGCTTTACAAGAAGCAGAGGAATCAGGCATACTTCGGGATGAGTGTGTCTGTTTGGTATGGATTACCGCAGGGCTGTCTGAAGCGAAGTAAGCTTTGGTGTAATTACCCAACTTTCAGTTCTTGCCTCAGACTGTCAGTAGTAGTCCTCTGTGTACCGAAAGCCATATTCTCCGAAGTGAAAATAGGGCTACGTGATGGCTCATTATGGAGTTTAAATGTAAACTCTAAGGCTTCTCTTTTTGAACACAAGTGGAGGACTCCTCCACTGGACCACAGTTCAGGAGGAGCAGATGTCTCACAGTTTGTGATCTACTCTTACTACAGTCAGCCTGAAAGTAATGACTCAGAATCTTTAAAATATAAAGGAAGGGATATTTTTAGTCTCTATCACATCACATCTGAAGCTCCTTTCTTAGCAGTGCTACTTAACTGAGGCCACTTGTTATCTCTGGGATTTCAGAGCCACGGCTGACTTTCTCCAGTGTTCCTCTCTCCCCCAGCTATTAGCCCCGTGCTTGGATTCTCTGGGGGATATCTGCTAATAAATAACGATAAAAAAAAAAGGAGGAGACCTCCCTCCCATTTTTGTTTCCCTCACTCCTGACCTCTGATTCTGTGGATAAGAACGTGGTGATAAGCACATAAAAGAACTGTTCTCTACTGTTGAATATTTCATACCAGTTTCTTGTCAAAAAATTGATTTTTGCCACAGCTCTCTGACTTTACTTGTCAGGATGAACACGCACACTGTTTTGAAAATGTAAATAGGGATATTTGCTCTTTTTTCTGTGTCAGAGAACCCTCTGACTATGGTCTGTTGTGCGCCCCCCTTTTCTACAATAATTTGCAACCTGCAAGCAAAGAAGTCAGGTTTAAATTGCTGTTCAATTCAGTCAAGTTGAGAACTTTTCACACCTGTGTATGTAACATTTGCATAAATTATTATAGGAAAAGACCAGTGTTTGGCAAATCACACAAAAGCAACAAGATGATGCAACAACATATTACAGAAGATACTTATATTAAGATATGTCGTTCTTCCTGGCGCTTGCTGTACGCTGCTATTTGTGTATCTTGAGATTTTTAAAACCTGTACTGTACAGTTACGTTTTAGCATGGTATCATATCATAGTATCAAACTTCCATTAAAACACAGTTCTCGCCTAATAGAGTTTCTCTGACACCAGCTATCATAAGGGACTAAAACAGAAGAAATTGTATTACTCCATAATGTGAACACTAGACTTGATTTTAACAGCCTAATAAATACATTAGGCCTGCAACCTTCTGCATTCAGGATTGCTCTAAAGTGATCTTTAAACACCACAGTGCATTTCATTTATTGGTTTTGTGATGACCTCAGCTGTTGTGTGTTGTTTGGGTTACCGACTGCAGAAACCTGAAAATGTTAATAGGAGCTGCTTTCAATAGGAGTCATTTTTCCTCCTTCAGCCAGTCTGCCAATTTTATCTTATTTTTTGCTTCTTCTCTGGTGACTTTGGGAGATGTATTTGGCTCGATTCATGCCCAGTTACCAGTTGTATTTAAGTGTTTGTTTTAAATTTTCTTTTGCCCTGCTGAAGGTTTTTATAAGCTACTTCTCTAGCTTTGTCTTGGCCATTTGGAGTGGAAGCTGTCTCCCCTGCTGCCAAAGGAGCCAAGTATTCAGTGCACTCTGGCAGTGAGTAGGGTTACGTGAGGGTATAACCCCAAAGTTGGTCTGAGGGCCCTGAAGTGCTGCTCTTACTGAAGGAGAAGCCCTATACGCATCCCCGGCTTACAGAGCTCTAACTAAGTGTGCAGTCATTGGGGACTGCTAATTTTCCAATTATATTTTCAAGAGGATAATGTGCTCTTCAGAAGAGGTCTTGAGTTGGCACTCGCAATCACTGTACCCAAGACAAAATGATAAGGAGTGGGAGGACTGGAGAGGCAGGGCAGGACACTGCACAGGGCGTGCAGGAGCCAAAGAGGCTGTGGACAGGGCAAGAGGGTAAGCTCACATAACCTTGCAGTTAAGGCTGTAACTTGCAGTCATCCTGATTCAGACGGGGGTGTTGTTATTTAAACCAGGTTGTGTGTTTGCAAATACCGCAAATCACTTATTTTCAGAGGAATAAAAAAATACTTTTTTTTTTTTTTTTCCACTGCTGTGCACTTCCTATGAGCGCTGCCAGTCCAGCAAAGCTCTCTCCATCCATGCCCCAGGATGTGGCCCTGCCAGCAGAGAGCCAGACCTGTGCAGCAGTGCTGCCTTCACCAGGACGTGCCCCGCATGTTAGTGCACCATGTCATCTTGTTCAGAAGAGAAGTTACTCCCTTCTGTTAGTCCTCAGCTGTTAACCATAGATTATTTTTTTTTTTTTTACCTAATAGCTATATGGAACCTGGGGGGCAATACCCACTGGGATCTGTCTGCTGACTTAGATCAAATTTCAGTTCCAAATATATTTACTGTCACTCCCTCTATATGGGACTTGTAAATCTTTTCATGTAGAAACAGTGTGGAACTAAAGGTCTAAACTTTCCCTTTGATGTCAGTAAGAACTTCACTTCTTACTTGGATTGAGCTATAATAATATACTTCCTCTGGAAAAAAAAGTTAATGGGTTGTTAGAAACTTTACAGGAATTTTTAAATTAAACTTTAAGTGAGCATATTGTTAAGGTGTAGGTTGGGGAAACATACATAAATACATATATATATATATGATGAAATCAAAAGTGTAAGTCATCTAGATATTCCTATTTTTGTGCAACAGGCTTTCTAAATCAGCTATATATATGATTTAAATCGTAAATGAGCTAAGGATACCATATGGTTTCAGTATGCATCCAAACTAGCAGAATTCTTCCTGAGGAAATATTATTAAGGGTATTTTATTCTAGGCTTATTGCAGTATTTCTTCCGAGTGAGAAATATATTTGGAGCTGCTCTTGAATATAGGCACGTTGTGCATTCTGTAACGGAAACAGATGTGTTGAGCTCTTCCTTATATACAATACCTGTAGGGGGAAAAAATAAATCTCTTAGGGTGTGGTAACTACTCTGCATCCTATTAATGCCTCTGTCCTGTATCTCATGTTGTGGTTTTAAAGGTAGTCACTGAGAAGTGTGCAGGGAGAATATTTGTTCTCTTCTGGTAAGTATGTGGACTATAATCGCTACACCTGGCCAGATGCTTTTGCCTTGACATTTTTAAAGTCATTTCCAGAATCTTTCCCTGTTTCAAGATATGTAGATTTTTATGCAGTGCCCTAATATTTTCTTGCTTATATAAATTTCATCCATGTTTTTATATATTGATCTTCATGGTTTGGTGCATGTAATGAGATTAGTCCTTCCTTACTGCAGCTGCTTTGAAGAATGCAAGCTGGTATAAGTATGCTAGCTACAAGAGACAGTACTGTGTTGTGCAATGCCACGTGGGTTAATTTAATTCCTAAACTAAGGTAGGCTCATTGCAAAATATATTAACTACAGATTTTCCAAAATACTGATTTCACATGACTATGGATTGATTAACATGTAATTGAGGGAAATAATTCTGTGCATTAGAGCTCTGATATTTACACTGCATCGTATGCAGTGCTATCTCTAACAACTCTTGCCATTTCTGTTCCATGTTTTCTCCATTCCAAAGCAGCTGAATGTGCTTTCTTTGGAATGAGTATTTCAGTTGTCAGTTTTTCATAATGCAACAGTAATGAGGGAAAAGAGGAAAAATAAGAACAGTAACTTCCACTTGTACAGCATCTTTCATCTAAGAGTTTCCAAAGGCAAACATCAGTAATGAGATAAGCCTGGTGGTTTTATTTCTGACCTACATTGAGGCTGTTTGCTTGTATTTCTCTCAAGATAACTAGCTAACAGAAAATGGGTGGCTGGCCAGGAAGAGCTTGGGTGTTACCAGAAGTGCTGCTGGGTACTTAGGGAGCTTCTCTATCTTCCCCTCTTGTGGGAAAATGGTGTACTTCCCAGGAAGAGACCTTCTGAACGGGACATAAAATTGAGATTCTAACACATGTTAAGTCATTAAATAACTTACGGATTATTTTATGAGAGCAAGGCTCCATCCCAGTTAATTCCATTTCAGCCTCTGATGTTCTTCCACAGTTTAAGTGAATAAATATTCTGCCTTCCAGGCCTTAATTAATTGTACTTGTTTAGTTCTGTTGTGAGGTATTGAAAAACCTCTGATCTCATCTCAAAAATCTGCTATGATTCCTGCCTCTGTGATGCAGCAAAGCTCATTCACTAGCAGAAAATTTGGAAATCTTCTGCTTGGTAGCATGATACTTCACAGCTCTGCTTCTGGTCTTCTACCAACCTAAATCAGAATCTGCTCTCTAAAAGCAATTGTTTTTTCCCTCGTGCCAGTTTCTGACCCAGTGTTTTCCCAGTGGTGATGTTGATTTTCATGCAGATGAACCAAAACGCAGCAGCTTAACTGAATTGACACTGGCAGATGCTCCAAGGCAACAATGGTGTTTGAATACAGCACCGACACACACCTGCCATCCTCAGAGGTGATGGGAAGAAACTCAACTTGCGCTGATCAGACCTTTCCTCTGATGGGATCCTAGCTAATGATGTTGTCATTACCAAGAGAGTCCCTATTGATCCCGTTCGTCAGACTTCAACTGTTTAAGAATAGCATTGTTCATATAAACAGTGTCACTAAAGCTTATTATAAGTTTGTGTACTTTCTGCAGCGATGCTGATCTTGTCGTACAGCTATCATGGTGCTGTGGGTTATCTTGTTTGCTTTTTATTTCTCCTCTCCCTTCACCTTTTATGCTAAGGATATAAACTATGTAGGTTAAAAAATTTTGCATGGCTTATGCATAGTAATGTCATCAGGAGATTGCAATCCACTAGCTGGGGGCTGTTGATTTAACTGCAATACAGGTAGAAAATACAAGTTTCGGTTCATAGCAATTTGAGTAAAATCTTGTGCAAAAACCAAAAACACATCTTTGCATTTGGGAAGAAGTTTAGCAACGGATTTGTCGCTAAATTTCTGGTCTTCATCTATTTGATGGGATTGAATATACCTGATTTTTTTTTTTTTTTTTAGCCTATCACCACATCAAAACTGTCTCTAAATACACTGAAGCTTCAACAACAGAGTTATCAGTACTCTTTGGTGTGGTTTATGGCGTGGATAGAATGCAGATACAGACAATCCAAAAGAGAAATGGGGTTCCTCTGCACTTCTGAAATACGTACATCTGTTTCTGCTGTTGCATAGAAAAAGAAAATAAAGCAGTGCAATGTGAATTGGAAGAGAAGTATGACAGTCATTTTTGGGTTAAAGAAAGGGGAAAAAAATGTGTGTGAAATCATTTTGCTATCCCAAAAATGACAGGGAGGAACATTATGAGCAGGGTCTCATATTTCCCCAGTAACTAAATATTGCTTTGGCTTTATTGCTCAGTTGACTTACAGAGAATGGATTTGTGGTTAGAGGAAAGAGCTTTAAAATTGCAGCTAGATTGCTTTTTTTTTTTTTCCCAAAGTTTTTTTTTTTTTTTTTTTTATTTATTTAAAATGTCTTGAAGCTTAATTCCATTTTTTAGAGGAGCTCTTTCTTCAATGAGAATTTTACAAACATTTTTACAACAACAACAAAAATATATTAAATTACACACTGATGTTAATTTTGCTCTTCTTTTGCCACATATTTTTAAACGTAGCTCGAAGGCAAAGCTAATTAATGATAAGCACATATATAAAATGAGTTCAGAAGTACAGAAATCCTGATGTTTCCTCAGGTTTAGAGACTTGAACATGATGAGCTAAACACAGACTGCTTCACTGAAGAAATTTAGGTCTTAAATTGAGTCCTTCCCCTTCGCCCTCCTTTCTTTCAAGTCACCTTGTTTAAGATAAATCGATTGACCAAGGTGGAGTTTTCCTGAGTGATTTGTGGTTTGAAACATCCAAGTATTTTCAGGCTCTCTCTTTTCATTTCCTTAAAGTCTGAGCTTTAAAGTGAATCCTTCCATCTCGACACAGGTAGAGAACAAACCCTTCTGATTTGAGAGCCCGGGAGAGATGGTCTGAGTGAATTGTCAGTGGCAGTTGAAGAGATGGGCATGCCCCTGCTATTACAGAAACCGAGTCCTGATCGATAGGAAAGAAAGAAAAGAGAAATCAGTATGCAAATTTGTGCATACAAACTCAAGACTGAAATGTCATAAAGATTGAAAACAGCTGATAGGTTGTACTTACCCCTTCTTTTACATGTTTGTGATCCCTGGGCAGTAGATCTCCTTTTGGAGATCTTCACACTGTTTGTAGATTCCTAGTGCAAGAAGACTTGGAAGCTTTGAAAGAAACTTTGAAAATGCAGCTCATTCACCGAAGGTAAATCCAGTCACCACTGAGTATTTTATCTCATTGGTCAACCAATGTATAGCATCATTTTCTGCAAGCCGTGCCATGTGACTCAAGTTGGGGATAATGGAAATTGAAAGCAACCATGAGCATTTTTTTGAGCTATGAATATGTTGCCTCTTGAAAAATGCGAATAAGAATTCACATCTTCATCTCGGGTCCTTTTCCTATGCCAGCAAAACATTTGATATCACAATAGAAAAGTGTTTTATTTATTTCAATGTGCAGTTGGAATAATTTTTTTTTTTTTCCACAACAAGTACAACCGTAACTTAAACTGACAGTGCTAAATACTGTGGTAAATCTGAAAACATTTCCTTTCTTGCTTGATAAATTAAACTGACCTAAAATAAGAATCCCATTCCAAAAATATGTCCAAAGTATTAATACAAATTTGCCCAACATTCAGAAATGCAAAATACAGGGCCAAGTACAGTTTTCTTCTGCATCCAACTTTAGTGACATATCTTTCCAGTAGGTTTCACTGGCATAATGAAAAAAATGGGGTAATAAATCTTTTCCTTCAAACATGTTTGGCTGAGTATTGGAAAAAGTTGGCTGTGCTGTGCCAGGCTCTTGGAGGCCAATTGCTTCCGTAAGTGTAAAGCTCGATTGCAGGTGCATCTCTGACCCCTTCTGAAGAGGGGCTGAGGGCACTGAGCATGTGTAGGCTGCAGCGATGGACATCTGTTAGGGATTCCTCCAACTCGGGGTAAAATCTTTCAAGGAAATGCATAATGCATTTGGATTATAGAGGCTTAGCCAAATTTTTCCTTATGTTATCCTCCTAAAGTTTTGACTTAAATCAAATTCACCATGGAGAGGGATGCTGATGTCCTACTGGGCAAGAAGTTCTTGCATTTCTATGACTTTACTTTTCGTTAGTGTGTGCCGCAGACTGAGCTTTCCCTGCGGTCATGTCCAGCACCTGCAGATGGCCCAGCGCAGTGCACACACCACGTGCACAAGTGAGGCTCCATGGCATAATGCAGAAGGTGAGGCTGACCAGCAGGGTGGCAGAGCAGCATGCTGCAACTCCCTGCTACTGTATGAATGAGTCAAGGCTTGCTTGGAAAAGCCGGGAAAGAGAGTGATAGCAAAAGGCCATTACTGAGCAGCGAGAACCCCAGGTGATGTTGAACTTGAGCAATGAGCCTAGAGTCCCTGCTTGCAGACTAATGGGAGCTGTTCCTGCAGGGTAAGAATCAGATAGGAAAACAACACTGCTTAAAGTGTGCTTTTGTCATCCAGAAGCACTTAAGCTGCGTGAATAAAATTGCATTCAGTGTGCCAAGGGCATGAATAACTCCACACAGTGAAGAACAAGTGCCTGAGCTTGGATGATTACCAGTGTCAAGATAGCAGGCACCCCTAACTATTTACGATGGAGTTTTACAGAACAAGAGAGGAAAACAATGTCCGTGGCTAGGAAGTGGGTCAGGCACACAGCAAAAAATAACAAGAAAAAGAACAAGAACTGGAGAGCCCACAAGCTGCATCCCGGCAGCTTTGAATATGGAGATGGAATCTGTGTAAGGACAAATGCCATTTTTCTTATCCTCAACAAAACCTGGCAGACCTCCCAGGCTGCTTTAAAGGAAACTTGCCTTGTCCAGCAGCTTTGTTAAGTACTGTGCATTAAATGCTGCAGCCTCTGCTTCAGGTTCCTAAAGCTTGATTTCTGACAGTAGAGAAGTGCTTTCTTCTGTTAAGCGGGGCAGGTCTCTGACCTGGGAAAATCCTTAATCCTGGCAGTGATGGTTCCTTTCAACTCCCTAGGTCAGGCTTAAAATAGCATTTCTGTGAAGAAGAGAGCTTGATGGAGGAAAACAAGGCAGCCCCTCACTTCATTGTGCCTGGTGAGCTTTCGCTGTGTTTTGTTTAAATCACAGAAAGGGACTCAGCATAGAGCTGCCTGTCCCTGCGACATGGAGCACTGTAAAGGCTGGGCCCAGTGCTGTGGAAATAAATAGGTGCGTGTATTTTGTGCTTCGGGTGATGGGCTATTTGTAAGCAGACTAAAGACTTAAAGCACTCAGAGAATCAGGGTTTTCTCCCTGTCCAGCCAGGAAAAGAGCTGGGTAAGGCAAAGAAAACACAGAAATGGCCTTGTAGAAGTACAAATGGAGAACTGTCCATCCATCTGCTGCACCACCACTCTGAACACCCCAAATGAGCACAATTTAGGATACTTCTGCTTTCTTCCCACTTCCTTGTCTTTTCCTCCCTGGGCACAGTTGGTTGTGCTTCTCTGGAAGATGGAAATGATGCCTGATGGTAGCGTGAGGCTTGGGTTTGGGTCCTTCTTGTGCCCCAAGCTACCCATGGAGCCCTGAACAAGTCAGGGCTCAGCCTGTACCCAGTAAGTGTGCAGAGCTTCATGCTGCACCTGATGGGTCTCATGGTAGCATGAACACCTAAACAAACCATCCGGGGTGTGTGGCTCAGTTGTTCAGCTCTGAGCTGCCTGCAGGTCCCTCTCACCTCTCACCAGCAGCTCCCCTTGTGTGAGCTGTGGCACAACCCCAGTGTCAGTTCAGGCTGAGGTCTCGCCAAAAGCATTTGGTTTACCACCTCCTCTCTTGTAAGGCTGCTTACATTTGCAGTGGCTCTTGTGTCACCCTGAGCTATAGATCTTCATCTTACCACGTGGCGGTTATACAGGGGCTTTAAGTGACAGCTCACTTTCCCATCTTCCCACATTTTCATTTTGTAATTGAGGAAAACTTATGATCCTATTTGCAAGTTGTTGTTTATTTGTGTTTTGTGTCGAGAAGTTATGGCCTTTTGATGGATGTGTTATGTACATGCTGACTGATTAAATATGACAGTAATGAAAATATATTCAATAATACAGGCTTGGGATGGCAGCCAAAGCTTTCATGAATACATCCAAGGAATGACAGAGGACGTGTGGGTAGGGACATGCAGGTTACGCTGTGCCCTGCAGCAGGATCTAGGGTTGGAAGAGATGTCAGGTCCAAAGAGTCGGTCCCGCTAACGGGTTTTAGGGAAGTCACACCCACCAGGGGTTAGCTTGCTCGGTGCTGCACCTGTGATGGAAACTCCCCTCTGCGTGCTTCTCTAAAAGAGCCTGATTTTCTGCCCATTTGTTTTGAATCCTAAGAAATGGCAGTGTTGAAATCAAGGCCAGAAGTGCTGGGGAGGTTCCCCTGCTCAGCCCCAGCCTCGGTGGTGGTGTGCCCATCCCACTGGGTTCAATCTTTCCCAGCCTTTCCGAGGAGTGGCTGTGCCTCAACTGTCCTACATTAAAAAGCAACTTGTTCAATTAAATCCCCTGCCTTCCGGGATCAAAGCCCTGTGGGATTGTTCCTGAAGCCTGTTTACAAACCTTGAGTTGTTTACAAAGCACACAGATCCAACAAGGCCTGTTTTACCGTGGAGACTGAAGGGGAAGCATTAACGCTTTTCACTGTCAGAGTTTAGGTGACTTCAATCTATTTTTCTTTCATACAAGTACTGAAATACAAACACAGGAAAACTGTGATGTCAAATTGTACTTTAGGATGAAGATCAGGAGGCTTTTTACAGGCGAGCAATATTTTACCATGGGTATCCTTTCTTTCCCCATAACCAGTGGTCTATAGAAGGCTTTAAAACGTTTGAAGTAGTCTGAATCTTCCCATGGCACTGCTAACATTTCAATTTTATAGGTCCCAATTCAGCAAAGCTCTTGAACACGCACTGAGAATCAAGGGTGATCCCAAAGTTCTCTGGAAGGGGCTTGCACAGAGCAATAGCACCCTGCCCAGTGAAAGGCAGTCAGCAACAGAGAGGGGGAAAAAATTAAACCTTTGGTACTTTGATACTACAGGTTGGAAAACCTGGATTGAAAAATATATATATATCCTTGAGGAGGAGAGAAAAAGCTTGAGTCTTCAAATTACAATAGCAAATGCAGACACTTTCCATCCTCCTTAAAGGAGAGACATCACCTCTACTGGCAGTGACCTGGATTTTGTTTTGATAGACAGCTGAGTTAGCTGTGCCTCTAGTTTAAGATGTGCTCTTCTGGTCCGCTCCCAACCTTTGCACCCTCTGACCATCCACAGCACAGCTTTTCTGCATCGTCCCCCTGTATCTGTGTGAGCTGATTACCTCAGCCCCGTGCCACGGCGAAGAACAAAGCTCAGTCAAGGCTCAAACGTAGCGGAAAGAGGAGAAAAGTCATAAAGGGAAAGTTAATGGCCCAGCAATCTCTATTGGGAGCACTACTGAAATGGGCTCTCATTTCTGCCATATCAATCACAGCTCGCTTAGGGAAGCCTTGATGGTTTCCTTGCTGCTGCTGCTCCTGGGGGAAGATTCAGGTGAAGAACCCCCCTGAGCTCGGCTGCTTGCCGGGGGCTCGTTCACTGGGGAGGGTCCCTGACATTTCTCCTGGCATCACCCCGTAGTGCTCAGCACTGCTCAGCTGGCAGAGCAGCTCCATCTACGCCGGTGTCTCTGGAAGCAGTCATTGACTCTAAATTAATAGTGGCTTGAGTGCTAACAAGCTGGACAGGGTGCTGGTACAGAACAAAAGGTTACGGACAGGTGCTACAGAGCAGTGTTAAAAATACACAGAGCTTTTACTGATGTTCTTTCAAGAGGTTTGGTTTTGTAGTTAGTTTATATTTGGAGAAGCTTCTAGACCAGTTAGGAAGATCACTTTACATAAATTTACTAGACCCTAGTCATGGTTACGGTGGCTAACGAGAATTTTTGGATGCTAACATTTAAAAAGTAGTTCTTGAATGTAATGATGTAGGTCTGTTAACAATCAATATGCACATTTTAAATCAAGTAAAAAAATTAAATCTGAAAAAGACTTAATTTTCCTGGATAATACAATGATGTGTAGTGCAGGCTGTAAGCCCTGTATCAGAGCAGTTCTTTGTATTTGTGGGCCTGCTGTGAGAGAACGTCCAAACTTTTGCAAATAGTGATGCATCTTTAATATCCTCGGTTACTTGTTGTTATTTTGAATATTGCACTTTGATAAAGACGGTAGTACGGAACTGTTTGTGCCTTTCCTTACTTGGCATGAGTATAATGAAGCAGTAAAGCCGTAAATACATGTTTTGCGTAGGATTCTACAAGCTTGGGGAGGAATAAGAGCCTCTCTCGGCTTGTTTTTCCCTGTTTTATTTCTATGCGTTTGCATTAGTTATAGCATTGTGGTTTAGACGTTTCAATATAGTTCTGTGCTCACAGAAGAACCTGATGAGACCTGTATTACCATGGTTTTTTATTTGACTTCCACTCTAAAGCCTTAATATTTGCAAACATGAGTATATACAAATATTTGACTACAAGCTTCACTTCTGGGCTTGCAATTGGGATTTGCTTTGAAAATGTCTTTCCAGCAAGGCGTGTGAGATCTTACAGTAAGTCATCAGAGGATTATGGAGTCTCAGGGCTGTAGTGTTCATTTCTGTTCCTGTTGGGTAATGACTGAAGTGAGTACAAAGCAAAAAGCTGTTGTTCAGTGCTGGTAACTTTCTGCTCCTACAACTGATGGTACAGAATATGGGGAGAGGGAACATCTCTTTCCTGGAATATTGCTGCTGACATTTGACTGATCGAAGCCTGATGGAGAGGGAAGAGGAAAGGTTACTGTTAATGATCATTTCACTAAGAAAGTATAACCCGGAGCTGTGAAAGGGTTCGTTGCACGTACTCTTTGCAATTTCCTTGTGCTGTGTTGTAGCTCCTGCAGCACGCTGAGCAGCGTAAAGCAACTGTTTAAAATCAACACTGTGAAGGTGTAGATTTGATGTGTATTAATGACTTCCAGATCAAATTTTCTGAAACTACAATTAAATTGTGTTTTTCTAGCTGAAAACAGAGCTGCTGGAAGGTGTGTGTGTCCCAATAGTCATCTCTCCAAAGTAGCACCCTACAGCGTGTAACTGAGGACAGCTACTGAGCACAGCACCTTCCAGCAAGGCTTGCTCAGACCTGCCTAGTGTGATCCACAGCACAGGCAGGCTCCCTGTCAGCTGCTGATGGTGGCCAACACATTTATATCCTGCAGAGGGAAAGGCCCTTGTGCAGATGTATGCCTTTGTAAAAGACATGCAGCTGCTTTGGGGGAAATGCTTGCCATGCCCACAGGTACTGCGCCATCTGAGCCACAGGGAAGCAGGGAGGTGTTTGGTTTGCAAGGATTATTAAAAAAAAAAAAACAAAAAAAAAAAACACAGAAACACAGACACTTCTCATAGAATCATAGCATGTCCTCATATCCTGAATTGGAAGGGACAAATGGGGTTTATGCTCTGCCTGTGCTGCCTCGAGGCAGAACATGGGGGCTTAGGGAACCCTAGCCATTGCCCTGAGCTGGTGAAACCCATCAGAGCTTCCATTAAGTTCAGGAGAGCTGTGCTGTTCTGTACCGGCTTGCAGTTTTCCAGCAGTCTCTCCAAGAAGCTGAGTCACTTCATGAAGCCGTGTTCCTCCATCATGAGAAGGTCTCCGTGCTCATTGTGGGTGAGAACCGAGGGACAAGTAGGAGAGTCCCAGATCTTACCCCTGCACAGAGCCCCCACGCTGGCCTCTACCAGTATAGCTACATGGCAGCCAGCATCTGTATTGGTAGTTTCTTTTTTGCTGCTGCTGCTGCTAAATGACTTGATGTTACCTAATGAAGACGCATATGCTGTGTGCATACTGTAGAGAAATTTGTGATATTGATATACATATGAATAAGGAACACTATTTGGAGCCTCGGTGCGTAGGGGGACACAGGGGAAAGTAACAGTAGATTGCCTGTTGCCACTGTGACTGCAGTAAGTTGTGCTTAAAAAGATTGAGAGGATGGATTTAGTAATATAAACTGCTGAAATACGATGTTTAGAGTGGCAAGTTATCATGAAAATTATAAAATATATTTAGCCATTACAAGGGTGCTGCATTTAGTGTATTATTATTCTTAGACTCTCAGTAAGCCACTCACACGCTGCCTTATGTTTTCTGACATTTCCGTTATTAAATTCTGGTCATCGACATAAATAGTATTGCAGAATAACAACCCCAAACCTGAAGAAACCAACTCAATTTACCTTCAGGTTTTAAGAAGTAATATTTATGCATATGTATGAGGGAAATAATAGCACATTATTTTACTGTAATAAAGTCATCCCTTTCTCGGTATCCAGACAGCAAGCTGTTGGCTAGTGACAGTGTTCCAGCAGTGGTGGAGGGCCACCCCAAAGACTACAGAAAGGGAAACCCTGAAGTAGTGGAGACTGCTCCAAGGGCAAGACCACCCCGTGGGGTCAGGTAACAAAGCTCACAGGACATAAACATAGCCCAAAGATGTTGTTCACTGAGTTTGCATCTCACGGTGGTTTTTCCTTGCTATCCCTTGGTGAAATGAACCTGACCTTTTAAAACACATCACAAGCCTGGTGTGAGTGCCACCCCACCTGCATTGTCACATCAGCAATGGTGGCAGCAGGAGAAAGGAAGCATGAGCAGGCTGGGCTGGCCCCAGCGTGGTGTCCCGAAGCCTGCTGAGATGCAAATCCTGGGGATGTGGTTGGGAGGGAGTTAGGTTTCTCGTGCTACTTATCTTACAGCATCATCTGCAATATGGCTGTTTAAATGGGAAAAAAAAAAATACATGGAATAAAATTCAGATTGCCATTAACTTCTTTGAATTTTAATGCAATAGGAAGTGTACCAACAACAGCAAATTATAAAAATCACCCCTCCCTGACTTTGATGGATGCACCCCGCACAAACACAACACATACTGTTTTATGAACGAGATTATTTGCCTAAGTCATCAGCATATGATTGATTAAAGGAGCAAAATGAGTATGTAATCACTTCTGCATATCTTGCTTACTACAAATAAGAAAGTTTTGTCCAATTTATTAGAAGCTGATGAGATTAAAGTAAATTGTACAGTTGGAGCCCTAACAAATGCTTTTTAGCATTGAAATACTCGGTGATTAAACAGCGTAGCCAGCTGAGTACTGATGCTTTCATGTCTGCTGCAGCATCCAGGACTGTGCTGTCAAAACAAGCCACCAAAATGCTGGGGCAGGAAATATTAGCTACTCGAGGGACTGGAAGACAATAAGTCAGTTCCTTTTTCATGTCTACTGCATGCCGACTACTGATGACATCTGTATAAGAATTATTCCTTTGAGAAGGAAGGAAAAGTTCTTTCTTGCTGAGTTTTTTAATAAATGAGAGATAGGATTGGTAGGGTGGAAACAAATCCTAAATCGTAATTTTTCAGAGCTCTGAACTGACATCAGTTTTTTAATGTAGACATCCTTTTATGATATAAATTTCAATTATGTGGAAAGTATGCATATGTTTTTATTAAAGCAGGTGGTAATGTAGAACCTAAATAAAATGTTTAATCTGAGATCTTGGATTGAGGCTGGGGCACGTTTGTTCCTCGGTCAAAGGTTTTGAGTTACACATTTGATCTGCAAATGTAGAAGGAGTACTGAAGTGATGTAATGTAACTTGTCAATTTTAAGAAAGAAATGTGGTCATAGTAAGCAAAAGAGATTAAAGAACAAGAAAAATGGTATTATATTGAAGAACCATAGATTTTAAGTAAAATATGTTCCCAAAGTATCCAAAACTGATTCAATCTAATGTATAACCAGTCCTGAGTAAGAGGGTAAAATTGACGCTTGAGCATTGTATGAATAAAAAACCATCTCTGGGCAAGGTCCTGTCTTTATCAAAGTCTTACAAACTACTCAGTTTGCTTTCAGAGATCAGTCTCTCCCTCCCCTCTCTCAAATTATAAATGATGGTCAAATAAGTAAGAGAAAGCACTTATTCTCTAGCTAGAGAGAAAAGATTGTCTTAGGCATTGCATTACTTAACGTGTCAATGGGCACAATGTAACATGATAAGTGATATGATTTCTCCTCCTCCTGCTGTGATGCAGGGGAACGGGTCTCATATTCCTGAGTTATTCTCCAAGAACACAATCGTGTCCAAAATGAACTTGCCCTTGTCAAGATACCTCTGTTGTAGCACAAAACCAGGTCCATCTCATTCAAATCAGTGGCGGTCATGAAAGTGAACAGAATCTGGAGCACTGTAGGCATGGGAAAAAGCATGTATATGTCAGCTTATTTTTTCTAATGGTGACTGAAACAGAATTTAAGTGGTCCTGAAAGTATCATGTTAATAACTGACTTACAGAGGGTCCCCAAATAGTATGAATGCTTCTTTCAAATTAAGTTAAAATTACTTTGTTTCAAATAAAAGGGATAATTTAAATTTAGTAGACTTTTCTTTATCATGTGGCTTTTTTTTTTTTTAACAGTATCAATAAATTTATAACTTCTTCCAACCATGCTCCATCAATCTCCTGTTTTCTGTGAGCCCATTTTCAGCAGAAAGTATCAAGAATAATTCAGTGGCATGTAGTGAGAACTTCAGTAATTTTAATTGCATAGGCTTGTTTGTTAGCCTTAGATGCAGAATGATTTCTAAGCACGTGATTAAACTGATGGCTACTCACTTAAATGGCTTAAAACTAAGCATGTGTTTTTGTTGATTGATGGACTGGTTAACAACCACTTAACCACCTAGCTGGCTGCAGTTTTTGCAGAAAGTGACAGGACGTATAAAGAGGCCATGGTCAGTGTGCGTTACAGCCTTATTTATCATTAGGAATGGAGCTAACTGAGCTATTGTTTTTAATTCATTTTTAATTTATTATTTTTTAATAGGGGAGAAAAATGCCCAGTGCTGTAGTTGGTACAGTTCCGTAAAATGTCTACCTGTTATCCACGTTTGTTTCATGTAAAAGACAGGCTTATTAATGTCTCAGTACTGTAGATTGACACAACACATCATTAAAGCTCAGACATAGTCATTACCCTGTGCTGCGGTGCTTGGGATTATTAATATTTTCAGTTCTGTGAGGACACAGGAGATGTGCCTCTGCTGCACGCGTTTCTAAGCCCTGTGATGGATTAAAAAAAGGAATGCCTAGATACAAAGCCGAATAATACAGTGCTGGCCTTTTTTAAAGCAGTCTTCTTTCAACGTTCAGGCAGACTTTTCTATTGTTCCACTGAGTGTGTGCTAATTAAACCGATGGGAGGACTGAGAGCTAATTGATGGCGGCACAGGTCTCCAAAAGCACTGCACTAAAGGGAGCAATATTCGATGTGCTTTTGAAGATTAAAGTTATAAGTTAGGACACATGCAGATTCAGTAGACCTTACGCTGAACTGGAGCCTAATCCCCAGAAATTCGGTAGTGAGGCTCACAGTATGTTACGAGTTCATCTTGCAGTGTCTGGCAGACGTACTACAGAGCAAAGAGGGCAAAATACTTCCCATGTTCTCTTCTTCCTAGACACTCAGTTGTGACATACCGCACATGAGCACTGGAGTAAGCAGCTCTGCTGTCTGCGCGGTGCAGGGAGAGGTGTGAAGCGCTGTCCTAGAGCATGCTACAGACTGCAGAATTTCTCTTTGGCCTCAACTGGAGGGCAGGTGCAGCTGTGTTGAACACATCACGCTGTTACGCACATGCAGCCGTTGAAGCATAGGTGTTGGTTAACCAGTTTGTAGTTCTACACATTATAGAAAAATAACACGTGCATATACTGCTGTGCCTAGTGCCAACGTGACGTGCAGGAGAAATCCTCGCTGGAGGGATTTGAGTAGCATAGCTGATGCTATTCCTCTGCTTGGAATGGTTTTCACTTGTAGGTTTGTTTAGGAAGAGCAAATCAGTTGCAGTGAGGTTTGTTACTGTGTCAGAAATGTCTTCTAGGCTAAATTAGGTATCCAGAAGGGTTGCCTACTGTGCTTCCGTGCAGGGAGAAGGTCCCTGCCTAGGGACCATGTGTACCTTCCTCCAGCTTGACTAAGTACGCCTTCTACCGTTGGTTTTGCTCAGAGACAGATTTCTTGAATACGAAGGTGCAGATTTTGATGACTGACTGACGTGAGAACTCCGGTTCAGTGTTTGGCTCATTGAACTCTTCTTTGGCACCGCAGTGGTTTTATAATTATTATTGACTGAACTGTCCTTTTCAATACTTAATTCCGTTGTATTTTGCTGACCAAGGTAGATGCTTTAGTTGTGCACTTACCTCTGATGCTTTCTGTAGACACCTCTTGTGGTTTCTGTATTCTCTCCTTGCCTGCAGAACAATCCTTGATTATAGAGGTTTCATGCATGAAATGAATGAGAGAGTAACCTCACTAGAAACGTGTAGTATGATGTAGAGAGAGCAGACCTCTGAGACACTGGAAGGGAAATTTAGTTTCACAACCTTTGCACCGGCTTCTTTTGTTGTATTCTGCAGAGTTTAGAAAGTGACTGAGCTACGTGCTCTCTGTTCTGCACTTTGCACATTACCTTTACCCTCTTGTACCAATGCATTTTAACTGTCAAACTTCACAATTGACATTATCTTTTCCCTCTCTATAGAGATTTGCAAGGCTAAATTCTTGGGTGAGTAATTCCACCTAACTGCTGTAGTCGCAGTGAAGTTGGTGGATTTCTGTTGTTTTCTGTTAGCTTATAACCTGCGCCACCCCTAATGGTACAACACTTTTTCATTGTGAATTACTTTTTAGTACCATAGTTTTTTTTTAACTGAGTGGTGTTGACTTGCTGTAGGCTTGTGTCATACTTCCATCGTAATGGGAAATGACTAGCATGTTCCAAAAGAACTTTCCAAAAACCTCTTTGACAGAAACTGCATCGAATATGTTTTGGCTAGCACATATTTGGAGAGAGAGGAGAAGTAGCTCCACAGAGCTGACATTAGCTATTTACTGATTGTGTAAGATAAAAACAAAGCAAGTGAGAAAGCCAGGAACAGAGCAGTGTGAATAAACCGTACACTGTACCAGGCTGCTATCCAGACCGGAGGTACTCCAGCTACTACGTGTGCAGAAAACTCTCCTGTCTCTTTCTGTGTAAGACCAGCCAGCAGCCTCAGAGTTGTTCAGTTCTGGCATTTTAGGATATCTGGACTTAAGAGCTTTCCAAGAATTATATCGTGTGAACTCTCAGATTCCCATTAAGCTTCTGGCTGTTTTACTTCTTTTCTGCAAAATAATAATTTCTTGCCTAATGGACCATTGAGCTAGTGTTTCAGAGAAACCCGGAGCAGTTAGGCATTTGGCACCCATTGACTTTCCACCTTAGTTATTATATTGGTTAATCCAGATCATTTACATCAGCATTGCAGAAGCAATAAGCTCCCCATTTCAACGGGTTGCACTGCTGACTGTGTTTATTGACTGGTTGACAACTTCAGAACTGTTATCTATCATGATTCCAACAGCTCAGCAGGTAGTAAACATTCTCTTTAGTGTAGCATATTGAACAAAATTTGTATGCAAGTCTATTAGCAAAGCTTGTAAACACTTGACTAAACTGTGTGGCTCAATTAGCAAAGAATAATGGAGCAATAAGTAAAGTATGTGCAATTTTATCAACTCCTTGCAGCTCGGCAAAGTCTACACCATTATCAGGAAAGCATAAAGAGCAATTTTCAATGTATCTCACTGAATATTTTCATATTACCTTTGACTAAATCATAAAGGCATGTCAAAAAATCTGAAAAAAAAAATTAATGGCATCAGCATGAAATGCAGTGCAGTCAGGTGCATATATTCATTAATTAGCAAGTGTGTACTACTTGGTTAATTAAGAATATAAAAATGTAACATCTGAAGTGTACTGTTTAATGAAATAACAAGGTTGATCACTAACGTATATTACACAAACAGCTCCTTCATGAGAAGTATATATACAGCACAATTTTTTAATTATGTAAACATGGACGCAATACTGCTCTATAATCAGCATATGAAATGGATGGATGCTGGCAGGAATTTCACTGGACATAAGCTCCGCTTGCCCTAAGGTTCAGATGAAGATTTGAAGACAAAGATTTTGGTTCAGCTGTATCAAAGCATTGGCAGTTGTCCTTAAGTGTTTCATCTTCCAACAACTTCAGTTGCTTTTACAGCTGGTTCATTAAACAGACACGTTTTGTTTTCATCCATATGAGCTGCAGAGACAAAAAATTGCAATATATAAAACTCAATTTCCATGATGCAAGGTTGTTCTTCAAGGAGCTGTGCTGCAGCTCTGTGCTGTAGTATTAGAGGCCAGTTCTCAGTAGACTGCAGCTGCCATCGGGTCTGTTGCATACAGAGGCTGTTGAAACGAAGGTGAGGGGTGCGCCGAGACAGCCCAAGGAGAAGGATGTGTGTCTACCACAACATAAGACATGCAGAACATGTGGTGCTCTGCTGGGTGCTGTCCTGCGGTCATTTGGAGGAGGGAAGAGAGGAGTTATAGTCTCCTCTTCCTACCACCTACAGTAAATCAGCTCCCAATTTCCCTCTTGGTAAGAGATTGATGGCAATCCAAACGTGTGCAAGGAGGTGATGAATCTCTCAAAACAGTGCAGAAAAAGAAGAATGAGTGCGCCAGGTACATTTCTGTGCCCCACCAGTAATGGTCAGTAGAAGATTGTTCTTGGTGCTCTGAGGCAAACGTGCTAGGCACCCTCAGCATCTTTCTCTGCAGTATTGCATCTAGCTCAGGTGCCACAGAGATCGGGAGAAGAAGCAGTATCAAGGAGACAGGTTGGGTTTATTCTTTGACATCTTTGAGAATAAAATCCAGGATCTGGAGTAATAGAAGAGTTAAAATTGTATAGAAGTTCTTAGCAATATTTGAGACCTTTACAAAATTTACAGCATTAAAAGGTACCTTGGTAGTATCAAGTCTTTTGAATTTAAAACATTTAAAGTCTGGATCATTGTGGGATTGTTACCCACAAGGTAGCTGGAGGCGACTACTTCCCTTGAGTTTACTCCCCAGTTTCTGTCCACACTTACCTGGTTCAGGGGCCAGGGAGCGTCAGTCCCAATAGGACATGTAGCATCAGATAGAATTAGATGTGTTGGGATCTCTTTCCCCTGTCCTGCTTCCTATCTTACTTTTCTCTCCCAGCCCGGTTTCCTTTACTAGCCTGCCATCTTTGGGTCCACAAATTTGCTGCAGTACCGGAAGAGCATGTCAACAGATTTTCCTACTGCAGGTAGGGGGACAAAGAGAGGAGAAGAAATAGCAGAAATGTTATCCAGCCCTCTTCTCTTCTCCTTTCTGCTCAGCGTATCATCCCTTCTCCTGCCATGGTTGCTGATGAACTTACCCATCTTCTTTAGGAATGATCATATACAATATTAACTGCCCTTTCTTTGTTGATCTGTCTGTGAGGACTTCTGTAGCAGATGTACTGTAAGCACTGGAGTATTCTGCCTCATGGCAAGAGATTATGAGGAATAGGGCAAGATTAAAAGGAATATTTAAAATGCCTAAATCTTGTGCTCTTTGAAGAGATGACTTCGTGTCTTTGAAGTTTACAAGTGTCTTAATGCAAAGCAATGTCTTCTCATGCAAAATCAGATTCTTTAATGTAACTTTAAATCTAGAGAAGCTGTTAGTTAAGGGCTTTCATATAAAATGACATTCTCTTGGTTTTGATATTTTTTCCTTTAAATATATATTTCTTTAAAAAAGCTATGTACTGATAAAGAACACATGATTTTGATCAATAGTCTCCCCTGGGGTGCATAAAGTCTCTAAAATTGATCTAACAGCTCCACGAGGTGATTATGGGTAGGGAGGTCGATACAATATCTTGCCAACTAATCTTCAGCTGTAGAGGGTTAAGTTAAAGAGCTCACACTTCCAGCTCAATATGTATTCATTCACATGGACACGTTTTGATCACAATCATTTTTCTAAAGCATCATTCTTGTGTGTATAGGAGAGACGATATCAAGTAAAGGCAAGCACAATAACACTGAAACTGTTACTGGCGTAGTCAGTAAAATGGCAACTCTCATGCTTGCTCTAGGACAGTTCAGAAATTAATTCCCTCTGTCCCTTTACTAAACCAATACTTACATTTAAACCTTCCTATTTTTTTTTCAGGCAGACATCTGGCAGTGAAAAATGACATGTTAAAATGTGCAGGACAATAGAAGCTACATGGGTCGAGGTTCAGCCCTTGTGAGTTACAATGTCTTGCTTTACACCTTAAAAAAGCCTAGTTCTAGGAGTGTGCCTTCAGCTGAAATTATGATCCCACACATTCAAATGTGCTTTGTCCTCCCACCTGGAAAACTCCCATCTTTCTCATCAACAGCAGATAGCTGCTAGTTTGAATATGTGGAAATAATTTCTCACAATACAGCAAATTGTTGAGGAATTAGCAGAAAATCACAAGTCAATTATTTTTTTATTGCTGGCAGTAGAATTCTCTGTTTGTCCTTGGAAAATGAAGCAGTAGAGGAAGGCTTGGACGTTTGAAATTACTATTCCAAAAGATTTGGATCAACTCTCAAGAAAATAATATTTCATGTTTTTGAAGTAGACCTCGGTATTTTGAGCTTGTTTTTCATATTTCTGTCTACTTTCATTTAAGTAATTTATCAGTTCTGAATGGAAAGGAGGGGTCTTGTCTTGTTTGGGAAGGGCCTTTTAGCCCAAACTCCTGCTTGCAGGCTGGTGGTAGATTAGGGAAGAAGAAGAAACAAAACACACAACCAGTCGCCAGGAATAATGTGTGAAATGTACCTGTAGGGTATCTCAAGTGAAGGCAAGAGAATTAAAGCAGGAATGAACTTGACCTGAAGTGTGCGTATTTTTTTTCAGGTAGAGAAAAGTTCATTATTTCATATATCACTCAAAGCAATGTCATCGTATGAGTGTAGGAGACTTCACAAAGGTAGAAAGCATTTGTCTCTATATACGTAAGGAATTCTGGTTAATGTATCTGTCATAGTATAAAGAAACAAGACACAGGTAATATCTATGGATGCTTTCTGTTGTGGTCCAGCATTCAGAATGCATTGTCTGAGGCGCACAGAGTCATAAAATCAGATCTGAACCGTCAGGGAATTCTAGTATTTCTATTGCTTTGATTCATCCATCTGAAGGCTAAGGGCATACAGGGGGCTGAACTTTTTAATTTTTATTTTTTTTATCACTGTTACTGTTGTTACTGGCAGCTACTGGTGGCTGCCACATGGATTAATGACAGATAAAAGCAGCAGCAGGCTGGAGTGGCTGACTTTCAGAAACACACACAGGTTCATCTCTTCTTGAAAGAGGCTTGTTAATTAGAATTAAAATGCAAAGTTAATGTTTGCTTTCTTCATTAATGTTGCCACAAAGAGCTTCATTAGGGTCTCAGAGAGTCAATCTTGTATTTATGGCTGATTATAGCAATGTAAAAATTACAGCAGTGTATTTATGTTAGTGTTTCTGTTCTGTCTGGAAGTGGAAATGTATTTGTTGAACTCTTGACCTGATAAAAGCCTCGTATTGTCAAATAAAAAGTGAAAATGTTGTTGCACAAGCTCATTTGCCTTTTTAATGTTCTTTAGCTGACTCCTGTGATTGACAAACTCTTCGAGGAACGTTAGCTGTAGAGGTACACAAACAGTGAACAATTCCAGTCATTTCTATCCTCTCACTTTAACTGGAGAAGGGGAAATAAAATAAGTTGATAGCAGGTCACGAGTAACTTCAGTGGATTTATTCATCTCTTTTGCTTTAGGTGTGCGTTAAAATATAAATGTTAAACATGAAAATCAGTAACATCCAAGATTCTTGAATGACGCTAGGTTGGCAGTTGTACAGAGGCCATGGTTGCTTGTTTTGCTCGAGGTCAAGGGAATTATTTTAAATGCAGCTACAAATTGCTTTCAAACTTCATTCGTGGAGATTATTTGACATTTATGGGATATTTCATGTGGTGCTGCCCCTATGATTTACATTGTCTAGTCCTACTTCAGGGGACCACGAGGGTCAATGCAAACCTTTTTTCAGCTGGAAGAAGCGTGTGTGCATGTTGTGTGTATTGTAAGGGAGTTTCCTGCTCTTCTATGTGACATCTCTCTGGCTTTGTACTTAATTGCACTAGGAACAAGTGGCCTAGGTGAAAAACATCAAAATTCATACGTTTCAAGGTTTTCCTCAGTAACCCATAATCTGTTGGTGGACTTCATATGTTGCCTCCATGATACTGTGAAAGCACTGAGAGGTGAGAAGCTGGGTAGCTGTATGAGCTTAGTTAGCTGAGTAGGGGAAAAAAAATAAATTAGTAGTATACAAGTCAATAAACCACAATATAAAAATCTAGAGGAGACCAGACATCCTTAGTTCCACTGATTACAGAACTACTTATTAATAACAAGATGGTATAACCTGGGCTTGAAGAGCCAAAGTGCTTGGTGCTAATAAGCTTCTGTCATCTGCAAATCAAGGCATCAGGGAGGATGCAGCACCATCTTAGTATTGCATGCAGTGCCCAGGTTCTTCAGGGGGCAAGGTGTCTTTGCAGGGCACTTCTGTACTTGGATTTTCTGTGGCTGCAGCCACGGCTGCAGAGAGGCAGTTCAGTGCCCGTCGGTGCTCTGCAGTGTGCTGGGAAGCTGTCAGATGGGCAGTAGCTGTGCAGGCAGCAAAGACCATATGACTTATAAGCGACTGACTTTAAGGCTAGTTTAGCTTCATCTCATTTAGAGATTGAGGCCTAAACTGGCTCCTAGACAGAGCCCAAAGACCTTTATGCATTGCATGTCTCCCTCCAGCCTTCAAGGCTGCAGTTAAAGAAGACCCAGGTGGTATCCTGGACTTGTGCACTGCCAAGGCTCTGCTTTCTCTTTACGTGTTTTGTGGTGCTAAGTGTGATGTTCTGCTCACTGTGGAGCTGGGTAAAAGGTTTGCGGTTCCCAACCTCTCTGCTGCCCATCACTGCCCTCCTCCCGAGGTGGGTTGAAGAAGAGCTTATGACTGAAAATGCCCATGAGTTAGGATCGTGTTGGTAGGATTCAGATTGCTTCTCGACCTTGCCCAGCAGAAGCCAAGCAACACTTTCAACTCTGGCCTTAGTTTACTGTTTTAACGGCCTGAGGGAGACAACTCATTTCTAGCATGGCCTTTCAGGTGGAAATAAAGTGGAGAAATGGAGAGAGTGCAATATTCAGGCTTCATTCACTCCCCTGCACTTACAGAGAAAGCCATTTTCAGTGGTCCCATCAATAAGGAAATTAGAAACATTGCTCGTTGTACTCTAACATGGGGGTGAATTTAACTCCTAGTTCTTCATCAACTGGACTGTCAAGTAACAAGTTTTACGGTTTTATCCAGCACGCTGTATTCCCATTTTGTTGAACTATGTGGCATATTCACATGTGTACTTTTCAGTTATTCAAGCTTTTTCTCAACAAAATCAAGTCTGCCTGTACCCAGGCAGAGCAGCGATCTGTCACGCCGCATTAGGTGACTGTATTTTTTATGATAAAGTGAACAAGATTCCTTATGGACACAATAAATTGCAAGAGAGACCTCTAGAGCACTATGCATCTTCAGGCTAGCGGGCTTTTTTCATCATGAAGCCATTAAGTATGGCATTAACTACAGCATATGAATGGGTACCACAGATTATAGCCATAGGAGGTACTGAGAATGTGCCCCCTCTTACACTGTTTGTGGAAATGCACTCATGTTGTGACGATTTATGTTTTCATTACTGAACAATTCCCATAATGACAGGCATTGAATATGGATGCTTAATGTTGAGTACAGGGGAAAAAAATAGAACTACACTTTGAGTAATAAGTTTTGATTGAATGAATGGCTACTTTATAAACTTTCATTACTATGATTTGGTCTGAGGGAAATAGCAGCTTGTCAGAATTTTTCCAATGGAAAATTTAATCAACAGAAAATGACGCATTAGGAGAATGAAAAGGCTATCAGCGTCGTTCTGCTGGAACCCCATGGCTCTGTCTGCCTTTCTCATGCTTTGACAGCTTGGGCTTTCAGGCCGTACACCCTGTTCCTTGGGCTGTTGATGGGATTGTAGTGGTGGGTGTACTGGGAGCTGACAGAGTCTGCAAAGGGTTTTGAGAGTTTTTGGCTACCTTCATGCAAAGTGTGATTTTTCGTCTTTTTTCCCCTGTGTTTCTCCTGGTTGAAAACTCCAATTTGAGAGGAATCTTTTTACCCAGTGTGAAAGCTTTTTGAAGGAATCCTTCCATATCCAACCTCAATCCTAAATGTTCATAGCAATTTGCTGGTGGCTTATCTTTCATTTAAGTTGCTAAATGGCTTCTTTCCTCTACTGATATACTGTCATTTTTTTCCAATTTTTTATCCATCAGTTTCAGTGGTTTTGTGCTTTAAAGATGAACAGCAACAACTTCAGCTAGTAAGCTGTATTAAATTATTTGTTCTGCACTCCTAATCAGGAGACTATTAGTCTACAAACTTAGAAGAAATGTGGAAGTGATACATATAACCTAGACTGGGAAGTTGAGGATTAATTATATTGGGTCATGCAGATAAATTTACCATATAAGAAAGCGTTTGTACCAATCTATGTGCAAGAACCTACAGCACAACTGAGTCACAGCACATTCCAAACAATGACTACAGAAGTACACGTATTACGGGATCCTTGTGCTTTTTGTCTTCTTTCAGTGTTCTCTGTCAAATTACAATTATATCTAATAGTTTCTCCCCTTCCTTAAGCCGTTAGTTGGCTTCACACTTTATATTCATTACGTACACAGTTTACGCTGCAGCAAAACAGCACAGGTGTATTGTAAATGAAAATCCGCAGTTTAGGGAGCATGTTTTTCCATCTTAGTATGTTACCTATAATATGTTGTTGTGACTGCAGATATAAATTAAACGCTAGGGTAAGTTTAGTGTGACACGAATATGTCTTTATCTTGAATTCTGCTTGGCCTTCTAGAATAGTCTGTAACACAAAATCTGTCTTGTCTCTGACAAGAAACCCTAATCAAGGAGACATGCAAATCTGGTCACTGACTTCAAGAAAACCTAGACTTTGGGTATCATTCTGTGCACAAAGGGCAGCTTCTCTGCTGGTATAAATTGAAGCTGCTCAGCTGAAGTAAAATATTTAAGACACTCATTATGTAATTGCTCACCTGTTGGGTACATGACCCTCTCAATCACTGCCTTTCTTTATCTGCTTCCCTGATTCGAACAGCGGGTGTGATCCTGCGTTCTCACAGTTGGAGTTGAGCTCTTCATGCACCTATTGCATATGGATCAGTGAATGATGCTGCAGATTTGCTTTCAGCTATGGAATTTACTAACTTGCATAGTAAAAAGAGCACTGTACTGTTGTACTGTTTGTTAAAGAAGCATGTTGCTTTTATTTTGTTACATTTTTCATGGAGACAGCATATACAGTCTAAATAAAATAACATTTGCTCTTAAGGCTTAAAACTTCTGGCTGGGCCAAACATAGAAAAGTCTAGTGTGCCCCTTAACAGTTTTCTCTGCTGGTAGATTTGAAAAGAAATTACCAACTGATTTCTTCACAGAATTTTTGATAAGTCCCTGTAAGGTTTTAATAATCTTTTGAGGACTTCAGTCTGCCACTGGGAGAGGACTGATACGTTCCCATGAGTTATGTGCAAATCCAGTTGAAATCTATCCAAACAGGACGGCAGCTGAACATACCACATAGCAAATGACTCTTAACCTTTGGCCTGTGAGCTTGTCTTCAGGGACTATTTGTTGTTTCATTTCAGTAAAAATCATGAAAGATCTCTTTTGCTTCTCATTTTGGAACCAAACTAAATTTCCAAGCTCATGTTGTTGACAAAGTCTCTTTTAGCTTCTAACCACCCTTTATGGCCACAGCAAAAGTAGTACTCTCCTGGTCAATATATTTGTGTTCAAGAGCAACTCTGACATACAGAACTAGCTGAACCAATGCTATTTTGGTGCTTCCCAAATACCTCCCAGGTTAGGACTTAGGGAAGAGATCAGGAAGTGTGTATGACTGGTGATAGATTTAATTTGTTCGTAAATGAAGACCTACATTTTCAAGTCTGCCATGGTCAAAATGTTCACACTGATCAACTAAGGCATGTGAAAATGGAGATGATGCCAAGAAACACAACAGAAGAACCCACATCTGGCATGTATTGGCTAGCCAGGCCACAGGGTATCTTTGTCAATCCACGTGTAGTTTAACCTTGTGTAGTTTGGGTGGTAAGTTCTCTGCTGCAATTGCAAGATACTGTTCAAGCTATACAGAAATGTTCTTCACAGAGGCAGCTCCATTCATCCTGCTCATCTGAAGTGCTGCAGTATGAGTCAAAGAGCTACAAGGACTAATAGAAGAGGAAGAAAAGTTGGGACCGTATCCTATATCCACTTGCACGACAGGCTTCTCATGAAAGGTTTCACATCGGTTTGTTTTTGAAAGTCTCTGCTTGTGCAGGGCTCGATAAGGATGTGCTTGAGACCCCTCTGTCGCTTAGGACAAAGCTCTTTCAGTGGGAACAGCAGGAACCAGAACGCTATTGCTCATCTCTCCCAACAGCATTTCCAGCTTTTAAAGCAGGGGATTTAATCACTATGAATGCCCTTGGAACACTTGGAAAAAACTTCATGGGTCTTTGATGGGGGTATCTTCAGCTGCTAGGAGGATTCTTACTACAGAGTGGTTTTGTGGCCTTTTTAAGTCTAGAACCTGAAGGCTGCTATTGATGTGGTGAAGCAGCTGACGAGACCAGTGCAGCTGAAACAGATGAATCTCCTCTGCATGAGCTCACTCCTAAATCCTCACCCTGCTTGGAAATGCTCTCTACTGTTAAGCACTTACCAAATACAATCCCTAAGCAGTATTTGCTCAAAAAGTGTTTGTTTCCAAGTGTCCTTGTTGCATTCTGCTAGTGATGCTGTAATTCAGTGACTCTGATTTTCCATGTGGCCAGCAGCTGTGCCAGCATTGGCAGGCATCAGAGTGGCAAGCACAGACCAGGCACCCAGGCAGGTAGTGTGAGCAAACCAGTCCTCAGCAGGGTTTGAGGCAGATGTGGGGTAGGGCTGCTCCTTGCACGAGCTGCTGTTGGGGTGAAAGAACTCCAGCGGTCTCAGGTCAGCCTCGGGAGAAAGATGGGTTCCTGGGGGCCTGCAGCAGCCTCAGCTTCTCCAGTGTGCTTGTGTGATCAGGGGAGCAAGGAGTTGGGTTTACACAAGGAAGGTTTAGCAGTGATATGTGTGTAATTCCCAAGTCAAGTTAAATCGGTTCAGTTACAAAAACATTCGTCCACTTCAGCACAGCTTTCCTCTCCCATATTTGGGGGAAAGTTCACAACCCTCCACATTGCCATAATCCCTGTCAGAAGTATTTCCAGGGGAGAGAAAACGTCCATGCAGATGCCTTCTGAAATGCACACTTCAGCTTTTGCTGATAAAGCATTTCCTTCAAAACAAGTCTTCAGAAAGTTTTGTTGGCTAGCTTTTGACTTCTGCTTTTTCAAGGAGAGGTCTTACTACCTGGAAAGCACTGGCTACTTTTTTTCTGGGGCTCTCTGTATGTAACAGCAGCTCTTGCATACTGGGCTTTGATAACCCATGCACATCTCCTTTGAAAATATACACTCCATCTCTTCCTCACCTCCTACATCACTTTGCTTTGTGATAGAGTGACACCAGGCCACTTTTTGCTCTTATCCTGCCCTTTTCTTGTTTCAAAGGATGTGAAGTTCCACACTTTTTCATTCTTTGTGTGCACATCCCATTCATTGGCCTTTGTTTTTCTGTTTGATGATTTATTGATAAATAGGATGTGTCGTGTTTCTCTATATGATTTTGATCATCAACCAAAACACCACAAAGCTAAAGAAAAATCCAAGCCACAAGAAGTAAAGCCAATAGATCGAGGAAGACAAGAAGAGTGGAGAGTTTTCTAATAACAATTCTTTTTTAATGCTGTTGCCCCTTGCATTTTTATGAGGCTTTTCTAAACCCCATACTGCAACTTTGGCCATAAAGTAAAGTGCCAAATCATTCTGTTTCATTTACAAATGACTGGAACTTCCTTTTCTGATGGCCTAAATGTAGCCAGAATAATATTTACAAAAGATATGTGTATTTCTTCTTTTTCTATTTAATTAAGGAACTTGTGGCTTGTCCATCAGATCCAAATCTTAGCAAAAAATTAAAAAATTCTCTCCGCAATAAAAATGGTGAAATATCCAAGCTTTCAAATGAGACCCTCTGTGCAAGCTCTGTAATAAACACACCTTCAACACATTCTGACCTCTTCATTTTTCATTGCAAAGATTAATAATAGGTAGCTTAGCAACGATGCTGTATTGTCAGCACATGTTAGAGACTTGGCAGCATTCAAGGTCGATCTGCAATAAGCTTAGATTGAATGCCATTAGCTAGATGCCACTTTGCCTCTGGAGTTTATTGCTAAATTTTTATTCCAGGAGGGAAAGAAAATACCGTGCTGACACAGTTAATATTTGGACCACAGCGGAAAGGTCTGGATCACTTACATGACTCATGTATTGAAAAAAAGCTACTCTAAATTAGATCTTAACCATTTGAAAGCTGAATCTATTATCATTTATTATGAAGTGTAGAGGTGATTTCTGCATGGAGTAGTCAATAAACTCCATACAGCTTTGAATGCAGTGGTTACATTATTGGCTCATGAGAATTAGGGTTCAACCAGCAACTCTGAATCTGGAAGATCTCGTACATTTGATCATTCGTTGGCTCACTTTTATGAGAAACTGTCTCCCTTCTGGGAAAATAAGATCCACAAAATGGTGTTAGTGCCTAAAAACAGAGTTGATGAGTTGTAATCTCAAAATCCTCATTTAGCTGCTGCCTAACCTAAGTTTGCTGAAAGATCCATTGGATAAAATCTGTAAGCAGGCCTTGGGGCAAGGATGGATTTTGCTGAAAAGGAATAAATGATGAACTCCTCTTATGGAACAGTTCTTAGAAGTAGGAAGATGCTCAACACGGGGAAGAAAAATAAAATAAAACAAAGAAAAAGAAAAGAAATACACTGACTCACCTTCATGTCCACAGGTGAGATACACCCTGTAAGTATGTGCTTGATCAGTAATCTTCCCCTTCAAGAGCCAATTGACCAGATTTAAGACAGTAATAAACCTATCCGCTTTTTCCCTCTCCACCCAACTTTTGTGGCTCCTTATGGCAGGAAAATAGATGCCTCGATAAATAAAAAGGTTTTTCTCTGCAAGAACTTCAGTGCACGAAGCCTTTGTTCAGACGTAGCCTAGCTGTAATACATGACTCAAGTGTGATGCAGAGATGGGAGAGCAGTCTGCAGGTGGAGATCTGGCATAATAATAATGTTTCTCTTTAAGATAACAGGTGATATCTAATTTTCTTAAGCTAAGTCAGTTTCATAGTCAGTGTGTGCAATTGAGAATTTGTGGAGGGATTCGTGGGAGTCTTCACAGTTGTCATAGACGTTGCACCATAGGATGGTTTGGGTTGGAAGGGAACTTAAAAACCATTTATCGCCAACCCCCTGCCGTGGGCAGGGACACCTTCCCCTAGACAGGTTGCCCAAAGCCCCATGCAGCCTGGCCTTGAGCACTTCCAGGTAGGCAGCATCCACAACTCCATTGGTTGAAATTGTTGTGAAGAAAACAGAAAGCAGCAATGGGGTAGTTTCACATTGTGAGGGGAACACAGGTAGCTGTGTTGTCCCTTGTAATTTCCATGTTACCAGTGTAAGGATTCATTTGAGAATGAAAAAACAAAAGAAAGAAAAGAAAAAATTCTGATAAATAACACTTGCACTTGGTGTTCCTGCTATCACACAGTTAATAGCATGACTAAATTTTTCTTTCCCTTGCAAATATTTATACTTGGTAAAATGTCATTTCTTGTGGTTTTGATTAGAGAAAATGCAATTATAAATCCAGATCCTAATGCATAGTCTTCTAATAAAGTCAGCTTTCCCCACTGTTCCTATACTACCGCCATCTTCTAATTTATTTCTCATTAGGCTATGGCATTGCTAGGTAGGAGTAAAACATTCAGAAGTAAATCAATAGGCCTGAGAATAATTTTTTTAAAAAGAATAATTATTAAAAAGATACAGAAAGGTAAATTATTGAATCATGGTTATGCTTTTTTTCTTCATATTCTATTCCAGAATTTAAAAAAAAAAAAAAAAAAAAAAAAAAAAAAAAGAACTTTCCCCTCTTATGGTTGTTGTGACTGTTGCTATTTTTGTTTTACATTTTATTAATTTGTACCCTGGGTAGTCTGTCCCAAATGCATTTATCTTGAATGGTTATCTGAAACCATTATCACCAGAGGAAATCAAATCAAAGTTTATTCTAGCTACTCATGTTATATTTCATATTGTATATTCCCTGTGGGCTAGATAATGAGTTTTGAAGTCTCTTTCTTGAAAAGAAATAGCTCGCGCTGGTCGGCAGTCTATCTAGCATTCCTGTTTTGGAATCAGACATATAGTAGCAGTTCTTCACTCTTTATGTGGCATTCAGTATATTACATACAGGGGAAGAAATTCAAATCAGTCAGCATGCAAACTACTCTCTCCCTTGTTTAGTCTTCTTATAAAGCAGCCCCTTTTCAAGAGTGCAGTATAATGTGGGACCTGGCTCTGGTCCCATTTATTGATGCTTTCAGGCATGATCCTCAATCAAATTTCAAAAGACCCATAGAATGGAGTATAGTCTGAACTTAATTCTTCAGTTCTATCCCAGGGGAGTCGCTGCTGTTGACTTTGTGCAGATTGTTCTTGTGTTGGCGCACAAAAGCTTGCCAGAGGACCTGTGCTGTGCGGGGAGTTCGAGAAGACAAAGCCTCCAGTGATCAGCAGGCACTGAGGGATGCTTCCCAACCTGACTCTAGGCTAATCAACAGACCGTAATTGCCTGTATTATGTTCAATGAGTAAACATAGGAGCTTAGGAGAGACTATTAGCTAGACGACTTTTAAAATCAATGCAATAGCCATCCAGACTGATGTATACATAAGAAAAGTTGAAAAGCTTTTGAATTTGCAGAAAGTACTGCATTTCAGTCTTTAATTGCCCTGTTGAACACCACTGTTTGTCTTACAGAGATAATGAAACCAATGCCCCAAAGCAGCACAACACTATTGCAACAAAACTGGCATTTCAGGGTGATATCAGATCATCAGTGCAGTACCCCCCTGCATCCTTAACATCTTACTAACACACATTTCTAGAAGTCTCAGGAAATCATTGAGGAGAGGCTGAGCCTCACCCTTTAGGTCATTAGTTCTACTCTCATGAAGACTGGCAGCACTAAAAAGAAATTGCTCCTTCTCAGAAGACGTAGTGACCCTTCACATACGGGTGATGTTGGTAACTTCTGCCTTGTCTCTGACAGATAGGACCTGGCCTTGCAGACAGAAACCAGTAGGCCAGGTCACTTGTTTATTATCTAATGCAACAAAATAGTGAAAAGCACGAACTGTTGCTTTGGTACAAGCCAAGTAAAAAGTTGAATGGTATAAGTAATAATAATATAACAAGTGCAGTGTGCTATTGAATCGCTGATGGTGACGGAACTGTAGCAGTAAATAGGCAGTTAACTTCGTAACCACACAAACCATTCTGCTTTATTTGTGTATTGCTTTTCCCAGTGTGTTGTGATAGCAATAGCAAGTTAATAGTGATGTATATTATGAAAATAACCCACTACAAAATGAACATCTGCTTTCGATTAAACAGGTGTATGGGAAATTCAGCACATTCATAAGCATAATTAAAGATTGTTATTACTAGGAAGTAGAGAGATACTTCAGTAATTAAATATAGCTGAAAATTATTTCACTTTTTCTTTATAAAGATATTATCTTGCTTGTTTTAAAAGAGTATCCATGGTTTATTGAACTCAAAAGCTACATAAAGCCTCATTTTGCAAGCTACTTAGCATAAACTGTTGACCTCCTAAGTCAAACTGATCATTTTAAGGAGTATATTTATAATGTAATCAAAATTTGGGAGTAAAAATATATTACCTTTAAAATTCACCTTATTGTTTTGAGATTATTGACTAATAACCTAAGGTCATTTGCAACTTCAGTGCCCATCCAGGCTTTACTACCAGAGGCTGTTATCTGCCTTCTGGAATACTGGACCCTAAGTGTCAAAAGTTCAGCATCCACAAGTGGAGACACCTGAAACTAGTATTCATATTAGGAAATGCTGACCTTTTACTCTTGTATCTCCCTGAAGGCATTTGACTGAAGAATTCCTGTGTGAGACAGATATTGCCTAGGGATTATGGAACAAAATGTCAGAAGTGCCAGGAAAATTTATTGGTAGTGAATCGGGTTTTGATGAGCTGCCTATAGACAGCCAAGGAGTCAGCGCTCCCTAGAAGAGCAAATTTGCAGGGTTTGTGACATGAGTTGTAAGCTAATGCAGTAACAACTGATGCAGATAGTTAAAGCCAGACCAGGATAAGAGCAAATAAGTAGTGTTACAGGCAATTATTTTATAAGCAGAATGAAAATGAACTTACTTTCCTTTTAGTAAAAAAAATTCCACATATCATACAAACTGGCAGAAATGTACTTCAGAGCAGTTTTGCTCCAGCCCAACATCTGTTAGGGGCTTCCTTGCTAGTTATTGGATGATAGACATGGGTAAGGAATACTGAAGCTCTCTGACACGTAACTGTTGTGTGAGGTCAGGTCGTTGGTCTCTTTGGCATTCTTTCCCATGTCCCCTCCTTCCTTCAGTGTTCCCTCCTTCATTCCTTTGGATAATCTGCATTTTTAAAATAACGCAATAAATACTGTTTTTGTCTGCTCAGTCATGAAAGGAAAAGCTCTGTGGAGGTCTCATATCCAGTCTGGAAAGCCAGATAAATAAGAAACTGAAGCAAGAAGTCAGTATGTGTTATTACTTCATAAAATCATGGTAGCTTTCCTTGACTTGCCTATGCCTGGTATGACGGGAGAAGAGAGAAGGAAAAAAAAAAAAAAAAAAAAGGAATTCTTGATACGGTGTCATTTCATTATAGTTTTTCTCCTCTGTTGCTAATAGTTTAATAGTTTAATTGATCCCCTGCTTTACTGCAGTTACTTGGCAATTCACTTGTACAGCTGAGTTTGGTTTTCATTCCTCTGTGGTTTATGTCCAGTCATCATCTTCAGCTACATAAATTGTCTAACTTTAAAACTGCTGATATAGACCTGTCATGGTCTTTTTCTTAGCTTTATAAATGATGTTTTCTAGGTGAAGGACATTGTGTTCATGGACACTGTATATGGCTGCTCCACTTCAGACTGTTGTCTGAGAGATGTGAGAAGTCGAAGTGAACTTCACACTGCTGAACATCAGCAGGGAGGAAGAGAACAGCAATATCTGAGAAACCCTACGGAATGAGCAGAAAGTAAGCCTAGATCTTTCTCCCAAACCCGTACCCAGCTCTCTGCTTGTATCCTAACAAAGAATGAGGAGAGAAAACACTATCATTAATTTTCATACTAAATGAGCCTTAATAGCTTCTCTGCTTGTGCAGTGGGTCAGCTGCATGGTTCGTTGGCTGGGCTGTCGAGGCACTGCATGGAGCACTGAGCCAGGTGGCAGCTTTAGAGCAGTGAAAATAGAGCACTCAGCTCTGCCTTTCCCTTGGCATTAATGCAAGGAGATTCGTGTAATGAATTTCTGAAGTTTCTACCTTCATCTAGTGGTTCTCCCTTGTTTTCCCTGTTGTCTGTGACAAGTTCACGTAGAATCCATGGTTTTTTCCAGACTTAACTATTTATCTTCCAGTGTGTATTTTCATTTTCTTTCCCACTTACACAGCAGACGAAATGTTGAACCATTGGGTTCAAGTAGAGGTAAAAATGAAGAGTGAGTGGTTGAAATACTGTCCTTGTTCACTCCGTGTAAATCTGAGGTAATTACTAGAACAGGCTGAAAATGCAGTTTTCATCCCATGGGCATGTCCTTTTAATTTAGAAACCATACCAAATTTAAGAGAGTTGAAGGAAGCCGAGTTTAATGAGACATTTTGATTTCAGAAAGTCTCAAATATTGTTTCATTTCAGTTATTTCAGTGTTTTCATTGGATAATATAGCACTGCTGAGACAATGGAAATGAAATTCTTTGGTAACTTCCTATATCAAAGATCAAGGAATCTAATCTATTACTACGTGCTTTGATTTTTGTAGATCAGCATTATTCAGTGGAACAATGATCTATAGGAAAGCTTTCCGCCAATCCTGGTGTTGACCTTGAATAAATAGGTTAGATCATGTTTTCAGACAAACCTACTGCCAAAGCAACCTGACTTACTGTGTATACCCTAGAGTCTCTCACAAGCACCAGTGCCAGCGAAATCTAGTCCAGTAAGTCCATTAACATTTTTTTCTGTATCCCTTCACCACTATGACAGTTATTGCCAATGGAAGAGCAAATTATTAGGTTTATTCAATTTACAATTACCTTTTCTTTTAAGTAATTAATAGGCAATTATTAAAATTATTAAATTAATTTGCAATAGCCAAATTTAGCTAGTTTATTATAAAGCCTGAAATAACTCCAGGTATATAAAGCCTGTTGTTCTGGCTTCATTGCGTGAAGGCTTTGACTGAAGTCTGCTTCAAACTACTGTCAAGTACTCACAGATCTGTGTTCTCTGTCATTTCCCCAAAGAGAGCACAGACTATTTGGGTATGTGTTTATTGTCAGAAGTTACTGGTGAATGAGATTCAAGGCAAGTTGGAAAATGATCAACATTCATTTGCAATATCTTGAAAAAGAGCTAATAAGCAAGTTGTAAGTACATGAGATAGTATACGCGGAATTGATTTTTTTTCCCCATTGATTTATAGCCAATTTACAAGGTGCTTTTAAGTAGAATAGTTAGAAGAAAATAAGGGCTTCGAAGTCATTTGGAAACATCTCTTTGATAGGTGTAGTATTTGTAGTATTCAGTGGTAAACCTGCATATTTTTTCAGTATTCCAAGGTGAAGTGTCTGGAAACATTCATATATTGCATGTGAAAGATCTCGTACTTGATTCTTAGTTCAGTGGAACTAAATCAGACACTTTTACATATGGGCTTTTGCAGGGCTTTTATTTATTTCTTCCTACCATCACCATAAGTGACCTAAATCTGAGACAAAGAGAGATAGCAGTTTCAATTTCTATTTTTATTTTCACAGCAGTATGAGCGTTCATCATACTTCATAATATGACAAAATGATTAAATTCTGCTCTGACTTGCACAGCTTTTAATTTGGAGCAACTTCAAGGGAGTTAGTCCAGACTTAAATATGTAAGTAGAAGTGGGAAAATTTGACTCAGTATGTGTTTGATTCTGATTTCAGCTGTGATTGTCGACACTGTAGCTCATATTTGATTCAGAACCTTGTGTTAAGTGAGCTGTGCAGTAATGTGCTTTTTAGCTGGAAATTATTGCAGGACCATTTAAAGAAAAACTTAATCAGGTGCCATACAAACTTCTGATTAAGGTTTTTAAATAACAAACTTGAAGTTAAAACCAGCAAGGCATAAGAAATTCCCAGAGCAGTGAATACAAAATCATTAATCTGAACCACTTTTAATTTCTACTCAGAATTTGTTAGTGGAGTGGTAAATTAAATTGTGGTCCTGGTTTTAGAAAATATCTGCTGTGAACGTACACTCATCTTTGCTAATCAGAGGCAACAGTACTCATAGAAACAATTTGTCATTTCATCTTCAAATACACAATAAAAAAATCTCATGGAAAAGATTTTCTTTCTTATGTACAGCAATCACTTCAGCGTAAGACCAGCGAGAATATCAGCAGGAAAATCCTAGTGCCTGGCAAATGACACAGTAATGAAAGACAACGTGGGGGGACCAGGACTGAGCAGTGTCCTTCGGTATCGATAATTACACGTGGCTCCTGTTTGCAGTGGTATAAAGCAGAGATAACAAACAGTGGAATGATGCTGATGAAAAATCAGAACCAACAAGCCAGTTAGACCTATGAATTCTCTTGTATTTCTTTCTGTTCACTGTCTGGGTTTGCTTCTGTTCCCAATCCACTCTGTGGAAGCTGCCATGCCCGTGTGCTGCTTTCACATCTGAGAGAACCAAAGCAGTGCTTTGTATTCCGGGCAGTGTCTCCTGTGTCTTCAGTGTACGCAGTAGTTGGGCATAACTCAGCTGCAATTTTATCTCTGCTAAGGAAGAAAGCTTCTGATGTGTCAGTCATGTTGATGGGCTTAGTTGTTTTGCTGAGGCTACTTGCGTATGTGTCTTGGCCATCAGCAGGAGGGCTCGCAGGATGCTCCTAGGAACCCATGTTGTCCTGGGAGGGAGGTAAGATAAGACAGCATTAGGGTGGTAAAGCTGTTTCTTCAGGAAGAGAAAAGCCTTGCCTAAGGCATCATCTCAAGGAGATTTAGGTTTCTGTGACGCTTGTTAGTTCTCTAAAGAGGTTAAGTGTTAATGGTCTTTCGTGTTATAAATAAACATGGGAACTTGGATGAAAAGCCTGTAAATAACCACTTTAACTGCCTCTGTGCTGCGCTCTGGAAAAACTTCTCTACTCGCCTTCCACTGCTGTCCCGTGCACGTTTCCTCAATCTGAATTCTCTAGCATGCAAGTTTGACTCTCTTCTGCTAAGTCACTGGGTTTTGAAAAGTGCTATTGCAATTTTCAGAATATGGGGTATGCTCAGAACCGAATGGGCCCCACCAAGTCAAATACGATATTTCTGCCAGCAGAGACCATATCCTTACCACTCATCTTTTGACTGTGTAGAGACAGCAAGCACAAGGATTTAGCCAGAATCAGTACAGATGGTCTCTCTTCGTTCTGTTGGTGTCTGTCCAGGTCTGCCGTGAAGTCAGTTGAGACACCAGATAAGATATGTCTTCATATCCAAACTTCATGGTTTCTTCGAACTCTGTTGAAGTCTTGACATGAGAAAAGAAATAGCACTGCTCAGGAAGAAGGGAACTCTTCTTACTCATCAAATAAAAACAACTGTAGACTGTAAAACGAAAAATCAGGCTGTTGTTGGCTCCCCAACTGCATGTGCTGTGGCACTGTGCTGAGCTCAAATGGCAGATCCATTTGAGACAGCTTGCAGGAATTGGCATGAAAGGATAGTAGGCAAAAGAAGGGGTTATTCCATGAGGTCCAATCCAGATTGATGCTAAAGTACCACCAGCATCATCTTCTGAGAATCACAACCCCCCAGACACAATGCCTATCTGTAGGCGGTGATGGTTTGGTTTGTGTTCCTTTGTTGTGTTTGTTTTCCCTAAATTGAGACTAAGCAGAGGAAATGGTTAGCAAACGGCAAGTTCAGCTGGCTTTAGCAGAATGTACATTTAAAAAATGGGAAGGAAGAAGAAGGGAGACCTGATTTCCTCGCCAGGAAGACTTAGAGGTTGGACTAAGTGATCTAGAGGTTGGACTAGGTGATCTTTGAGGTCTCTTCCAACCTGGAAGATTCTGTGATTCTGTGAAGAGCTAGGAGTTCACTTCAAGAAAGCCTGGTCCTGGAAGTCTTGTGCTGCATGACTTAAATCAGTGAGAATTTTGTCAGCTCTGGCCTAATTGCCTTTCCTGTGTTCAGTAAATGTACATAGCCGAGTTTTAAGCATATATTTGGATCCTGCTCTCTTTAACACAGCACTTCTGTATATATTGGAGTTCTAGTAATTTGAGGTCCCTGTGAAATGCCTACTTCTACAATTTCAATTTAGTTAAAAGGGGGGGAGAAGGCTCAGCCCATCTCAGGAGGTTCCCAGCTCTCTTTATAGGACTGTCCCTATAGCATGAATTAGCGGATTTCTTGGACTCTCCACGCAGCAGAGCTCAAGCATGCAGCTAAGAATTAAGACTTTTATATAGGTATTGTTACAGATTCATTAATTTAAGGAAGCAAGTTTTCCACAGCAAATAAACACAGGGTATGTGCAATGAATATCACGCTGCTTAAAAGAAGGGAAAAACAACAACAACAAAAACCACCATAATATGTTCTGTGTGTGATTGGAGTATCTGCAGTGCTTATTTTTCAATTAAGTGAAAGACTGCAGAAAAACAGAATATGTAAAAAGTATCTGTGCAGTCACATCCAGGATATTGGTAGAAGCAACTACAATAATTTTTGTCTCACAAGAGTATTGTGAGAATTAACTCATATATACAAAAATACTTTAGTTCTGGAATGAAAGACCCCGGGCAAATATAAAGTATTTTAATGTTTTGAAGCAGTCTGGTAAATTTTCTTACATTGAATAGCACCTTGTGCTATAATCCCATTGCTTTTGCTGGAATTACTTATTCCAGTAGATGAAATAATAATAAGGGTGTTAAGGACGTTGTCTTCTGTTGCATATGAGGAAATCACTGCTTGTTTTAACTGCAAATCACCTATAGCTGTGAGTGTGCTCTGTAGCATGGCCAACACTGGTGTCAGTGACAGCTGGTGGGTTCTTCCCTCCAAAGGTTAAAGATTAACACAGGTCTGTAGGCTCCCAGCAAGACAACTGGTAGTGGTGGCTTTCAGTGGCGTCTTCCCGTCCTCCACTAAAATCTGTATCTAAAATGACTTGCAAGTCGAGGACGATGACTGCTGAGCTGTAAAAGAGTGTAATGCATAGACATGGGGTTTCTGGAGCACACTGAGAAGCTTTTTTTTTTTTTTTTTTTTTGAAGCTGAATAGGGAGAGTCTGGAACTTTTTATCCATTCAGTGCATTCCTTACAGAGGAGAGTGATTAAATTTACTGATTAATTATTGAGCCAAAAGAGAGTCTGTGTTGAAAAGAATGGAAATAGGAAATACATACATATATACTCACATACAGGGAATGAATCCTGAAAGCTTATTCAGAACTAAACTCCAAGCTCAAAACATTGTATTTAAGGATTTCGCTGGATTTTCCAGTGAGCTTTAATTTACTCTTCTGAATGCGGTGAGCAGCAGGAACTGCTGATGTTAACGTTTTGTTTCCAGACGAACGAGCCATTGTGTGTAGCCTGGGCAGTGGAGCTGCTCGAGCAGCGTGCTGTGCGTACGATGGGAGGGCACCCTGAAAATCAGAGTGAACGGGGAGGAAGATTTCAATTTGAAAAAGAAAGAAGGGGAGGGTTAGATGCAAGGTGTGACAGAGGGCAGTGGTCTGATTTTGAGGCACAAGGAAAAATGAATGCTTCAGGAGCTCAGCAAGAAGTCTTTATTGGAAGTGGTTATAGTTGTCTGTGAACACCGGTTGTCAAGTAGTTGACAAGTGGCTATTAATCCTCAGTCATAAGTACGAATAATCCATTCCCAGGAGAAGGCAGTGAGTGTGAACCATGCAGGAGCTGAAGAATTCTCCTCTGATAAACCAGAGCAGATGCCCCAGGAGAGGGGAGGCTTGACAAGAGAGGTCACTGGACACAGCAAGAAGCTGGTGTTATCTGGCTGGCTGTGATGCAAGGCATGCGAGGATGTAGAGTTCAAAAAAGGTGCAGTAACTGGGAACTGAGTAAAGAAAAAAAAATCTACTTCTGGGTTGCAAGCATTTGGATATTTTGAGCCAACCAGTTCTTTGGGGTTTATTAGTACATTTCTCTCTCTTTCTCATATTTTTTGGGCTTCTGCAGCTTGCTTTTCTGTGGTTACTTTCCAAGCACATCTCAAAGAAATGATACTTTTACAAGATCTTAAGGTTGAGCTTTTGGAAGCTGCATTTTGATCTGGATCTATGTTAAAGAGGAGGGAGAAGTTTCTTGTCCTCAAGAACACATGGCAAAGCTACCAGAGCAAAAACATTGTCGAGAGCCGTTTGGATCCTAGAAAAGGAAGGCAACAATTTGATGGGCTTATGTGTCAGTGGAAGTGCAGATGGAAGAATGGTTTCTATCAAACCTCTGTGCTTAAGGACTGTGTTTCCCTAAGTTCTTAATGTAGTTGCCATGGAAGTAGATGGGGATCTTTCTGGTTAGTTAAACAGTAAGATGGTACTTGCAGTCAGTTAAAACATAACACTTTTAGGCTTTTTATGATACCAGACAATGACTTTTCACACACAAGTCCGAATTTGGCACAAGTGCACAGATCAGTGGTGCTTCTGTTGGTCTCTCAAAACTGCACACAGGAAAAAAAAAAAAAAAAGTTAGGTAAATATAGTTTTGAAGCCTAAATGTAGAAATACGAACTTTGAAAGTGTGATATAAAGTAACTAATCTTCTAGAGAGTCTGTTGATACGATATGACAGTGCATAATTTTTATCTCATCACTGAGTGATATTTTGCATATGAAATTTGCAAACACAATGTGTTTTTGTCATATAAAATACAGTTAATTTTCCTCATTGCCACAAGGGAAATTTTGAGGTAATTTTGTCAACATGCTCTGTAACGAAATGAATTTGGGGGCTCACAGGCTCAGTAGTTTTCTCCAAAGAAGAAATAACACTTCTTAGACTCACTCTGAAGGTTGCTGGCAACTATAAAAACTATAAATATTTTAAATGGTAGCATTTTAAAAGGTTAGAAATGAGCCATGAAGAAATTGGCTGCACTTTCTCTCATTTCAGGAATGGGGAAGAACAACAGCAAAGGGAAATGAGGGGGAGTGCTTGCACACGAGCAAAACCTATAGAAAATGAACTAAATTCAGAGCAAGGTGACTGAATTTTAATAAAGAATGAGAGTAATTCTTAATCATTTTTGCAAGGCTGGATGATCCAAGACATGGGCAGCATGTAGGTATCACATCTGTCTTAAACGGCTGATTCACTGGTGGGTAGCCTGGTTTGTGTCGTATTTACCCTGGTGGGTGTCTGGCACAGTGTCCAAGGTTGAAATCCAGCAGCTGGTCAGAAGGAGCAGCTATTGTAGTGGAAAAGCCATTCCCTAAGACATGGTCTCTTGGCCCAGGCCCAGGCTATCACTGCGGTTCTTGCATGTAGCTACCTATCCATATATAACACTCATTTTCGAGTGATCTGAAAAGTACTGAAACGCCTTCTGACGTGGAGGCTCTGGCATGGGATGTGAACCACGAGTAAAATGGTTTGGGCGTTGGGGTACTCGTGTTACACAGGGGATGACGGAGGTGCAGGCAGGCTCCCAGCAGTGCTCTCCCTCTTGAGCAAAGGGCCCCGACTGCTTCCACCTCTCCAGGACCCTGCCAGGCTTGGATTTGTGCAGCTTCTTCATGCAGCGAGAGGTGCTGTGTCGTTCCGATACACAGGTGGGACGAAGTGAGGCCCACACATTGCTGTGTCAATGTTACATAATCTCGGGCAAATTAAAGTTTAATGATTTGACTTACGCAAGTTCTGTAAGCCATGAAGATAGCACACTTAAGTGCTAAATCTCCTTGCTCCATTGACTTTAATTAAACTCATCTGCAGCTTATGAGTTTTGGTGAGCTCATTACAAACATACACAAACAAAACTTGGCTTGCGTGGCTGAATTACCCCAAACTCCCCATTTCTGCATTTTGCTACCTCATGTGGCCCTCTGAATAAACAAATTAGAAGTAAATGTTAGGCAAATTATTGCACTGGCGGTGTTACTTGAGTCAGGATTGATTGAAGGGCACAGAAGACTGGCTACGTTCTGGTTTTTATCAGAAATACGTATTTGCACTGAAGTCCTGGTGGGCATGAAATGAGAAAGTGAGCATCCTGGTTTGATTGTCAGAGTCTGGATCTCAGGCAAATGCTCTTAACAGAGTCTGCATCTGATAAATTATTGGAACTAGAGTGGCATTTGAGGTGCCTGGATAAAGAGGCAATAAAAATATTTTGTATTTGTTTACACTGAAAAATATCATATACTGAACTGTCAAGTCTGAAAAATTGATGCTTCTGACTTCACAAATATTCAGCAGCCTAATAGAAATGTCAGATGCGTGTGGTTTTGAGAGAGAGAAAAAAAGAAAAATCAACCACACAACAAAAATGTTCATTTATTTTCATCAGATTTGATTCTCTCTCACATAAGTGATGGATCCAAAGACCAAGAAAGTTTATAGGACTTTTTGTCTTCTTGATTTCAGTGATTTTTGATTAAGCACTGTAGACTACTAGGGGTGAGTAGCAGCTCTTTTAGCATCTCTAGTTCTTCTTGCTGATAAAATGGGTGTCACGTGGATTCGGTTGCATGTCATTGAAGGGAAGCTGATGAAGCTGACTTTTCGCAGCCTCTCATGTGAGGAACACGTGGTTTTGGTGATCAGGTCGAGCCATCCTGGCTGTGACTGCTGCCTTCATGCACATTCACTGCTCCAAAATGCCTCGTTAGGGAGCCTGGTCCCTGCTCATCCACTGGGATGGTGCTGTGCCTGCTCTGACGGGGTGTGTTAGCTCCTGCCAGTGTAAATGCCATGCAAAGGTGAAGGCAGATAGGACATGCAGCTTGCAAAAAGGTTTACCTGCCTTCTGGCTGCCATAAAAAGCCCTTCTCTATGGAACCTACATGGATGTTGTGCCAAATCCGACCCTGTTGGCATGAGACAGGGGAGCAGTGTAAGAGGGAGAGATATTCTATCCTTTCATTGCTTTAAAATTTTTGGTAATTTACTGCTTCTTTGTGCTTCAGAAAGAAAAAAAAAAAATGAAGTCACCGACCTTAATACTGAGAGGGTTTAATTTATTTTTCATATGATTGGTTGAAACTGTAGTGCATTGAATTACAGCAAGTACAGATTGCGCGTGGGTGGCAGGGAAGAAGGGTAAACATGGAAACAGTAGTAAAAAGGGGCTTTTGAAATACAGGGTCAAAGGCTGGGAATACTGAATCTGGGTCATTTTGATCATTGTGGATATGAGGATGGTCCTGGGCAGGAACATCAGCAAGTGGTGTGAATTGGTACGCGCTTGACATTCTGCAGGTGTGCTGTGGCTCTGGGTATCTCGTGCATGTAGTCACCTACAGTGAGACACGAGAAAGGTAGAAGCTCTGGTGTTAAAGCCTGCTAGTATACAAGAAAAAGTCTCATTCTTGCTCCTTTCAATTTCTCTGAAAACAGACTTCAGCCCCTAATTTCTGAAATGGCACAAGCCAATTTGGATCTGTTTTATGATGGTCTTTGTTTTCTGGTAATAGCTTAGAACAGATTATCCTTTGGGCAATAGCTGTGTTTAGGTTTAATTATGTAATTAGAGCGAACACATGTAAATCAGATAAATGGGACATAATCAGTTATAGGATTTTGTAGCAAACATACACGGTGCATATGAAGTACATGATTTTAAGGTTCAACTAATGAAACTGTCAGCAACCATTAAGGATTATAAAGCTGCAGCTTTGAAGACGTGGCTTTAGGAAACCCGAAGAACGGGTATAAACTAAAAATGTAGACCCGCACGGCTGTTTGAGCTGACAGTGTGGAGAGGGCAGGAGCAGTCTGTGTACGTCCTGCTGCCCTGGAAGGAGACGAAGGGATTTGGGTTTGGGAAACAAAATAAATTACAACTTGGGGCACCCTGGATTTTGAAGGCTATATTTATTTCCTGTGTGCCATTTCTGTGTCAGAATAATGTCTGATAAACTAAATTTCAAAAGGGGTGTGGTAGCAGAATATTGAAGTAGGTTAAAGCATTAATTTCTTCTCTGAGGCAGAGCTTTAAATTTTATCTAGCCCAAGCAACCCGCTCTATGTACAAAATGTCCCTGGGTATAGGAAAGACCAAGACAGCAAAATACTGAGATTGAATGCCACTGTGAAGAAGAATATTGTTCTTATTTAGTCCTGTTTACAACAGCTACTTCGAACCCAAAGTCATTTTGAACTCAAACCCATAATAAAGACGGCGATTCTTTACATGCAGGCTGAGAGTTGCGTTCTCAAAGGAACTTATTTACAGGGTTGCTTATTTTGGTCTTTGACCTAAACTTGTTCTTAAATCTTAAAGACTTGCTAGGAATTAAGTCAAAGCTTACAAGATTTGAAATTACTCTGTTTAATTGTTTCTCATTTGCTGGGAAAAAGATGGCCTTGGAAAAAGAGCCTGGGTTTGGGTGAATGGGTATTGTTGTGGGATAACAGCCCCTGATAGTCTGGAACTTTTGTTCATGCAAATTAAATGGTACAACTTTTAATTACGGTAATGCTCAAATCACTGTAATGGATTGCAGAATCTTTATGTTGTTGAAAATCTAATTCAGTTTCTAAAAAATGTTTGATGGAAACTTGTTCGCAGCCATGCTGTCATTACGCTGCCGTTCATTTGAATAGCTTTGAGATTCTCGGGGCAGAGTGGCAGAACTGCACAGATGAGATATTGTCGTGCTCCAGCCATGCTATAAATAGCTGATTGGGTTGTCTTTTGTTTGGGAGCCTGAGTTTCGAAATTGCAGCACTTGGTATTCCCTTCTCTGCACAGTGATGGCTGCAGAGGCACGGCAGCGTGCACGAGAGAAACAAATGTCCTCGCGCTGTGGGTTGCGTCTGGCTTCTCGGCTGAGAGAGGGTAATCTTGCAGGAGTCTCTGGAGGTATCCCTAGCTGCCTCTCCTGCTGCAAGTAAAGCAGTGTAGTGTTCTTAAAAACCAGTATATATTACTCCTTGAAAGAATGTTCTAAGTTGAAAAATAGGTGCCTTGGACTTTGGGACTATTGAAAGGAAGAAAAGAAAATAGGAAAGTTGATTGAGGCAGGTTATATTGAACTGCCTGGAAACTCTGTGGAAGTAGTGCTTTGGAAAAAGCAGCAGGGGTACAACAGATAAATAAATCAGCAGTAGAATTGCCAACAACTGTCAAATCAAAAGCTGCAGTAAAACAGAAATATACAGTCAGTATCAGGCTGAGTACACATTCGTTAAAAACGCCAAGGACAGACAGACAGTTGTGCGGAGCCATAACGTCAGTGTTTGCAAAAGATAATTGTTCCTGTGAATGCTGGCTGGTAGTCAGTGCTCTGCTCTGATGAATATGCCTATTTCAGTCAAATGAATAAGGAAATGGCACCATGAAACTATTTTTAAGAGAAGGCAGTTCACGTGTTAGTAGTGTTTGATGGAGTGATCCTGCAAGCGTTTTTTCACTGAGAGTTTCCCATAATGGAGTCTGCTCGGAACGGAGCCTGTCAGGAGGTGAGTGCAGCATTTAGGGAGGTATCCATCAGCTGGAGACCCAGCCTGGCGCTGCACTCCTCGATACTGCAGGAAGCTGAAAACATTTGGTTTCCTCTACCACAAATATTCTTCCAAAAGTCAGCAGTGGTGGGTCTCTCAGGTCAGTCTGCACAGCTTTGGTTCATGCACACAGCAGCATTCCCAAAGGTGCTATTTGGTAAGATTTCAGCAGGTGCAGACTACCGTGCATATCCATCCAGATCAAATGTGTGCTAGAGAAAAGGCAATAAAACATAGAGGTGTTCATTGAGAGCCCACTGCAAAGCTGAATTCGACAGAATATTGTTTAATGTGTAGGTAACAGACAGGGCCTGTGACCTCTTGGTGTCCATATTTAAGTAAAGCTGAAATCCATGCTTGTTTGTGAGTTTTCCAGGCTGTTAGCTCTGGCAAGCTCCTAAGAATCTGGCTCTTCCCTGGGCTGCAAAGAAGGACTGGTGAGATAGGTTTGGGCAGTGGAGAAAGGATACAGCTGGGGATATCAGCCACTTCACCTGCTAGTAAATATGGGGCTGTGTTTTATTAAAATTAGAAGTGATTTTAGCTGGATGAGCTAATAATGTAAGACCATCCCTCTGTAGTTTCCCTATAATGACTCTCACTTTTGAAGGGCATCTCTAAATACACTTGCCACCATTTGTGCAAGTCACTGCAGAAGCAGGCACCTGAAATGCTCCTGGAACAATCTTCCCCAGTGCCCAAACAGGCTGCTTTGGTAAGGATGCTCATGGCATACTTCTGAAACAGAAGGCTGCAATTGCGTACTGCTGCGTTCATGGTGTGGGGAATATTTTAGAAGATTCTTTTTAATGGCCTACTTTGTTTTTTCATCTGGGATTACATCTGATAAGGACAAGCTAAAACTTTCTCTAATAGTTACAGTGAAACTCTATGCAGATGTGAGCTTCTCTGTATGAAAAGGTTCTCTAAAAATGTGCAGCTTCTAAAGCCAAGCCATGTTGAGAGAAGCTGTGGTACCAAACGTGCATCATCAAAGTTCACAGCAGTTGGGGCTTTCTTTTCCTTGTTCTTATCCTTTAAGATACTGAGGCAGCACACTTCAAGGGTTTGACAAGAAAGAGAAATATATATTCCCTTTTGTGCAAATCTGCTTGATGCTCATGAACACTATTCATTCTGAAACACCCTTAAGATATCTCCTAGAGATGTGGCTCTGACAGAAACAAACAGAATGAAATCGACAGCCAAAAAAGAGAGCCACCTTGCAAATCTGTTACTCCAAAAAAAACAGTAATTAACATACCCTCATGAATGGGGTAAGTGGCTACGATTATTTTTTTGGGGGGAAAAGAAAGACGTGTGTCCAAAAATTAAAGTAGTACAGCAGAGGCATAGGCATCATGAGCAAAAGTTGCCTGGCCCTTTGGAGCCTGGTCCAGAACGCAGCGTGTTTCAGAACTCGGTCTCCTGTGCAGTGCAAGCAGGGAGTGACGCTCCTCACAATGAGAGCTCCTGAATCCTCCTTTGAGAAAGCCAGTCTGAAGGAAAACAATGAGGGATTTTTCTGAACTCTAACCTCCCACTTTGGGTGCTGTACTACCTCTTGGTACGTGACCTAGACCTAAATGAACAACTGGAAGTCTTTCGGACTTGCAGTTGATGTTTTTGTCATCATGAGGTATTGTGTGTGCAGATTCCTTAAAAGACCTGCTTTAGAAGACCAACAAATGGTTTACAAATGGTTTACCAAGTAAATGTGTACCTGGTTATTGTACAGTTACACATCACATCTCTTTAGCCACTCATCAAAAATGGATTATGTGCACCGCTGTGCAAGCAAAAAGGGCTTCTGTACCCAAAAGCCTACGAGGAAGTTTACAGAATAGGAGGCAACGTGCATGTACAAGCAGATGAGTAGCAGGGCAAGAGAGAATATAGGTTAAGATCATTCAAAATCACAGACCTTATCAGGAAATGCAAGTTTTGAAAAACTGTTTCAGAATGAAACATCTCCTTTCACTTTCACATTAAAATATATAATAAATAATATAAAAATAAACAAATAAATAGAAATGTCATTTAGACACAAAGGACTTATTTCAGTCTTATACTCAAAATGTTTCAATCTTATCACTTTGTCTTGAGATTAAATTTGCCAGAATTGATATATCCTCCAGAATGTTTCAATTTCGTAGAAAGCTGTTTTGCTCCAGAAAACTACTAGTTGCAAATTTTTGTCACCTGTTATAATCCTGATATTTTCTCCCTGAGAAAAAAAGTTGGGACAATACTCTGATCTCTTCTGTGCTGTGAAAACCAGGTGTAAATATACAAATATAGACCTGAACTTACAATTTGATTCGCTTCCCTGAGGTTACCTCTGCTGTTCTTTGAGTGAGTTTTAATAGTTTATCATGACTGATCATACCTTCCATTAATTTCCATTATCATAGGAAGAGGTGGCTCAGTCTGCATATTCAGCTTTTATCATCTTTTGAAGATGTGGCAACTAACACAGCGCAGTAGTTGTGCTAAGAAAAGTATCTGGCTGAGAAATTGTTAAAAATATAGTGTTTGAAAACCTCAGTAAATTACTGTCTTTGTGTATATTCCATATGTATAACAACTGCTGTGACTTTTGACAGCTGGTTTTAATAATTCTCAAGGTTAAATTTTCTACTACTGCAGCTACGCATGGTTGGATATTATTTATCAAATGAATTATTTAACAATATTTTAAATCAATTATCAACTGATTTATCAGAGAGCATTTTTTCTGTCTCACTACGCCTCTCCAAGAGCATCTGAGTAAACACAGACATGATGCCTATATTTCTTATAATCTTTTTAATTAAAAAGATGCTGAAAAGAAAACGCACACACAAAAAAAAAAAAGAATACTGATCTATCGATACAGCTGCTGACATGGGTTTAGTCACAGTAGCCAGAGTACCAAATGAATAGGACTGATTAGGAGTTAGTAGGCTGCGGTGATGGCAAATGCTCTGGCGACTTAAAGACCCTTGCCCTTGCATGTCTTAAAGCTCTGGTTTGCAGTTCCTAAACAGTCAGATTTTGCTTGTTTTCAAAAAAGTGGGATTCAAAGATAGATGAAGTTCTTGTCACGACAATCTGGACATTTTTTTGGTAATTTCAGACTCACTGTAAACCTGTCAGTTGTGGCTTAGGCACCGTGGCAATGCCTGCCCATCTGTGGCGGGAGCTACTGGTGTCTGGGGTCTGTAGCTGCCGGTAGTGCATCTCAGGAATGTGTTTTCACTTGAAGCATCCACAAAGCTGTAGTTTCCTCAGGGATCATACAATGTAATTGCACATTTACTTCTGTGCATCAGTGACAGACGTGCTTCATCCAGCTGCAGTGAGTTCCTGTGGTGGGACGTGGGGCATTTCCCTGTCTGCATCCCTGTAGCGTGGTTTAGTTTCTAATCTGCTCCTGGGTACCCGCTGCCAGCCTCACCAGGAGCAGGACTCAGCGTTCTGCTGAAGGTTTGACTCTACCTGTGGGCCATCACGGGACTGCAGGTGGTGCCTTGCAGCAGCAGTGAAATAGGAAATTGGACATGGGATAGGGGACCGGTGCGTGTCAGGAAGGCATTCCCATCCTCCGTCAGCTGCTGTGGCAGTGCTGTTGCCTCACCGTGTGATTGTTTTATTAAATACATTATTACCTGTGTCTCTGCGTCTCCTTTTGCTCCTTCCCACCTTCCTTCTCTCCCCTGGATGTGTGTAGTTATTATTTAGTAGGACCTCAGAGCCTGAAACGCAGCAGGCACCCTACTGTTTTAGGTACAGTTAATTAAGTTTCTCAACTCTCTCTTTTTCAAATGCTTAATACCCATTAAGTGTGCATTGTCTGGCACACAGGAGCCCCCGGCAATGAAGCAAGACACCACTGTGGCAGATGAGCCTGCTTTATAAATCCTGGGTAGATGAGCTGGGATGGGATGGCAGGGAACAGCCTCGGTTTTGCTACAGACACTCGGAGAGGCTGGGAAGTTGGGAGATCCTAGCTGAAGATGCTTTTCTCTGGCAGTTCAGTTTGGAAAAGTGATTACTCTGGGTTGTTTTGGGTACCTTTCTGGTACCCTTTGGTTACTGCCCACCAAGTAATACTTGATTTTCCTACTAGACCCGCTAAAATCACTGGGTGACGGGTGCAAAATGGAACCCAACATTAATAAAGGATCAGAAATGTGCCCACGTGATTGAGACCGTTTCCTTCCTTTTTATATATTAATTTGATGCTGGAGAGTTGTGGAAGGTTTGCTTTGGGATTGGTTTTCATCGATTGTTTTCATTACTGAAAGAAAAGAAGGAGTGAGAGAAGTCGTGAGTGAATGCTGATTGTCGTACTGAGAATTTTAGCTTAGGCTTCCTCGGTGCAGTTGTATGACCCTTTTGTAATCCTGCTAAAGTAGATGCATTATCTGTGGACCACCAGCTGCTTTTATCAATGCTCAGACATGTAACTGACTCAAGACAACAAAATGTCCAAAATCAGGGCTCATACAGGGACCCAAGGGGCTGCATTTGTTTGTTTCTGTGTTTCCTCCTGCAAATACATTTGATGGACTAGCATTAAGTGCCACAGGTGACATAGTAAATGTTTCATTTTGGGGTAAAGTCAGTGAAAAAATAGATCTGTATTTACCAATGTGGTTTCATTTATGTTTCTAGCAAAGATAAATATATTAATTTGTGCAACTCCAAGAGGCAGTAAATAAGAAGGCAGACAACCTTAAAGGGTCAGGCAGGGTATGATCCAAGTACAATTTTCTGCCTAATATCTGCTTCCTCCCTAATTGGAAGGGTAGTAAGATATCATGCTACTGCTTTCTTAACTATTTAGGTGAATACATGGGTGATTTTGGTAAAAATATTACCATCCTAATGATCACAGCGCAAGCAGGAATCTTTAGAGTGTTTGTGTGTCCTGCACACGTAGCAGCTTAACCTCTTCTTAATATTCTTGACTTCACTAATGGGTGGCAGAATGGTAATCTGAACACAAAATAACATGCCTGCTAGTACGTTTCTTTTCTCAGAACAATAAATAGGCCTGATTTTTGGATGGTTTTGGTTAAATTTTTCATTGTATTTTCACTCCATGTCTCAGTGGTGTATGCTGACTGCCATCTGCTAGATGTTTGATGGCAACCCTTGGTGACAGACAGGAGCTTTTCTGGTCCACAATTCTGTCTTTGGAGAAGAAAAAAAAAAAAAAAAAAAGGAAAATTATGGGTCCTAAATGAAAGCCCTTTTTCAGCTGGTATATATTAACTCTTTTTTTTTTTTTCATGGACATCTGTGGAGCTGTGCCAATTTGCATTAAAAATGTGGCCATGTAGATGTCTGTATTGATTTTTGCTGTTTTCTGATTCGTTCTGCGTCTCTCCTCTCCTGCCCCTCACGGTGCTGCTTTTCACTCCTGGCTTATTAGGTTGGCTGAAAGATAAAGCCGTGGAACACTGCCAGCCTGGGAAATTATAAGGCTGCTTTTAGCTGTTCCTGGTGTACACAGTGAAAAAGTTAGAGGAGGAAATAATGGCCTTCCATAATGCTCACCTGAGAAAGCCTGCCACGTAAAAATGAAACCACGGAATGAAATACTGGAAATGCCCAAGGAGAAGTGATACACAAAAGAACCCAGTGCTGCTGAGAGCTACATATCCCTGCTTAGTGGGGAGAGGTGCAGATCTATTTCTTTTTCTTTTGTCTCTTTTTTTCTATTTATCTGTTTTAACTTTAACTTCAGAAAAGATACAAAGAAAGAAAAATAAAAGATTGATTCATTGGCTACAGCAAGCTGAAACCGAGTTCCTTTACTCTGTTCATAACCCTGTACAAATCTGTAGGTATACCAGCACCCTTTCCTTTCCCTCCCTTACAGTGTGGTCTGGGGGTTGAGTTCCGCACATCCCAGGTCCTCGTGGATCTCCCAGTGTTTGCAGAAAGCAGGGACTGATTCCTTGAAATGACAGTGCATCATTTGGGAACCTTCTCATCGAGAAGAAAAGTGCCAGCATGGACTGGCAAACTCCTTTCACATTGCTATCAAAGGCAATTTCTGAGTAAGGCTGCATGGTGGCTCCTGAATGAAAAACAAACAAAACACCTTCAAAGTAGTTATCCTGCATGAAAACACAAACCCCAACCTCGTCAGAATTCTTCTGCTCCTGAATGCCAGGCCAGCTGTAGGCGTGCATTTCAATCTGGCAGTGATCGTGCACTCCATCCTCTTTTCTTATTCTTTCTGAAGATGCTTGTTAATGAACCTTCTCGAAAAGACACAGAGGAGGATAAAAAGGCCAGGGCACTGGGTGGAAAAGCAACACAGATTGGAAAAGACTGAAAGCTTATTTAATTCTTTCTTTTCCTGATCTCAACTCCCTCAAGTTATCTTTAAAAGGATGTTTAAAGCTTACAGTTAAAACTTTTCTGCATTTAACTGTAATAATTAAAAGCAGCTAAGGGAGCATTCAGTTCCAAAGAGAAAAATTTCAAAACTCATTTCAACCACTGCTGATCATGTGTTTGGGGATGGATGGGATCTTGGGTAGAGTTCACAGTGGCATTTTTACCTTGATTTCTTTTTAGTCTGTTGTGTTCAAATTTCATTTGTTAAGCTTTAAGGTCTTTATCATGTGCCTGTAATTCACCAACCCTCTGGATTCAAAAGGAGGCAAATGGGAACTAATGAATCACAGTGACACCAACCTGTGCTTTATTTGAGGAAGTGGTTTTATGACTCTTCCAGTGAAGCAAAAGATGTGGGTTGGACGGAGAAGGAAGTGGGGATGTGGGAAAAGTAGAAAGATTGCAACAAGCCTGATTAGGTCCTTAGGAAATGGTACCGCAGTTTGCATGCTGCTCGCCACGTGGAGCACTGTCCCAACGGGATGCTCAGGATTGACTGTTCCTAATGAGAACATAAACCCAGGAAGTCTGGTATCCTGCTTACATCAATGACTAATTCCAGCCAGTTAAAAGGACATAAAAAACCTGTAATGAAGCTACTGATTCTGTAAGGAAAGGGACCTGCCGATGTGATATTCTAAATACCAAGATCTCAGTCAACATAATTCGTGTTCAGTCACAGCCATCATCTGCGTTTCAGAGTGGATGGTTAAAGTGTCTTACGTGTAGATTGACACTGTTACAGGGGAATGTCTTCGGTTTCTTCCAGGTCAGCCTGGGGTTACTGGTCTAATGGCTTCTGGTCAATCTGAAGTTTTGATGTTGTAGTATCTCAAGGGCTCAGTTTAATCCTGCATCATCTTAGATCTGAAGAAACAGGATAAAAGGTAAAATATTTCTGGGCAGCGGTCACTGGGATATGGCATACACCAAGAGTAGGGGTCAGACATAGGGACAGCCTAGAGATAGGCACAACTGGGGAACACTGGCGAACGGTATCTTCACAGCTTTTTCTATTGTTGTTAATCCCTAGTAATAGGATGAGTTTGCCATCAATTCAAGTAATTTTATTTCTTCTCCAGGTCACTGCTGCAGCTATGGGTTGAGACAGTAGAGTACTGTTAGGTTAAGGTTAGGGTTAGAGGCAAAAAGGCTCTGATGAGAGCTGTGATGGACAGGGGTCAGCACTGATACTGAACTAACATCCCTAGCAGAGCTGCACCGAGTAGAGCAAGTAGAGCCTGTAGTATGGAGCTGCACCCTGGAAACTACTCAAGCAGAATTAGTATAACTTTGATATAACTGCTTAAATACCCAAAGGTAAGCCCCAGTTCAAGCAGCTGGCTGAACTATTACCTGAGGTCTCAGAATTGCCAGGGAAAACAACCTGTGTGTTTCGTGGAATTTTTCAGTATGAAACTGTGTTTCCTATTAACAGCTATGTCTTCTGGAGTCTGAACATGCAGCGCAGGATTTTCCTCCTGAGCTGAATTCTGTAGTTCAGTTCTCAGCTCAGACAGAGCATCATGTAACTCATTACTGAAACACTGTGTGAGTATCATGTCTCAGTAATTAGTATGTAGAAGTAAACTATTAGTAGAGCAAATGCAGTTTCACAATTAAAATATGTAGATAATATATATAAGTCTTTTCTATAGCATCTCTGAACAGGGAAGAGTCACGGTGTTGCAGTGGTTGGATGGAGAGTGACGTGGCCAATCCCCTACTCAGAGCAGGGTCAGTCAGTGTAGGTAGCTCAGGACCTTCTCCAGTTGAGTTTTCTCCAAAAACAGAGATACCACAACTTTGTTGGGCCACCTGTTGATGTTTTCTGGATATGTTAAGGCTCTAAATACAAACACCAAAATTAATCTTTGCGCTGCAGTTGCTTTGAAAACATTGAAGTTAGGACTAGCAAGCATTTCTTGAGAAAGTTCGTTTCTCATTTGCATTTTTACAGGATGCATTGCTCAATCATACTAGTAAAAATATTTTTTCAAAGAAACATGGGGAAATGTGTATTTCAATACATGTACAATTGCTCAAATTTATTAAAAGTACAGTGAGCTCTGTGTCCAAAAAATAAATCATAGGAACCAATGGGTTACTTGCAGTTGGCTGCGGTACTGAGAAGGCTTCAGGAGCAGACATCTCTGTGTGGATGCATGGCACAGCGCTGCTTTTTAGTTGTTCTTTTAAGTCTTGTTTTATTCCACAGCAGTAAAACTGCAATTTTAAAATTGTGCACTGATCTTTTCCACCAGTGCACATTGTACAAATCTGCTGAACTAACAGCAATTGAGAGAACACAGACCTGTAGGTTCATCTGCCACTGAATCATGATATTTAGCGTTTTTCAGGTACTGTATCTTGTATAAATTGTTAGCATTGGAGAGCTACTAAGCCCACGTCTTTCTTGGACCTTCAGCTTGCACAGGTTGTTCCCCATGTGTAGCTTATCACAAATCACCATTTATGCATTAACACAGCCCTTTGACCCGAACTGTGTGGGTCCTGCAAAGGCTTGTTCATTGCAGCACTAAAATCCAAGAGGGTTGTTTCAGGTTATTAATGCTTCAGTAGGGATGAAGACAATTCCCTTTAATAGCTGATGGCTTTCCACTGCCCTCCCTCCAGCGGTTCCCTTACCTGGTGCTCAGGTCTCACATGGGGGTTTTTCCCCACGCTGAATGGTAGAATGAGCTCCCTGACATGCAGGGAGGCAGGGCCAGCCCCCAGGGACGTTCGTGGGTCACTTTGGCTATGCCTTTGTCTCCAGGCTCAGCTGCTGTTTGGTTCTGAGCTACTTGTCCCAGGAAGGCTTCAGGTCAGACACAGGAGCAGTGGCTGAGCTCAAGACCCCCCTGCCTGGTAAGGGAACTACCGTCCTGTATCACAGGTACAATGTGTGCAGAGCACCATGCATCACACAGGGCACTCCCTCCTGCTGCTCTGCAGTAGGTAATGGGCTCAAAACAGCCTCTGCCTGCTTCTCCAGTGTCTCTCAGGCTCTCTCTCATGCAGTTCCTGCATACAAATTGCAGATCCACAGCCCAGGTAACAAAGCCACTGCCCTTTTCCCTGTCCAGGTGCCTTGACATTTCCAACGGTAAGAGTTGGGGGCAGTCGTTGATTTTATATGGATGTACAGATCATAAATAATGGCTCGCTAATTCCAAGGAGGCCACCAGTGTCAAATCACATCAGCTAAAATGAAGTCAGTCTCCCAAGATACCATGCAGAAAAACGTACTCTCTAAAACAGAAGCTTTCTTTGCTGTGTCCCTATGCCTGTTACACTGCTTATGTATTTAGACTGTAAAATACTTCAGGCAGGGATTACCTCTCCCTGCTGTGCTTTACTCAGCACCACATGTACCACTGTCTCTTTATGCAATAATTAATAATAAATCTTCTAGTAATCTCGTTACAGCACAATTTTCAGACTGTTACTTCCTCTGTGTGTTAGATAAAACAACCCAACAGATGATTTTGAGACTGAAGCAGTGCTAGGTATTTGGGGTTTTTCAATCACTTTAATATTGGGAGACTTACCAGGAAATCTGGATTATATGGTAGAATGTGTTTGTCTGCTGTTGCTGTTACACTGGAGTAACCTAGGAATAACTTTTCTGAAGTTATGAGAATTTAATATAATCTTCTTAAGGCAGAAAGCTTCTCATGTAGCTATGTATCATCACAGACAGAGAAACTAAAAAAAAATGCTAATACCTAGCTCTTTGTGGTTATTTCATGCAGAGTATAGGTCTTGAAACTGTTTAAACAGTGCCTCATTAACCAGCAGCATTAGCCTTGTGTTAGATGTAGGTGATACACAGGCCTTTTCTGGGCCTCTGCAAAATGCTTCGTGGTACCTTCCATGAAGTGGCTGGACATCATAACGTTACCCAGGCCTTTACTGTAAGATACCAGCTTGGTATTGAAACAGGCAGCTCCAGACATGGAGTTCTCCTGCCACCTCTTCTACGACATCGCCCCTGGAGGTTTGCAGTTTTGGTTTCCATCGGCTCTATCACCCAGCACAGGCTCATCTCCTCCTTGTTCCTGTCTTACACATACTGAATTGTCCCATTTACAAAACCGGGGAAGGCTGAGGACAGGTCTGGTTTGGAAACAGAGCAAATTTGCATCGGTGTCTTATTTGCAGGGATAGTCAAATCCCATGCCTGCTTGTCTTGGATAGATTTTTGGTGGGAGAAAGTAAATTTGTGTATTTGGCCGGCTAGAAAGGGAAAACACTGCATTTCTGAGAGTGTATGTAGCTGACATTTAATTTGCATTATGCAGTCTTCTAATTCCTTCCTTCTGCATGTGTATATTTAACAGCATTTATGTGTATGGAGAGAGAGAAAAAGGGAGAGAAAATGAAGCTGACTACCTCCAGAATCCCGGTGTAAAATGGTTATCCCTAATATATGTACAGTCTGTAATTTAGGAAATTGTTATAACTGGAGTGAGGTTAAGGAAGGGGTATTTCCGAAGCTCAAGTACTGTTTGTATTTGCTGATTAATTCCAAATGAGGGCAGAAGCACTTAAAGGAATACTATAAAGGTACATTTTCTCTTTTCATTTAGAAACATAACATCTGAGAAGCATTTATTAGCAAAACATCAACTCTATTTGCACATTTCCAAATAGAATATTAGAGCAACCAAATTTTAATTTTCATGTCTGTAATTTGTTAATATAATTACGGCACAGTACAGTTAGGTGCTTTCAGATCTTTCAGTGTTAATTAAAAAGCTAATAACTTGAAAAGCTATAAATATTGAGGTAGAGGGGCTAGTGCTTCAGGCAGTTAATCCTTTATTTGTCATTTACTAAAGATCCATGTGCTGGAAAGTCAGGCTTTGCACTGAGCATAGCACTACGTGGCTCAGCTCCTCCTTGCTCCCTGATAGATATTCCCACCACACACAAGCAGCCCAGGGTCTGATTCCCTAGCACAAATCAGCACGTGCACAGCTAAATGCAAGCAGAAAGCAGAAGACATCCCACCATTTTAGTCCATTAAGTTTTCTTCCTTGTCTGATTTCACCTCCTCAGCCCAATCCAGCCCTGCCTCTCTGTGGATTCACGCTGGCACGATGTGAAACAATCCATTTGTGGCTTCTCCTGAAAGATGTACCTGTCTGGCCACGAATAGATTGGTGTAGTCTGTTATGTAGTAGACAAGAGAAACTGTCTGAAATGTTGTCTGCTGCACCAGGCGTAGCGGTGTGTGTTTGTCAGAGGACATGTCCTTGTGCTCACAGGGGCTCAGGCCAGGAAATTTAGGACATACACCTCGGTCAGCTCAGGTTAGAAATGGTTGGGATGTTTACATTTTCAAATCTGGGGAAATTGTTCGTGGTTCCAAATTAAAAAAGGAGAGCCCCTATTCATCCTTCCTTGCTGGAATCTTGATTATGAATCTCCCAAAACAACTTGTTGGGGTTCCCAAGCAGCATATGCCTCATTGGGACTGCCCAGGTGGCAGAGGGTCAGTTTGTGCCTCTGTGCTGGTGAGAAGCCTCAGACCAGCTAAAAGGGAAAAATGCTCTGTGATTGTCATGCGGTGGCTCAAAGTAATTGTCTTTATTCCCTCACAAAGCACTGAAATTCTGATAGGCTGAAATATGAAATTGTTGTGTCCACACAGTGCTTGCTCTTCAGTCAATGGAAATGGAAGAAAGTTTTTATATAGACGTAGTGATCCTGTTTCTGAATTAACCGTATTTGAATATAGTCTGGTTTTAATAGAGTGACTCCTGATTTGTGCTGGTAGGGGAGAACAATGTTTTGCATTAAATGCACTGTGTTCTGGTGTTGATTGTTTTAAATGCTCTAAAATAAGACATCTACTTTAACAGAAAATGGACTTGCACTTCAGTTACGTAAATGAAGCACGAACAAATGAAAATGTTGTACCACACAGGAGGAAAAGCTATGTTTTAAATTCTAAATGGTACCATTGTGCCGGACAGCGTGCACAGCCAGATACACGCACACATGCCCAACACAAAGCGGCTGCAATTAAGAGAGTTTTTAAAACAGCCAACAGTACAAACATTGGAACTGGGAAATGACATTCCTGCTTACAAAGGCAAGTGTTTGAGAGTGCACCTCAGCTTTGTTTCAGCACATAGTTATTTACCTTACGGAAATCATTAATTCTGCCCAGCGTTTTTGAAGAATGGCTTGATGATGAGCTTCCTAAGAGGCACTCAAAGGAAGCATTGCTTTCTGTAGTTGGTTCAAATTGTTTAATGTTTGTCAAACTTGAATTGCATTCGAAGGATACATTGTGAGTAATGGATTTCTCCTGCTATTTACACATGGGCAAGGCTGCACAGCCACTCCATGCTGCAGTTTATTGCACTGCATTATGTATGAGGTGGTTTTGCAAGCAGACACGTAAACACAAAGGGGGGGAGGAAAAAAAAAAAAAAAACAACACCAGAAAGCAGATCTGTGTATTGTCCAATATACAAGCATTAGGAATAATTTAGAAAAGTTTTTAACACTCAGGTGCAAATGTTTGGAACTATAGCACCGAAATGTTATTTACTGCATGCTTAGCAGAAAACATGGTAGCTTTACCATGAAGCTGCTCCTCCTCTTGTTGGAATTAGTTTATAGCTACTGCAGTGTTGCTACACGACCCAGGCAATCCCAACAGCCTTTATTGAAAATATAGGGTCACATCTTAAAAAGAGCTATGCTGTTTCATTTCTCATTGCTTTAAGGGGATTTTAGGTGCTAAGTCCATTTGTAAACCTGCTGCTCAGAACCATTAAGAGGTAGGTGTGTGGTAAGTAAGAATCGGCAAATGGCTTAAAGACACCCATCACGCTGTGATTTCAAGTCATTAGGGTATGCTCTGCTTAGGGATTTATTGCTAAATCCTCCTAAGCTCCTATCTGTACTCCCTAGGTAGTCAAATACCTGTGCTGTTCAGGCTGTGAGCACCAACACCTCACAAAGACAGATTCACCCAGACTGATTGCACCTTTCTTTCTGGGTAGTGTGTTGCCCATCCCGTGGGGCCTTGTTCAAGTCAGCTCATTCCCTTAGTAATGGCAACGAAAGTGTAACAGCAGGTAAGAGTCACTGCTCACCTCTGGGAGTCCCCAGAGCTTACAGCATGGCTCTGCAATAGGACTAATCAGAGTACGTCTTCACTTCACGTGAGGAAGGGTGTCAGGATTTGACTCTATCACTAGTAAGGTTACTGCCTTAGAGTTTGGCATCCTTGTAGCTGGGAATCACCACTGTGTGGAGCACAAGATAGCAGCATCTTGTCAGTACAATTCATTGGCTTTGTGAGAGCTTGGAAGGGTTCATTCCTATTTCTTTAAACCTCCCAAATGCTGTGCTGGACTGAAGGTAACCAAGGCTTTCTTGGGTGAGCTGTCATGGATAGTGAAAGGACAGCACGGTGCATACTGCAGCTGATATCTGGGCACTTGGTGTCTGAGTATGAAATCCAGTGTCAGACTGTGATTTTCCAGGAGGCAATCTGAACGTGGATGTGTTGTCTTGGGTATAAACTTGTTAGTTCTGGAACAAGCTAACTAATGAGCACTGCCTTGGTACAAGAGTCAGGGAAATTTTTTATAAAAGCGATCCAAAGGGATCTGACGGCCATTACAGTGAGCGATACCAAAGCTACTTCAGCAATCTTTGTGCAAGCTCTGATTCAGGTCCCAATAGTTTTCTGTGACTATTTATCCTCGAGTGTTACGTTCTTAATTTGGCAGGAGAAGTGAACTTAACCAACCAAAGACATTTCTAAGCTGTACCTGACAGGCTGGATCCCCAGCAGCACTTCAGCCCTTCTGCAGGTTGGAACTATTACTAATATAATTAAGTAATACCAGTCTGTGGACGAAATATATTAACTTTAGACAGTCTTAATATTGTACACAAGAGCCTGAGGATTGATAGTCCTTGTAATCTCTTATCTAAACATAGGAGGGCTGCATATGCTGTTCATAAAGCGCTGAAATCAATCATTACAGTGGCAGGCAGGTAATTGGGAAGCAAGCTCCTACTTATGCAGACCGTGAGGGGATAACAGCCTTCAACAATTTTTTTACAAATATTATTATGTCTCGTCTTTCAAACCTCAAAATCTAAAGTGAGTCACTTAGAATCCATTTGTGAGCACTTCACCGGTAGCATAACTTTGAGAACTACAAAAACTTTGCATTTCCCATTATTTCAGAGAGCGTGAGGGCATCCAGCACTTCAGGCAGAAAGATCTAGAAACGTGGGAGTGCCAGAGTTTGACACCGATTGCTGGAGCTTAGCACAGACCTGGTACCTGACTACAAGGAGGGGGACTCAGAGCCGTAGATCCAGGTAACAAATGAAAAGCAGCTCTTAGAGTAGGATCAGATTTTAATTAACATTGGTTAAGTCCTTTGAAATGCTAAGGCTTAAAACAATTATACGACTGCAGAGCTCCCTAAGATTTTTTTTAATGAAAGTCTTGTACAGGGGATCTTGGAACATTTAAGTACAAGACTGTTTACACGGTCAGCCAGTCGAAGATAGTCAGAAGGATTCAGTAATTGGAGTTTGTTACTAAAAGCTTCTCCATGTATTAAACATTAGCAGAATGTTTCTAGCTATGAAATGAATTAGGCCTAACTAAACCGTTGTGTGAATTAGCAGTATTCACTCTGATTTTCAGATTAGTTACATTAATTTTAAATACTGTTTTCTGCTGGGAAGACTAGTAAATACATGATAATAAAAATTGACTCTGTCCCATTAAAACATTGAGAAGAGAATATACTGTTTTCATTGTTTTTAGTAACTCATTGTAATCCACAACTTTCATTGAGTTTGCTGGAATTTATCCTCTTTTATAATGACACCAATAATTATCTTATTTTGTTTTTTATTACTTCATAAGATGAATGAAAGTTGTTTCCATTGCTCAGAGGAGCACAGTTTAGCTCTATTAGAAATGTGAGGAGTTGGCAGTGGTCCCACTTCTCCACAGAAGGATGCAAGTCCTTTAGGCTCCTCGGTATGGTAGGCCCCATCTGTGCTTCCCCACTTGAAGAACAACAGTTGTTTTTGCCTTATGAAGGCTTGGGGTTTTTTTGTGCGTGTATTTTCATTTGGTTTCTTTTTTCTTTTTTATAAATTACGATTCGGATCTTGGTCTTGCAAGAAGCTTGTGTGGGCAGATCTGAGCATCCGTACAGCTCCCATGAAGTGTGAAATACAAACTGTTGTTTGCCTCATCACGTTTCATCTGAATGCTGTTTTTTGGCAGGAAGGACTGGTTGTCTGTATTAATGTTGAGGGTTGTGACCACAGCTTTTTGCACATAGGGCGAGCTGACAGTTAGCTGGGTAGCAGTGGAAAAGCAACAGAAGAAATGTGGGATGTTTCTTACATCCTGTGATACTAAAGCATCTTCTTTTAGCAGGCCACGCGTTATATATCTTCGCTGCTGCACATTGCATTTATTCTCTGATGACTCATAGCAGCAGCAAATCCTTTACTTTCTTTTGTAATGGTAGTATTTTATAAAGTAAAAACAAAAAACCTCATGTATGTTTGCAAATTATTTGAAGGGTGTTTGAATAAGTTACAAGTTTTTAAGCTGCTGCACAGTATGTATTAGCGTTTGTTTCAGGGCTTCTGTGTAGATAAACAAAAGCTTTAAAGACTCTGGAAAAAGGCTGATCCCCTCTCCTCCCAAGAGACACCATCCTCTTCCTTTCCCTAAATTACTGCCTATAACCCCAGCATAAAACACACCGAAGAAAAATTGTCTTTCTCTGGAAATATTTACATGCTGCTTAGCACAACAGAGTCCTGATTTTAATGTAAGGCCTTTAGATGCTGCCTTAATGCTGGTCAGTAAATAACCTTTCTAAAAATACCTGAAGACGTGAATCTTGATTACACTGTAGCATTCAGCTCTGTAGCAAAATTTCCTTTTGATGATTCTTCCATTCTAATCCAGCATGAACTTTTTGCCATGTTATGGGGATAACTATTTACTACCGTGATAAGAGTTCAGCCTTTTCTGCCAGATGCACGCTTTTCTTCTCCAGGACACTGCAGGGAAATTGGAGCACTAAGGCAGCGGTTTCAGTTAATTTGCTACTTAAGATATGAAAACAGACAAAATTAACCTCACAGTGTCCTCTTCCTTTGAGTCCTGATTTATGATGGCACTTGGCTGGGAGAAGTGGAAGGGGCTTTGGTGTCTCCACATGTTTGGGTTGGCATGCAAAGCTGCTCTGGTGTCACAGGGTGCCTGGGACATCAGGTTAGGGCTCTGGCTGTGACATTCCACATTTGTCAAGGACTTAAACACCTCTCTAAGGTAACACATGTATATACAGGCACCCTTGTAGTTCAGGAAGAGGATTTTACAGTTTAAATTACACTTTTACATTCCTTTGAATTACTGGTTAATTGATCACTGTGTTGGTCTAATCTCTCGTTTTCCTCATTTGTGTTTGATGATAAAAGCTTGCTGAAAATGCATAGCCATCAAAACCATTAGTAGTTGTCAGGGTTTAAAACATGCAATCTCAAGCCAAGTACAGGCTTTCTAAAAATCATACTCTGTGTGAGGCACTTGCATAAATATTAACTCTCATGTACAAAATCACACCAGAGAACTGCTGCAATTAGATGCCAACATGATGAGGGAGCAGCAAGATGCTCCTGGGGGTGACTTATGGAGCAATAATTCACAAGAAGGTACTGTTAGAGAAAGGCAGAAGGCCGAGTGCTGTTAAATGCAGCAGGTGTGAATTACTGCACTATAATTCACAGGCTTGGGTGTCTTACTGGAATTATAAAGTAGCCCTATGCAAATATTTCTTAAAGATGCAAGGACAAATAATCAGACATAGCTGGGCTATCCCTCATCTAAGGATCTCAGTGTCTTAGACAGCAACAAGGTATTGCATCAGAAAAGTAAAGGAAGAAAAATGGGTTATTTTAAACTGAATAAAATAACTGAATATGAGTACATTAAAAATATTTACTTTTAGTTTGCCTGCTTTGTCAGTTAGCCACTGAATTTGACTTTCATGAGCTCTCCTGAACTCCCCTGTTCAGTTTTCTCCTACTAGGGTCTCTTTGTGGTGCAAAGGCAGCTGAAGTGCCTACAAAAACAAGGTTCTGATTATCCTTGTTCTAGGAGCTTCCTCACAAGGATTAATCCAGTCTATAAATGACTGGAGCAGATGGACAGAATCACTGTTTTTAGAGGTATGTTCTGGTTTTGAGTACCCACCTTTAATACTGTGATTAATTTTTACTCCTACCTGAAGCAGAACTCCGAGAAGGCTGCAATTATCTGTAGCCTCTGTAAATAAGGCTGCTTCATATCCCATTAAAATGTTAAATCTGTAGGTTAATGACAAGTCAGCCATTATCATTACATATACAGCCTGAAAATCGAAGCCATCCCCTCTAAAACCAAACATGCTGATAGATCCAAGCACATTCTTATTGTTATAAAAATACTCAAATTTCAACAGATGGGCTCTCAGGAAAGAGCAGTTAGTGATTTGTTTAAGAAAGGACAATTGATGAGTGCTTACTGTGAAAGAGGGGCTGGGATGTAGGCTGAGCTCATGAAGAACTATATCAACTTCAGGTTGTGTGGCTGTGCCAGGCAAACAGAGGAGCCTGGTGCGATCTAATGAGTTCAACAGCTGCTAGGTGTCAATTTGCAACAATGCTATAAAAAAATGATTTGATGTTGTCTCATGGGAGATTTGTATTTAAAACACATATTTGGATATTTCTATTATGCAGAATGCACCTCTAAAAAAAGGTCCAAAATGATCTCTGATCAATAGCATTATTTCTGAGTTTGGTTTTTGTCGCTTTGGGTCAGTTGCACCATTGCTAATTTGCAGGTTTGGTAATGAAAACAATATGTAGTATTGTTATCTTTCTAGGTTATTTTTGCGTAGCCTATGGTCCAATCATAGAAATGGTGGCATCTTTGGCTTCTTTTTGGGCCAGAGTATTTGAACTGTAGTTATGTTATTTCCTAGGTGTGTTATCAGAGGCTGTAGACAATCCTGGTCCCACAATGGCCTTCTATCTGTCACCATTTCCATGTAGGCAATGTGCAAGTGGCAGCATGTAGAAGTGTCCAGCATTTCTTCAGTATTTGTTATTGATGAATTGTATTCTAAAAGCATGGGAAAAAAGAATCTAGATCTAAACAAAATTCCTTAGCAAACCTCAGTCAGTCAGGCTCCTTTAAAAAGCCCTCTTTCTGTAAAAAAAAGACTTTAATACGCCTTGTAATGCTCCCCAAATTAGCTTTCTGCTATGGTTATTTGGGGCTATTTCAATACCTTTATGAAATTGAGTCATCTTCTCTTACAAAGATATCACTAATTAAAACCAAGATGAGTGACTGCTTACACAGCGTGGTGGGTATGATTGCAGAGTTACTTGAGCGCATGTGACAGCATACGTATCCTCTAGGAACATCCCAGGAATAAAAGTTGGTAAGCTATCCAAGAGCGAATGTCAAATTCCTCAAGCAAAAGCTTGACTGAACTGTGGTGCCCATCAGAGATTCTAAAAAGGTCTCCAAACATCAGATAGAGAAGTCAGCTAGCTGGAAGGATTGATTTCATTATGTCCCTCTGGCCCATTCCTGGAATGCTGCCTCAGCCTGCCATTCCAGGGTGGTTTTGACCTCTGGATCTGACAAAAGAATTTGAGCCAGGATCCATACTAACAGAGAAAACATTGCCATGGAAAGCCAGGCAAACCTTTAAAATCCCACCTTTGCTCTACCCCATATCCTTGACACTCAGTGTTTCTTCAAGCTTATCTAACAACGTACATGGCAGGCTTTTATCTCCAAAATCTAGGCAACAAGTTGCTGTCATTGTACTACTCTGCATCCTTCATCAGGCTGGTGTTCCCAGATGGAGACCCAAGAACTAGCTCTCTCTGTAACAGTGACATAATTTTCCCATACAGAAATGTTGGGTTACATTTAAAACACATGCAAAGGCATGAGGGTTTAGTGGCACATAAATAGCTGAAAGGAACAGTAGTCATGGTGGCTATATCCCCAGACAAAAACATGAATGTTAATTGTGCTTCTTGAGAAATTATAACATGAGTTAATTGGCATTTTGGCTCCAAAGGAGAGTTGGTAAAAAGCACATCCAGGATTGTCCCTGTTGTTAAGGTTTGGTGATGTCAGCCTGCCTGAATTCAGCATTTTAAGTTACCAGTCAAAAGGCAAAAACAAATGGGGTTAATGAGTTACCTTCTCAAATAAACCTTCCAAGCTGGTTTTATTTACTTCATGGTTATGTAAATTTAACACTATTTCTGCAAGTGTGCTTCTGTGGGCTTTGCTTATTTTTGTAAATAACATTCCTTGTCACTGAATGTCTGTATCTACCTGCCAAAATGAACCAAAAATCTTTAACAGACAAGCTGTTAAAAAGATTTTCTTGTAGTCAGAACTTTGAAATTCTCTATTCATGAATCCAGATGATTGAAGAGCATTACAGAAATGAATTAAAAATACCATCGGTTGTTCCACTTATCAAAATGGTATCAAATCCTTCCTTGTGGATGCAGATGTACCCACTGCACTCATACTGCAACTCCAGTTTTCATTCATTTTCTCTTAAGCCCATGTTTTGTTCAAGCAGGATTTCAAGGCATGAAGAGGCCTTTAAAAGAATTCAAAATTTATATTCAAGGTAATTGAAAACAACGTGTTGCTTTCTGCATTTTTATGTGGTTACTGCAGGATGAAAATGCTCTCCTGAATTTCTGTACTTGTGTCACTGCTATAAATTCTTGTGTCACCAGCATTGGCTTAACACAACGTGACTTACCTAATTGGACACGATGTGTCACAGCAGCTGTGCGCCAGCCTGGATCTTCAAATAGGCCTTTTCGGGTGGTGGCAGCTTTATATGTTCCTTCTAGCCATAGAAGCTGGTTAAAAACACATATATGTTCAAGCTGACCCCGGTTCTGTAGCCATGAGGGCCATTGTGACACGATGCTGGGCGTTGGAACACAGAGCCCCAGAAGACTCCAGCCCTGCCTGTCCCAACCAGGGGCTCCTCCACTCCACAGCTGCGGCCAGGGCCCATGGACAGCATGGCCGGAGAGTTCGGGCTCATCCAGCTGGGTACCTACGTGGAGATCAAGCGCAGCGATGGGCGCATCCATCCAGCGCTGGTGACAGAGCTCCATGAAAGCACCTCCAGCATCACTGTGGAGTGGATCGAGAAAGGGACCAACAAGGGCAAGCAGGTGAATCTCCAGCTCGTCTTTGACCTCAACCCTCACCTGGCCCCAAGAAGCCCATCCACGAGCAGCGTCAAGGCCCCGCTGTCAGCCAAAGGAGACCAGAGCCTGGTGAGCGAAGGGCAGCCACAGCCCATCAAAGTGGAGGAGCCGTCTGGAGACAGCAGGGGCCCTGCAGGAGTCCAGCTTGGCTCTAGACCCAGGTGGGCATTACCAGGCGCGTGGCAGATTGAAAGGCTGCGAGACCACCGGGTACGCCGTCGGCTGGCGATGCAGGAGCAGCGAGCTCAGCAGGCCACCGTGTCACTCCAGTCCAGGGCTGACGTGCTGGCCATGATCCAGGAGTGCCGCAGCCAGCTGGACTGCGAGGCGCTGCAGGCCTCCATACCCCGGCAGCCCCATCACATCTGCGTGTGTGTCCGGAAGCGGCCGCTGAACCAGCGGGAGATTGAGCTCAACGACATCGACGTGGTGACGGTGCCCTGCCAGGACGTGGTGATGGTGCATGAAGTCAAGCAGAAGCTGGACCTCACGCAGTATCTGGACAACCAGATCTTCCGCTTTGACTATGCTTTTGATGACCGTGCCACCAATGAGCTGGTGTACAGGCACACTGCCCAGCCCCTGGTGGAGACCATCTTCCAGGGGGGCATGGCCAGTTGCTTTGCGTACGGTCAGACAGGCAGCGGCAAGACGCATACCATGAGGGGAGGCTTCTCTAGCAAGAGCTCTGAGTGCTCCAAGGGGATCTACATCCTGGTTGCTGAGGACGTCTTCCACAGGCTGAAGGATCCTAGCTGCCCGATACTGGAGCTTCGAGTCTATGGGGCTTTCTTTGAGATTTATGGGGGCAAAGTGTTTGACCTGCTGAACTCGAAGAAGCGGCTGAGGGTGCTAGAAGATGGGAAGCGTCAGGTCCAAGTGGTGGGCCTTAGGGAGGAAGAGGTCACCAGCGTGGAAGATGTCAGCAAACTGATTGAAATAGGCAGCAAGTGTCGCACGTCAGGCCAGACTTCTGCCAACTCTCACTCCTCCCGGAGCCATGCCATCTTCCAGATCATACTCAGGAAGAGGGGGCATTTGTACGCCAAGTTTTCACTGATTGATTTGGCTGGGAATGAGAGAGGAGCTGACATCTCCACTGCAGACAGGCAAACGAGGCTGGAGGGGGCTGATATTAATAAAAGCCTCTTGGCACTCAAAGAGTGCATCAGGGCACTGGGACATAACAAAGCCCACACCCCGTTCAGGGCCAGCAAACTCACCCAGGTCCTGCGGGACTCATTTATCGGGGAAAACTCACGTACCTGCATGATTGCCACTGTCTCTCCAGGGATGAGATCCTGCGAGCACAGCCTTAACACCCTGCGGTATGCCAACCGTGTGAAGGAGCTGGTGGTGAATTTAAACTCCCTTGGACAATCCCGTCAGGAGGTGCCAAGGTTCCTGCATCGGATAAAGGACACAAAAAAACCCTGGGCTGTTCAGAACCCCTCCGGGACACCTGAGTTACAGCTCTCTGGGGTACAGCCTGACAAGGAGGTATCACCCCAGTTATTCACTTTCAATGCCAAAGGAAAAACGCAGAAGAAGAGAAAAGAGGCAGATGAGAAGGCGCTTCTGGAGGAGCATCAGGAGTCTCTGCAATGGTTGAAAGCGTTCCTACAGGTGGCCGAAGAAATAGACTACAATGTGGATTTTTACGCTGAACAGTTTGAATCAGTCCTGGGTCAAAAAATTGGCACCCTGACCGAGATTCAAGAAAAAGTCAAGTTTTTCCGGTCAATTCTTTGCAAGGAAGAACAGGGCAGCAACCAGAGCTGCATGAAGAGATCTCGTGTGCTGTAAGCTGTGCTGGAGCCCCCCAGCCCCTGGGACTGCTGGGCGATGAGAGCTGTTAGATACCAGCGCTTCAACAAATCCAATGCTTAAAAAAATCTTAAATGGTGTCTGCAGGGATATGCTGTTTGTTGGTTTGTTTCTATTTCTTGGAAATAATGGTTCCATCTTGTGGGAGAATAGTCCAGTGTTTTTTCCAGGAATTTTTCACTGCAGAACATAAAACCATGCAGTTTTGAGGACCTAACCTGTAGGAAAAGAATTTACAGAAAATGTATCTCACCTCATTTGGGCAGGTTTCCCTCTCATGCCTGTAAAACATATACCCGGATACATGTGTATGTGCCATCCTGGATGTGGCCTGCCCTTGGGTTCTGTCAAACTGCACCAAAATTGAAGTCCCCTTCCCAGGGTAGAAGGCATTTTAAAAGATTTTAAAAGGTGCCTGAGTGCAAAGCACCATAATTTCTGAGCTTGATACATTTGGGAAATGAGGGTTATTTTGTCATGGCATGAGCAGTGGCTTTTTATAGCATCTGCTCACTTTTTTTCTCTCGCCCTCTCTTTCTTAAGTGTGTTCTCTTGAGACATTAAAAGGAAAAAATGCTAGAACCTGCCTTCATAAAAAGCAGACTAAAGAGTAGAGCAATTGCCTGGCCTATGGGGAGAAGATGGGCCTGCAGGGTTTGCATAGGGAAGCAGGGGGAGCCAGTGCCCCGTATCAGAGATCAGATGAGAGGAGATTTGCCAGACCTAAAGGGTCAGAAAAGCTGCGTCTAACAAATCCCCACCTGGTACGTGTGTATCAGTGCAGTGGCAGCTCATGGGGTGAGGCAGCGCTTCATTCCTGAGGGTAAACCCTGCAAAAGTTGCTTTCTGTAGACAGGTTGAAGCACAAGGCTCATATCTATGCATATTATTTAGTTTGGGAATTAATTAGTATAAATTCTTAAAAGGGTAACAAGTAAGTGGAAGAAATTAAGTAGCATAAATCATTTCTAATTAATCGATGATCTTCCTGCATTTTCCCATACTGCCTGATCGCTCTCTGGCTGTTGGTCCCACCGAGCAGTTTATCCTGGGGAACATTTTAACCAGCTGATCCAAAGTGTGATGATCCAATGGAAGAACTTCAGCAGTCCTTCACACAGGCCAGAAATCTGTTTTCAGTGATGAAATCATTAGCCACCAAACATTGTTTAAATGCTGGTCATCTCCTAGCAGTAGTAATATGCTGTGCTTTTCAGCTTCAGTGCACTTTACAAGCATTTATGTATTGGCATCCTGCTTGTTTTGATATTCCTAGCTTCAGCCGCTCATAGCATTCAGAAATGCAGTGAGACATAAGTACTACTTGCCAGATTAAGATAAAAGTGTGTTCTATACAGCAGGAATTTACCATGGAAGGGTTTTCTCATTTCTAAAAATAAATGTCTTTGTGGTGGTTTCCACAGCATTTTCCTTAGATTCTTGTATTTGAGGTTCTGGTCACAGTAGCAGACCAGGTTGGGAAGCCCAGGTACCCCACCACATGGTACAGGACGTGAAAGCAAGCTGGCTCCATGGTCCATTGCCTGAAACTCTCTGGCAGGGTCCCTCCTAGCTGGTGTAGGAAGTGTCTTCCATGCAGGACACGATAGATTCACTCTTTTGGCTGGCCGTGGTGCTTGCTCCAGGTCTAAGTTCTTACTGCTCACATGCTGTGGCTGCGCGTTAGTTATCAATCATTAGCATGAACTGTTTTGGCAAAAAGGGCTATGAATTAATTGAGTTGGGCACGGTTCTAGAAACACAGTTTTAATGAGCTGGAACAAAGTCTTACCAGGGTGTGATGGTTTGCAGTGAGTAGGAAAATGAATTTTATTTTCCCTTTGTTTATACTCACATATTCAGGAGGCTCTTTGCAACTAACTTCAGAAAGTGACTCATGAGCACACCCTACTGCTCCTTAAAGCAGATGCAAAACGAATTAACTAAATTAGCCTTTTCTTTTTTTTTTCTCTTTTTTTTTTTTTTTTTGTGCTTATGTGAAATGTTGCCTGACCTCTTTTCTTTCTTTGATGATCTTCATCTACATACTTTCCTTTGCTCTCTAAGCATAAATCCTGTGTATAGAGAGTGCAAAACCCATTCTGCCTATTACCTGAACTTTAAGCATGACTTCTTGTCTGGTTTGTGTGAGTTTGTAGCCACAGAATGCCTCTCTCTTTTGGGAGTTTGGAAATGTAGGTTAAGCATATTTACATGTGCCCACAGAGCCCAGCCTATACAGGTTCAAAGGTACAATGAAAATTCTTCCTAATTTTTATTGGACCAAGCATGCCTTTGTAATGAAACGAGAATCAGATAAGTGTGCTGAGTTTTAGGTTTGCATTGCTCTGGTGACCATGAATGTTCAATTAAATAAAGATCCCTAATTAATTATAGTAAGGTCAGCCATTCACTTAGCCTGTTAAACAACTGAAACACTTTTATGGAATGCATTCCTGTTTATAACTGATTGTAGCTGAATGAACAAGAGAAGCAACTGTTGCATACACAGAGGCTGGCTAATCTAATCATTCTGTGCCTGATAATTAACCATAAATATTGCTATTCTGTTATGTCACAATTATTGAAGCCTGCTCTCTTGCTACCTTTGTCATTTCCGTGGTAGTTTTGACGTGAGATATAATTCTTAGGACATCCACCTCAATGCTTCATATGCCTCTGCTTGACTTCAGTGTTTTGTGGGAACTGAAGATATGTACCCAGAACCTCCTCTGTCAACAACTGACAGTAGTTATATGTATCTGTATGTTGGTCTAACTTTCCAGCTGCTGTTTTCCTAGTTCTGAGCTTGGAACAATAGAGCTTGGAACATCTTTGGCTGCAAAATACTTTCTTGTTTTCCAGTGTTTGCCAGTTAGTTTTGTCAGAGCGGTGCTGCGATGTGTTCATAGCTTGATTCAGTCTCAGTTGAACTCCTTGTTAAGTTTTCTCATTGTTTGTTCCAGCTCTTGCATGTTCTTCTTCTGCAGTCCTCAAAGGTTTGAATTCCCTCACACTTAAAGCAACTGAATGGCCATATGTTCCCTTCAGCAGTCAGGACAGTTCAACCCATAACATGTCGTGCATCAGCTGAAATATAAAACTGATTCATTCACTAGTTTTTTGAAATATTCAATTGCTTTGCCCTCTGCTCTCACATACACTTGCCTTCCTATCCACTCTTCCCATTCAAACTGCCTTTTTAGCTGTCTCTCCACATCATGCTGTCATGCAGTAATTCTGTTGAGTATATCTCAAAATCTTCCAGAATTTTTCAGCATTGCTAGTTCTCATGTCTCAGAAAATACATACATTTTTAATTCTTCTAGTACCTTCTAGAATTATTTAATTTTTGGAACCATACGTTTTTTGAGGGTATGGGGGGCAGTTAATTAATCTTTTAGGTTTATTGGTAGCAGAAGAAACTTGGAAAGGTACAATCAAAATGCTACTAAGCTGGAAGGCCATGCTGAAAAATATATTTACTGAAACTTATTACTGCGTGTGTTGTATGAGAGGAAACGAGTGAGGTACAACCCCAGCACGAGCCCCCAGATTCCCACACTGCAGCATTTGGAGTTTCCAGTTCATTTCTGAGGTGTCAGGCAAAATGGGGGCTGCGATGGATGGATCAAAATAATCTGTACCCTGCAAAGACAATCTGGGAGAACAAGACGCCTTCTGGTACTGCCTCTGCAGCAGGCGGTATGCAATTTGCTCAATTTAGCATCAAGTAAGCATGGCTGAATTTAGCCCTGTATTTTTGGCTTTATTATTATCTGAGTATTACAGCTCAGCCTGTTATCATGAGGCTAACTCACAAGGTTTTATTCAGATTTTTCTCTGTTTTTCTGCTCAGACAAAGCCCAAGGCAACTGGGATTTTCCAGAGGAGAGACTGTCTGTTGTCACTAATAACAGCTTTAGTCAGCAACATATGTTTAGTGATGTACATCAATATTTCTACTTTCACAGATGCTTAGATTTTGCATTTTGGGTATCACTGTGTCCAGGAGCATGCTGTATCTTGGTGCTCTAAAAGTACATGTAAAATACTGGATTTTCATACTTCTCAAAGCTGGAAGCCTGTGGCTGAAATTCCTCAGTGCTGTCAGGCAACTTTATATTGTAAACCATACCATTTCCTAGTTTGTTTCAGAACCCTGTAAATCTTTGAAATATGCATCTCAGCTATGATTTATGAGGCATTTGTATTATTTTCCTTTTATTTTTCTACAGAAGCGGGTAATATCTCACAGGGTATGTTGAAAGACATTATGTTTCGAAGCAATTCACCTGGTATTCTGCCTCTCTTGCTCTTTAACACTATAAGGAATGCATGATGCAAGCGATGTTGTAATTTCTCAGAAAGTTCCTTGAAGTTTTCACTTATTTCTACTTTTATATTAAGTCATTCTTCTTCCTCTGACTTCCTAATCATTTCCTCAGCAAGAGATTGGGATGTGGCGTGCAAGGAGATCATTTCAAGTGAAGAGGAAAAAAATATACCAAAGAGGAAAGCTGAGATGTAAGGATGCTGTTTACATGCACAGCTTTCAGTAGATAAGTAAATAAATACAAGAAGGTTTGATTCTGCATGGAGAGTTGCCCTCCTCATTGTTAATGCTGTTTTGAGGTTCAGCCCATAGCAGCAACGTTTAACCACAATGAAAGCAAAGAGTAGGAGGAAGGAGCACATGCAAGGCCAGGTACCTGGCATCCACCAAGCCTGGTGGGGGCCATATTTCTGCTCCTCTTGTTGGAAAGGTGAGATTGGGCTGTCCTTGTAGACCTTCTCTGTGGCCTTCATTCAGTGTAGAGGCTTTTATTGAATCTGGTCAAATCTACATGGTTATTTGCTTCTGAACTCTAAATACCTGAGTAAAGTTTTGTTATTTATTCACATATCACGAGCAGTTTTGTTTGAAAGAATACCTATTTTTGTGTACAGTTTAGATGTTGTCTATCCAGAAATGTTAATTTGCCTCCATTGTGGAAGGAAAGAAGTTTACTGAAAATCTGGCATGTAGCTTTTCTTAGTTTTATAGACTAAGGTTTCACTTGAATTAATCCATGTCTTCCAAACTCATGTTAAGAAACAAAAAATTCAGGAACCTTCTCCTTATCCTAGCAACTGAACAGCACTGTGCACCAAAATGCTTGTCCACTTCTTCTAGTTATATCAATTGGTCAAAAAGAAGCATTTTGTTTCTTGTGTTATGACTACAAATAGGGTCCTACAACCGCTGAGCACAGACATTTTCTCCCAGTGTGCTGTTATTGGTATTGAGAAAGTCAAAGCAGTAGCTGGTGAACAGCTGCTGTATAATAACCCGCCTAGTTTCCTCTGTGTCTCATCCTGAAATTGGTGTTTAAACTCATTCTCATTTGTTAGACTTCACTGGTTTTGCTCATCACCTGAGAGCTGACTCTGCACAGGCCTCACAGCAGAGCAAAAGGGTACCATGCTGGTCTGGATTTCTTGATACTGCTTGCAGTCTAATTTTCATAATTTTATACCAATTTCAAGCAGTGTTAAGAACCTTCTGAGACAGGTCATTAGAGCTCAAACTTCACCTGGCTACTTATTCTCTTCTCTTGCAGACCCTTCATGTTTTTACTGTTGTGGGATGTGCCTGTGATGCCTATTCCTCTTTTCTTGTCTTTCTACAAAGCATGGAATATCCTTGGTCTTTCCTGTTGAGTGAGTTTGTACCTGCCATCTTCCATGTAATCATTCAAAGGAGAGGGGATTAAATACACCACCACTCAACCTTGAAAGAAAGAAGTTTAAGCATAAACATTTCCATCTCTGATATTTCCTCAGTTCAGCTTCCCACATCCCTTTTTCTTTTTCTCCCCCTCATGGTAACTTTTGGGTAGTGGTCATATTCTTGCATTTACCAATTTGCATAAAGGCATAGGAAGATACCTTTCTGATTTTGTTTAAACCGGTTTTTAAAATCTTTTACAAATTTTGTGTATATTTCGATAGATGAAAAAAGATGAGGAGAGGCAGGATCCATGTTTTAAAAAGTATCGTGTGTCAGTGAGTGCCCTGGCTTTTGCAGCTTTGTGCAATGGAGGTTGGAACTACCAATAACTGTAAATATAACCCATTTTTTTTATTGGCAGAACAGTGACATCTATTGTTCGATATCATACATCTGTGACACTCTGAGCAACTGCCTACAGGTATTGAACTGATCTTTCTCAATTTCATAAGATGCAAGCATGCACGGTAAAATTATTGATTCAAAGAATTATGTAATAACACATGTACTAATGCTACTAGACAGCTATGCAAAATTAAGTCTAATTCATTTTGTCATAGCATAATTAACAGATCAATGTGGACTGATGCACAAGAAGAGAAACCTTCTGTTACTGAGAGTGTCAGAAGATGCTGCTTTATGAAAGCTGCATATCAGCCACACTGCTGGCATGTCTGCAGCAGTGCTGTGTCTTCCACACTGTGGACAGACAGAGGCTGGCAACACCCAGCAGCAGGCTTCTCCCAGGAAAAATGCCTTTGAATTCATCTACGATGCAACTTCATAATATCTGCCCCTCTACAATCCTTGGATATAACCAAGGGAACCCTGAATATTCAATTGCAAGCAGGCAAGTGTTGTGGGCGAGCAGTGACAAACATTATAGCTTGTTTACTTTTCGCTGAGCATTTGTTGTGGCACCTAAGCCAGCACTGGGTTTTACCCAGGCCCCTGAAACTAGTAAAAAACAGCCCTGGGAGTGTACGATGGCCACAGCATGCCAGGTACTTGTTCTGGGTATTTTCAGATCAAGTCTTTCACTGGAAGCTGCATTCCAAAGCATCAGGCTGGGGGAGTTAAGGGAGAGTAACTTTTTCTCTAAGTCCTTTCTTCTTGTCCTCTTTTGATTATCTCTTCTATCTCTCTCTTTCCTTTTAATTGAGGATACAGAATTCAAATAGGAAAGATTTTAATATAGCAGTAATGAAATACAGGGGCTATCTAGTGTGTCAGACACTGTGGCTGATTAGACTTTCTGATCCGTGAGCTAGAACTCAAGGGAACAGCAACTGTCTCTTTTACTGCCTTGTCTATGAAAACAGCAGAAGGCTATGTATGCTCATTACTATTTTATGTGATTCTGAACATTAGAGGAGAAGTGGAGAGAGCAGAGCTATAGAAAGATACTTTTAATAATTTTAATGGAATACCACGTTTCATTCTTATATAAGCAAACTCTGGGTAAGCAATTACTCTCAGTAAAAATATTTGATATTGGTAAATGAAGCAACATAGTTCCCTTCTTTTTATGTCATAACTTTTGATATAAGGATGCAGACGTGTAAGAAGTGTGGATAAAGGGAACACATTGCCTATAGAGCATGCTATGAAGATAACACTGAAATACATCCTAAACTTCTAGCTGACACTTAGAGTCTATTTGAGTATATAAATGTTGTTTTGAATAGCCATAGCATTTTCCTAAATTGAGGATGTAAAGATGGGGAATATTGTGTAATCTACCTGGCCTACCATTGTTTGAGAGAGAAATGAGAAAATACCTCTTGTCTTCAGTGGATCTGTATACAGATGAGTTTTTCCAGTCCTCCGTTCAACAGTAAAGGCTGTAGGATGAAAAATTCATATTAAAAATCTTGGATTAAAATCTACATCTCAAGTTTTTCATGTATTGTCCTCCAGAGTGATGTAAACTCCCATCTAATTTCCTATGTTCAAGCTTCCCTTTTCAGATGCTCTCCACATACTAGCACCCAGCTGCAAAATAACAGCAGCTGTATTTCTGAAGGCCTACGCTGAACTTCTGTGCTTTCCAAAGAGAGCGAAAAATAAATGTTATAGGAACAAGTAACAGATTTCATAAATAAACAAGTTTCTGAAGGTCTCACTGTTCCCTCAATCAAAAGGGAAAAGGAGGGAATATAATGAGAGCTCTGAGTACGTGCAGTGTGGTGGAGACTGGGGATGTAGACATGCACCAAACCCCACTGGGCTAGATTTTATGAGATACAAATATTCACAAAAGCAATGAAAGATGTTGTCTGTGCCAAAAGTTTATAGACTCACCAATGAAGAATTAAGAGATCTTGTGGTGGCTGGAAAGAACAATGAGTTTGCTGTGGGGCAGTAAGATGAGCACTCAGCAGCTCAAGCTCACTGCCCAGAGATGCCTTACCGTGTCTAAAAATGTGTGGAATGGTGATAGCAGCTGGTACCACAGGCCAGGGCTGCAGTCAGGGGAATGAGAGAAAACTTGGAGTGTAGGCAAAGGCACAACCCTGGGAGTAAAGACAAGTACCTGCCAGAAAAGTCAAAACCAACCCTGCGGCAGTTACCTGCCATGGTGATGAGGCCTCCGTGGCGGGTGCTTTTAATAGCTGTTGCTAATTTAAAATGAACTCCCCAAAATGGCTGGTGTACTACACGAGGAAAAGCTGCGTGTGCCCGGGGATAGTTAGCGGTGCAGCTGTATCAGCACCACTTGGGATGCAGAGACCTGTGTAGGTCTCTTTTTGGAGGAACGTATTCTCTGACAAGTAGGAACATTCAGCAACAGCTCCCTGACCACAGTGCTGAGGGCAGAGGCCTGGTGGAGTCGCAGGACAGGAAGGCCCTTCACCATCAGGAAAGCTATGCAAAATTACACGGCTTAATATCAGGGCCAATCTCCTTGTTTTGTTTGTTTTTTGTTTTTTCCCTTAAAAAAAAAAAAAAAAAAAGAAAAAGAAATGTTTCAGGAAAGCAATGCCCTATGACTAGGAAATTCAGTTTGCTAATACATTTTTAAACATTTCCTGATCCATCTGCACTAGCTTTAGAGCTCTTTGGAAAATGTGGCCTGTGTGAGAACTGAGCTGTTTTATTTTATTATTTTTATTTTTACCTCACATATGCTGGTATTCACCCAGCAGGTATCAGAGGGACCAGCAGCTTGGAGAGAGCCTTATCCCCAGCACTGTCAGCAAGCTGACCAGTCCCTAAGGGGAATGTGAAAGAAGGAAGCATTTTGAACTGCATCCTGACACCAGGCAGAACTAATGGGAGCGCCAGGCTGGCAGCAGCTCTTGAGGAAAGCGTTGCTAACTTGCGGCGCTCCCAAACACCCGGAGCAGCCGTAACAGATCCTGGCCTCTCCAACCTCTAGAGAGGCATTTCCCCTTCATTTTCTTTTTATGGGCAAAACCTGAGAACTTTATTCAGTCCCTGCTTGGTCCCTGCTTGTTGTGCCAAAGCAAGTAACCGTGACTGGAATGAGTAAAAACTACGAGTCAGGCCCCGGCCTGGAGGCGGCCTAGGGGAGGAACCGCCCATTTCAGGTGAAGTTTCCTCATGTTGCCTCTCACTGCAAAGCAGATTTTCTCATCTTCTTCATGTCTACACATAAGGTAAGTGTCCCTCCAAGCCACCCTGCCTTCCTGCAGTGGAGAAATTGAGGAAAATGGCTCTTCCCACCGACTGCTGCTGAGGCAGAGGTGTGAGATTTTTCAGAAGACCTGAGGGAGCTGGGAGCTTGTGTCACACTGAAACTCAGAGGGCACCACACAGTTAATTCTCCACATATACCCTTGAAATCCCAGTCCTCTGTATTTATTTATTGTCTGTGAACTTGCATCCCTTTAAATTGCAGAAGCAGAGCATGAGTGATAGTAGGTTCTGAAAAATCAGCGTTAGCAACACGCGGGCAGCCCCCAGTCTGAGTGGAAAGCAGTAATTTATTATCTATTAGGTGATCTGTCAATCAAAAAGGACTAACAAAGCAATAAACTTTGAAGAGATCTGTGGAGCTATGCCCATACTACTAGCTGGCTATCAGAAAAGGTCAGGTTGGCAAGATGAATGGTTTCCTCTTCTTCAGACACTCCATCTTTCACTCTGGTGACACATGCAGCTCTCTCTCATCAAGCCAGATGGTCAGATATCTCCTGTGGATGCAGTCGACTCCAATCCAATTGCATATTTTACTGTTTCAAAGGAAAGATTTTATTTTCTTCTGACACACTTTCAAGTGAGGCCCCCATTACTCTGCTGTTGTCAGAAGGGAGCCATCTCCTCACAAGGCCAGTGCTCCCGAGGACTTCCGAGGTGGTGGCCATACACTGAAGCCGTGAAGCTGCAGGGAGACTTTGCCAGAGACATTCCCCTGTGTAGTTCCACTACAGTTGGTGTGTCTGGGCCCAGGTGCCAGACCTCTTACTTAGGATTCAAGGAGCGCAGACTCATTTCTTTTGTCTTTCACCTGATTCATCATGCTGAGGGCTCCTCCAAGGTCAGGCCCTGATCACCCTTCAGTGGAAGCTGAAATTCAGAATTCACTAAGCCAGGAAGAAGGCATGAGAGATTTATATACCACATCTCTTGGAAAGGGGGAAACCTAGATTTTGCTCCGGGACTGCTTCAAATATTTCATCTCATCCTTATTCCCAGTAATACAAAAGCATTACTGGAGGCAGCAAGTAATATGTGTTTTGAAAAGGTTTCTCTAAAGTGGGTGCAGAAGCTGTCCCTAACACGTGAGTATTTCATCATACCACTCTAAACAGACAGTCTCGCTCCTAAGATGCTGAGGAACTGTATTTCTTTATCAGACTTTTAACTCATTTGAGAGCTCCTCTCTGAATGCGCTGCACAAAGCAGCCCAGAGCACTCTTGTGGTGGGGAATTAATCCACTCTCTGACATGCTCTCTGGCTCCATCCTTCCTTCCTTCCTTCCTCACTCCTTTTTGCACTGACATTTGTTACCATGCTCTGGCTTGCAGCTACAAGGAAAAGTGCAACCAAACTTTCAGGCCTCTGGGAGGGAAGTAGAAATTGTCCCAGCCTCAGATTCCAGCCTGAAATACAGTTTTGGTATTCCCCATCTTTATTGTCATTGCAATGTTGTGTACATGTTTATTTGTCATACTCCAATAAGCTGTATGTGAACAGCAAGCTTGTTTATTCTCTAAGGATAGATTAGAGCAGCTAGTCTCCTCCAGGAATAAGTGGAAGTTGAATTATTTATTTTCTTTTCTTCATAAGAAGCTTATAGCATGCTGGATGAAAGGTCAGAAATAATTAAGAAAAATACTGTTCATTCAAACAGAAGAAATACGTGTAAACCAGCTGAAATGAGTATCACTACTCCACCATTCATGCGTAACAGGTCACAGCTGGTCTGAGTGTGGTCTTGTGAGGGGAAGGGAGGATCTTTTTGGTGTTATAGGAGTCACACTGGAAGGATGTAGTGATGTCTGTTGTTTTATATGAAACAATTACTCATGTCCGCTTTCAAGAGCATTAAGTAAGTTCTTGGATGATGCCTTTCATCTGTTGTTGTGGAACAGTTTCATATTGTGGAACAGGCAAGCAGGCCACCATCATGATGTGCATTTTAGAAAAGGGGATACTGAAGCCCACAGAAGGAACAAAATTTTGAGACTTGGAACAAGTTAGCTCTTTAATTACACTTTCAAATTAGGCTCTTTATTTTTAAAATACAGTTTCTTTAAATATGGTTTCTTTTATTTTTCATGCAGACAGTGTTAGAAAATACTCCTCCATTTATATTGCCTTATAAAGGCCTTCTTTCTTCTCCAAAATACTGATACCTCCCATAAAGCAGAAATTTTGCTTTTATGAGTTTATATTCATTGGTCCAACACCTCAAGTCAGTGTTCTGAGTAAAAGATAATATTATCACCCACTGGAAATTAGAGCTGGTTTATAAGGTGTGAACTAACAAACTAACACCCGTTTAAAAAAAGAATAAAAACAAAAACAAAACAAACAAAAAAATTCTGGTAGTGTGTTCATTTCATGTTGCCCTAATACAAGGTTAGGTGTGTCAACTTGGAAGCATTACATATACAGAAAATCCTTTAATTATCATTCTGATCACATGAGGAACACAACTTTCTGAAACAGATTTAAGGAAAAAATACCTGTCACGGACTACATTCTCAATAACCCTATCTGCTGGAATTCCATTTGGGAATAAATAGCCTAATGTGCTCACTTCAGTTTAAGAAAAAAATACATTAAAGTAAAGGTATTTTGAATGAAAATGTAATCTCCTTTCCCATTTCAGCACAAACTGAGTCCATCCCACATAATCATACTTTTTACTACATAGAGATCTGTGATTGCTCATAAAAACAGATTCTGTAGGTTTAAAGCCAATTGCTGCTCATAGATAAGTGAAATTGCTATTTTACCTGAGGGACAGCAGAAAATATGCATCTCACCTTATTACCAAGCCCTTAGAGTTTAATTAATGAATGTTGAAGTGCTTTGAGATCCTCAGATAAAAGATAGTTCCTAAGTGTAAATGTGATGAGGACTGCCTTGGCTAAGCTGACCCGGAGATTCCCAGTTAAAAGCACGAGCTGCTGCAGGGGAGGGAGAACAGCAGGGCTGTCTAGGGGGGCTTTAACAACCTCGCCACTACGGATCCAACACAACAGGGAACTTATAACCAGTGGGTTACACAGTTAGTGTTATTTACTGCCATAGGCAGAGACCTATTAAACTCAGTAGGCCAGCAGATTAAGCACATACCCTTTCATTCAGACATTTTTAAGGTTAAAATCCTATGGAGTATTTCAGAGCTATGAAATATCTGTATTTTGCTAGTGCTGAGCAGAATCCAGCTGTTCAAAGAGAAGAGTTTTCCAAGAGCTCTGAGGTACTGAGGTACCCAGCCTCCAGTGCAGGTCACCAAATATTACCCCTAGCTTTCTTGGAGTCCTTTGAAAATCATGGATGTGATCAAAAACAATTTATGAAGGTATTTAGCTTCTCTGGGAATGGGATCTGCATACAGCTGGGAAAAAAAAGTCTTCTGTTTTTTCTACGTAAAGTAAATATTTTTGTATATATTTGAGGTTACATAATTTATTATTACTGAACTCCATAATTTACCCTTCAAAATTCATTACGTACTACACAGGCAATGTCATATTCTCTTCTGGGCACCATTGTGCTGTTGGCTTTCACAAGTTCCTTTAAACTAGGTTATTGAAATGTCCTCCTGGCTGAGGGCTTTTCTTTCAAGCAACCTCGCTAGAACAGCCTTGAGTTAGTGAAATGTATCTCCAGACATAATGTATAGCAGTATATGGGATATAAGATTCATTGACTTAGCTGGGTTTAAAAAACTAATCCTTGTTCCCTAAATCTTGGACAAAACATTATTTTAGCTTGAAATGTTATGTGGCATGCAGTAATTCTTCCTTGGGCATAAAATTTTATTTCTACTTCAAGCCTGTTTTGGAAACCTTGGCACTTTCAGCTTACTGCAAACAACTGCCTCAATATGAAAAGTCTTTTGTGATGCTGGAGAGCAAGGTGCCCCAATGGTTTGTGATGTAAAAATGCATTTAATTATAGGAAGACACAGTAGATTACAATTTCAGAGTTAAAACATTATCAGTGCTGGGAACATTGATGTGAATCCTATGTTGAATCCAGTATCTACTGTAGAGGGCTGACTGATGGATTCATAGGACTGCTCTCACCCGATGTTTCTTGGAAATAGAGTGGCTGTGTGGGTTGGAAGACCCGCTGGGGACTGGTTCAGCCTCCCTGAGCTGCACACACCCAACTGTCTGTGGGAGCGGTGCGCTGAGAGCAGTGGCACTGCCTGCAGCCATTGCACCCCACCCAGCAGATGCACCCACCAAAGCAAAGCACTGTCACTTTCACCGGTTAAGAGTCTGAATATTGTCAAGAACCCATCCTTGTTTTATCTGAGCTGATGCCTCAATTGGATTGATGGTTCAATCCACTAATCGTAAAGATTTAGCTTACAGCAGATCATATTTCATTGCTTTGAGAACTCTGCTCGTTTTGCAAGTTTGTTTTTTTTTAATAGAAAAAAAGATGACTATCAGCTGCCTATTTTGGGAAGCTGTTAAAGCCAATACAATCCTAAATGGAAGGGTGGAGATTTGGGGACCTCTCCTTTGTTGTTGTTGTTTTATTTCCCATTTAATTGTTCAGCATCACCTATATTTGATTTGTGGTCAGATGTCCTAAGCTCTGGTATAGGTATTATCCTTATTACCATTGCACAGTCTTATTTAATAATTTTTAAACATCCTGACCCATTTATAGAATAAAAGTCATGAATGAGGTTAATGTATAAATAATGAGCATGATGACAGCTCAGAATAATGATGAATGAGCTGAACAGGAGATCTGAGGAGCTGTCCAAGGTCAAAGCTCATATGGGAGTGTTAATGTTTCCTGACACAGCTTTATTTCCTTCTGATTTCCTATTTTAAATAGATTCGTTATTCTTACAGAGCTGTTAAGCCATTTAAAGTGATAGGAAGATGTTCTCTGACCTCTGAGTAAGGAGTGGTTCTTGCTGCTAGCTCTTTATACCATCTGCCAGGAAGTACCAGATGCAAAATCCATTCTTCTCTCTTGAAAGAAAGTTTTGAGAACATTTGATCAGAAAACAAACAAACCTAAACACTAATTATTGACTAAGAGAAAAAAAAAATGCATCAATTCCCATATGGCAAATATTGTTTACTAAAAGAAATATTTATTGACAGACCAAAAATATCATTCCAGGCTGATTTTTGAAGAAACCCTGGCCTTCGTAATACTGGTGAGAGTTTTGCCGTTGTCTCCAGTGAGGCCACGAGCAACATCCCACATAGAACAGCACTTGGCTGGTGAGGGAGATATAGAAATTGTATATTGATGCACAGCTGGACCCCATAGCTCAATTCGTATAGGTAAAGTACTGTCCTGCGATCCAAGCCCCCCAGCTGCCACTGTAATCTGTATGGTACTGGCAAGTTTTACAGCAGCAGCAGCAATTAATTCCGGCCTTTCTCCTTACTTAAAGGTGGGCTTGTTCATCAGCAGCCTTCCCTGTGAAACAAAACATTATGATGATGGATGGACTGCATCTCAGGATTGCTGTGAAAACTATTTGTGTCTGCTGCCTTTGGGGTTTGCTACACTGGACCATGGCCCAAGCCCGGTGGGTGCCTTGAAAATTGGCAATTTGTCTAGTTGCCATGTTTTCCACACGGTCTTAATTTACTCTTGTCTCAGGGAAGGAGGAAAGGTTTTCTGTCGCTCTAATCATTTGCTATGAATGCTGCTGCTACTTAATTTATTTTCTTTGGTCACTCTTGTCAAAGTTTGTACTCCTCTCTCAATCATGCACTGAGTCAATTGAATGCTGATACACACGCTGTCTTTCCAAAATAAGGGCGCACAGTGTTATGCAGATTCAAGAAAAACTGGAACAAAATGCTTGAAGACTATTTTTTTCCAAAAATTGCTTAAAAAAAAAAAAAGACCTGAAACTTGTAGTTCTTATCACAGCCACTCCCCATGCAAACATGCCTATTTTGTCTGTACGACCGGAGCCAAAGAGCAGACTGCGAACCCAGTAGAGAAACACAGCCTGATGTGAAAAGAGGAGCGTGTAGTCGGAGCAGACTCTGGCCCACACACATCCCCTCAGAGCTGGAAGAAGGCTGTGAGCATTTGATCCACCTGTGGTACCTGGGGGGATGCAGAATGTTTCTAGCTAGCAGAAATGCTGAAAACATTACATTTCGGGCCACTCAGGAGCATAAACATGATTTCCTACAGTGTTAAAGGAATATAAATCCTGTAATTTGTTGAAAGACCAAATGGTATAAAGATTGTGCTAATTTTCCTGAAGAAAAAAAAAAAACACACAATGTATTCAATATGCTTTTATGCAGTGCGTTAGAGGAATAGGTTCCTTTTATTGTGTATCTGTTACCTGAGAGCTGGGATCACAACAAGAAAGGTAGACAAAGGCATGGAGATATGTAACAGCTATTGGTATAAACCTACTGAATGAAAATAATTAGGGTAAAATTAGAAACACAAAATAATGCTCTGGATAAACTGTCACTTATAATTTATATGATTTAGAGTGAATTAACATAAATCCCCAGCATAGCATATTTAGAAATTGCTTTCATTTTATCATAATCATAAGCTCAACTTTTGCTTAGATGAAGATGAATTTAACAGGACATTTATCTGCTGATGATTGCTTATAAATAGGATAAATGCAAACTAGGAACAAAAAAAAGTCCTTTGTATTTCCCAGAGTGCTGTACGAACAGTGGTGTGTCACCAGGCAGACTGTGCCTTTCTAATTTTTAAGTTGAAAGTTTAAAAACAGAACTGAAAATGAGGGAAAAAAAAAAAAAAGGCAAAATATAGCACTTCTGTGGCATTATGTGCACTATACACAAAAAGCAATCTTCAGAGTCGCTCAGGTGACAACACACAGGACAGTCCCCATTTTGTAATTCGGGAAGCAAAGTCAGATGAAGACATGGGTGACTCTTCCACGGTTAATATCACGGAAGATACCCGCTGTGATGTGTTCACATACCCCAGGTCCAGGTGCTGATTTTGTATGCTTCTGTTGGGCAGACAGAGGGTATTGGTGGCCCGCAGCATGGCAGAGAGGCCGTGCAGGTGGGTACAGGTGCAGACTTGAGCAGTTTGAGCAGCTCTGCTGGCTGGGGCGCTGCCTTTGCTGGGGCTCCAGATCCCTTTCCTTTGTGTTCTATCTCAGCGGAGAGCAAAGCATTGATCTCGCCCAGCTGCAAAGCAGTGAGGATATGATAGTGGAAAGAAATTAAGTTTACTCTGCTTTTCACAGTGCTTTCTGTCACTCTAATAACTTCATAGATATGAAATTTTGCTTGGAATAAAACACAGCCATGTCAGAAGGCTGACATTGGGGACTAAGTGCCCAAAACATATTTCTCATTTTCTCTTGCTGCATTTTTCCTTTTTCTCCCTGTGTTTTCTTTTAGCTGCTAGGCTCCAGTTGACTCAGTATTCAGGTTAGATAAACCTCACATGTCCTCCTTGGAATGGGTAGTGTCCTGTTCGTGTTTATTGTTATCTTACAGTACTAGTCCAGCTTTTTTTTTTTTCTTTTTCTTTTTTTTTTTTTTTTCCATGATGCCTGCTGAAGCAATATCTTAATAACAGGGAAGACAAGATAAGTAATACCTTTTCTAAGAGAAAATATTCCTGAATTCTGGCAAATTCTGAAATGTTAGTTCAAAAAGTAAACATCCTTACTTTTTAATGCGGACTTTTCCACCCTTTTTGGAAAGGGCACATCCTCTGACATGATACACTGTGGTTTCTAGATATCATTAGATAATGACTGATCTGACAGCACCCTCCAGGCACAAGATTTTACTTTGATTGGGATGAGTTGCCATCAAGCACAGTTCGTTAGGAGAAAATCAGAGAACACCGGTCTCACTGGTACAGACCCAGCTGGCATGGGTCAAATTTAAGCAGGGGATGTCATGACTGCAAGAACTGATCTCTCTAAGCAGTAACAAGAAGTGCCCGGAACTGGAAAGTTGGGTGGGCTTTGCTGTTTTGTTTTTTTTTGAAGGGGGTAGAATGAGTGGAGCTATGTTATGTTCTTTCTAAAGGTGAAAACTACAATAAGCAATGTCCCATTTGAAAAAGATGGTAGCATTTTGGAAGTGTGAGGTGTGTGGGCCATGCGATGTGTGCTGGTTGCTAATTAATCGTTTTTGAGCAGTTTTAAAAGGTGGTTTGAGGATTTAGAAGCCTAAATAGCTAATCTATTCCCTTCTTTTTGTGTTTCTTTATAGAACTGTGACTAAACCATGACGAGTTAGAAGCATGTGTAATATATGCATGAAATCTGCAGCACCCTTCCTTACAATTAATGCAGATCAACAGACCCTGATTGTTTTGGACCACAGAGCAAGAAGCAAGGCCTACAGGCAAGTCCCCTGCCAGCATTCTTCTCTGGAGAGCATCAACAGGAAAAGATAAAGTATGTGAATGTTTCTGATTATGTCCTTAGGTTGTTAATGGGAGAAAGTGGAGGATGAACATTGGTTATCCTTTAAAATTTTAATGTAAATTGCTTTTCCAACGAGCCAAGAAACACTGGGTCTCTTTGAGATGGGATGGTGGACTGGGTCCACATGGGATGGAGTTAACTTTTCCTGCAGCAGCCCATACTGTGCTGTGTTCTGCAGCTGGGACAGCCCTGGCATCGCAGCAGGGGTTTGTCTGTTGCTGAGCAGTGCTGGCGCAGCACCAGGGCTCCCTCCAAACCCCCCGGAGCCAGCAGGCTGGGGGTGGGCAAGAGGTAGAGAGGCGGCATCACCAGGCAGCTGATCTAAACCAGCCAGAGGGATATTGTGTACCGATGTCACACTCGGCAGTAAAAGGTGGGAAAGGGGAAGGAGGAACTCTCATTATGAAGACATCTGTCCTCCCAAACAACGACTGCACATGTTGAGGCCCTGCTTTCCAGGACACGGACAAACATCACTTGTTGAAGGGAAGTAGAGAAGAATATTTTTTCATCTTTCTTCTATTTTGCCCTTGGTTTTGTTTCTTTTTCCCTCTTTTTTTTTTTTTTTCTCTATAATTATTTTTTCTCTTTAATTAAATTCTCCTTGTCTTACCCATGAGCCTTTTTCTTTCCACTTCTCCTTTTAAGAAGGGTGAATGAGAAAGGGGTTGTGGTGGAGTTCAGTTGTCCAGCAGGGTAAAACCAACACAGATGATGCTATATTCAGTTTGAATGTTATAACTGATTTTTAAGTCACAATTTTATATATTTATCTGAATAAGTTTATTTCATATGATTATGTTTCTGTGTGTGGAGTTGGAGAAAAACATGTAAGAAAGAAGTTGCTATTCTTGTTATTGAACTAGTTCTCTGCTACAATGTAGTATCAGAAAGGATTAAGAGGATTGGGATTTTTTGTTTGTTTTATTGGTTCCTTCCCACCCCCTTGTTTCTTACATAGCCCTAGCAAGAACCAAAAGCAGTTTCCATGTTGGTACTTCAAAGATTATTTTTTTTCCAAAGCTTGTTGGTTCTACTGTATCCCAGAAAGTGCAAAGTTACCGTCATAGTTCTCTCTACACCAGGAGGGTCACATTCACTCTGCATTACAAGGTGGAGAAGCTTAGACAGAAACTGAAAATATGTCTGTATGTGTTTGGACACAAGATTGCTGTAGTCCTTTCTTGAACAGCGGTTTATAGCAGGGACTTCAGGTAAGAGGTACATGAATATAGCAATGACTGAGGTGGAATTATTATTATTATTATGAGTATTTTCATGCTCAGCAGAGATCTGGTGAGGCTCAGCATTCTTGAGAATAACAGCTTTTCTTATTGCAAACAGAAAAGAGCAATTATGTTCTCAGGATCATGCACTAGTTCTGGTCTCTTGGAGCTCAGAAAGTTGTTCTTGGCAAAATTTCACATAGTTGAGATTGCTGTTCAGCTCCAGATTGAAACCTTGGAGTCTATTCCAGTTTGCTAGTCTTTGACAGTTATTTAGAAAATTTTAGTGAAATTTGCACTCCACGTTTTAGAAGGCTCGTTCACATCATAAAATAAACATCACCCCTTACCAGTGCCTCATGTCTAGGTGTAATCTGTAGATACCCTTTTCCCTTTGTACTTGGCAGTGTAATCTCAAATAACCCTTATCCTTACGAGACAAGCAGATACTGAGGCTCAAAATGGTAAGTCAAGGGCAATAGAACTCCATGGCAAAACCTTAACCCTGGTAGCCTGATTCTCATTTTTGGTAATTCATGGTCTGGTCGTCTTCTTTTTTTCACTCAGTAACTGGAGTTTAAATGTTGGTTTATTTAAACAAAACAAACAACAAAAAACAGCCAAGGCATTTGCAGCCAGATGTATCTGCTCTCTCCAGCTGCTTTGTGCCATGCCACTAATTCCAAGTGGCTGTAAACCTGGCCTAAGTAGTTAATGTGCTGCATTTGTAACTTATTTGTATAACCAAAGTATAAGGGCAGCATGTACCAATGAATCTGGTCTAACATCCTCCATAAAATGCTATATGGACATTCTGCTCCTCCACAGACTTCTTTCCCTCTCTTTACTCTCAGGGAAGCCAACAACACTGTAATGTTATGTCCAAAGCCACTGTTCTGTCTATCCTATTTCCCAAAGAAAGTCGTTGCAGCAGCTTCAACAGAGGCTGTTCCAAGTTAGTAATAACCTAATAAAAGCAACTTGCTCTGCCTCTCATTTGTGCTAGGTATAGTTAAAGACTCTTCATGAAAAAATAGTTTTGCCCTAAGTGTTGCTGACAAAATGCATGATTTCCCATAGAGGCCTAAGTGGAATAGCTGCAATTCAGCAACCTGATTGTTCTTTCGGGTTCTTGATGACATAAATAATTCACCCAAGGTCACACAGTAAGTCAGTAGCGCGGTGCCTGGTGCTATTTGAGTGGCTCACTGCCTTAGATTGACAGAATATGATTCATGCAGATTTCAAAGAATTCAGATTACCGGCAGGACTGTAGCAAAAGTAATCTCTACTGATAACAGTTTCTCCTTCAGATCAAAAAAAGCATTGAACCTAAACCAAAGGAAGCTGAGTTAGATGTACAGAGATTGAGAAAGTCTGTTACAAAGTACCCCAATTAACAAATAAAAGGTACAACATTCAAAAGAAGTTTCTCCTTACGCTGTATGGGCAGAAAGAGACTTGTAGTGAAATTCTGTGATAATCTGAATCTGTCAGATGAAATTTGCATATACTGTACCTTCATTGCCACATGAAGAATACCCACGCACGCTTTTTCTTTGTGTATCTTTGCAGGTACATATGGAATTTAGAAATGTTTTTTGTAGTAGCCACATTCCATTAAAAAGTCCTAAAACTGCAGCAGTATTTCAGTAAGAGAAAAGACAAATTCTGCTCTGCACACACAGATTTGCAAACCTTGGGGAAAATGAATACATTTCCCACTAACTGTTCACATGGCAAAAATATTCACTTCATTCTTTTTTATTATTTTTTTATTTTCTAGCTTTCCTAAACACAGTAGTCTCTGTTTGCTAACTGTTGGTGCTGCTCATTTAATTTGATATCTCAATTCTTCATTTGAAAGCTTGAAGTCCTTCTACTGTTACCCCCAGTGATTTCTTCATATTAATTAATTGAAAGCCTGCTGGTCCATTAGAGGAGTGGTTAATGACTTCTACATTCAAGTCACATTTGACTGACACAGCTATTCTACAGCATTTGCTGGATAAAGCATGAATGAAGAATGCCCTTAATCATAATAACAACCTCACTGACCCTAAATAAATTTGATTAAAGCCAGAAAGTGTGTCTCAATAACAAAAAGGTGAAACCCTAAAAACTCTGTACCTCCCCTTCCTCTTTCCAGTTTCTGCAGATTAGGTCAAACCTTGAAGTTCCGGCTTAAATCAGCTATTAAAAGGAGGAGTCCTTGTTCCAGTGACTCATTAAAACAGAAAGGGGAATGCCATCAGGCAGACTGGTGGGAAAACGAGAAATATCAGCCCTTTTTCACTGTAATGGGGAATTTACTTTTCAAAGAGTAGGTTCACTTCAACTCTATATTGCTCATAAAGAATTATGAAGTGCATTTAGACCTCAAATCATCCTTTAATCAATGTAATTTAATAATTCAGTATTATTTTAATGAATTTCCCAGCACTGTCTAGTGGTAAAAGCCTAAGGTTACCAACGAATGATAAATGAATAATCAATACCTGTTACATAGACACTTTTATTATTATGTTACACTTTATTGTGTTTCTTAATTAAAAATAAGCTGAACCCTTGGAGAGCTGAGCAATTACTTTCAGCTCAGTGACTACAGAGGGTCTCTTCTGAGCAGAGCTCAGAACCATAGAGGATTTTGGATCTGAGAAAGTCAGGAAAGGTGCCTCTTCACTGCAAGAAATTTGCAGAGATTTTGCCATTATTTTCACTCAGAAATCAGAACAGAGTCCATCTGAAATGGTTTCTTTAATTTGGCAATCCCAAAAGACTGTCAGCTTGGTTCAGTGAAAATATTTTGATTTGAGAGGTTTGAAATATTTTAGTTTCAAACTGAATTATTTATTCCGTTCTTTTATGTGCATGTGCACACACACGTGCACACACACCAAGAATTTCCTTAAAATTCAGGGGGGAAGAGATGTAAATCTTGTATTTTTTAATGGTGTAGTTTTTTTCGTTTTTTTTTTTTTTTTTTTTTTTTTTTTTTCTTTCTTCCACCTGCATCCTGCCTATAGTCTGCCTTTCTGCTGTGCTTCTGTTTCAAGTCAATCTTTCCCCTACCTTTTGTGGTAGAATTCAAAAACTCCCCAAATGAGCAGACTCTGGAGGACTCAAAGAATAAGTCACGAGGCCGCTTCCAGGAGCACTTTGAGGGTTTGCAAGGCACTGAGTAGAACTTCATCTTCTTCCCTTTTAAAAGCTGGTATCCTACCAGCCTCCTAACCTTCATGGGAAATCAGTCCTGAATAGTTTTCCATGTCTGTCTAAATAAGTTTCAGATGGATAAACACCCGCATTCCTAATTCAGGTGCTGGGAGTTGACGCTCTCTTCCAGCTCAGTGCATGGCACTCGGAGAAGTGATTAACAAGTTGGAGCGCAAGGTCTGCTGCAGCTCGCACATGGAGAGAGCCGGTTGCCAGGGCTCGGAGCCATACAGGCATGAGGGAAAAATGATTCTGCTTCTTTTTTCTTTTTTTTTTTTTTCCCTAAGCATATTTTGCCAGATCCTGGGCTCTACCCTGTCAGTAAAAGCGTGGCTTCTAAACAACACTTTGGGGTGTTCTTGTCATTGATGCTGTGAATATTGTGAACAGCCAGAATCATTTGGAAAAGCCCATATTGTTTAGCTATCAAGGTTGTCTAATATGCAGAAGCTAAGCTTTGGGAAGATTTTGGTCAACTGTAAGAAAAGGTCTTGCTATGCTTTCTGCACTGAAATACGGATGAAAAAGATTCAGGTTGTCTCAAGTAACATTTTCAATTTTGCAAATAAAATTTCCCTAATCCAGCTTGAATGTGAGAGTTTCAAGGAGCTGAAACAGAGAGATGCAAACAAAACTGGAATTATTTGTCAGTAAAATTACTTCCCATTAGAAAAAGAGTGAATGTTTTTTCTTGCTCTTTATATTCACTTTTCAGAGAAAAGGTTTAATGCCCAAATTTGACAAGTTCTCTGCTTGTTTGTCATGCTTGGAATATATTCACCTGAGTTACAGAATGCATACACACTATTTTTATTTTATTATTTATTAAAAACTTGCCACGTTATGTGAGTAGAAAAACTAGAGGCTGCTTCTTCCAGCAACAGTATCAATCAGCCTCAAAGAACAGGGGGCAGATGAAAAGGGACTTCCCTTGAACATCCTGGGAATTTATACTCCCGGCTGGGGCCATGAGACAGGTCTCTAGCACCTGCAGAGCTGGCAGTAGGGCTCTGAGGCTGCTTTTGGTGTAATGGGGTATGCCCTTTAAAAACGTTTGTTCTGCTTAAAGAAGGTGCAGGCCTTGCTGCCTGCAGGTTGGACACCTTTGGATGTCTGAGCACCAGTGTTTGGAGTCGCAGCTAAACCACCCTCCAGTGTGTTAGCTGGTGTGAGGGCATCACCCCAATAACCCAGGTGAGCTCATCCTTCACAGTCTGGATCCCAATTTAATGACAAGGCTTTGAGGTCCTGATATATCTAGAGAAACATTTCCCAACTTCTAGAAAAGTTCCAGTATTCAGTATGGAAGAAAAACATTTTTTTAAAGCTTTGGAAAGTTTCATTTTTTGTTGTTTGGTTGGTATTTGTTGTTTGGTTGTTTGTGTTTTTTTTTTTTTTGGAAATCGGAACAGTCGTTTTAGGGCCAGCTGTACTTGGCAGTTTCTGTTCATGGGGAGGAGACGTGGAGCTGGGGGTAGCACTTGGCAGAGTTCTGTAACACCCTCGTTATTGTCTGTGTTCTGTTCCCTCACTAATTTCATCTATTAAATAAATAAATGAGTGATTATGGCAGATGAGTTTGGTTGGTGGGTTGGTGTTGTTGTTTTTTTTTGTATATCTTTTTCTAACATTGCCATCTTTTAGTGGTAATTACCCAGTCATCCAGCTGTTGCCTACAGGCAGGTTTGAAATGATGATTTTATAAGGTGTATAAATCACACCATAAAAATAAATAAAAATAAGCGACAAGTGACTAGTCAGAAGAGGTAAGTGAAATAAAAAAGCTAGAGGTCTGCATTACAGAATACCTTGAGAGCTAAGGCTGCCTGTAATCTGAGTCTGACTGTGGTGTGGTTTTGGATGATAGCAAAATCAAACAATTAAGGCTCAATATTTAAAAAATAAATAATTTACATGTGCTGAAGTGTTCATTCCATGAGCAGTTCAAGCAAGCTATTTTCCTCTGCTGAGATTCACAGTGCAGAGTTGAGGAAGAAATCGTGTTGCAGGAAGTGAAGTGGATGTGTCATGTTTTGGAGGATAAAAGCAGGCCAGCGGGAAAGCTTTGAGGAAACCCAAACCTCAGACAGTCCCAAACTCAGGATCTCTGCATGCAACACTTAGCTAACACATTGACTCATGCATTTGGATGAAGATCCTTCCCAACATATGGTCTGAAATGGGTCTCTCCTGTAAATTTCACAGAGTTATTTTCTTTATGGCTTTACTCTTCTGAAACCTAGTAAAAATGCCCATTTTCTGTTTATTCTGGCTATTTAGTCTAGCAATTATGTAATGTTCATGAAACAGAAGCAGCACATAATTTTTATGGTTCATAATATCTCTCCCCAGCAAAATGCTGGCCACTCGGAGGAATTTTTTTATTCCCAGGATGCTTTTTGGTGTTGGCTCTTTGGCAACACCAAACTGCTGCAGCACAGAGGGAGTCATTTTGCAACTGATTGACTGTTCCCTTCTTGCTAGTGAGTGTTCATAACTTCCCTTGCTTCTCTCCCTTGTTTTCCCTTTCGTATTCCCGAGGCGATGATAGGAGAGAAAAGTCTAATTTTGGCTTATAAAGCTGCCAGATTTCAGGGTGATTTTGTTGTGGGTGTTTTCGTTTTCAAGAGATATTGTGTCAGTGCATTTAGGAGGGGTTTAGAAACCTTATGGATGTTTTCTATCCCATGTTACAGTTCAAATGTGTTTGCACTGTACAGCTGCGATCATATCGTGGTGTTTTTATTTAAAACCACGGGACACTAACTGAGATATGTGATCCCTATCTCTGCTCTCATTTCCATGCAAGTTCACAGTAGTTCCAGTGAACCCAATGGATAAGCACTGGTTAAAAGGAAGATGACAGCAAAAGTGAAATCCTGAGTCGTCTTGTTTAACTGCTGTGAGAAAATGGTGAATCTGAATTTTAAGGAAAACACAAATAAACTAGAGAAGGCAGTTGAAAAATTTGCATGATTTGGTTGGTATATGGAAAATGGACATGGATGAAGATTGTAACCTTTATCTGACTGGTGACTGAGGTTACGGGGATGAATATTTATAGGAAAGATGTGAATTATTTATGGATTCCAAGATAGCAGAGTTTAATAGCATCCTTTCCCTGGATTTGTTACGCTGTAAGCTGGGGGTCGCATGCACAGTGATTTTGCATCTGATACCAGAGGATTTGTGTTGGACATGAGAGACTGCGTTAGAGGGAGGGGAGCAGCTCTGTTTGAGTTTGTATTTGAATTAGGTGCAAAGGCCAACAAAAGCACACAGCTCTGAGTAAAGAACATTCAAGGCCCCATAAATCATTGATCTAATGTTATTATGCTACAATGGCAAATTATGCTGGTTTTGTCTCTGCAGTTAGACAGTGCAACAGATGGCAAAGATTTGCACAGCCAGTAACATGCCTGGCAAAGCAAATTTTAGGAATTTGTAGCTGAAGAGTTGAGATACGCTGGTACACTGCAATATCTGTACCAAGTGGGGACTGGGGGGCACAACCTACTCTTTATATATATATATATATATATATATATAATTTCTCCTCCACTTACAAAAATAAAATAAAATTTGACACATTTGCCTAACAAGCAGCGCTATTATACCAGCGTTTCCATTCATGCTTGCATTATAGTGGGGAAAACTGCCAACCTCAAATTATCCAGGAAGCTCTTTCCAAAGGGGAAGTGCAGAGCAGGGAGCAATTACAGGTGTTAGGTCTGCTTGGGAAAGCCGGCAATAGGACGCGTCGTGTTTGGCTGCACAGAGCACCGGTCTTGTTCTGGTACTTATTTACAGGCTGGTGGTTCCCAGCTTTGGCACTCTCAGCCCGGTAGGTGTGAAGGAAAGCCAGGCACTATTCCTGGCAGTGGAACCACGAGGAGAACAGTGCAGAAACACCTCATCTAACTACAAACTAGTCTATATTCTGATTTCTCATCTTTAATTCATTACTGTGTTATAGTCATAATTTTACACTACGAAGACTGTAATTACATTGGAGTTTTTATTAAAGTTACAATGCAATTTCAATGCATTTTTAATACATAATTATCCGTTAATAAAGCAGAACTGTTAATGTTTGGAGTACCTTTTACTCCAAAAGAATAATTCTGAAATACACACTGTTAAAATCCAGGTACAATAACAGAAATGCTCCCGTACTTCTCCATTACCCAGTGAAGGGAATTGGTGCTGATTTTCAGAAGTGAGTACAAAGCCCCATTTACCAACAGTGCAATTTCACAGTTGTGTTACAGGGCATCATGCTCTGCCAATTGTTTTCTGTGCTGCACGTGCATATACAGAGCTGTACATAAAGCTGCAAGGAACGGGATGTGGGTTTGCTCCTGCACTATTTATGTTTCTTGGATGGATTTTTACAGTGAGGTCAGTGCTCTCGCAGCTCTGCCAAGAAGCACGTCCACCTGCTGCATGAAACGTGCTGGAGTGGCTGTGTTTTCTCAGCATTGTGTAGCCTGACCTTGGTAAAACAAAACGGTGAAACTTGGAGGCCAAATGCTGCTTCTCACCGGTGCCTTGTTCAGGTAACCTGGAAGGAACCGAGAGGTCTCGTGTCTCTGCAGCGCTTCCAGCCATCGATCCTAGCCTGAGCAAGGCTTGGGGCTGGGGCTGATGGCGGGCTGTAAGGCCTTGGGAGGCTTCTCTGAGAAACCTTCGTGCTTGGGCTTCTGCCTGTGTCCCATGGTTAGCCTCTGGTGGGGCTCAGCCCAGGCATAAGGCAGAAGATTAGCACACGTGGGGGACATGCCTCCCAGTGAAAGTCTAGCCAGAAAATGCAGAACACTCGTCCTTGGGTTCTTTGTTGGAAAAAGAATGGATTGTTATTCCTCTGAGTGCCATCAAACCTAGCTTCAACCAAGCTAGGGCTGTGCCGATGTCTTGCTTCCCTTCAGTTTGAATGTGTATGTCTGTGTGTGTGTCAGTAAGAAGCTACACTTCTGGGGAAGGGTGAAAACCAACGCCAAGATAAAACAGATATTTGTTCATTTCTCTACCAATTCACCTTCAGAGAGAAGAAAGGCAAGCAGCCCAGCCTCACTGGAGATAGTGATTTTTTCAATGCTTTTGATACATTTCTTTAGAGATTTTTTTTCTGCAGGTTCTTCTATATGATCCCTGCATGCAAAACAACCTCAGTCAATTGGTGTACTCAGCGCTACTCTGTTGAGCAAGCCAGCACATGCATCTGTCTAAAGGATGCCAAGTCCTTAGTGACTGGAGCCTGGACACAGCTGAATGTAAGAACCCCGGTCCCACAGAAGTCCATGGAACCTCGGTATCAAAAAGATCTTAGGGAGCCTGCTTCTGTGTCAAATTTGTGTCAGAGATGAGTGAACATGCTGTCTTGTAGGATTAATTGGGAAGCAAAAGTATTTTTTTTAGTGCTGTGACTAAATCATTCTAAATTTGGTGACCCTGTAATTAGGCAGACAGTTTTCCTGGATGTTGTCACTCATTCTCACCAAGCCTCTGTGAGGGCAGACCGGTGATGTTTGACTTTGAGCTTTAATTTTACCTGGCTGTTTCCTGGATTTATGTTATGCTATGCTATAGAGTTCTTTTATACTTCTTGTAGCTGTAATAATCCTGAGAAAAATGTTGAGCCTTAATTTCCCTTTGCAAATAAACTGTATGTGTCTGTATTATGGAAACAAATTGCTAAAATTCCCCTCTTCTGATCTGTAGTTTTTTGGAGCAGTTCTTTATGTTTGCTCAGCTTTACAGATTTCTACATAATGCTCTCCACATAGCCTTCAGACTCTTTGGAACATTGCTGCCGAGACAAAAAGTTGTTTTTCTTCAATTATCTTCTTAGTTACAAACTACTGAGTTCCACACTACTGGTACTCATTTTTAGGTTTGTAGGATTTTCTGTGGATTTTCACCTGCCATGTTGTTGTTGTTTCAGTGAGTAACTGTGACATTGCATAGCCTTCTATTGAATTTGTAAAGTGTTTCCAGCCATGTTCTGGCAAAGTACTTTAGTAGAAAATTGGTTATTTTTAATCCCAAATATAATTTTGTCTTCGTTTCTTACAATGAATTAGAGTGATGCTTTTCCTAATATCTAGCTCCAAAACGCACATGCATAAAAGAAAGAAACATTTTACCTTTGGAGCTGGAAATAGTCCAAATAATATATTCAGAGTAATTAAGAATAAAATAATTTTTGGCTGCTTACAACAATCCCTAAAGCCTTGTAAGGCAGACATGCAATAGGAATTCTTCTCTTTTAACGTAAAGATTCAAAGCATTCAGCTGCTTTGTGTCGCAAGATCTCCCAGTGTTACTGCCCTCAGAAAGAAAAAAAAAAAAATCCATCTGTAAAAGACAGAACAGAAGCATCACATTTTCCCCTTCACTTTAATTCTACATAAGCCTTTTTTTTTTTTTTTTTTTTTTTTTTTGGTTGTTGTTGCCAGAAGCTGGAATAACTTGATTTGATGGCATTACAGAAAAAGTTTCTTGGGTTCATATGCAGTCATCTGGGTCTAATATGATCCAAGTCAATTTCCAAGAGAAAATCTGATCCTCAGACTTCTCTTGTTCCATTTTTATTACCAACTTGCTGTGTAAGGTGTTTCTCAGCAACCTGGCCCATTTTTTCCCATTATTTGATAAAGGTTCCTCTTTTGACACGTTCACAGGAACAAGTAGGGGTGGGGGGCAGAATCAAAATGTAAAAGCGTGCCCAGCTGGGCAGGGGTTTTAGAGTGTTGTCATGAACTTCGTAATGCACAGATGATCTCTCTAAGGATACGTATTCCAGTTAATTGGAGATCTCCCCTAAATGTTCAGTGCTGTAATTGAAGTATTTTTGTTAAGGACAGACGCAAAATTAAATCTGCATGCAGCAGTTAGCTAAATGAGAAGATATTCCATGACAACATTTTTTTCATAAAGTAATTTTCAAAAGAAAGAATTAAAATTGCATTCTTCTGCAATTCAAGAAATAGGGCTGAAAATAGCTCTATTATAGGTTTGACTTCCCTAAATTTACATTAGTTAAGGGACAGTCTTCTCTGTCTTTAGAAGTAAAACTTTAGAAAACTAAAAAACATCCTCTCATCCTACTTTCAACTCCTTACTAAAATAGTTCAGATGTCTTTTTTTTTTTTTTTTCAAGGATCCAGTGACTTAAGTGAAGATTTCTTAAGAAGATTAGAAAGAAATCCTCACACTGCTTATCTGCCCAAAATGAGTAATAAGAGCAAATTAAACAATGTCAGGTAGAGGGACCCTGGGGAATAAATGAAGGTCATTGCACTTGTGAATATTTGCCTTAGAGGGCACAGAGGGATGCAGCTGGCCACAACTTTCCCAGAACAATGAAAGCTTTGGGGGCTGAGGTATGGATGTTTTGTTGCTTTTCAAAGGTTTCTTTGATGGTTTCCCTTTCAGCAAATAAGAAGATGCTGAGAGGCAAGTGATTTCTAGTGCTGCCTTAATGATTGTGTTTAATTTTCTTGGTAAGTGCTTCAAATCTGAAACTGAGAGGGAGGGGGAGAAGAAAGGCAGCTAGATGAACAAAATCAATGACTTTTAATTTTCTCTGATGTGTCTTTGGATAAAAATTAAATCTCCTGCAGCTGAATTTGTTAAAATAGGAATTGATATTGCTATTCTTCATCCTGTGAGACTTTATTTACTACTAGAGTAGAGAATCTATTTTCTTCTATTATGGCAAGGCTTCTATTTTTAACCTAATTTCCTGAAGTACCAATACTGAAGAGATACTCATCTCTTCCTTTATCCCCCACTCCTCTCCTCAATGATTTGAGTCCATTGACTGAATTCAGCCCAACCTGCAGAAGGGTAGAACCGTCTCAGAGGCAATTCACTGCTGTGGATTTCACAGGGGTAGGTGGCTGGGTAGAAATTGCTGCAAGCACTCTTTGAGGGAGAGGCTAAATGGAGAGCACAGGCCCCTTTCGAAGTCTAAAATAATCAGCACAGAGGGAGATGTTGGGAGAGCTTCAAATGCAGGGAGAATCTGCAATTGGAGCTGGCATCTTATCAGACCTCAGGAAAACAATCCACGAGATGCAGATCCAGAGCACTCCAGCCCTATTTAATTCTGCTGCTTGCAGAGCAACCTGTTTGCTCTGTAACTCTAAATGTGGGAGTACTTTATATTTTCACAGCTTTGCATCAAGGCTTCTCGCTGTCCCTTTCTGTCAGCCTTGTTTTGTGCAGGTTGCTAACAGAAATTCAAAGCAGGATTTGAAAGGAGGATGTTGACACAGATGAAGCGTCTGGCTGTGATGATTAGATAGAGGCAGGCTGGCTTGGCTGCCTGGAAAAGGAGAGACCTCCTCAGGGCTCTGCGTCTGCTAAGGAATTGATTTCTGGCTCACAGGTGAGCTCCCCAACTCCTCAAAAATAGTCTTGCGAGTCCTTGCAGTGTTTTTCACAATAGGAAATGTGCTAAGAGTACATCGGAGCTAGGAGGGGAAGTGGGCAGTAGCCCCAGGACCCTCGCTGTATGTCACCTGCCCCAAAGCTTGTTGGGCCTTCAAAGGGTCAACCAGGGGTTTATTGTTAGTCAGCCCTGGGCAGCCAGGCAGGGATAACTCTGCTCTTGGCAGTCCTGGCACTGTGGAGAAGGAAAGGAGAAAAGCAAAGGGTTGTGGCTTTGCTGCGGTGCCTCCGGCTGCCATAGCACAAGGTTAGCAAGCTCCAAATGCTGCTGGGCTGAACTTCTCCAGACAGAGACAGATGAAAAGTTTCGAGCCAAAAAGAAGTAAGTCTGTTGTAAACGAGTAAAAATCCCTCAGATGAGTACCTGGGAAGGAATAAACTAATAAATATGTCTATCCCAAGGAAGAATACCAGTTCTGAGGCTAAAATGCTATCCATGCTTTAAAAGCTGGGACACTTGCAGCACTACTAAACTGCCTGGTTTGGATGAGAGGGTGAATTCCATCGTCCTCACAAATTGAGTCCATGCCCTGAAATCTGTGGTTAGTTTTTGAGTTGGGTCTTGTTAGGTCAGTAATCAAATACTATCCTCATATCTTTTTTCCTGTTTCAGAGTAATTATGCTTATAAGCATAAATATTAATTTCTGCTCAATATATATATGCACTCTGGAGTCCCTAGGTGTACGTAACTGTCTAATTGCAGAAATTAGAATATTCATTAAACTCTCTCAGATAATCTTTAGATGGGTGTATTAAGATTCAGATATGTGCTAGCAGGAGGCTGTTGTGCAGAGCTGCTAAAGGCTCTTTGAAGTTTCCCTTTAGCCAGGAGGATATCACAATGTACAACTACTAGCATGAAGGGAAAAAAAATAAGAAAAAAAGGCTTTGTGTGGCCAAAAAGTCTACATATCTACAACGGTACATTAATGATATGTTTTATATAGTTAATTCTATCTTTTTAACAATTTGATTAGTATTTTAAAACCAGCATTTTTCATAACCATTGCAAGGTGAGCTACAATGACATAACCTTTATTTCATGATAAACCAACACTCTTCTAAAAATGATGTAATGGGGAGTTTTCTTTCTTTCATTGTAATTATCCTGAATCTCCAGAAACTTTGCATATTGTAGAAAAAGCAAGGTGAAATGTGGATCGAACTGTGTCTGCTCATTTGCCACTCAGCAAAGTCACTTTTAGGAGGGCTTCCTGAACTCATGGGAAATAAGGTGGAAGGTACCCCAGGAGCCAGTCTGTGCCTTCCTTCCTGAGGCAGGACCAGCTATAGAGGCGTTACTGCTCCCTGATGTTTGACTTGGCATTATGATGCTGCACCATGTTCATTGTATTTATAGAAGTATGCTACTTTCTCATTTGCAAATGAGAAATCTACATAATTAATAGACTCAGCATGTGTTTTGTCTCTCTCTTTCTCAAGTTCAGCTTCCCGTGTAGTAAAATCCTGTGATGAATCATACAAATTTAGGCACTTCATAACCTCTTGTTTTCAAACTCGTAAGGATCTTGTCTGAAGATCAGTGGGAACCTCCCCAAACTAAACTCCCAGTCTGTTCGTAGTTGCTGAGTGGGTTGAGTGAGTTAACTTTCAGAACCAAGTCTGTTGGCAGCCCTGTGAGCACACAACAGGCGAGGCAGCATCCCAACCTTGTGGCTGAGATCCAGCAGCCTTACACCACTTACTGTATGCTCTGCAGCGGCAGTCCTACCCAGATTTGTTGCAGTTGATGCACCTTTGAGCAAAATTCATGGGCGTATTGTTTATCTGCTTTTCCTGCTGGAAGAAACAAAGCACAAAAAAAGTCTTGAGTCATATATAACTCAGAAAGAGTAGTTTATAACATAAAGACACAGGGCCGGCAGTCTTAAGGAGACCGTCTAATAGCCTAGCTTGTTTTGTTTTTTCCTCTTTTTCTTCCCTCCTTTCTGAACATGTTAATAGCAACATTAACCTGATTTCAAACTGAGATGCATTTTGAAAGTCAGATGAGTTACTCATTTTGACTGGTCACTGTTTAACTCTATTCTGTGTAGAAAGAGCTTTGATTTTTTTTTCCACGAATGTTCCTGCTTAAACCTTACTTCTCAGTAACCTGAGTTTTGTATTCTTTTCCTGTCTGCGACTGACTACTTGTGTGTGGCAGGATCTGACTGGTTAATTCAGTCAGGTATTATTGTTTCTGATTTCTGACTAAATGCCCAAAACTTTTTAAACAAGGGAATAACAGGCAGTTCTTAGTGAATTACCAAGCACTCTTGATCCCACAGGAATATCTTCGTTTGCATGAGAATATATTCATACAGGAACAGCCACTCCCCAACCATTTGTGCAAACAAAAACATGTTCTCTTGAATATTCATGAACAACAAGGGGCACAAACATGGTTGAACCAAGCAGCTGCCGAGAATTCATTCAAATGTTTTGTAAACACCGTTTTGCAGTATTTGACCAGCTCTAGGTACCGCTGTCAAACAGGCACACAAACGAGCTGAAATGTTGACAGTAGTAACAGCAGATTAAAAATAAAAAAAATCAGTGATACATTTACATACTCGTTAAATCTTACATTGTTAAATTGTTAAATCTCATAAAGGCCAACAGTGATAATGAGACCAATTCAGATTTTTTTTTTTTTAACTTTGATTAAATATACTAACATAATAACACATCTCATTGGTCAGGCACCTTTTCTCAGACTGTTTTTGCTGTCTCATCTCTTCAAGTATTTTCTTCCTTCATTATCTTATTTCCATTCTGCAGTCTTGAATGCTGGAATAAATTAGTTGCTTGAAAATTCATCCTGCATTAAATATTCTGCTTGATTTCTTAATCCTTTTTTCTCCACTGCTGTCCATTCTTTCCAGCTGTGAGCAGAATGATGCCCAAGGACTGGAAGTGGAACAAAAATTATCTTTTTAGTCTGTGCTGTCCTGGCTGTCTCTTCATCAGCTCCCAGGGATGATACTGCTCTTCTCAGAAATGCTGGTGTTTTAGCTGGAGAGAAGCAGGATGTGGCTGTTTAACAATGGGTAAAACTCTCCAGGTTGGTGAAGAAAATTGCAAAGAAAAATAAGTCTCTGAGGTTTTGATGAATAAAAAGGGAGACAAGTTTTGCAGAATAGCCTGGAAGCTGTCCTCAATTTGTTTTTGAACTGCTGACTTCCCAAACCAATCTAGTCATTCATCCATGAAGCTAAATAGACTTAGCTGCCACTTTATTTCTAGGAGTTGTGGAAAGTTTTTTTGTTTTTTTCTTTTTTAAACGTACTTGTAATCACTGATGGTTTTTGTACATAAGTGTTTTCTGGGATTTCTGGACTCTAAGTGAAAAGGTATATGAAATCTAAATTAAATTCATAGCTTGAAATTGAGAAACTCCTGATGTCTCCGGTATTTGTAAAAGAAAAATCAAATTTGGTATTGTTACCTGGGGGATGTGACACAGAAGGTCTGTGTTTTAATAGTTGCTCTGCAACCATCCTGCTGTGTAAGTTTGCAAACTGCAGTTTCCCTGTTCACAAGAGTAGGGAAAGGGAACTGTCATTAAGAGTCAGCTACAACTTAGGCAAACTGGTCAAAATTGGAAACCTCGAAGAGAAAGTAGTTGTTACCTTCTTGCTTCTATGATTAATTTTTTGGTTTTATGTGGAGCTGAATTAATCATGAAATTTCTTATCTCCCTGGGTGTTTTCTAAAACAAGTAAAACTTAGTTGTGATCCTTTATTTTTTCCCCTTTCAACCATGTAATCTGGTACCGGGGATAATGCCTGTGCTCCATCCAGGCTGTCCACCTCCCGTTGAGCACTCGATGTTTGTTGATGTTGCTCAGTTACAGTTATTAATATTCTGGCAGCAAGGCTGATGCAGGAACTACAAAGTTGAAGATTAGTACAAAATAATACAAATAAGTTGGTTCTGCTCAAGCAGTTTGCCACATTAAGTAAACATTCTTGGGAATTATTCAGCAGAAGGTGGAATATATTTAGAAAAAAATGCGTATTTGCATAATGCAGCAAAATTCTCAGCTTTTGTGTACCAGTGAATGTAGATGAGATATTCATTTAAGAAGTTTACAATTTTGCAACCAGTCTGATGTCTGCTTATAATAAATACAGCGAATGTGGTTTGAAAAGAGGAAGGTGATCTCTGCAGCCCTTGGCCATTAGCCACTACCAGCCAGCTACATTTTTAGCATACTCTGTTTATATTGAAATTAGAGGTTTACCATGGAAACCTGTGTGTTACAATACACTATCTCGTTCTGAGGTGCAGGAGAGTTAAAACCATGAATATACCATCCAGCGCTTTTATTCTGAAAGGATCTATTCTAAATATTATTTCTTCACGTTTCTGAATGCTTTGATGAGGTTTGCTCTAATGACCCATTCAGTACAGAGGATGGGAAGTCCCATCTACAGAAGACTAGCTTCCTTTGAGTCCTCTTCTCCCTCCAAATTCAAGACTTTTCCATGAAGGGTTTCATTTGAAACTGTTGAGCAACCTGAGGCTGTTGGATGCTGCTGCTTCTTTAGCTAAACCTCTGAGCAAGGAGGAGCTCTTTGTGCTAAAACTTGAGCTTTATGTGACTGAGAGCACTGATTCCAAGTATGGCTTCTTCCATACCTTTGGGCCTTCAAGCAGCTGCTGCATCATGTATTTTGCTGTTTGAATTTGTATTTTAACATATGTCAAAAAGCCTTAGCAGTTATGGACTTGGACATTTTGCCTTTTGCTGAAATTCAAGAATGTAAAAATCCAGCAATCACATCATTTTCTTTCTTTGTCTGCTATTTTATGTAGAAGAAAATTAAACTATGGTAGGGTGGGGTGGCAGGAATTAAAAAAAAAAAAAATAGAAACTGAAACAAAAATATCATTAAGAGCACCTTTTTTATTATTATTATTTTTTCCCCCTTTCCCTCAGCACCCTCTCCCCTCTCCTCACCCTAATCTCAACTCCTAGCTCCAAATTGTATCCATTCCTGTATCTGGTGGTTTGTACATCACTTGTCCTTTCTGAAATATTTTATTTGAAAAAGTATCTCAGTGAATGAAGGGGGAAGCAGGGCTTGATGCAGCCAAAATAGATGAATAAATTAAAGCAATACCTCTTACAGAAAGCAGTTTAATAACCAGTGTGGCAGGCATTGCTAATGTTAAATCCGCTTTGAAGTCTGTTATGTAGTTAAACTGGGATTTCACATCAAAAAATGTTATTTACATTTGCACATGCTAGCCCAGCTTTTGTTAACAGCGCTAGAAGATTAGATGTAAATGATCTGAGACCAGTAATATAAATGCAGTAGTCTGAAGGCATTTCTCAAGGAGGCTATTACAAGACTGGGGGGAAGAAAAAGTATTCAAATTCCTAACCATGTTCCTATCATCCAAAAGCGTATTTTCAGATGCCAAAGCAATCTCAGCAAGCAAAAGTGAAACTTATTTGTTCAAGATTCCCATTTGCTGAACTTGCCTAACAAGACACTTGAGACTTAAGTTTACATTTTTACAATGAAAATTAGATGGAATGATGCAAAGCCCTTCTTGATGTCTTTTCCCTTGAAGTTTCCACTTGTGATATCAGGGGGCTTAACTGCAGTAACTGCATCTTACCCTGGACTGCAGTGCTGTTATCATTGCTGCTTGGGGGAAAATAATTCTTGGAAGTAGTGGGATTTTTAGAGAATAAAAGGTAATATAAGGAAACTACCACATTGTTTCCCCATTTCAAACCTTGGAAGTGTATTTGGTAAGATGGGTGCCTTTGGATTTCTTGTCAGTTTTGTACCTTGAGGCTAATGCTTTTTGCCTAGGCCCAGATTCAGGTCTCAGAGGAGGGATTTAATGTTAGGCATCTAGATTCAAGCATGTAAGTTAGGAAGTCAGTCCTCACTAGCAGTGTAGGTGCAATGTGAATCCTGTGTGGAAGCAGGGACCTCCCTCTAATTTCTAGGGGGAGCCCAGGTTTTTGTTACAGACAACCTGATTAAGAGCAGAAAGGCAAGTGGGATGCAGCCTGTTCTCCTGAGGTAACTGTACAAACAATTACGCTATTTTTCTTCAAAGCCTTCTACAAATATCAATTAATTCTTACAAAGAACAGTCAAGATGAGTGAGTCCTTGGGTCATATTTTGGCATGAATTCATTCTTATTTCTGGTTCTAGGCAATCTCCAGTAGATTTCTCCTTGTCTAGCATGAAAAGTTCAAATAATACTGCTACTTAGAGTTAGACTTGCTCTGTTCTCTCTTGCCTGAAGAGCCACCACCTTCCAGAAACCCAGGAACAAGTTTCCATTCTGAAATCACTGAAATCAGGCACAATTTTCTGTGGCTGCTTTTTTATTATTATTATTTTTATTTTTTTTTTGGTGTGGTAGTGGTTTTGTTTAAAGCCAAACCACGATCTCTAACCACTTTTGAACCATTTAGATTCTTTCTCTGTCAGAGATTCAAGTAGAGAGAAATAAAAGCCTAATTCTTCTTTCAGCAGGAACAATAGGAAACAAAAAGTTATTCCACTAAGGATAATTTAATTTAATTACTAGATGTATTTTGCAAGTGAAAATCATGTTTACTGTCAGGAATAAAAGTTAAAATGAAAAACTGACAGCAGATTAAATAAATAAAAAGTCATCTGAGACTCTTCTAATATGTTTTTGAGAAGGTCTTCATCAAAGGAACCTCAGTGCTCCTGAACATCAAATCACTACTTCTTAGTTTTAAACAACTGATAGGCATTCAGGACGTATTTAAGGAATTCATCTCTCTTGAAAATCATTGGAAATTTGGCACTGATTTCCCTTAGGTATCCTTTGAAAAATCTTACTCTCTGTATTTTATCCTACTTCTTAAGTACCTAACGTCATTTCATTCATGGGCTATTTGCTGATTATAAGGTGAAGTCTGGTATTTGAGGCATCTAAACAAATTAAATTTCTTATCTGTAAATTTGTTTGGTTGCTTTTTTTGTTGTTGTTATTGGTTTATTTTTTCACTCATGTCTTCAAAAAAATGCACTTTAATTGTCATTTACTTTTTTTCTATTTTAGGCCTACGTTGGTTTATAGCCCTGTGCTGTCCCTCTTTCTTTCCTTCTTTCTTTTTTTTTCTTTTTTTATCAGGAAGATACAGAGTAGTTCTCAATAAATAAACTTGATTGAAATTCTGAAATGAAGGTTACTTGCATGCTTTATGGAACCTCTGAATAGCATCGGATGAATAGCCCAGTGATTGATTCTGATCACAACCCACATATTAAAGAGGTCTGCAGCTCCCTAGAATTTGCGTGGCCTTTCACAGGAGCTATGTGTGCGTTCGTTCCCTGAAACGTTCATACCGTCAGACCTTGGAAATGTAGTTAGCTTGAATACAAAGAAGCAGACCGTGGAAAAAGAGACTGTTTGGGTCAGCCTCAGTCTGTATTATGCTACCATGAATCTGGCCTCATAAACAGAGGAAAAATAGATGATATTGTCCAAAATTTACTGGAAGAACATCTCAAGTCAAATCATACTTCACATGTCCTTATCCAAACACCTAACACTGTATCATTGAACACATCTGTGCCATGTTCATTAGTCAGTTCCCTAAAAAACACACTACAAATGAGGATGGATGCTTATCCCTATAAAGCTCCTTTTGTTATATTGTTCATTTTACTTTAAATAGCACAACTTCAACAGTGGAAGTGAGCTGGGAAGTGGGGATCACTGAGAAGAAAAAAGAAAAAGCGGCTTGGGATTTTCAAGAAACCATGGAAATGTTACTGCCTTTTTCCCTTGGCCTGGGGCAAGGGCATCAGCTTGGGCATCAGACTTATTCTGATAAGGCCTTTGAAAATGACAGACTCAGTGCATTTATGCTTTTTTTTTTTTTACTTTTTATCAAAATAAGAGAATTTCCATCTTTCAATTGTCAGTAGTGGTGATGAGCAAAATCAGATAAATGTGGGGAAATTCTTATTCACTGGACCCTAGCTATATAATGCAGCCATTATCTTTTAATAGTTAACATAAAACATAATGGTTGTTTGGCTATTTTTGGAAAGCAATGCATGGCAGGAGGGTCATCCATTTGATTAAATCAAAACATGTTTTAACCATCAATTTGCACTAGCTGCTATGGGCTGGAGAGCTTGGCAGCTTGTGTGGAACATTTTGACAATATCCTTCCATGGCTGCTATAGAAGCTCTTGCTGATGCCATCTCAGCAAAGATGTCAACAATGGCACAGGTCAAATATCAGGTATTTCCTGTTGTAATTCCATAGAACAATTTACCAAATTGGTCGACTGGCCAGCTAATTAAAAGGACCATTAAATGGCAACAGGCATATTATGCAAAAGGTAGAAGTGGTCTTGCACATCCCTCTCAAGTTAGGTTTGAGGCAAGTTCAGTGAGCTACTAAGAATGAAAAGAACACTGAGTTACCCTTTCTGCAAGGTGTTTTTTAATAGATGGTGGATGTTCCCAGTGGTATGTGGGAAGGAGATGCTAGCAGAAAAGGTGACCCAATAAAAAGCCTTGAAAAAAAGGAAAACTGGGCTTGGAATGACCATGCTTCAGTCTGTGCAATAGCTTGGGGAGCAGTGGGAATAGGTTCCCCTAAAAGGAACCACCCAGCAGGCAGGTGTCTGCTGCTCAGGTAGTTGCTGCCTCATGCTCCTTCTGTAGCTGATTCTTTGAAGGAGAAATTCATCTGACTTATTTTCAGTGTCTACTTGAGAATGAGAAAAATTTTGACCTAGTAATGCTTTTGTCTATTTTTTGCTTAGATGAGGTTGCAGACTATTTCAGGGCTCACCATCTATCTTCAATCATTTGTTTGTACTTAAGGAATATGAAAAGGTGTAAGGAAATCTTAGCTTCTACAGCATATGCCAACATATATTATTACAAATATAGCAGTTTGGTTTAAAACAAACCGAACAACCAAAAAAAAAAAAAAAATCTCCCCTACTAATTCATATTTTGGGTCAAATCCCAGTCTTCTCTCACCTGTGGACACAAGGAAGCAGCAAATTCTCTACCAGGAGATGTCATTTTTGGCTTTCCGTTCTTTGATTTCCTTTGCCCATGAATTGGATCGGATGGCCACAGATAAGGGTCCCTTAAGCAAAATCCCTGCAAAGCATTTGACTGTCTCAGGAGAACAGAATATAACTTGCCTATATAAGCAAAGAAAGAAATCAAAACTCATTTGCAATCTTGACAGTTAGTGATGTTTCTCCTGTGCACCGTTGCCTCTGTGTGGCAGCTGAAATAAGTAGAGGGATGATTAAGCCCCTGCTATGGTATTGCCATATACAGATGTCTGATTTCTGCCACTTGTATCTCCTGTCACTATTCAATCCCTGCAGTGATTTCTCAGAGAAAAAACTTTTCTTTAGCAGAAATAGCAACAGCGCTTCATGGCTGGTCTGCTGCAGCTGCATAGCGTGGCTGCCTGTGGTGCTGCTCCCAGGGTGCTCTCCTGCTGCATCTAAACAATTATTTCTTAAGCTCTCATTAATATTATGTAGAAGGAGGAATTTGGGGTCCAAAGACAGAGTGGGCAGATAATCTGTTCTGCGTTCAGTTCAGTGTTTCATGCCAAGAAAGAACAAAAGGGATAATAATACCTTCCCCCTCATTTCATGCTCTTTCCCCTCCATGCTGATGGCGCTTAGCTGATAATTTTCAAAGCTTTTCTTACACATGTATGAGAGCTAGTTTCTTTGCTGACTATTCTTCTGTAGTGGGATCTCTGGTGATACCTGAGCATGTCAGAACATGTCCTAAAACATCTGAGCATGTCAGAATGTGTCCTAACCCATCTTTTTTTCTTTTTTCTTTTTCTAAATTTTAATTTTAATTTTCAGTAAGTCTTGCTGCTGTTCTTTTTTCCTTCTCACACTTTACTTAAAGTATTTATCATCTGCAGCTAAATGATAGCAATATGCTGCAGAAGGATCCACCAGTCATATTGATCTGCTGTTTCTTCCCTTGTCACTCCCAGGGGGGAGGACAAAATCAGATGGCAATTTACAGTTGTCTTTTCAGAGCATCTCTGCATTGGTCTTGTCACATGTAGAACGTGAGTAACATTCTCAAGTTCCATGTCCTAAGTGCCACCTTGCTTCCCTGCTCTGAAGTTCCTCCTAGGTTTTAGCTGAATGGGATGTCTCACAAGATGCTGACATACCAAAAATAAAAGAAAATCAGCATCAATCTTTATTTTAAAAAAATAAAATTTGAGTCTTCTTGAGCTATATTACCATTTTCTAACAAAGATTTGATGAGGGGTAGTTTGAAAGGAAATGTACCTGCAAAGGATCTCACTGAGGAGAAGAATTTTTAAGAGTAACAGCCATTCTAGGTAAATGTCTTACACTAGAAAAATGGTAGAATTCCCCTATTAAGCTACAAATATCCTGACATCAATACTGTCATCAAAAGCAGGTTTCTCTGTGACACATCATTATTCCAGGAAATAAGCAGAAAGAAAACGAGAGATGTGGTGGTGGATTTTAGGAACCTGAAAGAAACTGAATCCAGTTTCCTCTCCTATAGTTAAGTGAAAACATTTCTCTGAAATCCCAGATTCAGTGGAAGCAAAGCCAGGTACAGATTAATAAATACTAGATGCCTCTTTTTCTGGGGGGGTGGGTGAAGGGGAGGAAGGAGGTGAGTTTATACTACTTCAAATTGTTGGTATGAATATAAGAAATTGTTGTCTGTAACAGACAAGAGGATACACTTCCTACGAATTTATTCCTGGAAGTGTTTCCGTTGCTTTGGTGGGGCTCATTCTCTGACCACAACTCACAACCTCTTCGCTTTATGAGCTTCTAACATACCTGGAGAAGTGAGTCAGAATCAACTCCAATAGCTCATAAAAAGCTTCGTTCTGAGAATGGAAAAAGTTTTCCTGAGGTGACACTTCCCCAGAGCATAATGTGCATTGTCAGAGCTGCAGCTTTCTTTAGAGACATACAATGAAGCTTCAATAACACACAAGCATGCTTGGAGTTGCACATGGTGCAAGGGTCATATTTATACCTGGTCGCTGCAGTGTTTCTACAGAATTATCTACTCTCTTTATTTCTATTTATTTATTTATTTTAAATTAAAGTAAGAGTATTTCTGAGGGTTTTAATCTCCAGTATTCCCCACGATTCTGACGTTTTTTTTTCAGGCTCTTTTTCAAATGATGATTTTGTTGTGTTCCTCTATCTAACCGAAGCCTATAATCTGCAGTGTGAATTGGCAGCTTGCCACGCGCAGCAGATGGACTTGAGCATGCTTCTGCCAGGGAGCTAGCATGTGCACCAAGCTCTGCGCGTGTGGCATCCATTTCCTAACCAGAATGTCAAAACAGCTGTCTGTGAAGGACTTCTGCATCTGTACTAACAAGATCTGCCAGAAGTTCTGTAATTTGGAGCATGGTTTCTATCTGAGTAGTTTGAGCAGTTTTAATGTGCCCAAAGCTAGAGCAACGGTCTCTGAGCTCCGTGATTTATAACGGTTTGTAGGAGGATTATCCTGCGGGATGGTAGGGGTTTGTGTCTAATGCACGTCTACCTAGCTGTGTTCACAAAGGTGCTGAAGAAGGAGACTCAGCTGTCTCTTGGTAACCATCTTAGTGTGGTTTCAGAAGTTCCTGGCTCCCTCAAATGGGACAGAAATGTAAAAGAATATTTGGATGAATTTCAGAGGATTTCAAGGTCAACAGGTGCAGCAATAGTTGAGTGAAGGAAAGGTGCATTATCAGCAACTGGCAGCTGCCAGCAGGTGCTGGGAGGGAGAAAGCAGCGTTCCTGTCCAGTGATGCTTCCCAGCCTGGTGGGAAGCGGCTTCTTCATTCAAGGTCCCTGCAGTTTTACATAAGCTGGCGTGCTTGCCTGCTTGGCTTTCACCTTTGTTCAGGGGATTATTTTTAATGATTGCCTCCAGTTTTTTTCTTTTATAGGGCGTTTCTCTTAATGAAGAAACAAAAGTTGAAGTCTGCATTCTAAAAAATATTTTGATTTCTCTATTTTATTAATCTATTGCTGGCTGTCTGACCTTTTGTTTCCCATTACAAATAATCACTTGAATTTTCTCAGACCTTATGAAATGGCTGTAATGAAGGCATAGCACTTGCCCTTTGGAATAGACAAGAAACTAGCCGTTTCTATCTGTAGCTGCATCTTACCAGTGAAGTTAAAAATGTTTTCAAACCTTTTTCTCAATAAAAGTTGAAATAATTGCCCTATTCCAAATGTGTTTTTTTTTTTTTCCTTATTTTTCTTGTTCTTTTACTCTCACAGGCCAAATGGCAAATGAATGTTTTGCTTCCTCTTTCCTTCCCTAAAATACATGGCAATAACTTCTACGAGAGATTTCTGAGGTGACCAAAAATGCATTTGTCTAATCAGTTTTACTTTCATTTTAAATAGTTCTTTGTGAGATGTGCAACAGATGATCATATTACATGATTTCCTCTGGTACTCGATCATGTAGAATGGGAAACTGGGATTAATGGGTTGTTATAATGTCAAATAACTGTTCAGATCCATGGGATCACGTTCTGTGGCATTGCTTATCCCACACCAACACCGCGGATTTAGGACCACTCTTCCATTAAACTTATTAGCCATGTCCGTGTAGCACATCTTTATGTGTAAAAGATGTTAGTAGTCATTAGAGGTCCAAAGAATTTGGGATGGATTACTTCATGCTGTTTATTTGTCCTTGCCTTTTATTTTGAAGAGAAGTCTCAGATCCTTAGGTATCACTTTTCATTCCTTCTTGGCTTATGTTCCCTGTCTCTGTAAATCTCCTGTACTGGCTTTGACTTCAGATAGATGTAGGGTGACCATTAAATTGGCTTGTAGTAAAGTGAAGGCTAGCTAAATGCATTGAAGCTGCATCAATATGTTGAAGCTAATACAAACCACTTGTAGAAAAACAAAGTAACCTGAGGGTGCTATTAATTTTAGATTAAGAATGCATCAAGGAATGAAGGCTAATCCATTAAACCAGGATTGTTTTGCTATGATTCTAATGTAAATCAATGTCAGAAAAGTAAAGATATTTGCAGCAACTAAGCAGTTTCACCAAGATCAAGCCAAAGCTTGAGACATCCTTTTCACTTTCGTGGGTTTGCAATCCTTTTTCTTATTCCTCATAAAAAATTAATTAGTAAGACTGGAAATAATTCATCTCTCAACCAAAAAAAATCCTTAGTAGACTAGAATGATGTCTGCATAGAACTCATAGAATGACACAGGCTTATTAGGTAATTATGTACAAGAAGCAAACACTGAAAAAGTAATAAAAAAATAAATCAGAAATGTATAGATATATTTTATTTTTTTTCCCCTGACAGTTCTTTTAACTATTTGTACTTTCTGCAACCACAGATCAAAACTACAGGGAGGAGTGTGACTTTTAAGACTGAAATATCCTTTACATTTTTACAGTTTATTATGCATTGCTTTAGCTAGTAGAGTGAAACGTATAAAAAATCTGTCCCCATGTGCCTCTGTGTTAGTCTTTGAAGGTGAAAGGCAGTCACCTGCCATGGGAAGCTACAGACAGTCCACAGGCTTCACAAGAACAGCTCCTGCTTCCTCCCTTTTTTAGGGAGAGCCATTTTGTTGAGGTAGTCCCAATTATTATTGTTATTATTTTTCCCTTTATCAGAGTATTCTAGCAGTTTCCTGTCCATTCTGATGCTACAGCACATTCAGGCAGAGCTGGGATGAGGCTCCAAGCAGCCACTGCCTTTGACTGGGCACAAAGGAAGCAGTTTCCTTGGCAACCGCAACCCCAGAAAGGTCCCAAAACAGCATTTCCACCTGCCTGAGATTTCTTTTTAATTTAGGAGTTTGCACATCGGCTTTGCATGGAGAATTGGGTTCTGTCCTAAGGTTTTAACAGAAGTTGCTTACAGGAATAACATAATTTTTGCATATGCATTTATTCTTTGGACTGACTGGCTTACAGGAAAGACTGTCAATTTATGTAGTGCCAGTGGATGCTGCAGTAACACGTGGTAGGATTCAGGAAGGACATGCAACACTTAAGCTACAAAAATTAAAACACCACAAGAGAGAAGAAGCCCGTCTAGAGAGGAATTAGCTTGCTCCTGTGTCTGTGGTAGAAATTATGAGATCAGAGAAACTGCCAGACTTGCTTACATCTTTGGGTTGTACTAGATTTGTCAACTTGAAGCAGAACCAGCCAAAGGGAAGGCCCTGGTGTAAAGAAGTGCTGCGGGCAGGTGAGGCGACTCGACTGCCCCGCGGGCCAGGATCCCCCTGGTCTTCTGCACCGCTGCTGCATTCACAGATGGACAGCTGGTTTCACAGAGAAAAGCTCATTTCTGCTCTTGAAGACACTCAGAGCAGCTCCTGGCAGTTTTTAATGAGGCAGTTGATGTGAGATGCTGTGTGTGTGGCCCCTCCACCCTGACGAGGGCCAGGCTGGGCCCTGCAGGCCCACATAGGCCGCGGTGCCCTACAGCCTCCCTTCAGCTGGAACCCAGCCGCCCACAGGGACCACAAGCTTCTCCTCTGGGGTGTGGAAGGATAAAAGAAACCCTGGCAGTAACTGTGGAGTTGAAGTTCACTGCATCTGCCACTGAACGAGCTGGAAAATAGCTAAAGTGAAGAGCTGCTGTTGTGGCACTGTGCTGGTGCCATGTTGGGCCAGCAGAGGCCCCAGGACCTGGACAAGGCTGGCGCTGGAAGAAACCGAAGGATGGCCTCAACATCTGCACGATTAGCAGAGGTAAAAACTAAAAAATACCACAAATGCTATAGCAGCAGGCCATAAGATGAGATTCTCATGTGACTGACCCCTTCACAGCCATTTTATTTCAAGACACCAATGAAATTTGAAACCAGAACGTGTTTAATTTACTTTTGGCTTTCAAATATTGTCAAAAATAGTTACATGGAACTAAGCAAGTGTTTCTTGCCCACCACACTGTGGAAACACAGGACTGTCATCTTAAGACAAAATAGCTATGCCACGTAGGTGACACCAATTACCCCCAGTGCAGGCCCTGACGAGCAGGAGGAAATTGCAAAGAGCTGCAGCAATAAGGAGTGGGAGCTGGGGTAGCATGAGGTATCTGACTTAAGGGAGGAAAGGTGAAGGAAATAACTTTTGAACTCCAAATACAAGTGAAAGCAGAGCATTAGCTGTACAGGCAGTAAAGCTTGGTAGAGTAAAATGCTGCCTGTGATTGTAAGCCAGACCTGGAGGACAAAGGTGAAGCCTGCAATCAAGGTTTCTTAATAAGACAGATGTTCCTCAAAGGTATGTTGTTGCCTTTCCATGTTGTATTTTTAGTTTAGTTTTGCAATACTGTTGTCCTAGGGAAGCTTTTCTTTGGTCTAACTGGTGCTGTTGGTGGATCTGATGGTACCTATTTCTCTGTAAAGTTGTTGGGATGTCCACGTGTAGCAGTAGTTCTGTTGTTCTCGCATGGACTAAAGCTTACTAGAGAGTGTTGGAGAAGAGAGCTGTAATCATTTTATCATTCTTTGGGTATTAAGGTACTTCTTCAGCTTGTTACGCTTTTCTACATGTCTCTACTTCTATGAATTGACTGTTCTAAGACCATTTGCCTGTACAGATTGGATGTCATCTTCAGATTTACCAGTGGTGAATTCTGTAAGCAATTATGTGTGCTTTTTTTCCTGTGTAGGAGATGTGCCTTTGTGTAGCACATGAGCATTCAGATCTGAAGTAAGGGATTTTTCAGTCACTGCTGCAACACAGAGAAATAACAACAGAAATCATGTTTTATTGCTTTGCCAAAACAGTGTTTATGTTATAAATCTCTACCTGATGTTTCCCTTTTCATGAGCTGCACCTTGAGAGGGGCTACTTAACTTTATGGATGGCAGACAGGTAGCCCCTCCAGCAGCTCTGGTGATTGCCTTGAAAGCAGAGGTGCTAACTGAGGCAGCTGAAGGTGATAACTAAAAGTAAGCGGTGTCACTGTCCCTCCTCCACCTGAGTTCCCAACAGCCAATTAATATTTCTTGAACTTGAGTGATAAGGCTCAGAGTGCGACTCTGTGCTTAACAGGGAGAAGAAAAATTCTTCACAGCTGCAGCAGCTATTTCAATCCCTCTTTGACAGATCTTTAATATGACACTCTTGTCTCCCTGGAAGAACCAGATCCCACTAGCATGGAGGTATGTGCCATCTCGTTAGGAGAGCTAATGACCTGGGCTCTGTTGTTATTATCCTAATAATTAATATGTCACTTACTTGGTAACACTTCACAATATAACTTGTTTTGTTGTGAATGAAATAAAGTCAGCCCCAGAAAAAGGTTTCAGCAGCCTCCAGATTTAAGTGTGTGCAGAGGGGAGGAAACATTTCATGTCTTTTCCCAAGGCTCTGCTCAGAGAATGACTCTAATACCCAGTGGAAATGCTCTGTCAACAGAGAAAGACTAATGAAAAGGCAGAAGTTTCCAGGTACAAGAAAGTCAGAGCTCTGCTAGCTTTCCAAAGGGGTAGCTTGATTAGCATCTCCCATCCTGGTCACCTATGTAACAACATTTATCCATTTCATATAATGCCTCAGTGAAACTCATGAGTTTTCAGTACTGGCATATGTGATCTCCATATATTAATGTCTCCCTCTGGTTTACGCATCACTAAAATATTGCAAACCTGCTGGGTTTATGAGTTATATGTACGTGAGATAACAAATCAAAGAAAATAACCTGTGTGACAGTGATGTAATGAGGAAGGCAATGATCGGCCTAATGGGAGGATCAAAAAAGTAGCCCAATAACTAAAGGGGAGTTGGAAGTGTCCCCATCAGTGGCAAGCTAATATGTACACATACTGTTGTCTGCTTACCAGCTGAGCCCCTGCACAGCTGTTGGGGATCAGAAAGGCCTGTGCGCTATTTGCTGCTTTGCCAGTCCGTCTGAACTCCCTGTGCTCTGCTTCCCTGGTAGTCAGGCCCCTGACTTCTCTCTCTTCTATCCTTGCTGGAAAAGCAAGGGAAGTGGCTCTTGCCTGAGAGAGGAAACGATGAGTTACTTGCCTGGTTTTGCTTGAGCTTGCTTCCCCTGCAACAGATCTTGCTTGTAACCTTGAGTAAACTGCTTAGATGGTCATGTCCCTACATGGATTTTGGCTGAAGGGTGTTAGCGATAAATGTTCCCATTTTTTCCTCTCAAAGCTGTGTTTGGTAGTGACTTTACTTTCTAAAATTAAAATTCTTCTTCTTTCTCTGTTTGGCCTCTGGTGCACAGAGAATTCTCACTCCAGCTGTGCTGGTTAGTGCTTAGGTGTGGTTCAGTCATCTTACCCATGAAGATGCTTAGCTGCCTTCTTGATTATAGGGATATAGAAGTCGTGTTACAGTTATGTGATGATTTTTTTTTTATTATTATTATTATTACTTTTTATCTCCCATTCCACAGTGCTTCAGATCCTCATCTAAAAGTGCAATAATTGTTACCAACACTGTCTTTTGGGGAATATATTAAGGACTGGATATACTTGATATTCTATACGTATGTAAGGTTATAAAGACATAGCAAAATAAAAATACCACTTCTCTGCCTTCTTTTTGGTAGGCTAAGTAAACCAGTGTCTTCCAGCTGCATTTCTTACAATACAGCTTCATTAATTCTTCATTTCTCATCCTTGCAGTATTCATCCTGTACCTCAGTTCCAGCTTGCCTCCCACATTTAAAAAGAGCAAATGCAGTACTTCGTATATGGCTTTTCAGTTACGGACTGGCACAGTGGCAGTACCCGCTGAACGGATAGATGGATGGGTGCCTTAACGAGCTTTGCGTGAGACCTGTAATTTCATGTAGCAAGGGGGTCACTAGGCTTCCAAGATTCAATACGTGTGTTGTTTTTTTTCTATTTATTTCTGTGGTAGTGGCTCTGATTTGTCTTATCCTGTCCCACCCCACCTTTCTGAGAAACAAGATCTGTATATAGCTTTGTTCTTGCAAATAGCTGTAGATTGTGCATGTATGGATTTAGTCCTAACATGGGTATCTACAGTGCTCTGAATTCTGTACAGCTCTTCTGAACACTATCTTAATATCTTCCAATTTCTAAGAAGAAGTGGTAGTGGCTGAGCCCTAGGAATGCATATAACACTGTCTTGCAAATTTCCTTGCCTCTTAGCTTTATTCTGATAACAATCTAAACAAAATTGTTGTGAAACTCCAGTTGATGATTTCTGCATTGTTAACATCAGCATATTTTTTAGGTGTTTTAGGTAATGGAACTAGATGAAGGCTGAACTTTTAGGTAAGGCATTTTATCTCTTTGTAGCAAAACAGTAAACAGGCATTTAGGAATTATCTCCTCGTGGACAATGCAGAAATGAACAATGCTGCCTGTGCCACGAACTGGAAGTTCTTTTCTTTAAGTCTTTTACTTCGAGACAGTGATTGTGGAAATCTTTCTGTTTCATGTTACTTTGGACTTGTACGTGATCATAAATGTGATCAGACAATGGTTGTGTAGAATTAGAAGAGTAATTAATTAGCATGAATTATTAAGGGTTAATGATGTGTGTTATAGCTGCAATGTTCTTAGTAAAAAGACTAAGAAATGTGAACGGTTTCATTTTTACATTCTCTGAGTACACCTATGAGATTTGTGAGAGAGAACATTACAGCAGGTAATTTTCCAATTTACTGCTTTCTCTTTTTGGATGCTCCTGTTTTTCCTGAAGCATTATCTGGTATGTCCTGTCATTATTTGGGCCTTATTATACATGTGTGCACACAAACAATGCATGAGCCAAAGACAACGACCAAAAAAAGGGGTTAGGGTTGAAGCATAATCTCTAATTCACAGGAAGGAAAACGATGTGCAGTGAGAATCCTCAGCTGATGTAGCATTTTCCAAAAGTAGTATACTCCCTGCGTGCACCAGTACTACTTCTGCACTTCAGAGTTAGAGGTTTTGTATGTAACCTTGAACTTTGTACCTTTCTAACCTGAAGTGCCTCTGAGAGGAGAATAATTTCAGTATTTAGTAAGGATGATAGCGGACATCATAGAAATACGTCAGTGGAAAAGTAGATCCTATATATCGTGATAGCTTTATCTCGGGTCATCTGAAGCTTGAATAAATTGGAGAATTCCAGTGTTAGTAGGGTGTAGGATATGTTAAAGAATAAACTTGCAAACTTCTTTATAGAAATACGATAGAAAATGTTACAACAGATGACAGACCATAGGGCAGATTATTCATATGCCCCTGGGGTCCTTAAAAGAGAGCAGCTTTCTCTTACTTTTGCATTCAAGTTATGTGGGAGAGCTTGTTGCTTTTTGCTGCCCAATATTTTTGCCTCTTCTGCCTGTTCCATTTGGATGTCAATGTCTAATTAACTCGATGCCAGGTAATCTACTCTGGCCAAGGAGAACATAGCACAAAATAAATTGAGGAGAAAAGAAACCAATGGTGACCTTTGTAAGGTTTCAGTCTTAGGCTGGCTGTAGGTGATTTTTGCTGCCACGTTTTCTTTCTTGGGTAACTGTCATTTAGCACAGACCACCTTTCACATCTTCTAATTTATATGAAGGTGCCATGTCATGTTGCAGGATACATTCAAAAGACACCACAAAATTAATGCATCTCAGAGTCAAGGAGACAATTTTTATCAAGCAAATGTGAAGGTGAGGCGTTTGTCAGGACCTACGATAGGGAAGGAGCACAATGATTATTATTTTGTGGGGTGGAGGTGTCACTAGCATGGTCTTAATCGTGTGTGCTCTACTTCTCCATGAAAAGCACATGCACGTAGCCTGAAATATTTTTTTTCATATCATGTACTCATAGCCCACTTGTGAGTGCTGTGCAGCAGAGAGATAGACCAGGTATATTTTTAAACTACTAGGAAAGTTTGCTGAAGTACACAAGGCTTTCCAAAACAAATACTATACAGAAGTAAAAGCCATTAAATCAATGCTGCCCTACCATTCAGTGATTTCTACGTATCTCGTGCTGATACCAAGATAAACATGATTTTTAAAGCCAACGGATCCATGAACATTGTGACAACCCTAAATATCTGTTTATTACAAGAAGATAATCAGCAGATCAATAACCCTGTCTGAAATGGTTGTCTTGCAGCAGTATTGGATTTTATTTTTTGCACTAGTCAGCGTTTTCTGAAGGGATGATTTTCCCAGAAAAGGAGTCACGTAACCACTTGCCGGGTCATTGCTTTGTATGGCTAAGAAAGAGGAAATATCTGCTCTGACTGTAGCTTCTCATGAGCAGGGAACTTGATATGACCCCAGAGTTTATTTGTAGGCCAGCAAGGATGTCTGAATGGAGAAAACCTAAATCTCAGATGACCTTGGATCTGTACCGTGCTTGTAGTGACCCTGGTCTCCCCTGGCTTCAGCTGTGCTCTTAAAGGAGAGCTGCTCCCAATGGTGATGTGCTGTGGGGAAAAGGTGTCAGCCCATGTCTAAGAACTACTTCTTAAATCTGGCTCTAGACGAGAGAAGACAGAGCAGAGGTTGTAATCCTTTATTCTCCAATTCAAATTTTTTTCTTGCCATGCTTCAAAAGCGTGTAAGGAGATGGAGGACAGATTAGCACATGTGGTTGCTGATGGCTTGAATTGATGAGAAGATGCAGGTGCTGTAACCCACAGCAATTCATCCATTCAGTGGTATAACTTGAAACGTTGCAGAGTTGATAGAAATCAAGACAATGTTGACTTAGATATCAGCCTTAAAAACAGACTTGGATTTAAATAAGTACCAAAGGGACAGGCGGTTTGTAATAACATTATCCCCACAGTGCTGTACTGTGGCTTCAGCAGAGATACGCATGGAAGCATCCAACAGCTGGGATGTTTCCACAGTGATAAAAAGCAAGGCAAAACCAGCCAAAGTGGGTACAGAGGGAAAAAGGTAGTTCACCTGAAGCCCAGGATTTTGGTGCAGCCTAGAGAACCTTCAGAGCATGCAGGAATTAACTTAGAGTAATGCAAGAAATTCATATGCGAAGAAATGCTTGGCTAAAAATTCACGTTGTGTGAAATGTAAAGTACTTTTGCAAACAGCAAAAGAAATGGCTGGGAGCTTCTGATGCCCGTGTTTTATAGTAGTGGAAGTAAGAAAGGGAATTCAGCATAAATCGAGAAAGGACACTTAATTAGTATGAAGCCAACTAGTAGGAAATCAGTCCAACTAATGTATTTTAAATTTCTTATTTGAAGACATCAACTATCATAGAAATTTCATTAAACATGATTAGTTTAATTATTTTGTCCTTAGTGAGGAGTGCTAATTAACTTGGGTATGATAAATATGCATCTGAATATCACTTTGAAATCCCTACAGATCCTAATTATTCTTAAAGACTGAGGTGTAGACTTCACCATTATAATCCTTTTCAAAGTAAAGAATTCTTCAAGGGTACCAGATATTTCAAAGGTGAACAATTTTTTCCCCTGGAAAAAAAAGAAGCAATTTTCGATCAAAATCTGAGGTGAAATTATGAGGGCTCTGAGAATAACCTTGAAGTGTGTATCTTCTTCCTAGCCATGGATCCTGCCTATGAATTGAGACCAAATGAGAATCTGCAAAGAGGGATTGGTTAACTGCTAACCATTGTAGCAGCTTTGAATATGCAATCAGGATGTACATAAGAAAAGTATTACTTACCCTTGAAGGTAAGAAGGAACAATATATGGCAAACCAGCTTAGCATACATCAGGCCTTAATTTGGGACCGTTGTTTTGTAATCACAATGGAGTGAAGATGTTCTTCCAAAAATCATTTTAAAGTCCTGTATAAATGCTTTTTTCTGGTGGGCTGGAATTCGCGATCTCCCTGACTTCTCACTAGATCTAGGACGGTCTTTGAAGACTGAGTCAAGAGGAGGAAAAACAAAAAGAGCTTCTTCTGATAACTTAAGTGCCTGTTTGTTTTTACCACCCAGAAAGCTTTTACTAGAACAAGCATTTTTACATTCAAATTGAGGGACTAATGATACTGTTAGGCTGTCTGTTGTGCGGTTTCCTCTTTTGGCTTCATGACAAGCACAAAAATAAATTGTAGTAGAAATAATTCCTTAATGTGGGAATGAAGTTAAGGTGTGCTAATTAAAAATGGAGTCAGTATAGGTGTACAAAGGTGTTTTGTAGGTTTGTTTGTTTACTTATTATTCAAATCTCTACATGTCAGGATATGTTACCTTCTAATCCCTGACCCTGTCAGCTAATCAAACAAAAGCATGTCTGTCTTATAATTAACAAAAAATTTCCCTGGTGGATACAGATGTTCCTATAAATCTGAGATAAACATTGGTGCAATTAAAGTGCCATTCAAGTTTCTGAAATTTATTTTGGAATACCAAAATATATTGAGTCTGTAAGGAACTGGTTATCACTCAAATGATTTGCACTTATTTTGTGGTAAAAAGGAGTGTTTTGCATAAATTTTAGTATCAGCACTAAAAATAGTGCTTGACCATATTGTGACTAGAAAATACTTTTGGTTTTCAAGTTGAGATAATTATAAACAGAAAAATACAAGATGTCTGATTTTTTTTGTCAATGATCTATCGATGGAGCATCTTAAAGTTGCAATGTTACAAGGGACATGAAAAGCAAAAAAGATCTAAATGCCTCGACTTACAATGATAATGAGTACAACAGTTCGCTGGAGTAGCTGTAAATCAAATGTACTGTAGCTATAAAAAGCCCATAAGACATTTGGATATGATCCTGGACTGCTTCTGCAATACAGAAGCTGTGCATACAAATGAGAAGTCATCCATATTGTATTATGGGGAAGACTGCATTATTGAAACTGGAAAGATGATAATAGGAAGTTGTTTTTGGAAAACTACTGAAGCTGAGCTTTGCTGTGTTGGCACCAAAGTAGGGCAATTACATTTGGGACAACATCAATATCAGTTAAATGGAGGAAATGTAATAAGGAAGGAATATGTGATCATTAGGAGTATAAATTAAATTAAATTCTGCAGATGAGAGGACTCTATGTTTTAACTTGATTTTAGCCTGATTATTTTTGCTCTCATTACTTATTTCACCTTATGCTTTATTACTTTTAACCTTTTTTCTTTCTTTCTCATGGTATGGCTAATACTTATGACACCTTCATCCTGCATAGTGAGCTTAATTGAACTTTATATAAAGAAAGCTCTTGGAAGAGTCATTTAAAAATCAATGTACCATATATAACAGAGATTTGAAAATGAAGGAAGATGGACAGTGCTGAGACTAAAGGGATTGCTAGAAGTTCACCTGAAAACATTTTATTTATTTATTTATTTATTTTCAGGAAAAAGATGCCTAATGATTGAGGTAATGGTCTGGGAGTTCAGTGCCTGACCCCCTCATTGCATGGCATGTAATCTGTGCGTGTAAAAGCAGAAGAGCATCTCCTTCTCTCCCCCAGTTCCTACATATGCCTTCTTCCTCTTTTAAGTCTTTAATCACTCTTAAGTGGGAATTGGTTTTCACAATGCAGTGCACTTAATTAGCGTGCTGATTGCATTTGGAGTTTAGGTGTTAATTCTGATGTTTGTGTTATTGTGACAGAATTTAATATTACCTCTTCTTGTGGTAATATTAATGGATTTTTTTTCATCTGAGCATTATGTTGGGATAAGGCTGGGACTGTGCTCCTAGGTCTGGTCTGGGAGAATCTGTCCCATAGTGGCCATACACTTGATCTACTGGAGGAAAAATCTCTGAATAGGAGTACGGTGACCTGGATTTTGTCCTCAGCTGTGCCCTGGGCAGGCTGGTTCCCTGGTGCTGTGCCCCGGTTTGTCAGTGTGTGGGTGCACAGTAATAGCTCTCCTGCGGGATGAGGTCTGAGTGTTTGCTGAACGCTTTGTGCTCTGGAAGAGGATGCCTTAATAGCATGCTGTATTGGAGCTGCCTTAGGTCCCAGTGACCAGTTAAGTCTCACAGGTGTTTTGCTTCAGCTTTTTTTTTTTTTTTCCTGCTACTTTATTTTATTTTAAAAAAGTACTAAGGAAAGGAGATGTGAAGAAAAAGGTGAAAATTTGGAAGTAAGTAGCAAGACTTTGACTGGAATGTGTTGTAGGTTAAACCAATAACCATTTTCTTCTGCAGGATCAAGGTGGAAGCTTGCTTTTAGATCCATATGCTCATAAAGCAGCAGTGATCTTTTGTTCGTGCAAGTTCAAGATAAGACTTATGGTGATAAGACTTCCCTGGGCAGCATGTTCCAAAGCCTAACCACTCCTGTGAAGAGATTTTTCTTGATATCTAATCTAAACCTCTCCTGCTGCAGATTGAGGCAGTTTTCCCCGTGTTCATGCATAAATGCAGGGTTTACCCCAATGTCCTGTTGCTGTTGGTACAAGTTAGCCAATGTGAGGTCACTTTTTTTTTTTAAAGTGTTTCTACTGGCTTTGCAGTACTCCAAGGCAGAGGGAGTTATTTTTGACTCCGTTTCTTTTCCAATCTGTATTTAAAGCTCTCTTGAAGGCAGAGAGGCATGCTACCCACCCAGAAACCCACTCAACCCTGGCTGATTATTTTTTCAACACATGCAGACAAGTAAAAAGCCATTTAAAAATGTTGCAGTTGGACGTTTGATTCACAGATTAGTATGTCACAAAGTAATTGCTAGAACATGATTGTGTTATATCAGGTAACACGAGTGTAATTTGATTTAACTACTAACCCTCCCTTTTCCTGAAATGCTGCCTTTTGAATCTTTAACTTCTCACATTTGGAAAATGCCAATAGACAAAAGCTTGCACTTTAGAGTGGGACACGTGAAAATATCAGGTGTAATATGTAGGTGATAAATCTATTGGGCTCTTTAACAGCTTTATTGATTTTTGTCTGGTGATATTTCTGTCAAGAAGAGACATCTAATCCAACTTAAAGTGGTGTTACGTATAGCCCTAGCAAAAATAATCAAAACTTCTTATCTGCAATAAGTATATTTATGTACTGTGCTCACACCTTGGGTACTGTTCTCTCAATTACACTGGAGTGACGAAATAACCCTGTTCCCCAGAGGCCAAGTGAATGGTATTGGTATTTTTATTTGTTCTTTCCATACACACAGCTCCCGTGATGATTAATGGGAGCCATGCACATTAACCCCCACAAAACCCTTATTTCCTGATGGATGGAACATCCCAGAATTGACACGGGAGGGCCAAATTCTGACAAATAGCTTCTCATCAAGCAGTTTTACAGCTGTTGCCATTGATTTCTTTCCTCTTGGTAGAGACAAAAGAGCACCAAGTCCCAGCTGCTATGAGAGTATCCAGAAGCAGCCTAGGGCTAGGTAAACACTCTAAGGTGTGCTGTAAAAAAGAGTCACCTGCAGGCTTTCCCTTGCTTCATAATACCAACTCCAACTTGTCTGGGCTGGCATGTAACTGCAGGGTTTTCTCCTATGTTTCGTTCTCCTGGAATCCTGTGGTTCTGTTCCCCCATCATGTGTCTTCTGAGCCGAATGGATGCAGAGAAAATGCCTCCAGGTAGACAAGAACATGTCATGGTACATCTTCTTCCTTGGTACATCCGTGGTATCTTCTTCCTTGGTGGTGGTAGGTAGGCAGAGAATGGCAGAGATGAGTGCCTGCAGGGCTGTGTGGCGGATCTTCTCAGGCTTGACTTGGTAAACTTGGGTAAAAACTGACAACATTTTTTGCTGGAAACGTTTGTTTCCTTATAATGGTAATAGTAAGTTCCTAGGTCCCAATCTATCTACATTTTGTCTTTTGTTTGTTCAGTATTAATTAACCAATGTAGCCAATCGGCTGCTCTCAGACAAGCTCTAATTCAGCCTGTTGTATCTGACAGAATGCTTCCTTCCACCTGGGTATTCTTTAACAGACAATATAGGCTTATCTTTTCCTTTCAAATCCATTGATATTATTTACTACTTGAAATAGCGTTAGTCTCCTGGGCCTCCTTATTTTCATGCTAGAGCTAGTTGGCAAGGATGGATACCTGTCATGATTTAACACACACATCAAAATGAAATGGGAACTTTGCCATTTGTCAGTAACAGAAACTATTGAACATGAAACCATTCGAACATACAGTTGTGTTTTTTTTTTTTTTCTTAAAAAAAAAAAAACTTGCAATGCTAGAGTACGTAAAAGAAAGTACTGTTTAAAATGTTGAAACTTCATCCTTTTTGCTATCCCTTCTGAGATGGGCCAAAACAAAAGCTGCTGTTATCTCAGCAAGGGAGTTGGATGCACGCAGAGGGACCGCAGCCAACGCAGCGTGTGCTGGCACATGTCTACACCACGCCAGCTTGCTCAGTGGAGCTGCTCTGACTGTGTGCTTTGGTCAGGATACTGCCCACCAAGTCCTGATGTCTTAAAAATACTGATTCCTCCAGACTGATCCTTCAGTGTATTTGAACAAGAGCACTTACAGAGAAACCAAGGATATTAAATTTTAAAAATGTGCTCTAAAATTATTGTTTCTTGCAGCTTCAGCTTATTTCAGTAGTGGTCTACTGATACCTGGAATGTCAGCTCGTGATCTCTGAGAAGGCTGAAACAAACAGTCATCTGTTTTCTGTTAGAATTAACATATTCTGATCTTCTAAAGTTGTGGGTAGCAATTGGGTACAGGGAGCCACCTGCAGATGCATAGCGTCAACATTTGTTGTGGAGGGCACTTGTAGCCTGTTTTCCACCAAGACTGAGTCACTTCTTCTTTCTCCTTGCTGTTTTCCCAGAGCAAGCACATCCCATCTCTTCTTTGTGTTTTTTGTCATTTCTGTATTCAAACGCATACAGTAGTCAGGCTCCTAAAAGAGTGACAACTGCACAATGATGTATAGTTATCAGTTATAAAAATACAATTGCCATAAATTAGGTGTGAGTGGGAATAGATATGAATAATACATATTTTTAAAACACGTAAATGTCTTAGAAGCTAAACATAGATGAACGCCCTTCGTGCCAAAACACAAAATAAATAGTGAATGTGAAGCCAATTCCACGCTGTAGCTGATGCCAAAACCACTTTGGGCCATGCAAGAGATCTGCAGTCCCACCTCATCTGCCTGCAACTTCCTGCTGGCAAGGTGAGTGCCACTGAACGGCTGTGGATTTTGAGGAACTCAGTGGTTTGTGTTTGTTCCATAAACAGTCAGATTATTTTTGATATGTAAAAAAAGTATACTAGAGAGGTCCAATTAAATGACAGCCAATAATAAGCTACAACTGCACACAAAATAGGGCTCTTTATCTTAGAGTAAGACGCTGCAAGATAAATCCAGTAGCTACTGCAGAGCAGCAGTGCTGCTGAGCAGTGCCGCTGGCGGTGACAGGGCAGAGATGAGCCTGGTTCTGTTGGGAGGATCATGGTGGGGAGGACTTGGTGCGGTCAAGCAAAAAGAGACCTCAGAAATCTGAGTTGTTAAGCTCATGACTGTGGTAAGAACAGGTGTTCATTGCAAGGAATATAATACGCATGTACTTCCAGGCAATTATAAATAAAGCTGCTCTTCCAGAAGCACAGCGCTTCTTGGGGGTGATTTAGTTGTAGATATATTCATACCCGTAATCAAGATGCTGAATAAATTGACCAGTGTGAGCTAGAATGCAGAGCGGGATGGATGGAGAAGATACATAGGGGGAAGAATACTTAGTTTGTTTTTGAAAGTGGAGGTCTGAAGAACAAATGGCCAGACTGATGTTCACAAGTACTGCATGGAAAACAATTTCCACTAAGAAAACACCTTGTGGCACTGTAAGGGCGTGCTGCTTTTTCATGTTCAGCTTAATGCTTGCTGGAACACTGGCTCCTTCCTTCCCTGCAGAGCTGCTCTAGGTGGTTGTCCTAAGCCCAGCATTGCATGGCTTCCTTCTGTCCCATGTGCAAGATTTTGTGTTAGAACTTCATTAGGTTTCTGTCAGCCCATTCCTTCAGCCTGCTGAAGTAACACCATCCCTGTAGGTATTACATAGGGGTTATGCATGAGCTCCTTCACTGAGAGGCGCACTGTGTATGTGTTGCAATGACAACTGGAAGGAGGAGAAGTGAAGATGGCATTAGGACTAGCCAGTTACTTACTGACCTGCAGAAGCTGAAATATTGTGAGCAAGTACCAGTAACACCCGGACCCTGATGAATACAGCAAATGTCCTATAAAGAAGAAAATATGAAGTCTCAGCAGGGAAAATTGAAAAAGAAGGGAGGGGAATGTAGTGTTTATCCTAGATAATAAGCCATTTAGGGATAAATATAGAATTGTTCTTCAGAGGCCGGTTACAGAAAAAGTACAAAAATATACATGAATATAACTGATACACAGAACAAGCAAATACCCACTCCAGAAAATGTTAATCTGTCATTTGAATGTCCTCTCATGCAGTGAGCTGAATGCTGATGAAAACTAGAACATAAATCTAGGGAGAATGAGAGGAAAAAAATGCATTTATTCAATTTGTTTGAAACCTGCTAATGAGAGTGGGTGGCTTTCCCTGAGATGCTGTTGTTAAAGCAAAGGAAATGCCAGAGTATTTTGTACAAGTGACTTGCAGGTTTGGATTCATGACCCTTATCCTTCGTTGTGATGTGTGAAGGACACAGCAAGCTGCTCACTGCTTATGCCTTTTGGTAGCAAGGCTGAGGGCATTTCTGAGGCAGACAGTTTCATTCAGAAGTTACTGTGCTTACATAAAGTCCTTGGGTGAGTTTCTGGACATCACATTAAACATTAGTCAATGCTGATCTATCACTACAGTACTTGTGTAGCCCCTAACACCAGAAGTCAAGTGGCTCCTGCTGTGTTTAATCTTCCCAAGCCCGTGAAGAAGGGAAGCACGATCAGCCCTTGGTTACTGAAGGGTCTGCGGCGATCATCCCTGAAATACGCAATGTACAAATGAGCCTGGTAATGGCAATGCCAGGCAGTGCAATGTCTAACATCAGGCACAGCTCCAAACTCCTTGCCACCCAGTTACTCCTGGGGGACGTGGCAGGATGGAGGGGGTTCCCTGGGACAACGTGCAGCACGTGGGAGGAACCAGGCATCTCGGTGGGGGAGCTGTTGGTTGCTGTGCTCATGTCTTGGAGGTGCTGGCTGCTGCCATCCAGAGACTTGGCTTGAAATCTGACCCAGAGAGGAAACAAAATTGAGATACAATGCCAAAGGCAGAAGGTGTTGTTTCTGAGAAGAAGTTAACCTAGCTGTTGCCCTGGGTAAATGGCCAGTTTCAGGCCTACTGCAATATGAAGCAAGATGGCTGATGTGTGCTAGCTGTTTGCAGAGCTGAGAATGTTTCTGCAGAAAAACAGAGCCCTCTTCTGTTAGCTGGCACTAATACCAGAGATGATAGCTTCTTTGTGCATTAGCAATTAGATAGAAACATTCACAAACACTGAGAAGTCATCCATCATCAGGCAATGATGCACGTACATCCTAATGTGTGGCAGTACTTCTATTATTTATCCATTAGCTCCTCCAAGAATCTTTCCGTCAGTATTCAATGCCAGTGTTTTTGGTGTTACAGTTTGTTTTGCAAGAAGCTCAAACTGCGCCTGTCCCTTTTATGAATTTGAATTGTTAATGTGAACATTTGAGCTCATTATAACTCTGAAATGTTGCCTTTGTTACCAGTAACTGACAAACCTGCGCACACTGCTCTGAAAACAGTAAGTGCTATTTCTAGGTTTGTATTTTGTTCACTGCTGTGCACAACAATATGCTCTTGCCTTCGCTAATGAAGTTTTTCTTTAATGAACACAATTAGAGCTAGGCAAACAATGCAAAAATATTTTCCATGAATATTCATCCAGAGTCTTAAATGAGTTCCCTTCAGTTATGTTCGCACCCATTCATTGTCCTCCTTTAGAGAAGTCTTCCAAGATGTAATCTTTGATGCTTGAGTAATGAGGGGAGAAATTAAGTTCCAGCTCAGGGGTTACCCTTCTAATGTTGTCTAACTTGTTATTTCCTATTGGCACTTGCATTTTTGCAAGAGTATCTGGATGGGGAAGTAGCACTGAACCAGAAATGTGTATCTGGCCACTGTTAGAACGAACTTGGAGATGAGACCTGGGTAACACAGAGCCAAAAGTAGGATTTTCCAGAGGAGAAGGACAGTCAAGAGGTGTGTACAACTACTGTCCGGATGAGGAACAGCAGCTGATGAAGACAGGCTTTTGTGAAGGTGTTGGCTTTTTCCTTTTCTATTTTTTCTTGAACAAGCTCTTGAAAGAAAAACAACACACAACAAGAAAAGCAATACTTTGCTGTTGCTTCTGAACAGAACCCTGATCAATGTGCGTATGCACACGGTATATTGAGAGGTAGTATATCATATTTCCATATTTAAATGGAAAAATATAATAAACGCTTAAACTTCTGGGAAATGCCAGTGAATAATCCAAGATAACAAAGAAAGCTGAGGGGTTAATGAGTTGGTTTTAGATGTTTTCCTGAAGAGAAAAGCAGCAGCAATTAAATCAATTATAAACTCTTTGCTAAATTCTAATTACATTTAGCAGTGTGGAAGAGCGTAGAGCCTCTGCCGAGGATTGTAAGTGTGTTTGGGAACCTTTCATGTCTCTGCCACTGGTGCAGGCATCTCCTCCGGGACCCTCTGAAGCCTCAAATTGTGTCAAGGCTTCTTGGTGGTTCACGTGAAGCCCCCAGTCAGGCTGCAGTAAGCAAGGATCTGTCTGCATCAGGAAAGAGGCGACTACGCCAGCTGATGTTCGTGTTCACGTTATAAAGGAATTGCCAGATGAGGCAGATGTTACCCAGAAATTATAGGATTGGTTCTTTTTCTGTCTCTCATTCACCTCCTCAATGCAAGAATCACACCTTCCATGTGAAATTTCCCTGAAATTTATTGAATAAATGAGTTGTCTTTTAAATTCTTCCTCCCTGTTCTTCCAAAATCTTTCCTGTCTCTAAAATTTATTTTTGGCTCTGCTTGGAGGCTTCCTGATCAGGAAGAGCCTCGATCCACTTTGTGCCTGTACAGTGAGAGTTCAATGGTTAAATAAGGAAATGAGTAGATACAGTAATTAAGATCAGGAAACCTGGCTGGTCTCTCTAAATTGTCCTTATTAAACACGTTTGGTTGTTGTTTTTTTTTGTTTGTTTTGTTTTTTTTAAAGGGGGGGAATCAAACACTTGCAAGGCAAATGGTCACTGGTTGATGCCTGAATCGGTTGCATTTTTGCAGTTTGAGGGTTTGGGGATAGGGAGCAAAATTGAAAGATAAATGTGAAGACCTCACTGTAAGTACAGAGAGCTGTTATCTTGAGGGCTTTGGGAATTAAAGCTTAAATCCAACTGGCTGCTGTATAAGCCAGGTGTGTAAAAGCAGATTATTATGTATTTCATATAGAAATCTCCATCAAGGTCACTTCAAGTTATAAGCCTTTTTTTTTTTTTTTTTTTAATTTTTAATTTTCATTCTAACATAGCTCTTTCTAGACCTCAAGTTCAGAGGCATTCAGTAAGTATGACATGAGCAAAGGACGCTTTATTTGGCATGGTGCTGCATCTGAACAGAAACAGAGGAACCTCAATGGAGCAAAGATTGAGATGGTTTGGGATATCAAGGTAAACAGCTGCAGAAATCCTCTTACTGCAGAGACGTTATTAAAATGAAAAAGCACTAAAATATTCAAAGTACATTCTTTAATATCGTGGTATTGGTGGTGGTTAAACTAGCCACCTCTTTTTTGTTGTTGTTTTGGTTCTGGTTTTGTTTTCCTATGTCTAAGTATACAAGCATGTATCTAAATCAAGCAGGCTGTTATAATCACTTTTAAATGTTATTTAGATTATGACTTTGGCATGATTTGCAAGCTGGCTTAACGTGAAGAGCTACTGCGCCGTGCTGAGTGAGCTGGTTGTAGGGCAACACCTGAAGTCTGCCAAGGTATCATAATGTATACACAAGGTCTGTCATCTGTGGTGTGGGGGGAGCGCAGGTGAGCATGGCTTAATTCCCCGTTTGCTCACACAAACCAAATATTTTGTGAGGGGTGTCAGGAGATGGGACAGCATAGCTGCATCTCGAGAGGGCTTGTTGAAGGAGGGATGCTGGGAAAGAGAGAGATGCACTGTCTGCATCTGCGAGCCTGAATATAATAAAGCACTAAAGCATGTGTTTAAACGAATTCCTGTTCAAGAAGAGCTTTAGGAATGCGTGCGACCACCTGGAAATGCAGTGCCTGGGCAGCTGGAGCTGCTCGCTGAGCAGGGCCAGCTGGCAGCACTGCCGAAGTGCTGTCCCCTGTCCTTCCTGCAGGACCCCCTGTCTCTGGCTCCTCCTGACTGCCAGAAGACTGTGCCAAGCTCAGATCCCCAAGTCCTCAGCTTGTCTTGCTGCCTCCAAACTGGTTGCTAAAATCCTTATGCTTTTGCCTAATTAGTGTTACTAAGCTTGGTCTGGTATCTGCAGACATAAGAGCAGTAATTACCTTCAGTAGTGTTTGTGGAGATTTTTAATGGGAAAGCTGGGGTGTAGTTCTGTGCAAAAATAAGGCACGAAGTTGCCCTTTGCCACAGGGATGTGGCATTTGCTCTCCTGCCCTTGCTCTATCTGTAATAGTCGGCAGAAACCTGACCATGGGCAAGCCTCGTGTATGCTGCTCACAGCCAGGTACGACCTCGGCACAGTGAGCTTGTTTCAGCGTGTTTTTATGTCTGAGGTGCACCATTGATTCGTGGGCTTGAGAGTAATTCAAGAGAGCTTGAATTATTAGGTATCATCATTGCCATTTCTTGTTAGTTCAGTAATGGATTTAAATTTAAAAAAAAAATAAAAATGATTGAAAAATAAAAATGATTGGGCTTCTCTTGGTTCAAATAAGGTTTGGGGCATTTTGATTTTTTTTAAATGCCCTCATTTCAAAATTCTAGCTTGAGACTTATGTTTCTTATAGTATGTAGTAGCAGAAATTGGTAATCTTTTGCAACACCTGCAGAGGGATTGACAAGAGATAAAAATAAACATTAGATCATCTCCCACTCCAGCACCTTGTTATCCTCAGCCTTTCTAGGCAAACACCAGCTACCTCTACACCGTGTGACCTATGGATTATTTTGGCTCAGTATCTGCTTTCTTAGAACAGACTCTCAACACGATTTTTTTTAGATCCCCATTCAGATTTGACTTTGTGACAGAAGGTTAGTTGGAAATGATTTTCCTATCCCGTGAAAGTCTGGGAGAAGGCAACTATGCCTTTAAAAAAAAATAAATTAATAATAATTAGAAAACCCTGGTTCTATCCTGTGGCTGCAGAAAGAGAGGAGAAAACAAGTCAAATGCATCAAAAAAAAAAAAAAAAAAAAGCATCTGCTTTGGGTTGAAAAGAATTGCTTTGTCTGGCTGATTTCCAGCTTCCCCTGCGTTAACATTGACTGTGTTTCTCCTTGGCTCCTTGTATCTCAGTGTCAATAATCTACATTTTACAAGGGCCTTTTCCGAATTCTCTTCTGAAGTCCAGGTCGAATACTTGGAATCGCTTTCAGTAAATGTAAATAATGAGTACTCTCATCATACATATCTTCTGTAGATCTGCTTTGTATCTTCTCCCCTTCAGTTGCCCTGGAAGGGTTTCTGTACTAGTCGTTGTGCCAGTCATTGTCAGAGGGCTAGTTTTGAAGCTAGTATTGAGGCAGTTCAGTAACAAGCAGTGAGAGAAAAAGAAGTGGTTGACATAATGCTATTGAGTGGAAAGAGTTTTCCTTTAAATTTCTTTTAAACAAAAGTTCAGTGGCTGCTCTGAATTATGTTCCAGGAGAAACGACTTTTTGGAGAGTCCTTGTGCTAATGGAAAATCTTTTCTGAAACAGGCGCACAGAGGCTGCTTGTCATAAGGGAAATACACCTTTAACTTCAGGAAACTCCAAGAGTTAGTATTAATTATAAAAGCAAAAGAATGGGGTGGGTGGTGCCCTACTAAGATACTGCTCCAGCACAGTATTTAATCAGAAGCAACACCCTCATAATTCAGGAGCTACGTTGCTTGTTCGTGTGCTGTGCCATGGCAGGGTCCAGTGCTGGTGATGATGGGCACTGCTGCAAAGCTGCTCTAGGCCCTTTCCAGGAGAGAGGTTTTAGACTATTGCTTCTGTGCATTAGCATTTCTTCGTTCTTTTGTCACTGGTGCGTCATGCTGCCTGGTTTGTTTTGAAAGGAAAAATAATCAACCAGCCTGGCATAGTGACAGCTGCAAAGATTTGTTCCACAAATTACAAGCAACAAGTTTCCTGTCTTTGACATACAGCATCAAAATATGCAAGACATTATTAACTAATTACTGCGTGGGCTTTTTGTTTGTTTTTTAACCATTCAGCAAAAGACATGAGCCGTGACTATTGTGCCAGTTTAGCATATAAATACCATGGTAGTTTGCATACCTACAAATCATCATTTCTGTATTCCTCTTTGGAACCAAAGAGCATCTTTTGTTAGAGGTGCTTTTAAAGCACTGGGTATATTATTAGAGCAATGAGAGTGATAAACAGCATTGACGTACACGGGGATAACACAGCACGATTGTGCACTCCTACAACAGCTACGTATTCCATTAGAAAGTCAGCTAAGTCCCTGCTTTAGATTATTTCTCTCTGTTTTATGGCGAAGGACCTACAGCCAGTGGAAGGTCAGAAGCTGTGTTCTTCTCGTTGCTCCAGCAGGTCATACGCCAACGGGACCGAAACGAACACCTTTCGGATGTTTCTTGGCAGCTCGCAGGGCTTGTGCAGCATGCGTTATTAATGAAGTTTAAGAATTAGGGGGTTTGAGCTGAACGAATCAATTTACACTTCCATGCAAATCAGATCAACTTTATATAATTTGGAAACATCTGAGCTGAGTCATGGAAGTTTTTTAGAGCTTTTCTCAGTTAAGTGAAGAGCAGCTGTAATCCTTGTTGCATAGGAGACATCTGTCCTTTGGTGCCTTCTCCTCTCCCACTCTATACCATGATTTTCTGTGGGGACCCATCATTTATGAAAGGTGTAGCCTGGGGAAAGGTGGTGCTAGAGTTATTTACTGACTGCTCGGCATCTTCTCTCTCTTTGTCTTCCACCACTGTTCTGAATTTACCAGCGTTTTTATTCAGTTTAATACAAATTTGGTTGCTGTCTAGTTGTGATGTGTAGAGGCAGGGGAACTCTGATTTGAAAATTATTTTAATGCCGTGAATTCTATTTTTACTGAGTTTCATGACCTTTGTTTCCCCCACCACTTATCTGTCTTGCCCCTGTTAATGGCTAAGAAAACAACTAAATCAGCAGACCTGTAAAATGATACTCAGTTTGCAGCAAAGTGATTTTTTTTCTCCTTAAAACAAAAAGCAATGGTTTCCATGGGAGTCTTTTTCCAGAGCTGGGTGAATACTGATCTCTTCTCTTTATTTTTAATTGAATTTTAAAACCAATTATGCTACTTTGTTTCTCTGCACTGTGTTATATTTTCCCTGTCTAATATTTTAGCAAATGAGCTAATTGGTCAACCTCAATTGCGCTTGCCCTTTGTAGTGTAGCCAGCCCCCTAATCATTTCTTACAGGAATTCAGGATTAGTTCCAAGTGACACCTTTCCTCAGCACCCATCCTTTACTTGTTCCCCCCAGCCCCCAAAAACTTCTGTTCACACCAAGACTATGGGTTGTAGTATAATTTAAAAAAAAAATAAAAAAAAGTCTGAAATAGTAGCATCATAGAATCATCTACGTTGCAAAAGACCTTCAAGGTCACCAAGTCCAACCATGACCTACTGAGCCCAGTCCTGTGGTGCCCCAGCCATGTCTCAGACACCTCCAGGGACAGGGCTCTACCCCGGCCCTGGGCAGCCTGTTCTGGTGCTTGACCACCCTCCCTGTGAAGAAATACTCCTAAATGGCCAGTCCAACCCTCCATGGCACAACTTGAGATCCTTTCCTCGTGTCCTGTCATTTACCACCTGAAAAAAAGAGACTGACACCTTTCAGGTGGTTGTAGAGAGTGATCGAGTCTCCCCTCAGCTTCCTCTTCTCCAGTAACTTTTAATTTTGTTTTTAAAATAAAAATGGAAATGTGCCTTTTTTTTCACCTGTACTGGTTGAGATACTGCTACTATGCTGGAATTAGGAGTGCATCCTCATAGACTTAAATATCCAAATATCTTTAACTATGTTCACATGTGTTTTTTTTCTACAAATGAACCAACCTACGTCTTTATGTTTTCTAAGTCTGATCTCTTAGGACTTGGAAGCACGGTGTCAGGGATGCTGGGTAACTAACTTGTCAGTCCAGTCAAAACAGCGCCCCTTTTAGTGCCTGGCTAAAGACCAGAACCAAACCCAGGAAGTATTTGGTGAGCAGTTCCAGTAAGAACTGTGCTGGGAAGTCTGACCTGCTCCTGCAAAACAACTGCAGCTGCAGACAGCTCTCCCTCTCCATCTGCCTCCTGATGTGTTCGTGCAGTCATTAGCATGGGTTTCTCCAAATTCTGTTAGCACACTTCTTCTTCCTATTATGTACTGTGCTTTATTCATCCTAGTAGGTCTGCAAATATGTATCCGGGTTGGCAGAGATGCAATGAAGGCACCTTAATTAGCCATTAGTGTTCGCACATTTTATTTTCTGTAGTTTTACCTCTAGTGTCAAAAATCACAGGCGAGGTCCTTCAGGATGAAGAAGTTCAGGGCGTTCACTAAGGGTCGTACGTTGCTATTCAGCCCCCAGAATGAAACTCCTTTCAGCCTAATTAACACCCAGATTTACTGGAAGGGTAGTTTCGTAAAATTCAGATTAAGTCACTGGAAGATGCCGCAGACAACTCAAGCAGGCTGCCAACAAAAGGCATTTTTATTCCAGCTAATTATTTTTTAATGATGCTATTAGCAATTGGAATTCACTGTACACAGCATCCTGCAGATAAAGATCTCAGCAAGTTTTACATAATAGGAATGTGGAGCTTCAGAACACATCGAAGGTTATGGGAGTGGGAATTTCTGTAGCCATTTGAGGCACAGCCGAACCGAGTTACACCCAGGCTAATGCCCTGGTCCCGAATCACCCTGCATCAGAGGCACTAAGCTGGAGCTTGAGGGTCCCATGGCTCTGTGCCCTTGCCTCTGCTCCCTGTTTTACTTAATTTGTTTCGCTCCCTCAGGGTGGTGCTTGTCGTTCTCACCGAGTGACTTGGATACAGCGATTTAGTCCTGTGTCCTCCAGCGGGTGCACCCTGGCCCTTCACCTGCGCACGAAGGTGCTGCTGGAGGTCTCCATGCTGGAGCAGCCACCTCAGCCCTGTGCGAGCAAGCACAAGGTAGGGAAGGAAATCTTTGCGTGTAGTCTGCCAAGGTTCAATTTGTACTACTTCACCCAGGAGCAAACAAGAAGCCAACGAATTGTGATTTTGCAAAACATTAAGCTGCTGAAGGAGTAAAGTGAAACCTAAGCAGGGTGACCTGTTCTTACACTGTGTGCCTCTGCTCTGGGTGCCACGTGGCCCCGGCCAGCAAGGGGTGGGCACATCTGCCCCTGTGTCCAGCTGCCTTTGGGTGCTGTTGGGAGGATTGCTGCCCCAGCACCAAATCAGCTCTCGGTGCGCCAGAGCATTGGGCTTTGGCTTCGTTTTTCTTTCTTTTGCCTGTGTTTCAAAATATACTTCTTTCCCCCCATGTTTTTATTGCTTGTACTTTTTCTTTCTTAAAAGGTTTGTTACCCCATGTTAATTAATTTTTAATTAGATCTGGTTAGCAAAGCTGGGTTTTGAGAGGAGATAGGACTCAGGTGGACAGAGGAAGAGGATGGGAGAGATGACTGGTCTACTTGAAAAGCCTTTTGGTTTTTCTATAGGAAAAGCATCTTACCAAAGTACCAGAGAAGTCTCTGGGGATAAGAAACTCAAGCTGAATACAGGAGAAAGACTGGTCTGAAGGCTTGTTTATGTGCCCGGGGCTAAGACTGGATGAGAAGGGCCCCGGTTTACTACAGTAGGGATAACTTGGAAGATGAGGATTTGCCTCTCTTGGTGTTCCCTGAACAAAAGCAACCCCCAGCTATACTTGGTTCCTTTCTTCAGAGGTTCTCTGACCTTCTGATCCACATCTCTTTATTCAAACCTATGCAAAGATAAGTTTGATACATAACGTTTCTGAAACGTTGTCCCTTCCATGTAAAATAAGCTGTTCATATGTTCATATCCCCTTCTCAGAACTTAACTACTTTTATTCTTGGTCAGGCTAGCCACAAAGCAAGTTGTTTTTAGTGATGTTTGTAATGTCATAGTGTTCACTGCAACTTGTAAGAACAGAGGTATTTTCAGTGTTTGAATTTATGCAGCCAAGAACAAATTTCCTTTCTTGCTGTCTTCTGCAGAGATGCTTCAACTTCTTAGCTTTTTTCATCCTTAAGTCGTGGACTGTATAAACAGAGGAAACGTGTTCATGTATAAACAGAGGAAAAGGGTAGACTTTGGGGTTTTGCTTTTGTGCTCACTAGAAAGTGGGATTCAGTAGTCATTAATTCAAAAAACTGAGTCAGTCAATTTTAAAGCTATGGCTGCACTAGGTGGCTTTCCTTGCCTGCTAAGTGGTTTGTGCATCTGTCTGAATTTGAAAGATAAGCTCTAGGGGGAGCATTCCTGCCATACCTCATCCTGCTTAATGAGTTTATATCTTTGCTATTAAAAAAAAAAAAAAAAAAAAAGAGTGAAATCAGCAATGCCAAAACCAGGTTTTGGTGCTGATCGTAAAGTCGTGTGCTTGCAAGCATAGCTCGTGCTTGCAGGACGTGCTTACCTAGCACTACTGAAGGAGACCTAATGAGTAACACTGGCCTTTTCACTCACAGATTTTGGTGCTTTGGGAATAGAAATACAAAAGTAAGACTACACTTCAGAAGAAGTGAAGATCAGTGGGTTGTGTCAGCAGAAACTTGGAGGTTTCTGCACTGAAAAGGAATGAATGAATGAATAGAAATATTTTTGAAATTCTTTGCAAGTTTTACTTAATATTATCTGAAGGTTGGTATTTAGATGGGGGCACAGAGAGGAATAAATAAGAAATTAAGTCCAATGCAGCAGTTGTCCAATAATTATATCTTGGACGTACAGACTAACTGGAGAGCAAACTGAGGACTAGTATGCGTTTCAGACACAGCTGTGTTACACTTGACTTCTAAAAGACATTAGAACAGCTACGTAGTAAACTTAAAAAAAAAAAAATTCTTCTTCAACCCACATCTTCTATAGAAGGTCACACCAAGTGCTGTCAAACAGAGATCCAGAACTGAGTGAGTAGAAGCTTTCCCGTGCCTCACCAGGTTATCAGCACGTAGGATGGAGTCCAGGGAAGTGAAGCGATGCGAGCTAACTTACATTTGGTAAAGCCAGATTTTAGCTTAGCTTTGCAAGGCAGCTTGCCCAGCATTAGTTGGGATTTAATTGCTCTACGTTTTTAAAGCAAGCAAATCTTGACAGGAGCATCTGTGATTAAAAATGAACTGAAAATGTCAACTCTCTTGAAATTAAACAGCCTGTCTTTTCAAGCCTTTTTGTTCTTGGAGATCCGATTTTGTGCTGTTATGCCAGGTCCAGTTCTCATTAGTTTATGTGGAATTACACTTGGAAGTGAAGGGCAGATTTGACCTCATGGCTATCATTTTCTTCACTCTGCAATTACTAACACAGATAAACCTGGAGAAAAGCATGAGTCTCCTTTAATTTCATTAACAGCTGAACCATACCACATTTCTAAAGAGGACAAGGCCTAGCAAGCACGCTTCTTGTCTCTCTCTCTCTTCTATTTTATTTTTAATGTCACTTGAATGCAATTGACCTCTCAGTACTTAATCAGGATATCCTTAATTAGAAAATCTACTTAATTGGGACGTCTTCCAGGGAACTGAATTAAGCCTAGTGGTATTTAATTATGTTGCTTAGGAAAGGTTTGGTTTGTCTTCTGTACATTTTCATAGCCAGTGAATTTTTGAAACTCTTTGCTTGCTCAGAACACCACTTTGGGACAAACTCTGTTGATCAAAGGGAATGCCGCTCCTAGGGTCTGCTCAGTCAACCTGCTTCATTGCCAGAGCATCTTCGGTTTTGTGCAAAACAGGATCCCTGGCCAGGGTAAAATTCACCACTGCTCAAGAGCTCTGAGCAGGCTGATAGATCACAAACGGGGGTTGGTGAGACTGAAGTAGTGCGCAGACATTGTAACTGGGGTTTACCTCTGGGTCCGTAACAGCACTATAGAAACTTTAGTCCACAAGCTCATTTTTATTTTTTTTTAAATGCAGTTCCTTGCCAACTAAAGCTGCGTGGAGCATATCATAGTACAGCTTGATCTCAGCTTTAAATTGGATCAGAAGGTATAGACCTCTTTGAAACGTAAACTTATATTCAAATCCATGCCTCGATATTTTTCAAGGTTGTTGATTATGTCGCAGTATGATAGCACACAATTCAAATGTAAAGCAGAGGGGAGGGAAAGGCTTAGATGTATCGCTTCTGACACTAAAGCCACACATGTGACAGTGAAAAATGAGAATTCAAGCATCGGTGCTGCTGCTAGAATTAATTTGTGGTTCACAGTGTGAGCTGTTGATGTGTGATGACCATGTATTTATGTTAAAAATGTCATTGCAGTAGAACATTGCTGTAGTTAACTAGGTCCATTTTCAAATGAAAGCATCAAACTTGCAAATCAAGCAGTTTGTTGTTAATTGCTGTGTTTTTATATCTCTTCTAATAGAAGATACTGTGTCTTTTTGCGTGACTCAAAAAATTGCTCAACTGGAATGCTGGACTTGTTGCCAGAATTATGACTTGTTTTTAAAGGTATGGTGCTAAAATAGAAGAAATCTGAGCGTCCCTCAAATTGCCACATATGGAAGAATTTTACTGATGAAAATGTGTTTAACAAATACATTCTTTAAACAATTTTCTTTTGAATAAGTTTTGGGGCATCCGCGCTTTAATTTCCTTGCCTGCCTCCATGTGGTTTCCATAGGTAATTGACAGGAGCAGCCTGAGCCAGTGCAAACTCTATTTAAACTGGCCGACTGGCCAACGAGCAGGCTGCACCAAAATAAGATTTCTAGCTGATCGAAAACTTACGCAACTGCTGAGCATAAGCACAGCTGAAGGTCAAACTCGGTTCTATTTCTAAACACCTACCTGTGAGCACAGCCTGCCTCTTGCAAGACATTTCTGTCAATTTTTCATGGAAATTGTCCCATTGATAATAACGAGTGTCCTGTCATCATTAGTTTTGAAAAGTAGCTTGAAGTAAATTCAGCAGCAGGCGAATGCTGGAGCTGGGCAGCCAGCCAGACTGGTCCATCCATCTTTAACGAGAAAACCATATTTCCCATAACATTTGAGTGAAACCATTAACCGAGCTCGTGGTGCTTTGTGCTCTGAATTACCCTTAAAAACAATCTACCTTTTAATCCTTTCATTCTGGCTTTCAGAAGCAGCATTTAATGCCAGTTTCAGAGATCAGCAATTGCTTTGGACCTGGTCATATCAGGAGTTGAGGCTGCATCTATAACAGTGTGGGGGGAAGCAGCCCAGCTCGAACCCGAGCCCAGATGCCCCGTGAGCTAAGGCTGCTTCTGCTGCTGCAGTAAAGGTTTCTGGCAACTGAACAGCACAAACACAGAACAGATTTGAATAATTGCATCCTTGGTTATGCCCAAGTGGAACATAGTAGATATTTACAAATCAGGATGCTTTCCAGACATCAACACAGTTTTGTGTCGGGGAGGTGGAGTTCCACTGATTTCATTTTGTACGGCAAAGTGAGAATAAGAAGTGGAATTAAATGAGGTAAAGTACTGATTCTGTGTGAATCTTCACATTGTAGGTTGTTATAATTGAAAGACAAATATGCAGCCCCATTCATATGGCCTTTATGGATGAGATCCAAGACAGCTTTATACATTGGATCTTGCAATGCTAGGCGAAACAGATCACTGGTGCTTTAACCAAAAGCAGAGCTCCAAATGAGTTTTGATCTTGGAAGCCATTTCCACAGTTAAGCCTCTGACTCAGATTGTGAAAGTTTGGGAACAGAAGATGGAAAATCTCTGGGTTTAAACCTGTTTTTTCTGGTTATTCCCTCTGTTCTACTGGAAATGTGTCTGAAAATCAAAATAAAATTTTCAGGTATTCAATAGTCCACAGTGGTTCTGAAGGGGAAAAAATTAGATTAAAGTTTTTCCCTCTTACAACAGGGTTGTTTTAGTTTAATTCAGATGTATTTAAATGGACATTTGACTTCATTAATAATGAAGAATTCACAGAAGTGGTTAAAAGAGAAGAAGGAATTTCATTTCTGGGGTATTTCACATTGGTTTTTGAAAAAAGTAATTTGGTCTGAAAAATCCCATTCTTTTCTTGGTTTTCTTATCTCTGTGTTGGGTTGGGAATCGTGCATCTCACCTTCAGAAAGAATTAGATATCCTGCCTCTGAGTAGCACGGAATACATGATATTACTTGACTTTATATTTTTATCCACAAGGATATTAGAAAAGACCAGCTCTTAAAATTAAGCCTCCAAGCTACTTTTTAGTTATTGTTTTTAAACCACTTTTAAGAACTGAAAGATCCGGTACCCTGCAGCAAGCGCACAAAAGCACCAGACAGCAGTTGAGCTGATAAATGGCAAGGGCTGCTGGAGCTCTGGGGCAGAACTCGGTGGCGCGGAGGAGCGAGCTGGTGCTCCCAGGGGGGTTAGCTGAAAGCAAGCACACCTCTGGGAGCAGAGGGAAGAGGAGAACACAAACAAACGGGACTTGCTGTGCCTTCAGAAGTGCAGCAGGTGCTTCTCTCAGTGAGGTCTGGGTAGACACTTGGATTTGGGGATAGAGTAAATCCCAGGGGAAGGAAACATTCCCTCCCCAGCTAATCGTAGTATTTGCTTGAGTCTCCACCAGAGCTGCTGTGGTGACCCTAGCACCTTGCTGTCGCCATTTACTTTCTCTGTGTGTTCAAGCAATCAGGTTTTATTTGCACGAGTGCCCATCAACAGCACTTTTGCAGCTGTGTTGTAGAATACAGGATGGGCATTTTCTGAGACAGTAACATCAGCTCTCCCTTCTGTTCATGCTCAGATTCTTTCTCCTTTCTTATTTGCCCCATCCCATCTCTGCAAATTTTAGTGACCCTATATCACACAATTTTTGCTCAGGAAATAACTTCTATTGAAGCCCTAAGAGAGTCTTGCCTCTGCAGATTGCCCTTTCCCCTGTTCTACCATGTGAATAACTCCCTGAGAACAGAAGCTGCTCATAAGCTGCGGAGGCAGAATGGGGTCCCAGGGTTTAATCCAGTGACTCAGTGCTTTGTTATTTAAAAGGCTTTCCTGTAGAGGGAAAAAATGTTTCAGAAGTTTAATACTTTGTAGAGATAAACTGTTCCTTTTAAAGTCATTGTTGTCTCAGTCTGATACATCATCTGTGAAGAAATAATTCAAAACACTTTTATGTCCATCTCTGTGCTGCCGGCAAGTGAAATATTCAAAGCAGGTTGCGTGCTCGAATGCTGAATTCAGAGAAGGGAATTTGGTGCGGTTAGGGCTCACACCTGACTTTTTCACTATTTTTCTTATCTGTGCATTTGTTTTCTCAGATTATCGTGTGTGTTAGAGGAGGTCAGAGCAAACATGAGGTACCCTTTTGAGAGAAATTCAGCAAGGAAGGACATCCAGTAGCAGCAGTAGTTCTGTTCTGCACCTTGCAGCTGCAGAGTACTGCTGGTCCTCCTCTCCCATCCAGTGGCAGCACTGGTAAAATTAGAAGGGGCCCAGCATCTCCATTTCCTGAGATATCATGTGTTTTGTTGTGTTATTTTTTGTTGTTGTTGTTTTTGTTTTTTTAAAGGGAAAGAAAAAAAAAATACTCAAAATGGGAAAGAAAGCCAAGAATCTCCACCTATAAAATTAAATATTTTAGGCCCGTTGTGATATTTGACATCAGCAGTATAGCTGTACCATAAAGGAAATGTCTAAACAAAGTTATTTGAAACAAAAGAAAACTGACTTGTTAAGGGAACAAATTGAAATGTTTTAATGTTATCAGAATGCTTTTATGTATGTCCTGAAATGAAGTTTCCTTGAAACGCACCTGCTGGAGAGACTGTACTTCAAACAAAATAGCTTGGAAGAGAAGCTTTATTTGAGAATCCAAAAGGGATTTTAAAAAAAAAAAAAAATCACAATCTTGTTGCTGTCGTAGAGAAGTCAGCTGCAGGTTGTGTTGAAGGGGAAGCACCACTCCTCCCAGCTGATCCCGGGGCCCGTGTGCTGTGGCGTGCCTTGTGTGCTCTTCTAAAGCCTTCAGCTTTGGCTCTGAGCTGGTAGTGCTGCCTCGACACAGCGATGAGGCCATTTTGTTCCTGAAATAACCTGAAAATGCTGGGAAACAGGATGCTTTACTATTAGATGCTTCAGCAGTGAGGCTGTTCACTGGTGTCATTTTTGCCTTCTGTATCTATCTCAGCGACAATTTTGAATCTTGGCAAATTATTTTCATGCATGTCAAATGATCAGATTGGCTACGCCACAGAACGTGGCAGTGGACCAGGGACTGGCCTGAATTCTGAGTCTCATCTTGAGTCAAACAAAGCTAGAAAAAGTTTTGGTTTCCTCCGTGAATGGTCGTGGCCAGAGGTTGGGATTAGAGGTTTGTAGGCAAATGAGCAGCTTTCCAGTGGGTAAAACCAGCAGAGGATGGAGTCAGACCAAGCGTGAGGAATGAAATACTGCAATCCTCTATTGAGGATGCGCATCTTAAAATGTATGGCACCTGAGGTCTTGTTTAGGACAGGGTGTGTTTCCAGAGAATAATGGACATTTTGTCTTATTTAAAGACAGCAATTCCTGGCAACCGCAGAAAAGGGAAGATGATGTTGCATTTTTGAACTATGCTTTTTAGACTTGGAAACTTGAGAGCTTTTTACATTTGATTTGGACTTAAGAGTTACAGGTGATGATTTTTCTGGCCTTTTTGCACTAAGAGTTTCCTCACACATTAAGCTTTGAAGGCTGCAGAGTTTCACTTTAAAAGCTAAATCACATTTAAATTGTGAGGACATATAATAGCCTATGAAAATGCTAATGCTATTTTTCTGCTGTTTAAATGCCAGCCAGCAAAAACGGAGCCAGGGACTTGTGAATCCCCGCTGAGCAGTCTAGTCCTTTTATTTTATTTTTCTTATGGCTTTTGGCAAAGTGCAACTTTCTTACTAATTTCTGAAGAAGAAAATCGCTTTGGGGCTTAAGCCTTCAGCTGAGGACTTAAGCTCATTTGCAGTAACAGCATAAGCTTAATTTCACATAACCTGTAGTTTACAGACATTTAGCGTCAGCAGACCATCTTTGGGTTTCCTCAAAGAAAATGAATCCTCTTGTACATTTGAAAAATGTACTAGATGAAAAGATAATTACACTACTTCTTATCTTCACATATGGGTGAATATAAATGGATCAGGCTTGATCAGGCTTGCAGGAGACTTGGAGACGCTAATTTGGGACTACTAACCTCAAATTCATTGTGATGCACTAGGCTATGTCAGTTTGAAGTTTTGCCATACAAACTTCTGAACATTATTCTTTCATAAGGGTATGACTTCCCTGTCAAGCACAGAATATAAGTGGAAACCTCTACATTAGATACAGCAGTAGCTAACTTAAATGTTTAATGTGCCCTTTGCATTTCTATCAGTCATCTGTCAGCAGCTGCAGGCAGCTATTTAGGGAGAGATCAGTACGGGGTATAGCAGGGTTTGATCAGCTCCGAGATGCATGCGTGTGACTGCGTATGTGTTGGGAACAGGTGGGACATTGCCCATTCCGATCACTGAAGAACGAATCTGGACTCCCTTTATGTCCCCAGATAGATGAGTTTCTAAATGGCAACTGAAAAATAAATAAATAATAAATCTCTTTTTTTGACTCATTTCTAAAAGTAACTTGGGATGCTAGAAGGCTCAGTATGCCTTCCTCTTAGAAGCAGGTTTTGTCTGAAATAATGAGTTGATGCCATCTGAGACTGGTTCAAAAATCAGCATGTTCTTAGGTGCTGAGACAGCAGCATGCTGGGGGTAAGGATGTCAATGTGGATTATTGGATGTCAATGTGGGGGCAGCTTTAGCACCCGATTAATTTAAAGGGTGACTACACTGAGAGAGCAGGAAGGATGTGAAAGAGGGCTGTGAAAAGGCAGTGTATTCAGTGGTGATTCCTGTTATTAAATTCTTACTGCCTAGGTCCAGGTGACATTGCTCCAGTAGACACTGAATGTGGGATAGGACTGAGGCCACAAATGGTGCTGTGACCTCTGGGATCTGGTGCACAAGGAAACACCCACCAGATCCTCTGCCGGTGCTCTCTGTTCTCCTGGCAGCTCAGAAGTAGACCTGAAATGGTTTTCCTCTCCTACTGCCTAGGTACAATGTCATGAGGAAAGATCATTTTCCACTCCAGTTCGTAGGATCTGTCATACGTTCCCTTGCAGTGTCCTGTTCCTGGCGCGACAGTGCTAATGAGAACAGCAATGACAATTAGACATGCAGGTGCAATCAATGTAATGAGGAATATGGGTCAGAATTGTCTCTGTTGTCATTTCCATCACGTTAAATTGCAAGCCTGGCATCTCTTGCGCCTTCCTGCGATGCTGATTTTGAGCATTAAGGATGAGGCTGATGGGACCTCCTCAAGCAGCTGTTTGGTAATTCTGGCCGGGAAGCACTCCTCCCCGCAAGCAGTATCACACTGCTCACTTTGGTAAATACATGGTGAGAGATTCGCAGGCTCGGGCTAGAAGAGATTGCTAGTGTAGCTCTATATCGTGTCAAAGAAAAAAAAAGCCTCCAAAGATCCTTTGAAACATTCTGTGCTGCAGAAGGTGCTGGGTGCGCATTTCCTTTGGATGCAGTCAGCAGCCTGCAGGCTGAGGTGAATGATCCTTGCAGCCTTTCTTGTGCTCTTCAAACAGGCAGGACGTGGTATGAGCAGGAAAAGTGTATGTTCCTGTTGGTGATGTTATCTGCCATTAACTTCTTGCTAACAAGGCTAACTGGTCAGTCATTTAGGAACAGAAAGCTGCTGCTTTTTTGTTATGGATTTGCTTGGCCTGCATGCCAGACTGACCGAAGCTGCAGTAAGACATCTTACAAACAGTCCTGCTTGCCTTTGGATATACATTTACTCTTGAGAGGTTGTGTGTAGTACCTTCTCTTTGCTCCAAAAAGACTCTTAGAGACAAACCCTAGATCACATTCAAGCACCTATCCTTCTGCTTCAGGGAGAGTGGCAGTGGTCAGAAAGAACAAACGGTACAACTCCAGCTCCTCACGTAACACCTCTTATTGCCCAAGTACTAGTACAGCGTGAGGGTGCGGGGCAGGCTGTTGAATTGAATTAGATCTTGTGCTTCTGCTGTTTTCACTCAAATTATCAAGCCTCAAGTGAGTATGTGCATTTGCCAATATATGAGCTGCAAAAACACCCATATAGCTGTGTTAAGAGGAATACTCCCTCTTGTTACGGGTTACAATTTTGCTTTCTTGCTAACAGGTTTTTGCTGTAACTTGAAAATAGGTTTCTTGGAAATTGCCAGTGTGGGTCCTGCTGCTCTGTCTTATTTCCTTTCCAGATCTTCCCTTGCATATTAGCTGAGTATTAAGTTGTTCAACAAAGCATGCTAGTTGGCAATGTAAATATATCTTTTATTCCCCTGTAAATAGCTTTTGAAATAAAATTAATAGGAAGGCAGTATTGTATGGGCTAATTGCATTTTACTTTGAACTGCTTTATAGAAAGAGCAGTAAGTTTCTTATTTTGCTAAGACCTGTGACTTGGCACTGTCATTGGTGCCAACTGGCCCACCTGGACAAACGTGATTCAAATAGCATCCAGCTCTGGGAGGTGGGCAAGGTGCTGTGTGGAGAGTCAGAGGTTTTGAAAAAATCTGAAGCTGAAAAAAAATCCGTAAGTGAACAGTGATGCACAAAATGAGGCAAAGTTTCCTTTATGCTTTTTCTTTATGCTTTAGAAGAGGTTAAAACGGAAAGGCACAACAATAACAAAACCCTGCTCTTCAGCCTCTTCCTTGTCTCCTACTTCGCAGCTGCTCTGGGATCTTGGGATCTTTGAGCCCTTGTTCACTGTGAACTTCACCCTTGAATCGAATCCTTGTTACTCCTCACAAGGGCTCAGAAAATCCCCCCTGGGAATGAAGCTTAAGTATTAATCTTCCACCTGTTAAGTGGCACTCCTCCTCCTCCAGACACCCAGGTAAATCCCTTCTGCAGCCACTCTCCCCATTAGGCGCTGTCTCTGCTGAAGTTACCACCTCTCACTTCTGCCTTTGAGCTTTCCTGGCCATCCTCTCAGTAACAAATCTGGTTGACCCTTAGTGCTGCATGTACAGCAGCTTCAGCTGATACACTTAACACTCCCCTTTTCTCTGCTGCCCAAGGTGGAGGCACAGGAAGGCTTCTTTAAACCATCAAGTGGGTTTCTTGCTTTAAAAGCCTCCTGCTTTCCTGCCTGTGTCCCACTCACCTGCGGCTGCACAGCTGCGAGCACTGAGACAGGGAGAGGGGTGAAGAGCACAGGGGCAGAGGAGGGGAAAAGGAAAAGGCTGCCCCATTAATCGGAAGCCTGGTATTGAATTGGTTTATGCTGAGTGTAGCTGTGCTTTTAACATATGTTTAACTACATAATCCACTGTGGTGTGAAGATACCTGAGCTGTCTCTGAATGAGCTGCCTTCCTCATTTCCCAAGTCCCAGCTGCGGTATAGCTCCATTAGCATGGCAATACACCCAGACTAATGAGTTTGGGTAAAGCTGATGCTGCTATATTGCCTTCCCTTCTGGTGCTAGCTCATTGCCAGCCAGCTCAGATATGTCTTTAGCTCTGTTTTGCATGATACAGATAAACCCTAAATAACCTGTGCAAGGCAAACATGGAGTCCAGTAATACACTAACAAATCTCTGCTTCCTGGGCTATCCCTCTGATCACCAGCCCAGACCTGTTAACACCCAAGGTAGTATTCTGTATGTAAGGTAGGTGTATGGCTGCGTGCTGGCATTGCAGTGCTTACCATCTTCTGAAAGTATTGGGAGTTTGCTGATCTGAGCATAAGGAAAAGGACTCAGACAGGCAATTCTGAAGTTGAAAGGAGAAATTTCTCACTGCAGTATCTGTTCATTTGAGGTTTTCCATTTTCTTTTCTTTTTCCATTTTTTTTTAAGTACACTTACCAGATGTTGAAAACATCCGTTGCCGTTCCTTAACTAACTTGAAAGCCTCAGGTATTCAGTGCTCCTCTATGCCATAAATCTGGGAAGCCCCTTTGGAAATAGCAGCTACAATATGCTAACAATGACTGCATCACACAATGCATTGAGATGAAAAGGAGATCGTTTCCTTGATCTCACTTCAGAAGACTGGCATGTCTCTTGGCAGAACTCATTTGGAAGTTGCTCTCTGTAATTAAGGAGTGTATCATCATGCATACAGGGCATGGTTGAAAGAAGGTCTCTGGGAGGCTGAACTAAAGTTGCACAGACAACCTTAATTTTTGGCATTTCCTAATGTTCAAATGTTCAAGTTGATCTGCAACTTGAATGGCATTTCTTTCTGTGAAATTTTTAAAAGCGGGTTCCTTAGGGGTATTGATTTTCTCATATAACTTAAATCTGCCATCAAGTAACATGTAATTCTTGGTCACATAAACCATCAGCAAGGCTGGACCAACTTGTAAATTGGATTGCTTATGGAGTATTCATGCTTGTAGTTTGCCATTCCATGTCTGGACCTGCGCTAATTTGAGAAAGGCACTTAGCCTTTGAATTTAACAGATGATGCACATCAGGAGTAAAGAACATTGGTTTCTGGTTTTGGTGCTCATCTACTCAAATTTTGTCCTTTTTTTTTTTTTTCCCTTTATTTTTGGATTACAAAATAGTGCATCATTCTGAGAGTTTTAAAACCAGGAGTTACCATCTTCTTCCCTTACAATGCACTCCTCCTCTCAGACCTGGAAGAGCTATTTTCATCGCTTCACGTTTTAAATGTCTATCTGTTTATGATTATTAGTGCAATCAACCCCCTTCATTCTTGGACTAATTAATTAGGATAGTCCTGATGATTTTCTCTGGAAGCACAAAAATAACTTGGATAGGCAGAAATCAAGGAAAAAGACTCCAGATCAAGATGTCCTTCAGCATACCAGTCATACTATGTGCACACATTTATGGCATATAGAGTAACTCTTTCTGTAAGTAATATACCCTAATAGTTCAATGTGGAAGCACCTGTGTTTTCTCAGTAGCAATCTATAGGATGTAAAGCTGAAAATACGTCTGCTACATTGTCTCTCTGTTGCTTTAAATCAGGGGTATTTCTCTATGCTTGTGTAGTTCGTGTTTCCTTGAATTTAGTGGGTTTTAGTGGGGTCCTGGAACAGGAATATTGCAGTCCTTTCTTACTGCCATATGATGACAACTGTTAATATCACAGCAATGATTCCTAGATTAATGCAAAAATAGGGAATGATTGCAGGAAAAACTCTATGATGGAAATGCGTTCGGTGGCTTTATGCTGCACTGTTTATTATAGGACCTTGAGGTCCCTGAGAGTGAATTAGATGAAAAAGAATCTTTGAAAGAAGGACTAGGTCGTCTTGTTTAGGCGCAGGCTGCAAAATTCTTCCTTTGTATTTCTGGACTAAGGTCGAGCAGCTTGCTTCTCTCTAAAGCCACTCTGTCAGAAAGACATCTGAGACTCCTGGAGGGAGAGAGACTTCATGATTTCCCCCTGCTTAGTTGGTGCAGGAGTTAGGGGAAGGGGGCAGGACTGAGCTGCACCAGGGACAACTTAGAAAAGGCAGTACAGAGGTCCAAGAAGGGTAGGGCTCCTTAGCTAACTGAAGTCTAGTGTTTTGTCTGATTATTTCAATTAGGGCTTTTTAGATTTAAAAATCTGAACAATGATAAAAGACAGCTTTGAAGACAGAGCATTTTGTTCCCTTAATAGTTCACTATAAGGTAACGTAACATCATCTACGTCATTCCCTTTTATCATGTCTAATCAATGTTATACTTAATGCAGCATGACTTTTCAAGTGATTAAGGACCTGGTGGGGACATTAACGATGTAAAACTTTATTTGCATTTACACTAATGATTTTATAATGAGAGTTTTATTATATTAATGAAGACTGCAGAGAGAGGAGGGGAAAAACAAAGCTGAAACTCCCCTAATGTCTTTCTTTAATAGAGTGCCCTCTGCTAACACTTTGTTGACATAGGTGCTTGTTTGCATAGAAGAAAATATGGGTGCTTGGAACTATTAATTACTGAATGCTCTGTGGACTTTATGATAATGAAAATATTGAGTAATTTTAGGAGGGTTTTTATGGAAATTATTTATACCATAATTCAGGAGGGGGAGAAAAGTTTTAAAATAGCTGCATTTGTATTGTCATGCTACTGTGTCTCAATAACAAAATATGGGATAAAAATACCTGTGAAAACAGCTTACCTCAAGGAAGATGTATCCAGAAATACCATAAACTGCCATCCCTGCTACATGTTGTTTCAGTGGGTTACAAACCTTTTGGCTGGAACAGAAAGCTCACAACTGGAGAGCTGCCGCCTGTGAAGCCCAAGCATTGGCAGCACCTCCCAAGGAAGGTAGCTGGTCCTGGATGGGACTTTTTATGGGGGTGGGAAAAAAGGCAAGTTCTTCTGCTTATTACTACTTCTGGATGCTTCCTGGAGGAGAAGTTTAAAGGCAAGTAAACAAAATACCTGAGCAAAACAAGCTGAATTATTGGAATGGAATGCACTTTTTTGAAGAAAGCTTTGTCTGATGCTGGACAACCTAACAGTGTAAAAAATGAAGAAGTAGCTTCACTCAACTCCCTTGATTTTCAGTGTCACTCTGAGTGCAACTTCATGCAAACACCTATGCTAGGAATTTGCTGTGGTTTTGCATCATATTCTTCACAAAACTCTTCTGAAAGTAGGAGATCAAAAAACGTTTTCTGTCTTGTAGCTATGTCAAGTATAGCTCTGGCATGAAATATGAAGATATGTTAATAAAACAGAGAAATCACCTATCAATAGTGTTTTCATTCTATTTCATGGCTTCACCTAAACTCTCTTGCTTTGATTTCCTCCCTGCCTCTCCCTCCTCCAGTATAGTTAGGACCAGCAAGCTGGTTTTCTGTAATTCCTGCAAATGATTGGTTATAGTAATTAGGTTTCTTGGCAGACGGCCCTAAAAGTCAGCTTGCTGTCAAGAGACTTAATTTCATTGCATCTTACTCTAACACATGTGATGTGACCTGTAGTAATTAGGAATGCTAGGAACAGAGTTTGGGGAATTAAGAATGCAGTCAGGCATCGTGAGACCATAAGGCTCCTCAAAGAACCAGAGGGTTGTAGCATGAGTGTCTTGACAGAAGCAGGTAAAAACACCAGGTGAGGTCTGCCAGGACCCCTCACCTTTGAACAGCCAATGCTCTACAGTAAAGAACTCAAGTGATGCTGCTGGAAAGGTGGTTCAGTGGAGGAGGCAGGTGATGTTGGGTGGGATTGCAGGCACGTGCTGGCTGGTGTCTGGAATCTGCAGTGGCAGAAAGGAAGATCTGGCAAAGAGAGGGCCTGAAGTCCGAATTCTTTTGAGGTCTTTCCCTAACAGCATAAATCTTGATTAAAGGACAGTGAACTCTGAAAACTGTAGTTCAGCTTCAGCTATGACATAATGTGATTTATAGCTCTGAACCAAGTATTCTCTAGGTACCTCTTCCAAGGACTGCTAAAGTGAAGGCAAAGATAGCAGTTGCATCCAGAGGCAAGAGAGGCCCTCACAACCCCAATCGAATCCAAAGAAAGTCATTCCACTGGCTTTAGTGGGTGAGAATCTTTAATTCCTGAGTACGTATCATATGTACAAAACTGAAACAATGATTTTAGGCAATGATGTGTACACTCAGTACAGATTATTCAGAGCGCAGAATTCCTATGGGACCAAATGAGTGAAACTCTGAAGTGGATTCTGTTGAAATCGTAGCTTTCTTACGATGAGTGCTATTTTTAACGCATTGTATATCGTAACAATATAGCAGCATGAAATAATTCCCTAAAAACTATTTTAAGTAGTCTCTTTCAAATTAGAGATGGCTAGTTCTGAGCTTGCAGCACCCATTAATTAGCTTGTGTATCAGACTGGTTCTCCAGCAATTTGCCTCATTAAAAAAATGTTACATAGAAGTCTTCCTGCACAAGTTACCAGAAACAGATCATGATCCAAAACTTTGACTTTGTTGTCTGGTGAAAGTAAATATTTATGGTCCTGGAAAATGCATGTTGTCATTTTCCATCTGCAGCTCTGCATAAACACAGCATTTAAGTGGAAATGCAAATGTCCTTTCTTCTGCACTTCTGTGAACACCTGAAAGATGTATAATAGCAAAGTGCATTTTTTTCAAAGGGTTTCTGGAAATCAGTTTAAACTTCTCTAAAGATTCTAGCAGGAGGCAGCTGAAAAGAAATGAAAAAGAGTCGTGCCAGGGAAATTACATTACTGTCATTGTTAATTTGGTTTAAATAACCGTGAAAAGTAGTAGTCCATTCTCTGTTAAAATTTCCTATTGGCTTAAACCAACTGGTGAATATTATATTTTATAGACTCTGACATGAAGTCTGTGTTTAAATATTTATCTTCTGAAACAGCTATGTTTACAGCTAAACCCTTCCTCCAACTTCAACTTTAGCAATAATGGGATATATTCCTCTTCTGAAGTTGTTTCAGGTGAAACTGTATTAGCAGGTCAGGCTTTATAAAGTTCTCCAGATCTCCCACATTTTTTGTTCAAACTGAGGTCAGTACTTTTAAAGGTCAAAGTAAAAATACATGCATTACACCTCCTTCACCCTTGCTTGTAAATTTGTTGGAGCTTTTTGGACTGTTCCATGAAACACCTTACAGTATGGGCTGCATTGCTTGCAAGCTTCACTGCAGCCTTTTGAATGAATAGATTAAATTGAGGTCTTATTGGCATCCTATGAATTTGCCAGCTTTCAAAGCCTTTTTGCAATTGCTCTTGATGTTGTGGTGTCTAGGCTGTGATGCTTCAAAGCCATCAGCTTAGCACTGCCGAAAGCCCTTGTGGATGGAGGACAGGCCATTGCTGAAGCGATCAAAACATCTGCCTGTGCTTCTGCTTGGTTTTCTTCTCCTTAGTTGTGTTTACCAAACTGTGACATACTTGTGAGCTCTGAGAATGAGCAACTGGAATAGCCCACAGTGTCTCGCTTCCCTCCATGTGCCATGTGAAGGAAGCACTGCAGTGTCTGCTGTCATATAAAGAAAGCATCCTTCAAATTTATTGTGTCTATGATTGTGGTTCAGAGAACATGCTTGAGCAGGCATAAATTTTGGTGGAGAGTCAGTGGGGCCTCATAAAGATGCCACTAAAGCCTGCAGCTCTCGAGTACTGAACTTGTTAGTGTTGTAACACCAAGGGAAGGTATAAATCTGATGTAGGTGCCACATCTATCCCAAGCGTATGCAAGTTCATTTGGCACGGGATGCTGTTGTTACAGTGTCAGTTGTAATTAATTCGGAAAAGATTAAAAAGGATAATATATGTTTTAAAAGGAGAGCCCTTGAGATTAAGTTCAAAAGAAAGGACAAAGCACAGTCTTGGGAGGTTGGGCAGCATGTGCAGGGTGGCAACAGGGGCAGGGATGCTGTGAGCCAGGGCATCGTTTGTGGCAGGAGGTGGTGTGGGAGGACAGACCAAAGTCCTTCTGCACATCTGGGTCTTGGTACTTCAAGGAGCCCTTTATTTTCCAGGTGTGGAATACAATTGCAAATCCTCCAAATCAGCTGGGGGACTGTATTTAATATCTTCACCTGGAACAATGAAATCAAAATGTCTTTTCAAATTACGCTCCAGATTCTGCTTTTGCATGCAAAGGCACTTTTCCCAATAGTGAATGTTAAGGCCAAATAGCTCCAAGATATGTATCAAGGAGCTCCTCTGAAAGGCAAGCCCTTTGCTCCAGGTTTTTTGTTTGTTTGTTTTTTATCTCCACTGCTAGCAAAATAAATTGTTTGATAGCAATTAGTCATATTAATGGCACAAATGCTAGCCTTATGCTGAATAAGTTCTGCTGGCTTTGTCTGATTTATTTGTGTCTTCCTAGGTTAATCAAATATTTCAAAGAAAGGTGATGAGAGAATACCAAAATCTTTGAGTCTATCAGTATTCCAAGCAGTTGTCCCTAGCTATGCAAACTCACTTGAGCTGATGTACATCTATTAGGTGCAATAGTTACTGTCCACTCAGATTTTTTTTGTAAATGTGGTGGTCTGGCAATTAGTGAAGCTCTTAGTTAGAAGCTTTTTGCGGGAAGCAACGTCCTTCACAGAAATACCAAAGTCATTTCACAAAGAAAACACATTAGGAAGATATAGAAGAAAAAGCTGCCTGATGCTCGAAATTGCACTAAGTAATTTTGGGGTTGTGTATTTTTAATTGAGTTATTTCTGAATTTCATCCCGGTAACTATAAACAGAAGCTTCTAAGTGCATCATACGCTTTTCTCTGATCTTGGAAATGCTATTTTCTAATGTGTCTTTAAATTGCAGAACTATGTCAAAGTATATTTCAAAATAAACAGTTTATTCAATAAACTTCTGGGGAAAAATTGCATTTCCTAGATAAGAATATGTGAAGCGTTCCTTGCTGGCATCTCAGAAGTATGACATTTTAAGGATTGTAAAGGTGGAATCTAAATAAAAGTCACTTTTGATTAGAGGTACATTTGCTGTGGTGATGCAAATGATTTTTCTAGAGGAAAAACTGCAGTCGTTTTGTTCAGTGCAGAGTTTAGCAGACAGACCTTCATACCACTAATAAATTTTGAGGTGTGCAGGAGAGTTTTTCCTAATTGCAAGTGACACTTCTGCTTTTGACGGTCAGCTTCCTAAAAGGAAGTGATACCACGTGCTGATATCCAGATCTTCCTTTACATCCCCGCTGTTTTATCTGGTGCTCTGCTTTGACAGCTCTTGCCAGACGTGCAACCTGAAAAACGCAGTTGTAATTTAAAAATTAATCTTGGGCTCCAGGCGCAGTCCGTGTGCAGGATGGAGCCCCTTCCTGGGGGGGACCGTGCCGTTGTGCCTGCTTTTAGGGCTGGCTGTGAGGCTGGGAACACAATTATTTGCATCCATTGCTAAATTCTTAGTTGAGCGTTAGCAGTTGGGTGCTTCTCCCCAACCCCTATCATGGTGGTGATGGCGTTCAGCCCCAATCCCACAAGAAGAGTTACCTACACTCACCCTGCCCTGGAGCAGTGCTCGATCCCATGGCAGGGTGAAAAATGCCAGCCAGGTAGGCCAGAGAGGAGCAGATGGTTTGCTTAGCATTCAGTAGGGAAAGCAGGGAAATTCCAGTCTTTACTTTTAATAAGTAAAAGTTAAATAAGAAAATAATTTTATTAATCTCATTAAGGTTGCTTTGTTTTAACAAGCAATAAAAATTATAAATAATTAAACAACCAGGGAAGCCATGTGCTAGTGGGTTATTAATGCAGGCCTAGGGCACATTATAAGTCATGATGGTGAAGGCAAATTGACTTTAATCAAAAGGCCTGCATTAATTACTTAGTAATTCCAGGCCCTTTCCTTTCCTTGCCATGATAATATCAACTTTTTTTGTTTAGCTTTGTTTCACATGAGCAAACAAGTACATTTTGGGGACAAAAAAAAAAAAAAAAAAGTTGAGAATCTGCAGTATAGATTTGAATTTAATTAAATTTACTGAGTTTGAATCTGTTAGTCTCCAGCCACAGTACCTAATTTTCAACTTCCATGTAAAGAGCTTCTGCTTTCCTGGAGCTCCCTCAGTCCAGTCCCTGATGGACAAAGATGGTGATGGACAAAGATTTCATGCCTGGTAATTTAATCTACACCTCTTCTGACAAAGCAAGGTAGAAGAATGCTGCCTGAACTTGTGTAAGGTGAGCAGAGAGGAGCCGAGCTGTCCTTGTGTTTGTACCTGGAGGATTCCTGCTTGTTGCTTTGCTGCTTCTTGGGCTCGGCCCTCCCTGAAGGCCTGCAGCAGAGCTGAACGTAGCCCTGGGAGGCGGCTGAGTGGGAGGCTGCTGCAAAGCACAAACCTCATTTAAGCTCAGTTTTGAAACCTGAAGCATTGCGAAGGCCTTGTCCTGTCACTGTCCCAAGGGCTGAATTCCCTTCAGGGCGAGAAATCCAGGCTCTGTTACACCACAACGCTGCCATGGGCACATGGAAATGTTTTTTCAAGCCTTGATTTAAGAGCTGAAGCAGACTGGAAAGGGTGGCTCCAGCTTTTAAATAGGAAGGTGAAAACCTTTCCAAATTACCTCTGGTCACTGCTGCTACACAAATCACAGAGCTCGGTATATTTATTTATTTATTTAAACAACAGTTTAATTACTTTTGAGGAACTTGAGGGAAGCTGAGGTGAAGGGCTCTCAGGAAGGCACGGTTAGGTGGGCTCAGCTTTCATTACTGAGGTCTCAGCACCTGCAGAGCAACACCTGCCCAGTTCATTAAGGTGCTTACACAAGAAATTAGCTCTTTTGACTATCTAGCCTCAAATTCATATACAAATCTAGTCTTTATTATTTTAATTTAGAAGAGAAATTTGGAAGACCTTCCTTTTCCCTACATTGTCCTTTCTTTCTTGTAGCCAACCCAGCAGCCTTTGGAGGCAGTGAAGTTGTCCAAGTTTTATTGTTTTAGGATGAAATGGGAAGCTTGGGGAGCTAAGGGAAGGTTACCTGTCTGAAACAGGTAACTGTTACTGCCATCAAAAGCTTTCCAGAGGGGAATGGATCACATAGGGCCTGAGTCCAGCCAAACTGTCTCTTACAGAAAGGTTAACAAATGGAGCATTTACTGTCACAGCCAAAATAAGAATAAGGCTCCTCCTATCCCATGAAGTCAGCTTCAGAGGAGTTGTGGTGCCCACAGAGACAGCCTTTCCTTCCCCTTGGGGTAAAACTCTGCAAGTGTAAGCACCGCTCCCCTTTAGCTGGCTCCAAAAAGAATTTGAGAAGAGCAAAAACCATGGGATACTCTTGAAGCTAAAATGGGAGGCTAATTCAAAATGAGTAAGACTCAAGAACTTCTACCAGCTTCGTGTGAAGGCAGATTGAAGATAGTAGAGAAGAGAAAAATAATTTATCTGTCATCGAGACAGACTGAAGCTCAGTGAAGCAGCCTAGAGAGAACCAGAGCAGCAGATAATTATCCTGGAGCAAAGATACAAATGTGGGAATGATGGTAACTTTTCCCATGTGCTGTGGAATAAGGAATTAAAGTATCGAAGCAATATGAGATGACAGGCGGTGCGTGTCCAGATACGTACAGCATGCCTCAGGTAACGCTGTGAAGTGGCCTGACAGCAGGCTCACATTTAGCTTCTACCAGGTCTTACACCTTTATCTATCAATCTCAAGCGACTTTAATCACCCAAAAATGTATTGCTCAGAGTATGTGGTGAAGGAGCTTGAGACAAGTGATGAGAACAGGGAATTTGCCACCCAGAAGCTCCTGTTTTCTACTTCTGTTTCCAGCCTAAAATAGGCCATGCTATGTAATATAACCTTGATGTAAGAAATGGATGCCATGGTGTGCAGCTGCGAGGCTGCTTTAACCAGCCACGCAGAGGTGCAGTACCTTGCTGTTGAAGGTGCTGCATCATGGCTGAACGCTTGCCACGGTTGCACCATGTGGCCACATGTCCTGGCCAAAAGCAAGCACCAGGTTGCCGTAGCGTACAGCTGTGTGTTGGAGCTGCACCTCAGATTGCAAGTGCAGAGTCAAGGAGAAAAGGATAAAGTATTTTTCTTGAGCATACTGCATTTCTTTAAGAGATGCTCATTTGAAAGAAAGGAAGTGGAAGAGCATCTAGAAACGTGGCAGAAAGTTGTTTAGAATCCAAGCTTCTCCTACAAAAGAGTTTACTCAGCCTGTGCCTGGCCTGTCACTGGTTTCTCAGCCAGCAGCACTGACAGATAGCTGGCAGTAGGAGGGGTCCGGCTGCCATTGCCATTCCTTAGGAGCTGGGTAGCCTGCTCAGGCTCTGGGTTTATTTCAAGGCCTCCGTACCAAAGCCTTATTCTTTATTTTCTGCCCTGAAATGATATGCTGTGTTATTGCTTCTAGACATCTTGCAGTGAGCCACAATGCAAATTCAAAAGGCTGCTCTCGGTACTGTGCTAGTTTAATTGCTAAATGAAGACAAGCACCTGACAAAAATGTTAGCAACATGACTTGTACCAGATGCAGGGATGCTTATTCATTCAGATGAGGCAAGACTGGTAATTAACGGGAGCGGATTTGATTGTGTAGGCTGTTCAAGCTAGCGTCTGTCTCAAACCTTCATTGCAGAAAAACCAAACCCTGTCCTTTACTGCTGAAGATCTTTGATGCAATGCAGTAAATGTACCTGGTGAAACAAGCTCCAAGACTTGTGATGACCAATTTGTTGGGTGTCACTTGGTTCCTAGATTCTGTGGCTAGCTTTGGATAACTGTAGGTTCATACAGATAAAACTGGATTTCTTTAGTATGTAAACAGTTATGGTACTGGGTAGTGGGGGGAAAAATGATCTCTGCGTGTGGATGGTTGTGAGTCACACACCAAAGCGCAGTTCTGCAGTCAGGATGCTGAACTTCCAACCTGATACCAAGTTGAACAGTGACGCCTAAGCAAGGATTTAGGCAGAAGTCAGGCGAAGTGTAAATGGTGACTTTTAGCAGGATAATATCAGCTCCCAGTTCTTGCAAGCAAGAATAATGTTCTTGGAAAAGTTTGCTTGGTTTCATGAGTTTGACATATTCCATGCAACAACATTCAAGAAACGACAATGAATCATGTTTTTGGAATTTGGTCTCAGTGGGGGGGGGACTGTTAGATCTGCTTTAAAAGAAGAAAAAAAAAAAAGTTAATATAAGAGAGAGATGCAGCTTCCCTAGAGTTCCCTCCACTTTATTGGAGTCATCACAACCTGATAAACACTTGATAACAGACATATCGGTAAGTGAATTGTATAGACAGAGATCCTTTTACTGACATCCTACAAAGCTTTAAAAAAGCTCCCTACTTAAACTATAATAAAAACATCAATGGAGATACATTTTGCAGTGCCCGTATATCGAAAATGGCATGGGTTGGACTAGTTCATTTTTCTGAGGTTCCAGGGAATCTTCATTCTCATATGCATATTTTACAGCTATTTTGACAGCAACTGCATAAGCATACAGAATAAATACAACTCTTCAGCTAAAAGTATTCCTAGACATTGTCATTTTCATTTAGGTTTGCTTATGGTATAAAAAATAATCACAGGACTATATTTACTGAGAGTAGTGCAGGTTGCTATGGTATATTGTAATGCTAAAAGTACAAATTCCCTCGCGGGGAAAGAAGTAAAATATGCAAAAACTTCAAACAACTGGCAAAAGCTGTCACCGCCTGTCAGTGAAAAGACTTCACCAAAAAGGTGGTGTGGTCAGGTGCTTGATTTCATGTACAGAGAGAAGCAGAGAGCAATGCCAGCCTCTAGACGTGGCTCCTAGGTAGTCTGTACTGCTTCACAGTACCATTGCCATTCATTGCCGCTTCCCAAGTAAATAAACTTCTGTACCAGAGAACACACCTCTAGAGGGAGGGGAGCAATACAGAGCTACCTGTTTGGGTGCTGCCAAGAATGTGGATGTGATTCCAGAAGCTCTTTAAGAGGCAGGTTCACACTGACTTCTAGTGCAGTCTTTCCTAGCTACCTGGCTGTAGGCACCCAGAGGTGTTCTTCTGAAGTTAGCAGGGGGTGCAAGTTTGCAGCAAATGAGCTGGTCTGTGGCAAATCTTCCTGTTCTTGGTCTGTCTGGGGTTTGCCTCATCCCACCTTGACTGGGAATGAAGTTGCTCTCCCCCCTGCAGTCCTTCTGGCAGGGCTGGGAGTAGCTCGCAGCGGTACTGTGGGTTCCTGCAGTCCCCTGTGTGAATCCCCACCACATTGGTCATGTTTTTGAAAAAGGAGCGTGAACTCGAGAAGCAGTGGATTTTAAAAATCCCCTCCCCATCACACTAGAGGGAAAATATTTCCATTTCCATCTTTTTTAAGCTTATTCCTATGCTATTTATAGGAACTTGTTTTGTAATCCCAGTGCTTTATTAACCTTAATTACTCTGAAATGTGCATCAGTGCCCTTTACGTGGGTTATATAATGCACACAGCAGAACACACTGAGCTGCTTCTGCAGCGTAGTCACACCAGGGATGAATCTGGTGTGCTGTATGCAAACCAGAGAGTGCAATGTTCCAACTGCTTTTTGTTCCCCTTGGTATCCTTCCCAGCATGATAGCCTAGATTTAGAGTATACCCATTAATATTATCCAGTAGACACAACACACTGAATAAAAAATTGAGTGGTGTGTTTTTTTTTTGTTTTTTTTTTTTTGTTTTTTTTTTTTTAATTGCCATATAGTGTTAATGATTCATTTAAAGAAAAATGTGCAATCTCCCTGTTAATTTCGGGAGAGGAACATGTGGCTGTTTCTTAATTCATTCTAAATTCACCATGTTTCATATTCTATACCTTTATGAAAACATTTATGCTTCCTTCAGGTGAAAACATCTGTATATGAAAGACTTTTTTAAAACTGAAGAACATCTATTGCCCCCACAATGAAGAAGAAATTTTATTTAAATTTTATATATGGCTTTGGAAATCCTAGCTCTATAAGGAGGAGACAGCAAGATATCTGCATATGCATTGCTTCTCTCTGCTACACCACTTCCTTCAGTCTATGGCAGTCTTCCTGTACTCCTTCCAACTTTGCTCTTACTAATATTTGCTTCTCGGAGCCTAGAAGGAGAAGGTAAGTGTTGTAGCCAGCATTTTACATATAACTACAGATTTGTATTTCTTCTTACTTCTGCAAATTATTTATGCTTTATACTAATTAAATAGGGTTAAAGTCCACTCAAGGTTGGGAAAAAAAAACTGTAGAAGTTGTAGGTCATTTGAGAAAGTGGATGGTCAACAAGATTTTTTGTTTTCTTTTTTGTAAATATGTAAGAGAGCCTTAGGAGCATTCTGAGTGTATTGGAGGTGGTGAGGTTGGCATTTGAAATGGCTGATGACAAGGCAAGATGTAATTAAAGTGTCTGCGTGATAACCTGATGTGCAAGATGATCTCACATCTGGTAGGCTCAGAACACCAGTGCCGCTCCCTGAAACATCTGGCCATGACCAGGAAGAGCGCGCAACACTGCAGGGACCTTTTCTCTGATTTGGTATACCAGTTTCCAGAGCTGCACCTGAGCATTTGCCATGTAGCATGTATTTGGTAGAGAATCAATGCATGTGTAACGTCATGTTCTGTAGGGTGATATTTAAGTCTTAGGCATCTTGGTGTCATTACTGTACAAGCTTCTGATAAAATGATTTATTAAAAAAAAAAAAAGAATAAAACTACTGGACACATTTTGGGGCACTAATATAATAGTATGAAGTTGCTGTTAAATGCTCAAACATCTTAGTAAACTGAAAGCTTTAATTCTTCAGTTAGATAGCACAATCTGTTATCCTAAATTAAATTTCCAAAGGAGTATTTTTTTCAGATATTACATACTTCATAGCTGACAGGGACACTATCTAATTAGCTATTTATATGCAAGGCATACCAGGGGATAATTAGAAACATGGATTATGCAAAGGCAATCAGACTGACAGAGGGCAAAGGAAGCTAACATATTAAATCAAATTTGTATATATGCTTATATAGTTTATCATGTGTCGTTTGGGTTGTATTACATTAATACTTCATTTAATATGTTGTTATGCATATTACTGTAATCCACTAATTTGTAAATTAAACATGTGCCCTCCTAAACACAGTATCTGTTGGCCCAGTGAGTCAGTTAGGCCTGCAGAAAAATGCTTAATTAAGTTACATATGTATTCCGCCTCTTGGGAAATGCCCTGTGCATCCCTAATTGCGTTTGTTGTCTGTGTTCAAATACAGTCTTTATGGGTTATTGCTATCCCTAGCACATCTTATTACATACTCAATATTTCTATTGCCAAAGCAATGGTGAGCGTGCCTTGAAATGCGTGGGAAGTGGTTGCTGGGTCAGCCGAAGGCGGGGTGAAATGAGGAAATGCTTTTTTCTGGAGTTGCAGAGAGGAGAGGCACCGTGCGTTTGAATTGAAGCAGATGGGAAAAGAGGGGCATTTGCTGCGTAAGGATGTGTAGCTCCGACGTGCAACCTGGCTTATGTAACTAATGAGAGAGGTGGGCTCCAAAATGAGCCGCTCAGAACTGCTGTGCAGGTGGTTGGTTAGTTGGTACCCTGACTGTATGGAAAGTCTGAGGGGCCTGGCCGGCCCAGACAGACCCAAAGGAGCAGCAGCTTGAATATCTTCTCCGCTGTGTGCCTGAGAAAATAAGGTGGTCATCTGTAACCACCGTGGGCAATCAAATATTTTTAAATGAAGGGTGGTTTGGGATGTCAGGCCTATGGCAAATGTTCATACACCTACACAGATCTATACAGGCCTTTGTAAAATGTTAAAAAGCAGGCAAATAGGTTTAATTGGCATGAAAATTTGTTTCATTGGCATGAAAAGGTTAAAAAGCAGGCAAATTGGTTTCATTGACATTTGGCAAGTCAACAGGAAAGCCTGATGAAATCCAGGTGATTCCCCTACTTCTAATGTAGACTTAGCCTAGAGTGAAAAGAATATGTCTAGTTCTTTTGTTAAACTTTCAGGAGAAATTCCTTTTATTGGTGAAAAAAGGGTAAATTCTTTTGAAGGTTTTACTGTAGAAAAATCATGCAACAAAAGCAAAGGATGCATAAAAGCAAGAGACGTGAGTGTTTGTTTGTACAGTACCTGTGAGACTGGTGGCCTTTTATCTGGAAGGAAAGAAGAATGCGTTTTGTATTTTGTCCTGAATGACACCTAAGGCAAACAATGAAGGAAAATGCTTTTTAGGTTGGTTCAGATCCATCCCTTCTGAGGAATTCCTTTTGTTCTCTTCCATTTTCTTCTGATAAAGCTGGCTCTTGGGTAGCCATCAGCAGCTTTTTCACTGAGAAAGAACTGATGTGATCGTGTAGGAGCCTAGATACACCTGATGTTGAAATTGCTTCTGAAAAGATACTCAGATAACATTTCTTCCTCCTTATATCTGGCTAGTTCTAATCTATAGTGACTCCATGTGGATATTAATGAATTTGGGCGGGGGCAGCAGGGATTCCTCTTCATGAAATCCTTCTGATAGTTCTTACAGTGAAACTGGAACCAACCTGCAGCTCATTTCTCACGGGAATTGTCCATATTCTGCTTCTGAATAGCGTGCCTCCCAAATGTCGCAGACACTGATTTTATTCATGCCATAAACCTAACTTAAATAATTTTACTGAATATGATCCTTGGCATAAATTAATGTGGAATTTGCCTCCTGGACTTTTGTATGCTTTTAATATTTATTCATTGGTCTGTAATAGAATATTTGTCATCTTAACTGGATTTCTGGATGGGAATCAATGGATCATTAGTTTTAATTATAATATATCAATGTCATACTAGTACAATTTATATCTAATGAAATTAACGTCTGTGATATACTGTACTGTCATCGCTAAATTCTTCATGATAACTATAAATACGAAAACCTGTTTTCTTTACAACACCTACAGTATTCATCCAGTACAATCTAATTAAACAGACAGCATTTTAAAGGTGACTGCACATTAATGTTGGATGAGGTACAGTTATCCTGGCCCATCTAGCACTTTATGCAAGAAAAGAGTAGACCATGTGGTGTGGATAAAGGATTAGACTAGGAATCAGGAAACTGAGTTTTGTTCCTGATACTGCACTATAGATTATCTTTTCCAAAATTATTTGCATCTCAGCATCTTTATTTGTCAAGTTGCTTTTTTTCGTAGTAAATTTCTTTGATACGAACAAGGAAAGCTGCTATCTAATAGCTATTTGTTGTCATTGTTAATAATAGTGTGTCATAATGAACATGTTTTACTGGATCAGGCTTTAGACACTGTTATCCAAATTGTCTATAATGATTGCCCTCAACTTGTATTATATATCCTGCAATTAAACTATCCCAACCAATTTCACTTCTGCAGATGAAAGCACAAACAAACGTCAAGAAAAATAGACTAAGTTAGAGGCCACTGACAGCAAGATAAAACAAAGCTGATTAAGGGTACAGTAAGTCATTTTTATTACTATCTCACATATGGGCAACAATTATTTAATTGGTTAAAAACAAAAAAATAAAGCAAGATTAATAACTTGCATTAAATGAAACTAGCTAGTATTTTGCTATTTTAAGAAAGAGTTTTTGAAGTACATCGAGCACTCACCTGCAGCACCACATACACAGAGTCTAATGCTGATGCCACAGCTGAATTCACAGCAAAGGTTTCTCAAGAAGGGCACATACATGAAGCATTCCTCTGAAAGAATATAAAACTAGGCATATAATGACTGGGGGTTTTTTGATCTCAAAGTGGAACTGCTAGCAGAGAAACAAGGTTGTTTGGGGTTTTATTTATTTATGACCAGCTGTTTTCAGTCCACTCACAGCTAGGAGGGAAGATGCTTGTTCACCAGAATGCATCTAGACAGAATTTGAACTTCACCTTGTGTTGGCTGCTGCTGTGTATGATGGGTATTTTTTGCAAGTCTAGATGGTAATGATGATACAGTAATTCATTGGCAAGTTCTTAACTGCGCTCTGCCAAGATCACTTTGAGATCACTTGTCGTCCATTTGTGTTACAGGATTAGGGCCTTACTTTGTAAGCATGTGCTGGAGATTTTGCTATTATTTCTTTGCCTTGTTGTCACTTCCTATCACTTGGTTAATTTAGAAAAGTGGCAACATGATCGAGGCATGCACGTTAAATATTGCTTCAGTATTCTCAGCTGGGCTTAAGTTACCATTTACCTATCCGTGGTCTACTGGAGGAGTTTTATCACAGCCTTACCTCCCCAACTTAAAGAGACACAGTTGGAAATTTAAACTGTTAAAAAGCAAAAAAGCAAACAAAATCTGCTGGCTGCTGATAATACGCCAACAGCTGATCCTTGGGTGGCCATCTCCTCTTGTAGGAGAGTGTTAAAGCCATTCAAGGTGCTTGTCTATCTGTACAGCAGTGGCAGCAACTTCATGCAGATTCTTTGCATCTTTCATCTGCAAAATCACTCCTAAGTCCTCTGGCAGAAGGACCCTCATACTGCAGGCTAGTGCTAGCCTTTGAATTTACAGCAGTTTCCTCTAAGATGACTGTATCTGTAAGTGCTCTGCCCATAAATGAGGTAAAGCTTGAAAATTAGTGGAAGGTAATTCCCCCCAAGCAGTCCTCTAGAACTCTAGGATCTACGTGAACATCTGGAGGCTCAAGTGACGACGCTTTTCCCTTAATTTCTGCAGTTCAAGAAAATGGTCATTTCAAAAGCTTTGATTTACTCCAAACTAACATAATGTTCTAGTCTAAACACAGCTTCTTTTTAATGAGATCCGTTGTTAATTTACTTGCCTCTGAGTCTTGTTGCTCATAGTTTCCTACTCTTGAAGGCTAATTAATTTTAATATGCTCCGTAAGAATAGTTCTATATTTGCGTTAATGAAATATTCTCTTGGATAGCTCAGAATATCCAAATCACTTTGGCAACTAAAGGTATGGAACAAGGTATTAGTGTGCCCGTGTTTATTTCCTGACTCTTCCTAAATGAAGTTTGTAGCTAACTGTTCTTTGCTGAGGAGTGGTGAACAGCACACAATAATGAAATGAGTATCTGTCTGTGTGAGAGCATCTCCATTCCCTTCTGCCTGATGTGTGTCTATATTTTGTTGAATATAATTATAGGCTTTCCTCGGAGAATCCTTTCTCTGAACTGGAGAAATAGTCCTGTCGTAAATTGGTGTGTGGAAGGGGAGTGTGCCTACATTGGAGAGAAAAAAGCAAACACGGCGCATCGCCATCACTGGGGATATTACAAATAAGTGTGAGAGATCACTGGCAGAGATAGCTGCACGTTTGTGTATGTGTTTGTAGAGACAAGCTAGCTTGTCTCTGTAGTTCCAGAATTTGTTTCCTCAAAAATGGAAAAGATGTGTGTTTATTTCATGCTTGGAAATGTTTGGTAACAGCTAAAATTTCTACACAAATTTCCAAGAAAAGTTGAAAAGGTGGCTCTACCACTTCATCTCTTAAGTGTTATAACATGAGAAGAGGGAATGGGATTATTCTTTTTTGAAAAAATAACTCAGCTAATCAGGGATTAGAAACAATTGAACATGGATTCCTTTTGAGAAATATTCATAAGGAATATTCCTCTCTTCCCTATGGTATCTGAGGTTCTCTGAAACATCTCCAGTTTTGGCTTGTCAAGTTTCACAGGAGATTCAGGTAGACTAACAGTGAAAAATATTGATGTGTGAACAGTCTGGGACCCCACTTGCCTCTTCTCCCAGTATATAAAAAGTCCCAGACAGGATTCTCCTCTGCTCCTAGTCCAAATGTGTTGATGCTGGAAATAAGTCTTGCTGTGAACTTTGTTGCCTCGCAGTAGCACTTGTCTTGCACTGCTGTTACTGCTTCCTGTCATCCAGATCAAATCAGTAAACAGAGGTAAGAATCATGAACCTCATTCTTGTTATACATAGTATTCCTTCAGTACAAAATGTCTGCCCTAGTCTGCTGCATTCGTCTTGTTTAGATGTAGTTTGTTATGGTCAATAATCTATTACTTTAGGTATCTGATTATAGAGAGCAAGGAGTGTTGGTGTTTCTCTTTGGCAAATGGAACTTCCTGCTGTTTTCTCTTCCCTTTCTGCTTAGGTGAAATATTGCAGCTTCATAGATGGTAAATTAAATGTCAAATATAATTTGGCATCCAAACCATGAAGTCTATTTCTGTCCTCAGAGCAAACCTGACAGATGCCTTCATGTACTGGCTTTATAGAGAGCTATACTGGATGATAAATCACTTTTTAGTATGTCACCACAAATGGTTCGGCTAAACTTCTTTATGAAAGTTTAGCATTTTTATAAGTGCCTTAAAAAGAAACATATTTTTATACAGCTAGTAAAGTCAAGTCCTGGAGCAGCTTCAATCAGCTTCAACTCTCCTATTTGTTTTCTCCCTTAACCATGTAAACATGCATCTAGTTTAGACAATTGAATTAAAGCGTGAAGTGCTTGGTTCCTAAGTGTTTGATCACAACATTACCATGTGAAATGTCCATAATTCCTTTTTTAATATAGAGCACCAATAAAACACGGAACAATAGGAGAGTGATAACTCATTTAAGAGGACCCCAGAATTCCCTACATAAATCTTCTTTCTTAAGAAGAGCAATCTGCATCACTAGGCAAATCTCCGTTTTGTTCTGTGAACGAGGCTTCCTTAAGGTTGTCAGTGATGTATCTTCAGCTGTTGCATCACATTCTTTTGCCCACATGCAGAGGAATATCTTAAAATGCCAAAAAAAAATCATTATTAAATGGTTTATAAAACAATATCAACAAGCTACCCTCAAGCAAACAAGCAATAAAACCACCCCTACAACAGCATCTATGATAATGCCGGGAAAACATAACCACTGTTCCCAATGAAAGAAGTGTCCTTGTCAAGGAAAAGAGGAATTGGGATATAATTGACATAATGGTTGAAAATCATGCACATGATCATCTGGTGAATAATTTGCCCACAAATATATTATCCAGCAATGCACAGTGCTTAAAGTAATGTTTGTCCATGCAGAGAAATGTCAGTGAGTGTCTGAATCAATAGTGACATTTAGAATTGCAATAAACTACGTAGTCGACCAAAGTCATTGTATCTGGGTAGATCATAACAGACTTTAGTCATAGCAGACTTGGTAATGTGCAGAAATCCTGAGTTATCTAAGGTGACAGGAAAAATGATTTTTCTTTACCTAGTGTTTATTTTGTCATTGTTTTCTCAGACTCCTTAAGTACATGTCAGCATTGACCATTACAGAGATAAAGGAGCCTGAGTAGATCAGTATCTAGCCACAACGCTGTCTTCAAGCTTTCAAAATAGAGAGATTAAATTTGTATGCTGGGTCATTCATGCAGTAAATACGATGAAGAAGCAAAGCAGAATGTTTTATATAAAATTGATAGTATTTTCAGAACAGAAACATGGGAGTTAATGTATTGGATCAGTCCAGTATCTGTGTAGTCCAGAGCTGTCACAAATAGGTTTAAACCAAGGGTTTCAGAGGCAGACCAAAGAAAAGGCAATTGTAGTCCAAGGAGCTCTAGGGGAAATATTTCTACTATCTTCAAAGACAGGAAAAACACTTGAAACTTCCCCTGAAGCACAGGACTTCTACAGCATTTGAAGGCTGAGGCTTTTGTTTGTTTTGAATTTATAATTACAACTCTAGATATTACTGATAGTCTTGCAAATGCATAATCTCCCTGTAACTCCTCCTGAGCTTTTAGACTTGCAGATACACTGAGTCAAGAAATCTCACAGTCTGACTGTTTGTTTTTGCCATCCTTTTTGAGAATGACATCTAGTGCTGCTGGCAAAGAAGAATGGGAGCTCATTAGCTTTGTTCCCCCTCTGCAAAACGGAACTAGTGGCACAGTTTCCATAACAGGGCTCCTTTGTCTCAGAATCCCCATTTCCTTGATACATCAGGAGGAGCCACCTTGGTTCCTAAGCTGTGGCTCCAGGCAGAGGGAAGCAAAGTATCCTTGCTAAATTTAAGCACCAGGTCAGTGGCAGCACTGGGAAGACAGCCCTGCTCTCCAGGGCCTGTAAGCAGCCCGTTAGACCAACGTCTCTGCCAGCCACCACTTAGTGATGAACACAACAATGTATGTGGCTTATGTGGTAGTATGGGGTAAAGCACTGTGCTTCATGGTGCTTTAACCTCTGGTTTTATAGTATCAAATTAACGGGAGGAGTAAAAGCAACATGCCGGTGAACATAATGCAGAAGTCTGTGCTCATGGTGTTAATAAACAAACTACTGTGTTAAATGAATGTAGCTAGGGAGAATAGAGCAAATATTTTATTCAATTTCTTTCTAGCTGCCAAAAAGTGATTTTTATACTGAATTGCATAAAGCACATGCAGATTGATATCTCCCAGCAGCATATTTACATAAAAGGAAGTTGAAACAAAAACCCTTCCCAGGAAAACAGTGACCAAGACTATTCGCATTCATTGTAACTTACTCACTTGTTACTGACTGGGTTACCAGCCTTCCTTGCAGTGATTGATGGATAACTCTTCTCCCTCCTGCGAGGATGTAACGCAAGAAGCTATGTAAAATGTAAGAAGCTTTTGAAGTGTCAAAACTAGCACGAAAGAAAAATCTAGTCCCTGATCTGAAGCCTGCTGCTGGTGTTTAACCATCTGTATGTCTCACAGAAGTGAAGGTTGCTAAGTGACCGGCACGTCTTGTCCGACACAGAGTCCAGGAAGGTGCTGGTTATCCCAGGGAAGGTGCTGGTTATCCCAGGGAAGGTGCTGGTTATCCCCGCCTCTTTCTGTTGCGGGGCCCACTTGAGTGTTTCAAGCGTGGGTCCGGACTCTGCCGGTGACTGCTAGGCACAACGCACACAAGTGCAGCCAGAGCAGTCCTTTCCACCTAACTTCAGCCAATAATTTTCCCTCAGGTTTTCTAGAGATGGCTGTGAAATCCATGTCAAGCATAGATGGTTCTCGTAACAGCCCTTTGAACAAAGGCCTGAAGGCAAGCAAATAGCTCACTATGTGCTGTCAACGTGGGAGATACAAAGTTCTGCGTTTCCTTCATGGAGATGGCCTGGGAAGGCGTGTGATAATGTACTGTTACTAACCAGAAAAGGATATTTCCTGAAATACTATTGATAGAGAAAAATCCATCCTATTCATGATCTACTCCATCTCTATTATAAATTGTAAGGACTATGGCTACAGTAGGAACTTTATCTCTATATTCCCAGCAGCATAGTATGCATCATAGGAATATTTTCATTGGCAGATGAACGTAGTACCTAAATAAAGGAGGAATGAGGATCCGAGTCTGCTCCTAGCTGTGCAACGTACAGATGACCCTGTGCTCTGCATCGGCAGTATGGATGTAACAGCACCTGCCTTGCTAGAGTGCTTTGACAGGTCTTGTAAAAGAACATTAGTACGTCTATCTGATAATACCCAGACACATTTTTGTTTTATAAAACAGTAATGAGAGAGAATTATGTGCATATATTTTGATGAGGTGATAAGATGTGGCTTCTTCACACTAAAATATTCATAGCTAGGGGTACCTTTCCCATCAAGTGACTGTAAAAACTGAAATAATGGAGTTTGAGATTTATTGTCTTCGTGAACAGTTTTGTGTGAGTTTTGTTCTCAGTTTGCAGCTCATCAGAAGATAGTTTTTAAAACTGCAGGTATTTACAATGCAAGCCAGATCCTTCAGAGACGGTGTAAATGGGGCTGTATGTGAAAGACCCTGTAGGCAGATTACTTTGGGAGCGAATTAGGGTTGGGGTGAGCTGAGTGAGGATTCTGGAAGGGAATTAAGACTGGGCTGAATTAGAGCTGGAGTTGAGGGCAACCCCAGAACCAAGTGGATATTTTTATTGACTGACCTGGGATCAGCTTAGCTGTTGATTGCAAGATGTGGGCTCTGAATGAGTTAAAATGGAAGCTATGCACTACAGCTAGGTCTTTGTGCAAGGTTTATTTAATGTTCATTGCTAGTATTTTAGCTGAAGTCACGTAGTACGCATACTTAGCCTGCGTGTGACCTGTTATGAGATTGGGTGATAAATTTTATGATTATACTTGTCAGTTAAGTCTTACCTGTCATTTACTAATCTTGCAGGTCTGTAGCTCCTAGCTCGTTTTATTATCATCTTTTTCTTCCTTTACTATGTTTAACTATGAGGCATGTTCTTTGGAACTGCTGTTCCCACTTCTGTATTGTCCAAGATGATCTGTTTTCCTGCTCCCAAACGGCTAGTAATCCTAAAATGTTTCCATACTGGTGTGTCGAGGCACATCTAGGGTGTTAGAGTGGAGGCCATATGCTTTCAACTAACAATTTCTTGAAAAAAAAAATCTTGAGTCTTCTTGAAGTAGTAGCCATGGCTCTCTTGTTGATTTTTTGACCAACTCTTCCCACGTATGCTCTTTCCCTTTAGCATTTTCTCTGCATTTGTCATCTCATGTTTTTATTATTCAACAGTCTGGTTACCCTTCACCTGAAGAGTCTATAAAGTTACTGGTTATGGGAATATCCAGTAATAAAATGCACAGCATAAGGAGGTGCTTTGACAAAGGTACAGAACAAGAAATGTAGTTTTATAATCTCTAATTATCAAGAACAGTAGAAGCTGAATTATATTCTGTGATACGAGCGACCGTATCTCAGGCCCTGAAGGATAACTTGGGTTCTGTGAAAAGAGGTTTTCTGGGTCAGACCTGATGCATCTCCCCTCTGAAGCCCCGAACGTGGCTTCCTGCATGGTTCAGTGCAGCAGTGCAGCGTTCAGCCCCACTCCCATTCTAGGCTGGTGTCTGCTCCCCAGCCTGGTGCAGCTGCTGTGCGCCCTACAGAAAGTACCACACAGAGCGGATGGCGTGTTGGCGAGAGTGCAATGTGATGAATCAAGAGAGCAAATCACAAGGCTGCTTCTTTACCCTCCAGTTAATGAGCAAATAGGCCAACAACTCTTCTAAAGGAACATTCATTATGATTCTAATTAGTAATATGTATAAAATTGATTTCCATATCTAAAGGAAGAAAAACTCCCTCTGAGAAATGCTAGAATTACTGGCTTAGGAAAAATAAAACACCATCCTCTGAAGCAAATCTCATATTTTCTGCTGCAATTAGCTGGTTGTTTTTTATTTATTTATTGTTTATTCTAAGCCTTTAAATGCCTTTTAAAGTATCAAGTGGCTGACTTTGTGCTTGAAATCAAAATACAGCTGATTTCAAATCAAAAGGGTTTTAAGATTCTCCTTAGCAAGCTGTTCTGATGATGCAAAGCTTTGAGCTGGTATTATGTCAAGATAAACTGACAAAAAGGAAGCCAATACACATATTTTGATATTTCTCTGCATTATGAAACATGCAAGGACAGAAAATCTGTCATTCCCTCTGTCTGTGGAGTATCAAACACCTTTTCATGATTCATAAATAATGAATAGTACGAGTATTTGTTAAAATCATATTACAGGAATAAGCCGTGACATTCACGAAATGCCTTGCATGATCAAGCGCTTTACAGACATTAATTAGAGTTGATTTGAATCAGTAAAACAATATTGAGACAGGTCTATTAAGCAGCTCATAGTGAGTGATTGCAATATCGAAATAATACATAGCAGTGTTTTCAGCTGCATTATAGGAATTATATACATGATCTGTGGGCATTAATAGTGCTTACTGGACCGAACAATGTTGAGTTCCAGTTCTATGTAATTAAAACCTGGCACACAAAATAAGAGTGTTGTTGTAACTGGAGCTGTTTATTTTATGTTAGAATAGATACGGAACGTTTAACATATGTTGAAACAAGTCATATTTGTAACTCAACATGTATTCAGTGTTTTAAAGCAAACGTGTACACGGCAGAAAGATGTCTAATCTAATGGCAGGGAACTCAAAATTCAGCAGAACTGGAGACTCAAGCAGTAGCTCTGGAAAAATGTTCAGAAAATCACTCAAGCATGGTCTTTCCTTCTAAACCCTTCTAAGCTTTCAGTTCTAGCAGTAGTCTCTAATTTATGTTTTACAGCCTCGGAAAGTAGTGTCTTGCTCCCCGGCTAGCACTCTGTGAAGCTGTTTTCATACAAATAAGCGATTTAGAGGAATGACTTCTATCAAATCATTTAGGTTTTAATACTCCTTCCTGAATTTAGGGTTCCTTTTAAACCTTTATTCAAACCTCACAATTGAAATGCAGCACAACAGCATGCATCAAAATTCCCAGTGACCAAGTTGTTCTGAAGCATAATGGACTTTTGATAACATGTTGTGATTTCAGAGGGAAAACAGTAATTTAGCCCATAGCATGGTGGACGAAGTATTTTTATTTTATTGCTGTGTGTATGCGCCTGTGTGTATATATATACATGTAATATTCCTGCAAATGTAAATGAAAACACAGTCCATTAACATGCTGTAATTGTTCACATTCTACCATGTAAAACACTAATCCTGGTTTGATCTGCAGTTGCATACATGTGTACAGCTTGATATACAACCATTGCTTCACCCACTAATCTGTGGCAGTGCATAGCTTTTAATTGTAAGGTAATACTGGGAGTCTGAACATTCAGGGAAACAATTTTCTTTATTTCATAGCAAAATGTGCAAACATAGTTGCAAGAAGTGTAGAATGCTGTCTTCACCCTGCCTGCTGGCATCGGGAAATTATTTTCTAGCTTTGCCAGGAAAGATGTTGCTAGGTTATTTGCTTGTTTTATTCAGGGATATCACTTGAAGTTAATTTTATCAGATAGTATCTATGAGGAGGCTGGTATTTCTTTCCAAAAAAGAAAAACAAAACCCAGCACAAATCCTAAGCCCACCCACAGCACATCCATATTTATTTGTGATAGTAACTCTATAAAGGAAGCAGACTGAGCCATCCATCAGTTGGACACATCACCAATTTATTGTTATGATGAAAACGTGGATTGGTGGCCAGTGAGTATGTTTCTGAGTTATCCATTCTTCCACTGTTCATATCCTTAGTAAAAGGGAAGCGCTGGCTTCTCAAGGTTCTTACAGAGGTGAACATCATCCCAGTCTCAGGTTTCACGTGGCAGAGAAAGCACTAAGATAATGTTGATGGGTCCACGTCTGGGAGGTGTCTCCTGTCCCGTACAAGGACAGGAAGAAAAAAGTTACCAGAAATCAGTCGGCTGTTGTTTGGAGTGACTTATTATGTATTATTCTCCATGAATGTTTTTTCTCCTTCTTAGCATGTTTACTGAATGAAAGACATAAAATGTTATTTTTTGCTTTCTGCAAAGCTGTATCCCCTCTATGCTCCTCTCCTCCTCTCGTTGCTTCTCCGGCCTCTGGTGCAGGCAGTGCCCAGGTCAGAGCGTGTGCAGCACCACGAGTTAGCCAAGGCACTTGCAAAGCGCAGTTGTGCACGTACAAGCCTGTCATGTCCTGGAGAGGCTTCTCTTTTAGTTTTCATTAATTCAGGGGAAGGGAGGAAAAGAGTATCGGTGTTTCTGAAACCATAAATTTTTTCATATATATGACTACCCAGAGTACATATTGTGATCAGAATAAAGCTAAGAGGCCAGGGACTATCTAAGACCATAGGAACTGGAATCTGTAAACAAGCTCATCCAATATATTGTCAACAGGAGACGTATATTTATGGTGAAATGGTTTTCAGAGTTGAAACTATTGGGTCTTCTTTTTTTTATCTGTTCTCTGGCAGAGGAATGATTTAAAGAGAACCTCAACTCGCATTTCAAATAATAGATGACAGGAGCTCATCCATTTCAATATAATTCATTGCACTGCATATGTATGGGGGAGATTTTTAAAGAAAACCAGGGAGTTATATTTCGAAGTGAGCCTCCAGATTTTTAAATGTGGTATTTCCTCCTTGTTTTCCCTCTATTAAGTTTAATGCCTTCCCTGAGTAGAAGATTACATTTTTGTGTTAGATATTGCTTTTTATCTGCTCTTGTTCTCATGCCAGCTCGAAAGCTGCGGGTGCAGGGTAGGGAACTTTTTTAGCTTTGCTGTTCTTACTGTTATTGATAGCATTTTGTTGTTGGTGGTGTATGTTTTGTTGTTGTTTCTGAAGTATTAGTTTCCTACACTACTCCATAATGTACAATTAACTTTGCAGTAAAGCTGTCAGGTCTCAGAGCTCTCTCCTTCCACGTGTCAAATACATGAACTCTAATTCTCTCCAATATCATAAAACTGAAAATAAAGTCATGTCATTTGAGCTTTCTTCAGATTTTAGGGTTGGTTTGTTGGGGGGAACATTTCTTTATTAATGTTTTATTTAAATTCTGCATAATGCCACTTGTTCTCTATTGAAAATATTCCTTGAAGTCTTTGATCAGACTGACTGCCAAACATTTCTAGTAAAACTAAACAAGATGAGGGTGCTGGGTGCTCCCACAGCGCGGTACTCTGTTTGGGAGAAGAATCTGAAACCTTACGTTTTTGTTGGGGGATGATGTCCAGGCTTAAATCCCATGCATATGTTGTGTGTAAACCAAAGCAGATGCTAGCATAAAAAGTGTCAGAGTTGCTCTAGGAGAAAAATCAGTCTTTTGTGGTTCCAGGCAGTTTTCCTACATGAACAGAATGTTTTATTTTTTAGAGACAACTGCTCTATGATATGAATGACAGATAGGCTTTCCTTCTGAAGGAAACAAAGTGCGTAGTCAGTGTTTTACTTTCCATTGAGCTACAAACTTATGGTGATCTTCAGCTGATGAAAACAAAAAGAAATCATTTTAAAATGATGAGGGGCAGAGCATTTTGGCATAGTAAAATTGAAAGATATCGCCATTATAAATTGCTGCACGTTAGTATTGGCTGGAAAGGCTTTCATCAAGACATTCACAAAACCAAAAGATATCACAGCAATCTGAGACCTGGCAGCCAGTGAATTCTGGGGCAAATAGGATAAGAGTGCCAAACCAGCTTAAGTGATTGTGTTCTCCTTGTACCCATTTGTTTATCATCTGTTATTCTTCATAATTCCTCTTTTATTTAATTCATTTCCCCGCTCTTGGGAAAAGTCAAATTTAATAACGCTAACCTGTACAGAAAAGTATATGCATATTCATGAAAGCTCATGAATTATTGGCAAAATCAAAATGAGTCAACATTGATCATGGCAAAAGACAATTAAATCTACTTGTCTTGTAAAATAATCCATCTCAACTGATTTTATTCCTCGATCACCTATGATGTGAAATGCATTTTGATAAAAAAAATAACACTTTAAATGGTATTGATTAAGGACCCTGTAATTCCTGTCTATAAGTGTTCTATTCTTGTTCATCAAAGTAACGGGTTTTCAAAAGCTAGAGATAAAAGGGGTTTTAAAAGGAGCTCTGGGTTTAAAATCTCAATTCAGAAATCCCACCAAGTTTGCAGTGCATTCAACTTGTCCAATTCTAGTGCAAGCGTCTTCTGCCTCATTTTGTCACTGGGGGAGTTGACTCAGTGTCCGTAGGGAACATTGCCCTGGCTGTCATAGGATGTTCAAGATGTGAGGACTAGCATGGGTAAAAATTCTTGACACGACAGCCTCCTGTCAGAAAATACAGATTAATCAAAATTTAAATGTCTCTCAGGGATGCTTAAACTTCTTCCAAATTATAGGTGGAAAAATGTCAGTAGGCTCAACTTGGTTATTGCATTTCTTGCCTTTCTGCTTGGACTTTTATCCTGGCTTTATTATTCTTTCAGTGAAATGTTTCCGTGCTTTCAGTACTATATTGCTGGGGATTTCTGCTCACCTGAAAAATTTGAGAGGTTGTGTTTTGTTCTGATCTGACAAACAACATGTTTCCTTCCATTTCTACTGGAATGGAAATTCTCATTTCCAGTTGTGGTCTCGATTTCCAGATCTGTTCTGTGTTTTTATGTCATCAAACCTGTGCTCACGGAAGCCTGATCCATCATAAAGCAACTGCTTCGAGAAATCCACCAGCCAACCTGCTCAACACACGCACAAACCATTTCTTTCATGAAATGCTCTGAAATCAGAGCAGAGAGTGGGGGCTGTTTGTTGCTGTATCACGTGCTTAGCCTGGTCAGTGTCAAACAGGTTCTGGTCTTCATGCCCCTTCCGTTCTCTACATTTGAAATGTTTTGTTAGGACTGCATCGGAGAAGGGATTATGTAGAAATTCCTACGTTACACCACCGAAATAATGTAGGGAGTGTCCTCAGCAATGGAGAAGTGAGCGGTCTGGAAAGAGTCCATCCATGCACTTCACAAATTCAAGATTGAGCATCCTTCGTGTTCTGGTCTTTGGGCTCTTACTCCACAAGTGCCGGAGCACATTCTGGGCTGTCTGCAGCTGCATCCTTTGTACTTTATGTAAACCCATTAAGACGTTGCAAAGCTTTTCTGCAGTAATCTGCTGAAGAATTTTTGCCTCAGATATGCCTTATAAGAGCATATTTCTGGAGTTACGTCCTATATTGCAGCAGTTGTAATATCAAACTCCCAAAACCAAAGTCATGCTTGGAGGAAATACAGAGCTTTTCTAGTGCTGCTAAAGGAGGAACACGATGAGCCTTCCCTCGAGGTCTCTGATATTTCCTGGGCACACATAAGCCATAGACCGGTCCTTTTGCTATAGAAAAGAGCATACATGGCTTCTACATGTGTGGGTTTTTTTAATCATATTCTTGTCAGTGTCCACATGTCACAGTCAGAAGAAGCTACAACAGGTAGTCTATGATCGTGTTTATGTAGGTAAATTTAAATCACTAATTTGCATTTCAGGTAGTTGTGTGCAGCTCCTACTGAAGCTAGTGGGATTTCCACTCATAAATTTCATCACATCAGCACGGGAGTACATCCCTTGCCATAATTCACGTTCTCTCTTTCATTTGGGATCTTTTTATATTCAGTCATTTATAATTTATTCTCGCAAACTGGCTTTGAATCTCAACAGTGGTAACTGGAAAAATTACATTAATCTTTTTGAGGTGAATTAACCTCTTTTTCCACACTGTTGGTCCGTGAGTCAAATTTCCTTGATAAGACACCATTACTTCCGCTGGCTGGTAATAGTGCTAATATTTTATGTCAGTTGTAAGATTTCTGAAGCATATATTTTTAAATTCAATGCAATCTCCTCCTTTTAAAAGAGAATTTTTAATTATTTAGCATTTTTCCCCCTAGAGACAGAGCCACAGGATTCTATTATTATTATTATTGTAAAATACCAAATGGCTTATACGAGTGTGTTGGATAATTTTCTTCACTGCTCTTTCATATGTGCACTCATTTCTCAACAGGGTAATCTGAACTGAAGTTCCTGGGGTCATTCACATGAACAAAGACTGCTTTAGGACTGCTGAGTGCAATTACTGGCCTGTGCGCACTTACCTCCCATGTACAAAATCACAGGAAATGAGGTAATCCTGAGGAAAGCCCAGGAGTTATTAGCTCCAGACTCTTCAAACATTATTCCCTCTCCACCTGCTAGCAGATGGTGTAAGTGAAGCCACATGGAGAATTACCCATGGGGAGACAGACCTCCTTTGGCTGCTGTTTCATCAACAGTTCCTACAGAAGTAAATCTAGGGAGTATTCCAAGTAGGTGTCTGAAATTATGGCTTTTTTCCCCAAAAATACACACATCTTTTTAAAAATACACTCAAGTGGGAGGCCATTTGTAAGTCTATGTAGGTTTATAGTTATTCAGGTGTCAAGCAAATGTAACACATCTAGTAGAAAAGCATTCAAATCATCCAGATGCATCCCTAATATTGACAGTAATGCAATCTTCAGGGTTCTTTTCTATTTCTATACCAAACACTGCTATTTTCTCCCTTGTCCTTCACATCACTCAAATGGCTGCTTTCCTACCTTCTCTACCTGTTGCGATACCTTTACTTCTTCCCCTTATTTTATCCCCATACTCAGCGAACTTAATCCTTGGGCTGGCAAGTTGTGCACAGTTGCAGTGAGTGAGTTGCTTTGGGAGCTCTGCAGGTGTGGATAGATGATACATGGTTGGGATTAGGAAGCACTGAAGTGAGGGCTTTCAGATTTGCCCTCTGAGATTTGGACATGCTGGGAGCTTCATCTGGTTTTGGACCCATACTGGAAACACTGTACTGTATGTTTTGTATGTTTTGTAAACAACAAGTTTACAGTTTCTGCTCCTGATATTACTCCTTCAGGAGGATGTGTTCTGTTTAATCGTGTAAAAACACTCACTCCTACTGTGTGTTCATTTGCAGGGCAGAAGAAAGCAGAATGAAATGTGTAGTAATTAGTGACTGCCCTATGAAAACATAGGCAGTAATATTACGGTTTTAAAACTGTAGCTTGCAAGCAAATCTAGGAGGTGTGGAAGGGGTTTGCACAGGGTGTGATCCCAGAAGTGCTTATCGTAAGCAAGACCTGACATGTATTTCCTTTATGTGGAATTTTTGCTGCCACTTTTAATAGCCCGTGTTCTACACAACGCTATGAATTCCATAGTTGAACACACAAATGTGGTGGTGTTTCATGTTCCGGATGGTTGACAGAAAGATACTTTTAATAATGCAGGTTGGCGTTTTTAGCCATTCACTGGGTGTCAAGCTTCGTTGTTTTTCTTGCTGTCATTCCTCTTGAAGGAAAAACTCAAGGATAACATGCTGAAGGACATCTTTACAGCACTGATTAGAGTTTTATTTCTCCCATACACCAGAAGCCACATTCCCACTGAATTGCTCTTATTTTAGGTGAAGAGCATCGCAAAATGAGGGAGTGCAAAAATAGAGTTTTCAGAAAAGAACATGAGATGAGCCAGGTTCTTATCATCATGCACTTGACAGTCATGTCTGGACTTCTCGAGTAAAATGCCTGTAAACTGCTCTTCAGGGAGAAAAGCTATGATTTACATCTCTTATGAAAAGAAATAATTGACCAGCAGGAGAGATAAATGTAATGTGCATCTCTTCTCTAACAGTCTCCATTGCAGTCAGTACAAAATGGGTTCTTGTCTCTGTATGTGAGACAAATCCTTGGTTATTTCAAGGTGTAGTGTAGTAAAAACAAACTAGTTGATTTGGATGGTTAGTTTTATAAAACACATTTTGAATATCTCTTGACTTATTGTTACATAAAAGAATAACTTTCTTGAGAAACAACTAATCAGGCCAGTGCAGTGAGAAATTTCCTTTTCCCTTCATTATCATTTCTCTTATCCACTCGACTTTCTGGGGTGTTCGATCCTGTAACAGTTACTGTAAACATGTGGCTGATTTTTGGGAGTAGTATGATGTGTTGGGTCTTTGTGCTTTTCAAAGCATCCCACCAAGAGGAGCTGGTGCCCCTCAGCAGCGTAGAGGGACCAGCTCTGTGAGGGTCTCTGCAATTTCTGTGTCGACTTCAAAGTTTCTGGGCACAGAAGGGTTTTCCCTGTGGCAAGGATCTCTCAAACCTTCTTACACCCAGCAATACAAAGCCACCAAGCTGAGTAGTACTGCATCTAGGTTATCTGCAAAGGATGGGATTTGGTACACCCGAAACCTGTCTTTATGGCTCTGTGTCCTGTTTGTGGTAGCCTCAGGAAGGGAAAAAGGCTAACCCCAGGGGAAGGCATCTGCTGAGGAGTGGGTGACGTTATGGACTGGTAGGGCAAAGGAAGAGTATCACCCTTGCAGGAAAAAAAAAGGGGGGGGATAGAAGGGAGAAAGCGGAAAACAGAGGCTGAAAGGAACTGTAAATAGCAGTGATGTGTTAAATATCAGGGTCGGAAAACAGCAGCCTCACCGTTTCGCAGCATGCCCTTACTGGACCAGAAAAGATGAATCAACTTACCATGTAAAAGGCTGAGGTATCTTGTGTAGCAAAACTGTAGCGATAGCTAGGATGTACACAAAGTCGTAAGGCCTAGTTTAATGGTTGTTGAGTCTGTCCTTCATCCATATGTGGCTAGCCATTTTCCTGTGCTCGCAGTCAGTTCCTGACTTGGTTGGTGCGCTAAACCAAGTGAAACAAGAACAGGAGCTGGGAACGAGAATACAAATGTGATTTCATGGCACTGTGATCAAGGAGATACAGTTCCTTGCCTTCTCTCAAGCCTATATAAATTGTGTCAGAGAACTGAAAACAACAATGCCCTCAGATGGTTTGCATAGTGATGTTTCACCTCTTCATCCAGTGTCAGCACTAGTTTCACACACCAAAGCAGGCCTCTCGCTACCTGCGGACGGGCTCTGGCCATGGGAAACCTCCTCTGTGTTTGTGTTTTATTCGCTCTTCTAGAAATATCAAACTTCCCTTGTTGTTTTCTCTATGGAGAGTGTTATTAGATTTTAAAACTTCATTTATGGACAAAAATTATGCCTTTATACTTGGTTCTTGTACTAAACATCTCAAGTTTTCAAATGTATGATTTAGGCACTTGTAAAGTATTGAAAAGTCTGTTTGGGCTCATGCAGGATCCTTTAAAAATATTCTGCAGCAAAAGGCTGATGTTTACAATACTGCTTTAGAAATAAGAATACTTGATTTATTTTACATTACTGACATTATTTTAGGGTTGTTGAAACTCACGACTGTCTAAACTCAGTATCTTGGGTTCAAATGCAGCAAAGGTCAAGAGGTAGCAGAAATTGCTACATTCTCAGTTGGTGAATATTCGTGTAACGTAGGTACTGGTAAATAGACCTCCTTGGTATCAGAGACAGGTAAGGGCTGTAGGTGGCAGAGGAGGGAAGGGAGTGCTGGTGCTGGTTTCAGCCTGCCTCGCTGAAGCAGTTTTTGAGGTCCTACGTGTCAGTTAAGGCTTTGGCAGTGGCCTTTTTTACAAGTGAATGGATTAGTGAAATCAGGACTCAGTGGCATTTGTTTTGGACGTGTTCTTTGCAAAGAATGGAATATTAGAGGATCCGGATCTCGGGGTTGTTAGGCTGCTGCTTTTCAAGCAGGCTAAATTCAAATAGAAATGGTTCTTCCTCAGCCTGGTGCAGCAGGACTCAGAGTGCACCAGCTTTTTAATCTGGAGATGAAACAAGCACTCCAGATTATTCAGAAACAATAGAGACTCTGATTGTTTAATACACTGATAATTTATTTTTTAAACACATTGTTATCTGCTAGCTGCTGGGATTGCTTGAAATTCCATTAAGCACTAATGAGAGAAGGCATCGCAGACAAATTAATAAACACCCTACGCACCAACCTAGAAAACACCAGCCTCAAACCTTTGATGCTAAACTGATTAAAATGAGAGACATATTTCATGTGAAACAGCTCAGCATATTTCAGTGTATTAATTGAGGCATAATGAAAATGGAAGACGCAGCACAGAAAAGGAAGAAATCACAATGAAGTAGGCAACAGACCTGCAAAACGCATATGCAAATGCACCCATAGTTCATGCACGTGAGCAGCTCCATAGGCTAGGAAAAGCACAGGAAAAAGTTAAATATATTTGCCATTTAAGAGCATTTTGGTTGGTGAACTCAAGGATTTTATTTCAGTGAATTTGTGCATGAGTTACAAAATCATAAATTCTTTACACATCTGAAAAATCTTCGGTCCTGCATCTCCCATTGGTCCTGAAGTAGGCTTATAAAATGTGCTGGGGGAGGAGGGAAGGGTTGAAAGGAAACAAAGCTGGATTTAAAAGACAAATCTCATGTATTTCACTTTCCTTAGATAAGGTATAAATTAGAAAAGGAAGTAAGAAAAAGAAACTGGTGGCACTAAAGCAGAAAGGAAGGTGCTGGTGCATCTGTTCAAGGCATTACGAGCACTCTGCTTCGTGTTCGATGAGCAGGGGTTGTCCTGACAACCGCCAGGCACGGGGAGATGCAGCACGGCTCTGAGCAGAGATGCAGCACAACTCCAAAAGAACTGAGGTTGCAGCCTGTTGCACCACGTAAAAAAACATTCTTTGTGTGCAGAGTCCCAACCCAGTTCATGTCATCTGGGTCCTTGCACAGAGAGGGCTTCTAGCATGGGTATTTCATTGTCCTTCACTCAGAGGGAGGCTGGTGGTACCTGCACTTGTTCTCTCATAGAACATGGCTGGGGGAGTAGGGATAAGTGGGGGATATCTTCTTTCTTCTCCCATCTGGATAAAACAAGGCAATGGTTCCAAAATAGTATCTTGTGCTTCCAAGACATTTGTGGTATAGCCGTGGCTGGAAAGTCGTGGTTAGTCTGGTCCTGCTCGAGAGCTGTGAGAAGGGAGCAGGGAAGCCCCCGGATGAATGCAGAGTCAGAGCTCCCTCCTGGACACTTGCAGCACAGGCATAGATACAGATTTGTGAGTGCATGTGCATTCCTTTACTTCTTTTCAGATTCTAAGTTTAAGTATTGTTCAGGAATCCTTTTCTTTAGAAATCATTTAAACTAAATGTTACGTATTTTTAAACAGAAGTGAGTCCATTCACTGGACTTTACAGCAAACTAAACAGCTGTTCCTCTTCATCTAGGCATTCTTTTTGACCAGTGCTACAAAGTTCATTTTTAACTATGTTCTTCCACAAATGAGAAATATTTTTCTTTGGAAAACTGGTATTTTGTCTGTGGTTGTTTGTATGAATCAAGCCTGCATCAGTGAGGTGTGACACACAACACAAAGATTTTTTCTGTCAATGCAATCAGTAGGAGCAGGAACAGCCCATTATTCATTTCTGATGAAAAGGGACGAGGAATAAACACTCTACAATAAAAAAAATAAAGTGGTAGAAATGAATAAGCTGTATCCTGAACACTAACTTTGTGCTTGGAAGTCTCTGAAGCAGGCCTTTCTTCTGGTATTCATCAGTCTTATTTTCCTGATGGTGGAAGAATTACATTTGATGGTGCTAGAAGTTCTGGTTTTGGTTAAGTAATAGAGTTTATTTCAGACTGAGCTATTTTAGGTACAATACATGTTTAATTTAATAGGACTATCAGTGGGTAATCAGAAACAAAGGTTTTGTGCATATTTACTTACATATTTTCATCAATACATTGCAGAGTGATTGTACTACATCTGCAAGATGTGAATTTATTTTATAGTACTTCAGTTTTACCCTCGAGTCTGGTTCTTGTCTGAAAGCCACAGAACTGAGTGTGTTTTAATGTTTAGAAATTATGTGTACAGAGCTTCTGGCAGGAACTATATGTGCTGTCCTGGGTACTGCTAGCTTTCCTTAAGCAAGCTTTCTGTGTGTTAATTGAAGAATCCAACACTTCTACATTGAAAGATACCATCTATTTCTTTAAGAAAAAGATACAGCTGTGGATAATGTACAGTTTAAAAGATATTAAAATATTTAAGGAAAGGTACAGGTAATTAGACCAAAGCCTCTTGATTTCAGACTTTGAGTAGGAAGAGAACTAAAAGAGTGGTATGGTACAGGTATGGTACAGAATACTTAGCTGTGGTGTCCAAAACCCACTATTACCATTTATTTCAATAACAGGTTTTATATGGTTGACTGGATCTATGGAGTTGTGTTTTTTTTTTTTTTTTATTAGGACCAGTTTGCATCAGCACTAAAGGTAGTTTCAGAACAGTTTTCAGAGTACAGGCACAGTTTCTGAGTACAGGCATGCTGATTTAGGCAAATGAAAAATGGTTTCCCAGTTCCATAAAGATAATTTCTTTTGGAAGGCTACTGCATCCTCGGTTATCATTTCTGTATCATTCCTAATCTGTGCGTTTGTGCTTGATTTGATGAAGCCAGAAACCTAGAAATGCCATGAGACCAGGACTTGATACAGTATGTAAATCTTTATTTGAAACAATAACAAAAAAAAATACAGCTTTTGTATTGCCTTCATCCTACTTTGTGCTGGAAAATCTAAACTAGAGCCAGGCTTGAACCCCTTATTCAGGCATCACTATTACCAAAGCAGCACAGAAGGACACAGAGATTTGGTCATTAATGATGCATTGGGTTGCTTGCCAGAGCAATGCAATAAAACCCCTCAGCGTGGAACTGACATAGTGTCTCTGAGTATATAACCACCAACATTGCAGGTCTCTCTGAAACAAACAATAATACATTTTTCTTACATCTTTCTCATTAACTTTTTAAAGCCTCTGCTGGCTTTGTGGGCTTATTGCAGTGAGTTTGAAATGATGTATGAAATGAAAAAGGAAAGGCAGGTTGTACACCACAGTCACTGCTGCGCAGTGTTGGGTTGTGTTATACTGAGTTCATAAAAAGCCAGGACAGGTCTGACTTTTATGAGACAGAGAAAGAAAACATAGGTACTCCTTCACACAGTGAAACTGGCCATGATCGGTGATTGCCTCAGTGCTGTGTCTTTGAGTTTTTCCTGTTCCTTTCTGCTGGTCAAGTCTGCAAAGGTCGTCTTTTGTAAGCTTGTACCTACACCAGGAAAGTAAATCTGTACTGAGCTGACGCACTATAGGGCAAGACATAAATCATGAGTGTTATGATGTTTTCCTGCATGACTGTGCCCAAGTTATTCAGGGAAACAGTGCCTACAGGTAATAGCCCAGTGCCAGGGATGGCTTTCGTTTTTTATTCAGTGACATACCGAGCACAAGTTCTACTTGAACTCATTAATTATATTTTAGTTGATGTACTTGCTTCAAGACTTTTTCTTTTTTGACTCTTGTTACTCTTCCATCAGTTCCCCACGTGCAAAGGAGAGTAAGACATCAGCTTTCCTTGCACTGATTGTCTCCTCTGTTGGACTGATGGACTTTTTAGACGCTTCCTTTTTTTTTTTTTTTTTTTTTTTTCCCAGCTCTTAACAACATTAGTCTCCCCCCTGTTTTGTTTTGTAGTAAAAATAACCGTAGTTGTGCACTATTTCATACACTGTCTCTATATGGCAAATGGAGTTTTCTTTGGGAGTATGAACCTGTTCAAATGTCAGTTGAAAGGATCAGGTGCAGCCAGAAATAAAAGTTAGAGGAAGGTATAAAAAGGTACAGTAGGAAATGAAAGAGAGAAGAGGAAATAATATGTATATGCTTGTCTGTCTGTGATCCATTTCTGTCCGTCTTTCTGGATGTTCCTGATGAATGATGTTGATCCTATCAGTGAGACTTTATCTGAATTGTAATCAAGCCCAGCCATGTGTTTTTGTCACGCTCTCTGAGAGATGCTGATCGAATGTTAATTTGGTGGCACGTAGGGGATGGGGAAAGCAGAGCATTGATAACAGTGAAAAGTTCAACCAAAACACATTTCCTTCCAAAATAATGGGCAGGCTTCAGCCTCAGAGCTGTGCAGGTGCATGTGCCTTTGATGGATGTTACAGCAGCGATGCTGCTCTCAAGGTTCATCCACAGCAAGATAAGCTCCACTGAATTAATAACGAGCTCTGGTGGCTAACGAGTGTTCAGGCATGTCACGCTTCATGTGCCTCTTCTCTTGCCCACACAGAAGGGGCTAAAGAGCTCCCAGTAACACATACAGGAGGGGCACTCAGCGCTTAGCACTGGAGGTTCTTACCCTGGTTCAGAGCGGTCCTGGGGGGTCTGGAGACGTGGGAAGGGGAATTGTGGAGGTCGGTTTGGAAACGTCGCAGCATGGCAGGACAGGAGCCTACCCAGCTGTATGGAACAGGAGTTCTTGTCATTTCTTGCTAAATGTGCTCTTCCAAGTCAGTATGAATCTATGAATCATCAGTCAGGAGACTTTCTTTCACACTGGTACCAGATAGCTGGCACCAAAATTTACATATTAAATGTAAGAAAATAATTATGGCTAATCCCTCTCATTCAACATGAGTTCTAAATCTTTTGTCTCTAATGATACTGGCTTTTATTATGAAGTGTGTTAGAAGCTTATAAAATAAAGCCAAGATGAAGCGAATATAAACTTTGGAGAAGCCTGATGATCTCCAGACAGTTTTGCATAGCAATTTGAAGTAGTCGGCTGTGTCGGTTTTATGTCCTCTTCAACAAATTAAATCTTCAATTCACACACAGTCACAAGCCGGCTGCAGACGTCTTACAAAGGCCTGTATGATCACCTCCCAGTCCTTTTCATTAGCAGGTTGTTACGTTTAGGTTAGGAAAAAATGAGGACCTTATTCTTCATTTCAGTCCATGATACCTTTTTTTACTGTGTGTATGTGGTACTTAAGTCAGTTCAGCACAATATTAAAATTTTATTGTAATTGCAGTAGGGGAAGGCAGTCACAGATTGTTCCAGTACTGACGACTTACTTTGTGAGATGCTGAATTTCCCCAGGAGACTCCAAAAAGAAAAAGCCTAAATATTCATTAAATCACCCAAGATTGGATGCATTAAGGACTAAGTCCCCAGCCACAGCGCGGGGCTTTCCTTTTAACTTCATCACCTGCTCTTCTGCGCTGTGCTTGTTGTGCAGTGAGTGGCACCATCTGCTTCTCAGAAAACGATGTCTAGACATCCTTGAGTACCATTCGAGAGAATATCAGAAGTGGGTTAGAGATCCCTTTGTAGCTCCATTGTGGAGAAGAAGTGAAATAAGCCTTCCTGCTGCCGAGCGACTCAGGTAGGCTGCTCCCAGACTTGGTGGGCCCTTGGGGCAGCGCATCTTGTACGGTGCCCGATGTCCCAGGTAGGGGTGCGCAGTGCCAGGCAGTCCTCCTGGGAATGGCCAGCGCCTTCCCGATGGATCGCAACAGATCTGCTGGTCAAATTCACAGTAGCTTAAGCAGTCTTGGGCATTGGCTTTGGTATAGAGTTTTTCTCCTCAATTATTTTAAACAGAAATGACTCTTGTTCAGCTATTAACAAAAGAACAATAAGCTATCCTATTATAGCAGTATATCTTCTATATATTTATATTATAACAGTCTATTATTCTATAACAGTAAGATGCTGATGATTTAAGGTTTGGTCATTAACTGGGTATAAAGAAAGAGGAACTGAATCTTCTCTACGCACAGGAATACGGACACGTGCGTTTCCTTTGAAGGCCACGGACAATATAATTAGCTGTAACATACGATGTGGAGGCTTTCATTTGTATATTAATAGAAGCTCTATTCAGTATAATTGAAAAGTAGATTTGATGAGGTTTGGCAATCTCTTCTTGGAAAAGCTTTGCTACTTTTTTATGAGGGAGATGTAGAGGCTTTTCTTTTTAATCTCCCTTTGCCAATAATATCACCATCTTTCAGTTTGTCCCTCACCTTTATTGCTGAGACCATACACTTCCTTCAGATGCTCTCCTGTGAATGCAGAGTAAGTTGGAGACATGATCAAAGACCCTGGAAAGTCAGAAAGAGTTTTTTTTTGCTAGCTACTTGCCTTTGGAATAAGCCCCTGCTGTGTAGTTTAGCTGCTTGTTAACGGGTGCTTCACACCCTACACATCACACTGTCCCATTGTAGCCTACCCTCATGCTGTCTGTTAATTTTTTAGAAAGAGTTTAAGTTGTTGTTTATTGGTCTATAAAACTCTTAGAGGTTGGGAACCTGTGTGGGATTCCCTCTAAGTGAATCTGCTGGGCTGGGGGCCAGCACCAAGGCAGGAGATTAAGGGGTGTTCTCTGGGCAAGGTGCTCAGGGCAGGGACTGCCCAAAGAGAGTCCCCATTAGGGCTCCAGCTGGGCCTGAAGAGCCTCTTCTTGGCTGTGCAGAAGGCAGGGCAGGGCTATACACGGTCAGGGGTTTAGAAGAATGACTGAGAAGCGTCTGTTACAGAGCAGTAGGGGCCTTAGCTGATGGTGTGTATTTTCCAGTTCTTTGGGTTTGAATCTGGAACATGCTGAAGTAGTCCTAGTGTTGGTGTAATGTTTTGACCGATCTTATGTTTGAATGCATACTTAGAGACTGATAGACACCTTTTAATAAAAAGTTGCTGTCTGGTGTGCGTGTTTGGGTAGGCAGGGATTTTCTTCTAGTGGTTTCTCACAGAAAAAAATCATAAATTTTCCTTCTTGATCAAGGGATGAAAACCTCTACATTGATTCCCTTGATAAATGTGAGCTGATTTCCTAGCGATTCAGTCATGATCATTTCTAGTGTACTGCTGCGCCCGTACATTGAAGTTGTGAACCTTTACAATAAAATTCAGTTTGAATCTCGGCATTCCTGCCAAATCTAGTTAAGCACGGGGATGATTTGCTGACACGTTTCAACAGCAGGCTCTCAGGAACGTGTCCCTGTAAATCCTCCTCGTCTGTTTGGCCAGTGATGCTGTTTGTAGAGGGGATGCTGTTGGGTGCTACCTTGTGACTGCTCTTCAAACCACGATGCGTGTGCTCACTCTGCAGCTGAAGGAAGCCAGCAGCCCGGGGAGTATTTTATAAGGCGAGATGCATCTTTTCAATATTAAAGCCACAAATCTGTAAGGAGTGCAAATATTCTGTCACTAGGATGCCAGTTCCCTTTTACGAGTCCCTCAGTAATTACGGAGTAATATTTTATTACCAAGAAGTATAGTAGGGAAAAAGTGGGTTTTGTAGCTGGGACCAAAGTGCAGTGAAGGTGTTTGGTAGCAGTGAGATCTGTTTGGTGAGTCCAGGAATGTTCCTGAAGTAGCACAAATCAGGCAGGAGGGGATTTTAAAAGCTATCTTGTGATAAAAAATAAGTAGTCAAAAGTGTTTGCCATGGATGCTATTTGGGATGCAGAGCACAGCTTGTACTTCCTTGCAAAATTGTCTTCTGCTGCCCCACTGCTCCAAGTGGGTTTCATCTGGCATGAGGAAATTGCGTGAAATGAGTTCAATTTCCATCAGACTGCTTTGACCTGGTAGGATGGCTGGTGCTGGGAACATTTCGGAGGTTATAAACTCTTAGGGGTTCGGATACAAAGCCATTGCGTGGGCAGATCCTAGCACAGTGGGGCTCTCATCTCTGGCTTAGGTTTCTAGGCACCCACACAACGCCAATAATACCTTAGATTTTATTGGCATAGGAAACTTTTAAGGGCAGAGGGAACCATCAGGATGCCCTGTCGGTGCACTGAGCTGTTATTGTCCTTCAGAGACCATCACAGGTGAGATGGTAGTGCTGGCCTGGGGATGGACGAGTCAAAGCCAGGTCGCACAAGTACAGGCCTAGGTGCAATAAACACCTCTTCGGAGGGATAAAATCCCTTCTGCATAGCTGTGCTTGCCCATTGTCACTGACCTTGGCTGGGGTTTCTAAGTCTCGCAGTAATGCTGATGTTATTAAAACTGGCTACAATCTTTAGAAAAATGTGTGCTGGGGAAGCAAACAAAAGCTATTTGTTTCTACCCGTCATTGCTAGTTTTCCTTTCCAAAGGAAGCTTGTCACAAAACTGTGCAACGAGAATGCAGAATGCACATATTTGCAAATGTGTGCATCCATTATATTTATCACCTCATATAGTTTGTATGGATGCATTTTAATTTTTATGCGCATGTATGAATAAGCATAGCTACATGTGTGTATATGCATGCACATGCTTTATTTCTTTCCCTTGTCTGAAATTCCAGCAACATGAATGTTAAAAGCTTTGTTTAAATGAAGTTATGACCTTGAGCAAAACCAATAAAAGCAGTTTAATAGGAAAAGAAATGACTAAACTCTTCAGCCTAAATGTAGAATATCACAGTTATTCATTTTTGCTATTGAATGGCATCAAGTTTGTAGTGACAGCTGAAAATTTCAGCCTTTGCTGAGAATTTCCTGGCTAGTCTCGAGACATTAATATATTTTTCATTGTTTAATTATATTTAATGTTTTAGGGCCGACTAAATTAAATGTGTACAGTAAGCCTTTAAGATTCATTGATGCTATCTCATTTTAGTAAATGCGCTAGGCTGTACGCAGGGATGGAATAATGCCCTAAGCTGCAGCCCTTGTGCTAGTACTTCACTCTGAATATCCATGTCCATAAAGACAGAAGTCTTATTCCACTCCTTCTATGATACATTAATATTTTATGGAGCAGAACAACACAGAGTCAATAGACAATTTCATATTATGATCGTGGTGACATAAAGCCTGGTACTTGGCATGCCTTTCCTCTGCAAAGCCTCCTGTCTGTGCATGATTCAGATTAGCTCTGGCTACATCCTCGTTGTCTCCAGGCATTGATCTGTCTCGCAAAATGACTTTCTTCAGGGAGGTGCTCGAAGTGTGCTTGGCTACCTCCAAATCCCCTTCCATGCTCAGGTAAGCGTGGTCCCACCTCCTCTGGTGGGACTGCAGTTACGTGTGAGCGTCTGTGCCAACGGCCACTGGCAGAGCTCTGCATAGTGGAGTGGCCCTGAAGGTGAAAGGAAGGAAGTTCGGGTCACTGAGAGCAACATTGTAAGAAATGCACTGGGCTCCTTGGCTGAATTTATGAATATAACTAACAGTACTTAATTAAGGGCACTTAAGGAGAGGAGAAATTACTCTGAGCTTTGAAGTGCAAGATGTACTGCAGAAGAAAACTGAATTTGGAGCAACAGGGCTGGAAATGAACTGGGCTCTGCAACATGCTATTGGACTGGTACAGGTGTGAGTGGCCCAGCAAGCCAGGCGTTCTCTCTGAGGAGCCTGAATGTTGCAGCAGGGAGAGAAGTAGATTCTTCCCCTTCCCCATCTGGAAGGAGAAGCACGTTGAAGCAGAGGACCGACGCTGTGCCACTGCCCTGCTTAGCCTCCAGTTAGCGTCTGCTTAGAGAGGTCAGAGAGGGCACAGGCTGTCCACTAGGTGCATTTTACCAGGATGAAATTTCAGCCTGTGTTCAACTTCAATCCCTACATACCTGATCTATGACACGTGAGAACATAAGAAAGGGGTTCTGAGTATCCCAGGTATTCAAATGTTGGCAGAGACAAGCTGCAGATGCTTTGGAAAGGCATGGAGGATTAGGGTAAGAAAGGACAGAGCACCATGTGGCACATGTTCTCAGCTCTCCCCCATTGCACAGTGTGCTGTTCAGGTGAATTCAGATGTTTCACTAATATATCTTTAGCTATTGAACAGGAAAATGACAGGAAGAAATGAAAGGTCTTTCCTGTGCTCAGAGAAGGATGCTTACTGCAGGCAGCATTAGAGAGCTCAATTTCCCCGCTCCCTCTTTCATCCTGGCTTTCTGCCCGAAGCACATGGCTCAGTAAGCTGTCACAAAGACAGCAGCCCTTTTTATTTTGGAAAACAATCCACAGTTGTTGGTTTCGATTTGATATTTGTTTTGCTTTGGTGTTTTCCTCCAATATTTCTGCTCTGCTCCTGTTGGAGGCTTCTTTTCTGTAGGACTGCAGGATGTCTTAACATTTTGGCCTTGGTCGTGGCGTGTGTGTACTGTGATTGATTGCCTTCATTAGGAAGGTTGACTGTTGTTTGTTTCACTATCGATAGATATGTTAGCAAACAAGATAAGTGAAGACCAGCAAACTTGCTGTAGTAATTACTGTAGGTTCAGATAAAGCATGTAGCATTGGGGCCTCACCGTAATGAATCCTCGTTGATGTGAAATAGGAGATTTGTTACATATTAGATGTTGGAATCTTTCCCCAGCCAAATTGGAAGAGTTGCAATAAGAGAAGAAAACACCTAGTTCTGTAGGTCAGTGTGTGCAGCACTTCAGATAATGAGAGCATAGTTAGTGCATGGCACCAGCTCTTAGTTGAAGCATTTTTGGGGGGAGATCAAGGGATGACAACAAAGCGTCTCACAAAATCAGATCAATTCTGATGAAATTTCTTACTGCAAAACATGGCAGCAGCAAGACTTACTTCACTTCAGCACAAAATCTTTGGGCATTGTTGCTTACGCCTTCACATTTTGAAATATCTTCCTCTTTTATTTAAAATGCAGTCTAGACCTTGAAATTAGAACAAAATGCTTTCCAGGCACATTAATGTTCTTTGCTAACCCCACCCCAGGCACATTAATGTTCTTCGCTAACCCCACCCCAGCCTCTGTTGTTTTTTTTTTTTTTGTTGTTTGTTTTTCCAAACTCTGACTCAGCATCCCTATTGCCTGCTTCTTCCTCTCAAGCTGTTTCTTTCCACCGGCTCTCTTGTCCTCTCCTGCTGAACTGGAAAGAGCAGTTGCAGCGAAGTGCTGCTCACCCCAGTGTACTCAGAAATGCCTCTGCCAAGCTAACAGCTTTGTCCTCGGCTGTGCTAACCAAGCACTCTCACGGCCCTGGGTCAGCCAAACGGAAACAAGAGCTTTGTCTTGTTTTCAAAAGCAGCAAAAGGAACATCCCTGCAATTTATTTATTTATTTATTCATTCACTTATTTGTAGTATGGCCACAATTTTGTATTGTCTGCTTCCTGGAAGCAACTGAAAGGTTTAGTAGAAATTCTAAAACGAAACATAACAACAACAAAAAATGTCTTGGGCAGGATGAAAGTGTACAAACTTCAGCCAAAGTGATTCAAGGCTGACGGTAAGTGGCCCAAACTTGTCAGGAACTTTACCTCTAACCTATAAATGGCAAATCAGTAACGTGAGATATTTAAATTCTGACCTCAGAACATGTTCTGTTCAGTGGAGATGCACTTCCCTAGAGATATGATTTTGGTAGACTCCAGTTTCACAGACAAAGGACTAAAGAGAGGAGGGGTAAGCAGGCAGAAAAAAAAAAAAAAAAAAAAAAAAAAAAAACAAACAAACAACTGAGGTTCCTTAAGCAGGACAATGTCTGTGTAAACACAAACCAGAACATGGCAAGTTAATACAAAAGAAGAAGAAAAAAAAGTGAGTCTTTGTGGTTGTACACATTTCAATCCCAAAGAATCCCCAAAGACTTTTTATGCCCCAAAAGGAAAACAAGCAGCATGTTGCTGGCAGATGTAATTTGAAAACGCACAAAACATGTCATGATTTTAATTAGTAACAGTAGCTCAGTATCTGCCAAACTTACCCCTAGTCACAGTTTAAACAGTAGTGCAGGGGATGTTTAGCAGGTGAGGTAGGTATGCATTCCTGCATCATTTTTAGCGATTCCTGATCTACTTGATAAAGATTTGTAGCGGCACTGCATAGCTCTGATGCTTTAAAAAGCTGTCAAGAAAACTATGAAACAAGAATTTGCAGTCCTACACGTTATGTCTACCATGGGAAGTTTTAAAACCCAGTAGGCAGAAGAGAAAGTACCTTACAATAATTTATTTTAACACCAAAGAGGCTTTTGGAAGCCATTTGTGATCATTATCCTGCTGTCTTATCTCAAGCATCATTTTCTGCAATGAGGTGCAAAGAACAGATGAATAAGATGGATCTCAGTTACCTTCAAAGGGTGGGGGAAAGTTTCCCAAAGAGGACAGAATGTAAGACAAATGAGAGAGCCCACTGAGAAGAGAGCTACAAGCATTCAGTACCAACATCAGAGGTGATAGGTGAAGTGGTGCAAGTTGTTTGGCTGTAATTGAGGCTCCCTGATGCCTCCGCAGACTCATTCAGATCTCTCACCCTCTTGCTGCGCACGTAGGAGTGATTCTGAGGAACCATAGGTTGCTACAGTGGCTATGCTGAAAAGCCAGAATGAAAGGTACAGCAAAGATACGTTATAAAGGCAGTCATCCTGAGGGCACTCACTGCTTAATCACGGCATTATTTGCTGCCATCCGAACTTCTGAACCCCAGGCACGCGAGTGGCATCAGCTTTGTCTTACAAGTGCTGCAGAAGTAAGGCGTACGTGGCGTGAGCCTGTGAGTTAAAATAAATGAGTCTTAATAAGCCCAAAATGATCGCTTAGCCCTACATGCGTTTGGAGTATGAATGTATAAATCAGAGCTGTCATTCTGGGTTTCCTCGAGTTACAAATCAAAGCAGCAAGTCCTGAAACACAGGTGAGAGCTGTGCTGTGGTACAGGACAATGCAGCGAGATTTCAGCAGTGTCAGTGGAAGGGGACCTGTGCAGCCTGTAGATTTCAAGTAGCTGAGAAAAATCCGTAGTCTTACAGTAACCTGGTCTAAACCCGAAGTTTAGTGGAGCTGTCACGATCCACTACTGATCGCTGTTTTGTGGGTCACTGTGAGAAACTGAAGCTGCTGAATGTCTGTGTGTAGAGACTGTTCTTGAATTACACATTTTATAAAGAGAAGAGTTTTATCTCACATCATGCTCTTAGCTTTACTTTTTTTTTCTTTTCTTTCTTTTTTTTTTTTTTTAATCTAAACAGCAAGTTTTCAGGGCACAATAATATATTAATATAAACCTAAAAATCCTTGACTGTTTTGTAACCTGAGCTCTAAGAATTTAAATAAATTTGCAGAATAGTTCTGTAAGAAGGTTGCATCCTTCCTTTGTTTAATGGCTTAACATGGATAAAACATTTGTTATGACTGCAGAGGAACCACTCTGGCACCTTCAGCAGCATTTCTTCAGCATCTTGTGTCAATTTGCAAAGCTCGACTCGTAACTGGACTGAATCAATGCTTTGCGGTCTGGGGGTGCCTTAGCGGTGTGCTTTTAAGCACCGTCTGTCTGACAAGCCTGGGCTCTTGTGCTGAGCCTCTGAATTTGGGCACATGCTCTGCCTACAGGCCAGGGCTGTAATGAAGGGTGTTTAATTATCATATTATAATGAAAATAAATGCAAACTGTTCTTGTATCGGTTTGTTAGTACCAAGCTCTGACTGGTTGACATTGGATATCAATTTAGCTGCATGGGATTTGGGGACAGTCCTCACCAAGGTAAAGCGGATGATCCATTAAGCACTAAATGTTGTCCTAAAAGTCTGTTAAATCTCCTAGGAGAATGGCTGAGCTGGCCCCAGGGATTTCTCCTGAGAATCACGTCAGGTAAAGCTAGCAGAAGTTGAGGTGAACCACCTCTCCCCATCATTTGTTTGGCTTTCCTAAGAATTCAATATTAAATTGCACCACTGTCGAGGCAGAGGTGTCAGAGAGCTAATGCTGAATGTACTGCTTTAAACAGGGCGGCTTTGAGCCACACTGCCTAGTGGGAGCTTGGCTTTCTGTTTGCTCAACTTCCCGCACCCCTCTGCATCCCACGGAGCATTCTCATTGAAAAGCCAGCAGGACAAAGCTGACTTAGAAGTTTAGACCTTCCCAACTGGTACCATGCCCTCCAAACACAAGTAATTGATTGGCATGTATCTTTAATGGCCTATAATAAGCATTATGCTCTTCAAAGAGCTTCCTAGCCTACTTTCTGGCAATGTTGCTGCTGTGTTTTTCTATAGCTATTTGTCTTGCTTTGTGTTACTTCTGATGATCTCATGTAAAGCTGGTCATTTTGCTTTACCCTGAATATGAATTATTTTTAAATGGTGGTGATTCTGAATGAGATTCATGCTGGCCTTCATAAAGTTGTTTTGTTTTTTTTCCTGTTAGTCTGCAGCTATTCTTTGGTGGTATAGGCTCTGCTTCACAAAGGTAGAATGTAGCTGTGAAATTTTGTCAAATGACTTCCAAAATGTAAAAATCCAATCTGTCATTACAATGACTCTGATACCTTTACAAATTCAAACCACTGTTGTGGTGTGACCTTTCTCATCTCAACTTGTTGCTCCAAAGAATTCTGACCTTAATGTAATGTGTTTGCTAAAACGTTTTCTGTAAACTGTCAGCCTACCACTGTACTCAGTTCTCTCTTAATGGGTCTGTACATGATCTGCCAGCACCTTTTTCAATCCCATCATTACAGTGTTTTTACTAAACCTCCGTCGTTTGTTGTTTTCTTTCAGCACTGTATCATTAGTATATTGTTCCTTGGTAAGATCCTGTGCTGCTTCTGGAAGAACCAGCTTTTTCCTGTCTTCATTTTTATGGAGGTGGCTCATAAATGCCACGCTTCTTTCAGAAGATAAAAACCACATCTGCATTCACATCTACCCATTCCCTTCTTTTCTGAAATTGAAGCAGTTGCACAATTGTTAGATATTTTTCATTTCCACCTTCCTTCTAATTAAAAACTAAATAAGTGAACTAAGATCAAACTCTGCCTTGAGATAATTCTGGTTTTGCTTGTGTTGCTTTTACTTCAGTGTTGTTCAGCTGATGTTGGCAGAGTTATTTCTGATTTGTAAGTGTGTAAATTTGAAATCAGAACCACACCTTGAGGCCTCAATCCAGCTAAGCATTTAATTCCCTTATTCTCCATAACAAGTTTATGCAAATAGTCTCTTGGTTGGCTGGCTGGTATTGTTAATGAATATGTTGTGGGCCCTGTTGTGGGGACAGCTCAGAAATGAAGCACAGAGCCAGAAATGTTGAATGTTCCAGAGACGGAGTGGAGGGGAAACTCTCAAAAGCTTTTGAAGAAGCAGAGGAAGGGGAAAAAAAAAAAAAAAAAAAAAAAAAGCAACCATCTTCATGTACTTTATATTATATATAGTCTTTTATTTAACCTGTGCTCAGTGTGGTGTTTACCTTTTCGATGAAATAATTCAGGATTCCTGGGTTTGAGGGGGATTTTAATCTCAATCAGGATCATCCCAGGTTCTCGGGGAGCAGACGCAGAGCTCAGGCAGGACTACGGGGCTGCTGGTGGGATGGTGTGGCTCTTCCCACGGCATCACACAGAAAGCCAAAACCACCCCGTGGCTGTAGCCATCATCCTGAACAGCCCATCTAAGAGCAGCTGAGAGGCTTCTACATGTATGTATTAGTTTGGCTGGCAGTTCTGGCACATGCTTGCTGTAGGAACCTCTTGATTTTTCTTAACCAACACCTGTTGGTGTCAGTGAAGTACTTGTGCTTCAGTTTGGCGTTTGTTATGAGAATGAAACTGGGCTTGAGTCTGTCTGTGGACTTTATCTCAGCCTTCCTTCTCTGCTCAAACAGTAATGGCAGATGCAGACATCATCCCCGAATGCCCGCTGATTTCACGGAGAGCCTCACCAAGCCCAGAAGTACGCTACCGCGCTGTCCCAACAAGGCAGAAAGTTACATTGCACTGCTTAGGCTGAACTTACCCAAAATCGAAGGCTGATCCCTTGAACGGTGCCCTAACCACTGTCTGATGTGGGTACTGGTATAACTCCATTCCTCAGTCAAGGCTTGTTTCTAGTATTCGCTGACTTGATTCAATGTTCGTTTATATCCACTGCGGGAGAGCTCAAAGAATACCATAAACATGCACCTTCAGTTGGTGCTGTAATGAACTTCTAGAACAGCCAGGTAAACCATTCGTGCACAGCACAAATGCTCTAGTTTCAAAGTAATGTCTAAGGGTAACTGTTTTCTTCTCTGGATCTTGGAGCAATGGCTGAAGAGAGGACCATTGCCATGAGCAGCACGTCGTTTGCTTTTGAAACACTTCAGACATGGATTGCACTACATGGTTTATTTTTGTAAAGAAGTCACTTACATGTTTAAAAATTACTTTCCGCTCATAATAAGCTGCCCTAGGTGACCGTGAACTGAATTATTCAGTGCAAAAATTAACAAATAAGGGAGGTCTTTGATGACATTGTTGGAAGATCAGTGTTTGTCACCAGTGAGCCCTCCCAGGCTCTGCAAGCTCCTGACAAAAGCCTAGGAGTGGTTGCAGCCTTCCAGGAAGGAGCGAGGAAGGAACGGCGTCACCTCTGCCTGCGTGCCCCCGTGGCTGGCAGGTGGGGAGTCTGAAGGGATGTCACGGCTGGGGGCACTCGGCGGTATGTCATTAGTTTTTAAATATTTGGATATTAAACTACACTCTGACAGCGAGCCACAAATTAGCAATTCTGATCATGGTTGTATCTTCCTTTACTCTTCTGTATTGGGCTTTTGTATAAATTAGAAGAGCATTTGATCCAGGCTGCACTTACCATTCATCTGCTCCTCACAGGCTTCTGTTTTTAAGGGATGTGCTCTTGGGGTTAAAGTTAAATGTGTAAAATAGCAGCGCCCCGCCGATGGGCTGGTTTATTTGAAAGGCTAAGGCTTCCAAAATTGAGTCCCAAATTAGCAAAACCTAAGGCAGTGCTATGAAGGTTGTGGGTTTATCGGGGTATTTTATCCCTTTTGAAATGGCTGCATTGTGTTTTGGTGAGCGAGGGAGCCGTGGAGCAGGGAGGGCTGCTTCGGGGTGAGGCTCCTGAGGCTGGGCCAGGGCTTGGGGTCTGTGCAGGCACCAGCCCCGCGGGAGGCTGCAGCTCCACCGTACCCTGGGTAAGCGAATACTGAATACCAAAGATACTGGGGGGGTTTCTGGGGAATGAGTGAATTTTAACATTGAGCTTGAAGATCCTTTCTTGAAGATCCTGATGAGCCCTTCTGTCCCTGATAGAGGGGAGCGGTGGGCAGAGCAGGGCAGAGGCAGGAGCCCGAGCCGTGTTAGCTGCCCCGAGTGATGTTACCACAGCAGTGATGCACATCTCGTGGCCAGAACTAAGGAAAGGTGTTAAAAATCTATTTACATTTAAATACCTAGAAATGTATATTTACCATCTACTTACTTTATCAGGCCCCAAGCTGAATGCAGTATTCGTTGCCTTGGTTCTTCAAACCCTCGGATCTGCTCTTTGTCGCAGCGCTGTTAGGTGATGTACACGTTCACGCGCTATCTGACTTTCTGGCTGGCTACAACAGGAGCTCTGACAATGTTGGCAGCGTGAAGCTAAGACTAAAACTAATACCATAAGTCATGAATATGTATAAAGATATTAAATTCAATTCTGGTAGGGATTTTTTTGTGCTTTGTCGAAGGCTCTAGTGTTGTGGAATAAAGATTTTCTTGCAGCAACTTTTTGATTTATATTTAATTGAGTTTCTGTAAAAATCATCTGCATTTTCATATCATGTTTTCCCCACAAAACAATATGCGCCTTTTCTGCATTTTTCTGATAATGCGATAAAGATTACATGTAAAATGTACAAATATAAAAATGAGACAGATAGGAGCATCTATTCTTAGTAATGAGCTATTTCCAATTTGCTTATTCATTTTGTTCATTTTGTAGCAGGTCTGCTTCTTTAGTTTGTTTTAAAATCAGCAGAGGGCGGAAATAGGTGACAGCACGAGAAAATTTGTTCCTATTGGCTTGTTAAATTATAGGCTAATGAAATATTATATCAAACCTTAATTAAGAATTTATTCCTGCTTAGGCCCATCAGAATGCAACAGAAATAGAGGCTAAATTTCTGTTCAAAATGGATAACTCCCCCCCAAAAAAAATAGATAACACCCCTGATATATTCATTGCCATTGCTTCAACTTAGTCCTAAAAGATCCTTTTGTCTCTTGAAGTCTTGTAAATAAGCAGAGGCCTTTTTCTTTATTCAGGAAAGCTTTAGTTTGAGGTCAGAGCATCAGCAACAGAGGAAACTTGCCTAGCATAACAAGAGGTATTTCTTTGTAATTGAGGAAACCTTTCCTTAATGAAACTTGTTCCGACCTGCAGCAAGTCACAGGCTGTAGCTGTTTACTGATAGGAAAGGCTGCTGCCCTTAGGAAAATTTTATTTTCATGATCCGTTGCAGTGAGCTTTAAGCTTTTTGCTTCCGGACTTGTGCTGTAAGGAGGATGCTTAGAAAGCACAACAGCGAGCTGGTGAGATCTTCAGGACGCTCCTGCTCCGGGCCAGCCCTGCAGAGCTTCCCCTCACAGAGCAGCATCTGAGCTCAACAAAAATTGGGGCAGGATTTGGGAGGCAAGCAGGAGCTTGTTCCTGTTTAGGAGAGAATAAATAATCCATTTCTGTGCCCCTGTATGAGGTGCTGCTGCAGGAGGGCTTCATTCAAGCAAAAGTGATCCCCAGCAACTTCTCTCTTTTTTAAATACAGAAGTAGTACAGCAAAGCTTCAGCTTCACCTCCACTGATGCCCAAGTTACTTTTCAATCAGGAGCTTCCCTGTTCTCCCTGTAAGTGCTTTCTGCCCCATAAGGCACGTTCCTTCTCCCACTGTGTGCTTTGACTTCTTCCCAGTGCAAACGCAGAATCTAATACCTTATTCAGATGGCAAGTGGAAATATGAATATTGCATTGGATGCCTACAAAATGAGTAAGTGATGAAAAAATCTCTGTGTAAGCACACCCTGAGCTCATTTGGAGACTGTAGACTGGTTCAGAGATGCTACATTTGCTTCAGAAGGATCTGCAATATTGAGAGGGAGAAGGAAACGAAGGGACAGTGGGGGAAAACTGAAACAGGCTTCATCTGAGAACAGGGGAGCAGTTCAGGAGGTGGATCTCCAGCCTGAAGTAAAACCTCCGTGATAGCATAAACCAGCTTTCCTAGTGGGGAAGTTGTTTTTCCGTATCTGTGAACATCTTCCTGTTCACTGTGGATAGTATCCATTACGAGATGTCATTCAAAAGAGATTTTACTAAAACTGAGCTTTCTGAAGTGTTTGCCTTTGTTGTGCATCCTGCTTTATTTATTAACTAGCCAAACAGAACCAGAAGCATGTCACCCTGCAGGGTCGTGTATATATTATGCTATAAAAGGGTTTGCTATAAAAAGGTTAGAAACCTTTTGTTTCTGATTGTCAGTTATTTGGAAACTATATGTAGTACCTCTAGAAATAAAGGGGATGATTACATTTTATAGGCAAGAAGGGATTAATAAAACTCATAATGCTCAAAGAAACAGCTGTTTCTCTGTTCTGTAGTGCTTCTAAACCCTCATCTAATGCCGAGCGAGTCAGCTGGGAGACGCCACTAGTGTTAAAAAAGAATTAAATGGAAAAGTAGTGGTTATTATTTGAAAACAATTATTCTCTAATTGTGCTTTGAGGGGGGAAAAAGAAGGAAGAAAACTGCTGTTAAAATAATTTATAATTGGAACAAAGTATAGAGTAGGAAGAAAAGATCTGTTAAAATAAAGACTTCCTAATCCATAAGCAGGGATGAAGTGACAGCAGTAATGTTTTTATCAGTCTGTTTTGGAAAGGCTGCGTGGTTCACAAGTGGCCCTGGTGGAAGCACAGGGAGCCGGGCTACTCGCGGAGCTGCCGGCCGGGCAGGGGGCTCCCACTGCCTTCCCAGCCCTGCCCTTCCTCTGCTCCACAGCTGGGTGTCCAACATCCCTGCCAGCTCCTCCTGCCTTCTCCTCAGCCCCGTTTCCTTCTGTCTGTCTGGTTTTGGGGGTGTTCCTTAAACTGTAGAGGATTTGAAGCAGGGCCCCTGGATATGTTATGTATATGTAGTCATAGAATCGGTCGTGTTGGGAAAGACCTCCATGATCATCGTGCCCAATAACACGTAGCTTCAGCTGTTGAGTATGAAAGGTGGTTTGTTTTTTTTTGTTTTCATGCCTTTACTTTTTTTTTTTTTTTTTTCCTGTTGCCTGGAATATTCTTGTGATTTTGCTGGCTGAGTGACAGAGGCAGAAAAAAGCTTGTGTCTCCATTAGGCACTTGCCATTAGGAGTGTGTATATAAGAGCTATGGCTTGCAGTGACCTTAAACCCTGTGATGTAATCATTAGGCAATCTTTACAAAGGCAGAATTCCCATCAAGTATGGGGGTCGTCAATGTGACAGATATCAAGATTTAATGTATTGGATTATAAAATACCCTGCCCTGGTGCCTTACCTGCTTTTAGTAATGTATTTTAATGGCATCCCTGGAAAAGCAGGAATACTCTGATGATTTGATAAACTAATGGACTTCTCTAATAGCTTTTGAAGAGAAGTGTGATCACATAAATACCTCTAGATTTATAAAAGTTATCTTCATAACTTACGTGCAGCATTCATAACTTGTGTGCAGCATGACTACTTGCACTACTTGTCCTTTTGTTTAATTTTTGTTCCATTTCATCTCACAATTCCAGCATACCCCTCTGCTCTTTTTTTAGTGTTGGTTTTTTTTTTTTTTTTTTTTTATTTTGAACTAAATAGTCAAATCCAAAGCATGGCAGTAAAGGGAAATAAATCTCTGTTCCTAAGTTTTCTAGGGAATCGGCATTCAGACACTTACATTTTACTCTTATATGAAAAAGAAAGGAGAAAGAAACTAATAAAAAGACACAGTCATTTCATCAATAGCCTGAGAGCCAGAGGAAACACTGCTAAAGATCTCAGTGCTTCGTTTTTGTTTTGTTTTGTTTTGTTTTTTTTCCCCATTTTGTAGCTTCTTCCCCTTTTAGTTGCCTGTAAAAATTTACCAGAAACTAGACTGACTTGAGGGATGAAGAACCTGACATGTTTTTCTATAATTGCAGGCTGTGTTAGCGTTATATGTGTGATAAGGCTATACAACAGGGATATATTTGGAGAGACACTGGGTTTCTCTCCTTCCCCCAGTTATCCCTGGGCTAAATGTAGGGTTAGCAGCCCTCCTCTGCCTTTGGCCAACAATACCGAGCATGGATTCATGCTGTGGAGAGCAAGCAGAGACTGGAAGTTCAGCAGCTGGTGCTGACCTTCTCCCTTTCAGCTTCCATGGGCAAGGTGTGATCACTCTCAGGATAATTCTGGGCATCGGTGGCACTGAAGCACGGCACTAAACGGCACCGTTGCCATGCTCGAGGTGACCCGCAGGAGCTTTGGCTAACCTTCAGATGCTCATCTGGCAGCATTTTCTCATTTGGCCTTGCTGACGTTCAGGGATGCTAAAATTTACAAAATTTAGTCTTTGGCTGCTTGTTAACAGCCTGTTAATGCAGTCCCAGGACTTAACGTCAGTGCAGAGCCGGTGAGTATGTTAAGGGGTGTCAGGAGGTCATGGGACTGAATAAACGGGATACTGTCTCTGCTTATTTATTGCTATTCCTAGAAGGTGTTTCAACGTTACACTTCTTAAAGTTCACTCTCAGGGAGGCTGAAAATAAATGAAAAAGACCTTCCTGAGGCTGAAGAAAAATTCTTAGTCCCGAGGGCTGAAGTATATAAATAGGAAGGCCTGCATGGGGCTAAAGCAAATAAATTAAACATTAAAAGATGCTATTTTGGAGACAAAGGTGCGTAAGGGCTGTGCTCATATTCCAAAGCTTCATAAAGGAGCCTCCTTGTTTCTTCTCTGTAAAATCCATTAGGTTCAGAAATACAGAGCCCACTCTGAATTTCCAAGTACCTGCTGTTTCCTCACTCCATCTCGCTCCTGGAAGAAATTGCTGTTCCCTCTTCCTGTGAAATGAGGCTGCTATGCCGTTCTCTTTGCAGGATGTTTTGCATAGAAAAAAAGGAAATTGCGCTCTTTGGGCTCTCAGGCCGCGTGGCAGGCAGATGTGCTGGTTTATCATTCACTCTCATGGGCACACCATGGGGGTGTTCAGGGGTTTATCATTCCAATTTTCCTGTGTCGCTACAAGAACTGAGAGTTTATTTAATTTTGTAGCAGTCATAAATGGCTCCTCGTCAGCCCAATGTGCATGATTGGTCTTGTAGTAAACTTTAATTTCTACAGTATTTTGGTGGATACATTTCAACATTGCTGGCTTCATCCTCCTGCATGGCGTGCAGAGGAGCTCCAAGAGCTCAGCCTGACTGCGCTAGGGTTTCCAACAGTTACTCCAAAGGAGAGGTAAAAGTGAGTTAGAACGTACAAGCCCCAGATCAAAGACTTCAGCATTTACTTTAGTTGACCTTGCAGAGTGTGCTGTGTTAAATCAGCTCTTCAAGATCCAGCAGCCCCAAGAACATGCCCGCAGGGCAGTCAGATCTCTGGTTTGTGGTTTTGCCTCTGGCTGACAGCTGTAAGAAGTGTTAACTAATGAAGTATTCTAAGTGGGTAAATAAGAAAGGAAAAAAAAAAAAAAAAAAAAAAATACCACTAGAGTTATAGAAAGCAGCCCATCCTGCACAGAACGAATTACAGCTTTCTACCTGCAAAATTCACTTTCTTTTCATCCTTGGGCAGCAGTTCTGTGGTCAGCACGTAAATGAGCTGTGAGTCCAGAGCAGTAGGCAACAAAACCCTCATTAAGTCCCTCATGTTCACATTGTTTTCATTCTGATCTCAAGTTTTTCCTCTCGCATGTTGATGTGTGCTGTTAGTACCTGGAGAGTACTGTTTTTAAGATGCCATAGTCAAACTTTTACTTTTGTGAGTGCACAGATCATGCCGTCTATAGCTGCTAAAGCTTAGAGAGGGGAACCCCGTCCCCGGAGCTAACCCAAGCTGTGTTCTTCATCAGCTGAACGTGTAATCCCAGCAGTCATTCTCCTCAGGGCAGAGAGCATCTTGCTGCAAGGTGTCACCTCCTCAAAGCTTAGCTTGCTCAGAGACCAGAGCTAAACCTCCCATTGGGTTTTTACCCAGTTACTGAGTGACTTCCCCTGTCTGCTCCACTTCGAATGGCCTGCAGAGGCTCAGCAGGCAGCAGAAGTGCCTCCTGCCTTGCTGAGGGCTGACTGTTTCCATTGCAGGAGCTGACAACCAGGACATGGGGTCACCTGTACACCCTAGGGACCCTCACGGTTCAGTGGGCACTCTTCCAACCAGCCTGTCAGAGGGAGTTTGCTGGTACAGACAGATTACTTGAGCTGCTTCTCTTATCCCAGGTCACCAAAGCAGGTTGCAGTTTATAGGGAGCAGCTGGATGTAAGGAAATGGCCTCAGGCTGTGCCCATGGAGGTTTAGATGGCAGATGGGAGGAAATTCTTCACAGAAAGGGCAGTGAGGCCTTGGAGCATGCTGCCCTGGGAAGTGGTGGAGTTCCCATCCTTGGAGGTATTCAAGAGAGGCATGGATGCAGTGCCTGGGGATGTGATTAGTGGTGCACTTGGCAGTGGTAGGTTGATGGTTGGCCTCGATGACCTTCAGGTCTTTTCCAAACAAAATGATTCTGCACGGCTGCAGCTGGCAGAGCTGAGAACCAGCCCTGAGCAGAAAAGACTTTCCTCCATCCCCTCCCCAGCATCTCCCATGAAATCTTGGAAATATTACAAATGACTGTAACCATTGCAGAAAGTTATGGTGCAGTTTGGGTGGGCAGACCTTGGTGCTTGCTAAGCTCTGACATCGGATTTGGTGCTCTGCAAGAAAGAGAAAACGTGGCCCTGTGGCCACAGGGCTTGTAGCCATGTAGGTGAGGGGCCTGAGAGGACCCAAGAAGGTTCTGCCTTGTTGTGGAAGGGATCAGAGGCAATACAGAAAGCATGAAAAATACTATTTTGCCTCACAACAGCATCCAGAAAAACTGCATCACTGCAGCAATGAATAATTAAGCAAGGCTGTCTCCCCTCAGATACGTCACTTACTTGCCTGAAGGAATTTTCTCTTGTTTTTCGGGTGATGTTAATCAGATTCAGCCTGAGTTATGTGATACAATGGAGATGTCTATTTTCCCTACTCCAATGATATACAAATGGTTTCTTTAAACATTTAACATAAATTGACCTTTGGGGCAAGTCAAGAGTACGGCAGGCCAGATAATGGCTTTGTGAGTTATCAGCAAGAGAAAACACAGTTATGATCAAAGAAATCTTACAGCCTAACAGTGGGATTTCAATGTGCTGCGCATAACCACACAGAAATGTAGTGTTTCACATGTAATAATAGAATGGGAGAAGTCTCCACATGGCCATCCCTCTTCCCACGTGCAGATGCAGAGGGCAGAGGTGGAGTTCCAGCTCTGGTTTATTAAAACACCAGCGCTGTGTAAGCCACGAGAGAGGAAATGGGATGCCCTGGTTGCTGCTGGCACACTTCTTCCAAGCAGCATTTAACCACTCTGAGCCTCTTGTTTTGCTCCTGGGGAACTCAGAGCTTATGAAAAAGATTTTGTACTCATCGAGAACCATGACATGTTGCTTGAAACGGCTGCCACGTCCATTTCTGACACTTGCTGAAATGAGGAAATAAGTTTCCAGTTTCTCATCTTCCTGGCTATATCATGGGATCTGAAAGTCAAGCTGATTTTTAACTCGGTTTGCATACTGTTGCTACCAGTAATGATGAATTATTCAGCGGGAGCTAAATGAACGAGCTTATTGATGAGTGCAAATCAGAACAGAGTTTAGTTAACTTCCAGGAGCTTTGCTGCCCTGGGGAATTGGTTGATACTGAACAGAACTGCCCCAAACTGTCACGTTGTGGGAGCTCCTTACTTTTGGCTTTTGATCTGGAGCGAAATTTTCTAGCAGATGAGATGTTTTTGCCTGCCTCTGTTTCTGAAAACATTTACAGTGTAAGGTAGGTATCTCTCTTGCTGTAAAAACCAGGAGTTCCTCATTCCCCTTATGAAATATTGTTGCTCTGAGGAGAAGTAATTCAGTAATAGCATTAAAAAGTGATGACCGGTGTAGGCAGCTTAAGCTTGATTCATTTTGACTGTGCAGAGTCCCCCTGGAATCGGTGTCTCTGCACCTTGCTACAATTGCTGCTATGACACAGGGGGTTGGATTTCTGGGGGGCTAAGGATGTTGCAACAATAGAAATAATAATTGTCCAAATGAAACTTGACCAAAACTGCAGGCTGCTCCTCTTGGGGAGAGTGCCCAGAGCTTTCCTCTTTGTCTCCTTACAGTGACAACAGCTATTAAACATTCAGTGCCACGTTTCAAAATTCAGCTATAACACTTCCAGCCCAAGCTCCACAAATACCGACGAGGTGATTTAAAGCCCAGTGTGTTTTCTCTGTCTTGCAAACTGCTGCTAATGCTGACTTTCTTCTGCCTGAAGTTGATTTATATGCATTGGCACAGACAGATATGTAGAAAGGGAACTCTTTTCAAAAGGAAAGTAAGAGTAAAGACATTCTTTCTGCTTTTCTAACATGACCATTAGCATAAGTCACAGCACAGAAAAAAAGACTTCTCTAGGTTTTCTTCCATGGCTCATGCCATCCCACTTGTCAGGTCTGCATGCTTAGATAAGAGTTAGCACATGTAGTCAGATCCAAGGTTTTCACTATTCTGAGGTATTAAGTCTTTTCTGCCAACTATATTTTTTTGCCTGAAAAAAAGTAATCATTTGTTGCTATTTGTGCATTGAACACAAGTAGTGTGTCTTCCCTTCAGCGTTGTACCTAGTAAACAAACAAGCATTTAGCCAGAGATCACAAAAATCGATTCAAAATTCATTTGCTCACCAAAAAGCAGATGTACATTTAGCTATACAGTTATGAACTTGTAACCTATGGAGCAAAATGAACTTTTGCCTTGTAAGATACGCTTCCTGCTGTCATTCCTCCCTCTTTCTCTTTCTGTGTTCAATACTTTCCGGGGAAGCACATCATAAAACCCACAGAAGATCAAATCTTTCCCAGATCTGGTTTTATTTTATAAAGGCAGCACATTCAAATAATTTGTGTCGTGCTGCTACCCTGCACTCACTTGGCATAGTCTCCTCCAGAAGACATTAACAAAAGCACAAGTGTGACATCTATTGACAGCGCAGGCCTCACATGCAGCTGGCAGGAGGAGCAGGAGGAGCAGCCCCGGTTGCCTGCAGCTCCCTGCAGCAGGAGTGGTGGAAGGTCTGTGGGAGCATACCCTGCTGCAGGGCTAATCTCAGAGCGATGGCAGAGCACAGCAAAAGGCTAATCTTGTTTTCGAGTTGCATGTGTTTTTTGTGCTCTGTTTAACCTAGGTCTTGCGCAAATTTCTAGAAGAATAACCCACCCGGGACCATGAGACAAACAGACACCGGCTCTGTCACAGGAAATCTTCGATCTACAAATTGCTGCAGGAGTGCAGCAGGGAAGCCAAAGTTGATGCTTCTCGAGTCCATATGCTTTTCCCTAGATATCTGCTACTGCCTAATGATTAATGTGTCCATCCCTGGAGGTCAGTGCTTATCATCATGTATTATCTCTAGAAATACCACCGTTATTCACACTGCGGCAGCCTAAGGAGCCATGATCTGCTGTAGCTCTGTTGGCTACTGGCAGAAAGCGGATACTGGGCAAGTCAAACCTCTCTTCTGACCTGGTACAGCTGGTCTGATATTCAGGCTGAGCGGTAGGGATACACTTTATTTACAGTTTCACAGTACTTCTCTGTTATAGACTCTGTATAGGTGCTGTTTCCTCTTTTGAAGTGGCTAGAGGAAGCAACTTGGAAGTGTCAAAGAGCCTAACGGCACAGGGAACATCTCGAAGCTGCTTTTTGAAATTTCCCTGGGTCATCTTGCCCTTTCTCTAGCAGGGCCCAAGTTTTCTGCCAATTCTCTTAATTTCTGACAAATAATAAGGAAAAGTATTTGCACTTCAAGTAGATAAGAGTTCTCTTAGACTCTTTATAACAGGCAAAGTGGTGGTCTTCTCCTCGTGGTGACTTCAAGCACCAGACTTGGGCTCAAAGGCAAAGTTTTCTATGGTTTTATATTTCACTTAAGTTCCGCTCCTGGAATTCCAGTCCCCCAGCTGCCCTCCCAGCACCCCAGCACAGACAGCCCCGTCCACTACAAGCAGCCCTTGCTCAGGGCCTGGCAGCTTCTGGAAGATAACAACACGAGTTAGCACAGGGAAAGGTTGGTTTGGGTTTTGTTTTTTCCTGAAGGCATTAAATGGTTACAAGCAATCAGCTGGGAATTAATTACTAATGAGATCATTGACACATCTTAGGGGCCTTTAAAGGGACTTGTATGCCTTTAATCATTTGAATATTTCTGAAAGTAAATCACCTTCTGAACTGTGTTCTGATCTGGCTTTTATCTGCTTTCTTAAGTGTAATTGTATTTACTCTGGTGAGGAAACTCATGCTTTATTTTGATATACGAAAGATTACAATCAGACTTATCTCCAACACAGCCTGTTTTTGCTGAACCTTTGGAAGGGATTCCTAGGATGGATTGCCTGGCATTTTCAGCAGAGATAGCTTTTAGCAGAAGATTTGAATCTGGAGAGATCTTCAGATTTTAAGCCTCCTTCCTCATTATATTCCTATCATCAGAGAGAGGTTGATCTGAGCTTAAACTTTGACTTTTAATTTAATGAAATTAAACTATTGTTGTTAATATTATTTTTCACTTTAAAAAAGTGAACAATTTGATTTATTAGACACTAAGAAGGAAAATAAGCCCAGACTGGTGACCAAGTTCTTCATAAGTTTGACAAAAGATGCCTAAGTTAACATCCTAGTTTATTTTAGCCTACGTATCTGGATACACCTTAATGCACCCAACACCATCTGAGTGCCAAAAAGCACTAAGACAGTGCTCTGTGATCTTTCCCTTGTTCATCTATGGAGAAAAACACATCCACACTCATGCTGTGGCCTCCCTCTGCACTGGGACCATGCAAGGAAGTCTTTCAGTGTGTTCCAAAAGACAAGAAAAAAGGCTTCATTCTGATCTCAGTGAGCGGTGTGCTGCAATTTTCTTTCATTGAAAAATGTTCTTTGTCATTTGATGGGTTCACCTTGAGTCCCTTGGCAAGAGCTTTCCTGGGTAACAATTTCACCCATGTATGCCTGAAAGCAGACAAGCTTCTACACATGGGAGCTTATTTGTCTGAACTCCACTTTCACCCCATGGCAGGAACCCCGCTGGGATCGCTGCCTTTTTCAGAGTTACACACGGGGTTGTTGCTCCCTCTTGGAAAACAAATCCAAAGCATATCTGAAAGCATCAACGGAAGGGCGTAACCCAGGGTCAAAGGTACAACTAAAGCGCCTTCTCTTCTTTCTATTTCTTCCTGTGTTGCTGATTCTTAAAGAAATGTTCCTTCCGTAAATTAGCACAAGATGAAAATTTATGTGAGAGAACAGAGATAAAATATGCATAATTTCTAAATATGCCAGTTTTCCAAGCCGCATATGTTTGGTACCAAAATAAAATCACAACATGGGAAATTGGATGATGTATCCAGGACATGGGGGGAAATCTATGGCTATTAATTTGTAATTTTGTTTTGCTAACTGTGAGACAAGAAGGCTTTCTGCACACTAAATAATGATGGTATTTGGAGTGATAAATCTGAGCATCCTTGTGCTGTCTCCTGCTGCTGAATAAATCTGTTGGTCTGTTACAGGCTAGCAGTGCTGGTGATGATTTTAACCAGGTGGTTTCACAGAAAGCCGGCCTCTTTCCTGTTAGCCCCCACCAAGACTCTTGAGGAAGCACAAATGGATCCCAGCCCATGCAGCAGGCGTGGAGGTAGGCTTCAGATGGTAGCATGTCCTTAGTCCTGCTCTGCCCTGGAGATTCATCATCCTTAAACTCTGTTACCTCCTGCTTCTCACCATAGAACCAGGTAGACGTACTCTTCTTTCACTTGGGAAAACTCAAAACAAGAGCACTCATTAACTGCTTACACTAAAGCCTTGATAAAAGCCATGTTGGAGTGGGGAAACTTTTTTACACCTGGCGTGAGGGGGTGTTAGCTGAGTGGTTACAAGTGTGGGGGCACAGCACACCAGTGAAGAAGCTTGCGGAGACAGGAGAACTCCTGTAGGGGTGTAGGAACCACAAACTGTTGACATCACTGTATGCGTAAAGGAGGTGAGGATGTTTGGCTTTTGGCTTTCTTTTTTTTCCTACCAAGCTTCATTTTGCACTTGCTAGCAGCTGTTGCAGTACGCAACTGTATGAACCAAAGTGGCACATGTTACACGGGTACGTACGTTGGTTTATCACAAAAAGACTTGCTCTTGTGCTGCATTTGTCATCTATGTACATGTATTTTCAAGCTAACGTGAGAATTTTAACTGAAGTAATTCAGGAACGGAGAGTGGCTGTGTGTTAAATTCCTTCAGGAGGAAGCAGCGGTGGCTGTAGCTGGTGCTGGCTGTCTCAAACAGGCAGTGCAGGAAATGTCAGACCCTGCGCTGAAGCAGCACATTTCCAAGTGACAATCACACGTGCTGTCTGCCAGGAAAACACTTATTCAGAGGACTTGGTTACAGTTTTCATAGAGAAAATCTGTTCAGATTGCTTCAAGACAGGTAAATAGGGTTTTAGAGCTGTTAATTTGGCAAATTATAGGTTGATGGTGTTTGGTTAATTCGTTGTCTGATATAACTTACGGGAAGGTGGTAGGGTGATGGCAGAGCGAAGTTCATTATGATTTTTTCATGGCTTGCCCCTTGTTGCACTGATGAAGTACAGGGGCAGAGACTGTGCTAATGACCTTCCCGTACTTCCTTCCTCCCTTCTTTTGTCAAAATTGTTCCTTTGTTGATAAACATTCAGAGTATCATTGTGTAATACGTTTGTGTGTGTACTTACACAGTGTTCACTGGGTGAACGTCTTATCCTTAGGCTGTTAGATGTATGCACCCATGGTTTAGAACACAAGGCAAGTCTGTTCTTAGCTCTTCGGATGAGTGGTTGCAGAGTTGGGGGTATGAATCCCAAGGGAAGTAGCAAGCTCTTTAGCACAGCTAGAGGTACAAAAGCCCTAGGGAAGGAGCACCACTTCAGTCCATTGCTCATCCTCAACTTACTGTGTAGCTTCCTTCTGAGCATGTCAAGCTGGTAGGTGAGCAATCTGAGCGCCCATCTCCCTCTGCTGACCTGGGCGGTCATCCGGGATGGCCCCAGATCTCAGGCAAGCTGTGCGTCAGCAAACAGAGGTGCTCCGCTGGGTACAGGTGTTCTGCCGGTACAGCCTCGTGCCTCCGACCTCTTGAGTTCTTGATTCTTGTAGGGGCAAATGTTCGAACCCAACTGAAAGCGAAGGCTATAAATTTAAACCATCCAAAAGAATGGGAGGAATAGTTGAAATAAAAATGAGCTGATCATTTGAAAACATGCCAAAAATACACTCTATTGTCTGGAATTCATTTACTAAGATTTTACCGTAATTAGAGTTTGAACATTCATTAATTATACTGAGTTTATTCAGAGTAAGTCAGGTAATCGCCGCTTTTCACAATTACTCATGAAGGATTGCAATTAGAGCCCTTGCAGTTCTCAGATGCTGTTCAAGTCACTTGCCCGGCATTGTGAATCCCTGCCCAGCTTTGCTTCCACCTCCCTCCACTTGGCAGCGCTGCTCAGAGCTGTGAAAAAGTGCCTCTCTTCAGAAGTGGCAGTGTTCAGGGAAGATCCATTTCTTTATGTTTTCTGGTTTGGGCTACTTTTACCTTGTTGTGAGATCCTTATTGTGCTAGTGTTACTTAAGAGTGAGCTGCTCTGGAATTTGTATGTTATAGGGGGCAGGGGAGAACCAGCCTAGAAGTGTGTTGGTTTTGTTTCTGTTAATCACCTACATCTCGATTTTAATACATTTTATAAAAATGACAGCTGTTGTGGATTTTTGAAAAGTTAGTAGTCGTATGTAAGATTAGAAAAATCAGAGCTGGGAAACAGTTAAAACTTTATTTGTGATGGCATGGCTATCCTGAATAGAAGAAATTTGTAAGAAGAAGTCATGAGGGGGGTTATAACAGAATTCTCCTCTGATGAGCTTGTTTGTGTCTTCTTCTGCAGTATCTGGATGCTGTAGGAAATATGTTGGATCATGTTTGTGTTTTTTTCTCTGTGACAGTCCCTTCTTTTCTGAAGTTACTGGCATGTAAATTGGTATTTTTGAACTCAAGACGTTGTCTGAGGTCTGCCTTGAGCATGCTCACTAATTTTCAGTGTGATTTTTATGGCCTTACTGAAGATAAATACTTCATTGTTAACTGTTGGAAAATGAGGCACACGCTGAGGCTGGCACACAGGCTCTCAATTGTCAGCAGAGATAGGCAGGCAGCTCCAAAAGAGCTGGTGAAATTCAGTTTTTAAAAAGAGCATTGGAAAGGGCAGAGAACATAAGAAAGAATCCAGGACATGATCCCTGTGGTTGAATTAATGCCGATATGCCAGTGACACTGCGTGCTCTTTTCATAAGTTCACGCTCCTGCTACCTCTCTCACTACCCGTATTGTTTTAAAGAAGTCATTACAGACTATCATAGCAATAATTCAGTGGCTGGAAATCCTTAAGTACATATTTGCATTGTTCTTATTGTAATGAGTTCTGAAGGAGATGTTATGGTTCAACATGCCCAATAACATTTAATCAACAAATCACAGATAAGTCTGTGAACAATGTGAAATTAGATAAAAGGCCATCATCTTTCCTATTATTATTATTAAATAATTATTAAAATAACAGGTTGCAGGCTCAAACCCAACAGAGCACAGAAGATCAGGTAATGCTGAGGCATGAACAGAATTGGTGAGGATGGTACAATTCAATTAGTTTAAGGAAACTGAAGAGTAAATGAGCAAAATGGCATGAGGGGGGTTTGCAACAGCAAACAACTGATGACAAGACACTTCTAAAAATATCCAATAGTGTTGCAAGTGGTTCCACATCGATCCTGTGTTGCTCACCTCCTTATCCACGTGCAGATCTTCCTGAATTCCCATTACCTCTGGTAGGGACCAAATTCCTCGGGACAATCTGTGGAGAATGATGCTGTTGAATATTGCAGAGGTGACCAGATCTAGCTGAACCTTGTTGTCCTGTAGCTCCTTTGGAGCAGTGTGTTTTGGTACGGTTATCTCTGAATTTCTAAGATACAATATTGTTTATGGTTAGCCGCACATGATTTTGGAATGGGATGCTGTTTAAGTTAGGTTTGATGGCATTATGTGAATAAAATGTTGATATGTATATAAATTTGCTGTTATTATTTTTAAGATGATGGTTAAAACTTGCAACCACCTAATATTCTTCCAGTTCTCAGTTGTCTTTGGGGACTTGAAAAGAGCCTTGAAATGCAAGGAGGAGATGATGAATCAGACCAAGGAAGGTCCCATGATACTACCAGATCAATTTGACAAACCCCAGAGCTTATTACATCATTTGGACAAGTGTCATCTGAATAGCTGAATGCTTTTCTGAGACAACTCCCTGGGGCAGATGAATGCGATTCAGCTATTACTACCACTGAGTCTGATTTGCTGTCATTTTGGCTGGAAGCAAGAGGAAAGTCCACTAGAAATAACAGCCCCAGAATTATAGGACCAGGGATAGATTAGAAAGGAGTTATTGCTGGCACTTTCTGTTCTCTTTTGGCCCACACAGCTATTTATTATTCACTTTCCTCTGTGTCTGGATTTATCTGATGACTGACATTCCAATACAAATTGAAATTTAAGCTTTAGATATATGTACATAGTTGCCTCTTCAGGCTGAGACGCTGTAAGTTAATGGTTAGTCCCTCAATGTCAAACAGAAGAGGAGCCAGACTGTGAGGGAAGAAAGTGGTATTATATTTGGCAGATGTTCTCAGTCTTCACAGCAAAGACATGACACTTACAGTAAGTAGAATTTCCCACAAATTAATGAAATGTTCTGCAAACTTGCCTGTCTGTCCTTTTAAGTCCTTGAGGTTTTTACACTCTGAAAATGATAACAAGCACTGGAAAGTTGGAGGCCGGTTAATGTTGTCACAGGAGAATAATACACAATGAATTCTGTCTAAATGAGCACCTGATATAAAAGACGAACAATGATAAGGCTAAGAAATCCATATTCACTATCCACTGTGCTACTCTCCAGTGGTAATGTTTATATGCAGATAGTCACTTAAATGAATATCTTATGAATAACTCAAAGTCAGAGAGAAAAACAAGTCCTTCTGTAAATAGATAAAACAAATTACAAGATGTCTTTTAGGATGAATCTCTTTGAACGCATTGTACTTGAGGGGCAAGGGGGGAGTTCAATATTTTGCAGCTGTACTAGAAACGAACAGAGAGACCTTCCCCATTCTCATTCTGAATTTTTTGTTTCATGTGATACGGAACTGGATTTGTTACAGCATTAAAGTCAAAAGTATAATATTTAACCTGCTGTGTCGTCCCCATCCATGGCCCTAATAAGCATGAAACAAACCCTGGTTGTCCTCATTGTGTCTATGGAAATCAGAGGTTCTGTGGCAGCTCTTAGGTTTTCTTCAGGTTTGCAGAGGAAAGACAAAGAAGAACGTGGTCCTCTGGATCAGGTACTGAATTTAATGAAGATCTTTTCTATGGTCCTGTGAAGGACATAGGGCTGAATTCACTGGTATCCAACTATTAATCAAGGGAATACCAAATTTAAATCATCTTGTTGCTCTTGTAGCAAATACATTGTCAATTTTGCTACTGCTGTATAGATACTGACAGCAGTTACATGGAATATTTAGTTTTAAATAGAAAAAAATATATATATTTAGGTTGCAAGGTCCAGCACTCAGAAATGCATCAGGCTGGGGTGGTGGCTCTGGTTGCTCCCTCCTCTCCCCTGAGAGAGGACGGGAGCTAGAGCAGGAGGCAGTCCCTGCAGAATTCAGGTGAAAGTCACAGGTGGCAAAGTGAAGCTTTTCTCGCAAATTTACTCTTCTTTGTTATCTGGTTTTCATACCCAGCACTTGTTCTGTGTCCTCAGGTAAAAATTCCCCTGCTATACCTTCACCACAAGACAGCATTTAGGAGAAAATGTTGGTGCCGTGCGGACATCCTTGTGCTTGGTTGTCCCATAACGAGTAGCCAGAGAGCCCTGGGGAGCTGCGCTCGCTGCGAGGTGGCACTAAGTCAACTGTTACACAGAGCAGCTCATCCGAGAGCCACAGCTCCCATCGTTTCCCACCTTCAGTCCCCTCAGTTCACTAAAACCCAAGCAAAATGGTCAATACATGCTCTCCCTGTAGGCTTCAGGTCTGGGGACCACGTTTACCTTTTGATCTTCACCAAAGAAACATTTATCTAAGTTTAAAATGAATTAATATCATGCAGCTAAATCTGAGCCCGGTGGATTAGATTAAGGTTTATCCAATAAGATCAGGAAGCCTGATCCTCTGAATATAAATGACTGCATCATCTGCATGAGATTTAATTGAGAAAACTGCATCAAAAAGGCAAATTAAATACCGAGAACACAACAGATTTTCCACAGTGAAACACCGTGGGTAGTGAAAAACCATCTGTACAGAGAAGAACAGGATGACATTTCTGCATCATGTCAGCCCGATAATATTTTCTCTTTCATACATTATCTATGTTAAACATTTTGATAAGACAGATAAATTAATGTACTTTTGCCTATCACCTGACATTAGTTACTGTGGTGAAAAGATTATTGCAAACTCAAAATGACACGTGAATTGTAAATGATTCCAAATTTACATTATTTCTTTAATCTTGTCTAGTCAGAGAGGCACAAACCTGCAGATTGTTAGGGGTGCTGCTCAGAATTTCTGTCAAACTTCCAGTCTGGGAGAATAACTTCGGAGCCTTCGGTTTGCACAACTCCAAGTTTTCACGTCACTTGTTTCCTAAAAAAAAAAAAAAAAAAAAAAAAAAAAAAAAAAAAAAAAAAAAGTACCAATATAGTTTCATTAGGATTTCCAGTTAAATTAACCCCACTGTTAATAAGTATATTTTTTAAAAATAAAATATTTTGCAGCATATGTTTCAAATCCCCAGAAATGCTGCCATCTATTTTTCTTGGATAGCCACAACCGAGAGATGCTGCACAAGCCCTGTAGCACCCATACGCCCTTAAACCAACAGGCATGTTTGAACCAGGATTTCCAAAGCCATATGGAATAATGTCATTTTGTCATTGTTTTGAATGAAACCTGTGCTTCAGGCGTGTGCCCTGGTTCCAGATTCACGGTTCAATAGAAAACCTCACACTCAAATCTGTGCTCCTCATCCCTTGTGGACTTGTAGGGTTAAAAGAGCAACATGAGGTGTAAGACTTCAACAGGTTTTGAGTGCATTGCTAGACTGAAGAATGTTTTCTCTAAAGCAATGCGATATTGAGTGTTTTTTTCTGCAACAGTAGCTACATCTTTGCAATTGAGGTTCTCAAGCTTAACCAGGCTCCCTTCAGAAGGACCTGGACGAGGCGCAGCTGTTCTTTACCTGCCATTAATTTCTGTGTGAGGCGGGGTAGTGCACGCCACGCAGGGAAACCGGGCAGTGAAAAGAGCTCACTTGCTCTAAGCTGTCGGCATGCCTCTGGAGCCTGCAAAGACTCTGCAGAGTTAAAAATAATGAACTGAGGTATCCAGACAATTATTTATTTTCAAATTGGTGAAGTGCCATTTTCTTCTCAGTTCAGGAAATTAACCTCCCCAAAAGCCAGCTTGCTCTACACAAAATTAATAAAGCAGAGCATGCTGGCAATAACTTGCACATGTTTATTTATGTGTGATGTCTCCAGTTAGAAAGGCTAAGATGAAAAATTGACTCAAAAGGCTGTACTCTTAGGGGATTTACTCCTGGTTTGGGCCCATTTTCATGTTGCTTGAAGTCTGAATTGATGGGACATGAATCTCCTCTGGAGCCTATAAAAATTAAGCTCTTTTATTATCATCTTTTTTTTTTTGAATCATGCCTAATATTTTCTTTTAGACAATAAGGTAAAGAGATTTGCCATGTGATGCTAAAGGAGAACACCAAGGATAAAAAGGTGGTGAGGGCTGCAAGAGGAGCTGTTGGTACTGAGCCCTAGAAATAATTTTCTTTTTGTTCACTGAAGTTTTACGTGATTTAAATTGAAGTAGTATTCAAGTTAAGTGCAGGTGAAATGTTGTTCCAGCACACGTACTTACATAGGCTGCTGAGCTGAGCTGTGAAAGGCACTTGTAGGGTTTGTAGCACTGCCGTGCCTAAGGAACGCTGTCCCAAGCCGGGTCTCAGCTGAAAGTTCAGCCGTGGTCTGTAAAGCTTGACGAAGGCAGGTGGTGCAGCAGGGTTTAGGTACTCCAGAATGAACTCTTTGTCAGCCTGCTTTGAATATGTTATGAAAATAAGGATGACAGAATAATTTCCCTGTGATACCATTTGTGCTTTTTTGTGTTTACCCTCATCCCTTTTTTCTCGTTGGGCAGTACCCATTACCAGGAGTTCCAGGTTGCGTTCATAATGTAGCTGTTATGCCCATTCCTTCCCTGATGGATTTTCCTTGTTGGCACCAGTCAGAATATAGGATTTAACAAAGGTTTAGCTTTTGGAAGTAGAATTTGAAGAAGACATGGTATTAATTTGGGTCACATTGGACACTTTGGGGGACCACTGTGCTTTTATTCAAAGTGGAGCATTCAAGCACTACCGTGCATTACTTCTCAGTTTCTTCTTCAAATCATATCATTTAGCACCAGGTGTCTACAGGAATGACAGCCCATACAGAAAGTGTTTCAGGGTGAAAACAGGCAGACAGCAATTCATAAACATTCAGAGTGCCGCCACCCTCTAATCCTGCCTACCCTAATTATGCTAAAGATTTGTCTTCTATCCAGAATAATCCCACCTGACCGTTCACTCAAAGTGAATCCAGTTCATCCAAAATGACCACCCTGTCAAAACTCCTAAGCATAGAAACGTTGTAAGGATTTCATAACTTCAGGGAGAGGGAGTGCTGCATGTAGTAGGTCTGACCCAATTTGCCTTTGAAATGTGTTCTTTGGAAAGCATAATGTGTGCTGCTGTAATCATGTCAGAAGTATAGCTTCTGTGCAACTGAAATAGCTCCTGCTTTGCCTGCAGACACGTAGACTCCGGAGATGCTCAGACAGATGCAACACCAAACACGTGAGTCAGGAACCAAATACACATTCACCTTTCTAGCTCAGATTGCTGTGGCAGGCTTCATCTTTACTGTCTGGAAAGCACCAAGGCACCAGCTCGTCTCCCCTCATCTTTGCTTGGGTGTATCAGGTTTGTCTGTTCATTGGCAAGAGGTTTATTCTTTTACTACCAGCAAGCCCAAGTAGTACCACAGGTGTCAGCTCGGGTAGCAGGCTTTGCCAGCGCCTACATTGCCAGGAGCTAGAGGATGGGGAGCGAGAGTGCGTCTGAGCCGCCAGGACAGAAATGAGCTTGGAAGAGCTGGGCGCGTTTTCTCCCTCTGGCTGCAGGTGGCTGTGAGCCTCTGACCAATTCTGTTCTGCGGTTTGAGGAAACCTCAGGAAGCCTTTTGTTCTGTTTTATCAAATCAGTGTTGCACAAATGTTATTTCTAATACCTCATCTACACCCAGAAGTTTTCATTTTCATGTTGAAGGTGCCTAAAGGGGCCTTAGCAAATGTTAACATCTTGCTGTGCTACAAGATAGTATGCTGCTAATGCATATTGTTAGGGTACACAATGTAGTGAACAACAATTCCTTCATCTGGTCTCATAGAATCTAAATACAAAGTAGTCCTTTCTACCTTTTTTTCCCAAAACAGAGGATGGGCACTTGGAAAGTGAGTTTTACCCAAAGTTATGGAAATGCCAAGAGCCTGACAGAGGTAAGTCTGAGAGCAAAGCCTTGTCAGGGGACAGCTTAGCTAAGAATCAAAAGGCTACAGCTACCTAATCACGTTGAATGGTGTTGTTTTCTGGACTCATCTAAAATGAAGAAATGCAAAGAATACATGCTTATACCAGGATTTTCTTTTAATTAGTTTTACTCCAAGAATTCAGACTACCTTTTGGGCAGATGCTTTGATTTCTTTTTGAACTGAATCCATGCAATTGCAAGGGAAGGCAATTCAGTTTCGTTTCCATTGAAGTCAACAGAACTACTGACTTCAAAAGCAAAAGCAGGCCCCAAATTAACACAAGTCATGCAGCTCATTTGCTACATCTCTTGACCGAAATTACCATTGTTAATGCTCTTCCATTGAGGGCTTGGACCACCATTGTTGCTTAGTTTCCAGGGTTCAGTCCAGTTAGGAGGATAACTTAACACCAATTACTTGATAGCAAGTGAAATGAAAGTCTCATTTTCAAAAATCATGACTAATTCCTGACAGTTTTCAACTCTTCCCTCGTTAGAAATACTGTCTTTCATGTAGTTGCCTTTATAATGATTTAATCTGCAGCAAAAATTAATGTATTCTTTTTGATACCCTTCCTGCAAGCCTCAGTCAGAATGCTCTCGCAAGTGACCTTAGACTTGGGTCTTTAAAAATCCTTCAAATCCTTAATACTGTCAGGGCGTCAAAGAGGTGTTTCTTGGTTTGATGCAGATAATGATGGTGATCACCGAACTGTGAACTTCATGGGGTGCATTTTATTTACTTTTTTCAAATGCAAATAGTTGCTGTTCTTGCAGTTCTAGGCCTAGAATTCAAGGATTGTGGAGCCTTGAGGCACCAAGACTTAAAGGAGTCTCAGGGTCTTTTGTTTTGGTAAGAGAAATGAATGGAAAGTTAGACAGAAACCAGAAGACACCACTGTCTGGGAGGATGGTAAGGAGAACCTTACGTTTCTCACAGTGTCTCCAGATATGAGTCAGTTCAAGCAGTGAGTTTCAGCCCCACAGTACATGCAAAAATTTCCAAGCATGGAGAGTGATGGGGAAGGTGCTGGTTCTCACTGCACTCCACAGTCTGCTCTTCCGACAGGCGTTCTGCTTAGTACGCAGCCAGTGCTTGCAAGGCAGTTGTAGGACGCATCTTTTGGCAGGACAACTGTTGGCAGTGTTGTTTATGTGAGTGCTTCCTGATAGTTTACAAGGAACAATTTGGCAAGTCTTAGGAGCATTACAAAAGAGTTTATGTGCTAGGTTCAGTATTACTTGTAGAAGGTTTTTTAGGAAATTAATTAAAAGCATTTATTTTCACTTGAATTGCAAAATATTTCTGTTATTCAAAAGGAAGTTGGAGGGAATAGGTATTTTAAATAAGGGACCTACATGAGCACAAGTCAAGTAATTGTCTTTCTGACTGACTGACTGCTGTGGATTTATGTTGTTGAAAGGAGTAATCATTAGGTCTTCATTTGTACAAATGTCTTTTGCAACCTCAGTTGCTTGAAACTATTTTGTCCATCAGTTTAGCTGTATGAATAATTGTGTTTGGGATAGTTGAGGTAATTACATTTGTAGAAACTCTAAATGGCAGTGCTGGAAGGCAGGTGTCTTGTTGTATGACCTGCTACATGTGCCTTTGCCTCCTCTGAGCAGGCTTTGCTTAATGTGGCATCCTGCAGCACCACCCTGACCTTCTGCAGTTCTTCACAGGTAATTGAATCATGAATATATTGGTCCTGTGATATGCCTGAGCCTAACAAATAAGCCTCTTCAAAAAACTGTATCCTTAATGGATAAAAGCAATAAATCCAACATAGTATCTATAGTTCTCTTAGTGGCCTCAACTGCAGAAGTGCTGGCTAACCGACCTCTCACCTTGCAAGCCTTTTTAATAGTATTGATTGCTTTTGTTTGTTTGTTTGTTTGCTTTTCCCAGAAAACTAGACAACTACTGGATGAAAAGCAGCTTGGTCTTTTAAAAAAAAATGTCAAAACATCAATTACATAGCTCACAGTATACTCCTCCCTGTTTTTCTAAACAGTTATTGAATTAACACCAGATTTTCTCATGTTGAGTCAAGATAATTACAATGATGTTCCAAAGTTGTTTCTTTTCTTCTAACATGGGCCCTTTTCTTCTCTTGCCCTAGTTTCTGCTATCTGATTTTCCTCTTTCAGTCTTGAGGCTGTGTTATGGGTAAGCCTTTTCATTACATTGGGCATGATTCTCCTCCTTTCTGTTCCCAGGAGTTTGGGATGAGATTCATTTATCCTAACATTTGTGCATAGAAATGAGATGTCTGCATTTTAGAGAGCCAGACTCTTTTTATAGTCAGTGGAGACACATAGATATGTAAAATTTTACACAGTCCCACTGTGTCCAGGATTGTGCTTCAGACTGTAATGTAGACATTCAGGAAGATTTAATTGCCAAATCTGGAATTTGGCCAGGGCAAGAAATTTGATGGCCATGCTTATCACAGCATCACGGAGTGGATGAGGTTGGAAGGGACCTCTGGAAGTCATCTGGTGCAACTCCCAGCTCAAGCAGGTTGGCCAAGACCATTTCTAGATGGCTTTCAAAGATCTCCAAGGAGGGAGACCCTGGTCAGTGCTCCATCTCTGTAAAGAACCTTCCTTCTGATGTTTGGACAGAACCTCCTGTGTTCCAATGTATGGAATTTAATTTATAATTGGAACATTATAATGGTGTGGAACATTAAAGATAATGTGATTATGACCTTCACTTTTTGCCTAACTGTTCCTTCTGTAGGAGCAGATGTTCCTTGGGCAGATGTGGGATGGGCACTTCGTTTCAGAGGGGAGAGTGGTGCCTCCTGAAAAACAACAGCAAATGCCTCCCGGGGGCAGGAGCTTAACTGGAACATGTTCTTCAGTAGCATGGACCAGCTAAACAGCAGATTAAATTGCTTTCCTATTTAAGCAAATACTCCAGGATGAGATTGTCCGTTTTGTTTTATACTTCACTGTCGTATGAGCCCTGCTCGTTAGAATTCTGTCCATAATATGGACAACACATGTCCAAAAATGTCCCTTCAGAAGTGGTTATTCTGACAACCTTAAAAAAGACTTAGAAGATTACAGCTAGATTATGAACGTAAATGATGAGCTCACTTGGTATTTTTAGCAAGAACCTTTCTGAAAAAGAAATGTTCAGTAAAGTAAGAAGTTGCTGCTCACTCTGATATTTTGAGATGCGTTTGCAGAATTACAGTGACATGGAGCACAAGTGCGCAGATGGACTATTATTCCTCTGATTCACTGACTTTTAATTTTCTCTGAATGCATCCTGGCTCGTAGCTCTTGTATGCCACCTGACATGTCTGTGACTCAAAATAGAAGGAATCCTCTTTTTCACTAGATGCACATATAACTAGCTACTTTATTAATAAATTCAAATAAATAAAGCTCTGCACTGTTAGTGAGCTCAAAAAAACTGAGAAGTAGAGAAACATTCTTGACTTTGGCAGGTACTTGCACAGGAAGGCTTTATTTTGTGTATTTTTGCTGACCTTGGGTCTCAACTGTATATTTCTTGACAAAGTACGTTTTACGTACACTTCTTTTACTTTTCAATTCTACAGCTATATAGGTAAAAGTAAGAAGGACTTAGTATTAAGAGAGTAGGATGTGTCTCTCATGTATAATGATGCTGAATACTGGGAATCAATATACAGAGAAAATCAACTCATCTAAGACTTTATTGTTTCTATATGTATGCTTTAAAAAGTTTAGGTAATACATGTGCTTTTAACTTCTGGTTGGAGGAAAAAAAAAATGCCAACTTTCCTTCCTTTCTACTTAACCTACGAAGATGAGATTTGGAATCAGTATTTCAAAAAATCGTAGGATCAGGAGTTTGTTTTAGGTTCATGTTTCTTTGCTGCAGTTAAATTAAGTTCTTATTCTATTTTAAATGTGAATGTGAGCCTTGGTGCTCTTGTTGTAGCTTTTTCTCCTTTAGTGCTTCTATTTGGCTTGCTAAGGACACATTTCTGTGGCCTCCTTCACCTATCTGGCAAAATGGAGTTGACACCATTTCCAGTAAATGTAAAGGCCAAAGCTTTTCAGAGAACATCGCTTCTTTGTGTTCTTGTTACTGTAAGTAGTTGTCCAAAAGAAGCAGATTTTGTCATCTCACATAAGAAGCTTCTCTGTGAACCTTAGAGCGCATAAATCCTGAAATGAGATCTGGCATCAGTATGGCTCCATTGGAATCATCACAGAAGGGCCTGCTTCCTAGCATTTAAACCATTTAGACTTTAACAGGTCTGCAGATCATTATTTCTGACAACCGTTCCCAACAGAGTGCTCTTTAAATGTTTTTATGTTGTTCTACATTCCCTGTGGCAGTCTTGGGTGTGAACCTTCCCGGTTCATTTTCCCTGTCAAGAGAAACGAGCTTTTTTTTTTTTTTTTTTTTTTTTGCTTTTTAAAAAAAAAAAAAAAAAAAGAAAAAAAAAAAAGGAAAAAAAGGTTTTTTTAAAAAAAAAAAAAAAAAAAGGTGATGGAAAAGCTTCCAAGAAAGACTTCTGGTAGAAAAATCTCAGTAGAGATGCTGGAAACCTAAACCCAGATTTGGCAGCTGTACCTGGTTTGCATGTCCAGATAGAGGATGAATAATTCCTCCAAGATGAGGAGATAGCATCTGATCACTACGTGTATATGAAGCCTTAGAAATGCTTCTGTCATTCAAACTTTAACAAAGGAAATATAATTTGTGGTTATTCGTGCACTGCATAGCCAGATGGAAGCACAGCAGGTAGATAAATACTGACATTCTCTTCTATGAATACCTTCAAAAGAAAGGTCAAAGGTAAGACAGTGAGGAAAGTGAATGTAGATTAGGCAGAACATCTGTTGAAGGGGAATAGTAGTGAAAACATTCATTGATTTTCAAATAGAAGTTCTGCTTAAAAATATTTATGGGCATCTGCTTAATTATAAATTCATCGCCATCCTTAACATCAGCTTTTCAATAAAATTTGTAAAAAGAAAGAAAGAAAAAGGAAAAGCACCATTAACCCCAAGAGATAATTAATCTGTTTCCACTCTAATACCTGAATTTGCTTGGACTAGAAATATCAGAGGGTGGTTTAGGAAGAATCTAGAGTACAAGAGGTGGGGATGAAGGGCAGTTTGGGCAATGTCAGCACCTTCCTCAATGTCAGATTCAAAATGACAGAATGGAATAAAATCCTGCTGGCTGTTGCCTTGCCATGATGCTCCTAGCAGGACATTGCCCTTCTGCAGGAGCAGAACAGAGCTCTCTGTATTTGTTTCACTCCAAAACCAAAATTAGTGATATAAAATGTGCCCAACACTTATCCTCCTCCAACTACCCTGATCTCCATGAGTTTCAGAGCAGGAATGAATACAGGCTCCTTTCCATAATTTTATATGAACAAAAAAATCCTACTAAACAAACCAAGTGTGTGCACGAAACACAATATGTCACTGTCTCCTCTTGAACTTTTCATTGATATTATAGTTCTCCAGATTGATTAAATATGGCCAAAATAATCATTTCACTTTCATTGCTTTGATGGTCCATTTTTCACCGGTCTCGGCTATCGATTTCGCGTGTTCCCCGTGCTGGAGTTTTATTGGACCAATTGTTTGTAATGGGTGAGTAAACAGATGTCAACACAGTTTAAAGAGAGTGGGAAGAGGCACAAACAGCACTTGAAAATCAATAGGATGGAGGTTGAAAATAGCTCTTTGTGGCATGGAAATTCTCCCCACAAATCGTTCTTGCATCCAGATCAGTTTAGTCCCTCAGGAACACTTAGAACTGATGCCACCTTGGTCAGAAATGAGCCCTGTTGCTTGGGCATTAAAATTCTGTAAAAATGGGGAGCATGTAAACTCCTTTGAAAATGCATCTGGTAAAACTACTTATTGTGCTAAGTAAGTAAATCCTGGCTCTGGTCTCCTAATGAACTGAAGAGACAGACAGGTAAGCCCAAATGAACTTTTAGGCAGATTGAACGCCAGGAATTTGTTTGCATATAACATCATGTACCTATTTTGTATGTGTTAGGCAGCATTTAAAATCCTGTGCGAGGCTTGTAAGGTGCACCCCGTCGCACTTTCACTGCTGCACGCACAAGCTCCTGGGAGGGTACCGCTGCCCTTAGATTGCTGTCTTGGCACACAGCTAACGCAGGTGGTATTTGCACTGCTGATAATCAGCTTCAGATGTGATCAGAGCTCTGCGATCCTTTTCCTCCTGACCTTTTGGCCATAAAAACCCCGTTCAATATCAGTAAGAAAAGGACTGCTAATATTATAATGACATCCGTTAATAAGGTGCCTGTCAATGTGGAGCAACCTTTCCATCATTCCACACAGGACTGCAGCTGTCTGAGGTTAAACAGCAGTAAAGGGACTGGGTATGAATAGGCAGGTGGCTTATTCCACAATACTGCTGGCCTGGTTTTAGCCTGCTCCTCTTGCCAAGCACTGAATGACTCCTGAAAATTGAGAGTGAAACAGAAAGGCTTCTCCCTGCATACGTGTGTATGTCCATATCCACACACACACAAACACAACACGGTTTTGGTTGGATTCTGGGCAGTGGTCATTGCTCTCTGTGGGCTGTTGACAGGGACTCTCCTGATGATGATGTTAGGCAGCTGTTTTCTTTACATTTCTAACCTGCTGGCTAAGACTTCTCCATACATGTAGTAGTTGTGGCACTGCCTTTTGGGATGGAGGAAGGTATATTTGGTTTTCACTGTGTCCTGCAGTTGGCCATTTCCCTCCAGGATCTAAAAACTACTTGTCCACCAGCCAGGGATATGGGTGGGTGGGTGGGAAGGTGTCTGATGGTGCTGGTTGCTCCCCTGGAAGCTGGGAGGCATTTTCCATAAGGAGAAGAAAAATAAAATTATTGATTGCACAGAGTCAGTAATGTTTTGACACTTTTAGCAACAGTTAATGTTTCAACAGGGTTACATTGCTGTACCTTCCCTGCTTCATTTCCTATCTGCTTTTATTTTCAGACACACTCCTGTTTTCCCCCAAAGATACAATATCTAAGGATTGTCCAAATTAAAAGAGTTCTCCCCTGTAAATTAATGTCTTATACCAAGGACTGGGAAAAAAGCTTTACTCTTAAATACTTCACATAGCTGAAGTGAACATTCTTTCTTCAAAGAATTTCCATCAAGTGCCTTCCCTTCCACAGGTCTTGGCTTGCTGGAGGTGGTGTCCGGCTTCAAAGTCTGTGGGCTCCTGTCCAGGCAGGGGCCCTGCCTTCCGAAGGCTGTGCTTGCTATGGCCAAGGGAATTTAATGCAGTGAGTGGGGAGAAGTGCTAAAACATGGCTTTAAAATTTGATGCTGGTCTGAGATTTTACTGCTTTTTTTTTTTTTTTTTTTTTTTTTTTTATCAAAGCTTCTCTCTGATAAACACATCTTAAGAGAATCTATTTCCAGCCTATGCTAAAGAAAGGACACAGCAAGTTATTTTTTCTTCTCTTTCCTTCTAAATAAGAGAAATTCAAAACCCGTGAGATACTGCTATTTGCTGTATCATGTACAAATATTTAGCAATAACCATATGTTTCTGTGTTTTCTTGAAGGCTGAAATAATTTCTTAAATCATCCTTTCTTTTCAACTTCTGTGTTAAAGTGCCTTTTTGGCAGCCTAAATTGCTGAGTGTTTAAGTGAAATTTGTTTCTGGAGAGAGCCTTTATATCTATGTATATTTGTTGTTTATGCATCTGAGTTCATTACGAAATAAAGCGGTGTGATGACTGAGAGGGCTGGTGACCTGTGTGGTCCAAAAATGCTCTGATTCAGCTAGGCACATGGGGCTGACCAGGTGTGTCCCATTAGCTTCAGCTCAGGAGCATAAAAGGATGGGTGATGAACATGAGGTAAAGGTAGAGAGGGATGCTGGATTGTGTAGGGAGAAAAAAAATGGCAAAGGAAGAGCCTACTGGAGGAAAAGGCAGGTTCGTTTTATGGTTGTTGTAAAAGTTGCAAGTAAAGAACCCCTTAGGGTGAAATCCAGACAATAACCCATTGTGTAATGAGTGGGGTCGGGACCTCACCTTTTAACGATTACCTGCAAAGAGCAAAGCCTTCGTGCATTGAACAGCACTCATAAATTTTGCCAGTCTGGAGCTGCCATGGCAAGGTGCCAGGAGCTGTAGGGCTGAACCTGTTCTGCATAAACCTTCGCCATTCAGAGAGGAACATGCTTGCAGAGAGGTGACCAGGCTTGTGGAGATGCAGTTTGAAAGCCTTATTTCCAGGTGCTTAGGTAAAGCTGCAAGAGATGAAAAGAAGAAAAAAGAATCCAAGCAATTAAGAGCTAGAACATGAGTATAAAACAAATATGAATGGAAGATGGGTGGAAAATTCTCCAAAAACTCTGACTTTATTCTTCCAAACACGATAAGCCTCTAATCCTGGAATATTGCAGTAACCATCCAGCTCTGGGGAAGGGCTCTGTAAGAGACCCTGCATTTGGTCTGTGATTTGCAACAGAGATTTGGAACCACTTCAGTAACTTCAAGTTTTCAAACCACTCTTTAATTGAATAGAAAGTTGTCTTACTTCGTGCGATCAGTGTGACACATCAGCAGCTTGAAATAGAGTTGCAAGCTTGCATGTGGAAAGAAGATTCTTGTCTGAGGATGTCAAATTTTGATACAACCTTCTTGGCATTGTCAGCTCATGGGAGAAGCCGAATTCCTAAACTTGTAGGAGTGTTGAAGCACCTTGCAAAATTTTCTCTCAGGCAATCACATTAGGATGCATAATGGAAACCACAATGATATAAATATTTAATTCTTATAACTAGGTTCTAAACAGGATAGAAATGCTGGCATAATTAATTTTCAGCAGCTATCTTTTTTCTTTCCCTTTCTAATTAGTAGAGTACAGCTGAGATGCTAGTGCATAATTGATAAAAATGATGTTTTTAATTGTGTATATATGATCGTTCTTACATAGTTACATCAAATGAATTAAATGTCACTGCCTTCTTTAACACAGCCCAGGGGCTAGAGAGGATACAGCAGTCATTTTTTGCTGGCAATAGAGTCATATTAATGCTCATTGCTCTTCATCTGAAGATATCAAAGACCATTGTAAAGCTGAATAGATTATTCTGCTTCCATAGATGGGGCAATGGAGACAGATTAGAAGACACATTTTGAATCCTTCAGTCATGAGATTAAAATAAGTGAATGATATTAACGATATTAAAACCCCCAGCATAACAGATTTGCAGATGGGGAGCGAGCAGAGCCCTGACCCAAGCCATATCACAGTGCACTAAAACACATTGTCCATTGCTCAGGGAGGATGTCCAGGCAGGCAGCATAAATGGCACACCTGATGTTTGTGAAGACACCGGTAATGGCTTTGCTTTCCGGGATTGCTACGTGCCCAGCCAGGCCTTCCCAGCTGTCTGGAGCTGGGGCAGTGACAGGCACCTTAACCTGGATTGGAAGAGCCATCCTGGCAGCACTGGGTAGGTCTCGATCCAAATTTACTAAAGAAAAAAATATTTGGAGATTTAGAAAACATCAGGATCAGTCTTTTGAAGCAAAGGATTTGAGAATCACAACAGTTTTTCTAACGTGGCTTGGAACATACAAGTAATGATTTCTTAATTTACCCACCAAGTTGAAAAATCAATTATTGCACTCCTCAGCTCTAGTGAACTGTTTGTTCCTTAAAGTAATGACAATCGTCTTCCAAGCAAATTAAGTCCAGCAATACTGAAAATAAAATATTCATTAGAAAAGTTATTAGAAAAATAGATCAAATTATATTGAGGCAGTTTATTCTCCGTGTTGCTACAAGGTGCTTGTAATAGCGTGATGTCTGATTTTAGGTAACACCAGGACAGCCCTTTGCTGTTCCAGGATGGAATGTTTCCTATCTCGTTTCTGGAAAGTCTTACACTGGAGGTAAAAGCATGCACAGTGGTATTTATTCTGCATGACCTTTCCTTCTATTGAGTGCAAGAACTTATGAGGAAGAGAATGGAGCATCTGCGTCTGGGGAGAGAAGGGCTGTAGTGTCATGACAGATGTGAAGAGAGGACTGAAAGCTGGATTTCAGACTTCAGGCGTATCCTATCCAAAAAGCAACACAAAAATTCTTTGCCTTCTGAAGACACGGTGGAGCTGCATATCATTCTGAAGGATGGAGGGCTAGCTTAATACAATACAGAAGGAAACATAATAAAACTTCTTGCTGTTCCCTTTGGGTGCACAAGCTCATGGCTGTTTTGATTTTGTTGTTGTTTTTTAATTTTATTTTTCCCCCAAACTGGAAAAACAAACAAACATGGAACAACAGGAACAAGAACAAGGTGGATCTCCTACCCTGCCAGTGCAGCTGGCACAAAGAACTTTAGGCTCCTAGCCTTTAATTCTCACCTACCATCCTGGAGATTGCAGCTGAAAACCCGTCTCCTGAGTACAACTTGGGTGCTTACATCTATTTTGGGAACTTCTGAATGAGAGAATGCATGTGCTAAAATCCTGGGATCTCTCCCATCCCTTCCAGAAGATGTGCTTGCCTTTAAACCGTCATGGAAATCAAACCAGACTCATCTGAAAGTCAAGTCACAGTGAATCTCAGCCATCACCTCTTCTGCTCAAAAGACAACTTTCTATTCAGAGCACAGCTGCCCTGACACTCCTAGACAATTTTAACTCATCCAAATAATCCTTCAGATTAATGTTAAAGAAGCAGTGCAGAGATGGTTCCTGGAAGCAAAATTGGGCTCATTTGACAGAATTTAAAAGGAACAGTTATAATTATTCTCTGTGATCTCTCTTAAAGTGCAGGAAGAAAGACAGAGAGAGAGAAAAAATTACCTTTATTTGTGTGCCTGTTGATATACTGTGACTTTTTCCTTCCTTCTTTGCATGTGGGAATCTGTAATGCAGCTGACAGTGATTTAGGGTTTTTTAAGTGTTGGAACTAATCTCTGCTTTCTTGGGAATTTTAAGGTATATGTTGCCCTCATGTTCACTGACCTAGCTAGCTAATGATAAGAAAAAATATTTTCTTTATTATTTTGAGTAATAATGGGCAGTGTGTGAATAACTGTTAATTACTGCAGACGAGCTCAGTTCATGTGATGAATGGAAACATTGTCTGAGAATAAGAAATTGCATTTGTCACAAAGCAGAGAGTAATATGGACCCGACCTGAGAGTCATTGTTTTAGATTAATTCATGACCTACTTGCAGATACACCAAACAATCAGCCAGTTTTAATTTTTGGTAGGATGTATTTCAAAGGAGTACCAGCTCCGCAGCAGATCTCTGTGCGTTCTGCAGGATTGCTTTTGAGTAGAAGAACAAGGTACAAATTTGGGCTTCGGATAAACAGAACAGGCGGAGGAAATTCTTCCTGGAGATGAGACAGCCCTCGATGTTAACGAAACAGTCGATGCGGGTATGTCTTTTTGTAAGCTGGGCCCTATCCAAAAGCCCTCTCTGCACAGGGTGGTTTTAACAAGAGGTTTATCCACTTCTGTCACTGCCGGCAGTAACCAGCCGCTCCGATTAGCTCCTGTTAACTGGGGAGAAGGGGCTGCAGCAGCCCTGTTAGGAAGGATTCTTGACTGCATGCTAAAGTTTAAAGACGTATTTAAATGCTTTTCAGGGTGGTTTATAGTATACGGTAACTGCTTTTCCGCCTCAGGGCTTTAATTAGGAAATGATAGTGAGCATCTGTGCTTCCTGGCGGGTGTAGGAGACGAGAGGGTAGAAAAGCCTCGTGCAGTAAGCAGAGCTGCAGCATGGCGCCTTGATGCCTGCTCGCTGTGCAGGGCCGAGAATTTCATCCTCCAAAGACACCTCTGCCTCTCTGATGTTGTCTTTCTCTTGTTATGGAACCATGTACTGAAAACGTGTAAGATGTATTTGATCGAAACCCTCTGACCTTAACGGGGGGTTAAAGCAGCATCCATAGGAAGGAGAGTGCGGCCGAGGGCTGGGGGCTTCACCTACAGACGAGGCAGAGCCTGGTCTGTGGGGCCTGAGGGGGGCAGGCCAAACAGCTGGGTCCACACAAGGTGGAGATAGGTCTGGCATGTGTGAAAGCAGAGCTGTTGTTTCCTGGTAAGAAACTCTTATACGTTGTCAGGGCAAGGCAGGGGTTTAAGCGCTGTGATCTGGGGTTGGTACCTGTGCTAAATCCGGGCGCCTTGTGGGCTGGCCGCAGTTTGCTCTGTAACACGGCCTGTGCCCGAGAGCTTGTGCTGCGGGAGGTGCTGTGCAGTAGTGTAGGAACTGTAGAAATGGGAGAGAGAAACACCCCCTAATTTTCTGCCAGAAGCTCCTTAAGATCACTGACAAGGACCTGCTTGTTCCCTGATGCAATATTGTGGGATGTTCTACTCTAATTTTTGTTCTCACATCTGAAAACAGGCACCAGTGACATCTGCCAGCCTGTGAGTCCTTGTCCCTCTCCAAGCTCAGGTGTCTGAGATTGTGTCCATACAAATTAAAATACTTGGAGCATTTCTGCTTGAACTTGTATGACATCTTTTTTCAGGTAATTGATAGACATGGATATTGCCAAGACTGGCTGAACAGCGATGGTAAATGATATTGGTGAAATTCTAATAGATCTTTCTGCTGCCCGTTAACAAGAATGAGCACTGTTAACAGAGAGGTGAAAAGAGGTGCAATGCGAGCTTTATATCAAAGGGGCTTTATTGTCCCCAGAATTTCAAAAGAAGACATTTCACTACTTATGTAGTGTATGGAGAATTTTATCTCTCTCTAAAAAAAAAAAAAAAATCAGAGCTAGAGATGTCTCTGAAAGAAGTGGTACGATATTTTCGTATCGACAACAAAAGCTAGTTTGTGCCTCCATTCATCAACGGCGTACAATGATGTGTCATTCTTTTCTTCCCTCTAGTCAATAAGGAGAAAAACAAGTTCAATGTAAGCAGCATTATAAAAGTCAGCAGAATCTAAATGTGGGTTACGTCTCCCCTGCACCCCAAGTGTCAAATTGCTCCATGTCATTGCTGCAGAGGTGAGCGATGCTGTTTGTGCTCACGGAATTCTCATCAGCGTCTTCGCCCTTAGCACCCACAGCTTCAGGAGCAAGGCAAGGGAGAAATGATGGAGGAAATTCCCCTCTTCTTCTTTCCATTTGCTTCTTAAGCCTTAAGAATCCATTTCTGGAAACAATGCCAAAGACTGGGCACAAACTCCACGTTCTTCTGTTCTTAGTATGATTTAATGTTCACAATATTGACATGCTATGCCAGTTATGCCTTAAGCACTCGGAGATCTGTAAGGTTGTAGCCCATCATTTGAGGCAGTAAAAGGCAGTCCCTGGCCTAGAGAGTTTGCAAGACTGAGTGTCTGGTGAAGTTTAAAACATGCAAATAGATGCAATTTTTAAAAAAAGAACAAGAAAAGGGATTTAGTAACAGAAATAACTTCTGAATACCCAAAGCAGTTTGGCGGAGGAGTTGATGCTAAGAACTTTTGCAGAAACTGGTGCGTGGGGAGAGGAGCAGGCAGTGCCCAGGAGCAGCAGCTCCCCTCCTGTCCTGTCCCTGTGAGCTCCCAGCTGGCTGCGGTGGTGGCAGGGCAGGGACACGGGGACAATGCAGGAGCTGAGGGGACACAGAGCACAAAGCCAGTGCAAAATGGATTTTTGTTAGTTGGATTGCTCGTGATTTTTTTTTTAGCCCTGTTCTGACAATCACTTTTAGGATACCCTTCCTTATTGCTTTGTGTACGCATCTGCTTAGTTTTCAACTGGCTGGCTTATATATGAGCTTGCAGTTTTCTCTCTCCTCCTGTCTAATATGAGGCATTTGGCCTTTTGTTCTGCATTGTTTCTTGTCTTCATTACTTTCTTCCATTAATCTATTTCAATAGTGTGTTTCTCTCCCTTAAGTGCAATATTTTCACTTTCTTGAGCGATCGACTAGACCTTTGTTTTTAATAAATTGGTTTTTACAACATTGTGACTTTTCTGTTTGTTTCAGGGAACTCTTAGATAAGAAAAAGAGAATTCTGGGGAGAAGAAGAGCAAGTTTCAGACATCTCTAGGCTAATTGAGACTAGGGATGAGAGAAATAGAGTGCAGTGCGGAACTTGCACCCCATATACTTTTCATCCAAAACAAATAGTGAAAGCAGTGTATAAGGGGGGCATTTCTCCTCTTGCTGGAAAAGCCTGTAGCAGTTATTTTGGTGATGACATCCAAGCTGTTTTCCCTCTTCAAGCTTCTTCCTCTTCTGCTTTGTTTTCAGATGCCTGGTAATTTGCATTTATTCTGCTGTGAATGGAGGCAAAATTTGTCACTGTACAATTCTGGCAAAGAATCGGCTGTATAGCAGATGGGATGGATGCCCTCCCTCATACCTCAGTTGCCTTTAGACTTGCACTGAATTAGCTCGGCCAGTTCAAGCCTTAGTGGGGTGTGAAAGTGGTGCCACTTGGGTGAGGTGCTGCTGTATCAGTCTTGGAGAACAACGCAGTGAAAAGTTTCTCTTTTCTCCCATGACAGCCACAAATATTCTACCCAAACAGGACTTAGCCTAGAGATAAGCCTACCTTAAATCTACGAGTCTGTGGTAGCGGGGAGCAGCAGCATAACCAGATCTTGTCTCCTACCAAAGGAGACAGCATAAGGCAGTCCTAAGCCACTGCAAAGCCCCTGAACTAGTGCCAGCCGTGGACAGGATGCGGCACAGCAGTGTCCACTTTGTGTCGCCTCCAAACGTAAATGAGGTGTTAATCAAAGCCCCTGTCCTTCCCTTTCTATTTCAGGCTTGTTCTGCCAAAAACAAGCCCCCCTCACTTTCTGTTGCTTTGCTGCTTTTCTTTCCTGGGGGGAGTTAATTCCCCTGGGTCTCAGCAAGGAAGGTGATGGAAGAGAGCTGCATCGTGTTGAAAGGACGCTTTGGAGGCATTTCCAATGTTTAGAAATCATTCTGCCTCGCCGCTGGGGGTGAAGGAACCCAAAGGGCAAGCATATGACAGTGACAGAGCTGAGCAAAGCATTCACAGCCTCCAAGACATGAGCAGTGGGGCTGAGCTCATTGCAGTTTGCACTGCATTTACTGAAACCTTTGCGCAAGGGTCATGCAGTTTTCAGGTGAGCCTTGGTTCAGTCCATCTGCACACTGGGTCCCACCAAGTTATTTAACTCAGAGATGCGTCCTTGAAGCCTTAGAAAAGAGGTATATACGAACATCTTGCTCGGTTGGCTTAACCCAGCAAAATCAGAAGCTCTTCCTGAACTTGAAACCCATGTGGAGCACGTCCTCTCTTAAATACAGCCACAGCCACTAACTGAAGGTCTTGCTCAGGCTGTGTATGGCTTTACCAAATAACTCCCGCTGAAAATGCAGTGGCTAGAAACTCCTCCCATTTCTCAGGCATGTCTTTGTGCAAGGTTGTGCCAGGGATATTCTGGAGGTAGGAGCCAGGCGTGAGATCAGGCTGTGAATCTCCCCAGTTTACTGCCCACACGGCTGGATGGGGGGACAGCGGGGATCTGCTCGGCGAAATCTCTATCCACAGAGTGATGGCAGTAAACACTGCGACCTGAAGCTCAATTGTCTTTTTGCAGGCAGGATTGATCCTGCAGAGTTGTTATTGTGCTGGCCCTGGTAGGAAATACAGCAGATCTGGGTTCTAATTTACATGATTCTCTTGTCTCCTCAACCAAATTCTCGGCTTCTTTTTCAGCTATGTTTTTGTATTTAATTGTCTGTTCTTATTAGTACTAATACCCTTACGTCTCTTGAAAGCTTCTGTAAGGTTGTTTGGTTTCAGCGGGATGGTAACAGCTCTCTGAAAATAAACTCGTGCATGAAGCTGCATATTTATCTATCAGTCGGCTTTGCCTCCCTTTCCAGCTCTTTGCAGTGGGAGGGCTTTTCTGAGCAGGCTGTGCCTAGGCTGAAGCACACAGCGTGCTGGTTGTCTCCACTCCCTGAGGCCTCAGGGGAGCATCCGAAGCAGAGCGTGAGCGAAGCCTGGGGAAATCAGGTAAGCTGCAGATGCCGAAGTACAGAAGTGCAAAGGAGCTTAAAACTTCCTCCCCTGCTCTTTCCTTATCACTCTTCCCAAGAGCAGTAACAGAAGAAATTAGAATCAAGATTAACAACTTTAAAGGGCGTACTTGGTGTGTATGCCAGCTGGTGAAGTGAAATGAAAGTTGCTTTTAAGGTGCTCAACAAAGCAAACTGCTCGAAGCCCTGGTAAGACGAATTAGTTCACGGAACAACTTATCCACTGGGTAGGTAGGAGGTAGCTGCACTCCCCGAACTTGAAGGCTGGTTTATCTGTTTGATAGCTTCTCCTGCAACACTTGGATTAACAGCTAAAGCTCTGACCTTTTCCTTGCACTTGTCAGTGTTCAGCATATGCTGAATGTGTTTAAATCTTTTTTGTGATTTACTTGTGTTCTAATACTTTTAATCTCTTCAGAAATGCTTGGCATGATCCAAGTCTGTTGATGCTGGTTGCAGTAGACTTGCCAGATTTTTCTCTCCTTTTCTGAGCGGTGGCTTTGTATATTTTTCATCCTGCACCCTTGGTTTTGAAATTTGGGTGGTCAGAAAAAAGCATATTTTATATTCTTTATTCAATAAAGTAAATAAAGGATGCCTTACCCAGAAAAATACTCTAACATGGAATAATAGAATTAATGGCAAATAGCAAGTACTGAGCTTATTGGAACCTTCCTTTCTTCCTAGGATTTGAATTTTTATATTTGAGTCATTCTTTTGATTCTTCCTAGGGAGCTGCTTGACTGACAGAACAGAATGTATATTCTAAATAGTTAAAAGCTGTTGTCATCTCATGTACCCACGGTGCATTAACAACGGATATGCAGAGCTGTACCAGGCAGGATAGGGGGCTTCCCTGTCTCAGGAGCTCTCCCGAGGCTGATAACAGAAGAGGATAATTATGGCTGAAGTCTGCTGGCTGCTGCTGTAGCCCAGCCCTGCGTGTTACACACCGCCCTACGTGATGGATGGAACATGAAGGGCTCAAAACTATACATCACCACGGGTACTGCATCACCAAGGGGTACAGCACCACATTGCCTAGGGGGAAGAAAGAGGTCTAGAAACAAACAAGCAAAAACCTGGAGGTTTAGAAGCCCCTTGGGTAAATGAGTCGCCTTTTCTGAAGTGTGATTAGCAATCAAAGACGATCTGAGCAGCAGAATTGTCGTCCCTAACCAAATGGACTGTCACATAGCAGCAGGCCCTCTGTCAGAGACTACAGTCCAAAGAAACAAGAAAAGGGGTAGAAAGAGCAGGTATTTGACAACTGAAATGATGCTTGCTGTATTGCCATTGTCCCTGGATTTTGAAAGGCCAGAATCGAAATATTTTGACTCCCCAAATGTCATAATTAGAGTCTCTCAGCTCACACTTGTCTTCTCTCTGTGCCTCAGACCTTATGTTTCATCTCTTTAATGTACTATAATTACATTTTCAGTGTGGATCAATTATCTCAGAATAGGGAAACAAATTACCATCATTATCTTCACTTATTCTTTACATTTTCTTCTGTCCTTTTTTTGTTTTCTGGTTCTCTTTACTAGTGACAAAACTGCAGTTCGCATTCCTGTTCCTTTGTTGTTTTTCTTTTGCCTGAACATATATTTGGCAGCAAGTCATCTGTCATGCAAGGGATTGTCCTTCCCTTTGCTCCTATTCCCCAGTTCTCCTTGGTGGGAAACTCATCACTTTCTGCGTATTCCAATAGGTTCGTTAGAAGTACAGATCTCAAATAAGACAAGGGATCAGGAGCAGATAGATTCTTTTTAATTTCTTAGGTTCCTCACTAAAGTACTTACTTCAAATTAACATACACTATTTCCACAAGAATAACATTGGTGTCTGCAGGAGTTGGGTTTATTGTGACAGTAATTCACAGGTCAAAGCTCACTTCATCTGCACTGATGTGACAGCTAATGGTTCCTATTACGCCAGTGATCCATGAATTATAGAGTAACTTGTTACCATCCCACTACAACTATAAATAAATCTAATGAAATTAGTGCTTGAAGAAGTGCATTAAGCTACAATTATAGTTAGAGTCGAAGGCACTAAAGCAGAGAAACTCTACTTCTGAATTTCAGCTGCATCTTGTGATTTGATCATTGGAGAAGAGTCACTGTAACACCACGTATGGTGCTGCTGTATTCTGCACTCCCCAAAGGAAAATCTAGTCCTAAAACTCAGTCTTGGTAGACTTTTTCACCAAAGTTATTAACTTTGGTCTCCAGGACAATTTATCTGAATAAGATAAACTCGATTATGTATGTTGCTTGGGATACTGTGAGAAAATGATTTCTTGTGTTATACTGTTATTATCTGTTCAGGTCTCAGCTGGAATCTGTCAATGAAGCCAAGACATTCAAGCCTTGCAAAATTCTAAGTTAAGATATTTTTTTATGATTTTGCTGCAGGGATTATGTCTTATTTCTTCTGAATCAGCCAAACTTACTTCCAAAATGCTGCACTGAAAATCAAGTTTCCTACAAAAAGAATTACTACTAAGAAAGGCTTATAGTGGTAACTCTTGTAAAACAAACCCTGTCTTCCTGCCCTCCTGTCCCCATTTTATGCAGTACCTTTTCTCTTCTGAGTGCTTTTCCTTCAGTTCTCTGTCCCCACTGCACACTGAGGCATCAAACAACTGCAGTGCATATGAAAAAGGCATGTACTTAGTTCAGAATTGCATCCCAACCTGGCAGCTGCTTGAAAATAGTGATTTCTATCAACTGTATTTCAGATTAAAATGCTGAAGCGCTGGAGAAACGGGGTGCGGAAGCACTTTATTTGATAACAAATTATGTTTATGGGTTGAGAAAATGATGTCTTTTCAAAATGGCTCCCAGTGTTCAATGCCTACCTGTTTTAATTACCCAGGTGTGAAAAATAAAAAATTGTGCTTTGTTGAGAACATTTCAAGGACTGCTGATGTCAACAAATAGCAAGGCAGCAGCAAAAACCCAGATGGTTAGCGGGAGGCTTTCCTGAACCGTCTAAACAGATTTACTCGAAACTCTTACAAATCCAGAATCCAATACAAAGATTAAAGCTATGCTTTCTTCTGCAGCACTTCATTAGCTCGTGTCGCAAGGCATGATTTTAAAACTGAGGCAAAGTGTAAGATTTGGGCAAATCATTAATGGCATTTTCTGTTCTTCCTGTTTCTCTTTGCTGAGCTGCGCTCCTCTGGGTGACGCGCGTGAGAATTTGATATGCAAAATGACAACGAAGGTAAAGATGAGCACGCTGCCTGGGGTTAGGCTGTAATGCGGGCATCAAAAGCTGTGGTGATGTGTCAGCTCTTTACTTCAGAAAAGTTTCCGTGCTGCTGTTAATGGCCTGAGCTGCAGCAGAACCCATGAAGTATTGGGAAGAACCGGGGCCACGCTCCAACTACAGCTGCACGAGAGAAAAGAGGAGGATTTTTCTTCCTTTATAAACCTTGTAATTTATGGTCTAGAATGTTCTTTAGTGAATTATTTATTAAGATGGGCAGAAACCCAATAGATCAATGATCCCTGTAATGTCCTGTTGTGTGTGTGGCTGTGCCTGCAGGGAGGCCCAGCCATTTTGCAGTAAGTGCAGAGACGATGCGAGCCCGCTACACCTGTCTCACACGGGCAGCCAGTTTGCTTCAGGGAATGATTTTAATTTGTGGATTGTCTAGGAAGGCTGGAAATTTATTACCTGGTAGGCTTAGATACTGCAGTGTCTGGCTCCCACCTCTGGTGGTTCTCCAGGGTGCTCCAGGCAGCAGGAGGCCGGAGCTCACCCAGTGCCACCTGGCAGGGGGAGAGGGCATCAGTGCTGCTCTTCCATTCCTTTCTCTTTGTGCACAGGGAGTCTGCTCTGTGACAGACAAGTGCTCTACTGTGGGCTGGACTTTGGCCTGGGTTGTCTTACTGAAGTGTAGTATTACCATGTCTTTGTGAACCACCATCCGCTCGCTACAATAAATGCCTTGTGGTTAGACTGAGCTTGTGAACGCAATAGCATACTGACTGCAATCCGTATGATGCTAGCAGAGATGAAATTCCAAGGTTTTCCCAGTCTTTCTGGGGGATTTTGCCCTCAACCAGCTGCAAGTGAACTCACAGAAGGTTGAGGCTTGTTTTGAGATCTGTAAATGCTATCTGCAGTGCCCTGTTAGGGAAATGAGTGATGCCAAGGGGACTCCACCAGACCTCTCTGATGAATGGTGTGCCAGGAAAGAAGTGGCTGGAATTGGCTCTTAAGGAACAGAAATTGCGTGGCTCCAGCATCAGGGCTGAGTGGTGGTATCAGTAAATGCCTTTGGCATTCATTACCTTCTCCAGTTGGAAGGGTGGTTACCAGCATTGAAAATGACGGTCATATATTAGGGTCACGAAGAACAATCCCATTTAGAGAAGTAGGAGAGAGAGAAGCCCGTGAAACCCAGGCTTAATCTGACAAATCTCTCTGTAATGAACTCCTGTTGCTTCAGGGATTAATCTAGGTGAAGGCATTGATGGAAACACAAGTGTTCACTAATAACCAAAATACGATCCCAAACTTATTGTTAATAATTGTATGTGTTAGCGTACTGGAGCTGCTTTCTAGAGCTCAGAAATAAAGGCTGCCAGCCCTTCTGAGGAGGCTGAGGGTTAAGTGTTTGTCTCGGGGAAGTTTCCTGAGAGCAGTTGTCTAATAAACACTCCGTGCTGGAGGGGAAAACAAGTGATATACATTGCAGTACAGCAATATAATGAATTAGTTAAAAGCAAACAACCCCCAAAACAGTAGATTGCCAGGGCAGGTCTGTTTCTGCCAGACAATATTTCTGTGCCAACTTCCCAAACGAAGCACAGCCAAAAATAGTAGTGCAATAACTCATCGTGAAGGGAGAAAGCTATTACAAGGGGGATGAAGCAGCAGCAGTCTCTCACCGGTGACCCTAGATTATGGGTCTGATTCTCAGTCCTGGGGCTTGTGCAGTGCCTTACTCCAGTCCTGCACGCTGTGTAAGGTGCTAACTAGGCAGAGCAGTCTTCTGCCTCTCTGCATAAGTGCAAAGTTGAGCCAAGTGGCCGAGGAAGAGCTGAACTCAGTGCTTGTTTGGCTGATAGTAACACTGTCATCGGTGGAGCCAGAAGGGCTGGGAATAGCTCCCTAGTGCTTACAGGTTTAGTGCCTTTGCTCGGGGGGTGATGCAGCACTGGCACTGCTCGGTGACATCAGGAACACCTGAGGCGTTTTACACCGTGGAAGATAAAGTTGTCTAAGGCGAAATAGGGCAGGTGTAAAGGGTGGCTTCTGCAGCCTGCTTTCCTGTTACAAGGCTGCAGTCGTTGCTGGATCTAGTGTTGGCGAATTAAGGTGAATCAGGAGGAACATCAGCCGGACACAGCTCATTTTAGTCACCCTGCCAAAGCCAGATGTCTCCATTCACTCCTTAACAAAGAAACAGCCTGTCTTGCCAAACAACTAAAATAAGATTCATCAGCAACATGAAATTCAACTTATTACACGCCTGAGTAACCATTAGTGGAGGAGAAGGTGATGCACGATTGCTGCCTGCAGTGTGTGGTTAGTGAGGGAGAAGCGCCGGGCAGTAACGGCAAACATCTGCTTCATTTGCAGTTTCAGAGACGTGCAGGATCTGTCCTCTGACATCCGTATTCAGAACCAGGCCGTTCTGCTCATCAGACTCCTTTGCACCATCTGGATTTGCTGAGAAATGATTTTGCAAGAAAAAAAGCTGGGGGGAGGATCATTACTCAGCTGTTGGCAGGTAACACCCGTACATGCGCGTGCTGAAAAGGTCACAGAAGTTGCAGTGTTATGGGGCTGCTACAGAGCATGCGTACAGCCAGGCTTCCTGGGCCCCAGCTGAGGTTTCATGGCTCTTGCTAGATCTACTGAAATTGAAAACTAGTACATACATGTGGAAATAGAGGTTATCTTGAGAATTTTAAGTAATAGTAATATACCAAGGTTAAAGTGGACCTTGACTGCATTTCCTTCTCCTTCCATTCCTTCCCTTTCTCAGTGCATTCTTCTCCCCTAGTACCAAGTAACTCCCCTTGAATATCTTTACTGAAAGGGTTGTTAGGCATTGGAGTAGGCTGTCCAGGGAAGTGGTTCAGTCACCATTCCTGGAGGTCTTTAAAAGACGTTTAGATGTAGAGTTTAGTGATACGGTTTAGTGGAGGACTGGTTAGTGTTAGGTCAGAGGTTGGATTAGATGATCTTGGGATGTGTCTTCCAACCTGGATGATTCTGTGATTCTACAGATATCCCCTGCTTCATGGGTGAACTGCAAACACCGTGATCTCTCCCATGAAGAAAGAAAAGCCTTAGTAGAGAAGGAGAGGCATTCTGTAATTTGGGGAGGCACTTGAAGTAATCCTTGAATATATGTTCCATGATCACAGAGAGCCAAAATTTCAGATGTTTCCCTTAAGTTTCAATTTCTCAGCCTGATATACCCAAGTCTGAGGCACTGGACATCACATACCCGACTTCTTCCATTGTCTTAGGTAAAAGTTTTTTATAAGCAGCATAAAGAACAGGCATTTTTAGGACCATGCTGTGAGGAGAGATCCTCAGCCCTTTCTGCAGTGAAAATAGACTACTCTGTCTGTTTGCATCCTTTCCAAAGATATTTCCTAAGAGATGCTACAGCAGGACTGAACAGGTATCTGGTTCCTTTTGTACTATTGTAGAGAAGAGGTTGCAAACAAGGGCCAATGCAGTGGTTTACCTGACTGCAGTGTGTGGGATTGCTTCCCTTGGATTCCCTTGGATGCTCTGCTCAAGGCAGCAACCACTGTGGTTGCCAGTCTGGTGGTACATCAGATATTTGGCAGTTACTTTTGTCAAGAGATCATGAGTCCATTCTGCACTGTAAGCAATTAAACAAACAAAAAAAAGCTCATTTGCCCTTCCCTCCCTCCAATTTTCACTTCAGTTTGCTTTGTTTTTTCTGCATTTATTCCAATCTTCACCATTAACAAAACCAAGAATTCAGGATGTGAATTTAATTGAGTCCATGTTTTACTCTGCAGTCGTCAAGGGGGGACAGGATGTCTTTCTGTGTATTCTGTGTACATCTCTTGGTGCTTCAGCTCCACACCAAGTGGGAGCCGTTCACACGGCACAGGCTCTCCCCCGCTCCCCCATGGGCATTAGCTCATTGACAGCAGCCTTGCAATTACAGGATGCTAAAAATCATACCCCTGGGCTGCCAAACTGCCAGAAAATGTCAAACCGCTGTGCGTGTAAAAGCCAGTAGTAAGACACTTAGCCAAAAACACAGAAATTGGCACAGTGTTCTGTCATTTCAGATCTTTACTGCTATTTCACATGAAGGGTGAGCAAGGTTGGGAGACACAGAAACAAGCTGCCAGTTTTTTTCCATACCTCCCAAGGGAAAACTGCATTTCTAGAATAAGATCCACCCTCTGTAGCTGGTGGTGCAGGATGCACAGTAGGCACTGCACTTTTCACAGCAGCAAACTGGGATCTGTCCTGCTTCTGTTCATAAAGGACAGCCCCAGCCAGCCCCGTGTAGCCCCTGGGAATCTGTTGCATTGTACTTAATTGGAAGACGAGGTGGCATGATAGGTTTTTAAATTTTGTTCAGTGTCTGAGAACAGTAGGGAGGGGAGCAGCAAGGGTAATCCATAAATTGCAAATAAAATATTAATAACTCTGGAGGAAAGTTCTTAGGGACTCTCCACACGTATATTGTGGCATTCATCTCCAGCAGGGAGCTGAGCAGAGCACCAGCAGGGAGGACGCTGCTCCCTCTCCAGCTCTGCCAGCGACTCCTTCCAGCACCCTGGGCCGCTCGCTGTGACAAGGCTCATTCCCATCCTGAGCAGGAGCTGACCACAGCCGTAAATCGAAATGCAACCATTCGTAGTGATGCTGGAACGCTTCTCGTGGTTGTAAAGTGATCCAGGACCCTTCGGTGTGAAAGGTGCTCTGGCAGCTGTGATATATTGTTACGCATTTTGGCTTGCAAGCAGTAATCTAGTCCCAAATAAATGGGAGAAACATGAGCAGAATTAGAAACTGTATTAGAGAGGGAACAAAACTTGGGATAAAGCCACGAGAAGTCTCAAGTAAGAACTACTCTGGAGGAGAGGGGATGTGTCATACTGCCAGTCTCAAGGGATGTTGCTTAGAAATGTGTGATAAACTCAGAGCTAGCCACGTTTGTGTGCTGAGTAGTTAAATAACTTAAGGATTTTCTAGATGAGCATGTTCTTTGGGATCATGGTTAACTGGCATGTTTGGTATTTAGATCTATGACATCTTTCACAGAACCTTTGTATGGTCTTCATGCAAATATGAGTCCAGTATGAGTTATGCAGCAGAGTCATATTCAGCAATCCAAAACTGGGATTTTCAAATCAGTCTTTTTTTTTTTTTTTTTTTTTTTTTTCCTGTCTGAGTCCCTGCAGTTTAGCAAGAAATGGTAGAATTAGTCACCCACATGAAATTACATCTATTTTTTGCTTAGCAGTCACTGAAACGCCGAAATATTCTTAGCTGTCTTTGGAAATTCACGTAGGATATTAGGTAAACACTACAAATTAGATGTAAATGGAATCACAGAAACAGCTGTCACCTCTTTTGCGAGATGATTAATTTTTTTTCTGAGCCATAATAATTATATTTCAGCATGTTCCCCCCCATCAGGCACTTTGAACACTGGCTGCAGTGGCTGCCCCTCCTGCGTGGAGAGGCTGGGGGGCAGTTCCCTGGCAGTGAATTTCGATTCATCCCCAAAGCATTCGGCATATCCGCACCTCAGCGATGCGTAGTGCTCTCCCCAAACCTTCTGCGTTTGGATTCTGTCTGCTGCACGCAGCAGCCACGATGCACTGAAACGTAGCCACTTATTTAGTGACTGAATTTCCTGGAGCAGCTCGCTGCAGCCCCCCAGCCTATTTCCAAGCCCCGTGCCCTTTGCCAGGCATTCCTTAGCTTCCACTGTCCTCTAGTGGTGCTTCATTCAAAACCCTCCTGTCGGCTGCTGGCTGTGCTCCATCCAAGCCTGCCCATGCCACCCGCACTCAGGATTTGTTCCCAAGTTGAATTCGGACCCAGGCTGGGGACATGAGGTGCTGGAGCTGTGTGGCCGTCTCAGGTGGGAAGTGCTCTCTGGAGGTTGCCTTCCTGCACCTCCTCCTGCTCAGCAGCCCCTTCCATTGAGACCCTGGGTTTTGCAATCCAGCAAATGGAAACCTTGAAGGCGTGCCTCCACCTCTTCTACAAATCTTCATTGTCTCACGGAGCAGTGTCCAAGCCACTGGTTTGAAGCGTGGTATCCTAGCTGGGGATATATACGTGCACTAATACAGATGCTAGCGCAGTCAGTCTTCCTAGTTACAATTTATTTCAGTGAGAACTGGTGTATTTTTATTTTTTTTGACCCAGGCTGTAATTATTAGATTAGCGTGGATGTGAGCAGTAGCACGTAGACGACATCTCCTGGCTTGGTTCTGTGCCGGAGCTGCTGCCGGTGTGCGGCGTGGCAGCGGGTGCCCAGCTCAGGGCTTCGCAGCTGGGGCTCGCCAGAGGGGGGCTGCACTTCAGGTGCACGGAGCTTGCAAAATGCTTCAGGGCAGTAACGGGAAAAGAGGCTTGCAAATATCAAATATTAACTAGCCTTTGCTTTTAATAAACCTGATTACTCTAAGGAAATGAGTACTGTTTGTTGCAGTGTGACTAATTTTCTTGTATTTCCTCAATTCGCTTTATGAATATGTCTTATTCCTCACCTGCATTAGAAAACCAGGTGAATACTTTACAAAATCACCATTTCAGTAGTATTCAAATTATTTTATCAGTATTCCTACAGATGATGCAATCATCACAATGAATAATTCTCAGACAGCTATTTATTCAACAGCCCTAAGCCCAAATTCCACAGAGACTTAGGTGTACACTTAACATTTCTCAGGGGAGCAATCCTATTGGATTCAATGTCAATATTTGCATGAGTGAAAGTTAACACATTTAGGGCTTTCTCCTCTCCTTACATAATATTACAACCTTGAATTAATTAGATGACTGATACTTTGATTTATTTTTTTTATTTCCTCCTTTAAGCTGACTGTGACATGCTCAACTGCCAGTTGGGTTGGTTGTGAAAGCTTAGGTATTGCCCGTGATCTTGGTGTTTCATGTTGGGATAAAACATACAAACACTTCTAACAGTGCTTTCATGCAAGGATTTCCTAGTGTTGTTGGTTGTTTTTTTGTTGTGGGGTTGGTTTTTTGTTTGGGTAAAAGGATGGCAAGCCATTAATTTGCCTGTTGTTGAACAAAGGATAAGGTGTTCTCCAATCCCTTATCTGCCTTTCCTAGCACACAAGCTCTGCAGTGGATGTACTCTTCCTATAAGATTTTGTATCCCATCATAAGCTTTTATTATGGAATTTAGCCTATAATAATATGAAATTTTAATATAGGTTGTCTTTCTCTGCAGTTCCTTTTCTTGTGTAATGGCAAGAAGTGGGATACAGCAGAGTGACTGGTGAAGACAGGTTTAAGGATACAGCGATCAAATGATAACATCTGACTCCTAGAGTACTTGAGACTGTGGTTTCTTAATTGCTTTAGGGTGATCTGAACACAAGCTGCAGCCTGCCTCGTGCAGGTGCCTGGATGCTCGTGTGGGTGACTCAGGCCAGGATCTGTCCCAGTTAAAAAACAATTTTAAATTGAAAAATTAAATTAAAAAAAAAAAAAAAAGTAGAAATAGTGGGGTTAACTTACAGAAGATGTGAAATGACACCCCAATTCAGGTGTCCTGAATCAGTATCTGAAGTGACCTGAAGGCTGCCATCTGTGTAGAATCCAGACTCCCAAATTTGCGTGCTGTGAGCTGTATCTAAGCCAAATAAAAGTAGATGGGGTAAGGGGGGAGGCCCCTATTCGTAGCCGTTAATTTAACTGGGATCCCTCTATAGTTAATGAAGACAAGATCCTGCACCTCAGAGGCTAGGCAGAGCAGGAGCTTAATTTAGCTGCTCATGCTCCTCACCTGGGAGGGCCTATCTTTCTTTCTTTATTTGCTGCAGAAAGGAGCCTAGGGAGTTCAACCTCAGCAGGCTGACAGAAGTCCATGTGAATCCCTGCTACCTCTGCATTCCCTCAACTGGTGGTTTTTTGTTGTTGTTTTGTTTTGTTTTTGCTGTGGCTTGCTGCAGTGTAGCTGCTGTTTATAATGGAAATAACACCCTCGGGAACTGCAACAAATGCATGCAGACTTAATACCAGGGGTGTAATGGAGGAACTCACCTACAGCATGTGAACAGGTACAAGAATGAGCTATGCCACTATGACCGAACTGTTTTCTCTCCTGCAGCGTTGTTTGGCTGTGAATATGAAGGATATTTACTGTGCTCTTCAGCAAATATTGTTGACGTCAATATTTACAAGTGCATCAGCTATGGATTAGCAGTATTCATTCTCTCTGGAATAATGTTTTCTGTTCTCACTGGAGAGCCTTCCAAAAGAGGACCTTTAACCTTTGCAAGCAGCTTTTTCTACCCTTTTGCCTCCCATGAGCAAAAGAGAGCATCTGAGTGTTAATTAAATTGGAGAGGGGGAGGGATTCAGGGACAGCCAAAACACCATGAGGCTGTTGGAACAAATTAATCTTTGGTGTAACTCAAAGCTCCTGGAAAAGACTCATAGGAGTTAGTGGGATCTTGCTGTTGAAGTCCTTAGCTATCCAGGAGAAGCTTTGTCTCCTCTATAAGACTATAGGTCTTTAAATGTGCAATAGAAATGCACGTATGGGTATCGGAGCCACCCCAAAATATGGGTCCTTGGAGGTGTGACCCCCATGCGCTAGGCGGGAACGGTGTCTGTCCAAAGCGTCTGGGGTATTTTTAATGTCAGCCACCAAAATTAAAGTGTTCTTGAACACAAGGAGAAATAATCCGAAATCTCCAGTATTAACTGGAAACCAGTTTTCTTTCTTAACTGTACTTTCAGTGCTGCGTTTCAAGGGGAGTTAAATATAAAATATATCTTGTTATTTAGCCAACACTTCAGTATGCCAGTGTTAACAGCAAAATGCTGCTCAGGAAAGTGCTTGTCTGTGTTTGTGCTTATGTGAACTTTCGTCCAACCTGTACAGTTGTTGAGATAGTTCAGGAGAAATAACAGTAATTTCCCTCATGGTTTCATTCCGGTGGTTTATTTCTCCAGGTTATGCCATAAGCTTCTTCAGGGGAAACTAAAGAGCCAGACTTATAAAGAGAATGGATAATTTCATTGCAAAAAAAAAAAAAAAAAAAAAGAAAAAAGAAAACAACACAACTAGCATTATGCATGTTAAGTTAAGGGTAAACAAATCTCATGCTTCAGGGCACAAAATGATTTCCTATTGGGCTCAGGAAAGATGTTTTTCTCCATGTAAAGCATTGTATGGTTGGCTAGACGTATTACTAAGGGGTTTATTTATTCTTTTGCTGCCCTCTGAAGCATCAGCTTAGGAAGCTTCGTTTTAGGTTATGCTAGAGGCAGAATGCCAGATATTGTTATAATTTTATTTAGCATCAAGAAGCATGCACTATAAACTTCCTGCTCCAGCAGACCTGTGATGCCTGCAGATGAATAATGAAGGAGTCCCTCAAAAGCAGGCCAGACTCCAGCTCTGTGATCCAGCATTGGCCTGTCCAGACAGGGATGGAGCTGCTAATCCCTTATAATCAGGCCAAAAAAAAAAAATCATCTATCCCATTTTCCTTACTCTTCTCCTACTTGTAGGGTGCAAGCAGTTGGAGTTACTATAGATGCCTGAGACTCCCAAGATATGTTATCAGGGTGGTTGTATTCAACCATGCCACAGTGTCTGCCTGCTGGGTCCACCTAAATACCCCAAAGGAGCTCCTGTAGGTAAAGCAAACAGATTTTTGGCTGTTTTCAGCTGAGGGCCCCCAGCATTCTGCCTGCATCCTACCTGTTCTGTGCAGAAAGCACCTGCAGCTGCTGCTACCCAGGACTGCCTCCACGCTGCCTGGCTTCAGGCACTGCCAACCTGCAGTGCCCGCAGTCGCTCAGCCTGGGACTGCAGCACAAAGGCGGGCAGACATAAAAGCAAGTTTGAAAGTCCCAATGAGAAACACCCGTTTTTGATACCTGAAGTCAGAGTTTCCTTTAAGGAAATGGAAAGAAAGAGGATTCACTCTAACAGCCTTGGTAGTTTCTGCTTTTCTTCTGTAAGTGGGCAGACTACGTAATTTGATGGAAACAGAAGGAAGCAGAATCTGTGAATGCAGCAAAAGCCACAGGAATTTAAATGTACGTAGTTGGGAAAGTCAGCAACAGGAAAAGGAAGGCTTTCAGTTAAAACATTTGCATGTACCATATGAGCTCTAGTTTAATTCTGGTGTTTGATACGCTTGTACTGTAGAAGTCACCTCTTCTCTCTGTGCCTATATTCTGCATTTGTAAAACGAGGGTGACAACACCACCTTTGCCCAATTTAGGTTGCAAGCTGCTACAGCCTGGGGCAGTTGCTGTATACAGAGCTTAACACAGTATTTAGTACAAACAGCCACACTGCTTTCCAGACAGGAATGATCTTGTTGAGAATAAGGCTGAAACATTTTTCCCTATCTTAAAAAAAAAAAAAAAAAAGTCTGGGTTTTGTTACTGTCTGTCATTTCCTCTTCTCTCTAGCTGGACTGTTATATTTTTGAAACCTCTGACAGCTCCAGAAGTAATCGCAAACATCAGCCTGGGCACAGCTATTTTTGTAGTGATTTTGTAGTGATCGGTATTAATCTGCTGGGGGCGGAGGTCTGCATGCGGATCCACGAGCGTTTTGTTTGGGTGACGGATGACGAGTCTGACAGCTCCGTGTCTCAGGATCTGTCATAGCGAGGATCAATGGCGTTGAGCTGTAATTGCAGCCTTTAAGATAAAACCGCCTTTCACAGCGGGGCTGGGGACATCTCCATTACTGCAATCTCGCCGGCACCGTTGTGCAGCTCAGCCGAGGCTATCTCTGCTCTGCACCGGTTCCTGCAGCCGGGGTGGCTCAGGCTGTGGCTGTGACAACTGGAGTACAGCACGCAGCTCCTGGAGGCATGGCTGAGCTACCTCAGGAGGCAGAGTTCTGGCAACTGAAACTTTGCTGCTAGTTTTCAGTGTGTGCAGGAATTGGGGAGCTGGCAGGACATCAGTCTGCTGAAATCCTACTGACATGTCCTTCTGCAGACCATTTAGATGAAAGCAGGCTCGCGTGCATTGGAGTTCACCCCTTACAGCCTGATGTAAAAGTTTCTGTTCTCCACATCTCCTAGGTCTCTTAGGAGTCTTCCTAGGGCCACGTAGACATGTTTGAGTTGGACAGGGATGAGGAGGAAAGAGTCAGTTCTGGACCTGAGGAGAGGAGGACATCCTTTGGCATGAGGATGTTGGGGAATGGTGAGGAAGATGCTTCCTCGTGCAGATGATGTCTGGTGGGTTTAACATTGCCCTCTTCCAAACGTTTGCCTTATAGTTATCTCCGAGCTCCACTTGAATTGGGAGAGCAGAATTGGGATGAGTTGGACCTGAGAAGGACTTGGTTTGAGAACGGGAAATTCAGTTTCATGTAGCAGGATTTGCATATTACAAAGGGAGGTGGCCGTGAAATAAGATCAGCAGCTGCTTTATTGTGTGGCCACTAGTGGCTGGAAGAGATGCCTTGTTTGAAGGTTAAATGGGTTACTTCTTTTATTTGAAATAAACTTATACTCTGCTTGAGGCACTTTTTTAATCATAAAACTACATATATTTCTTTTCTAGGGAAGGTAGCCATAATTTCCTGAAATTTAAAACTTCTGAAGAGCAGCAGATTGCAATTTCAGGGGCACCTTGTCCTTAATAGATACAAATACTGCATCTCCATTGAGAATTGCTCTTCAAATTAGCAATTCAACCCTTGGTCTTTCGATCAAACAGTACTAAATAAAAACAGCACTAAACTTTTGCTGTCACTCTTCCTTGAAATGGAAGATAAAAGGGAGAAACTGTGCTGCTGGTGCCTACTCCAGCAATTCCACATTACTTTGTCAAAACCTTTTAGTGTTTTAACATGAGTTTCTGAATTGCAAATAGCTGGTCTTAGAAGTAATTAAATAACTCCTACACCACTTCTACATGGACCTCAACACCCTGTACAAATGTTACTTTAAAACAGGCCACTTAGATAAAGAGGACATTGAGGAATAGAAGACAATATCAACCTGGGAGGAGCTATGTTACCACTTGCAGTGCAGCTGAGGCCACAGATCCCATTGAGACGTGTACCACCTACAGCATGGCATGATATAAGCACCACCTAAAAAACAGGTCTTGCCTTGAAGACCTTTCACTCCACGCTGACAGCAGAACAGAGGGAAACACAGTCATCAGTTTGTAGCTGGGAAAGCAAGGATCTTGGCAAAAATCATGCCAAGAGCCTGTAAAGGGAATTAAGTTTTCCTCATGAGAGTACTGGCATCTTAATCCCAAGACATTGTTACTTCTGCTTCTGGTACAGCTCTTCTGAATGGAGGAAGGGACTTCCATCCTTCTCTTAGTAGTTCCTGTTTTGGAATATGGGCTAATGTCTTCTCCACAGTGGTTGAATGAGGCCATAAATGCAGCAGGTGTGCCCACCAGGAGGTAACCTCAATGTGTGGAAGTAAAGAAAATAAAAATGTGGAGGAGCGGTTACGGTTAGAGCTCTGCAGTGCTCTAGCTGCTGCAGTAGCTCCTGCAGCTTGGCCACAGCAGAGCACCTTAAAGCAGTTCTCACTTGGAGCTACTTAATGCCACAAATCAGGGAGGAACATGGCAAGATGTAACGACAGGAGTCACTGTGAACTTCTCTGCCTTCAGCATAGTTTGGGCAAAGGAGGAAATTGACTGGATACGTTTTATTCTTCATCATGTAATGCTGTGCTGGATTTTTTTGCATGGAGCTAGTTTAGTATAAAAGAAAAATAAGCTCTGAGATTCAAATGTCTCCCAGTGTAAGAGTTTACCTGAAGGGGGAGGGAAAACATTAGGTCAGAAACAACTCCTGTCTTTTTTCCTCTGCCAAATTTTGACGATAAAGGATTCTTGCAGGAGATGTCAAACCAAATTTGTATTCGACTTCATTTACAAACATATGGAAAATGTTCTGAGGAAGATAGGAGCTGACTGGAAAATGCTCTTCCAGGCAGATTAGGAGGCACAGAGCAGTCGTGCCAGGTGGCACATTCGGAGGACATTTGCTACCTGCTAATGCGGGTAGCTTGAGGAGCCCACCCCAGGCGGGGGGTGCTGCAGGGGCTGGCAGGCTGTAATCCAGCACCGGGCCCTGCGACAGCCTGGAAAGCTTTGTTTCAGGGTTGCTTTTTGCACAGCTTTTCACCCAGTTAAAATAAAAATGACCAAACCAAGTGTTACAAATGTGAAATACTTTTGACAGGATCAGTGTTGTAAGAAACAGTACAGGCAGCTTTTAGTTAGTAAAGGAAAAACAGCTGCAAGTAGAGTGACTGACGCAAGGGAAAGACTCTCTCCCCAGATTTCCAGTCAAGGACAGTGTGAGTTCCCCATACGTGCAGTCAAATCAGTGAGCACTCAATTTTTATGTATTTTTTAAGATGAATTAAGGCCCGAGATAAGTGAGAGGTCTCCAGGCCCTGGCTCTCTGTAGGCCTCACTGCATTTCCACAGCCTGAGTCTGCAGGCCTTAACTCGGGCCTGTCTCTAAGCTCCCTGGGGCAGGACTGCCCTCAGCAGGGCCTTAACTTCTGACTTTCTGTTCTAATGAGTGTGTTCATCGACTTCTTCTTGACGTTATTTTTAAAAGTTAGGACCCTTCAGGGAAGCAGCTGTTGAATTCTTCCCAACTGAAGGAGCTCTTTCTTCTGTTTGTAAGTACCCACAGAAATAGCTGTTTCTCCTTAGCACCTAAAGAGCTTAGTGTGGTCTAGCTCCTTCTGGGGCTTGTACATCATCAAAAATATTTCTTCTGTGCTCTAATTTTTCTTTTTTGAGTATCAGTACCAAGTAGAGTCAGCATAACTGGGGGCCATGTAATAGGCTCTGTGGGCAGACAGATGTAACATCTTTTGTTCTGTTACTGGCAAGAGAATCACATTGAGATTTGATTTCTGAAATCGGAAAGTTGTTGGCTTGTCTGAAGATTTATGAAACAAAATACCCAAAATAAAATTTAGATGGCTCCTTTGCTTGTTTCTTCCTGACTGCTCATCCAGTTTGTTCTCGCTGTTGCAGTCTCCCTTGGAAGCCCTTAGTTGTCTCCATAAGAGTCTGCAGAAAGTCCCAGTGCTGCTCCCGAGGGCTCTGAGGGTGTTTGTGGGGAAGCAGGGTAGTTACCCGCACCTCCTCCTTATGCCAGCAGCTGCCAAACAAACATCCCACGAGGAGTTTGTACAAAATCAGGAGAAATTCTTTGTCTGTCAGTAGTAATGAATTCAAGAAAAACAGCCCCAAAAAGAATCCTTTATCCAAACTCCCTCTTTCTCTGCAGGTTGGGGGAAACCAGAGCTTGGATGTTCTGGCTGGAGGCATGGAAATTTATTACATCTGCCACGTACTGTGAGGGCAATTTTCTGGGAGTCTGCTGTGTGCTGAAAACAGCTCCATCTTGGTTTTGCTCCAAATGTATTGAGAGAAACACACTGTGCTTTGTCATTGTGCTTACTTCTACATCTCAGCATCTAAAAATAATTTAAGCTGAAAGGATATGAATTTTGTTTGTGCATGGAAAAAGCATAATGGTTTCAAATACTGTGATTTTGGAGGAAAAAAATGACAACTTACAAAGTCAAAATATAACCCAGTCTGCCTGCGTTGTCTATGGATTGAAAAAATGCTTAAAGCAAGGAAATTTAGAGCCATTTTTCCCATCACTTACACCTAAACAAGTGAAGTCAAAGGGAAGCATAAATCAGTACAGAATTGTACCAAAGAAAGTAGTTGAATAAAACAGAAGAGACTGGCAATTGTCTCAGAAAGAAAATGACTTTAGATTTAAATTCATTATTAGAAGTTGGTGGAGTCATGGTGGAGAGCATGTAGTTTTGTTTTAAGCCTGCTTGTTTTTTACTTTTTCTTCTCTACTGTAGCAACTCCTTAGGAACCAATATGTACTGTAGATGAAGCTTGCTGAACTGGAGAGCTGAGTATTTCCCTGGTGTCTCTGAAAAACTGTGGAACAAATTGGACTGGGTATGACAAGCTGCACAGTGTTATTTTAGTTGCTGTAGATAACTGAATTCCTCCTCCTAGGCATGAAGTGTCACTATTTCACGTATTAAGAGTCAAGATTCTGCTGCCAGCCACAGAAGTGCAGGTGTGGAGGGGCTCCAGTGTAGACTCAGCAGTGACTGGAGAAACTCCGTGTTTGTCACTGTGCTGTCCAGAGCAGGGGCTGCCTTCCAGCGTTCCCATGTGAGCAGCTGTGTGGCAGTTTTCAGCCAATTATAAACTTCATTTACCCTTCGGGGCTGTTTGAATTCTTGTCTGCTTAATTTGGAACCATTTATTTGTGTACGTACAGCAAGGCAGTAGAATCAAGGGGCAGACTTTTCTGTTGTCCTGGACCAGACCAGGCTATCAGTGATGTCCTGTTCTTGTGACTTGGTTTTGTGTCTACAGCACTTCGTCTACATGTGATGAGTTGTGCAGCTTCTCCAATACCTCCCATGCACTGGAAAAAGGAGGTTATTGTGCTTGGCAATGAGGGAGCCCAGTGACTTTGAGCAAGGGCTGATATTAAAGACATCTGGGCACTTTTCTTGTTGCAGCCATTGATTTCTGGTGTGACCTCAAGCAAGTAATTCTGCACACTGGTCTGAGCAAGCCTTTGAGGATTCTACGAGCCAGCTCCAAAAACAGCAGCAAGATAGCCACGTGAGGGTAACGGTGCTAATTAGCCCTGGTTTTTGGACCTCAATAGTGCCTTGACATAGTACTGTGCAGTGGGCAAAACTGCTTGTGGCAGCTATTAGACACATACATATTCCCTAAAGCTGTTTTCACCGTGCTTCATTGCACAGTGCAGACATGTCCTTAATTTCTTTGTAGCTCAGTCCCAGGTTATTCTGTTCATCTTCTGTTTTGTTATGAGGGGGAAATAACTGGGTAGTTAAGTGTCTCGCAAATGAAGGTGAGGGGGAGTTAACAGCAATACACAGCAAGATGTACGAGAGAACAAGCTCCTTTCCTCACTATTTAAACTGGGCTCTCTAAAGACAAAAGTCTCAGGGACCGTATAGGAAGCAAGACAAGATGTATGTGAGCAGTACTTTGAAAATGAATTAAGATAATTGACAAATAGCCCCATATTTATAATCATGCCATTGGTTTGTTGAAGTAGTAGTAGTGCTTAAAAGACAACACATGGTTACTTGTGCTTAATAGTTGCCTCCAGCAATTTACATCTGCTAATGCAAAAATGGATAAACTTGTCTCACAGATACTGGTGACAAAACCTGGCGTCGACTTCTTCTTTAGTACGTAAACATATGCAAGATTTTATGAATCGAGAACAGTGTATGCCATTCCCAAGCACAGACCGCAGTAAGACGGTAGCCAAGTTTTTTCTTTACTGCACCTAGAGGTACTATTTCATTAGTGGAGGAAAGAACAAATTTGCTTTTTATCCCTTCCTTTACTCTGAATTAAATCATGTACTTCCAAATTAGGGACCTGAAATTACCAACAATTTGGACTTGTGCAGTTTCCCATAGAACATGTTAATACTGATTTGTGTAATTCGTACTGTTTCAGGAGGATTAATATATCAAAACTGCATTCATTTAGTATCTCCTTAAAAATGTAAACGTATTTGATCTCGGTGATTTATATATTTTATGAAAAGTGGTGTGATGGCAACATTTTTTTGGATCTTTCATATACACTTGTATCCCTCAGAACCATTAAGGTCAAATAGAAGTGACCACCACAAGTCTCATCGTATAACTAAGTGCAAAAAATAAATATTTGCTACCAGAGCCTACCACAAAACTTAGCTCCATGTGCAGTGTTGAAATAGGGCTGTTTGCTCATGAATTTGTTTTAAGGTTGGGCTGTTTGAATTGTTTTTATCCACCGGACTGTGAGAGTTTCAGCTCACGGTTAGTAAGAATACTTGTTCTCTAGTTGTTAGGGGGAGGTGTTGACATCACGTGCTGTTAGGCTAAAAATAGCTTCTAACTTTAAGAAGGCTTCAATAATACATGAAGCAAAGTCCTGACTAACTTCCTCTGTAGAGGAAGTACATATGTAAGCAAGAGCTTACCTCCTGGCTGTGTGCTAACTGAAGCACAAACACAGGTGAACAAGTGCAGGCCCTTTTGGGGATGCCCAGCTGGTTTTCCCCAGCTACCTCCAAACATGAGCATCCCCATACAAGACCACAAAGTGTGGCCCAGAGCTGTTGGAGGGGAGGCGAGCACTGGGACAGCCCCAGGACCTGTGCGTTGCATCCCATTGGTAAATGCATGCTCGGTGAGGAAGGTGGAGGAGCTTGTGTGTTCCCTGAGCATCAGTTTTACGTGATGGGTAGATGCTAATGTCAGAAATCAGGGGAGCAGCAAAAACAGGAATGAGTTTTGCAAAGGTTTATACTTTGCTTGTCTTTATTAACTGCTGCTGGTGAAACTTCTAACAGCTGCTTTGGAAATTGGGCGGACAACAGGGAAAAGCAGCAAGGATCATAATCTTCGGAAGGACGCCGTAAAGATGAAACTAAAACTCCCACTGAATTACCTTTCTCACACATGCACACATTATAATAGAATTAGTAACTCTCATGATTCACCAAAATGACAGTTTCTTGCCCAGTGTGATTTAATGGGGTGGTTGCTTTCTGCCACGGGCTGCCAGCTAAAATCCTGAATTTATGAGTTAGCTTGCTAGCTAAAATTCTGTAAGCTCCTATTTTTTTTAAACCAAGATCCTTGAATAGTCTGGGCTGGTTCTCTGCCATTTGGGAGGAGTGGTGGAGGGGTAAAACAAGTTGAATAGAGTAGACCTGCAGAAATATTTCTAATGTGAATGCTCTCCTAATAACCAGTACAGCCATGACTGCAATATCTAGGCATCCGGGAATTGTATTATTTTTCACTTCCGTCTATAAGAGTTTAATCAAAAAGCCACTGGAACTTTTTTCTTTCTTCTTAAGGACTTTCACCAGGTGCTGTTAGCCCAGCTTTACCTCCAGAAAGTCTGATACAGTGTTAGAAAAGACTGATGAGAGGGAATTTTCCTACTGAAATGAGAATAAATCATCATTTTTTCATTCTGTAAGACCTGCTTGTACAAATGGGATACTGCTACAATACAAAGAAAAATTTTTTCATGTTTCTGCATTTGCTGTGGAGTCCAAATTACCTTTGGAAGTTGCAAGTCGAGCTCTGTCCTCCAGGTGATTTCTCAGACTGAGCTCCCCAGCTCACTGTGGCAGATGGAGGGAAAAAAAATTATTTCCTTTTGCAGTTGCAGGACCCTAATGGCTGTTAATGGAATAAGCAGCATAGCAGCCGGGGTTGTAAAAACCAAATATAGCTTCAATTTTAGCAAAGATTGAAGTTCGTAGTGCAAGTGTTTGTGCTCCCTCTTGTCAAGCAGTAAAACAGGACAAAGGGCTGGACTGCCAGGACAGCTGGGGTCACTGGGCTGAAGCCATCCCATTTACAGGAGCTCCCTGGAAACCTGCGTCCCTGGGGTTTGAGCAGGGGCAGAGGCACTGAAGGGGTTAAATACAGGAATTTTGCAGTCAGTGTTCCCATAAGAGCAGCAAAATAAATTCAGTGACTCGGAGCTTCGTCTGTCTCGTATCTCTGGCATTACCTGTTGCTTATAGGACAAGGGTAAAGACAACATCTTGTTCTTGGTTCCTGCCCTGCTGCAGGCTCAGAGGTGCTGAATACGTGATTCCAGCCCAGGCTGTCAGAGGTACTTAGACAACACAATAAATAATCTGTTGAGATATTGAATATAATGAACTTTGAAACTGTAATTGCTACACTATATAATGTGAATGTATTCTAAGAGTATTTTTTACCTGTGGAGATAGGTCCTATCTATTCTAATCTCTAAAGCTGAGATTATCTGATGAGGAGCTCCTGTAATATCTGTTAGATTGCTGCAGACTCAGGTACAGAGCTGTGCAGGGAAAATCTGGCAAGGTATCTCCTGGAAGAAGCAGAGACATTTCTTGTTACTTATCTGAGTTGTATCTATCCTGCTCGCCTTACCTCCACTGCTAGAACATTTCCACCTATTGCTGAATACATAAGCACACTATATACTGTGCTATTGCAGAAAGAGCACCTTTTTATATCCAAAAACTGAAAGTGAAGCTGTGGTCTTTGTAACAAAGTCTTAATTTTTATTTTGCAGCAAATATGTTTCTTAGAAATTGCTACAACTTTAAAGTGGGTTCTTTTATGTTCTACACACCGACAACCAATATAAAATCTAATTGTGTTAATACTGCGTCTATTATCACATAATAAATCCTTTATACTGTGCATTGCATTCAGATTTCTACAGGAGACTTGACTGAACGCAAGGTAAATGTAATACTTAAGTATTATATTTATGTATTAAGTGTTATCAGCAGTGTTGTATGTAAGAGGGTCTGTGAATTCACTGTGATCTATGCCTAACTGTTCCGTTTTATAGCTTCCCATGCCATATGGACTCTGTGGTTGGTGATGAGTAGAATGAGAGTGCGACACATGAGAAAGCCATGTCTGAATATTTTTTGTGGGTTAAGTGGAATGCCAAAATAATGCATGTCCCAGTTGTGTCCCAGTTGCTTGTGTTTGATTCAAATACAGGCTCTCTTCTTACTCTGGAGTAGCAGACTTTGCTTTGCAGTGTCTTCCAGCTGAATCAGATACAAAGAGCAAAACCCATTCTGTCAGCAGGATGAAGTATATAGAATTCTCCCTTTTCCTCCAAGAAATGGTAGGGTACATTTATGTCCCTTCAGAAGTTGGACCAAGGGACTGAAGGTTCCAGGACCTGGCATGAAATTCCTTTGTTGCATTGCTGTTGCTAAGCTGTCGCATAAAATTTGCAGAGGAGAATGTTTCTGTAATTGTTGTAGCTGCAGGAGACTTTGGGGAAGGTTATGGAGATGTGCTGAACTACTGTGGAATCAAGAGAAAAATTATACAGGCAGTGACTCTTATCATCATTATTTTTAAGTATTTTAACTAGGAGCAGTCCACACCCTGCCCTTTATCTGCTTATACAGCAAGTGTATTGGGGAGGTGAAGGAATTGCTCGGGTTGTGCAGTGAAACAGCCTGATGTGTACTCAGTGGCGGTGGCTGCAGGGAGCAGACTGCCTGCCCAGCTGGGTTGCAGGGAGATGGATAAACTCCCTTCTCTCTGAGCAAATAGCCAATTTGCTGTGTGTGTGTGCTGAGAAGCGTGCAAGTATAAAGCTGCTGTTGTCAGCTTTATGTCGCATCACATAAAGTTCTTTGTTCTTGAAATGTTACACTAAAAAGGCCAGGGTGTACATTTATGATGCCCAACAGCCACACCCTAGTTAGTTTTTATGGATACTTATTTCTTTGAATGAACAGAAGAATGAAACTACTTACCATAGCAACCTTGGCATCAGTGATAGCTTTCAGGTATGGAATGTTTCTTCAGGAAGAAACAGGCTTTAAAATAATTACTTTTATGTGCCCGTGGGTCAGCCCGAGTCCTACATGCAGACCTTTCAAGTCTGTGAGCATGAGACTTGTCTGTTGGCCTCCACCTCGTACTTTCAGGTGACAGAGCTGTGGGCATGCATTTCAGTCTGTCTCCCTTTTTAGCACCCTGTATAAATGAGGTGACCTTGTGCTGGAAATAAATTCCGGAATGGCTTCAGGAAAAGCTTTATATGTACAAGTAACCCAGATGATACCACATGTGGTTTCATAGGTGGAAAGCTCCAGGTTTAAGGAGTTTCAAAGTAAGGGACTCAGCTAATAATAACTGAGGAAGCACCAATGGGTATTTAGACTGGTATCCAGGACATCACTGTAGACTTTTCTTTGCTCTCCAAAAGTATTGAATTACTTCCTAGCATAATATATTCAGGTATGGTAATGAAGAAATACATCATCCAGACTTTTGCCCTTATTCCTTCTTACAGAGTTTTAAGCATTCTGTTCTTGCTGCTTCAAGGACGATATTAACATGCAGCTTATTTCACTACAGAGCTGTCTGCAAGTGTTTTCAGATGTGCACAGTTATAAAGAGCTTCAGCTCAAAACCACAGTTTTTGGGTCTCATTATTTGTTTGTTTTATTTTTTTGTTCTGTGTTGTTGTTGTTGTTTTTTTGTGTGTTTTTTTGTTTGTTTGTTTGTTTTTTTCTGAAATGAACTGAGAATGTTTCATGTTTGAATTTCTTCCATTCTTTTCTTTGAAGATATTAACTGGGGAAAAAAGGGGGCATGAATCCAAGACAGGTCCCTTATGACATAAGAATTCATTCCTCCTCCTGTTAGTCTTCCAGACAGCTGCTGTCTAAAATGCTCAAAGAAGTCTCTTCAAAATAGGTAACAAGAGCAGCCCGCTGTGGTGGGATGCCACCGGGGACATGCTGGGGAAAGGGAAAAGGAGGTAAAACTGGTGTTCTGCCATCCCCAGTGATGTTGGCATCAACGTCCTGCACACACATGGCACCAGCAAAAGCAATACCAGGAAATCCCTGACATTACAGAAATGGGAAGGGGCTGCTGGGAGCTTCCTGAGAGAGATGAAGTCGTAGAGACTGGGGGTTCTGGCGTCTGACTCCTCTTGGTCGTGCTCCTTCAACCTCTGTGCATCCCTGAGGATCCGCTGCATCCCTGCGCCTCCCTCAAGGGGCTAGTGGGGCCTGCTTCCCTCCTAAAGCCCTTTGGGATCTCCTTTTGAAGGAACTGAGTGTTACTAAGTTACTAAGTAACTTGTAACTAAGCTACAATTACTAAGGTTGGTTATGTTTCTAATTACTTGTCTGTGTCAGCTCCTGTCTCCTTCATCGACCACTCGGAGGCGAATGTGCCGAGCCGCGTGTACCTGGCAGAGCACAGCAGGGACCTGCACCCGTCTGCAGGGCGAGCACCCTGGTCTGAGCCCTGCGAGCACCCAGAGGCCAGAGCTCTTGTGCTGCTGGCATGGAAAGAGGAGGGTGGAGGCACCCAGGGCAGCTACTGGCAATGCTGGGGTCTTCTCTGCTGTGCTAGAAGGGGTGAGACTGAGCAGGAGCAACCTGGGCTGAAGCACGGACTGGCCCCGGGTGGCAGGAAGGCTCCCGCTTTCCTTAGGAGTGGCAAAGAAATAAGAAGGGAAGCATGGATGGCTTTTAATGCAGGAGGGAGTTAGGATTGTGGTGCCTTGACTCTTGCTGTGCCACCCTGGACAGAAATTGCCACAAAAAGTGTCAGCTCTTATTTCAGTATTCCTCCCTGCAGTGTGCAGCCTTCTTCCTTACTCCTAGGTGTTGCAAACCATGATTAATATTTATAAAAGTCTCTTTTGGTCTCTGAGGGAAAGACCAAATTCCAGTGCAACACTAACCCACCGCGGCCTTCCAGTTGTGCTTTCTGTAATTGGTGTTCCCCCGCTAATCCCCAGACCTCCCCGATGCCATGGCAACATTATTTAATTGCAGAGACAACCGGCCCACTCCTAGAGATAACTCCGGTGTGCTGTGGTTTGACTGCTGTGTTGATGCTGGTCTCAGTGCTCTCAGGGCTAATTTCATGTTTTATTCTAAATATGTAATAATTATAATTTCAGATTATCAAGCAGAAAGTACTGAAAAAGGAAAATAAGTATAATTAACTTCTCATCGGTGTCAGGGTTAAAAACCAGTCTTTCAAACAGTAAATACCATAAGTGGGTAGTAATTTGTGGTGCCTTAAGAGATGTCACAGAGGGACACGATTCTAAAGCAACATACAAACAAGAGGGTTGGGGACCCCATTAACTTAATGGAAAAGTCCCCGTTAGTTTCAACAGGGGAGAAGGAAAATGCTTGTGTGTCAGAATATTACTAAATTAAAATGAATTGGGGTTTGAACATCACCGGTGTGTGGTGCTGACACTGGCTGGAGGTAAGCAGTACTGCATAAGCAGCAGATAATTTTCTCAGTAGCAGCCACCTTTCACGTAGTGAGTTTTCTCCTTTTGGCAGGAGAGATGCCACGATGAATATTTTAATGTTATTTTTTACTTTCCGGGGCTATAAAGTTGTTGAAGCCATTATTTTAAGGGTTGCTTTTTCTTCCTCCAGAACAGAATCAGCCATCCCGGTCAGGTATAAACGTGCACACATGGAAACACAGCAGGCAAACTCAGGCTAAGACAGAGTCAGCAAGGGGCATTTCAGCCCAAATGGTTTATGGCTGGCAAAGTCATTAACAGCAACAAACAAGGTCTGGTAATGGAAAATGTTGGGCAGCCTCACTCATAGGTATTGCTACCTGAGCTGCCTGAAGTGGGAGTTTCACGTAACCAGGTAAGAAGATAGCCATTATTTTTCTTTTTACTCCCATTAATCAGCGTGCTGCTGCAGATCCGTAGTGCGAGTTGGCAGGAAGTTTTGTCCTCGCCCTGTTTCAAACCTTCTGAAATATCATTGACTCTGAAGGGGAGAAAAAGAGAAAGCTTTTCCCCCAGAATCTGTGGTACATTTAAAGGGCTATTTTCCTTTCTTCAGGCCTATCTCAGGACTCTTGTATTCAGACGCTGCCAGCTCTTCTGCCTCTTCAGCTCTGTGATTCTCCTGATCTTCTGCCCAGAACATGCTGTTATTTCAGACAGACTGGGAGCTCTCCTAATTAAAGTAGCTGTTTTATTGGAGCCCACATCCAATTGGATCCCAAATAATTTGGTCAGGGAAACCAGAGTTGCAGGAAAACACCCACTCTTCATTTTTGACTGCCCCTCCCTTCATTTCCGTAATGTTTTAATCTGACCCTAATTTGACCCGGTGTAATTCAGCAGGAACATATGCAGCACCTTGCTCTGCAGTTCCCCATATGGCACAGTGAGGGAAGGAAAGCCTGTGCCAATTGCAGATCCAATTACAGCCAAGCAAGGTTGCTCCATTATTGCATTTGAAGCCATAATTAAATTTGCTAACCGTGAAGAGGTGCCAAACCTGCCATTTCTTCGGAATATGGGACATCTGTTTAGTGCTAATGCTAACATGGGATTTGAGAGGAAACATCAAAACTTCCATCAGATTCCGCCATTTCATTTCTTCATTTAAAAAAAAAAAAAAAAATCTCCCAGTTAGTAGCTCTTTGGTTTCAGTTTTACATTTCTTAAGGCATTTCTAAATTGATGGTTGCAAGAGCTGTGGCTTCTATGCGAGCCAGATCCCTTCTGCAAATGTGCAAAGATGAATAAAGCAGTGCTGTTCCGGAGCTAATATACCCCATAGTGTTTTGTGTGAGCTGCTGGAGCTGAAGCAGCTAAATGCCTTCCATTCTGCCAACTCTGTGCACAGGAGCTCTGCCTGTACCCATCCTCCCGGGCCTTCCTAATTGGGGGTCCTTACCAGATTTTTAAAGAAATGCTTTTCTTCTAGGTAACTGCATCTTTAACTGTGACCAGAGTTTGTGTTCAGAGCAGCCTCGTGCTCCACAGCATCCATGGCCTTGCGTTCCTCTGTCTGCTTGCTTTCTGCCTGCTTCTGCCTGGAGCTGCCCGGTGCCTTTCCCTGAAGGCGAAGCCGTCCTCGCAGGCTGCTGGTTACAGCTACGTGCATGCTGCACGAACACCAGAGCTCCTTGCTCTCCTTGCTGCCTGATCCTAGAACCACCTCACTGAAGGTCAGCAGGGTACAGGGCTTCTGATGGGAATCAGAATGATAGAAATCCTTGCACTTTGTAGACCTGTCACACCTTTCGTTGCAGACGTGCACTCCACCAAACTGCTGTGCAAAATAAGAGAACTGTGTTTTTCGTGCATTTGGCAGCATGAGGCGAATGTTTTCTTCTGTGCATTAATATAGCCGAAGTGGTGATTTTGCTGCCATGTGACCTGTTGATTTCAGCGCAGTGCGAGGCAGATTTTGTGCCCACTGGCCCTTTGCAGCCTCGAGTCTGTGATGACCATGTAAATGGAGGGCTGGAAACCTCTGTATAGCTCAGCAAAGTGGAGGAGCCATGGCCCTGGCCTGCTCTGGGCAGAATAAGGAGGATGAGCAGCAGCAGGTGCAGGGCAAAGCCACCATGTGAAAGCTTTAAATTTATTTCAGTGAGTGGGAGAAACCTGAGCAGCAGGTACTGCTGTTACCACCCAGGCACAGCGATGGCTTACCCACTGCAAGAGCAACTCTTCGAGGGAAATGAAAAGCAGAGCTGTGCCAGGGTTCAGGCAGTGACAGGTACGTGCACAGGTGCCGGGAGCATTGCACCCCTGGCAGTGCCAGGGCTTTGTGCTGCTCCCCCTCGCTCTGGCAATGCGGTGGCTGCTCCTGCATGTTGTTGGATCGGGGGGAGCAAAGCAGCAGGTGCAAGTTGCCCCTCAGCATTTCAGCCTCCGGGTCTTTTGTGTGCAAGATAAAGCTCTGTGCTTTGACACTCGGTTCTGACATCATTTTAAACAGTTAGACTTGAATGTCTATTTTTACGTTTTTCTTCTTCACATGCCGTCTACTTCCCTGCAGTTGCTCGGAGCATGGGTACTCACTCTTAAAATGATAATACAATTTACTGAATGCAACGTCAGAATATGTGAGGGAGTTAGATATACTCTCTCCATCTGTTTTTCCACCAATGAGTTAACAGTTTTTATGAGCTAATGTCCTTATAGTTAATATGCAGCCTGGTAGTAGAAAATGAAAATACAGCAGTTCCATGTAGGAGCAGGAAAAAAGCAGCAAGGTTTAGGTAAAATGCCTCTAGAGATTCGGTTGTAGACAGGATGATGGATTCAGCCATATATAATGGCTGTGAGAACAGGCACTGAAAATATTGGAAATTAAAACATGGATTTCCATTATTGCCTTCAAATGGCAGTTGAGAAATGTGTGAGGTTTGGGGTTGAGAGTGCATACGTTACGAGCTGGCCTATGAGAATGCTATTTGCTGCCGACATGTCAAAACACAATGTAATTACGCTTCTAATCAGACATGCGTGTTTCATAATCATATAACGCTTTCAAATGCATTTTTCCTCAGAGTTTTGTAGAAAGCAATACAACTTAAGACCCAGAAGACTGCAGTATAGGTATATTTGTAAGGACTTCTAAGCGTGCATTTGGCTGGCAGCCTCAAATGTTGAAAACCAATGCGGTTTGCAGCATCTGCCTGAAAAGCAAGATTTTGTGATTCTCTTCTCCTCTTTTCACTGAACAACTGGGTCTACAAAGATGCCAGGTAATGCCTTGGCTCTTTTTCCTGGCCAGCCAGAAATTCTAGTTACCCACCAAAGCCTGAGTGGTTAAACAGCATCCTCCAAAATCACAGTCCGTGATGAATTTTGGCTCTGAATCACTCACAAACACATCTACTCTTTATTTTAATTGTGTTAGCCTTTATGTACACTTCTCTGAAAGCTGACTATAAATGGTATATAATATATATGATATAATTCTTCCCTTTACATTTTATTAGACATCTGCATACAAAGGGCCTTTGGAGCTGGATACATAATTCAGTTAAATTATCAGTGGGACAGTAGACCAATGTCAGTGCTTCCCTCTGTTCATTTCACAAATTTTGTTATTTTTAATTCACTTGCTAAAGCGTTAGAATAACACCATTAAGGAAAAAGACTTGTACAAGTACAGTTGGGAATGGGCTTTAGTACAAGGACATCTCCTATACTGGTGAAGTGCAAACTTGAACAGTATTTCCAACCAAAGAACATAAAGGTATGATACTGCTCCTCCTTCTTTGTGTTTTGCGATGTATTTTCCTTCTGTTTTTCTCTTCTCCATCTTCATATTAATTATTCTGGAAAAAAAAAAAAAGAGGTAAATTTGCAAAGTCACTGACTTGTTGGTACTTTCTGAAACGTTTTATGTACCAGATTCTTTCCTGATCCCAAATGGTTTTATAACCTCTCATTTCTTAAGATTCCTCGGGGCATTTTCCAGTTCAGTTATGCCCCTGTGGTGACCCAGGAGTTGATGAGCCTTGTGGGTCCCTTCCAACTTGGAATATTCTGGGGTTCTGTGATGCTGGGAATACAAACATGCTTCTCTTTGGCTCTTTGCATAGCCTTAAAGCAGTTTGATTTTGTACTGTCTAGCTCTTGCCTTTAGATATTCCATACCCACTCTGAGTGACATTATGGTTCTTCCATGTGGGTTAATAAGACACTAATCAACCACAGTAAAATGTCTACGGCCAATTCATTTACAGAATATCAAAGGAATAAAAATAATGGTTCAATAGTGCTATTTATATTATAAACCCTCACAACTCACTAACTTACAGTTATTTCTCCCAGCCTGCTGTGAGAATAGGAACTAATGTCGCCATCTGTTACTTTTAGGGAGCTCCTTTCGCTCCCATGTGCTTCAGATGACATGCACACAGCCCTGAGTGTCACTCTTGGACACTTGAAGCCACATTTTCAAGTTCACAATGCATTATACAACAGCAGGGAGGGCACTGGAGCTTGGATGAAAAAGGCTGCCAGGGATGTTTATTTTTTAAATGACCCTGCAGACAAGACAGTGCATGTGTACACTAATGTCTTGTCCATACGTACAAGCTTTGAGCTCATCAGGCATTTGTGATCTGAATATTTGTTGTGTGAATCCACACCAAGTCTGCACTGGTGGCATGGCACTAGCGCACTGTCAACGCTTTTCGGCTGTTTATGGCATAGATTTACAGCATAGATTAGCTTTTGAAGCTTTTCTTTAGCTCTGACAGCTTTTAGTTTATTATGGGATGGTCAGGGGTTTGTAACGCCAAGGGTACACAGCTGAAGTCAAGCTTCTGTGGATATTTCTGTTTTCAGTGCATTTTATGCTATTTCCTACGTTTGCAGGGAAGTGGCTCAGTGACCTAAAGGATCCTTTCCTGTCACCAAGATGAATGTTTCTGTATTGAATCTATAATGTTCCAATTTCATACAATGAATCACTGCGACTGGCTTGGCATAAAACAAAGTGAAAATCTGCAAGATGACAAAAATATAAAATGATAAACCAAATATCAGTTTTTCATATCCAATTTCTTTTATTTCCAGGACGTTTTAGGGTTTTTGTCATGTTTTTGTTTCAACCTATGTTCATACTTGTTTAGAATAGTTTACAAAACAAAAGTTCCAAGATTTGACAAGCTCTACGGAGTAAATAAAAGAGGTTTGAAACACGCATAACTTTTAATGGCAAGATACAACCCAAACACAATTTCGTGTGTGGCTCTAGCTAGAGAGATGAGCTATTTCATGTCTGATATTGTACCCCTCAGATCATTCATTCTAGCATATCTGTTCCTCTGATGTCAACTAAGTGAAAGCAGCAAATGATTATGCAACCTCTTAGCAGGTCTAAGCACCCTGTCACTAAGAATAAATCTGTTTTCTATTGGTGTTAACTTATGAAATATCCTGTATCACCTTTTCAAAGGATCTTTTGGAAAACCCATTCCTCTTGTAATTCGTCTGTAAGCTCAGGGCTGCTGTCATCCTTCAGCATTGCAAGTGATGGAGGTGCCATGTGCAAGTACTCGGGTCAGCCTTCATGTTTTAGCCATTGCTTCTTCTCTGAAGCTGCACAAGGTCAGTCCAGGCAGTAACACGTCTCATCGCAGGGAATTTATTACGTGGAAGGGGATGTTGCAAATATGCCAGCTTCTTGGACTCACTTGCTGATGGCATTAGTTTTTGAACGTCGTATGTAATGGATTTGCAGGGTGCTAAGGCATTAACCTGCAGAACTGATGGACATCTTGCTCCATCGAGGAGCTTGGGGAGCCCTTCACAGAGGAGCAGGGCAGTCACTGGAGCTGGGTTTACGCATGGCCACTGGGGGCGGAGGCCTATGGAGCATTGATGGCATTTGAGGTCCCAAATCAGTCTTCTAAAAATTGGTATGTGGGTCCATTCATATAGCAAATTTGAGCTGTGAGCAAGTGAACTTTAAGTGCTAAAATTTCCAGAAAATAGCTGCCTTCTCATCATCTTCTTGTTCTTTTTTTCTTCTTCTTACAAAGAGACTGGCCTTAAAGAAGTATCCAAGTCAGCAGATTAAAAGGGATTGCTCACAACAGAGTCTAGTGGGAGGAACTTCCCTGAAATAAGCTGTTCAGGGAGAAAGCCAAGTTAACAGCTTTTTATCAACGTTATAAGAAGGCGGCAGTGGTATCCTAATTGCCCATGGTTATCAAGCATCCAAACACTATACCAACGAGGACAACCATTCTGGGTCGTGTGGCCATTAAAGATGTGATTTTTTTATTTATTTATTTTTTTAAATAATTTTAGGGTTTCGGTCTTTGGGTTCTTGATGCCACTTGTTCCCTACTAAGATAGCCCTGCAATGCAGACACCACCTTACATCATTGCAGGGCCTAATCAAGAATCTGAAGGCACAAATTCCTGGAAGTTAAACTTCAGCATTTCAGCTATTCACAATATTAGGGATTTTTCCGTTATTAAAAAAAAAAAAAAAAAAAAAAAAAAAAAAAAACGGCCTAAATGGTGGACCAAGAAACATGATTTGATTAGATCTTAATCTGGTATGAAAAGATAGACTGTGTGTTGTTGAAAAAATCATATGAAGCTGCAACCAGAAAATTTTCAAGTAAGTACATAAGCATTAAAGAGTGGAAAACGATAATTATTTCCAAAATGCTAAACATATTTCTCCTAGGGAGAATCTTCAATTTACTGCTGACGTTATATTAGGTTTTTAGACAACTGCTGAGGGTGATGCCAATATTTGCTAATGAAGAAGCTTTCAGTGAAAGTAGTGAGAGGTCTGCAGAGCTCATCAGCTTCATTTCTGCATGCTTCAACTAGAGAGCCATATCTCTGGCATGTTGGTTCTTGAAGGGTGCGAGTGGATGTATGGCCACACTTCACCAGGGACAGCTGCATCACATTTTTTTTGTTTTCCCTTGGAAGGCAGGGAATAGAAATACATTGATTTAGTAGAGAGAGCTGCATGAGAAACAGAGAAATGTGGTTTTGTAAGCTTATATATTCTGGACTGTGATAGGTATTGGATAATATTATTGTTTCATCTATGAAACTTTGCAAAATGGATTATCCAAGCTTTTGCTCAATTGCCTGACTTTGGGGAAAAAAAAAGAAAAAAGTCCTGAGAACAAATAATATCTCATTATACCGGGTCAGATTACATTAGAATAAAATTGATGTGATGAATAAAATCAAGAATCAATTTCTATGTTTGAAATTAATTTTCTGAAAAGGGAACCACAGAATGTTGCAATAATTAGTGCATTTGTCATAAACTTATTAACGCATCTTTTTCAGGTCTGAATTTACCAGATAGTTACAGCTTCTGATAGTTAAGTGCTTGCCATCATCAGCCAGAATTTGAGGAGCACAGTTTGTAACGTTGGCACCAAGAATATGGCCAGTGCATTTCTAGGTCTAAGGAGCTCACTGTAGTTTTATTTTCAACTAGCCCTGCTTCATTAAACAAAAATGAGGTTATCTTTGGTTCATTTTCTGGGCTCATTGGTGTTCCCAGGACAGTAAACAGGTCTGAGGCTAATGGGAAATGGGAAAACCATACATTTTCTCATGCAAGTTTTCAGTGAGCAGTTCGGGATGGACCATTGATTGCCCATTCTGCCCCCATGCTGTCTTTGTCTACAGGAGAGTTAGCATTTGTGGTGTCACTCAAAGTGAACTTTTACTGCCCACAACAACCTATTTCTGTAGCAAAGGTCAGATTTGTTATTTATCAGGATGTAGCAGCACAGTGGAATAATGAGTTGCCTCAATGAACTGGCCTTTTTACCTTCTGAATGGGCTTCTAAATCAACCAGAGGGAACATTGACTGAAAATCATTGGGTCTGTCTACTTAAAAGGTCATAGCCTGAAATACTGCGAGATAATTTCACCCTGGTTTATACAGCGAAGCAGTCTCTAGTACAAAACCCACCACCTCCACCAGTTGTTCATTTCTCTAGCTTTCTTGGGATTTGAGGTGATGATTAGGAAAAAAAGATTACCCAGACCTGTCACAGACCTAAATTAGTCAATGAAAGATAGATAACAATAATGGCTTGGCATTTCCTTTTCTTTCTCTCTCCCTCTCTTTTTGGTATCACAAAAGTTACCATAGCTTGCTACAACTTTCCTTAGGAGGTACATAGCTTCCTTAAAGTCAACGTAGGGCTGTCTTGCTGACTTCCCTGGCCAACACTGGAGCATACTGCAGCTTGTGTGCAGGTTGTACATCTTTCCAGGCCTTGCTTTTTTTTATTTAGTCTTGCTCAATACTCAGTTAATTATACTCATTTCCTTCCATCCTTATTTCCCATTTCTAAGGCCCTTTGCTTTACAGCTGTTGGTCAAGATGTGGTGTTCCTTAAACTCAGGGTTACAATTTCCAGTGTAGCCAATGCAGTTGCAGCCTCTTCATTTAACGAGGATGCAATTCACACATTCTCTTGGCCTGTGACAGCAATCTTTGGCTTTTGATTGCAGTCAAACATTCGTCAGCTTTGTCAAGTGGCAGTGCTACATCCATAGGTGCATAAAAGCAATGCTCAGAATTAGGCAAGTCAAAAATGAACTTCGGAAAGTGGCAAATTAAGCTCTTAAGAAATAAAACTGCTGCTTGACCTGTTTTGGAAGGGTGCTCACATCTTGGCATGTGGATGAGCATCAGATACAGGGCAGAACTTTCTCTGTCTTACCTCGAACTCCCGTTTCTTTTACAGGCAAGCCAAACAAAGCTCATTGTCAATAACATTTGAAATAACAAACAGAATCCCACTATTTAAGCAAAGAATATCACTCTAGACAGGGTCCAGTTCTCTACATGAAACTAGTGTCATACTGCTGTGTTATTTAACTTCATGATGTTGGGTCTGTACACACAGCTTTTTCCAGCAAGCTTAAGGCTATCTAGTTTTACTGCTGCAAGACAAGATTATGACTTGCAGAATATCTTTAGCTCCTTGACCTGAGAATTTCACCTGAATGAATTTGTCTCATTGACACAAATCCTTCTCTGTTGCAGGGCAATTTTAACTCTTTGCTGCAGAAAGCAGAGTTTTTTTGACTACAGGTCTGAGGCTGTAAAACAAAGTACCACGTGTAAAATACCACATGTCACATAGCCCAGAGCTTTCCACCTTCCATGTGAAAACCCACCAGGCCTCTGTGACTTACTCTTTCCCTCACTGAATACAGAGCTGCGGGTAAAAAAAAGAAGAAACAAAACCATATGCACACTATGAAAATAAAACAGAACACTTCATGTCTCACACAGCTCTCTCTAGAGGAAGGATGAAAGAAAAAGGAATAAACTGTGTCTGACAGATTTTAATGAAATGCAGAGACTCGTTTTAATGAAGCACTGGAAAGCAGCCAGTCTATTGTAGTTAGGACATTGTAAACCAAACGGGAAAAGTAAAGGACAGAAAGAATTTCATCCCTTTTTAGAAAAGTATCCTTTCAGGATATTTGGGAGAATTTTGTATGGTTGTCACAGGGTATCTCTGTGGATGCATGAGCAGAAACCCCTAATTCCTGAGAGGCAAAAGGAATGCTCTGATGACAGTACAGTTCTTTGGCACCAGAACCGTTCCAGCCAGATCTGCTTGTTAAATCCTCCTGGAGATGCTTGGAGAACAGTTTCAAAAGGTCAGTAAGCGCCACAAATTCCAAATGACAGTTCATGAATTTGCTGCAAAAAAAAAGTGGCTGGATTTTTCTCCCTTCTCCCACTGCAGATGCTACTCAAGCAGTTCCTTAGTTAAAATGATGCTGCAGAACAGCTCTTGCTGAGGATACCCAAAAAAACCTCCTACCTTTCTCTGCAAATTTGTCAGCTGGTGACATTGGCTGCTGTTGCTTGCAGCAGTTCAAGACTCTGCCTGGCTGCTGTGAGCTGGGTTTTGTGCTGCATGCAGCCTGCTTTTGTTTTATCTCCCATCACCTGGGGTGATTATGATATTTAAATGTAATACACTTGAAACAATATTAGGAGGAATAATATATTAAACTAAATGTAGTAAAGAGATAAAGAAATGAGCACCAGTCAGAATGCTAACTTTAAATATTAAAAGAAGGAGTTGAGGGAACTTGTGGTCCACCAGTCTCAAGATTTATTCCACATTATTATATTAACTTCAGGATTTAAATTTGACTTTTGTTCCAGGTAGACTCCTTAAGGGGATGTGGCTAATTTTCAACATATTTAAGAGTGTACACTGAGCTCTCCCAAATGAGTAATTTCATTAATTGCTTGGTACTGCTGCTGCTTGGACTTATAATCCTTTTTTTTTTTTTTAATCACAAAGCATACTGAAGCCAAGATATCTTCCCTACTTGCAGTACCGTAAAAGATTACCCTGCCTGATTCTGCTGCTGTTGACACAGTGGTCCTCTGCAAATTTCATGTATTTCTGGAAAGGGATCTGTTTATAATAATATTAATGCGCACATGATTTCTACAAGCCTTTACTTTAATCTTGGCTAAATAGCCAGGTTATTAAGTAGTAATTGCTGGTGGTGGAAAAACATCATCGTCCCATGAGACAAAACAGGAACAGGAAATATTTAAGCCATGGGCATTGAAAAGCTAATTTAAGGAGGATTTACCACAATTAGAAAAAGAGATAATGAGGGATTTATGCAAATTGTCTGGCTAATAGCAATCCACATTCTACCCCACGCACACATGCTGAAGTGTAGGTGAGAAGGGCAAAGTCCTGCTCCATGTGCAAACGCTGCTGTGGCTGCCACAGTGCCAGCAAAGCACCTCCAGCATCACTTCTCAAAGAATCAGTGTGAGAGCAGCTGTGAGTAGTATTTAATAGACCAACAAGACTGAAATCTTATTGAACAGAATGAGAAAACGTCTATTTCTTAAAGCAAAATAATTAACCCTGCCTTCAACTTCGGCTTTTCTACAGGAGAAATACTTTGGATAACTTTCACACTTGTGGTTTCTGCCAAGTAGGGTTTGTTCGAGAGGGGAACGCTAGCTTAAGTCATCATGTTTAAGAATCTGTTTAACTAGAGAGGAGTATTGGTACCGAGTCAATGCCATCAGTACTCCACACATTAAAAAAAGGGCTAGCACTTGTGGTTCCTAGTCCCCTCCCAGTGGTTATATAGACATTATTCCTGTCCACTCCAAGACTGGGTTTTCCCTGTAAAGCTACAAGTGTGTGTGTGTGTGTGTATGTCAGTGTGTGTGTGTGAATGGATCAAAAGGGGAATGGAAGGAAGAAAGGAAAGCAAGCAAACAAGGCAGAAAGGCAAAATAGTAGGGTTTCTGAGCTCCTTCCAGAAGTGGCATTAGTAGACAGGGATGTGAGAATGGCAACTGGGCTTGGCAAGAGCTGAGCTAAAAGCGGATCATAGAAAAAAAAAAAAAAAAAAGAGGATTGAGCCATGGAAAGCAAGCCATCTGATGGATGTGAGAGAGGTGGATATTTGAGAAGGTTAATCCCAAATAGAGAAGACAACAAAACATACAAAAGAAGCCTAATGCGTGCCAGTTCCCATGAAAAAGCATTTCTAACAGCCGTTCTGCTACAGTGGCAAACTCTAAATAATGGGCGAGCACTGTCAAAACTATGACTGATCAGGTTTTCTCTGCAGCAATACAAAGCACCCTGCTTACAGAAAAGAATTTAGTAAAAGAATCTGATGTTCCCAATTTTAGTACTTCTGGCTAACTGCAGCTGACAGACCTTGCAGAAGAGCTCTGCAGGATTTGGGGATCCGAATACACTTACGATCCCAAATACATTGGCTCATCTATGTGAGGTGGTTTTAAGGTCTAATGAAAACCCCAGGAAGATTCCCTAAATAGGTGTAAAACCCATCAGTAGCATTGGTGTCAGTATGAGCAGATGCAGAGTTTTTTGTTGCAGTGTTGTTACATTTCACTGTTTGTTTTTCCTGGGAGAGGAAATACCAGGATCTTTGCAACACATTAGTCCAAATTTGGAGTGCTTACTTTATTCATTGCCTCCATGTGGCAAATTAAGTTACAGGGCAATCTGAATTAGATTTTGGAGCAAGTAAAAGGATCAGCCTGAGGGTTTTCAGCCCCATCAGTAATGGAGCTTGTGTTCTAATATAATATTAATTCAGCACATCCTGTTTTACGTGGATAATTTAACACAGCAGCTTTCAAATGCTCTGAGACTGAAGGCTGAAGTCTCAATAAGTCATTCAAAACATTTTCAAAAAATTGAGATGTAGTAATTTTTCAGCTTACCTGTCTCACCAGTAGCTTTTTTGCCAAACAGACTCTTTGCTCCTTTTTAAGCCTGCACTGTTTTGAGTCCCTACTGATTTAATTAAATAAAAAAAAAAAAAAGCATGCAACTATAAATCGTTTGTTGTGACTGATAAGCAGTTCAGCAAGAGACATGCTGTGTCTCTGTAGCTTCCAAGTGTGCTTACTACTATAAAAACAAGCCTGATGCAAACTTAAACCCAAGCTGTTGATGCAGCCTCCTAGCAGGAAAGCCCCTGGAGGAAGGGATGTGTGTGGAAGAAAAGTGGAGCTGATTGAAACAAGGAGGCCTGAAATGAAATGTGATGTTTCTGGTCTTTGTTACGAAATCAGGAGATGATTCCTTTACATCTTGAGTTCTCCAGATGTGTCTGGCGACCTTATTATTCTCCTGCTGGTCTACTTGGCTATATTTTGTTCCCTGAAATCATCTAGAATTTTTTCAGGAGGTTTTGGTAGTGTTTGTAGCTTATTTTAGGTAAGATTAATTTCCCTATGTGTTTCTAACATGCTTCAAATGTATTTAAAACTTAAAAGTTTGATCCTTTATTCCCTTTCTGTGTTAACTCTGTTTGCTGAAGTCTTACTGCTGCTCTAGGGGAGCTGAATTTGCCCTTTCTGTACTTCTGTAGAACTAAAACCAGGGGAAAAGCAATAGCGATATTAATCTTCTTATGCCAAGGGAAAAACAAATGTGTGCCCTTGTGGTCCGTCTCCAGGCTAGAATTGGAAGAGCTCCCACTTTGTTCAGTGCAATTTAAACGTGTCACTGCAAATGGATTTCAGCCAGCCTGGTCGCAGCCTGTCCCTGCTGCCCCTGCAACCTCCTGCAACTTCAGCTCCTGCTCTGGTCTGTTACGGATCCTCATGCTATTCTCCTCACCTTGGAAATTGTCAGTACTGCGTGCCTGACATCTCACAGGCATGGCTTGTTCCCTCAGTCAGGAGATGGCAGTCAGAAATAGATCACTCGCTGTGCTACGGGGGGAATGTGCTAACATAAATACAATCTTGGGCTCCTTTTAAGCTTGGACAGTTTTTCCCTCCTCCATCCTACAGGTCCCACAGCTCTTAAACTGGGTAGGGAATATTATGCAAAATAAGTAACCAGTACATTGCAAACGTTCACATAGAAACACACAGTTACTGAGGTCTGAAATAACATGGTCTTGACATAAAATGCCCACCAGGTGAGTAAATTTGACTGCCCTTAGCAAAGAAGGGTTAATACACTGCAAATCGTGCTTGGAGCAACAGTGACTACTATAACAAGACCAAAAACCATCTCCAATCCTACAAATGTTTTTGGCTCTTGGGCTGTTTCGGTTGTTTGTTCATCAGATTGGCTCTCTAGAGTCAAGATAGAGATGTAGATGTCTTGGGCATGTTTACGCGGTGCAGCAGAGATCTCTGACCTGCTGTTTTTAATGGACACAGGCGTGCACAGCTCTGCAGGAAGGTGCCAGCCCAGGCCCTTGAAAGCAAGACGTAAGCTACATCTGTGCACACCTTGGCAGATGCCTCAGGCTTACTTCTCAGCTCAGGCTGTAATTGCAGTGAGGCTCCCCACTTCCAAAGCCAGGCTGGCCCCGGACACGTACAGATCTCCGTGTTGTCTGATTTTTGTACTGCATGTTTTCCAACAGTCATTTTTGATTTCTGAATAGGAGAGTTTTCATGTCTCTTATGGAATAGGGCCAATTTGAAATTTTGATTCTAGTGTTTTTGTTTGCTTATAAATACATGGTTTTCCAAATGGAAAGAGCCTTGCCCGAGCCCTTCTGAGTGCTACGCTGGTGCTGCGCCGTGCTGCCTGGGGCAGGAGCTGTATGGGGCCATCAGAGCCTGACCTACAGGAAGGTGAGAAAAGGGACAGGGCAGCCAAAAGGTCTCGCTGTGAATCTGAGAAAGAGTAAGGCTGTCTTCACAGCTATCATGGTTCATGCAGCTAAATCACATGGAGTTGCTTGCTTTTCCCAAGTGTGTTTTAATCCAAAGAATTCAGCATGAAATATATTCTAAACATGCAAGAAATATCCATAATTTCTGTTGCTGCATGCTGGCCTGCTGTGCCCAGGAGGTAAATCTTCCACTAGGTCTGAGTTGTGGCAGGAGCCCATGGACAGACACATCCTTAGTGCGCTTGGTTCTGCAGAGCACATCTGGGCCTGCCTGGAGCAGGTCTGCTAGTCAGCAGCAGCGTCTGAGAGCATCAGAAAGTTCTGAGCAAATACAGGATTAAATCAATCTGTTCATCTTAGTAGTATTGTAGTACTTTTGCTGTTTCTATTTATGGGGCAGTTGTTCTTTTACCACATGTAGCTTGTGTAGAGAAACAGATAAAGAAGCAGAATAAATAAGTTCTTAATTTTTTTTTCATTTACGAATCTAAGTCATTTAAGCATACAGCTGCCTAAACTCACTGGCTTTAATAAGATTTAGCCACATGCTTAAGGTAAGTAGGTACTTAATACCTTTTGAAAAAAGCGATATTTAAGGAAAGCACCTAATGATATAACAGTACCTTTTTGTGTATGTAAGAGGCTTAAGTTCAATGCAGAAGCATGGTATTTAACTGCGAAGATCAAGCTAGTTCTCCTGCATGCTGCAGAGAGGGAAAGAGAGAGAGAAGGTGGTTGTGGTTATCAGTATTTTTATGACTTTTATAACAATAGTGATCCAAGCCTGATGGCCAACCCACCAGCTCCTGCAGCCAGGGCCATGTCTAGATAACCCTAACTCTTCCAGCTCCCCGCTGAGTTGCTTTGAAAGAGGGTTCTTCCCTCAGTGTACGATACCACAGTTATTTGGGTACTCACATTTCATGACTGGTAGTTACCTTCATGAACAAAATTTCTGCTTGCAGTGGCCTGGCCTCTCTTTGCCCAGCGAAGCGTGCTGGAACCTGGCTGGGCTCTGCGACACCGGGACACGTGCAGGACAGACGGATAATAATGAGCGAGGGAAACTGCTACTGCTTTCCCAGCAGAAGGTTTTCAGCTGTGACAGCGTTGGCTGATGTCCAGTGAACCTTACGCCGTATCCTAAGAGCACTTAGCACTTCACTCTCTTACCTGCCAGGGCAATTCATGAGCCGTTCATGAGGAAAAAACTGGAGAGCAGGGCTGAGGAGGACACGTGAGATTTTAGAGAGAAAAAAGTATGAGGCAATGCTTAACTCATCAAAATAGGCCATGAAATAGGCTATAGAAGAGATGAAACAATACGAGAGGCATCATAGTGGAAATAACTACAGCATCATCCACGTCAATCTGAGGCATACTTCTCACTGGCTCCCAAAACTGCCTGATTTGAAAACAATCTTTGACATTTGGGCTCCATTATAGTACTTCTTGCCAGGAGATCACTGAGTAGTTTCACAAATATTATTGAAGGCTCGCATAGTGCCTGTGAAGTAGATCAGTGAAGTTATCTCAGTTTTCCAGATGAGTAAATTACAGCTTAAGGTAGTGAGGATTTTGTTGTTCCTCAAGACCACAGTGCCAGCTTTAAAGCTAGAAGCAAGATCCCAAGGGTCCTGGCTCCTCCAGCCTGCTTTTGTAGCCCACACTGCGCCATCTCGGATTTAACAGTCTTGATAAGTAACATTAAATACTTCTGCTGATTTCTGAGTTGTGATTCAGCGATCAGCACTACGTTCTTAACCAAAAAGAAACCCCTAATAAGTTTATTTTTAAAAAGCAAAGGACAAAGCACTAATATTCCTGTCTAAAAGCATTTAATCAATCATTAGAAATAAAGAGAGAAATGAAATATAAAAAATATAGATGAATAAAGATTGATTGAAGTGGTAGCTAGATATTAAATATTAATGGTGTTCATAAGAATGAGGCCGATTACCAAGGGCTTGCCAAACTGAATTGTCCAAAATGACTGAATCCAAAGTTAAACACCCTCATGCAAAGCAAACTATGTGCAGCAAAGGTTGTTGCTGTTTCCCCGTAGGGTTTAGCTATTTCAGTTTGAAGTTGAGTTTGTGTTGGTGGGGTCTTTTGGTGGTTTGTTTTCTTTTTTTTCTTTTTTTTTTTTTTCCCAGAAATAGCTTTAGTATGCAGACTTAAAGTCTTGGTCTGTGCTAAGTAGATAGGCTTTGAAACCAATTCCCTCTGCCCACTATTAATAAATACTTCTACCCACTGTTAACCAATACTAACAGGTTATCAGGATGTTTCTTGTAGCAGCATTGCAATGTGGTACTGGATGTGAAGGCTACAGCAGCCACACGGTGGTTAAAGATCAGAGGTTTAATTACCTGCATTTTTCTGTGCCTGCCTTTAGGCCTCAGAAATGAAAAGATGGAAAGAAAAGTGAAAGAATGATACTTTTTGTCTTCTGTAGGAGCAGCCTCGGGAGTGCAGCCTGCCGGAGTGCTCTGCACTTCGTCTGGGCTGTTGCACCTATTACCAGTGTGTTACCCTTCCAGGATGAGGCAGTAGAATTAATTTCTTTTATTATATCTAAATTCCATTTGCATATAATTTATTAAAAAAAAATAAAACTGATGTGAAACAGTGAGAAAGTAGCGATCACTTCCCTGGTGTGTAAGTAAACATGCATCTGTATTCAGGAGCCTGCTGATGATATTGCACAATATTGCCTGTTTTCTGCAACAGATTGGAGCAACAGGGACAGCAAGAGTAACTGCAGCTCAAGCAGCCTGCTCACACAATGATGGCACACTGTTAACTGAATGAAAGCTAAGACTAAGCACTCCTTGAAACTTATTACCATTCAAGTGAGACCAGTTAAAAAGCAAGCACTAATTTAGAGCTGGCGACCTTGAGCTGTAAGTGTTGTTTTATTAGATGCAGATGAATATGGATTTGGCTCAGCTGAGTTAAATTAGGAGTAGGCATGAACTCCGTAAAGAAATTATAAGTAACCCACCACTGCACAAGAGGCTCTGTCTGCATTGCTTTCAGTCCTCATTCCCTGCAAAATCAGAAAATTGATGGTAAGTGCACAACATCTTATAGTCTATGGGTGGTTAGAGAGCTCCAGATTGAAAGAGGCTGAGGTTGTTCTTGCCTAGGTGGTGAAACGCTAACTATATTTCAGAACATTTGTGTATAGCAACGAATAACATAATTTATCTCGGATGTCAGGAATGACATTCCTTTTCATTAACCTTAAATAATGATGAGGCCTGGTTCTATTACTATGTAGGTAGGTATGTGTACGGTTGGTTTCTGTGCATATATGTAGATACAGAATTAAGATACCGTTGGAAATTTCCGAAAAACCTTGTTAGGGTTAAGAGCTTATAGCAGGTATTTATTTTATGTTTTAAAAATTCAATATACTCCAGTTAATCTACCCTCTGGTAATCCGTAGAATAGTGATTGAGACAGACACTTAGCTGGTGTAATGCAGTGAAACTCTTCTGAAAGCAACAGTTAGGCTGCTTCTCTAAGATATAAGAGGCTTAGGCTCAATTCCCTGATTTACCACAGATCTCTTGTGTAACCTTGGGCAAATTTCTTATTTCGAGATCCAATAAAAGGTTTACAGGCATCGAACAAAGTTCGAATCCTGCCAATGCTCAAGTTTCCTCCACAATGCATAAGGAGAATGAGGCCGATTAAATGGAACGCAAAGTTAAAAATGCAGCAGCCAGCCCCTAAGGAGGCACCCTCAGCATCCTCACATAATTTCTATATGGCTTCAGGCAGCCACTTTTATGATAGATAGGTATAATCCTGTGTATTTCCATTGAGAGCCCTCGCGTACTGCTTACACCCACAGAGCAGCACTCCTACTGCTTACTCTTACTGCTCTTCTCAATAGTGGGCCTAGCTACTTGTGTCAGTCGTGACAAAAACATTTGTGGACAGGCACAGAAGCCAAATTTTCCAGCCTTTAGTCAAGCCACAGCTGAGAGCATGTATCAAGCATCAGATGATGATGCTTGGTGCTAGCTGGATGATGCTAGCTGGAATGAGGCCTCGGAGGAGGGACGTTTGGGAAATTAATGACTAACTTTTAATCTCTCTATTGTTGCTTTATGACTTCAGTGTGGAAGTGGAAGGGAAATTAACTAAGGAGCATAGAGCACTCACATTCTATAGCGATGGGGACCACATAAGGAGCTAAAATTAATAGATGCTGTCATGCATAATTGCTGAGAGTTTGAGCACCAGAGTGCATTACAAGCGAGTACAGTGGGAAGGTTTGAGCTCTTGGAAGTTTCAAGTCTTGTCTCTGATCCGTGCAGGTGGAGCTAGGGGCGTTGTGTGGAGATGTGCCAGGCTATAAAGGTCTACCCTGCACACAAGACTGCAGAATTGGCACCTTCAGAGCAATGAAGAATGTTGTAGATGCTCCTCAAGCAAGTGGTCAAGTGAGCAGAGATGTCAGCACTCATTTTGAGGCTGTGTTTAAGTTAATGGTGGAAGAAATCTTTATTGTGAACACAGTTCTGGGAATAAGTGGATAGAAAACATTTTAGGGAACAATTTTGTCTTAAAGAATGGAGGAGTGGGCCTGGTAACACTTCTAATGGCCAAAAAAAAAAAAAAAAAAAAAAAATTAAGAAAAGAAAACGAGCAGCAGAAAACATTAAATCAAATAAGAAGTATATGGCAGTGTATGGCCTTCCACGAAAATAAAGGAATATTTTGGGGAGAATTGTGCAAAAATACCATGGGACACATAACTACGGAAGGTAAGGGTGTGAGTGAACGTGCATTCAGTACCTCATGTAACAAGTGTCATGCTTCTCACCTGTGGGACACTGTTTTGTCAAACGTTGTCTCATTATGAACTGAAAATTCCTTGCTCTGTGCTACTTGCTCCATAGCTGACATGTTTTCCTTATTCATTTTAAGTGCTGTTAAACTGCATGAAGTTCCTACCAAATCAGTGTGAACAGCATTCGTTGTCTCCATAGCAGGGACTTTTCAGGCAGGGAATTCCTGCCCAAACTGGTAGTCCAGAGCAGGCTTTTGCCTTCCTTTAAGAAAGAGTCCTTCCTTGGTGGCTTTTTAGGCCATGCCTGTCCTTCCTCTAATGCATGTTTGATTTGCACTAACGTTTTTATAAGCCTCTTTGTCAAGCTCTTCCAGTTATTATTAGAATTACAAAAAAGTTGTTGTCCCTTAAAAGAGATAAAAATTAGTCTTCTACTCCATGCTATATACATGTATATGCTCAGTTTGAGTAACAGTAACTGTAAACAGCTAGTTCCTTCACTTACCCTGGCATCCCACAAACTTTTTTCTAACTAACAATCTAAGAAAATAGTGGAATTTATTTGTAGAGAATAGGGGAGTACAATGAACCTAGCAAAAATTGTAAACCAAATTAAGAACACGTATTTATAAGCTTCTTTACATTTAAAAATGAGACAGAGCAAAATCTGTTGCTATTGTTATTATCTTGAGAAGTGACCTGCCCTACAATACACTGAAAGGTACTATGTACCCTGTTCACTGTAAAACAGCTAAACGTCCCTGAGTCATTTGTTTAATCATTTCTGAGTTTTTGTGCCAGGCACCTGCCTTTTAATTTGCTACGACCAACCTGAAACATCTGTCAATTTTTTCCCCATGAATTAATAACTCTGTAATTAAAATCCAGCAGAGAGCTCAGCTGAGACTCCTGGTTAATTAGGACAGCAGATAGCCATGTGAGCAGCTTGGCATTACATTAGCTGGAGATGGCTTGGATTTGAACCAGGGCTCTGGGGGTTGACACCAAGCTACCCGTTCATTGTTCAACTACCAAGCTTTTGGATATTTGTTCCAGTTGCCAGTACTTCTGCTGTGGGCAATCAGATCTTGCTGCAGTTATTTAAACCAGACTCAGTGCTGGAAAACTATTTGCTTTAAATGCGTATTTTTTCAAAGGATCTGGTTTTAGCTATTGCCATTCTCCAAATATTAAGAAAATGAGAGGACACAGTGCAGAACTAAGCTCTTGCCCAGAGCTGTTTTGCAAAGCGACAGCAGGAGTGTCACTAACAGCAACGTAACTTTCATGGTAAAGGTCATACCTTTTGCTAATGTGCAAAGGTATTTTAGTTAGAGGATTTTAGTTTCTTCCAGGATTGCTTTCTACACTGATAAGTACAGTGATGTCCAAATAATCGAGGTTGTTGCTGGTACTGAAAGTATCAGTTCGATTCAGGTTGATTCCTACAGGTTCTGAGAGGATTCTTATACCACATACTTGATACGTAAGGATCTGGGAGTTGTTTCATTGATTTTTATTCTGTTCTAAAACAGTAGACAAAAATATGTTATATCATGTTTCAGTACAGCTGTGGATGTAGTTGTCCTTCTGTCTGTGCACCTCATCTGTCAAATAATTTTTAATTTTTTAAGTGCACCAATTAATAACAGAATTTTTCAAGTTTTTTCATTGGAGGCAAAGAAATCTGTATTATAGCTGAGCGAGATGTGAACAACTTTTATTATGAACTTAAATAGCTTTGAAAACAAAACCAAACTAATGTTGCAGCACACAGCGATGTACACAATGCTCTGTAGCACAGAGACACAAATTATCATAACTCAGAAAATGTCCCTGTTCCAATTGGACAATTGTGTTTTATTACTGAGCGAATTCACAAAGGAATCCCTATGAAAGAAACCTCTTTAAGTAGCCTCTAATATAAATAAATGTGTGGTGAGTTCATACATTGCTTATCAACAGCTTAAAAGTGGACCAGTTATCTGCCATTTTCCTTTGCAGACAAGATGACAGAGAAGTTCCTCACTTCTCATATGCTAGTTTGCTGTGAAGCTGAATTACCAAGTTCATTTTATTCATTTCAAATTTATTTTCAAATTAGTTTGTGACTCTTACAACATGCTATTGAAGCAGGATGTTTTCCACTTGGACGTATCAGTATTGGGGGAGAATACAGATTTGCCCAACATTGCATCAAAGCTGCAGGACAGTGAGGGTGTGCTGAGGCTGCAGGGTCCAGGAAAAGCAGCCCTGAACTGAGAGTGAGAACCTGACTTGGGCAGTCCTGCGATACCACATCCCTTCCCTCTCTTACAGTCAGAGAGCTTTGCGTTGCATGCACAGGTGTTATTGTTTTGTTTGTTTGTTTATTTTTTCCAAATGACAAGACAGCTTTATAACATTAAAAAGCTGCATCCGACCCCCACTACGTGTGCAAGAAAACTCAATGTGACCGATGGGTATTGCCTTCCCCATGCACCAGCCCTCTCTGTGAGCAGCTGCAGCACAGCAGTGGGAGCTGGGTTGGACAAGCGTGCCCCTGCAGGCCACGGCCACCTCCCTGCAGCACTGCTTCCCCTTCCTCCACGGGCAAATTAAACATGCTAACGCATCTGAGGTTGGATTTCTCTTTTTTTTTTTTTTTTTTAATAAAATAGTAATTACTTCAACAGATATTTAGGGATGGTTCTGTATTCCTAGCGAGGCTGGGTCTCAAATAAGACAAGCATTAATTTAATTTGCCCAAATGGCTCTTGATTAGGTTTGCTGTTATCTGAAGGCAATAAGCTAATGGAGATTATGCAGAAGGGATTTGATCTAGCCCTCTAGCTGTTTGTTCAAGCTCGGCTACCAGCACAGGACATAACCAGCATCTGGTCTAATGAGCTACAGCGAGAATCCCGCTGATCGTATCTTTGTTGTATGAGATAACAAGGAAGAATCGGACTAAAGCAGACTTCTGGTGAATGCTGGGGGTGTAAATATAACTCTTGGGAGACAGAGGAAGGAAAATCGCTGCAGAAATAAGGATTTCTTTAAAATCTCTACAGTTTTTAAACTGTACCAAAAATCGTCACCATGGTTTATAATTTACAAACAGCAAATCACAGCAGTTACAAGTCAGTATCATAAATCAGTCTACAAATGTAACAGCTATTCAAGTGAAATACTTCATCTTTTGTGTATGTACATAAATCCTTGAGAATAAGACCGAAGACTAAATAAGGTAAAGGTGTGATTTTTCTTAAAACTAAATGATATATAAATTTTTTAAAAAAAAACATCAAAGCTAGATCAATTTTTTAAAAATAAATCTCTGCGTAGCTATGGCATTTAGGGATGTTATTTTTATTTGTAATTGACATGGCAATATCAACAAAATCTCTAGCACAAATAAAGTTACATTGACAAGCCTGCTTATGATGGTATAAAATGTTCAAGAGGCAGGCATAAACTCAAGAAGCAGACATAAACTATGTCACTAGGCACTTTTTTTCCAAAATATTTTCCAAAGATAAATTATTTAGCCTTACAAAAACCTTAAAGGTTAATCTCAGATTGCTAAGGATGGAGGAATTCAAGTGTACAGGTAAACTTTGTTATTGCCTGTGAGTTTACTGCAAGCATTACAAGAATTTCCAAAGCCTGTAGGTATCTGCTACCTCAGAACTGACCAGAGTAAGGCCTTTGAAACCTTAAGTGTCTTGTCAGTATTTTTAGTTGTTTTTTTGTTTTTTAATGACATTAAGTTTAGAACTGAAATCCCACTTTGGTTCTTAATTTCAAATGTGAGATATTTGATAAATCTGCTATAGTAGAACAGAGCCCGAGGAAACCTAAACTTCACAGGGACTTTGAAGAAGCTGAAAGCTATTTTTCTGTACGTTCTTGAAAAGACTGAATATTCTTGTGCATGTTTGAGATTCTTTCCTGTTTTTGTTTTAGGCTCTTCCTCCTTTCTTGCTCTTTTTTTTTTTTTTTTTTTTGTAATGCTGTTATATATTCTATGTGTGCTTACAAAAGACTGAAAATGTCCCTTAATAATAATAATTAAGTATAATACTTCAGGTACAGTAATAGTAAAATTGTAAGGATCACTGAGTGCTAAAAACCAAGGTCTCCAGTCCAGAGGAGGCTGAGGGGTCAGGCAGGCACCCTCTGTGCAGAACCATTCCTGAAGCTCTCTGGATGTTTATAGTTCTAGACCAGTAGCTGAGTAGCTTTAAGCAGTAAATTCCAAAGAAAAAGGCCTTCATTATTTTTTTTTCCTCTCAGCAGTGCAATAAAATATGCTCTCTGAAACAAGATCTGACTCAAATTGCAGGTTTAACAAGGGCTAGTTTAAATAGGCCCTTATTTCAGTTTAGGTATTAAAGAGTAAATTAAATAAACACTAACTTGCGAGGGTGTCTTTCTAAATTCTGCATCCAGGAATAAATCAAGTCTGTCTTTGATAGATGCCGTCTGGTTTGAAACCAAATGACAAGAATAACAAGCATAGAAAATAAAGACATGATCATTAGAAAAAGTCTCAAGCTATCTGATTAATGGCACCCATTTATTATATGAAGTGTGAGAAAAAGACTCAACTCCTAAATTCACTGTAAATGCAAGAACTTACAGGCAAGTTGATCAATAACTTGTGTTTGAGATGTTTGTAGGTACACAAAAAAGTATGTTCTTCTCCAGGCTTTATGTTGAAGCTGTCCAGTAGATGGGGCCATAGAGTTATGCAAAAGAAAGTGAAATGAGTTTATCTTAGGAAGAACTCTCACAATCAGTGTAAATACGGCTTTGTTAATTCATGAAATTCTAATACCAGGCAAATTACTTATTTGGTTATATCATGTTTTGATGTATGACTGATTAAGCTGTACTCAAATGCAGGTTAAAATGATTCCATGTTTGTTTGATACTGAAATAATTACAACTCTCAGTCAACAAAAACTACAGCAGAGTTTTTAATTTTCATTCACACCATATTCCTTCGCAGGTATTGTACAGGTCTGAGATAAAGCCAAACTCGTGATGAAGTGGCACAATGGAAAACGTTGGTTGTAATTGTAGCAAGAAAGTCCCACCTGTGGAAATGTGTATGCGGTGAGAGGAACGTGTTAGCGGTTCCTACACGAAGGGAGGCTTCAGGAGTGTAACTTGCATGCACTGCTTTTTTCCTGCTGCCTTGAGATCGGTGCATCAGCTCCTTTTCAGCCTGTGCTCTGGAAAGGGATAGCTGGGCTTGAGAATCGGCTGTGGGCAGCCCTGGTGATTTCATAGCAGCAGATGTAAGAGTTTGAAATGTGTGTGCGTGTAGTGTGCAGCACAGCATAGCCGAGCTCGTCGTTGTTACTGCTTCTGCTATTCCTTTCAACTAAATGAATTGCGTAATCAATTTAATCAGCAAATTGCATCAGGTAGCAGTGTAAGAGTGTGAATTCTGTTTTGCTGCACTTGCACAGCCTCCATTCCTGTTGTGCCTTACCTGAAGCGAAACTCTTACCACTTAGCACGTAAAGCTGAGCTTTAGATCAGCCCCGCTCTGAGAACAGTTCTCTAACACAGCTGAGGACACCCAGTAAGGGACACATTTTGTCCCACGGCACCGATGGCTGTCGGTGAGCGTTGCAAGGCAGGCTTTTCCCCCTCAAAAACTGAAGCCCCCACGTCCCGAGTGCCACGAGGCAGAGCCCCGGGGGCAGCTGCGAGCCGCCTCCCACCGTGACCCAGAGTTTGCGGCGTGCTCGGCGGCCGGTCCCGAGGCGAGGAGGGCTGAGGGAGCCCCCTGTGCCGCCACCGGGGGGCTCCTGGCGGTGGCTGAGGCGCCTTCCCGGGGGTGAGCCGCGCAGGCCGCGGCCGCCCGGCGCCGAGCTCACGTTTGTTTGCCCAGGCGGGGCGGGGAGCCCCTGCCCTGGGGGCGGTGCTGCCCTGTCCTACCCGGCCCGGCCCGGCCCGCTCCCGGCTTCTCACTGCTGGTACCTGCAGGCGGCTCCGCCCCGGCCCCACAAGGGAGCGCCCGGCGGGGGCAGGAGGCGAGCGGCCGGGGACGGGACTGGACGGGACGGGACGGGGCTGCGGCCGCCTCCCCGCGCAGCCAGCCGGCAGCGGCCATGGCCTTCGGGAAGGCTCCGAAGGATCCTTTCGGCACCGCCGTGGGCAGCCTGATCGGTGAGTAGCGGGGGAGCCGCGTCCCGCCCGGCCGTGAGGGGAGAGCCGGGGGGCGGCCGTGAGGGGGGAGCCGGAGGTTGCCGCTTCTCTCCCGCCTGAACCGGTCCCCCTCGGCCTTTCAGAGCGGGCGACGTTCGGAGCGCTGCAGACGGAGGAGTGGGGGCAGTTCCTGCACATCTGCGATGTGATCAACGCCACGGAGGAGGGGTGAGCCGCCAGGGTCGGGCCCTGGGGGGGGGTACGGGCGCGGTGGGGGCTCCCCAGGGGCTGTCGCCTCCCCTCTGTACTCCTGCGGGAGGCGCGGTGTGCGGCTTTCCACGTTATAGGGACAGTTCCTAGGTCGTGCTGTGCTGCTCGAGGGCAGGACAAAGTCAAGCAGGTGGCGTGTGGTGAGTGTGTGAAGTTGCCCAAAATGAAATAACAGCGGAGAGCAGGGATCTGTGCCTGTCCCGGTGGCCCTTGCTGATTGCCAAGACTCTGAGGGATTAGGTTTGGGGGCTCTGCCCTGTGCAAGCTGTTAGCGTAGGTTTCTCACCTGCGTCTGACGTGTTTCAGGTAACCCGTGCTGCTTGTCAGGCTGAACAGGTCCCCCCCGTGCTCTGCAAAGTCCCAACTGCGAAAAGACCTTGGGCATTTGTTCCCCTGCAACACAGTTTTAAATACTGTGGCCCTTTAACTTCAGCACTGTTCCCCATGGGGCAGTGTTGTGAAGTGGCTGGCGCCTGCCTGCTGAGCTCCCCAGGTTGCGGGGCGCAGGTGGCCCCTTGCACCCGACAGCCAGGTTCTGGTCTGCTTGGTCACTTCCTTGCTGTCACCTGTAAAAGGGGGAGAAGAAAATTAACTCCTGTGTAAGAGCTCCTGCTGCCCCGCATTGCAAGCACTCACTAGCAGGGGCATATTTTAACACTGACTGGAGAGTTTTCTCCAGGGGAAAAATGTATGCCTTGGTTTCTGCACAAGTATCTTCTTTTATACCAAATTTTCCTTCTTTTCATTTTTTTTCATGATTTCATGCTCTCACCTGGGACTCTTAGAACTTGGAGGGTCAGTAGTAACTCCTTTCCAGTCGCTGCCAAGAGCTACAGCACTCTTTGTCCCTCTTTGTTAGTTTTTATGTGGAGTTCCTATGCAACAGAGCTTTTTTTAATAAACTACTTCCTCTTGTGTACAGCTTATGCTTACAGAGGAGTTCCTTCTAGGCAACTACTACTAGTCCCAGTCTGTAACAGGATGTAAGGAACAGCAGAACTGCTGTGTGTAATTAGGCAAATGGTTATTTTAACATAATACCCAGCTCCTGACCAGAGCATTTCCAGATGCTTCAGAGAGGGAGCAAGAAGCAAGAGCGGTGTTGTAGTGTAGCTTTCTGCAAGGGGAAGCTTTCCTCTCCTGCTCCTATCCATCACATGCATTTTGACTTGATACCTGGTATGACAACTCTGTTGCCATAGGATAAAAAACATAAAGAAATCTTTTTTTCACATGAAGTACAACAGGTCTTTCAAACTGAAAAATGCAGTAGTACAAAGTACTCATTTACATTCGATGACTGAAATATTTTCAACAAAGATTTTTTTTTTCTTATTGAAATATTCAATTTATGCATATGGTTTCATCTTAGATTTTAGAGAGATCCTAAAGAGGTTTTAGGACATCTTGTTTTTGTTGATCATTGAGCTGGCCCTAATAGGTGTAATATCTGGGTACACTGTGCATAGCCCATATTAATCAGTCAAAATTATTTCCCACGTGGTAAGCTTGATACCATCTTCCACCCTCTTCCTCCTACATAGATGCTTAAAAGATATGGGGTGTATATATAGAAATGAAAATGACTAGGATGGAGATGCCACTATCTCTTGGGTGGAATGGGTTGTCCGTCTGTACATGGTAATTACTCAGATTAGTTAAAAGCATCCAGCAATTATAAGATTGGAAGTTAGCCAAGACACCCCTACTTCTTACAGCACTCTCAGGAAAATATTTTTGATCGCATCATATATGGAAAAATAGGTACCAGTCAACTCTTGATACGTTTAGCATTTCCTATTCCCTTTCATAACAATGAAAGTTAGGTAAGTAAATCTATTGTACAGCTGTGAAATAGTATAATTTTGGAGAAGACCCTGCAGAGAAGAATCTTTGCACAAGCGCAAGAGTAATGCACAGCCTGCAGTAACAAACCTGATTCAGTGCTTTTTTACTCTAGCTCAGTGCTGAAGTGATTTTGCTGGAATCATTGGGGCAGTTACTCTGTTTTTATGTGGGTGTAAATACAGGGATGAATTTGGTTCCATATCTCAGACCAGCATTTTTAGATCTTGGATGAAGTTATGAAGTAGAAAAAATGTCAATTTTACTGGTAACCTTTTCTATTTAATTTCTTGTCACAGACCTAAAGATGCAGTTAAAGCGTTAAAGAAAAAGCTCGCCAAAAACTGTAACCATAAGGAGATCAGGCTTACCCTGTCTGTAAGTACAGCTATATTAATATTAATTAAACACTAAGAAGGAAAACATTTTAAATGATAAGATGGCATGCAAATTAGCACTGACGTGACTCTACAGGACGTTTTCTGTCTTTGTTGTTTGTGTGTATAGCACTACCAGTGCAGGCCAGATGGTCCTCTAGTGTTCGTTTTTCCTGGATTTATCATTGCTCTTTTTTTTTTTTTTTTTTTTTTAAGTCTGCACTGAATAGGAATAGTTTGGTTTGTATTTACTCCTGTGACTGTCCGTGTGTGAGTGCTCCACCTGTTTGTGAAAGATACCAAACTTGGGATATTACATAAAAGCCACATTTGACTGTTCTATTACTCATCTTGTGGTACTGATCTTGGTTGAACTAAGTATGCTGTGTTGTGTGGTGGAATGTGTGATGCTCATTTTGTAAAAGCAAGTGTTGTTGCATACAGTAAGAAATTTGAATGAAGGGAAAACAATGGTGAGCTAAGAGAGGTAATAAGACACAGGATAAGCCCTGCAAGGTTCAGATGTTATGACTGAGGGTTAGAGTGACCGGCAATATCCTTGCTTGAAATAGATACCCTGGCCTTCAGAATATGACACTGTGTTTCAGCTTTCCCAGAGTTTGGGATTTTGGTCAATTTAAGATTTACTGGAGCACGCTAACACAGTTCTCTGTTCTCCACTGCACTGGTAATGGGGGCAGTAGCAAGAAGTTCCTAACAGTGTCCTAAGTCCAGAAGTCCCTACTTGAGTTGGTTGTGGCTGACAATAGTACAGTTGCGAGAAGAATCGTGCTGGTTTTGTTTTAAGCTACTGTGGATTTGTCTTTCATTGTTTTGTTTAGAAAAAAAAATACATATATATACACACACTATAGATATAGATACACAATTTCCTTTTTTAAAAAGTGTATGAGGGTATAGGAGGCTTGTCTGCATTAAACTGGGTACTATTATTCACAGGTTTGGTATTTGTTGTGCAAAATAGCTATCTGTATCAATACATGCTGAGAAGTAATTAAGGAAGATAAGTGATTGATAGTGTTGAATTTTAGGTCACTTAGCAATTGCCTAAGTGTCACTTGACCAGTTAGAGATGCAGATAAATGTGTTGCACATACCAATGTATACCTTCAGCTCATTCCACTTCCGCACTTATTCCCTGATTTCCTCCTCCCCTGTCTCATGAGTCACCTTTTTGCGTGTTCTATGTGTTTGCATAACAGAAACACTCGGTTTCCGCTGCAGTTGTAATCCCTGTATCAGATCTGCATGCTTTCTCCTACAGTCTTCGTGCACCTTAATCCTCTGAACATCTGATACGGTCAACTGCAGTTTTGATGGTCCAGTGCTTAAGATTTCAGAGTCTTTAGTTGGATATTTACTCAGCAGACATGCTCAAGGTGCTCTTCTCAGAGAAACAACAGAAGGATCATGTGCCAGGTGTATCCAAGGAAAAGCTTTGTTGTATTTACCTGGAAGCTTTTTGTATTTGCTTAGAGGTGGAGTGTGTACCGGGTTTCAGTTGTGCTTCTAGTTCAGCACTTTCTCACGGTCTCTGTACAGTTGCAGGCTCTTTCTCCGTGTCTGTTCTCACCCACTCCCATGTACACACATAGCCATGTCTGCCAGGCAATCACAGGTTTTTGGCCTAGCTTCTGTTCCTTCTCTGTGTGTTCCTTACCAATTTATTTATTTATTTTTAAATAAGTGCCAACCTTTCCTCTAACTCTTTCCCTGCTTTTGTTCTTCTGTAAGACCTTCTGTCCTTGCCTCCTTTCTTTTTTTTTTCTCTTTTTCTACCTGTAGTGCTATCAGTTTAGCACATGTAGAACCTTTCCTTTGATCTCATTGCTAGCTATGTATTACTTTAACTCCTTTGTTCCTAAATCAGTCCTTCTGTGTGCTATTTTTCTGTTCTGCTTTCTTGATTACATGAATTACATTGTTCCTGTTTCTCATTTTGAAATGCTTGGATTGGAACAATAAGTCATTGCAAGCGGAAAAAAACAATTAATTTTCAGTTTCTAAAAATAAAAAACTAAAAAACAACACACAAGACCCTCAACTATTACCTTATAAAAATCCTTCATTTTCTCTCAGATTTCTCCAAAAATGAGATCTCGTTTTTTAAGAGCTGTGCTTTAATTTAATAAAGCTTTGCTTTATTGCTTGTCTTTCCTGCAGTAAATGGTGTATTTCTGCTTTTGAGACTCTGCATCGGATTGTCTTTACTACCTACAGTAGATGGAACTATTAGAAGGAAACAGGTCTAGGAGCCACTTTTGCTTTGAAATGTTCCTTGCTACACATCTGTCTACTCAGCTGTAAAATTTTGGCATTTAGTCTTTCTAATGAAACTGCTTTCTAAAGGGTTTCCTTCCCAGAGAAGGTACATGGAGTGAAATGTGAAAGTCATTGTCTGAAGTAGCATGACTGCATGGGTTAGCCCTGATTCTGTCATCAAGACGTGTTAAATCTCAGCAGTGTCTGCCTCCTCGTGTATCTTAGATGAGTATTTATTTACTTGCAGGAAGAAGGGTGAGTGCCAGCTGTATAATGTGTTGGCTGTGCCTTAACTCCATGTACTCTGATCTAGGGAAGTTACCTGGTGCTTGTGAAGTCACGTGGATCGAGGTGTATGCATGTCAGGCTGTGAAGTTGCGTCGTGCTGTCAGTGATAAAGCCAAGTGATCAGGCTTGGCAGTGCTGATTTCACAATCTGGGAATGAAGAGGATTAGAACTTTTAGGCAGGAATCCAGCAAAATGTGTATGTGTTATCTGACTCCTTATGGTTAATAGGCTTTGGATATGTAAAATCTGTTTACGTAGTGAATGCTGAGACACCTGTTCAGATGTCTCTGTAGATCTCCCTTGATTTTTTTAAAACATTTACTGCAGTGCCCCAGTTCTGAATCTTCTAAGGTCTTAGGAACTGAACATCACATGGGGGAGTCGTTTATTAAATGTGTCCTTCTCTGCACCTGTGTTAACATACATACTTACATCTAAAGCTGTGAGCAGAAATGTAAGATTTTATTGCACTTTATGGTGCATATGGACAAAGAAGAAAATAAAAGATATTGAGTGGGAGCAAAAGTAATCTGTATTTCAATGCATGTTTTTTTTGTTTGCTTGTTTGTTTTAATTCAAGACATTCTGAAAAATCAGTGTTTTGAAATGCAAAAGTATCTTTTAGGAGTTGGCACCTAGAAATAGCGTCTGCTGTTCAAAACCTCTACTGGGTAGGGCATCACTACAAATTTAGTGGAGTATAATCCTGGAGAGGGATTGACAACTTACTGCTCAGAAATATTAAAAGGCAAACTGTTTGTTTGTGTTTCTTGCGTTCACATCAGGTTTAAGAGGTATTTGTTGCAGACTAAATCCATTCACTACAGCTTTTGGGCAACATCTGGCTGCTTCAGATGAGCAATTAGCCCTACTGGATTCTTAGTAAGGCCTGTATTGATAAGGAATATAGTTGACTTTTCTTTTGTTATCCTCCGTAACTTCTCCTATCATGTTTCTGCCATACAGTTTTTAACAGTTTGCCTTTTATTATCTCAGTTTTCTGTGAACCCCAGGGCTTTGCCTGTACAATTCTCCCTCCTTCCTGCTCAGTGCAGCTCTCTTAGCTGGATGTCTGATATCAGCTAGCCTGGAACATAGCAGCTCTGTCAGTTCCAGCAATCATCCAGGGGAAGGTTAATGAGTTGATTCAAGTTAATTTGCCATTTCTGTTATTAGAACATGTTTCTATTGAGATTCCGTTGCGCTATGTGAAGCACTGCTTGATTTGGCCCCCTTGGATCCATTTGTTCCAATGGAACTGCTCGGGAAGGTGCAGTCCTATTTGCAATGATAAATAACCATATTGAAATTCTAATGAAAGGTGTTATTAGTATGAAAGTGGCTTGTTCGTGAATGGTCCAGTTAAAAATAATTAAGTCAAATTCTTCTTTCTCTTACGCCAGCTTAGTTTCACTGTAAGTGGGCTGGACTGGCATAATTGAGTGGAGGATCTAGCCCATTAGCTTCAGTACTTTCATTCAGAGGGTAAATACTCGGTCCCTTATATAAAGAATTAATAATAGGGAGTAGCATGCCGAATTTCCCATGCACTGGGCTGAAAATGTTCTACACAAACCATCTTTGAAGTACTGCACAGGCAAATGACTTGGCTTATTAGCATGTGTTTCATGTACTCTTTCAAATGAAAAATAATGATTTGAGCCAAGATTTTTTGTTAATTATCTCTCAGTTATTTTGCACAGCAGTCTGCCAGTGTCTCTTTGTTCTACTCTCTTTTTATTTCAGCAATATATCTTCTTCTGGTCTTAAGCATCTTCTCCCATAAGTTCCTGATAACGCTGGGAGGAAATCCCGAAGTCCTGAGGCTGGAAAATGAGTTACTAAAATGACTTCAACGTAGCCAAATATAGTCCACCCTGAATAGGAAAGCGTATTTAACATACTTAATCATGATTACAGTAGCATTCTTAAAAATCTATGTATCCTTTTGCAAATACATCCTGTCTATTCTATTGCATGATTCAAGGGAAGTTTTATGACTAAAACCACAACATTTTACAAACTTCTGTGAATTCTGTCCTTTGCTTTCACTTTTCCATTCTCACTCTTAAAGTGGGAGAGAAAATAAAAATCAGGATGATGAGTTAAAAGCACAAGTGATTATTTTTCTTTACGTGAGGTGTCATAGTCCTCTGGTTGGCCTTCAGATTTAAGCCAGGCGAGGTGAGTTCTGTTCCTAATTCTGCACATGATCCTGTTGGCCTCAGTTTCAGAACAAATCTTGTATGGGGCTGATTTCAGGTGGCTGGGACATACTGAAAGCCTTTGATCGCTCTTCTGTAACATGGGAATTGCATCCAGCTACTTCCAGTGTACAAGGGAGAAGTCTTACATCACGGTGACATGCCACTGTACTTGGTAGGGCAGACATGCTGCTTGCAGGGATCCCATTATGAGCATTCCAGGCAGTTTTTAAAGTAGACTCCTTTTGTGAAGATGAAACTGACAATTGGAACAATTCACTTGTTCTGCTTCAAATCAATGTGACCTTTAAAACACATGGAGAAATTGTACTCTGAGTAGTTGAATTTGTTCTTTTCTGTTTTTTCATTAGTCTCTCACTTTAGAGGACAGATTAGAAGAGATGCATTTAGATTCTGAAGAGCTCTCTGGGAGAAGAAAACAAGCTTACTATTAGACTAGGGTACCTGTTTGCTAGGCATTGAATTAATTCTGTTACTGAATCTGTACAAGTCATTTTTTCAGGCCATGGACAGATTTCACACTATTTAAGTACTGCATGTTCAGTAACTGCTGTGACATGCTTCTCTGTTAAAATAGTCTAATTCTGAGTAACCCATTTTATTTCCTATATGCATAGGAATAGCAAGATATATGGTGAACTTAAGTTTCCTTCTAGTAACGTCCTCAGACAAGGTGGTAAGAGGGTTGGCAGTAGTCCGTTCATATCCATTAGTACTTTTTCTTCACAACACCTTGGAACAATTTAAACAAAAATAAACAAAAGCACTCAAGTTTTTCTGTTCATAGCATCTTTGTAACAGAAGTTTTTGTATGCGCAGCTGCTTGATATGTGTGTGCAGAACTGTGGTCCTAGATTCCAGTCTTTAGTTGTGAAGAAAGACTTTTGTAAGGACAAGCTGGTGAAACTACTGAATCCAAGATACAACCTGCCAATTGACATGCAGGAGAGAATCTTGACCTTCATCATGGTAAGTCTAAAGTAAACAGTGATTGTTTTGTCTCTGCTGTATGGTAAAGATTTAATGATACAGCCAACTTCTGTACTGCAGTGTATTCATGGGAACCTCTTCCTAAAGTGGACTTTATTCCTCTGCATCTGCTTCATGTAGGAGTAGCACAGTGTGAAAGACAAAAAGAGAGAACTAGAAAGAGTCCTGGGAAAATGTCAACCTCCACTTTTTATGTTCCCCTCACAGCCTGTGTATGCGTTTCCTCTGGGTGTAAGCAGGGTGACAGCGAACTTCAGAGCTTTGGTGGTGGTCCTCCTGTTTTGAGTGGAGTTAGTTGGATTGGGTGGAAGGAGAAAATGTTCAGTTCATGGAATCACTTGCCTTTAGGACTGTATGTTTTAGAAGGGCTTGTCTGACCCTACTGACCATCCATTTCTGTGACTGTTACTGTTATTTCAAAACCAGACATGGGCTCGAGGGTTCCAAGGAATGGTGGATGTGACCGAAGTAAAAGAAGTTTATCTAGAATTGCTGAAGAAAGGAGTGGAGTTTCCATCTGCTGACACCAGCACAGGGGGACCTAAGGTGGGGATACACAAGGATACTTCATTAAGTTATTGTAAATCAGAAACAGGATGTGTTAATTGTATGAGCTCTTTGGCACAGAAGGTGTGTTTGTTTTTGTTTTTCAAATGCTCCAGGGCAGAGTATGACCAAACTACTTGAACACGTGAGCAGAAATCAGTTTCAATTATAACAGCTAAGATAACAACAAAGAAACTTGGCCTATATACTAGTGTCATTTTATTTCAAGCCACAAATTAGCAAATATGTTCTCAAAACAGAAGTGTGTGTCTCTTAAGGCTTCCAAAGCATTTAAAGAACTGCAATGTTTTCAACTAGAATGATTAAGATTTTCATGAAAGCACATACCATTCAAAATTTGAGCATTGATACAATCATAGAATGATTTGGGTTGGGAAGAAACTTAATGTTCACATGGTTCCATCCCCTCTGCCACCAGTGGAGACACCTTCCACTAGATCATGTTGCCCAGGGTTTCATCCAGTCAGCCCTGAACACCTCCAGGGAAGGAGTGTCCACAGCCTCTCTGGGCAAGCTGGTCCAGTGCCTCACCACCCTCATAGTGAAGAATTTCTTCCTAATATCTAATCTAAATCTATTCTTTTTTTGAGTTTAAAGCCATTACACTTTGTCCTGTCACTACACACCCTGGTGAAGGGTCTCTCCCCCTCTTTCTTGTAGGCCCCCCTTTATTTATTGTAAAGCTGATATAAGGCCTCATTGGAACATTATCTGTGTTTAATTTTTAAACCGAGAGTGGTGTAAATCTGTAAGACATCTCTCCATTTGTTTGCACATCTTATACACAATAATATTTGACCTTGTGGCTAATCTTTACCTTTGTTATTTAAGCATATATCATAGATACCATTGTGTAGTGTCTAGGATAAATTAAATGTAAATATGTTCTGAGTGTTGAACAGTGGCTAAAAATACAGTACATGCTTTACAACAATTCTCTTCAGAATTTGTTTTCTAGTAGAAGAGTTTTCACAAGACTTGGGAAAGTGTGAAAGCATTCACCATTGGGTAGAACCTTGCACTTATAGAATTAGTTGTCTGTAATCAGTATAGACAGGAATGACTCAATTACCATGAGTTTGATTTGATGACTGAATAGTGAAGTGTGCAAAAGCTTGGGTATTTATGGCTGTTTGAACAAGCTGTGTTGTGAACATTTGAAAGAAAGTGCTTTCACTGGACAATAAATCTTTCCCCACTGACTGCAGTAGAGACAATTCTGTGTACCACATATATCTGTCCATTAAAGTCAGTCACAAACCTTCCGTTGATCTAGGCAGCAGCAGACCTGAATGCAATTTTTAGTTCAGTCTCTAAGAAATGAAGGATGTGACCTATGCAGTTTTGTGCAGGGTCTTTTTTACTGCAGTCAGTTCAACTGTAATACGAATGGAAACACCCCAACCTTGTCTCTGCTTCCAGGCGTGAATGTATTCTAAACTAGTCTTTGCTGTAAAATTGCAGTGGCACTTTAGGAAGGACTCTCCCTGTTCTCCCTGGCTTCAGAGGTCAAGGAGACAGCCTGTTCTTAGCCATTCCCATTTTATCTGTGATGGGATTTGCTAGCAAACCCATTTAAAAGATACTTGAATTCCAAGCCTGATTTCATTACAAAGTAGCTATTAGATTTATTCTTATAAATAGACCTTGCTCAACAAATTCCCTGGGAGCATTGATTATGCGAAAGCTAATGCCCAGTGTCTAGTCTGACAGAGACGTTTTGTAGCACTCTCATCTGGATGTCAGTTCCAATTCTCCTGTTAAACTCAAGCTCTGCTCTTTTGTCTTTTAACAGTCTTCATCTCAGCATCCTACAAAGTCATCACCATCTTCTGCTAATCCCACCAAACGGACCTTATTGCCTCTTCCCACGGGCCCAACGTTACTGTTGACTGCTGAGCAGGTACATTACTACAGGTTTGGAGGGGAGGGGGAGTTTCTGCTTAAAATGTGCTGGTGAAATTCTCCTGAAAATGCTTTACGTGGTGGTTTGCCAAAGCAAAGCACGCAGAAATCACTTGGATAAATGCCAGGTTGTACCCAGCCAAAAAGTGGAATCATTTGCTTGAGCATGAGAATTTCTCACGATCTCTTATGATGTTGTTATGCAAATCAATAAAAGTTACTTCTAAGATAAGAGAGAAAGCCAAACTTACTTTTGCATAAGACTAGTGTCTTATGCAAATAAGGGATTATTCTTAGAAAGAAAAGGACAGTTCATTTCTGTTCCTGCTTGGCCTGTAGCTAACTAAAAAGAGTAACAGTCTTCTCAATAGTGAGAGGCACTAAACGTGCAGAAAACAAGTAGTGTTATCAGATTTAGATCTTAGTGTGATTGGACATAGAAAAGCTGAGATAATTCATATTTTCAAGGGATGTCACTGGAGTAAAATAATGCTAATTAGCTATTTTATACCTAATGGGGAAGAAAGTACATATTAGAGGTAAGAATTATTCTGCTCACTCTGTTCACCTGCACAATATTCTGTCATGTTGAACTGAACAGATTGGGAAACTGTACAGTGAACTGGATATGGCAAAAATGAATGTGAGAGTCATGTCATCAATATTAAAAGAAAATGTTCCTGGCTCTGAAAATCCGGATGATATGAATCTTTTACAGGTATGCACTAACTCTGTCATAGGAACTCTTTGTTTGGTCAAAGCTGATTTTAGAATATGTTGTACCCTTTCTCATAACATCTGGATTCAAACTGCAAAATGGAGACCAAACTCAGGTTTCAATCTCTGATTTCGCTCAGCTTTCTCTCGTCTCCTTCACCTTCCTCTGACATCTAGATAGTCGTGACAGGACAAAACAGTTTGCAATATAAATTCAAGCTCTAGGGAATTCCAAGGGCAAAGGAATTTCATAATGGAGCGTTCTCTGTTAGGGCTGTTTGACAGAACATGCTTGAGAACATTCCAGGTGAACGCAGCTGCCTTCTGGGAAAACAGGTGATGACACAATCTCTCATCCATCCTGGAGTTTGCAGGGCTCTCTTTATTATTACCAGTACCTTAAAGGCAAACTGAAGGGCAGTGAAGAATACGAAGCCTTGGTTTTGTGTGCATGACCTCAAAGATTGGGAGCTTGCTGTGCAATAGGTGAAGCCACGTGCTGTTTAAGTGTAGCCTGAAGGAAGCGTATTGCAATAGTCATTTAGATTTGATAGCGAATATACATACGTTCTATTTGCTCAGGCTTTTTTCTGTTTTAGAGATTAAAAATGTAGTATTACTTTAGTATTTCAGTAGTGATTTGTCTTAAATGGACTTTTTGCTGTTTCATATTTTCTGCAAGAATTCAAAAAGCTTTTATCACACCTTTCTGTTTCTAAACTTACCCCCAAACTTCTGTGCAAAGGAAACATTTTTGGTAATTTGTCAACATCAAATGCATTGAAGAACTGATGTAATTTTTACAAGCCTTTGGTGTGGTTGTCATGCCCCGTGAAGAATTATTCCTTCACAAGGAACTTTTTATTGGGTACTATTGGTTTGCCTTCAGGGTTGTGCTGTTCAGCTGTGTCCTTTTATGGATGGGTTCTCACTGAGATACGGAGAGCAGTAGTTGACCCTGTGTCTCATCGTCAGTGACAGGCAGCACTGCTGGCCTGGGGGAACCAGATAGGAGACAATCCATCTCTCAGCTGTTTCTGCTCCCCTGGAAATTCCTGACATCACCACCACTGTCTCTTTTGCAGAGCTCTGTGGAGCTGCTGGTCCAAGGAGGTAGAGGTGAAACAGAAAAAGTGTTGTTTCCTGGCTCCTACAGCATGGCCCTTCTGTGTGTGGGTACGCGTATTAGGTTGCCCACAGCAAGGCAGTGGATTCTTATTGGCACTCCCAGTAATAAAATTGTTGGCAAAAGGTTGAGGACAGGGTGTGGAGTTCCCATTTGTGGGGGAGTGCCTAAAAACTCATTCCTTCTATGTTAGTTTCACTGTTCTTTTTCTCTATGCACTGAGTGGTACAGAACAGCAAGCATGGCTAGCCTGTTTCTTTAACTATGTTTAAAGTGCCCGTTTGTTTGTGGCTCTACCTGGATTGCTTGGATTAGGCTTTTGTTGTTGGAGAACAAAGTCCTTTATTACAAGAGCTGCTTGTTTAGGCTTTGAGTGAGTTGGAGATGAATATCAGTCCTACTGAGTATCCAGGGTTTCTTAATGAAAAGTTTAACAGGGGAAACTTTATCAGTGCAGCATACTTTCAGTTCTGTAGCTTTGTTAGTGACTAGCTCCTCCCTTTCTCCACCCTGTTCTACACAAGGCTTAAGATAGCAGATTTCTCTTAAAATACTGTGCTTACCAGTAAGAAAAGTTCAAGAGCAGCTGAAAGCCAGTATCAACCAAAAGAAGTAACAAACACTTGTACTGGATAGGGAATAGACATACTTGATGGACATGCAGGAATTTAGGTCCAGATCATCAGCTGGTAAGCATTAGCACAAATTTGTTGGAATCACTGATTTTATATCAGCTGGTAGTCCATTGTTGTAACACTCCAGTTTTCAGAACATTAGAGTACATGTTTCATGGTGAGTAGGAGCAAAGCCTAGCAAATTCATGCTTGAAATGAGCATCTCAATTTACTACTTATTGCATATTGATTTTTTTCAAAGGAACCTGTCTGCCTGTATAATAGATCCATAAGAAATACACATTTTGGAATGGGGTTAATGTAATAAGGTGTGGAGTTGAAGAGGTTTAAAATTTAATTACGTGCATTAAACTGAATACATTTTTGTGTGTTTTATCCTGGGCTGTGAAAATATAATACCAGGAGATATAGTACTGTGTAATCCTTACACAGATTTGGCTAAGGGGCATAAAATATCCGTTTACACAAGTTCCATGTAGATTTTTTTGTGTATATGTTTTCTGAGAAAAATCAGATCAGTTTGAAAATAATGGCAGAGCACTTTTTGAACAGCTGTGTGCAAACAGAGTAAGTCCTGTCCCCCCCCTTTTTTTATTTTTTCCTTAAGCAGAGCCAGGCAGCATTTGCAAAATCTGCTGTGGAAAAAAGATTTTGGATGAGATAAAGCTCTTGATGCTAAAGAATGTGTTCCTTTGAACATGCAAAATCTGCAGGGGGGAGGAATGTAAATAAACTAACTTCCATTTCAATTGGCGATAATGCAAAAATCTACTCAGTAAATCCTCATACATCTCCTGTCAGGTGATTCTGCTAGGTTTGTGTAGCTTTCTCAAAAAGTGCATGAATTAAGTGCATCCAAACCTCCCCACTCAGAGGAAGAGGCACAGACTTGTGTCACAGAGCACTTTTGTCCTGTACACTACTATTGTCTTTTCTTCAAGCAGATGTTGAACCAGGATCACGTTTGTTACAGCCATGTGAAGTGTCCTACTGTGTTTTATCAGCTTCAATCAGACTCAAATCAAACGTGCTCTGCATCACCCAGAGGGGTCTTCATTATTTTGCAATTTGAAATTTAGACTTCAGAGACAGATGGATCTTCAGAAATGAAGGTCGTGGGTAGGGGCTCCACAGGGGTAGGAGTGCTGGCAGTGATGGTAGGAGTTGTCAGCCTGGCTTTGCAGAGATCAAAGACATGAAAATTACGCTATTTGCAACTCTTGGTATGTGTGTGGTTTGTATAAATGAAGGGATGTTACCTGTGAGTCTGCAGTACTCGACTGTCTTATCATTCTTCTCTAGAACTGACAAATTAGGAGACCACAGTTGTGATTTATTTTTTTTCTTCCCCTCCCTCGGGCAGAAACTGTATAAGACCTGTCGGGTGATGCAGGAGAGAATCATGGAATTGTTGGTTACAGTGGAAAATGAAGATGTGATAGTTGAGTTAATACAAGTAAATGAAGATCTGAATAATGTTCTTCTGGGACACGAAAGGTAAGTACAGGGTCTCTCTTCTCACATTTGGTGTCCTAACTGGATAAGCACGCTTAATGGATACAGGTGATCTATGTGACTAATGCTGAACCTTTACAAGGAGACGTTTCTTTCCTTAAATCCAGAAAAGAAAGTTGACAACAAAAGGAGAAAATTGTTTATTTGCCTTCCCCTAAGCACTTCAGAAGCAGTTAATAAGCTAGTTAGAAAACTATTAGAATGTGGTGAAACAAGTTAACAGCATAGACAGGAAATTAGGTGGAGGCACACAAACAGAAATAATTTTAGAATTTGATGCTCCTTTCTGGTTGAGCACAGTGAATTTGCCATCAGTTTGCTACAAACCCTTTGGTCCTGGTGATGGTCCTTATTTTTGCTACATGTATACACTTCCAGGAAAGAATATTTGCTGTCCTTTCTGAATAACTTGGACAGCTTTACTGCAGAAATCAGCCATGGAACAGCATTCAGTTTTATTGCATGCTTAAGAGAGTCACTTGCTTTTCTCAACTGAATTGAAACAAGCTGTTCTACCTGCCTTACAGCAGAAAATGTTTTCTTTCACGCATGGAAGCACTGCAATACTTCTGTTGACATCCTTTGTATTTGCCTGTTATATCAGTGGTAGCATGAATAGATGCTAGCAAAAAAGAAATCAAATTTAAACTCAAAATTTCAGTATTATCCCCCAAAGTATCACAGTGAATATACTCGTGGAGTGCATTCTGGTTTAATAGGAACTAGCCTTCCATGTTAAGTAGTTTATGTCCTCCTTGGCTAGGAAATATTCTAGAAATACTTTTGTAACAAGGACAATGGTTCCAGGAACAAATTATAATTTGCTTTATGCATGTGAAAAACAGGATCTTCTAGGGAGACCTGAAGAGTTCACATACAGGGTTTGGGTGAATTTAAGTCCATTACATATTCCTCTATCCCTTACTTCTTATGTCAGTCAATAGATAGGCATTAAGGAGACAAATTTTTCAGGTAGCAGTCCTTGTACAGAATGCTATAAACTTCTGACAGGTGTTAGAGGTAAACTGATTTCCCTTTACTTTGTTCTAAAACCTGGACGTATGAGAGAAATGTGTTAGAGGGTATTCATATAGTGCAGGATAGAGGAAAGAAAGGGCATTCCTAACAGATACTTACCTTACCTGTAGTTTTTAAAGCAATGATTTTCTAAGACCCTTGTTTAAGTCACGCAACACAAAGCAAGAGTCAGGAGTTTAACATGCTTCGCTTCAAAAAGTGCTTCCAAGGTAACAACTAGCTACACTGCTGCCATTGAAATCCTTTCCCCTTCTGAGCAGACAGTGAAATTCCACATCTTTATTCTTGTTCTTCAGTGTAAATGAAGAATGCTGGGCTCAGTTGTGCTCCTAGTGTCATTCCACAGGGAGAAATTGCATGCTCTAAGATCTATTTTAATTGAAGTAAGCATTTTAAATATTGCAGTATGTGTTCAGAGTTGGGATGATTCCTTTGAGATGCATAGATGAGATACTATGAACAAAAAAAAATGTAGTAACTTTTTGGTATCAGGCTTCATCTTGAAGGTCAGAGGGCTGTCAGGAAAAAAAAAAAAAGCATTTTGTAAAAATGTTGGTGTGGCCACTTGACGGTTGTGGTTATGACTATGCTATAAGGAGCTGAGCTAATAATGTACACTTCGTAAGCCTATGACCCTTCTGCCAGCACAAGAAAGCCTGGACCTTCAGAGTATTATCACTACCTTTAGTATTCAATTTATTACTCATACATAACTTTTCTCTGGAAGACTGCTGACATTCAGATGTCTTAACGATTAAACACAATAGATGTGGAGAGCTTCATCAGCTTTCCTTTTTAAACCTCTTCTGACTGCTACACTGAAAACCTACTTATTCCTCTAAGTGTCGTGGCACAAACTTTGGGCCTAATCTTGACATCATTTAGTTTTCACTTATTCTTGTGTCTCCAGCAGTGTCATCACATCTTGCACTAACTCTTGAAAGAATTCTGTCTTCACTTCTTGCTTTACAAAGTGTTTAATTTTAGTAAAGCAAAAATAGAATTCTGTTGAGCATCTGTAAATCCATGTGAGTCAGGAGTGGGGTTATATTTTTAAGATTGAAGAATGCTAGAAATGCCAAGAACTTCTTGAATTATGAATAATTCAAAAAATTCCTTTTAGAAGACACCAGGTGATTGAAGGAGCAATTATAGGCCATTGTGAAACTGGACAGAACACTTCTGCATTTTAGTACTGTGATGTTAGGGGTTGTATGTAGCAAGTCTTTGTGAGTGCAGATGCATTTGCACTTTACAGTTGTTTACGCATTAAAATTTCATTAATGTTTGTTGTGAAAGATTTGTTTTTGGATCTCCCTCTGACCAATGAGATGTGTAAAGGACAATCTGATTTTAACTAGTTGCTTCTGTTTCATACTGTGTGCATTGTTTGAAGACAAGTCATGCTGCATTCTCTGTTTCTGATTGTTAGTGCAGAGTCCAAATTAAGTAAGGAGCAGTCACCATTGTGCAATAAACTGGCCTCATATATATGTAACAATAACTCCCTCTAGTGGCCTTAGCAACTTTTAATTACTTAGTGTATTTCAGATAAATAGTTGTTCTGCAGTTTGTTTGTTTTTTTCTTCTGTTCCTCCCTACATATATATTATCTTTGTGGGACTCACCAGTATGGTAACCCTGAATACCAGGCGCAGCTGTGCGGACAGACTTCATGTCCATGCCCCCCTAAGGATCCAAGACCCTTGCTTCTCTAGCAGATGGGCTGTACAGGTGCTGAGTATCACCTGACTGGGCCTCAGTCATCACCTTCTTGGGACACAGTTGGTCAGAGGGAGCTAGATTTGGCACAGTGCATGTTCACCATCAGTTGTCTGGTATGAACAGAGGCAAACTTTGTCAGCTGTGCCTTGGTTTGTTTTGGAAGAAACAGATGGCTGTCTCCAAAAGTGAGCCCAAGGACAAGCTAACTTGGTAGTGTAGATCATTAGAGGACCACAGCCCTGGAGTAAAATGAATCAGATTTTCAGCACAGCAGTGCCCCAGAGAAAAACACCTGTAGTGCTTGTCTGGAGTCTATCTGCAGTCCTTTGATAATCAGACTTTGGTTGCAACTGCCAGCTTCTTACGTAGCACATTTCTGTAATTTCAGAACAAACCTCTAGCTTTGTAATTTTAACAGGTTCTCTCGAAACAGAGTTCGTTTCTTGGAGAATCAGAGAATACAGCGTGAACGTGAAGAGGTGAGTAACAATAAGTGAAGTTGTGAGCTGCGGGACTATAAACTTTCCTATTTCTGTTCAGTGTGAAAAATCTTTCAAGTATAAGCAACATTTTATTCTCTAATTGAGAGGTATAGCCTGCTGTCTTCAGCAGGATGATACTGCTCTTACTGATTTTCAGAAGTCTCACTTGCAGAATTCCATGTAAATTTTGTAACTAAAGTAACAAACAATGTCAAATCTCAGATGGAAGCTTAATGGAGAAAAATGAGGCAAAGAGAAAGAGAGAGATATTCAAATTCCATTTTATTACCTTTATAGCTAAGCACAATTAGTTATCTGCCTTATATGAAGTGGGGAACTATGTTTTATTTCACTTTTTTGCTGTAAGTATTTACATACCAAAATACTACTAAACTATCAGAATTCACTGTTACTGATGTTTTTTTTCTCTCTGTGAAGTTGAAGCCTTTTGAGTTGTGAATAATGGCTCGTAGCAAATCTGACTGTCCTTTATCAATTGATCATTATGGTTGTTAATTATATTGCCCAAAGTAGTTTTGCATGTTTCAGCTTCTCGTAAGACATAATTGAACAGTCATCTAGGGCTCAGAAGGAAAATGACAGCATTGTAAATGCTGAAATACAGCTGATAATTATTAAAGAAAGGCAGAAGACAATCTTTTTTCCCTTGAAAAACTGCTGTTACTACATCCTGGTTATGTAGGTAGATGTTTTTACTTGATGAATGGACTGTTGGATTAGTTAGTAGTCCTAATGGTGCAGTCTGTGTATTTTAATATTAATTCAGGCATCTCCAAGTTTAAAATGCTTTTTTTTAACTGGTGTGACCAAACCCATATGATTCAAGCATGTGGTTTTTATTAAAATCTTTGGCTGTGCTTTTAATTCTCTCACATTCACATGAGAAACAAGGGAAACCTTTTTTCTGTGCTCTGGGAAATTCTGTGATTTCAAGCTCTTCCAATCTGAAACAGGACTGAAAAAAAAAAATCCATTTCTTAAGTATTTACCAAATCACAATAACACACATAAGTAATATGAATATAATTCTACAGGATTAAGTAGACTTACATCTGAACAACCTTATACTTTGGAACTGAGTCAGTCCCATATCCGACTACTGAATTTTCTTAAATTTTTGAAATGGCAACCTTGCTGAAGCTCATGTTTTCTAGAAAGTTTTTCTGTTTCATTAGTTATCACTTCCACACACACATAAAATTAAATTGCTTATTTAAAACTATACATGTTCCTTTAAAAAAATAATAATGTGTCCCTTTTTAAATGTTAAGCTGTACAGGAAACAGCCATCTGCTCCCTCAAGTGATCTACTTGACCTCTCTACAGATCTTCCATGTCCAGTGTCAACAGTGCTGGGAACTGACTCTGCAGCCTCTCAGTCTTCAGGCCTCAGTAAGTGATGAATGCATATTTCCCTTGCCCGCTGATTTCCTAAAGTAAACCAACACAAGCTTAGTGGAGGGATCAAGACTTTCCTTGTAAGAGAGTAAACTAAGATACTCCTTAATTTAAAGAAACATGAAGATTGATGTGCATATATATATTAAAAAAAATAGTGTAAGGTTCCTTGTAACTAGTTTACAGTGGAAGCAATAATCTTTCTCCCACATTTCTTAAATTTGAAAAAAAAAAAAAAAAAAAGTTTTCTGTACAATAAAGCTCTTGAAACAGTATGGTAGTTGCTTGTTCTGTAGTCTTGGAAGAAAGAAACGGAGATATGCTTTGCTTGTACTCCCTTGATTTCTTAATTTTTTTCAAGGAGGCACTTGATGTTAACAGCAGTTCACTTCAAGAAACATATTTACCTCATCTAACTTTAGGCTTCTTTCATAGTGAAAGGAGCGATTAAAGCTCCGAACTTTGGTACCCTGAATTACTGATTTCAAAAGTCTTTGTCTATCCACTCTTTAGGGGTATCCATACACCTAAGTTAAAGGTGTGAATATGTTCCAAAAAATAAATGCGTATAATTCTATTTTAGTTTTTAGAAATAGTGAAAGGAGTTTAAATTGGTATATACCATATATAGCACTACTGATGTTCTGACGATGAACAAGAAAATAAATATATTACAACTAATATATTATCAGAGTTGTTATAATTTTGTCTTTCATGCAGTAAACAGAATTCATTTCATATTCTTGATATACCTTCCAAACAAAACTTAATTCCTTCAATGATCATAGTGCAAGTAATGGAACACTTGATTAATAATGTTTAAACAGTCATTAAGTACTGCTTTGAATTTCAGATTGCATATCTGCACACCCTGAAGATGCAAGAAAACACCATCCGTCAATTTATCCACAGCTAGATTTAGCAACTACTACAAAAGCTCAGCAATTCCCGTGAGTAATCTCTTATCAAGAAATGGTAGCAGGTAAAAAATAATCGGAGCTATTAGCCCTCTGTAATTGATACAAAATTTTCATAGTAAGTTCTGAGAACAGAGCTATTTAATGTTTCTTCTACACGTTAGTCAAGTAAAACAAGTGAAAACTACCTGTATGCTAAATATACAACACCTGCAGCACTTTTTAAATACTGACAAACATAACCTAAATTCAACATATTTGGGATATATACAACTTTCTGCTTGAGTCTTACCAGTGCTGTGGTTAAAGGGAGAAATAGATGAATGGTGTGAGTCAAGAAGAATGGTTTAAGATAGGAAAAAGAATCTTTGTGGTTTCCCACCTATTAGGTAAATGGGACACTGGCCCACTTGCTCTTGCATAGTTGTGACATATGGTGAAGACAAACCAGCTAAAAATAATAATGCAGTTATTGTGATATGTAGTTTTAATACGTTGAAAGTAACTGAGGAACTATTGCTCTCTCCTAGATTTACAACTGAAGCACAAAACAATAGTGGAATCACCCCAGATGGACATATATACAGCAATGTGAGTAACGCTCATGTTTGGAATAATCTGTCCTTGCTGGCAACTGTCATAAGGAGAACTGTTTGGATTTACCCTGACTGCTGTCCAAATGCGATTTAAAGATCTGCTCTGCGGCGCTTCTCCAGACATCAGGGAATGCTCTGTATTTGCTGACCAGGCCAACTTTCCTGTGGTGATACCACAGGTGCCAATGTGGAAGCGTATTTTTTAGGTCTAGCAGAATCTCAATGGAGTTTGCAAAAAGTTGCTGTGTTGTTTGTGTTTAATCTGTTACTGTGTGAAGCAAGCTGCGATCTCTTCCTGTTGCCATTATATTACTGTGGTGCATTTCATATCTCAAATAAGCACCTCTAAAATAAATAAATTAAAATTCAAATACAGCATAGGACAAATGCATATGCTGCAGACAAAAAAGCCATGACAGAAGGAATACAAAGAATATGAACGGGTTTCAAGGTATTGTTTTGAATTTGTGGTAGGCAGTATGAAATAGAAAAGCAGCCCCACAAACACATACTCATACTCCTTATTTTAAACTGCAAGTAAAATGAGACAGCTGTACTGCCACCTGTGTGTAGTGTAACAAATTACACAGAAGTAAATTATACAAATGTGCTATATATAACCCTAAAAGATGTTTTGAACTTCATTGTGTGGGGAAGGGAGGTTAATTAGATTTATAACTCTTGACCTATTTTTGGAATTTACTTGATATAGTCTGAGAGTCTAAAGATCAGTCAGCACTTACGCAAGTTAAGTCAAACAGGTTCTCCTAGATCAATCTGTTTATGTACTGTTTTGCTCGATTTCCTCAGCTGGCAACTCTTTTAAGCCCAGTGCCTCTGAATCCAGTAAATCTGCAGACTGGACATACTACATCATTAAATGGATTGTCACCAGCAGGTAATAAATACTGCAGACTTCTTAATTTTCACAGAAATCTATTTATAATTTATTTTTGTTAGCACTTAAGTGCTTTATATAGTGCCTGTTAAAGACTAGGAACAGCAACAAACACTGACAAAAATCTTACATAGCTCGTGGCTTCTCTGCCCATTTAAAGCAACTAGATAAATGGGAGAAAATCTGCTAGTTTCAGAAAGATATAAAAAAAACATGCAATAAGTGTTCTTTCAGTTACATTTCAATCTGTATTTAACTGTCTTTACCCTTCAGCCACATCAAAGAACAAGTCACAGTCACCTCATTACTACGAGATAATGGAATTTGATCCTTTGGCTCCCACAGAGTAAGTAGCTTTTAAAATAGATAATTTTCAGTTCTTTTAGGTGCCAAACAAGAATTCTGAGATGTCTTTTTCTTCTGAGAGAAGACCACACTATTCAGAGCAAGTTTGCTGACCAACTGGATTGCTAATATAAATTGGAGATCTTTAAAGGTCACTTCCAATCCAAACCATATTATGATTCTATGAGCCAACCTAATTTCTGTTCAAGATGATCTTGTTTTGTTTTTTTTTAAAAAAATGTTCTGCTGAATCTCAAGGAAGTTCTCTATTTAAAATACAAGCTACCAATGGGAATGGATTTGAGGAATCTCCAAAGGACCAAATAGGCAGAAAACTAGTAAGAAACTTACATTGTCATTTTTAACAGTAAACAGAAAAAAAAAATGGAATCATCTGCATAAAACTTACTTTGAGAAACCATCAAATTCTGAGGTAGAAAAATCTCAGCAAGGCTTTTTTTTTTTTTTTTTTTTTTTTTTTTAAGTAGTGTAATAATTACATGTCTCACATGTCTCACGGCATGCAGGCCATTTGTATTTTGCAGTCACGTTTCCAAGTTCATTTAATCAAAACTGATGATGGCCAGAGATTCCTCCTTAAACGTATAGTCACAAACACACCATAGGACTAGTTCTTGCTTCTGTAGAAAGCCAGGCAACCTGCTACTCATGTTACTTTAGTAGGTAAACAACTTAAAACTCTTGGCAGTTCCTTATTGGGCAGGGTTTCATTGGTGCATTTTGTCTAAATAAAACTGTGATGTAGGAGTTGCCCTGTTCTTCTTCTTTCAGAGCTATTTATGAAGAAATTGATGTCACTGTGCTGAAGCCAGAAGTTAAAAAGGATACAGAATGCTGAAGAGGGAGGTGAAGTCTTTTACTGAGCACACAAGTTCACAAGTTACTCTCTGATGCTGGTCCTGGGCACTGCTTCCTATCATAAAATTGTATAATATCCTGAGTTGGAAGGGACCCACAAGGAACCACGGAACCTTTTTTTTTTTTTTTTTTTTTTTTTGGATTTTTACACACTGAACAATAGGTATTGGAACAGTAAGTTATGTGAAAGAGTTACTTGGATCTACATCTTGAGAATTTGTCTTAAATGTTTGTGTATTCTTCAAGGTAACTTACATTATTTATATTTTTATTTCTCTAAGTTTTGGAGCCTCTAAAATACATTTTTCAAAGTCACTTGCATATGAAGTAACTAACACTTGACATCTGGTAAAAGTAAACTAAATGGACTCACAGCTGTAGAAAAAAGCTTTTCTTCTGAGATAGCTGTTCCTTTGGACTGCTCATCCCTCCGTATGGAGGAAACAGAACGTCATATTTAAAGAAACTGCGTAATCCAATTTCTATTTTGGCCTATGTTAATCTCCCTAGAAATTTGTAAAGGTTTTTTGATATGTAGGACTGTTGGAAAATTGGGCCTCTTGACAGATAACTCAAGTACAGTGGTTACTTTCTTATATTCATATTCTGAATACAGGTTTTGTTTTCTTTGTAAAACCCTGATAAATAATAGGATTTTTGTTTAAATAAGAACCTGTGCTGGGATGTAAGGTGCTGTCATCCATGATTAGCAGAACAGAAAAAAAGCTGCTTGTTGCTACGTTGTTGTTACTTTTATTTACTTCGTAAATATTGGAAGGGGATCAGTCATTTCTTCCAACATTCCTGCCCTGCAGAGATTATTTTCTGGTGAAGGAAAAATAATCATCTACAATGCAGATGAGCATTAGTTATCCATTTATTTTAATCAAATTGTTTAAACCTGTTAATGACAGTTTTATCTTTCAATAAATGAAGTGCCTTGTCTATTTTAATGCTGAATGTTAAATCTGCACTTTAATAGATAGAGTTCTCTTAACTTATAATTGATACGAATCTTGAGAACTTGGTTCATGTTCACAGCTGATAAGCAAACTGGCTGCTTTTAAGTACTGTTTTAAATGTTCATTGTTAACTGTTAAGTGTAACAAGTTCTCAGTCTTGTACAATTTTCATAGTGTACAATTCCCAATAAAAGCAAATGCTTACTGAGTGCTTAGCCCCCAATACTTACGAGTTTTTACCAGCTGACACGCATATTCAAATGCGGACCATTTTAGAAGTATTTGAGAGTAAATCCATGGTGTTTCAATTATCCAGTTAGCAGTTTTGCAGCTAGCTGGACCAATAGAACACCATGAGGAAGTAAAGGTGGTTTTTTTGTAAGCAGAGGTGAAAAGGTAAGCCTCTTTACCATTATTTCTCATTCATTATTTGCAATGGTCTGGACAGCAGTCTGAGAAAACTAGAAAATAGGATTTGAGGTGGATTCGTTTTATTTCTACAGCTTAGTTATGTTGTTAAAACCTTAGCATGCCTAAGCATAACAGGTTTAAATAGGCTATATCAATATGGTAATCCATAATGAAATGATTACTAACTGAACTTTTCCATATTTAAAGATACAAAATTACAGATACGAAGGCTGTGTGAGGAAACAGGCTAAGTACTGAAGTTAGAGAGCTTGTTTTGTTGTTGGATTGTGCTCAGTATCCATGCAAACTTGGGCTTTCAAACTCAGGGGAAGACTCGCATCTTTATGAAACTCGTCAAGGGACTATTCTTTGTCTTCTAAAACACATGGCCAGAATAAAGCAATGTGTAGAAAACTTCCAGAATCAGTTCACCTTTCAAAAAGAAAATGGATTAAAGATAATCAAGGGGAGATTTATTTTCTCTCCTACATTCCAAGATTAGTTTTGATTGCATTTTTTTCTGAAGCACACCTGGAATTTTAGGTTGCTGATATATTCATACAGATGCTTTTCACTTGTGTGGGATCCACATTCTGCTGGATAAAATGCATAAGAGATATGAAAGCAATAATGAAAAAGTTTTAAAACTTTAATAAATACACAGTGAAGATAAGACACTGTCATCGAGAATCTTTTTAAACACAAAAGCTATTTGGTACAAAAATGCATTTTAAACATAGCTTCCACTTATTTTCAGAGAAGGGCACTTTTTTTTTAATTATTGTATGCAAACATAATTGAGTCTGAAGTTATTTCCATTAACTTTTTAAGAGTCTTAACAACCATTAGTCTAAACCTCATTAGATCTCATCCACTGAAAAGGGTAGAAAGAACTGGCCTATTAGATGAGATGCTATGTTGAGATTAATTCCTGTCTGAAAATGGGTATGTCACTTAAACCTGCTCTGCAACTCACTCCTTATTTGCAAGACTATGATAAATTATTATTATGCCTATCCCATAGATAATGGCAAAAAGTTACATAAATACAGGCTTACATGTTCCAGTTGTAAACACTGAGTAGTACCTAGGTGGTATGTTTCTGGACAGACCTTGTCAGACTGAATGGGGTTGACATTCTTTTGTTTTTCTGAGGAGACATCTCTTATTAATTTAGCCTGCAATTCAGAGCAGTTGATTATGTACCGCCTTTCCCTTCAAAGCATTTCTAGCTTCTCTCTGCGTCGGTGTGCCTAGTGTACAGCCTTCTCAGGAGTGACAGAAGAATCATTAACAGTTCTGATACTCTAAATGAAGTTTCTGCATAGAAACCAAGCAGGACATATGCAAAGACAACAATAAGATTATTTGCCTTTCAAATCACATGCTTCTGCAAGCAGTTCCCAGATTTGAAATGCTTACATTTAAATTACTGTTCCCCGTTCAAACATCAACAGTTTTAGAGCGGTCTGCTCTTACCAAATGAACTACTGATTCAGTAATAATTCAAGAGAGCATCATCTTCTGAATCATCCTATCCTCCTGTGCTATGGGAGGGTTACAAAGCAATAGTCTAACTTTGTTTAGTTTTGAGATTTCGTGAACTGATTAAGTTGCTCTATAAAAAAGTAAATATCTTTCACTGAATACAAGCTAGTTATTTTTCAGTCAGCAGTGCATTTTTAGATATTCAATAAGCTGATTTGTTTTTCTGTATTTAAAGATCTTAGTTAACACTTAAGTTTATTTTTTTTCCTCATAGAATTAATCTAACATATATCATCCAATAGAAAGACAGCTTTGAGACAACCCTCTCTATTCCATGAATGGAGTTCTCTTCTGCTCTCTGATAGAGAATATTCCTACTTATTCCTAAAAAGTAACATTCCAACTGCACAAATTTAAAAACATAAAATAAAAATACATGTTTTCGTAACACCAGCATATGTCCACAGTTGTTTAATAATATCATTTCATATTGCACAGTACTCCAGCAGTTTTTCCTTTAATGGAAAAATAGTTTCAAAACTGGTAGTCGGGCAGTAGAAGTCAAATTATGTAGAGATTTTCTGTTACTGATATCCAGGAAGTGGTAAGTGCTGTCCTTCTTTTGCTTCAAAAAATGTGTAGGAGAGGGTGATCAAATCAACTTTTGCCATTTTAGGGTCCTCTGCAAATTCTGGATCAATGTAGAAAAAGACAGGCATGTCTACTTCCTCTTGAGGATTCAGACGCTGTTCTTCAAAACAAAAGCACTGCAGGAGGGAGGAAAAAAATAATTAGAAAATATGGTGAACTTTTTCCCTGCCAAAGTAAGAGAAGATTTTATTTTTTAAATCAACTCCCCTTCCCTGTATGTCTCTAAAACCTAAGGAAGGATCATCCATACAAGCAAGAGGACAAAAATTCTGTTCCTCTTGTGTGACAGGAAAAAATTAGCTTTAATGAAATGTCTAAAAGCACAACTTGTCCAGGCTAGCTCCAATGATTACTGCCTGCCCACAAAGTAAGTTGTACTAAATATCATATACTTGGGAACCACTTTAGTTGGACACATAGTGAAGTTTTTTATGCAGATAAGTCTAAAAATGAGTAGATGCACTACCATGTGAAAATTCTAAGATATTTTCTTAAAATGTTGATACATACAGAGTAAAATCCAGAATTAAAATTAGGAAAAAAAATATCACTTGTCTCAGACTTACTTGTATTTTATTGAAGTACTGTCCTGCTTCAAAGGGCACTACATTGTAAGTAGAGATTCCAATTATTGGCTTGTCAGTAGGATTTTTCGCTTTATAAAAAGCCAGTGCAGTCTCTCCTGGTACCACCTGTATGAAGTAATTGCATGGTGATTATTAATACCCTGCAACCCTCCAGACCCGAGTCCTTTAGAGTTTAGGTAGATTGACTTCATCTTCTCTTTTGCCATTTCAAATTGATTACTCCACTATTTCACAAACATTTTGCTTATAGACAACTCACCCACATTATCAATTAAAACCATCAGCAACATTACATGTGTGCATTTTGAATCTCAGCCGTTTTGTCACTGAGGTGTTGTTACTCTCAGCAGTTTCTCAGCATGCAGAGCTATTTTAATATGTGGATTTATACACAGCAATCCCTTTTGGTAGCTTGATGGAAGGGTCAGGGGCAGGTACCATTTAACCAAGAGAAATCAAAAGTTTACAGAAACCCTTTGATTGCTCTGACAGGGGCCCTATTTCTGTGACAGGGGGCCCTGCCTTCCAGAGCAACGCTGGGGACGCAGCCTGCAGGGTAAGCTCTAGGGCCTGCCCCAGCTGTGTTTTCTTCCAGATCAGCGCCCAAACGCACAAGCCGAGGGCCCTGCAGGATCGGGATGTGAGGCGACCAAACCGCCTGAGGCAGAACCCGAAGCCTCCGAGCCGCCTTTGTGAGTATGTCAGAGGAGGGACAGAGGGGAGGAAACCACTCACGTAGATTTCGCTCTGCTGCGGCCTGAAGTTCCACTGGAGGCTGGAGTGCACGTCGGCGTTGAACGTGACCTTGACGACCCGCTCCTTCACCGCCTCCATCTCCTCGATCCGCGCCGCGCCGCGCCCCGTTCCCGTCGTTCCCCCCAGCCCGGTCGCCTGGGCAAAGGCAAAGGCCGCGCTCAGCCCCGCCGCTCGCTCCCCGCGGACCCCCGGGAGGAGAAAGCGGCGGTCGGGGCCCCCCCGGTACCTGGCAGTAGAGGCGGTAGAGCGGCACGGCCGCGTACGACATCCCCACCATGCCCACGGCGGCGGCGGCGATGTAGGTGAGCGCCGTCCGGTTCCGCCGCCGCCATTCCTCCTCCTGCCCGCGGGTGAAGGGGTTGGAGCCCCGCAGCCCGCGGGCTCCCCGAGGGGCCGCCGCGCCCCGCCGCGTGGCCGCCCACAGCCCGTACCGAGTCCCGGCCGCCAGCCTCGGCGGCGCCCACCCCAGCGCCGCGGCCCAGAGGCAGCGCGGCCCCAGGGCCAGCCGCAAGCGGCCACCGCCGCCCGGCCCCATCCCGCTGCCGGGCCCCTATCGCGAGATGGCGGCGGGGCCCGTGCCGCGCTCCGCCTCCTCCACGCCGCTCCTCTCCGCCCGCGGGGCGGCGCCGGGGCCGGCTCCGCGCCTCACGGAGCCGGGGAGGGGAGAAGCGGGGAGGCGGGGGCCGCCATCGCGCCGCTGAGGGGAGCGAGCGCCGCCGTCGGGGGGTCGCTGCCGCTCGCCCCGCTGAGGCGCTGGGGGGGAGGCTCCCGCAGGACCCCGCCGTTGTCTCTTCCCTTCCTTCCCCGGCCGGGCGGACCCCTCGGGCGTCGAGGTAACCGAGCCGAGCCCCGTGCCCGGGCTTTGTCTCCGAGGGCGGCCGCTGCCCTCCCCTCAGCGGGGGCTGGGGTCGCGCCTCAGGGCGCCGGGGCAGCCCCAAAGCCCTTGGAAGTCGCCTCCGTGCTCCCGTCCCCCTCACAGCCCCGCTGCCCTGCTCCCGGTGCCGCTCCGCTTTTTGTTTAGATGCTTTAAAAGTAAGGCAGCGGTGAAGCCCGAAGCGAAGCCGTGCTTCGTAGCATTTCTCCTGTGGTTTGTGGCGTTGTTTTTGCGCTTCCAGTGAGACATCTGAAAACTTTCACTGCTCTCTGCTGCAGGAAGACTTGGTGCCTTCCAAAACCGAATTTATCGCTTCATACAGGGATAAACTGCCTGCATGAAGCTGTGTTACTGCGGAGGCTGATTAGGGAATACGCATTGCTCGGGAAGCAGTGTTAGGGGAAACATTTGCCCCCTTTTACCCCTCGTACCGTGTCTCCAGAGCAGTGCTTTGTGTAGTCTTTGGCCATGTGAAGGTTTAGCCAGAGAGCTCATAAGGTCAGGAAATTTGCCAGCAATACAAACACGTATTTTTTGCATTGGGGCTTTTGCAGAAATTTTTCAAATGACCGTAAATCAGTACGTTTATGACCACATTTCTTAAAACCTGTTGTGTGAGCTAATAAAAATGCAGCGCGTTGGTCCATAACCCCATCGTGCATGCCTTGTGGTCCATGTCACATGCTCCAAGTCAGAATTCCAGGGGTGCTGAATATTGGATGGCGAGTGAAAAAATGTGAAAAAGACACATGGAACACCTCATCTTGTCTATGACAGTATTACACTCACCTAATCTTTGCTAGAAGAAAATCAGACATTATTTTTACCTTTCACAATTATTTTATCCTGGTATTTGAATCTAAATTATATGTATATATAAGTTTTTAATCACAGAGTGTTCAGTTTTACCTCTACGTCCTGACTCATGAACTAAAAGTCAATTAGGTTGTCAGATGTTTTGGTACAATATACAGCTAAGTCTGAATTATCTGCGTACTGTTTTCACTATTGAAGTGTGTCTAGTTTGTCATGAAAATTCTCCCACTGGATTTCTGCTAGTCAGTAATAAATAAGAATTAGTGCTTTAAAATAAACATAGCCAAATAAATTTCAAAAAGTGGTTTCTCCTTTTTTACAGCAATTATTGTCTTGGTTATGAGCCAGTGCTTCGTGTTTCAGAATTCTTCATTTTGAATTTTTAATAAAATTGAAGATGTCCAGTACAGATCCCCTAACAAACCTGAATAAAAAGTAAGTACTTTTTTTTTTTCCTCCGCACATACAGGAATGCAAAAGTACTGGCTTGTAATGTGAAAATTCTTGAAGTTTCCTTAGCAGGATCTTGTTTTGCTGGTGTCTTAAAGAAAAATAATTTTAGTATTGAAACAGTTTGTAGCAACTTCTTACAAAAGGTAACACCAATACCAGTGACTTCCTTGTGTCTATGGAATAACTATATCAACATAACACATTGAATGGAATTTATGAGTTATAATGCATTATTTTTAAAGAATAATAAGTATGTCTAAAGTGTTTTATTGCAGTGCTTTGGAAACACCTTTTTGGTGTTTGTTGTTTTTGTTTTAAAAACAGTGCCATGGGATATATAATGACAGTTATATTAATTCTGTAAACCATAATGTTATCTACTTAAAAGTTGGGTCAAATTCTAAAGGACAAAGTTGGATTTAATCATGATTGAAAATCATAAGTTCAGACTCCTCCCAGACTGCTAAATAATCATGCCAACACTGTCATCAAAAAACATAATTAAAAACGGGCACAGACAGCTTTTATTGAACTGTATAACATTTATTGTGTTTATGCAATAGATTCCAGCTAGTAGTACTCAAAGGCATTGTCAAACAATTTAGCATAGATTTTGAATTATACCACTTTGTGAATAACTTGATTTAAAAAAAAAAACGCAAAGCATTTATTAAAAAAACAAAAACAACAACAAACTAACAAAAAAAAAAAAACTTTTTCCTGGGATTTGAAGATGCAATTGCTCTGATTGTCATGGAAATACAGGGTGTATAATACAAAGGTATATCTCTAAAACAGCTATGTTATGCTAGGTTCGTATGCAAGGTATATTGTATAATTAGATCGCTAGATCCCTGTATTCCAAAAGCAGTTTATCAAATAAGAACTTAACGTGAAACTGGTGCACAAAACCATACTTGAGTTACATCGTGATGTGAGACTGATTTTCTATACTTTTTTTTCTCGTCTGGGAGCCAATATCAATGTACAATGCTTTAAGAATGTAGTTGATTAGATGTTAACTGAGGCTTACCTAAAGTTTAAATAATACATTTTTTCTCTATGCAAGGGGTTAGCCTCAAACCATTAATGTTTCTACTTAATTACAAGGTTGCTCAAGCTTTTTTTTTTTTTTCATGTTTAATAACTGCCACCTAATGATACATGTTTTCTTTTAATCTTTATGACCTAATCAGCAAAATACATTTTTGAATAATTAGTGTTTTGGGATAGATCAGAAGAAAGTGTTTGTTCATGCTGGCTGTTGGCTGTGTCATAACGAATTTTCACCTTTCAGGGTTTGTGAACCTGAAAGGTTATGGTTGCATAACTCACTTGTATTGGGTTTTTGTAAAAGACCTTTTTTACTTATGATAAATGATCTTATGAATCTTGCTACAAAAGATTGTGCAGATGTTTTTTACTGTCTACTAAATTATCCTGTAATTTGTCTCGGTTGCTAAAGCATTACAAAATTTCTTTTGGGAAAGGTGAGTCATAATTAATAATGTTGCCAAAGAGAATAGTTTACTCACTGTTTGAAAACAAATCTTGGTCTGCTTGCTGCACAAATAACAAATAATCTCTCTTGAAAAATTTAGTCTTGTTGGCAAGTACTAGATTTTATGGCATGTTGTTGTTGTTTTTGTTTGTTTGGTTTTGGTTTTGTTTTTTTTTTTAAGCGTTACTATGTTCCAAGCTCCTTCTAGGAGTAAAAAGTAATTTGAATTTGAATGTAATTTGAATGGGGAGGTTAATGCTACTTTATATATGCATATATTGTTGGGAAGTTTGTCATGTCTGGTTTAATAAAAATCAATTTTTATTTTTTAATAATGGGAACGCATAGCCTTGAGTCATATTTTTAAGCGTGTGTGTGTTTTTTGCAAAAAGCATGACACTGTGAGAAAGCTACATTGTTCTGAGTGATTTGTTTTGACAAATGCTCTATATACTGATACCACAAATTGAACTCCACTGGTGTTAAGAACAATTAAAATTTTGTGGTAGGGGAGCTGTTGGTATTTTACTGGCTGTCTTCTGTAACTTTGCCTGGAGCTAATCAAATTGATACGATGCTTAAAATATCAGTGACTTTTCCTTCTTTGGACTAACACCAGAGGCACTAGTAGAATTAAACTGATTTAGGAAAGACTACGAAGGCACACGTTTTCATCACTAAATGTATGTGAGCACTCCAAATGAGGTCAGTGGGAGTCCTTCACTTTGCGGGCATCGGGAAGGCTGCTTTTATGTTCCCATTTTCCCATTTCCATCACTGGACTTTGCCTCTGTCTCTTGTAGGTCACGTCACCTTTCTGCTTCTCATGGATTGCAGACACTAGGGACTGACCTCAAAATTCTTGAACACCACATAGCACATTGCTTATAAGCACAAATAGTGTTTTCTCAGAATGATTACATGCTAATAAAAACACAGTTACTACAACTTTAAAAAAAAAAAAAAAAAAAAAAAACCACAGTGCATTAGCTAAGCATATGCATTCCTTGCATAGCCAAGCTGTCCCACTGTGAGGCTCTAGACGCTGACAGATGCTGTCTCATCACAGGTTTACTCCCTGCTTTAGACAGGATTCATCTTTCTATTTAAAGGCCTTAGTGAGCACAGAATATTTGGTTTTCATTTTAAAATGCAATTTTTTAAGATCTTTTAGAAAACGGGGCAGCAATGGGAGTGTATACTGTGCTATAAATGTGAAAGAAAACTGTAGGTAATAAAACTGCTGTGAGAAGCTCAGAACTTCCAAAAACATGCATGTGTCTGCAAAGACCAAGCCTCATGTCAGAACAGTCTTACCTCTGGAAACAATTGTGTAGTTTTTATTTTTGGAACTATTCTCAATGCAATGACAGAAAATCATTCCTTCAGGTGTTTTTCTGATGTTCCATTGGGTTTGTTGAAATAAGAAGGCACTGCAAAGCTTTGTGGCTTTTTTGGTACCTCAAGGACAAAGGATTTCTGGAAGTAGGCAATGAAATGTAGGGGATTGTTTTTGAGGCTCATTTAGATTAAGAATGCCAATTCTGAGCATTCACTAGGAAGTTAAAATGTTTTATATTTAAAAGAATAAGCCTCAGAAACAAAGTTCACGGATAATTTCTAGGAAAATGGGACTTAGAGAATCATATCTACTGTTCACCTGCTCATGCTTTAAAAGTCATTAGGATATGTAACAAAATGCAGTCATTTTTTGTGCCAATTTCACCTGCTTTCACAAAAAACAAGCATGTCAGTGTCCATTTCTACTGAAAATACATAGCCCAAGTTCTGTGTAAACTTCTGACTGTTGGATACTGAAAGGCTAAAAACCAAGTTAAAGCATGCCACAAGTCAGTACTGTAACTGAGAATGCCAAGTAATAGCATAATGGCATTTGCTTAATGCTTTCAGTCTGTCTGCTTTGTGGGCTTTCCCTTTTGTGTGCGGATGTATATAACCCAGCCTGCTAGGCAGGTTGCTTTGGAAAGGTCATAAGTTATTTCTTGTGACCTTGTTTGTAGGGAGCATGTAAATAAATAACTGGAAGAACATGAATAAATAAGTTTCATTATTTCATCTGCTCGCTGTTAGCTATAGATTGCATAATCCCAGTTTTAATAAATGCAAGTAATTTTTCCCTCCTCTGCATTTATCAGTCTTTAAAGTTGCTACAAATTGCTATTTCAAACAGAAAAAGTAAACATTGCCTGGATAGCTGAATTAGCCTATGTGACGCAGAGGGTTTCAGAGAAGATTAAGTAGGCAGAGACACTCGTCTCGGGCTCTGTCTGTTTGACTTGTTTTTTTGGTTAGTAGCAGAAATTGTCCTGCTGGTAACCTTTATCCCGTTGAACTGGAAACCTCCAGTGTATTTTGGTTGCTGTACTGAAGAATGTCCTTGCTCTCACCAGGAGATGAAGACGAACCGGAGCGTTTCGATGGTCTTTCTCTCTTATACTGGTATGCTTAACCTTTGGGTTCTGATGGCATTTTTCTAGCCTGTAATTGGGAAGGGTACAACTGAGATCATTTAACAGCTGTAGCCATTTTCAGCTGCTTCTTTCTTTTATCGTTAAGATTTTGAATAAGTGCCAAGTAATATCTATTCTTGAGGGAAGGGTATTATTATTCCATTGATAAGTCTAGCTAAATATTTTGTTTGTGGACATAAATGACTAGTAATTTCTCAGGAATACAGAACAGAATAATTAACATCCAGAGCCACGTGTACTGATAAGTCTCTAGAAGGTATAAAACAGAAAGCTGTTGTATGTGCTGATAACTAAGTAATAGAAAAAAAGTGTCCAAGACTTCATTTTAATTGTCTTTACTAGAACATCTGCACAAAATGAGGTTCACTTAGTCTATTAGCATTCCAGGACTCCAGCTGAAGTGTTGTTTAATATTTTTTCATAATTTTAATGTAACAAAGTCATGGTCTAGCTTGTTGATTTGAGCTATTGCCTCACTTTTTTTTTTTTATTCTGTGAGTTAAAAGGTTGCTTGCAAGTATTTTTATATGACTTCTGTAGGAAACAGCAGTGACATTTAATTGATTATTTAATTCGTATCTTTTTCTACAAAGAACACAAATTATTTTTTGTTACTGCTGCCGATTGGTTTATATTCTCTGTATCCTCTTAGTCAGAATCAAGTTAATGTTAGATCTGTCTTGAAAGCATTGCCTGTTACTTATAGAAACGTAGATCCTTTCGTATCATGTGCTCTGTGCCCTGATTTGATAATGTCGTGATCTTTGTGTACGTATACTGTAATCTCTGTATTCTCTTGAAATATTGAAAACTTAAAATCTGAGATTTGATCTTCTAAAGCTTCACAGAAATAAACTGTGTAAAGCTGAAGCTCAACATTTGTTCTTGCTTTTTCTTTTTTCCCAAAGTTATGGTTAAACCAATAATAATATTCTACGCATGTGTTGAGATAGCTTGATTTGCTACTCCTCATAAGTACAATGCCACTTTTTTGCTACTCCTCAAAGTACAATATTCTTGATGGACTATTATGGCAGGGGTGTGTGCAGAGAAATTAATTAAGGAAAATGCAGTTAAGTTGAGATTTTTATTACTGGAAAGAATACATATTAAATAATAAATGACAGTCGTGTGTGGATCTCTGTAATATACAAGCCAATGACTAATACGGGAAAACTGCTGAGAGTATGGCAGCACAAGAAACAACATTAGTAAAAGGCAAAACAGGAAAGAAAATGGAAAGAATAATTGCATATTTTAAAAATCATGTATTCTCGTCTAAATTTTCAAAGATGGATACAAATCAGGACAGAGCTGTAAAGAAAGTGACTAGTATACTGTCTTTCAGCCTTAAAACAGCTTAAATTCATGGGATAATTGAGATGCCAGTACTCAGCAATAATGCAAAATGATCCACTGCTGTATTATAGAAGTAGTTTACCCAAAAAAGTTTTGTTAAAGAAAAAACAAGACTTTAGGGTTTATTTGTCCTTTCAAACTATGAAAAAATAGAAGTGATTTGTTTCACTTTTAGCCTTATGAAGTGGGTCTTATGCTTTCTCACACCATAGCAAGGTCATGTGCAGTCTGGGCAGTGGCAAAATACACTGACTATGCTTCATCAGACCTTTCTAGCCTAAAGATTAATTGTTGGGTGTATTCTTAATGGCTAGCCTTTCTGAAGCAAAGTATAATTTTGCAAATACTTGGGAATTTGAGATTGTGGAACAAATGTTTTTATTTATTTATTTTTAAGTGCTTACTCCTTGTTAAAGGACTCACCCAGTTTTCCTATGCAAAAATGAAAGATTTGGGATGTTCTTTGCAACCTGAATCTCTTGCCTTCTCCTGGAATTTAGGAACGTTTGGAGCTTCTGGGTTTCTGTCTTCCCTGGCAGGACACCCCTTAATGTCATGTACTCCAGATTTTGCAGAAATACCGAGTTTCAGGCTAGGAGTTGAAGCTGGGTGCTGGATTTGGTTGCGTGGGAGGATTTGGGTCACTGTGTCCTCCATTTTGATCCCCCCCCCCCCCCCCCCCCCCCCCCCCACTAATGAATTCTAGTTGTTCCATTTCACTTCAACATCATGCTCTAGAAAATACTACTTGTTATCTAATACAGAACAATATGTATGTAGGTCAAAGCAGAAAAACCTAAATTGTGCTTCTGCTTTTTTGGAGAAGGTATCTGGTGAATCTTCTCCAAAAATGGGGTAGTGGGAAGACAAAGGATCTATGACACAAATTTTTTTCTGTAGTAGTTCATCAAAATGAAAATTCACAAGTGGTAAAACGTGGCAAATTACTCTGGATTTAAAGGAATTCTTAATGTTTTACATTCTCACAGCAGTACACTGGAAATGTTTCTGATGGAGTTGTAAATATGGGTTTCGAGGCTCTAATTTTACTGTATATACTTATTTAATTCTTTCCCATTATCACGTGCATACAAAATGCTCATCTGCCTTCAGACAGCTGCAGGTGCCATCCTGGAATTCTGACCTGGGGTTGGAGGGTACACAGAGGAGCAGGCAATAACATTTGGAAAGAAGCCTTTATAAACAGAACAGTGTTGAATAAGAAATGAAAGACTGGAGGGAAAAGCTTACATTCGTGAATAACCACAAAGTTTTATGTTAGATATTTTAGCAAATGTTTTTGTATGCACTTTCTTAGCTGTGGTTCTGTCTTAGTATTCATTAACTGATCCGAGATGTTATGACGTGTTTTTCTTGCCTAAACATTAAGCTGGACCAGGTCATGGAATGTTGCTTCTATTTAATCTAAATCCTTTTACTGTAAGTGGGATTCAGAATTCTGCCTGAAGTTCTCTGGGGAGAATGGAAATAAACTTTGGGGAGAATGGAAAGAAACTAAGCATACTTTATTTTACCCTTATCTCATATTTATGATCGAGTTTTCACTGGAGGGAGGGGTAGCACAAAAGTATCAAATAATGTAAAGTTGACAGTCAAGAAGACTAGTTTTGGTTTGTATTAGAGGTAAAAACGTGGTCACTGTAATTTCTTCTGTATTAACATAGCTTTATATGCACGTATGGCATTAGAGATTTAATGATTTTTATTTTATTTCATAGGACAATTATGGGCCCTCATGGAATCAATCGAGCTGTTCACCGCATTTCTTTTTCTGATTGTCAGAATGGATTAGGTAATTAGATTGCACATTCTGTTGATTCAGAGTAAACCAGAACTAAAAGCACTTGGTGAGCTTTTCCAGTTCACACTGACATCAGTAGAAGTTTAATTTATCCAAATTTTATGGATTTGACTGTAAATCCATTTAGGGCAGTAGATGGAATAAAAAGTTCTTGCCTGTTTTTTTCGTTTGTTGTTTAGGAGTTAAAATTATTGGAGGTTACCGGGCACAAACTGCAGAAGATTATGGGATTTTCATAAAGAGAATTCTACCTGGAGGTGTTGCTGCTGTAGATAGTAAGTAATTTAAAATGTATTTTTGCAAACCTGTTGTAAATAAAAAGCTCTTTTGAGATGCCATCTTCTCTTATGCAGATTGATCATTTAAAATAATTACTTCAAAAGTGACAGTTCCTGCACTTGAGACTTGCAAAAGGTTAAAAGTAAAAATAGTTCTAAAAAAAATATTTTAGAGATGTCTTTATCAAATATAAAACATAAATGTATTCATACAAGGCAGCTTACATGCATGTTATCAGCAACATTCAGCCAAAAGTTCCTTCCAAAACTATGAATTCCAGTGCTGCAAATATTTGTGCTCTAATACAAATAATATTTATTTTCTTTAGCTGTTCTGTGATTAGTAACACTGACTGATTGTTATTAGTCTCACCACAGTAAGACTAGACTATCAGGCATAGATAAATCAGGATCAGAAGCTAAGCTGCTGAATGTCATAAGGTTGTTTATGCATTAGATCACATAAAATTGAAAGAAAACAAAAACTGTTTTTATTACCATGATATAATACGTTCACTGCTTTCCTGTTGATTTCATTACAAGGCCGTTTGCTCACGGGAGACCTCATTTTGGATGTCAATGGAGAAAACTTAATTGGAGTAACCAATGAAAGGTATGTTTGTACTGTTGACTAGATGTGCATTAGAGCTTGAAATGTATGTATTTATTTATTTGTGGCCATATCGACCACTGATAAATGAGCACAACTCCGCTAAGGTCACAGGAGTTGAACTGGCAATGAATTTATCCTATAAAACTAATTATGCAAAACTATCATAGAAAAGTGAAATGAGTTTAAATGCTTTTGTAATGGCAAAATAAGATAGTTTTGTAATGATGCGGATTATCGAATGTGTGTGAAAATACCTTTAAAGTATATTAAGCTGTTATGATATTTTATATTAACATGTTGGTTGAATACTGGTGAGAATAAATGGTGCAGCTAACAAGTATCATTGTAATGGGACGATTAAGGAGGCATTGCTTAGGAAAAAATGTAGAGTATGTTTTATGGTTCCTGTAGCTGGATCACCAGCGATCAATGTGAAGCCTAGTTTTTGAGTAAGATGTGGAATTAAAATTCAATGCAAAATTACCGTATATGTTTGTGAGTGAAATCCTGAGCTATGGAAGATATCTGAGCAGTATTCTTTATCTGGTGTAGGCTGTAAATCCTGAAGGAGGTCCATGGTCCAGTAGGATGGACCAAGAAGAGATGGGGACAAAAGGGAAGGGAAAGAAAGAACAATCTCAGTTTATTCCCATCGTCAGGCACAGACTCACCACAGTCTGTTTTTTGCTCAGTTCTCCAGTGTTTAATTTGGGTTATTCTGCTGACAAACTTTTTTCTCTGTATCTGGCAGTCAAGATTATTAACTACATTAAGAATTTGTTCATTTTCCCATCATTTTAACATTACCTACTGTGTACTTCTTGACAGAACCCTGGTATATTTACTTTATTATTTTTCTCCCTCCTTCTAGGGCCGTTGACATCTTGCGAACAGCTTCAGCATCTAATCACATGTCTCTGCTAGTTGCCAGAGATGAAGAAGCAAAGTAAGAGAAAAATAAAGTGTTGCGTTAACCTCAAATCTGACAAAATCTAATGCAGTAACTAAGTCTGAGAAGGCATACATATATATATATATATATGTATGCCTTCTCAGACTTAGTTACTGCATTTTCATACATATATATATATAATATATATGTATGCCTTCTACATATATATATGTATGTATGTATGCCTACATATATATATATATATGTATATATATACATATATATATATATTTTTTTTTTTTTTCAGATTAGGATTAATCACAAAATTGCAGCATATGTCACAGTTTTTAAATGTTATATTTGATAACAATTCATTTTGTTAGTGTCCTGGGCAGTGAGGAATGGAATACTTGTTTTAATGAGACTGCTCACATCAATTAAAGTGGTAAGCTCTGGCCAATTTCGGTTCAGTGAAGGGGATTGAAATGTTATGTTCCCAGCTAATACCCTTAGAATTATTTGCTATGATTACAGGATTTTTTAACACATCTCACATGTGAAAATAATAAAAAATGAGGGAATGCATTAGACCTACATTCCTAAAAAACTGTCATTTAAGCTGGTCTTGCCTTCTGAAAAGGCAAATTTGGTTATTGTTTCACCTCTGTAGTTTGATTTCAGTCTCTAATGAGCTCTGAATTAGTTTGGATAAGTAGGTTAAACTGATCGCTGCAGCAGGTAGCCCAAAATACCTCCAATATAAGGACATATCTGCTAAATATCGCTTTAATCTTATTGTCTAAAGTTAAGCATATAAACCAATATTGGCATAGAATCATCGGAAATATAAGGATCTAGGCTTGTATCCCCTTTTGACTTAAATCTCTGCAGGAAATTGCTGTTACACAACTATATTTGATAATCATGGTGAGAGTAGCTGCTGCTATTTGCCACTGCTAGTATGTTCCACTTAGAGTAGTCTCTCCATAAAGGAATTTTCTCCAAATTCCTTTAGTTTTTGCCTGACGTAAGGGTCCCGTTTCTACCTCTTTATTTTTGTATTTAACAAATTTAAATGCCTCTGTACTGTAGCCTCTGATCTCTCCTTTTTTCAGGCTGCCTAGATACATGAGGTCCACTCTTAATCTGCTTTTATCTAAAGCATACTGACCTAGTTCCTCTAAACTCCGTGAATAATTAAAATCCATCAGTCCTTCTACCATTCTGGTGGTATGCCCAGTGCCCTACACAGAATGTGCCACTCCATACAGACCCTTGCTCAGACAATTCTGAAGTAATTTTTTGTGACTGTGATAAAAGATTTGATTTACACTGAACTGTGTTAGGGTGTGTTCCCTGGATTTTACATTAGTTCAATAATTTTCTCTGTCTCTCTCTTTTTTTTCTTTTTTTTTTTTTTTAATAATACATCCGACAGACTTCAGTAACCCTCTGTGGTCATTGGAATTACGTGGGAATTAAACTTACTTCAATCAGTTAATTCATGTCCTCTCTGTCTAATTCTATAATATTAATTTGATGATGCTGCTGGCTTATACCATTCTAGATTTCATTTTATTTTTAAATCTTTTATTACTGAGATAGTCATAGCTCAGATTATTAAAAATATATTTTTTTATATTAGGCTGCATTTAATATTAGATTATTAAGATTATTATTACTTGTTGCTTTTTTAGCACATGTAATACAGGATCTTCATCTCTGCTGCTTTTTTGCCATTTGTTATTTCTGCAAAGAACTTCTATTTTTGATGATTATTTTCAACACTGCAACTGACCTTTTTTTCTTTCTGTCAAAAATGAGAGCAAACTATAACTTTATTGGTTAATTGATAAGTGCCTTCATCTGATTTGATTCATTTAAAAGCTTCAAATACATATTGGTCTTAAAAGAAATATAATTATTAATCAAATTTAGATTACTTGTTAAGAGCCTCTAGCTTGAGCTCAGTAGTTGAATTTTCTTCTTCCATCTCAAAACTGGAATGAATGAATGAATGAAAGGGAAAACTTGCAGTGTAGCATTGAATTTTACGAAAATACTTGAATGAATTGGCAATATTTCTAATGAAATCTGTTGTAATGAGATACAATAGATTTATATATTAATATATATATGTATATAAAATAAATCAAAAAGTTTAAAAAGCAGGGTCAGAATAAGGTTTACTTCTTAATCATTTCCAATTAGGATAAACTGCTCTGGTTAAAAAAAGCACAAAAATTATCACAGTTCATGTTTCAAAGTAGCTCTTCACAGAAGAAAAGAAGGGAGATCAGCTTGTTACTGTGGCTTCACTTGCTTTCCTGCTGCACAAAGTATAGCGAAAAGCAAGACAGGATAGCAAAGAAAGCAAGACTGCCTTTGGAGTGAAGATAACAGGCAACAGAGAATGTGCCTGCCTAAATCCTGTGGATCAAGTCTGAATTTATATTTTTGTGTAGGAAAGGAAAAAGATAAGTTCTAAAGCTTTACACAGAAAGATGAATCAGAACTTTCTTTTCACCATTCACCATGAGGTTGAAAGAACAACTACTTACAACTTCTCTTTTCGTAAAATGAGCATAGCTTTGTGCTTTAGTACAGCAAAAGCTCTTGCTTATGGTCTGTCTTCATCTGCATATGTTGTGATAGATTTTTCAAGGCATGTATAAGAAAATTATAGGTAGTAAGCAAATATGTATTTCAGATGGATAACATTTTTTTGCAAATGTCTTCCTGTTAGATTGTGACTGGTGTTACTCACAATCCTGGAAACTAGTACTGTAGAACAAGACATTACTGTGAATGAGAATTGATAGCTCAAATATTCATGCACAGCTGAAGAATTTGCCCTTTATTTTATCAGTTGGAGCTTTTTAAAAGATTTAATCGTGAAAAAGATAAGCAAAGCCCAAGCACATAAAATATTTAATATATAATGATATCTACCTCTGATGAAATGGACCACATACTTCTGAGAAAGCAAAGTGGAAGTTAAGAATTTGTATCTGTTTTACTTCTTCTTGTATAACTAATGAATATTTCTTTCTGTACTCTTTTTGACTAGGGCTAATGCCACAACCTTGATGGCCATTCTCTTCTGGGTTCTCATTCAAACTAATTGAAATAAAAGCATTCTTTAAAGATACAAATATGCTATGGGTATATTATCTGATTACATCTAATGTAAATAATTTGTTTTGGACCCAAGTAATACCACGTGTCTTATTATCTGTAGCTGACTTGAACTACAAGTTTTGAAAGTTTTGAAATCCAGGGTAAAGAGAGGTAATAATTAAGCTTTTCTACCAATAGTCTGTTGCTATTCCATCTTTATTCTTCTGGATTATATTACCTTTCTCTTGCTTCTTCTGAATGCTTTTGTATCTGACAGGGCTTTCCTCTTTCAGTTGAGGGTGAACTTTGCTTTCTGAGGAATTGTAACTGTTCAGCAGAGACACTAGCAGATTTCAAAGGGTGCATTTAGAACTAATGCGAAGTCCTGACAAAGAGGAACTTTTTATTTCCACAGGAAAGAGTTTCTTGACCTGATGGATAAGTATGGCTCTCACAGTGACACCAACTCTGCAAGAAGTTCTCCAACACAGCTATTAGCTGGTGAGAGATTTCTTCCCATCCTGACATAATCTTGTAGGACAATCTTCATGCTTCTGTGGACTAGGCTCCAGCACTGAAAACTCTACTTGGGGAAAGGGTGTACTGGAGCAAGAGAATGTCAGGCTAAGCACGTGTTTACTTACGACTTTTAACATTTACTTTGTAGTCTAAACATTTAACTTGACTTGTTTGTGTGTAGGTTTCCCCATCTCTAAGACAAATGTTCTGCCACCTACTTTCAGCAATTTTAATTAATGAGTAGTGTGAACTGTGTTTGGTATTTGTAGATGAAAGATACCATGAGATTACAAAGTAATAATAAAAAATTGAACTAGAATACCATAAATTCTAATGCTCCTGGAATTGTTGTCTAGTGAGAATGTCTTTATACAGCATGGTCAATTACTCTTTAGGAAAGACAGTTGTGATTTTTTTTCACCCAGTTTAAAAAAAAATCATCCCTTGCTATAATTTAAAAATTATTCCTGGAACCCCTGGCTCAATTCTTAGCTGCATAGACTTAAACTTTCTTTTGGTTGTCTGATTGCTTATAGTTTTCTGCTTTCTAACATGAAAATAGGCCCATGATTTGAAACTGTGCTTTTTCCCAAATGTGTGTTTTACATCTTTTTTTTTTTTTTTTTTTTTTTTTTTCCCTGTCCTTTCTATTCTTAAAGGAAAACCTGTAGACAGCCTTTCGTCTGGGTCATCCTCAAGGTCACAGAGTCCTCAATTGCATCCAAAGGATATTATTACCACCATTAGCAGAAATAATTCTGTCCCTGCGCCATCACCAAAGCTTCCAAAGTAATTCCCAAAGCTGATTGTAACTCTCTTGTGTGAGATGTAGAAAATGTATTTGGCAAATGAGGAAGATTTTGGGTTGAGCATTGAAGTGTTCAAAATTACTGTTTTTTAAATCCTGTAACATAATACCATTGATATTACAAAGTTTTGGGTTTTGCAAGTTATTTTTCTCATTTTATCTCATTTATTCATTGTTTATGTGGTAGATCAACCAGGTTGACTGTTGATCTCAGTATCTCATAACAAATTAATGCTTCTGGTTTACATTGTAGGTAGGTCATCCCTTGGGATATAGTAGTAAAGTTTAGTCTTGCAAAATAATACATTGTTTCCTCTTGTAATTGCCTGAAGTAACACCTGAAGTTGCTGATTTTGTAATATAGCAGGCAGGATAGTGCTTGAACATTAAGATTGTGTCCATTTTATCTGTTGGTTACTGTGGTACATATTAGTGAGATCAACAAGATAGACACTATCACTTGTGGGTCTCTAGTGAGTGTCTAAACCTGTGAAGTAACTCTACTTTTCCTTCTTTCTCTTCCTAGGGATAGTGCATTTCAGATTATCTCTGTTTGCAAGGGAACAAGCCTAGGTTTGAATATTGTTGGAGGAATTGACAGAAATGAAGGGCCTTTGGTATACATTCAAGAAATTATTCCTGGTGGTGACTGTCATAAGGTAGATAAAAACCTCTTCTTGCCACACTGTTCAGTCCCCTGTACTTTTGCCTTCGTTTTATACATACTTTAGTATTATATACATACATTTGTATCATAGATACTAATTTCATTTTTGTTTCTTTTGTGTTTCTCCTTGCTTTCTCCCTAGACAGAATTACCTTATTACACCACAGCATGGTTACGTGGTAATGAAAATTATTCATGAGTTTGTGTAAGGTACATGAGGATCTTATTTTCCCAATTTCCAAAGCAGAAAGTAAGAAAGCAATTTTTTAAGAGGTTACATGATACAAGCTAATCATCAAGGATGGGACAGACACACAGTTTGCATCTTTTTTTTCATAGATCATAAAATCATTTAGGTTGGAAAAGACCTCTAAGATCATCTTGTCCAACCTTTAACCTACCATTGCTAAATCCACCATTAAACCATACCACTAAACTATGTCACTACATCTACATGGCTTTTGTCACTTGGACATTCAAAAAATCACTTTTCCTTTGTATTTGGTTTAGCTGAATCCTTGCAGCTGAAAAGTATTGTATAGGGAAATACGAATAATAATTTAAAAAAAAATGATAGAGCAGACTAATAAAACATGAATCATTACTGATTACTATTTTCATTTATGACAACTGCAGTATGTAAAACAGGAGGTCTTGTAGGTTTTTAAAAAATGAATAAATAACAGCTGTCTGGTTCAAGTACACAGAACTGTTTATCCAAGTGTCTTCTTTTCATCCTGTGTTATTACGGTTATTCTGATGTGTAGATAAACCAATGTTTGCCATCTGCCAAACGAGAGTGTACAACTTAATTTCACAGCCAAAGAGTTTTGCCCTAAAAACAGTCTTAAACTGTTTGTAACTGAATATTTGTAGATTAAGATTAATCCCAAAAGGCAGAGATTGATAGAAAAAATGTAATTTTCTGCCAGACTTTTTAATGAATAAATAGTAATAATTCTTCTGTTTTCTGCTGTTTTGTTATAGCTTTTTAAAATGTTTCAAATTGTAAATATATATAATTTACAGTCTCTCATGCTTATAATTGATTGAGTGAGACCAAGCCATTAGTATGCAGTACATTTAGCAATATTAGAGTAATTTCCCCAGCTTGGTTAGGTGTTTGAGAAACCTAAATATTATGAGTTTTTTAAATCTCTGCCACAAGAGGGCAGCATTGAAATTGATATCTTACAGCAGGCTTTATGCAAGAGAGGTTCTAGACTAGAGCTTTTCTATGTGATGGAAAATGTAGTAAAGTGCTATCATAGGCTGAAATAACATAACTAAAATTTGATGTATGTGTCAATCAAATATGTAAAATTATACCGGTCTTAAAAAGACATTTCACTTACTTCCTACGAATCTTCCTCTGTGCATAGTTTGTTTCACACGGTCAGATTGCTTCTATGAAATATTTCTTAAAAACTGAAGAACACGGACATATTATGTATAGTTTTGTGTGTATTACATTACACAAATGTCATTACACTGTAACCATAGGTATGGACAACGTATAATATGTAGGTGAATGACAATCATTTTCAGTTAAATTGTTCAGGCTTCTTTAGAATGTGAGTTAAAAAAAAAGCTTTATATTAGTAAAGAATCTACCCAAGCATATTTAAAGTCTTGTCTTACAGTTTCTAAGGCAGAAATGTGATATGTTACTGTGTTTGGTAGAAAGTTTGCAATGAATAATTCAACAGAAGCACAAAGTTGACAGTATTATTTCTAAGGTATTTTTGAACGGTGAATTCCTAATAGAAAGAATCTGTTGTTCTCTTTGAGATGAATGTGGATAGTAAGTGCCTGAAAAGTCCTGTGTATAGCCAAGAATGTCTGTTTCTTGAAAAACAAATTAATTCTGCTCTCAGCTGAGTTAATTAGCAAAGAAATTTCCTGTAGTCAGATGGGTTGGTACTCCTTGCTGAAAAAAATTACTCTCTGTGGTTTCTTCTTTTTTAACAGAAGTATATCCCTGGGTCCAGATTTCTTGACACAATTTCACTGAAATCCATTCTGTCTGATGAAGCTTTTAAAATGATTGCTGTCATGCAGATTAAATGATTGCAGTAAATTTAGAGAATAGAACATCTGCTTTAGTTTCTCACTTTATACATACGTTAAAAAGAAAAGAAAAAGAGGATATGTTACGTGAGGCTTCAATCATGCTTTTTATTCAGGTGAAGCCCAGCTAACTATGTGGGAATGCAAGTTGATTGAAATGGAATTTTGTACCATCTTGGGAAGGTTCCTACCTTGAAAAAACTGAATTACATTCATAGATTTACTTAAGACAATTTAGTTTTAGTATTTATTAAATGAAAATCTATACAATAATTATTACTGAATGAAGTGGTTGTTTTCCACTGTTAATTAAAGGATACATAAGAAATCTGGTTTCGATGTGAGATAAACAGTATAAGCTGCTTTTAGGGTCCTTACATTTCCTATGTTGTTAAAATCAATGGTAAGTTGTGTCTTTTTATCTTCTTCCATCATTTGATCTGCTGTTTGTTTCTGGAAAATTGTTAGGCAAAATGTGTAGCCATTCTTGATGTCTCATGTCTTAACAGATGCAGAGTGCATGCTGTGATTGTACAGTTCCTCCTGCAGTGTTAGTTGTTAACACAAAATCTGTGGTTTTGGTTTTTTTGTTTGCTATGGGTTAGGATGGACGATTGCAGCCTGGAGATCAACTAGTATCCATAAACAAAGAGTCAATGATTGGCGTCTCCTATGAAGAAGCAAAAAGTATAATCAACAGAGCAAAGATGAGGTATCTGTTACTACCAAACTGCTAATTCCAAAATGGGTTACTATATAATATTAATTGTTGCATTAATGTGAAAAGTCTTGTCATGGATGCTTAGAGGAAACACAGGTTATATTCATGTTTCTGAAATAAACAGTTGAAATACTGTGCCATATAAAAAGACTCAAACCTTTTAGCACTTTAAAACTATGATATATTAATTCCTTTTTGAAATATATATATATATATTTTAAAGCACTGCTTGCTTGTTCTAATAATAGAGAATAGAACATCCTATTAGAAAAATGGAAAGGAATAATCATGCACAGTGTTTGGGAAAATACAGTTTCTGTTCTTGTTATACATACTCTTATAAACAGAACAGTATACAGTATGCTAAAAGTTTTTTAATTCTAATTTTAGGTTTGAAAGTTTTTGGGAGATAGCTTTTATAAGACAAAAAAATATTCCCAGTTATTCAGAGAATCTGCCACGTCCTTCCAGTCTCTTAACATCTTCTGGAACATATGGAGGACAACAAGCTGCAGTCCTTAGTCCTCTAGCGTCTCCTGATGGGAAGCTTGTTTCAACGGTCACTCCTAATGCTGTGAGTATTCTTATTACTCGTTAATATAAACTGAGGAAATATGTTGAATAAAATAAAATAAAATGTTCCTTGTCAGAGTCAAAACAGGGGATTCTCAATTCTTTTTATGTTCCTACCCAAAATTCTTGCCCACTTTCATTTCCTGTCAGAGCTATAAACATTGAAGCAGGCTGCCTAGGGGCTATGCTGTCTTCATCTGTCAAGTTATTCAACCCCATCTAAGCTTTTGATAAGGCCCCGATCTAAGTTTTGAGTGGCATACCTTCTCACCATCCCCACCCCCATGCCTTGCATTTTCTGCTAGAGTTGTTTGGATGTGTCCAGCCCTATTTTTCCCCCTAGACTTCCTTCCTTTCCCTCTCTTTTAGTTTAATGTGTATTTCAAGTCTGGCTTGTGACCTACTTCAGAAAATGGTATTTCATGACTTCTGATTTTCTTTCATAGATGGAAACTGGAGTCAAAATGGAAGAGCAATCTCCAATTACTTCTGCAGAGAGCAGTCCTACTGATGTGTCAGTTCCTGGTAAATGCTGATTTAATTCCCTGTCACACTTTTGTTCTTCAATAATTGTCTTAACAGAAAATAGTACAGACTCTATAGGCTTCTAAAAAAAAGTAATATTGCACCATTTTTGTAGTACTAAATAAAGGATAAAGATCAATGGATTGTACAGTAACTTCTGTCAGATATAACAACAAACAGCTGAAACCAAACAAAAATGAGTGATCACAACATTTGCTATATAGCAGTAATGATAATAGACTCAGTAGAAACCAGATAATGAAGACTCACATATAGACCAAGATTAGGTTACCATAGAAACTGTGCTTTCTTGATTTGATGAAACTCTGTGGATATATACTGCTTACACTTTTTTTTTTTTTTAAATCAAGGATTTGGAAGGATAGAAACAACATGCAGACCTCTTTAAGACTTTTTCAATTATTAACAAATAAAATGCATATGTGTATATTTATATATGAGAGCCATGGCATTCAAACTAAGACAATAGTCCCTTTGATTATATCTTTGAATATATCTTATGAAAACAACACTAAGAAAAAATAAAGAAAGGTTCTAGAATTTGGTCAGAACCAAATCTGAATTTAACTGTTATAATTCCTCTGGGAAACCAATATGCATTGTATTTATAAACAGTGAAAATACAGGCATAACAGTGAGATTCTCAAATAAAACAATAATATAACTGATCCTGTTTTGTATTTCTATATCAAGATTGGAGCTATATTCTTTTTCTTTGGGCAGCATTAAGTAAGAATAACCTGTGCTCCTACATGTCTGAGGGGAAGACTTATAAGGTAAAGTACAAACATAAAGAATCTGATTCATATTAGATATTGCTCCAGTGACTTTATTTAAATTGCACTTGGGCTTATTATGGTCCTAATTAGATATCCTAATTCTAAATGAAACAGTCTCCATACTGCAAACCTGCCCAGTTTGCTTCCTTCCGTGAAGGGTGAGCTGACTGAATGTGAACTTTTGAAACTGGAAAGGACGTATTATTGAATACAGATGGCATTTAATGACCACACAGTTTTGTCATACTGATGATTAAAAACACAGTGATTAAATCAAAGGCACAAGAAAAAGTCTTACTTCTGAATATATTCAGAATAGCCTTCAGAATATTAATCAAGGCTCTTGATTAATATAATGCAATATGCAGGAGTTTCATTCTTTGTTAAAGAGACCAAGAAGGCCATAGTTTCTTAGTCTATTGGAATAACATAGCTAATAGAGTAGAAAGCAGAAATTAAATTCTTGCAGCTCCAGTTTGAAGTTTCATATCACTTTTTGTTTTTGTTACAGCACATCCTTAGCCAAAGCTGCCACTTCTCTCACGCTGCCCCTTTTCAAGGATAACCTTGAAAAACTGAAGTAGCTCTTAGATTATTTCTAAATGCTCAGAGAAAAAATCAGCACAATTTTAAGAAGTTCTTGCAGAAACTCATACACAAAGCTTTTTCATTCTGAGTTGAAAGAAAGTATGCCAATTCATCTGAGGTTCTAGCCCAATCTCTTCAGAATTTAATATAGCATGTGAGAGGTGTTAGTGTCAGAGATTTTCAAGATGTTTTCATTTATGCTTTTGGCATATAAAGAGGATGTAAATTACTTTAAGCTTGGAAACAGATATACCGTGAAATTAAAAAAAAAAAAAATCTGTGTGATTCCTTCTGTTTCTTTTGAGAGGATCTGAATCTGCATGGTCTTGTAGCTTTCAAATGGTGTTTTTGCTTTGAGTACCTCTAGAGTCCATTAAGGAAATAATTAATTGAGATCTAAATTAAGTTTATAAATAATGAATAAAAGCAAGTATTTTATTTTATTCTGGGAAAAAAAAAAAAAAAAACAGGCATTGAATTTTTCCGTTTATATAATGTAATACACCTAAAAAAAAAAAAAAAAAAAAAAAGTTGTCTGTGTTCAAGGGCTTCCAAAGGCTGCTGTTTCTTGTGTTTCAAACATGACAAAGCTGTGATTGCATTTTTCAACTTCCATTAGAACAAAGAAAAAAAAAAGGAGCAGTGTTTTTGAAATCTTGCGCAGGGACTGCTGAGTACTGCTAGCTTCTTTTCTTCTCCTCAAACTAATCCCCTGTAAATACTGGAAATGAAATAGATTCACCATAATGCATTAATTAATGCAACTAGTTAACATTGCATAAAATAGTTGCATTTCTGATTTAAAGAATTAGACAGGAGGTGATGAACACTTTGGATACAGAGCTTAACGGATGGTAGGTAGTCCTTGGAAAAGAGCTCTTCCCCAGGAAAACATGCAGAGGAGCCTGTTTGAATGCAGTTTAAAGTAATTCCATGCAGCCCTTAGTTGGCAACAGGTCATTCCCTCTCTTTCACAGTATTTTCCAGATTGCTAGATAGGCTTTTAGGAACTGTTGATTATGCCAAGGGTGTGTCTTGAAGGTCTCTCTTGAAATTCACAAGTGTGTTTCCCCTTCTGTTTCCAGAGTTACAGAGAGAAAAGAAAATACCACAAGTATAAGCCATATGCTTGATGAATCTCTTGAAGTTATTCCTGGTTTCTATCTGCTAATTTGCTACTTGTCAGTTTTTGATGGACAATTTCAAATAAGTTTGTTATTGATACCTATATTTTTTGTTTCTTATTAGCATTATGCCTTTTTTTAAAGAAAAAGTCAATCTAAATATTAGTTTTTATTGTGGCAAGTGGGTATTTAGCTGGCATCCATTTGAAGAACAGCTACATAACAGATTTTTCAAAGGAAGCATTACAACGGAATCATTATTTCATTATTTTTTTTTTCTTCTAGTCATTGCACCCAGCCAGAATGACGATTATGAGCTGCAAGGAAGGAAGACTTTCTTGAACTCTACTATTCGTCTCAAAGCAGAAAAGCTGGAGAGGGTAAACACTTCACATCCTTTAAGTTTTCCTATCTCCCCCTTTATGATATATGTAAAACATCTGGAGAATATTTCAAGGTTCAAACTTTAAGGTATAAAATACATATGAAATTTCCTGTTTGGGTAGTTGTTTCAGGTTGTAGGCCAGTATTTCATTTTATATATTGGGCAAATTACTGTTTTTGTTAATCTAATTACTGATTAACTCTTCTGGGAATCTGAACATCCCTCAGGATTTTTAAGGAAGTTATTAAGGACAAAGGGTTTTTCTTATTGCACTCATCATTATTCAAGGTTAAATAATATCTGAACATCTCTCAATTAGAAGGAAAAGTCACAAAGAGTCTCTGGAATAAAAGTGTTGTCAGTGAGAGTATACTATGATACAAAAGCTCTTTGAAGTGCAGCTCTTTAATTACTCCCCCATGTCCCTGCAGTCATTATCCATAGCCTTTTTTTTTTTTTTTCTCCAAAATAAGTTTTTTTTCCTTCCAGGCATTGAATTATCTGGGGATTCAGCCCACAGTTGAACAGCAGCAAACCCTAAGGCAGCAACTTCAGAAAGATTCTAAAGGAACAGTGTCTTTCGGAGGTAATCATTTGTTAATTACCCAGAAAAATAATGAGATGTATGAATATAGAAATGATAGATAATAACTGTTAATACATTTTCTCTCAGTATTGGGTTGCTACGGCAAATAAAATAATACTTTGGGGCAAAAACCTTATTCTAGTTTATAAAAATAAGCTTGGCATTCTGAAACTAAGTAATTGTAAATGTAATTACAAATTTAATTAAGAGCAACCGTGAGAAAGTTTTGGGGTTTGTGCTCACTAATTTCTGAATTTTTGCCATGAAAGTAGAGTATTTGAATAATGTGAGTTTTTTCAACAGACGTACTTTCTCCTTAAGAAAAGATTTCATTAAAATAATAAAATGGTTTGCATTTTAAACAACTGAGCTGTTTATTTTTATGTTTTAAGAAGCAGTCAGATGATCCTCTGTTAATAGTGGCTTTCAGTTTAGGCATAAATAATTGTCGAAGATAACACTCTTGAAGTGTTCTTGAAGTGTTCTGTGTCCAAGTCAATATGTATGTACAGATAATCAAGACCCCTTAAAATGTGGAGGCCTCTACTTTTTAGGATGGATACTGTACTACTTTTTAGGATAGGTACTGTAATTGTTCCAAAAATTCTTTGGGATAGTATTGGTGATTAAAGTGACTTCTTGAAGCAACTAACCCAACTGACCATCTAACTCGTTTGGTTTGTGACAAGCAAGAACCTTTCAGTTATTGCATGTGAAGAGACATTTGCACGGAGACCATCACAGTCTTTTTTCTAGCTAAATCTAATTCTGATGGGAATGAGTTTTTTTTTCTGTTGGTTATGACAATTTTGGTAGGTGACACTAACAGTTTAAGAATATTTGTGTTAAACTGTGAGACATGGTAATTTCAATTTTCCTGAAGTTTATGAAAAACAGCATCAAGAACTGGTTTAAGAAAAACAATTTCTTGTACTAAACCATCTAAAAAGGCACTGGATTTTCAAGTATCTTATCACTAGATATGTTGGATCTTCCATCAGGTTTTATGTGGTATACACTAACCGATCTTTAAATTTCCAATTTTCTCTCATATCATAGCAGTATGTTTTCTTTTTTACGTTCTAAATTAATAGCTATATTGATTACAAATGCTGCAGTGTCTATATATAAAACTTTCTTGCTCAGCATCAATTTTACCAGGTCTCTCTATCAGGGGTTTAAAGGACTTACTTGCAAATGTAAAGATGAACTATGAACTAGCACAAAATTGCCCCTTTTTTGCTGCAGAGAGACTGTCTCCTCTGAGAAGATCCAATCCACTGAGAAGACAGGTGTAAAACAGATGTGCAGGTCTCTCTTAGTTTTTCACACAGGCCTGCCAAATGTACAACATCTCTAATCAGGTATTTTGAGGTTGAACTTTGTACCACCTTTTGTTTTCCTTCTCCTACACAACTGAAGAAGCATTTCATCCCAAGACGTGTTCTTAATTTTACCAGCTTTACCAATTTTTTCTATTCAGAGAAACATGCCTGACAAAAATGTAAAAGAATTACATTTTCCTTTAGGAAGGTTAGGGAGAACAGATACTGCATTTATAAAGAGTAGGCCTTACATTGTGGTGTTAGCAGTTGTGTTGCATCTAGTGATGCTGCTACTAAACTGAACCTGCAGGCTAAACTGTTTTTTAGATTTCGTTGAAGTTTCAAGGAATCTGTTCTCCATGCAACTGAATGCAACAGATGGTGGCCAAAATCCTGTAACATTTGGGATCAATGATATTGCCAGTTTATTAAATTCACAGGTAAAGTATGTGTTTGTACAGTGTTTAATTGTTGTGAGGAGATTATTGGAGAGCTTAGTATACGTGAGATTATTCCAAAGCTTGGGCAGGTTTTTAGAACAGCTCTGTATCATGCTGTGCTTTAAGATAACCTAGTTTCTGTGAAGCTTTTTAAAGCAACCTACTTTGCAGAAAGCAATTCATGTAATTATGTTGTGAGTCGTAAGTATGGACAGCAGTGATTTACCAAGGTTTCTTAAATGGAATATGTATTGCTACTACCTATGTGACTAATAAACAATTATGGGGCCCTTTGATGTGAACTACTCCTAGATGGAATATTGCTTTACTCTGGAGGTAACGTGTAAGAATGAATGCCCAAATAGTCTATTTGTAACATAGGAATACTTGAATAAAATTATGTACTATTTAAAACATTGAAGAAAACAGGGACAATTAATGTGTATTCTTGGTGGGTTTTGGTAATCTTTTTTAACAGGAAAAATAATTAATCCTTTGGAAGATAAGTTGGTCAGAATTCCCTTTAAAACTCTTAGTATTTTCAGTAATGTTTTCCAGAGCTTTGAATAATTTTAAAATTAAGATTATCTTCTCATTTTATTAGTGAGACCTTTTAAAATTGGATGTAAAAGATGCGGAAGATGTGGTTAACACTAGATTCTAACCAGGCCTATTTAATTATGCACAGTTTGTAACCTGTGGTTCTTTGGAGGATGACGTGGAAAAGTTTAAGAAAGAAAGGGATGAAGCTTTAAAAGAAATGAACAAATTAAGGGTAATGCTTAATTTCAACTTGTTTTATTTTAGAGACTAATTTTTTGAGTGTACATATTGTGTACTTTACTGTTTTTCTTTTGAATTCTATGTGCAATATTCGATGAATAAATAAAAAGGCAGAGCAAACAGCCTAATTATGTTTGAAGTTCATATGCTCACAATGTATTTCTGGAAAACATGAATTATATTTGTTATACTGAATACTAACACGCTTTTTAATCTGATTCGCAGGGAGATGAGATTAAACAGACATTTCACCAAAGTGAATTTGGAGAAGTGACTGATTTGCATAGCAATTTTATTTAGAAATGTGTGATCCTAGTAACCAGAGTGTCTGAGCATATGCTAATACTTTTGAAAGAAATTAACTGGAGGGTGAATTAATCTGTTTGCAAAATTATTACAGATTTTCACATACACTACAAAAGACATAAAACCAAAAGCACTTAATATGTTTATTTTTACTTAAAACTTGGGTTACAGCTGTTTTTAAACCAATGCTTACAACTATTGAACAACCACTTTAAAATAAAAAATAAAAAAAGAATCTTTAGAACTTTTAACCATCTGAAAATGGTGCAGCCTGCAGCAGTGTAGCCTTACTACAGGCTTCTGGTGGAAGCTAGCGAGGGAAAGTATGGTCAAACATACAAACAATATTGAACACCGTTGAACATTCCTGATGTGAATGTTAGGTTGTACAGCAATCTATTAAAGTCACAGAGAAGTCTTTTTTCTGCGCATTTACCAGGTGGCTAGGTAACAAGAGACTTAGAGTGTGTGTTTGATTTGTATTGCAGAAGTGTTCAGTGTATAATGCTAGCATGCTTAAGAAACCTAAACAGCATAATATCGATGAACTCTCTGAAAAAAATAGCTTTTACAGATTAAAAATTGATTTTGTCCCAGGTATAGTAAAATCTGTTTGATTATTTATTATTTCCACCAGAACTTTTCAGATAAGTGTGTTTGTGTTTATTCAACATTATTAGTGGAGTGTGGCATGACCTAGAAACATAGCAGTTGTAAGCAAGTTAATAATACAAACTCTCTCTTGCATAACTAGTTATTTTTTTTTTTTTTTTTTTTTTTTTTTTTTTTTTTTACAGGTAGAATTGTCTGAATCTGTGAATTTACAGAAACAGTTAACAGAGGAGCTACAAACAGTCAAGCAAGTATGTTGAGTTTCTTTAAAATAAAATCTCTTTTTCTCTGTCTTGGCAAGAAGGAGGGAGGACTTCTTGCTCTCTTGATGTTGGTATAGACTGTACCTTAACACCGATTTCAACTCAAAGTGTTTATTTTGCTACTACAAAGCTGTTGATTAGACCTGGAGACTATACTTTTTTATTGAACTGAGTTAGGAACCGTAGGAACCATAAGACAAACTGGATCAGGTTAGTTGGATATCAGTGTAGTACCTTTCTCATCTTAAGTGTTCTTTAAGTGACTTTGCTGTTCTTAGGTGACAGTATGCCTAATCTACAATCTTAACTTTTGCTATTTTATATGTCAACAAGAAATTTAGGTATGAAATAATAGATAGGCCTGATGATGCTACCTGGTGTTTACCAGGAAAAATAAATGGTATTAAGTGTTTTGTGAGAAATAAGTTCTTTCTGTCTCTATATCTGTCTGTAATTGTGAGAGAAGAAATCTGAATTTCTTATGAAATCTAACCTTCTTTTGTGTCTCTTAAAGCAAGCTTCCAATTATATTTAAGTCTTACTTTGTTTATAGCCCAGATTCAAAACCAAGTAAATTTCCTGTTTCCCTCTCCTACGAACATCCTCCTGTCAGCTCTTCTTCTGAGCCAGTCAGAGAGAATAAGTCTCTCTCATACTGCTGCACACATTCATTGCGGGTTCCTCAAGGCTATCTATTGCATCAGATGTTTTTGTAAAAATGCAAAATGTAGTTTAAAAATCTTAATGTTTACTATTATGTTAAAATTACTTTTACTTTATGGCTCATATATGCCTTTTCTTGTTTAGCACCATTGTCATCTTTTACTCCACATATATGAGAGAGCTGCTTGAAAGCTTTCTCTATTAATATTGTGGTGTTGCCCTCTACACTGTGAAACATCAATGAAAGAAGGTAGATTATTTTTTGGATAAAATTTAACTGGAAATGTGTTACAGTAGTGCACCTCATGTTTCCATTTGCTAATGAGCGTTCAGTCTATCAGTCTAAACCAAAACTAGTAGAAAGTTCTTAGTCTTGAAAATGCAAACAATTTGGACATCGGGTACTTCACATAAGGTGTTTCAATTCACACACCTGCTCTTACTGGCAAGGTAGAATTACACAGAAGCTATTTGTTTTAATTGGAAGCAATACCTGTTTTCTACCTCATGAGGTCCTCCTACTTTAATTTTTCTGTCAAGTACTGTCATAGGATTATGAAGGTCAGCTTTGCAGGGAACAATACAGACCTCCAGATTTTCTATTGAGTGTTTTAAGTAAATGCTGTTGAAAATGTTACAGACAGTGAACTAGAGAAACAATAAGTTATGTGTAGTTTCAGCAGTGCTTTAATCTGAGACCTATTTTAGGAGGTAAAAGTAGGCTTTTGATTGAAATTGTAGTTCTGTTTATACTTTACTTATTTTCTAGTATTTTATATATGTGTATCTGTAGTTCAGAACCAATATTGACACTGAGATTTATGGTAATACGAAGTTCAAAAAATAATAGGCTACTGAGTACTAATTGCCATGTAATTGCCAGGCTTCTTATCTGAAGCTCTTTTTGAATCCTCAGACATCTAGATATGGCTACAGCCAGTTACTCTGCATTGAAGGTGCTCAGGGTTTCAGAAGAGGTAGTTTTGTTTCCTACAGCAAACACCTGGATGTATCTTGAAAAGTACAATGTACAATTTAGATTTAAACTTGAGATACTTATCCACATGTAAGCATAAAGACAGAAAGACTGCGCATAACCTTCTGAAAGATTATGGGTGTGATGTCTGTAAGGTGGTTTTATTTCAGGAGAAATAACGTGAAAATTGGTTTTGTGAAAAGTCAAGGTGAAAAAAGTAGTTGTGACTTTTTTCTTGATGTACTAGCTAAATCAACCTCCCAGCCTTCTTGCTGCCAGTCTGGAAGAAGCCATAACCCAAATGCTGCCTTCTTCTTGCTTATCTATTAAAAATATATCTTCACTATTGGAGTTGGTAGTAGAGTGGAATTTTTCAGCACTGTAAGTCAGTTGAGTCAGCATTAAAGTTATGACTTTTTCTACGCACAGCTGTTTGGGGGCTATTTTACAAAAGATTCTGCAACTTTCTCAGCTGTGTAAGTAGCCATTTCAGGATTTCTTTTCTTCTATTCTCTAGTATGCTCTTAGCAAAGAGAGCTTAGTGTCAATTCAAAGAAGAAAGCATCTGTAAATTGAACAGAAAATCTCAAGAATGGATGAAATAGTATACTTTGAGGATTTCCTGCTTCAGCTCAAGTTAGTGAAATGAGTTAACAGGAACATTACTGAGAGTTAATGGCCCATGTCAAAGTAAACAAATACAATTTATGGGTTTAAGTTCTTCTGAAATCAGTACAATTTAAACTTTTAATTCTTTGCTTTCCTGAAAAAACAAGGTGTTAAATGAGGATGCAGGCTACCAGTCCTATACAGGAGTATCTTTTGTGGTATTTCCATTGTCTGCTATATGTGAATCCCAGAGATTGCAGCTTAATTAGGGCAGGCATACAAATATTCTGGTTAATGGATGTGCTTTGTCAGTACCCATTCATTAAGTGGTGCTTGAATGGGTAGCTAACAGGATAAATAGAAACTCTCATGATTAGAAATATAGCTAAAATATTTGAGATTGTGATATTGCTCTCCATACCTTTTGGGTCTTCCCTGAAATCTTAAGGAAGCTGAAATTGGCACAAAACATAGAGTGGTGCTTTTGAGTACCTGAAGTCTTGTCAGTGTTACAAATGTGAGATCTGTAATACTGAGATTTATTTTCCTGGAGGAGTCTGACTGTATTCTATAGTGCCTGGAAGTCCAAGGTCATACCAACCTGAATGATCTCTTCTTTACTATAGCTTTTGTATGCAAACATTATCAGCCAAAGCACCTTAGCTAAACACAGAAAATGTGAAAGATGATAAAAGTTAGGGTACTGCTTGTGGCATCCCATTCCACTGGACTTTTATTTCATAGGGGTAATATTTGCTATTCTGTGCTTCTGTTTTCTAAGAGGAAAAGTGGTGCTTTGAAGACTCAGACTTGAATGGCTGCTATTTTGGAAGCAGTATGTAATTTATTTCACCCTGCCTGAAAGAAGCATTTGGTTTATTTCTATTTCATTAACTTTCTAATTCTAATATATAATAAAGATAATAGAAGTTCTTTAAATGATGTTTTCAATATGTTATTTTTGTAAAATGAATGGATAAGCATAATTGAATTGTTGCTACACTTTTTCAGGTAGCTTAAAGAATGCCTTTCTTCCAGTGTTTGTGGTGGCTGGAATATTACTCAGATGAAACCTACTTTAAACACTTGAATTTATTCAAGGGAAAAATACCTGTCTTTGTAAGAAACCTGCACGCGAATACATTGGGTCTGTAAGGGTTCGGTTTCTCTGCTCTAGCCTGCACTTTTTAGCAACTGCAGATTCCATTCCTGTTGTGTCTTCCTTGATATCTGCAACTGAAAGGGACAAGAGAAAATGTTGCTGAAGCATGCTGTAATCTGTTCTCTGGTGGGTGCCCCTTACCTGTATGAGTTAGAGAACCCACCAAGCCTCTGCAGAGCCAAATTCGGTAACTGTAGAACTGGGAAAACTGATGTTATCATTCGCTTTGTGCCTCTCTGCTCAAGCAAAGAGCTCTGGTTTGTCAGAAAATTCTGCAAATCCAGTGATAATGTGGATAATTGTTTCCTTGTAATATAAGAACCTATTGTTCGTTAATTATTCCTTTAGGTCTTTCACTGTTGAAATCTGGTCATACTTAGTCTGCTATTACAGAGAAATTAATATTCAGCAGTTGGATTTCTGCACAAACAATGGACGAGTAAAGGCATTTCTGGGTTATAAGAGATGAAACCTTTAACTCAGGGAGGTCTTATTTCAAAACAAAGACCTTCCTTTTCATTATAGCAATTTTCCCATGACTTATTTGATGTCCGTTTATATAAATAATTCCCATTTGTGCGTTTTTACGATACTAGCCTTTGTCAAACATCTGTGTTCATTTATATTTGGCAAACTTATTACCGAAGTATTGTTTCACTTTTGTCTCCAAGAGTCTTTTCCCCACCTCTAGCCTATTACTGAACTGTACCTTCGCTGCTTAAGGGCATGAAAATATCCTTTATATCTGTAGGACCCACCCCTCTACAGAGGCAGTAAGTTTGATCTCTGTGGGTATAGATTCATAATGTCTTAGAAGTCCTTGTGTTCGCTGCATTATTTGGAGGAAAAGTGAGCCACTTGCAGGAGGGGTGCGTTGTTCTGGTGGCCTTCGTGAGCCACAGTCAGTCTTCTGGTGAGTGCTTTGGTACTGTCCCCTTGCACAGTTCTTAGTGCTGTGCAAACATGAGTGCTAAAAAAGCTAGGTGAATAACTGAAAGACACATAGCAGTAAGCTTTCAAATAGTCTGCTTCTCCAGGTATAGGTGGAGGTCATGTAGAATAGATGAATCTAATGTTTCTTGTGCTTCTAAAAGAAAAAAAAAAAAAAAAAAGCGTACTTGCTGTCAAAGTAAAGGTTACTTAAATATATCTGTTATCACTTATAATAGAAAGCTCTATATTATATAAACCCAGTGTCATCTGTATTCACTAATGGTGTTGCTGTTTGCTACATGTATGATTACTTCTTTTAATGCTTTATTTTCTAAGAGACCAGAATGTCCCTGGCAATTATCCAAATTGGTATTATGTTGCTAAACCATTGTAAATGTGAGGTAGATGATGTCCTATATATGTCATTCAGATTAGTTTACTTATGGCATGAAACAAATATATATTGTTTATAAAGGCTAACTGTTTACAGGTTAAAAATCATCTGAAACCGAGACTGGTAGATCTGGTGGTCATTTTACAGGAAAAACATTAAGACAAAGCGTAGGAAAATCTGGCTTAAAGAATATTGATTGCAAAGAAGAAATGCTTCTGAGTTAGGAAATAATTGAATTAAATCTTCATTTGTAAGTTTAACTGACCCCTCTAGACATTTATATTATAACACCTGTTAAATATTATATCACATTTCTTCCACAGAAAATTGGAGTTGTGGTCATTTAGATTTCTCTGGAAAAGTGGCTTCAAGTCCAGGCTACTTCCTACTGGTTATGGATTCTCAGTGTCTGTTTGTCCTGTTTCCCCTCTAGTCCCATTCCCAACCAGGATATAGCTATAATAATAAGATATAACAGGTAAACTAGGAATAGCCTATTTACTTCAATATCCTTAGCTGAGGAATTTGTGCAAAGAATTTCTAGTTCTGTGAATTTTTCGATTTAAAGGTTATAACTTTAAAGGTTCAGGAAAATCATATAAAGTATTTTCTCCAGATTAATAAAAAGGTAAGGGGAAAGATGGTTTACTGCTTTTGGTGCCACTGAGCCTGTATGTTGAGTAGTTCAGTCTTTTATAGTGTAAACTAAGCTGTTGTCCCGACCTTTTGTTTGACTTTTTTGAATTTACAAACCAAAGTTAATTTGAATTAATATTCAGTAGTAAAATAAAGTGAGCAATATCCTTCTCTGAATTGGATTTTACAGCATTTATCGTTTACTTCAGCTGAATTAAAAGTTAACAGCTTCTTTTTTCTAGTTTTCCTTTATTTACATATAAATTTTAAGTAACACTCTTCTGTGATAACATAGAATACAATATAAGAGCAGGAACTGGGCAGAAAAATTAAAAACAGCACTAGTTTTAAGAAAAGTTTAGACTGAATACTTGCATTAGAAGTCCATCTATATGATGTGGAAACTCTTAACTGGGTGTGAATTCAGGCAATAATAGTAAAATATCAAATAACATTTAATTAAAAGTAGTTTATCTTGTACAGAAATGATGGGACAAATTAATAGCATCAGATACATTTATATAAAACTTTTAATTCAATTAGATTTTCCGTAGTCATAGAAGTAATGATGTACTTCTCAGGAATATCTCACTCTGTAAAAACCTGTTTTTTCTTTGTGCATCGTTAATTGAAAAATCAGGAAATGAATTGGCTAACCACGAATCCTAATAGGTAGCCCTACTGCCAACTCCAGTACTTTTAAGCTAAATCTGCACTTTTTTTTAAACCTTTGTTGTTAGCAGGAGTTGTAACTTTTCAATTAAATTCTGTAATCTATAGGAAGCCAAGGCAGCTGTAGAGGAGACAAGAGCCTTGAGAAGTAGGATTCATCTTGCTGAAGCTGCACAAAGACAGGCTCGTGGTATGGAGATGGACTATGAAGAAGTAATTCGCCTGTTAGAAGCTGAAATCGTAGAGCTGAAGGCTCAGCTCACTGATCATTCTGGCCAAAATAAAGTAAGCAAAGCAGCCAGTCTCCTGTCGTAGTTACCATGGTTTCCTTGCTGTTGTCATGTATCTTGTTTTCATTTTCTTTTCATCTGCTTTCCTAAAGTAGGTCACTGTTTGTCTTGTATTATTCAATAACTGGAATGATGCAGAGCGAAGGGGGTAATGTGAAGCGTATGAGTCTTCCTTTATCCAGATATCTTGGGGCTGCAAAAACAGGAGCTAGAAGCATATGTGGGTCATAGGTCAATACGGAACATCTCAAGCATTAAAACAGGGAGTAGTTTCCGGACTGCAGATATATCCTCTGTAAAGGCTATACGTATATTTGTATGCTTTTGCATATATGTACAAGTGGTCTTAATATTTTTATATTTCTGTTAGACAAATAATAGTGATAATAAAGTCCACCACTGTTCTTAAGTAAATTTGGATTTAATCAAGATAATCACCTAAAAGCTACTAACAGTACTCTGCCAGAGAAATTTCTTTTTTTTAATTGAGCTTCATATTTTAAAACTACTTCATTTTCAGTGAGTCGTTTCAAAACATGTTAAGGAATAAACTATTTTAAGCATTTTTTAATTTTTCCCCATAATTGAGTATCCATTTTCTACACACAGTTTGAAAAACTGCAGACAGGTCGGGATTTGTGTGTTTACCTTCTTTTCTCATGAAAAATGGATGTGCATAGGAATTAATGGTGAAGGAAACCTGCTGAAATGGTCCCCGTTTCAGCATGAGAATTAGTTCAACATTAAAAGGCTTTAAAACGGTTAAACAGACCTCTATAGTGTACAAGCTTACAAAGAAGAAACATAGCAATGATCTGTAATTCCCAGGGAGGAATTCCTCTCACCTAATTGTGAGTGTGCATGATAAGATGTATCACACCATAGAAGCTGTTCTTTCTGAACATCTGGGTGAGATGCCCCAGCTTTTATGTATTTTTTTTTTTTTTTTAAGTCTTATTTGTTTTCTAGGACTTGAATAAATATAAAAATACTAAGAAATTCAGAGCATGTGGGTTGCTGTATTAAACATTTGTTTTTAAGATGCTAGCTTGAACTCCTGAAATTCTGATTGCGCACTTGAAAATCTGAAGTGAGATTTGGTTCTGTGTGTTTCTTATTCAAAAAAGCACTATCAGGTAACTATAGGTAGCTATATCAGGTAGCTATATCAGGTAACTGTACAGTTGATATAAAGTCTTTATATATTTTTATGTAGCTGATTTATATATATATATATTTTTTTAATATTAAAGAGTATGGTGTCTCGGAGGGCTGACCAGCTACTTCTCCAGCAGTGGACAGTGAGATTACAAAAAAAGATGTTTTAATTGAGAGGTTATTTGGCATTCTAAGTGATGGTGATTCTGCTGCTTTGTACATTGTGTACAAACAAATGGGTGCATTCATTTGTCTCAAGTAAAGATAATAAAAAGAGGCTCTTGGGAGTGTTTTTTTTTTTTTTTAACAACTTCTATAGTAGGTAGTGGGCTATCAGAAAAGATTACCTACAGGATATGAAAATTTGTTTTAATGATAGTGATATGTTCTTAGTTTTGGAGCATATTTTGTTCTAGATCTTCTATTCAGCAAATATCTTACCTAAACAAACGTGCCTGTGTACATGTGAAGACTTCACTCGTGGTCCTCACACTTGAACAGTAGTACCGGGGACTCAGGGCAGAGCCTGGATCCTCCAGAACTCGAGCTAATGAGTCAGACTCGGTAGCTGGGGCTCACATTCTCTGTAGCTGAAGTAGAAAAGGGATGCATAACACTGATCAATAGGTTATACAAGTGCATGTAGAGAAATCCTAGGGGGTAATTTTCTTCACGATATGCCGTAATTACTCTGTTGGCCAAAGGATGTACAGATGCAAACTAGTGGACTGAGCTCGTTCACACGCTGGCTATTTATGCCACCCTGCTGATAGGTACTGCCAGCATCAGTTCAGTATTTTTCATCCATTCATGAATCAGTTCAAACAATCTGAAGTTTCAGACCTATCACTGTTGTTACATGCCGATTTCAATTTACCTTGATATCATAATCCAAAATGTGTAGTTGTTCCTTACTAGTAATCAGGCAAACCTACCTCAGGAGCAGTTATGTTTTTCAGAAAGGTTGAAAAGATGATGTGTTAAACTTTTCAGACATTTTAATTCACACCTTGTACCTTCATGAGCCATGAAAGAAATGATTAAAATAAAAACCTTAAAACAGTGTGGACCAAATCTTTTTTCCAGGATAACATCCAAGACTTGAGAAAGAGAGTTACAGTACTTGACTGCCAGCTGCGGAAATCAGAATCGGCTAGGAAGACCTTTGAGGTGGCTACTGAAAAATTACTACAATTTATAGAGGTAACTTTGCCTATCATTTCTAGCAGCATTTTATTTGGAAAGTGCTGTACTGATGTTTCTGAGGAATAAACATAATAAGCTGACTATAAACTATAGTTTGTAGAAACCATTCCACAGCTTGATCCAACTTGCTAGATATGGTGTAAAAGTGTATAGGTCTGTGTAGGAATTTACTTAGTCTTTGTACCTTGCTGTACACAGAACAAATGAAACTAGACAGATATTTTAAACATAATTTTTCACAAACATATCAACTTCTGTGAAATTCCCCAAGAAGGGGGAAAAGCAGAAAATTAATATTTAATAATATTCTAAAATGCTATCACACAAACAAGTAACATTATGGTATTTATTTCATGCAAAGGGGTTATCTTTTGTTCATTTGGGTTTTTAGTTCTGCCTTTAAATTGACTTACAGAATAGTTGAGACTGAGAGGAACCTATGGAGGCCATCTAGTCCATCTCCCTCTCCTCAAAGCATTGGACATTGGCCTCTTGGGTTCTAAATGTCTTCAAAAATACAGACTCCTCAACCACTGTGGGCAACCTGTTCCAACGTGTACTGTCACTTAACGTATCCTATCACAATGTAAGATGAGAAGATAATTAGAATCAATTTCATTCATTATTTTAATAATATGAATAACTATAACTTAATATGACCGGCACATTTATCTTTTTCAAGATGAAAGGGTTGTTGTTGTTCTTGAAGTATAACGATTTGACAAGCTCAGGATATATCAAATTTTGACCAGATTCAGTGCCATGAATTTGCATTCTATGTGCATTAATATTTCCAATCATAGTCCTTTCTGGAAATACAGATTAAATTATACTTGCAAAAAAATAAAAGCAGAAATTATTTGGAAAAATGAAAATAGCCAGGATAATAACATTGTGTTCACTGCAGTAACCAATTCTGTATCATTATGTAACTTCTGATGATAGCTTTTGTAGCCAAGGGTCAAACTGAATAGGAAATAGTTTTAAACACCTGGATGGGAAAGACTAGACTGTAGTCTCTCGAGTTACAAATCAAATCCCATGTCCCCAAATAAAGCATCTAATTATAAAGTATCAAGTTCTTGAATGTGTTGATTTATAAAGTGTTAACTTCTTGACTATGGCCAACAGGTTGTGCATGAAATCCTTTCAGATAACTCTACTCCCTCAACAGTTCTAAGGTAGGCAGATCTGAGCTCTTTTGTGATGAAATGGCAGTTATTCATGTAATACTGAAAACCTCTACGATTGTTTCAAAGTCTCCAAATACTGTTTTGTAGCTATTTTTTCATATAGTTTTCTGCAGTATGTTACTGAATGCAATTATAATTGTGGGAAAGAATTAAAAACTAAGCTTTCAGGATGCTGCTTCATTAAAAAACAGAGTATTAAATTAAAAGAGTTAGTAATCGCATAGTTATGGCCGTCTGCATGTTGCAATAAAATAATTATCTTGTGCTAAGATTTACTTAAAATTGTAAGCAACCCTAACATTTCTTAATTTTTTATTTATCCTTTTTTTTTTTTTTTTACCTTTGCCCAAGTGAATTTGCATCATCACTAATCCAATTGCATATTAATAAATTGATGGCATGTATTTCCATTTAAGTTTCATTACTTTTCTTGTTTATAAAGGTACAGCTAGGAGCATTCAACAAGACTTGGGCCCTTTTGAATATCTGCCTGATTGTGCCTATTTATCCCAGATACTGTTATGCAAACATAGCACACTGAAGTTGTTTTGACTCTATCCTGCTGTCCTTTTTGGTAAAGCTCTCAAGTCTATTTAACTAAAGTTAGCTGGAACTTTATTTCAATAAGATCTGCAGGATCAAATAAACTATTTACTGTAGCTGTCTGTGTTCTCAGATGTTACTCCTGAACAATTAAATGCAATTCCCATTGGCACTACACAAGAATGATGTTGCATGTTTTATAAAGGTTGTAGACTTCATTTTAGTAAACAAATTGAAGTATAAAACTCAAAGCTAAGGTCACAAACTGACACCCTAAAAGAAAAGAAGATAAGAATTAGGTGCCCGAATGTAATGTCCGTTCTTAAATGTTAATATGAAAATTAATTTTAAGGAATTTACTTTTCTGACATCTGCTGAGGTTTTGATATTACTTTTTGGGGCACGAACTACATTGTTCTAACTGAACTATCCAACTTTCCTATTACATTTGCTATGTAGATAGAACTACTTCTGAGACAAATTTATGTTTGGTGATGTTAATCTTTTGGTTCATAGAATGAGAATAACACCTATCTAGAAACACAGCTTTACTTTATTAAAAATAAATCTTTATATTTCTAGTCTTACAAACAAACACTTTTTTTTTGCTATTAGTGACAGAAGAATAACCTTATCTTCTAAAGCACTTCGGTTGGGAAGGATTGGACCAACTGTCACCACAGCTCTTGCAGCAGAAGCCAGAGATCTTGCCAAGTCTGTCCGTGCCATTTTGGAAGTAGACTGTGAGTGTGTGTGTCTGTGTTTGTATATACACACATAAATACTTCATTTCTTCCATCAAATGTTGTAGCTTTAGCATCTTGTCTGCCAGTTGAAACTACTGTGGTTTTTTTGTTAGTTTTCAGTTGAAAGTTTCATCCATTTATACTAAGCCAAGGAAAGAAGTATTACTCTTTTTTTTTTGTTTTAATAAGAATACCTGTTTAATAAATCAAGAAATTACTTATTCTGAAGCTTAAAAAAGGAAGTAGGTAGACATTTCTGAAAATACCTAATAATACAGAAAGATACAAAATATTTCACTTCATTATGAAAGGGTCATCTTGGCAAGTGATGAGCATTATGCCAGCTGAAATTAATGACTTGTAATAGAGTGCACTAAAGCCAGTGGCTGGTAATAGAGATGTCAGTGATTTGCCACCACATAGCAGATCTCTTGGAGGTATAGTGATCCCTCACTGGATCCAGTTTCTCTTTATTTTTGTTCTTCAGTTTCCTTTGCCTTATGCACCGTCTTTTTACTTTTACATTTATCAACAAGCTTTTATCTAAAAAATAGCTTGTGAAAAGAAGAAATGGAAAAATATTAAACAATTATTTTAATTCTGTTCAATAGCATTCATCACTCTTCCAAAAAACATATACCAATGACTTTATGTGGTTTAAGATTGTCTTGCTCTAATCATTAGAAGGAAATAGTCAAAAATAAGCATCACATGGGATTCTAGAGGCCTGAGTTTCATTGTCTCAAGAGACACAATCTGAAACTCATTGGTGGGATATTTCTGTTGACATTTGTGGGCTTTGAATAAAAATCATATAGTGAATGCAGTCTGAACTGACAGTGTTTTGGAATATTAGCTTTAAGATCTCAGTATCTTAAACCACACAAACATAAACCCTCTTCTGAGATGCAAAAAATGCATCAGAATGAGTAGATTTCTCCAAATCTTTAGAAAATCTGAGCATTATTGTTAAGAATTTTTAAATGTGGAATTGTGAAGTTAGGAAATGTCTTTAAGTAAACAAATCCTCCAGGGCTTTTAAATCTGGTATCAATTCAGCAACAGAGTACATAGATGGTTTTTGTTTAAGATTGAGTGTGAACTGGTAGAATAAATCATTCATAGCACCAAAGGACAATGCAGATTCAGTGTCAGCTGAATATGCACCTTTATCAAACTATAATTAGAATATAAATTTATTCTAGAATACTTTTTCCTGGAAAAATTAAAGCAGAAATTTATTGTCAAAATGAGGAATATGAAAATCTCCAGAATCATGTAAAACCAGCAGAATTTCCTGACTATGATGTTCTATTTTCGTAAAAGAATGTTTACAAAATATTATTCTGTTGAATTTATGAGAACATTTATCAACTGGAGTCTTAATGAAGATTTTATTGCTTTAGGGAGTGAATGTAGCCTGCAGTTTCTATTGGAGATAAGTGTATTCCCTCAGTTAGGTCATTAACAGAATTCTGTTCCCATTGGTCAAAATTATGCTAGTTCATGACCAGTTACTGTAATAAACTGTATGCAGTTGGAAATTTAAGAAGCAACTGTGGCTTATTAAAGGATTCCCATGGTTGCATATTTTGATTGCATTTACCTCTAGATGGTCTGACGTGTCAGTGCTAATCCAGATTAGATGGATTGCTTTGCAAAAATAAAACAGAAATGGTCCAACACATCACAGAAGTTTTTGGAGAGCTGGAGAATTATGGTGACAATAACCATTGTATCAAATATTTTAATATCCTTTATACATTGTTGGAAATTAATTTAGAAGGGGGCTGAATAAGTATATTTGTCGAGGAAACATTTCAAAGTATGAAAAATATCTTACTTGCATCACATATCTATGCATCGTGTATAAAGGAGAACGAAGCACAATAAGAAGACAAAAACGAATTATCCAAAATATTAGAATTAGAATGACTGGAGGAGGTGAAAAGAAAAACAGTGGCCAGGATAGTGGGGAATTTGTTTTCCACCAGTGACAATGGAAGTATTCTGTCACATTAAGTTGTTTCTATCACACTACACAGGAAATCATGCAAGGAAAACTTTTAGTCCTAAATGCAATTGAATTCTAACATGTGGTTGTGTCAAAAATAATAGGTAGGATACATGTTAGAAAGCTCTAGAGCCATAGCAAAGATCTGTTTTATGAACCTGCGCGTTAAAAATAGCTCTGCAGAGAAGGATTTAAAGATTGAACGTCATCCTTCTGAGTTCATTCAGATTTGGAGAGTATTACAGATAGACTTGTTCTCTGACGAGCTTGTGTGTAAGATTAAAGCTTTAAAGTTCTCTCTCTCTCTCTCAAAAAAAAAAAAAAAAAAAGGAAGAAAAATAGTTAAAGCAGAGTAACTGTTTAATAGCATTCTGTCTGCAGTCCTCTATGCCAGATTCACACAATACATTCCCCATGTGATCTTCTGTTTTCTTGCAGATGGGCTGTCATAAAAGGGGGCTTTCATATATGTAACACTTCATAAATATCATACATTAAAGGAAAGAGTATAATAGGCACTACTTTGAAGACTGAAGGCTATGCCATTATTTCCAGAAAGGAGTCTTCAGCATGACAATTTGTTAATGAATTCTAGGAATGAGAGAATTGGAGTGAATATTTTTGAGACTGCTAAGTGGATAAAAATGTATTGTTGGGCAATTATCGTGATATATTTTATCTTCTGAATGGATCTCCTCTTTCTGGATTTGTTTCATTTTAATCTTCTCTTACTGTATTTGTTTCATTTTGAACAAGGAGAAGTAAAGGAGCCCTAACAAAAATAGTTTTTCAATTTATTTGCAATACATGTGAAACACATCTAGGTGTAAAGACAAGATTGTGGAGCATTCCTTCAAACCAAAACTGACTTTCCTGTTAAAAATCATCCTCGACATCCAGGACAAAATGGCATATGTATGAGTTAGCCACACTAACTGTCCTCTTCCCATGTAATAACATCACATTTTCCCTGAGGGAAGAGGTTTAAAAAACTTCAGTGTGTTCTTGAAAATCTCTGAGTACATATTGCTTTGTCTGTAATAATGCTGCAGATCAGTTTTCAGCTGTGTAGGTTGAATGACAGCTGCGTGACATCAGTTTGACAATTCTTTAAGTGAGGAATCTGTTTAAAAACAAAAACGTTTAAAACAAACAAGCTAGTTTTACAGTGATTACTACTAGAGGATCCTCAAGATCCAGAAATGCAAATCAAAGTAATAAACAGAATAATCAAGCTCATCCCTTGAAAGATTCGTTCTTCTTCATCTTGAAAAACTGCTAGCTATTTTTAGACACTAAGTCTTGGGAGGCCTTTCTCCTTTGCAGAATAGTAGCATCTCCTGAAGACATAAAGAAAATTACTTTCATCTTACAAAAGATAATAATGCCTCAGTGAAGAACTGTAGCATTTAAAAGTCGTTGCTGACTGCACTTAGTAGTCCATATGGTGAAGATCATGCTAAAAAGAACTGAGAAAGCATTTTCTTCTTTTCTATTACAAAATTAAAAAAGAAATATACTTGGTCCTGGTAATGGCAAAAATCTGATTAACCCTGGAACACACTTCTCTTCTTAAAATAGCAGGCAATAGGCATTTTGAAATGTGCAGTAGCATAATATAGCTTTCAAGTATTTTGACTGCTAATTTCCTCGCTTTGCTTCTGAAATTTCTATCCAAAAATACAATCTTGCTCTTGTTGATATAATCCCAGTCATCAGTATCTATTAAGTGCTAGGAAGCCTGCTACTCTAATCAGCAGGAGCTCAAGTAATGGATCTTGAACTATTTTTTCACCTCATTTTCCCTTAATCTGTTGTCAGCCTGAAGTCTGACACACGGCAATCATGCTTAAGTTCACTACAGTAAGCTCCAAATTAACATATTGTCCAAAAATCCTGTTTACCTTATTGATATGGATCTCATTAGATGCCATAGCCTATACTTAGGAAGATCCCACAGGCAGAAGTTTAGTTGCCTGGGCTGTGCCTTCATTTTCCATGTATCTTGACTGGCTGTAAAAAGAAGGCAATTGAAAGTGCTGGTGGTCAGTGCCTATTAGTGCTTATTCTCTTGATAGTTAAGTTGCTTTTACCTTTTGGACCATCAACTTACATCACAGGCATTAACAGCTGAAATACAGAGTCTATCCATCTATTTGGTTTATTTTTTTCAGCTATAATATGGGAAGTAGCCACCATAATCCCATATTCAACAATCTGTTATTTATCTTTTTGCATTCCATTGACAAGATTATAAGCTGGTAGCAGAAAGTTATGATATAAGGCAGGGTATCACGTCCTCTGGTATAACAATTTTGCTATTTTGAGGAGAGTTAATAGTGCTTACTATTCATATTCTTTTTATTTATAGATTGCAGCCTTGATATGTTTATTGTAATAGAATTAATGCCATATATGTTATTACTGTTTTGTTCTTAAAATTAGAGATACAGCAATGCTATAATTTTGTACAACTTTTTGGCTGTAGTTCATCAGGAAAGTTATGAAAATGTTGATGTGTAAGCACTGCCTGTTCCCCCTGCCTTTTTAGTTTGTGCATCCAAATCCAGCTGTAACATGGATAGGCATACACAGGCTAACTTCACTTTTATTAGTTGGGCTAGTCATATTAAAGATGCATTTTCAGAGACCAAATATCAAAAAACTAGTCCTTCATTGACCCCAGGAATATTATCTGATCACTGACATTTGCTGAAACTCATGCTGCTTGTCTTTTTATCTTTTCAGTATCAGGGAGAGAAAATTATTTCCTGCAGGATCATTTTTTTCTGGGGACAGTTCTGCATTGGGAGGATAGCATACCTATAATACACTTCCAGATAATAAACTAGAAATGTACCTTTTCATCCTGACTGAGAGGAAGCATATAACTAAAGACATAACTCTGTGTATTCATTGTTCTGGCAAGGCCATAAATATTTCAGTGAATTACTGAAATCAGAAATAGTAGAGAGCTATTAAATTTCAATGTACATCCTTAAAGTATCTGTACAGCTCCCATTTTTAATAGCTTTTGACTAGTAAATGAAATAAATCTTAAAATCAATGCTGTATACTTTAAAGATATAGATGTTATATTTGTTAATTAAATATTTTCTGGCACAATATTTCTGCTAGGAAATACTATTTTAGTGAAATGAAAATGTGTTATGTCTTTGAAACTTCTGAAAAACAGAAGAGGTGATTTTTACCGTAAAGGAATTTATCAATTCTTTTATCCAGTAGAAAATTTCAGTTTTACTAGTCCCTTAAGGTTGGAGAGTTGTTCCCCAAAACAAAAATATTTCATGGGAGGGTAATTTCATTTTTATAGACAACAATAACTTTAAGTTACTAAATGATTTCTTTTGTTGTTGAATCTTTTCTGAGTTGGCAATTAAATAACAGCAGCAGCAGATAAATCCGAGAATCACACTGGTAATTTTAGAATATGTCCACATCATAAGTATCCATCCACCTGCAGAATCATGCTTAATTTTGACCTCATGGGAATTGCTCTCTTTTGCCACAGACTACCAGTGCTGTATTTCTCAAGTAGCATGACAGTGTTATACCAAATGTTGTCATCTTCTCAAGAATGATGTTCTCAAATCCGGTTTTCCTTCTACGAGAGCAGGAGTAAGTGTGCCTATAGCATGTCCTCCTGGTCTTCACTGGGTTCTGAAGGTTCATAAAACCTCTTCCGTATGTAGCAGAAACATCTCCCAGTTTATCTTGAATTTGGAATTTAGTTCTTTTCTTGTTTGCTCAATATCATCGTGTAGTGACAATATAGGGCCAGACAAGACAGAGCAAGACAGAAGCTTCATGCTGTCGCTGAATGCATTGTTTTATTCAGTCTCCATGGGGCACTGGTTTAGTGGTTTCCAGCTCTGCTCAGTGGAAAACTTTATAGGAACTAGGAGCAGCTGTCTTGCAGTTCATCGTGTGCCCTGGCTTGTAGGTCCCTGCTACCAACCACACACTGTGGGTAAGTGACACTATGCAGAAACTGTGGGTGCTATGCAAACTGATAGTTTGTCCAAATATTAAACTTAAGATAGTGAGAAATTTTAATACTACTTGTGGTTCAATTGAGGAGGACCCATGTTTATTTACTGATCTGGATTCACTGCTAGTGCAATGAGGAAATATAGTTTGGGGATTAAAGTAAATTTTTCAATTTTTCTAATTTTCTATTTACATCTTCAGTGATGGAAATTGAGAATAACCTTGATTTAATTTTAATTGTTCCAGTACATAAAATCAAATATATATGAGATGACAAATGGAGGCCTTTTGCCCTGCAACATTGACAACATCATTGAATTTTTGCCTCATTCTGAAAATTGGAATGTTTCAGGGAAAAAAAAAAAAATTATCAACAACTCTTCAGGTACCCTGAAAATCAGATAGAAGAAACTCAAAGGTGAACAACTTCAGAAAAATTAAAATTCTAAGTTGTATAGCAGTCCAAATAACAACAAAACAAACAAACAAACAAAAACATATTTAATGTAATTTTACAAGGACAGAGTTTAGATTTTAAAAGCTTATTCTACATAACTGTTCGTACAGCAAGACATTGAATTTTCTGCAAATTGTTTAAACTTGCAATTTTGTCTGCATGATAAATAAGAATGAAGATTCGTAATTTTGCCAGTGTTTGTAGAAGTGTAATTCCAAAAAGAAAAACCTCTTCAGGAATATGAAAATGTTTCACTGCAACAGTAGAGAAGTGTTCCACTTCAGAAATGTAATCATGTACAATATTTAAAATATTTCCAATATAAATGAAAGTAAAATTAGTGTACGTGAATATAAAGTTTTAAATGGTACACTCCATTTTTAACTTCATTGGCATGCCTGTAAAAGTAAATAAGTAAGGCCAGTGAAGCCAAATCAGTGTTTTAATAGTTTTGGAAAGGTGGCAAACAGCAAAAAACTTTCACAGTTTTAACTTTTGTGGTTTTGGTTTGGTTTTTAGTGTGATTGATGGGGTGTTAGTTCAGGTGCTATCTGGCAAGCCTTAAAAAAAGGAACAAAAAAGTCTGCTTTTTTGGCCAGGATTGGTTTGATTTTACAATAAGTACTTGGAGAGAAGTGAAGAGTTGTTTGGTACATGATCAGATTTAAATGTATTACTTCTGTGAATACGAGATATAAATGCCTTGCGAATGGGAAGCAGAAGAAATGTCTACATGTAATGTAAATCACACACAAGTTTACAGAATAAGTACTCAGATAGTACTTTGCCTCCAAGGAATCCAAAAACATACGACTTGAAAGAGTCTCCAGCAGTTAGGTAGGTAGTGCATCTATCTGTCTGCCTCCAGCAAAATGAGTTACATCTGCATGGATCCAGCCAGGTATTTGTCTAACGTATTCCACAGCTTTTCTAGGCAAACTGTTCCCATGCTTAATTGTCTTTGCCATTAGAAACCTTTGGCCTAAATCCTCCTCATTGCAGTTTAAGTCTATTACCACTTTCCTTTATTGCAGTGGTTTTCGAAAACATCCTACTTTCCTCTTTGTGGCAGCTTTTAACATGTTTGAAGAACACACTGTGTCTCCATTCAGTTTTCTGTTCCCCAAAATAAGCCAGTAATACCAGCTCCTAACAGACTCTGTCTTCTGCCCATTTTATCACCCTTGTACTTCTCTGGATTCTCTCCAATTTGTGCATGTTGCATTATGCTATGTAGCTGAGACCTTCCGATGGGAGATGAAATGGACTAGTAGGTTGGTTTGTTTTAATATATAGCACACAAGCTCTTATGTCCCAAAATGATTTTCCTTTTCCCTGGTAGTTCCCTTTTACTGATACATATGAGGTCGGTGCTTTCCTACCCCTCCAAGAGCCTTTTTTCCTGAACCAAAGGCTAGTTAGATATACCCCACTTGCTTTTGTGCAGTTGGTTATTTGTACCTAGAGTAGTACTTTGCTTTTGTCCTTATTGAATTACACCCTATTTATTTCAAACATCTGATCCAGTTAGTTAAGGTCTTACCAAATTCTAATCCTGTTTTGCAATGACATTTCAAAGAAATGTCTGTTCACAAACGGGTTTCAGCCCTGAACTCTCCTGACACGGTCTAAAATCACGTTTTGGTGAATGTGAGGAATAACAGTGTTTTCACCTAACTGGCCCTACTTGTGGTATTGTTACAGGATCTAGAAATTAGAACCCATTCTTTAGTTACCTGTCACTCAGTAGTAGGTGACATGTATAAGGACAGAATAATTTTATAGCCTGATCGTATCTAAATGATTGAACACGTGTGTTATTCTTAACGTTTCACAGCAACAAAAAAGTCAGCTCAATGTCTAAAGCCTGTGTTTAAGAAAGTTCTTTTATGTGACCTAGATTTTAGAACTCTGTTGTTGCTGCTAGAAAAGCAATTTATTCCCTCTCCATTCACTTACCTTTAATGAGAAAAGATGAGTCAGCTTTTGAATAGGTACTGTCTGTACTGACTTTCAAATCAAAACATTTTAATAATGAAAAACAAGTAAGTGATATTATTATACCTTAAAATGCAGATGAGCTAACAAGATTAGGAGAGTCTTGTTAGGTTAATTTCCAGCATCTCTGATAGAAGACTTCATTAAAGAACAGACCTTTAAAAGTCTATGGACATGTTCAGTTCATACTGTGACCCTGCTATGAAAAAATTAATTGACTTTGTGCCTCTTCCCATACAAGTTGTACTTGCTCTTGGTAGCTATGGAGACTGAAGTCAAAACTCTCTAGAATCAACAATTTTACAGGATGGTAAGTACTTCCCAAATTCCCCCTATATGAATTTCAGATGACATAACACTCAGAATTTTGTTATATTAATATAATTATAGTATACTGTCTTTGACAAAAGAGGGAAAAAAAAAAAGAAAAAAGAAATACTGAATTTTGTAGTGTGGAAATGCAAATTGCTCACAGTCAGAGGAACTAGTTGAGACTGGAATTGAACCCTGAGGTTCTCAATCCCAGATCAATATCTCAAACTCAAGGCTACCATCCCTCTTTATGATTTGCAAGCACAGTTCAGACACAGTGTGCTGGTTATCAGGAGAGGTGGGTGGCAGATGTCTGTCTGTGGGTATGTGTGTCTGCACACCAGTCAGGGAGTGACTGTCTCATTAGTTCAGGTACCAAAAAATAAAGCAATCATTATAGCATGAAGCTCAGCCAAAGGAGTTGTACTTTTGTGCATTTAATGGTGAGTTAATTTTCCGTGGTTTTACAGCTATGAGCATCCTGAGAGAGCTGGATTAAAGCTGGTGAAGGAGGGGGTCAGCCCCTTGCTTAGAATGTCAATGAATGTGAAAACTATCAGTGCTCATCTTCTATAAGAGGGATGGCATGCTTTTCTGTCAGTTCCTTCAGTTGTCACATTTCTTCACTTCTTTTTCAGTAGGTAGGAGTGAGAAGCTGAGGGCTAGCAGAGTTACTTAGACATATATGGTGCACAAGTGTGATAATTTAAATGGAAAGAAGTACAGAGAAAGTTGATTGCCAAGAGTGGCATAGGAAGATTTCAAAAGTATATTTTAAGGAGAATTTGCAAGAGCAAAACATAATTGCTTGATGCTTATGAAGGAGACCTAAATGAGGTACAAAATGTGCCTAAGTCTCATACTAGATCTATCACCTCATCTCATGAAGTGTATAGAACATTAAGTGGAAGCTATGGAAGGTGATTTTGCCTTGCATTAGCGATTGGTACGACTATTATATTTGAAGCCTTTACAGTTAGGATAAAATAAAGTATGCTAATTTCAGCACATGGGATTTGTTTTTCTTCAAAATTATTAAGGAACAAAAAAAAAAGAAAAAAAGAAAAGGAAGGTACCTATTCTAGGCTCTCAGAAAGTTTGACAATTTTGTTTTAATATGCTGGTTCTGAAGTCATGCTTGTCTCTAAATTAAACCCTTCTTTCACTTAGGTGTACTTACAGCAGCTTTTGTAACAGACCGAAAGGATGTCTTCTGTTAATATATTTTCACAATTCTTGCAATATACTATTTTGTTAATATATTTTCACAATTCAAAACAAAAAAGTATTTGATTATTGCTTTGGTCTGTACTTACTGTGAAATGAGCTCAGCAGAAAGTAGTTGTGTGTCTCTTAAATTGTAGGTGGTTCGTGCCAGCCCCCTGCGCAGCTTAATTTCATCATCAGCGCATAAAAGTAAGATATTGCTTAGCAGTAAAGGTATATCATGTAATAGTATTGCTTTTTAAATCTCAGACAATTTCTGCTCAATTCTAATTTTAGATAGTCATTTTAATTTGTTACCAATGAATGCTTTCTAATTAAACTTATATTTAACAATCACATGCGTCAGTGAGCCCTGTGAGATGACAGTGATGGAAGTGGGTGGGTAGCACAATAGATGCTGACAAGAGAAGATGATCCAGTAAGGAACGGAGGAGACAGATGAATTCCAGAACAGAAAGAGTAACTGAGAGAAGGGAAGCTGGGGAAAAAATATGGTTTACAGTTGGTCCATGCAGTGAAGTATTCCAGGCTGTTCTTACTCATTCCTGGTGGTGAATGCCCTGTGTGCAGAGGCTTGTATTGCTGAATGAAGAATGTGCTGTTCCAGATTAGTTTAATTAGCTGGAAGTGGCTAGTACCAATTCAGAACAAGAGTGTTCTCAAGGGAGCTGTTTACTTCTATGAATTTAACGTTTTTAGCCTGTGGAGGAACTTAGGAACCAGTATTAAAATCTAGTATATATACACAGCCTTTGTGTAGATTTCCTTAGTTACAGACCATTTATCTTATTTTATAGTGCATATTGTGTTTCCTGCCTCCTCTTCAGCAGTTTAAAGAGAGTCATAGGTGTAAACAAAGTGAATTTCAAATGAATTTCAAATTAACTTAATAGTTCAGTAGTTCAATCAGTGATGAAAATAGTAGTGTGTTCTTCATCAATCACAGACACTGTCACGTTAACAGTGTAGAAATGTATACATGCAGACTATAGAAAAGACTCTGCAATTAACTGATAGAAAGGATTTATTTTTTTTTAAATGCTGCTCTATTAGTGCATAAGACTGACAAAAATGTCATGGGAAAGATGCTTACCATTTTTAAGACCTTACTGGGGAACACTATTAGCTATATGATCCTAGAGTATTGTATTTCTGTTACCGTGTCATTAATTGAGACTCTGTTATTGTAGTTTTTAACATTAAAAGCAAAATAAAACATCTTTAAGTTGGCAAAGTAAAGCAGATGGGAGCCACTGGAGAATAAGGAGCACTGATACAATTTTTTTTTTCTTCACAACCTTCTCTGTTAAAGTGGGAGACTTTATTCTGCAGTTTTCTGATTTTCTGTATTGCCTCTGCCTTATACTCAGATGCTTCAGTTGCAATGAACAAAAAAGGGTGGTCACTGCATTTTTACAGTACTGTCACTGGACAGGCAGTAGCATCTTAGTAAGAATCTATGTAGGTGAAAAACATTTTTAAAAGCAGATAATATCAGCTAGATAGGTTATGCAAAATTCAGTGTTTGGTCAGAGTGAGCTAGTCTCAAACTCCTCCCTGTTTTCATTATCCCTCACCTCTGAGGGCTTATGCTTTATTGACCTTATGATTACACAGACATTTTATATTCATGACCCAAATAGATATATGTTGAATTAAGTACTGCTTAATTATATCTTGGCCTCCTCACAACTGATTGTTGAACTCCTGACTATCCAACATGTGGAATGTGAAAAGGCACTGGAGGCCCAATGGGGTACATATTAGTTGTATTATAAGCAGATTGAAATAATGTTTTTAATATTATATTTTTCAATGTAAGTTGTTAAGTAATTCTTTTTTTTTTTTTTTTTTTTCTGAAAGGCAATTATTACATTACCAAAATAATAATCAGTGCTGTTTTGAGTTCCCTTTATGTCAGAATTTCAAGGAGTGCAGTCTCTCTTGGGTGTATGCATGCTTAGAGACATTCCCAGTTTCACATCAGTAGTTGGTGTAGACGCATAGATTCTGGCCAGTGACTAGCTGATGGCATGAATCATCTGTTTTTCCTCAGGGCTAAAATGAGGATTTATCCAAAGGTCAGTGTTTGTTTTTGTTTGGTTATTTGGGTTGGTTGGTGTTTGTTTTTATTCAGTTGCTAGTGGCTTATTTACCTTCCTTGTTCTCCCCAAAATATTTATCTTCTCCAGTGCACCTTGGAAGAACAGCTTCCATTTGGTGAAACAGACAGGCTCAGGGCTTAATTTGCTGCACTCTTTCTGCTCCCCTTGAAAGGCAGTCAGAATGTTTTATAGTAATGCTATAGTACTGCAAGCTCCATTGACTTCTGTTGTTTCTGTATAATTGGTTGTATACATTTGCTTGCCATCAGCTAGGCAGAAGAAAGCATTTTATTGCCCTTGTTAAGTGTGGTGTGCTTATCTTGTGCTTTCACTTCTGACCTCCTGCATGGATAAAGATGAGCCTCAGCTAGCCTGTTCACTGCTCATTTTAATAACAGTGTAAATAGCTTAGATCTTACAGAACCTGAAGCTTTATTTGAAAGGAGAATATTAGTAGTTAGTTGAAAAATATGTATTTTTGTTTTAAGTAGTATTTCCAGCATTCAGATTCTGAAAAGATACATTTTTAAAGTAATGTCTCAGGAAGATAATTCTTTCTCCATCTTGAAGACACATAGCAGCAACCACGTTGCTTGGATTACTGTAGCTCTCACTCCTTTCTGAAGAACTTCAGTGTGCATGCTAGGCAGTTTGTTCTAAATTTGGATTTCCTTATTTCTCAGCTAGGAAAAAAGTATGTCTATAATAATGTCTGATCCCATGTACTGAACAGAGGTCAGTCTTATTTCCATAAATATGTCATTTGACTGGCTGTCTTAAAAGTTCCATTGTTTCCATGCTGTTCCTGATTACCTATATCAAAACAGTTCGTAATTTCAAAATTACCATAAAGATTTTAAAGTTGGTCATATAAGCCAATGTTCTGATAAAAATAGGATCTTTCTAAGCTTTCACCATGAGAAGCAATTAATTTTTTTTTTCAACTCTCATACTTAACAGTCACTTAATGTGGTGTATTTGTCTCACTAAGAGATGAATGTGTTTGCTGACATACTGGGTCAATATCTTATGATTAATAGGAAATGGGAAAAGACAAGGTCATCTTTCACCATGCCCTGGATAGCCAAAGTAAGGAAAATATTTTTCTGAAGTGTGGTTTCTAGGAACACTACTGAATGGAGACAAGTCAATCTGCCAACCATACTCTAAATTAGCATAAATTTCAATTACTAGTATTTCCCAGATGTCTCCACTTGAAAACTACTTACTCCGTCTTTGTTTTATTAAATCAACAAAAGAAAAAGGAACAGTTTCTTTAGAACGGAATTTGATATGTGAAAGAAAGGAATGGAATGTCCCCTTAGCAGAGTATTATTCATAAAATGAAACGCATTTGTTTGTGGGAAGAGCGCTTGAAATGGTCTGAAAAATAAAGTGGCATACAAACAAAGCTAGAAGTCCATACTCTCTTCTGAAAGCTGTTTTTCTGAACCTGATTTTTTACAGTTAATTTGCAAATAAATACTAAAATAAATTATATATTACTGGCAGCCTCAAAAAAGAGTCATTTTATGCCTGAACTCCACTGAACACAGTTGACAAGCAAGATGGATATTCCTCCACAAATTTTTGTTTTATCTGTGCCAAATCACATAACTCACTCAGGAGTTCCTCTGCCAGTCTTGCATCATATGAGGTCTCTAGTCTCATATCTGGGATGTTCCCATGTTCCAGTAGTACTCAGGAGTCCAAGACCAGGCATCAGATAACCAACAAGTTGAATCTTTCGCTTTCCATCTTTTTTCCATCTTCTCCCATCTTTTTCCTTGCATTGCCTAGATAGCACAGAGAGCAGAGACAAAGGCCCTGGAGAGCTTCACTAATGAATTTTGCATTATGATTGAAGCCGCAGGAGGAAGGTTTGAGTGCTGATAGGCACATCTGACTGAACTGGCAGATGCTGAAGAGAGATCAGAGTTCTAAACCTCATTTACCAAAAGATGGAGAAAAGTGTTTATAACATCCTTTAGTGAATCTTTTTCTATCAGAAATACTTTTAACAAATAATTACTATTTCTTCAAAAACTTCATAATTTTGCAGAATTGTAATATTTAACATAAATAAATCAGTAGTTCTGAGGTAGATCGTGCCCTGTTACTTAAAAATGTATGTGTTATTGCAGAAACCAAGCTAGGCAAAATGATACGTAAACAGTGACATTCTTATTTGTTGGTGGTCAAAAAATGTGTTCATTGTGAAACTGAATAAATGCACCATGTGGTTTTTGACTTCCAGATAGATGTTACATCCTTTAAGCTTGATGCCTCATTAATTCCAGACGAGGTGGTTTAATGCTCCAGCCATGAAATTGTTTAGCCCTGACAAAAGATATAACTTGGTTTTTTAATCATCTGAATAGTCCCACTTTGACCAAATCTAGACAGAATCCAAGTGAATAGTAAATTTTTGATCAACTCCTACTAGAGTCTCTGAATCTCTCATTTCTTTGAGTAATTTTGTCAGAAATAAGAAAAATAAAACACAGCAGCATTTAGCTGTTAGGGAAATAACTGTCGCTTTTTTCACCTGAGCGTTTTTGCTGTGGTATCTGCTTTTATCAGTCTCATCTGCTGATCTCCACATTTCTTTTTCTACATGTATAATGGTATTTCTTAACTAGCTTATTGAAGAAAAAGAATAACATTATGCACTACTTACAGGTTTGAAAACTGCCCAGTAAAATGAGGTTCTTCCTTAATTTCTGTGCTTTCCCCCTTGTTCCTTTAGTGATGTACCTTGATTGATGATGCTGTGTGCAACTTTTATTCCAGGAGAGCTGGACTGAAGCACAGGGGAGCGTATATGCATTCTGTCTTAGAAAAAATGGGCAGGATCTTCCACTTCTGTCACTCTATACGAGTTTATAATTTGGCCTGGTGTTTATCTTTCTGTTTACTGCAACCAACCAAGTATCAGTGCTGATGCGTTTTCTCTGTCCTTTTGACCCAGGGAAGTGATAAAGGTCCCTGAGATCCACACCTTATGAAGTATCAGGAAAAATTTGCTGTCCCTAGGGTTTCACTCCCTCTCTGCCCCTTACGCAGTGCTAACCTTACAACTGTGGGTATCGCAGCAGGCGTCTTGCAGCTGAGAAGGCAAGCAGTCACCAGGGATACCGCCATGCCGCACTGGTGCCAGCTGCAGCAGTGCTGGCACATATGCACACGTACAACAGCAAGTGGTTTGTTGTTGTTCTTCTTCACAAAAAAATTATATACTTCTCCTTTGCATTAACCCTAATTAGATGCATATACTCTGAACAAAATAATGGTAGGTTATAATGTGTTTTGGCTGACGTGGTCCCCTGGGAGACTATTTGTTCTATTTGGGCAAAGGGTGCTTTGGACTGTATTCCATGTGGTTTGCATGCATAATTACTTTTGCATTATTATTTTCACCTTACCTTGCAAAAGATAAATAATCACAAATATTTGAATAGCGAAAAGCCTTGTATTTTCTGCTGTAAGGAAACTACTTTTAAATACAGTAAATCTGACATTTTTAAAAGATTATATATGCAGACAACTGCAGCCAAGATATATTATTTATGAAGTTTCATCAAAGAATGTAGCAATTCACAGAAGAAATTATAAATATGTAGGAAACCTAAAGATTGCCACAGTTTATATAGGCTAAATCCTGTATGTTTCAGACTACATTTCTGTTTGAGCTCCTTTACCTCACATTTACTCCAGGTGAGAACTTAGCAATGTTTCAAAGCAAATCCTAGGAAAGATAACAACTCTGACCCTGGGGGAGGGGGGGGGTGAAAAAATATGGCACTAGGAAGTAGATCAGTTTATGAATGATTCATGGAGAAAGTGAGCTTGAAGTAAGTGGAGATGATGTCTGGGGAAATACAGTGCAAAACATGAGAGCCTCCTGGCTACCATGGGAAATACCAAGAAATACAAGTACAAATCTAACAGTGAAGGAAGGGCATGAAGGGAACAGAAGTGAGACTAGTAGTGAAAGAGTGAAAATGTTGAAAATAAAGGCATTAAAAAACACGTGTAGGTGGAGCTTTGAAGCATTTGGAGACTGAGTTGGACATACAACCTAATGCATGTAAAGTCAGAAAGACAAATAAAGCTGTGGGGATATCTCCAGGGCATTATTTGCAGCTGACAGATTAATTCAGTATGTATGAGAAGTGTAGTTTTTAATGGTTAAGAAAAGAATACAGAGCATTGGTTATCATTGCTACCTACTTTCCATTCTTCATTTAGAAGAGAAAAAAAAAAAGGAAATAAGTTCAGTCAAATTACTAGTGAAAAAAGTGTAATTATCACTGTTGAATGAAACAGGTGATGTATGGGATCTGGGTGAGCACAGAGCAGCTGCTGAGGTTTTATTCATAACTGAGCGAGTGTGTAGCAATTTATTTTGGATATTCATGTTTCATGCAGGAATGAGGAAAGGCCAGGGAAAATGGAAGCAATTGAAGGATGAATCCTGCTCCCATTCAGATCATTAGAAAATATTCATGTTGACTAAATAGTAAGGAAGAACAAGTGATCAAGTCTAGTGTATTTATCACTTAGAACACCCTTTTCCTACCTTCCTTCATAGAAGTTAGAGCCTGAAAACCGTTAACACAGCAACTACCATGTATTTAAAGGGAAGTGGCTGTGGATTATTCTCTCTCAAAAGCACTAGGTGGCATCTTTTAAGGAGCAGATTGTATAGATTTATGCCAAACTGAAAATGGGAAGAAACCTGAGATTACCAAGTAATATGGGGTAAAAGTGACAGGGAGAAAGTTAATCAGTGTGCTTTTTGCTTTTCAAGCTGTACAAAACAGCGATGGCGCTGTTCTACAAGTACCAATTCTCAAGTTACCTTTCTGAATTCTGGAGTTTTGGTAGACATACTTATTATTGTTTGCTTGGTGCCTACCTACAGCTATAATTACCTCTTAGGTGGTATCTTCTTCATTGTGCCAGTAATGATTCAGTAGCTGTAATGAACTTTGTTTATCTTTGAGAACTGAAGTCATCCCTTTCCAGATTTTTGAGAAGGACCACACTAGAAACAAAGGTGTGACAATCTGAGAAAATAAGAAGAAAATAAGCCTTTTAAGAAAGAATTAAAAAAAAAAAAAAAAAAAAAAAAAAAAAAAAATTGCTCACTTAGAGCATGCCTCAGTATGAAGTTTTCAAACATCCTATGGTGCGTGCAGTCCAGCACGATCTCCAAATACAAATTTTAAATCTAAAGCAGGCTCACAGATGGTTCTAATGAGCTGGTATTTGAGATAGACTGTGGCTTGAACAAAAACTGTTTAACTCCTGAAACACTAACATTTCCAGACGACTTTTAAGCTAAAATACTTGCAGAACTATTTCCATGCATCTTTTAATTTCATAGATATTTCTAGTCTACAAAAAAAAGGACCTTGCACTTTTCCTTATCTACATTACAGTATAGTATCACAAAAGCATACATCGGGAGCACTTTTACACACTGACTTATGGTTCTTTCTCCAGCACTTTTTAAGTTCTACAGTTGATTTTGAACAAGTAGTAATAAAAAAAGTAAAGTTTTTTGTGTTTTTGTTTGTTTGTTTGTTTGTTTTTTTGTGATATAATATAATGCCCTATTAAGAGTATTACTCACCTTTCTCATGGAAGGGACATCTAAACTAAGAACAAAATTCAAGACTGCATTTTCAAGGTTAGTATGCTTGATAATTAAAAAAGGGAAAAGGGCAGCAGTTTCTTAATACATGTAAAAACACCATCCCTTCAAAATTCATTTTTAATTTTTGCTAAATGGTGCTGTGCTAAATATTTTAGCTCCAAGAATTGTTAGTGTAAATCACAAAAGTAAGCAATGCACTTAGAAAATTCACCTTTTTCAAAATCTGTAGACATTGAAAAGTACACGTATGTATATCTGTATGTATTTTCTCTGACTCTCTAAGTATCTTGGAGTTCGTCTAAATTTCCAGAGTTTTGTATAAACACAGGAGGTGGTGATAAACCAGACAGCAGAGGATTTGATTCAGCCCAGACTCCTGCCTCATATAGTCATTGGCATCTGTATGTAATAGCTGTAAAAACAAATTAAAACAGATCTCAGTAGACCACAGGCATGGTTGGTTTTTATTTTCTTTTGTTTTGCCTTTTTATTTATTTATTTATTTAATGGGTGTGAATTAAAATAAAAAGTTCAAAAGAGTTAACTGCACTGCAATTTGACCAAACTGTCAGCTTCTGGAAAAGAAGTACCAGAAGTATCGTTGAGTTGCATATAGCTTTGTAGCTCAGCAAATATTTATTAAATTGCATTGTTTATATTATTTCCTACTACAAAAAGAGTGAGAATTCATTTGTAATCATTCTGTGAGATGGCTTGAACTTACACCACTTCAAAACCTTGTGTCACCTAAGCTTCGAGACATCTTATTTCTTTATTTTGTCGTAGGTCTACCGTATGGATGGGAAGAAGCTTATACAGCAGATGGAATCAAATACTTCATCAAGTGAGTATTTCTGAGGGAAAATGGGTCAGAGCTGAAATAAAAGCCCATCAAACTAAATGCATTTTTAAACTTAGAATTAACGGGGAGGAAAAAAAAAAAAGGCAAGCTAACGAAAACATTCACGTGTTTTCTGTCCGTCTTTATTACCAACATCACTTGTTCTTTCCTGTGGTTTAGTACTGCACTGTCCAGAGGGTCCTAGAGGGCTTAGTCAGAAATCCAACTGAAATTCAGTGAGAACTGTGTGACTCAATTCTTCAGATGTCTTTGAAACCCCCAGTCCACAATACTGAGACTCACCTGGTTGAGTCTGACCCTCTAATGGACCTAGGAGATATGGAAAAAAATCTCATTCCCTAAAAACTTTACAAGTATATATATGCATTTTTAAATGTTCTTAATTTGGGGGAGATGGAAGAATTCTAAGAGACTGTCGTGGTTTAACCCGGCCAGCAGCTAAACACCACAGAGCCGTTCACTCACCCTCTCCCCTCCCTCTCTGGGACAGGGGAGAGAAATGGAAAGTGAAGCCCGTGAGTTGAGATAAAGACAGTTTAATAAGACAGGAAAATAATAATAACAACAATAATAATAGTACAATGATTATAATAGTACTACTAATAATAATGTGTACAAACAAGTGATGCACAATGCAATTGCTCACCACCCGCTGACCGATGCCCAGCCTAACCCCGAGCAGTCCGGCCCCCTCCCCCCGGCTAGCCACCCCTATATATTGTTTAGCATGACATCAGTTGGTATGGAATACCCCTTTGGCTAGTTTGGGTCACCTGTCCTGGGTCTGTCCCCTCCCAGCTCTTGCTGCACCCGCAGCCTTGCCCGTTGGCAGGACAGAGCAAGAAGCTGAGACGTCCTTGGCTTAGTATAAGCACTGCTCTGCAGCAATTAAAACATCAGGGTGTTATCAGTACTCTTCTCATTCTAACCCAAAACATAGCATTCTACCAGCTACTAGGAAGAAAATTAACTCTGTTCTAACTGAAACCAGGACAGAGACATATTTTTAGAAAATAACAGTCTCATTTAATCCATGGATTTCAGTTCCATTGTGGCTTTAAGAAGCACAAAGTCCAAGAGTCTTACCAAATTCATCAGTTGAACTAGTACCTGGAGTTTTGTGTCTGCTCCTCTGATTCTGCCAGCACACCTCATAGTGCATTATAACTAGAACGTTAGTAATTTTCATTTTATCTCCTGTCCTGAATGGGTGTCTTGAGGGGAACTGCTTTAACAGTTAGTTCTGCCTTGTCTCTGAACTATCTCTAGCCATTGATGGTTTTTTCTTGATGACATATCCTGCTTCATAAGTTCTTGTTTCATAAGTTCTGTTGCTGCTAGATGATGAATGAACAGGACTGAAATCATTTAGTTAAAATTATAAAAGAATCAAGAGATTTCCAAGTGCTGTACCGTTTAGAAGAAAAATCCTCATAATCTAGACTTTACACTTAAAATACTAAACAGCAGTTTACAAATTTGGTATCACAGATTATTGACATTTCACGTTGTCATAGGCTGCAGGTTAAGCAACTTTTATTCCATTGATAATGCCACTGAAGCTGTACCTCTTGCAAAAGTCTTCTTTTGTATTCTGCATATATACTGTTTTTGTTCTTGATTTCTACCCTATGAAAGTTATAAATTATACCTACAGTTGCAGTTTCCGTAGGCTTTGCTTTATACATTTTAAAGAGGGTGCCAAAGATTAAGCTAACTAATAATGTAGTAATTGTAATAGTGAGCGGTTGTTACCTCCCCCTCCTTTCCCCCAAAAGAAAAAAATACAGAAAAATATGTCTATCGAGAGATACCTGCATTTTTTTGGAAGCTATTGCAAACAAATTTTCAAACTCTCCAGAGATTAGAGGAAAAGTGATATTGATGTTACAATAACAGAGTATCTAAAGAATAAAGAAAACATCTACGAAAGCTTTAAATCAGTAATCATCAGAAGAGGTGATCATGTGAAAGAAAAGCACTAAGATTTAAACCTTATTTTTTGCTTTTTTGCTTTCCTTAATTATAAGATTTCTGTAATGATTTCTAAAAGACTAGAATAATTTAAAAAAAGATGTGTAAATTCATTATTTAGCAACTCAAAAGTATGGTTTATATCCTGCTAATGTCTTACAGGTAGAGAATTGGAAGCTTCTTTGGAAAGACCTACTTGATAAAAGCTATAGGGATTTGTGGTATACGTTAGGGAAGGTTCTTTTCCATTGTGTTCCCAGGTTCTGGAAGAAGAAGTGCATGAAAAAGAAGTAGCTCACTGTATCTTCCAGAAGCTTCTGGAAATGAATAGCACAGTGTGCCCTTCCCCCCTCCTCCCAATATACTGGTAACTAATTCATATAATAGTTTTCTTTATTATTCCTCCAACAGATTGAAACAATTGCTGAGAAAAAAAATCATCTCCATTCCATATATCTCATGAATCATTGTTTAATTAATAGTTAGATATTCTGGCTGCTGAAATTTACATATTCTTTAATTCTTAAAGTTATGATGAAGATGCTATTTTGCAGGTGGACTCACTTCTTAAAAGACAGGAAGGGCAGCAAATCTTTGCACTGAGATACAATTACTTTTATCCCAAACTCTTGCACAAGTCATGTTGAAGTTTATGTATTAGCTAGCCAAGAAAAGCAGGGACATTTTTTTTTTTCCTTTTTTCAAGCACACTGTTCTGTTGTCCTCAATTCACCCCATGGTGCCTTGAGCTAGTTGTATTAAAGCAGACGTGATTTTTTTTTTTGCAGAGGTTTCCACACACACCATATATGATAGCACATTCAAGCTCTAATCAAAACATGGCTTTCATTTTCAGATAGATGTAAATTCTGGGATTTATACAAAAAAAAAAAAAAAAAGAAGAAGAAGAAAAATAACTTTATGTAGAAAAATAAAGGAAGTTAAAATGAATCAATAGCCAATTTCATTGCAATGGAAATAAGTATGTTAAAATAGAGGACTGTTCCCTTGGTCTCCATCTGTTGATAAAGGGAGCCATTACAGCACAGTTGGAGGGTTAAGGTGAATGCTGGATTCTGTCCTAGATAAAACATTTGTAATACAGGTTTATGCCAGCATAATTGGAAAATGAGCTTGAAGATAGTATTATACAAATTATATAATAGCTAATACAATTTAGCAATAGAATAGAAGAATTCTCACATTCTTGAGACACTTTCCCTCTTTTTTTTCTGGTTTTGTTACTTGTGTTTTTCATACAAGTGCTTATCTGGATGACTCAGCAGAAGCTAAATTTGCTAAATGTGCTCAAGAAATTTCTTTTAAGATCTGCACTTGGATGCTGAACTGTTGCAGCTGTAACAATAAGGTGCTTATTAGTAACAGTAGAATCTCAGCTAGTCTAGGTGGTGGAATCCTAATTTCACAAAACTTCATGTTTCTCATGTTGTCTCTGCATGTTGAAACTACAGATTAGAACTGAGTAGATCACATGAGTATGCTTTTTCAGGAATTTTTGCATTTCTGACCTTTGATCAATAACGGATCATAAATGTTCTTCCCTCTTCTTAATGTGCTCCTGGCATTACAAGTGATAGGAGCTCACGTTTTTCATCGTTGTTACCTTCTGTAATCTGTCCTATGCAGTTCTTCATGACAGTCTTTATGCGGCAGGCAAGGAATATTTATCTGTTTTAATCACAGAGAAGGGAATGAAATCTCCGTCCGTGTTCTTTTGAATGGAACAACCACATTTGTTAAGAGGTCTTAATTGAGTTCATTAGAATGGAATTAACTGAACATTGGAATAAGACATCACAATAATTAATATTCCTTTTTACCTATTTCCTAGCATTGCTTACATGACTGGTGCCAAATGTTTGTACAGAGTGTAAACTAGGCTTTTCCTATGCTTGAAAATTCATACCTCTCACTACTCTTTGTAATGTGCATGAAGTCCATCTGGGAAGTTAACTATTTAGAGCAAGGACCAAGGGTTACAAAAGTCTCTTGTTTCTAACAGTTTGGTAGAGATTTCAAGATGAAAATTCTACCTAATGTTGAAAATATCTTTTTCTAGGAGGAACTTAGCTTGACTTCCATCTTTATCAGCTGATCCTTTTCAGTAGCAGTTAATCAAATCATTTAAATGAGGATTAGCAGAATAGTTGATACTTTACTGTCCTGGTACCGGTACTATAAACTTGTTCTCTTTAGCTGCGAATTTCAATCCTTTCGTTCTCTGCTGTTTAGAACAGCCAAATCTTTGAGGGCATTAAGAGTTACTTCAACACTAGCCCACTCCAGTGTATACAGATAGAAAAACGTGTTATAATTCTCTAAGTGTAGCCACAATTTAGCTGATCTTATGTGTGGATTGTGCCTTTTCCTATGCAGTTATGCTGTGACACAATACAGAAGCTGCGGTGGCTCTGTTCAAATCCACAGCAGTTTTACAATATGCTGAAGACAATCAAATATTATTTTAATTAGTAGTTGCCTTCAGTTCCAATGTGTTTTATTAGGCCATCAGCTAGTTGAGTCCATAAATCTATATGTTATAAATCTAATGCAGTAAACACCCCAGAATGGAATCTTAATAGCGCATAAGCTTGAGACAGCTTGCTGTGAAATTTCCATAAATATCTCTGAAGGGGGTGTAGCAATATGAAGTGCATGAGAAATCAGAGTTTAAAAGAAGCAAACCAGCTGGCTTGTGTTACACACTAAAGTGAAACCCACTTATGTGAATAACTGACATGAATAAAACATTTACATGGCTATATTCCTAAGACGCTGAATTGCTTTCCACCTATAAGAGAAAGCTGCTTCTTGTCCAATACTCACCTCAAGTCAATTTTTGAAATCACCTCTTCTACTCAGCAAATCATTTCAGTCTCTCAGTAAATTATAATCAATCAACCAGATTGCTAAGGATCAGTCAAAAAGTACTGGCAAGTGTGAGAAAATTAGCTTTTAGACAGCTAGTGTCATAAACTCACACGATTCGGTGCTAGGCATTAAGGTCATGTGTATAAATTTACCATGAAATATCAGACAGTAATGTAAGCCTCTCTGATTTACCATGAAGTATCAGACAGTAATGTAAGTCTCTCTGAGCTGCATCTCAGTATGCATTGGAGATAAAGAACTTCAAATGTCTAACAAATATAAATTGACAGTTATCAAGAGGACAAAAATTACACCAGTAGACTAAAAGGCAGTGATAAGCTTCATTGGTAGTATAGCTGTGCTTTCCTCCTGCTGGACAGTAAAAGTTTAATTTGGCCAGAGATACGTGTTGAAATAATGTTCTGAAATGGTGTGCTTTAAAATAAAGGAGAGGCAAGCACTATTTTAGTTTGCATGTAGCAATACCATCAGTCATTCACACATGGCCCCAGATTCATGGCCCGTCAGTTGATGTATAATAGAAATGTATTACTGGTGTCTGTTTCCTTCCCAATTTACACTTGGTATTTCTATTCTTGTTTATATCAGCAAATTCAATCCAGAAGAATTGAGATTCTGACCTCATTAACTCAAATGGGTTAGCCCAATGGGGTTTTCAGCAGTCCACTGCAATTCCAAAATCAGAGAAGAAAATCATAGAAAAGTCTAGATTGCAATAAATCTCTGGAGATCAGCTAGCAGCTAGTCAAACCTTCGGTTGAAGAATAAATTATAAACTAAGTCTTGAATATTTCCAGTGGTGGAGATTCCACCACCTATCCCAAATGCCCTATTCCAATATTTAATTATTCTCACAGTGAAGTGTTTTGTTTTTTTTTAATCTAGGTAGAATTTCTCCTGATGGAGATTATGTCCATTTCCTCCTGTCTGTCACCATATGTCCTTGTAAGAGTGCCTCCATTTGCTGTATAACTACCATTTAGGTACTAGAAGACTTCAATTCCACCCCCCCAAGCTTTCTCTTGTCTAGGCTGAACAAACCCAGTTCCTTCAACCATTCTTCGTGTGCCAAGTTTTCCAACCCTCTAGTCATCTTGGTGATTCTCCACTGAATCCTCTCCAATTTTTCTAATGTTTGTCTTGACCTTGGGGAACCAGTATATTGAAGAGATCCCACATAATAAGGTAAAGAAGTTGGATATTAATGAGTTTTACCTATTAGATGGTTAAGACTGTTCTTCTGTTGTGACAAATTCAGTTACTGATGTTCTGGTAGAAATTCCTGCCCTGAATAGAAATTTTAGCTATAAGGCCAGAAGCAGCAAAGGGCTAATGAGCCCTCATCTCACCTGCATTCAGATGTGTAGGCACTTAGCAATCGGCTGGGTGGCATTAGGATGGGAAAAGTTTTGTAAGAGAAAGTAAATCTTGTTCACTTTTAAAGCTAATTATGTGGTCATTTTTGCCCAAGTTTAGTTCACAAGTAGTGTTGAGTGAGTTTAGTAAGTGTTGTAACCACTGCTAGAACAAAATTTCACTTTTATTTTATGGTCTGGAATTAAAGTCCTGTGGAAATCACAGCACAGCACCAGTGCAAACAGAAAGACAGCATGTTCTGTCATTGAATGGATTTTGTGATTTTGTGACTTCTGAGTTTGATTTTTATAATAGGCAAAAGAGTCTATCCAGAATTTTGCTCCCCAAGCGGAGTGTCAAATATGCTAATTAATTAATATACACTGGTTCTTTAGAATCACACAGGAACAGTATAAAAAAGCATTGCTGGGACACTGATTTTTTTCGCCAGAAAAGCCATCAGAGTTAAGCTCTTCCATCCTCCCACTATATTCACCTTTAACATATGGCAGCTCTGTATCATGAGACTGGCACCTAAAATTAGGTAGGGCCTTGCTATTCTCCCTCCCACTCCCACCCACTCCTTGCATATGTATACAGTTTGTAAGGACCAGCTGTGAATTTTGCCCCTGTAAACACTGTTTTTCTAGCTTTTTAATAGGGCTAGATTCCACCTATTCCAAATTAACTGTTACTTTTCTCAAGAATGTTTATCTTAACTTAAATTTGCCTGAAAGACAAGTAGAAGTTCCCAAAGATGTTAATCTTTCAGGATGTTTTCCATTAGATAAGTTAGAGCCTGTGATGTTTTCTATCTTAGAGCAAAAAGGAAACAGTAATGTTTGATTTAGTATTATCTTTCAGTAATTTACCTAGAAATCAGAGGCTTCACATTGAAGCATTGCATACTTAAGTGTGACAAAAGAGGCACTGAAGGTGCTCTGACCATGTATCAGTATAACAGAATAGAATTTCGTTCACGTTCAGTAGCAACCTAAAGCCAAACAATACTTAAAATGCAGATTAATAAAAACACACATGATGCGTTCTGGTAGCTTTTGAAATGATATCTAACAAATCAAGCTTCCACTTTGAAAAATAACAAATGATACTTACTTTATCTTATTCTATTTTGTTTGGTTTTGCTTGGGAAAGAGCCATCATTAATTTTATTGAAAGCTGGGCATTCACAGAAACTGTTTATGATTTTATGACTGAACTAAGAATAGCAAAGCATGTGTGATAGATGAACTTCTGTAGTATAAACACTGATGTTTTACAGCACTAGAGCTAAAGGTATCATCATAAAAGGAAAATAAATCACAGTTGATTTTACATACTGTATGCTAAATTGAAAAAAACAAAGCTGTTCTTTTGATAAGTGTACTCTACATTTCTACTGCATTATAAAGAAAGAACCCCAAAAGCTAACATATTGATGTATGTTCAGCTTTTCCTCTACTATTCCATTACAGTATACATGTATGGTAGTGTATTACAATATACTAGTTAAGTGTAGAACCTAAGTAATGGTTGGAGTGGCCTTTCTTAGAAGAAATCAAGTTCAATAAAGTTCAAATTCTAGCAGAGGTGATCCAGGAGTAAACTTCTGTATGTCCCACTAACATTTATGTTTCAGTGACTTGAGAGTAGCAAGCTAAGAAAAACTGTGATCTGCTGTACTGAACGTGCAATTGAAATCCCCCTGGACTGAACCCAGGACCAGCTCTGCTTCTAACCCCCTCCATAGTGATAGGCAAGTTAGTTGCACCAAAATTGATATTTATCAAAATCATTATTGTGGGTGTTCCCATCTTATTAACTTTGATGGTTTGTGAGCAGGAATGGATATTTTGAGGCATGGAGTATTCTGTTTCCACTGAGTTCAAAGAATGATGCAGTTTTTTTACATCTGTGAAATTGGGCCTTTCCTTTTTTACACGTCACTCAGAAATAGAAGTTGCTTTGAAAATAATTCCTTTTACCTGTCATCCTCAAACCTTCCTATCTAAAAAGAGAGGAAAGAATAGTTCTATAGTCACAAAAATTTGCAAATATTTAAATAAAGCTGGCTCAGGCTAACCAAGTTCTAACTATTACTACTACTTTTAAAGCATAACATTCTAAAACTCTGTATACATCAACTCAACATCAGTTGAAACACTTTCAGATGTAACTGTAAGAATTTGGGTAATCCTGACATATTTCATTTTGATTTTTGGATGTCCAGCTTGTGACATCTCAGAGAACTTTTATTTTCACAAAGTCTTAATGTCTGGCATCTGAATACCTGCCCCTTTGCTGTGTCTCAAATTGGTCGCTAGGAATAAATACATACAGAAGTAATGTTCCTCTTCAAAAATTGTGCCCCCTGGTTGTTCTTTGTTCACTGTCATTGTTGAATGAAAACAAGACATTAAAAGAAACAGCAGTGATTTAGTGTAAGACATTTTGCTAACTAAAAAATCATGAGGGCTTAAGGATAGCTGGGATAAGATGAAAATTCAAAATAATTTCTAAGGTTTGGAAGTGTTTTTTTGCCAGATAATCAAGTTGCAGGGAATTCAGTTACTCTGATGTCCACTGAAACCCTGTTGCATGACTATAAGGAAAATGGCCTCAGATGTAAAAACTAGAAAACTTTGCATTGGATTTTATGATAACATGAGCTTGTAATACAAGAATGTTAAGACCTTAAGCTGCTTTTGGTTGGGTAATTTTTTTTCCTGAGTGGTTGTTTGTTTTTTAATTTCAAGAACCAAAATGGAGAAACATTCTTTCAGCTTCCACACACACTGCACACACTGTCCAGGTTCTGGTCTATCATATAAGACATCTGTTAACGTTTCCTCAGTGAGGAAATACTTGAAGCTGAAATTATTTTTTGCTCAAGACTTGTAAATACCACTGCAATCAGTGTGTTGATTTCTGTTACCTCTGCTGGGTAATTTTACTCTTAGACTGGTGTGATCAGAGGTCTTGTTTTCATCCATTCACTTGGATATTACTGCTACAAATAGAACTGGAAATTTGGAATTTGCACTCCTAGTAAGGTTTCCTGTGTTGGGGCAAGATTTGGCACTTATGGGCTAAGCCGTGTGTTCCTGAGGTCTTCCTGGGTTTTGAGAAAGCCATCAGAAGCAGAACAATGCACAGCAGGGTTCTTTTCTGTATGTGTTTCTTCTGAGGCACTCAGGCTTTAATGCATTTCAGTACACATGTAGTTTAAATAACCCTTGAGTGTGCTCTAGGCTGTAGTAGGAAAAAACTTATATCATCTTGGCCCAATTCTGCTTACCAAGGTATCAGGCCCACAGGACTGATGCAAACTGAGCGTCTTTGTACAAAAGGCCCCCTGTGTCCCATGCAGGATGGGTGTAGCAGGGGGGCAGGCTGATGGACCCCAGGGCACCCTGAGAAGAGGATGGGTTGTCCCTCCCTGTTGGAGCGGTGGTAGCAGGGCTGGATGCGCAAAGCTAACGCTGCTGGTCTGTGTGGTCTGCTGCTGCTGCAGAAATACTGCACTGGAGATTTTATGATGTTTACTTAACAGACACAGGATTGTGAGGTACTGTATATTTTTAAAGAGCACTTTTAGGGTAATAGCAGATGGCTAATACCAGGGTGAGGTAGATTTCAGGTCATGCTTTAAAACTGCAAGAAGATTGCATATCCTGTCGCTCAGACCTTTGGGTTTATTCAGCCTTTGCTCAGATCTACCATTAGTACTGTTTTCATTTTCAACTAGCCTATTAGTTTGTTGGGAATAATTTTTAATGATCTAGCACATTATTTAGATGAACAAATCATCCTAGTGGTAACTGCCTTCTGAAAGTGCCCATAGATTTTTCTTAGTAGACAATTGTTTTATCAAGGAATAAATGACAGAAGTTTCATCTGGAGTTTCACCTTATATCCCTCAATTTCTAATTACTGTACAAGCAAAATCTTCAGTCCCTGAAGGAAATACAAATAATTATAATAATAAAATTATGGCACCTTAGGACACAGTTCCAAGAAGTGACAAGTGCTCTCAATCTTATTACAGCCAATAAAAGGTAAGGTCACTGCCACCTTCCAGGGCCTAGCATCTCCCTGGGACTACTGTTATATGCTGTGTATGTTCCATGCATTGAAAGAGGGTCCAGCTTTAAACCAATTTTAACAAAAGAGGGAGAGGGGGGGAAAAATGTTTAATTTCAAATCATATGATTTTTCATAAATACAATACAAAAACCCTTCCCAAATTACCTGTAGGTTCCAAGTTTGGAAAATGTCTTTCCCAAATGCCCTTTGATTGATTTTACTTGCACAAACTTTACTTGGTTGTTTTATTTTATTCTAATCCTTTATTTACAAAATTATAATTCTTTAGTTATAGCTAAGAACTAGTTATTCCTTGCAGAGCCTCCCAGTATCTGTTCCTCAAAAGACAAATGGGTCTTGCACCAGATTGCTCCTTTTAAGTAATCCTGGTGGAAAAATTCAGCCAGGTGTTAATGGCTGTGGTCCCATGTCAAAAGAAAAACAAAGCTCCAAAGAATACTGCATGACTGCATTGTGGCTTAGCATCCTGCACAGTGACTTACAGCAGCTGTGTAGTCTGCAAGACTCTTCACAGTCCCCTGTTAGGATCCAGAGTTTAGCCCTAATTGGAGAATTTGCTTTAAGGTGAACGCAAAGTTTTGAGCATTTTGATTATGTTCAAAACCTAACAAAGACACAGACGTTTTACACAATTTTGTCTTAGAATTTTCTTTGAATTATGCTTTTCTTGAAGGACTGTCTTAAGTTCTCATTTTAAAAGAAATCATCTTCCTTGCAAAGAAGTAAGAGCCATAAGGAGGGTAATTATATTGGGATTTTAAATAATTCACTACCATTTCTTTGCCAGAAAAAAAAAAAAAAAAAATCTCATGTTTTGTTTTTCCAAGCTCTAAATTTTTTCCTGTAATTTGGTAATGTTAAGAAGATAAACTAAGCTACTGACATACTTCAAGATCAAATGTTTTTGGTTTCTAACAATAACTTTGGTTTCCCTCTGATGGCAATGACTTGTTTGAAAACCTGCAAGTCTTTAGATATTGTTAATTGCTCTGAAAATTTGAAATGAATCTTTTGAACAAGAACATTTGCAAACGGAACACATTTTACATTTAGAATGTGTAGTGCTGGCTTTCTATATCTTTTAATATTCAGAACAGTTTCTTCAATTAGGCAAAGCCTAGAGGTAGGTTTGAATTCCTTCTAGCTCATACTGATGGCCCTAACACACAAATCAGAGAGGATGTATTTCTAATACAGGAATGTTCTGCAAACCAGTAAATCTGGGATTATCTCCTTGGACTGATTATGTCAAAGCTCTTTAGCCACAGCACTTGTGGGGAGCTAAAAATAAATAGCCAGGGGTTTATATATTTATTCTTTACCTAAATAATCTGTGCATATTGTGTGTGTCTTTCTACAATGGGAGACATGTTATCTGGACTTAATGTTTATTTATAAGAGTTCTTTTCCTAGTAAGGATTTTAACAAAGGGTTTAAAACAAACTGTCCTACAAGAAGCATTCATGGGATAAATCTAGTGCTAGTTTAAAAGAACTGAAGAACTATCAGAAGCTTTTACAGTTAATTGACATTAGAGCAAAATTTGGCCTCGGATTTTGAAACTGGATGAAAAGCTTCTTGTTAGTTTTTTTTTTTTTGAGGATGAGAACTGAGGGTTGGTTTTTGTGTTTTTTTTATTCTTGCTTGGTCCTTACTAAGACACTGCCTCAGTTGAATTACTGGCTACATTCGTGGATTACCAGTTCAGAGATAGGTTAGCTAGTTAATGCAGCTCGAGGTGTGATTTATGCTAGCATCATATTTTCCTCTTGGGGAACATTATTGTCACGCTCATCACATTCAACTTAGTCTAAGCTCAGTGAATTCAAATGCAAGGTGTGAATGCAAGGTAAAATAACCCAGTCATGTTACTGGAAAAGCGACCCCCATACCATTAAGTCAGTGTAGTGGAACATTGTCTTGGAAATTCCTACTTTAATGGATTGATTTCCAGTCAGATATTTGAGAGAGCATTCTTGAAGACAGAAAGGGGAAGTATTTTCAATTGAAAAGGTAAATCTAGAGTAGTTCCATCATGGCACTTCATATTTAATTAAGCTGATGTACCTGAAAGATGAGTATAGGCATGGGCTTTAGGTACACGATATGTTAGAAGCTGTGAGACATACTGAGAGCAACTGTTTGTCTTTTATGGTGTATATTTTATGTGCCATATTTTTCAGCTACTTTTTGTAATGAACTTGTATTACAAAATTCATCTTTGCACTGACTTGACTATAAAAACGGTGAATTTATTAGCAAGATTTTTTTAAGTGAAAAGAAGCTATTTCCTTTACCAAGAACATATTATTCCAGAAGGGAGAAGAGGCTGTGTCTTGCCCACACACAGTATGGCTAGCATGGATACTACCAATCATAAGGTGTACAGTGTTCTCACCCTCAAACAGTAAGCCCATTCCATTTGTCTGTCCTTACTGAGCCTTGAGCAGGTTCTTTCCATTCATGTAGAAGCTTAACAAGAACTGTAAAGCAGCTTAGGCTGCATTTCAAGTATAGGGTTTAAGCCTTTAAAAAATAACACTCCCTTTTATTACTTACATGTGTAAAGGCTGTGGGAGCATCCCCAGAAATTGTTCTACAGGTTGTCTAAAGTGCATCCTTTTTAAGGTTTATTCATCAATATATATATTTTTTTTAATATTTTTTTTTCTGCAAGAAGATAAATACCTTAATGATGAGCATTTGGTCAACTTCCTCTTGTCGGCTGTGCCTTAGTGTCTACCTGGTCTGATGGCAATGTTAATACCCTGCTAGCTTCTCAGAGTTTTCTAAGACTGATAGTCTGGGCTGTACGTTGTTGCTGGGTTAATTGCCTGCAGTTCTATTAGATAACAGGAAATGTCACTAGGCTGTATCAGGAGTCTCTTACAGAAGCATTCTCTCATATTTATTTGGAATTGAGACCTTCAGTCCACGTTTTAGCACCCACAAGGCTCCTCATTTTGTTTCTAAAATCTCACAGTTAGCAAGACAAAAAGAATTCTGTATTTGAAAGTGTGGTAATGATCAAAACGAGGCCAGAAAATTGCAGATTCCATCTAGTATGTCTTGTTTCTGAGGTTGGTAAACCTCTTCTGGGTTCCTAATAGCATTTCTTGGTTCTTTTCTAGCCATGTGACCCAGACAACATCATGGATCCATCCTGTAACCAGTGCACTAAGCTTGCGTTGCTCTGAGGATGACGACGATAGAATAAGAGAGTCTCCTGTGTCCAAGACCTGAGGACGTTCTGCTGATAAAAAGTAGTTTGTCTAATTTCAGTACATTAGTGAGAGGATGCACACTTTTTAATCTAATTACCTTCTAGTCTGATGTAATAGTACCCCATGACACTTCTCCCCTTGAAGTCAGAGGGAGCACTGCTGTTTGTTTAGGTGGGTTTGTTCTTGGGTGCCTCAGAAGCTGCAGAAGTCTCTGTGCAGTCCTTAACCAGCCCCAGTTCAGTGTGCAGGGATCAGGCTTACACTGGGAGCTGATGCAGTCTTTTCATGACTTCTGTATTGGCATAACTCCATTGACCTGAGATCAAATTTTCACAGTTTTGACCAGCATTAGAGTTAGATTGGGCCATTGGATGTACTTCACCTGGTAAATTCCAGCTGATGCTTTGCTGAAAGGCGCAAAATGAGCTTTTTCTTTTTTTAACCAGTACTAGTGAGTGTAATGTAGATAGATGCCTTTTGTGCAACTACTGAAAAATCTGGTTTTTATAGAAGTTTTTGAAGGAGTTTTGCTGATAGAAATTTGACAATTTATTACAAGTATTGGAGTCCTGATGACTTTTAAAACAATTATTTTTAAACATTTAAGTATTTTAAAACAAATACTTATTTTTAAGATCGTTGGTTGGACTTTAGGAAAATGAATCTTTGATAAGTTGTCAAGTAAAAATAAACCGTTTGGTAGAGGACACCATGCTCTGTCAACAATACGAGGCCAGAAAGAAAATTATTCTACTTTTGTACTCTGCTAAACCGATACATACATGCATCAAATACTTCAGTGGAAGCTGTGAAGTTTCAAGTACAATGAAACCTGTGAAACCACCTCCAGGATCAGCAGAAATCAGTCACCTCCTCAAAGTTGATCTTTAAGTAGAACAAAATCATTTTGTAAACATTGGTGGTGATTTAAAGAGGATAAAGAAAATGACAGGGAGTGCTACTGCAATCTAATGAACAAGTTTCACTGTACTTCAAAAGCACAAGATATTTTAAATCTCATTATTCACAGCTCAACATATGATGCCAGCTTTGTCAAATATATGATTCTGTGCTGTTTTTTTTCTGGAGGCTCTTTGTGTGTGTGTGTATTATATATATTATATGGTAGGTGTTGACTAATGAATGAAAGAAGGATCTGAAACTTTGCAGAGGCACTGATGAATATCCCAAAGGAAAACCCTCTCTCTGATCTTCAGGCCAAGAAGGAAAACAGTATTTTAACAGTGTGAGAAAGGCACAGGCTACAATCTGCATTTTCCTAAGGTGCATGCTTCAGGACTTCAGAACATCCCTGAAAAGGCTGACGTACCCATCTTCACCTCACTCTTACTGCCTGATACAAAGAAATGAAGCTGTACAGCCACATTTTTTAGAGGTCTATATCCAGCAGGTTTGTCATTAGAGTTAAAAATTCATCTAGTCAGGGGAATGGATATAAAGACCAGACCATGCCCAGTCAGGCACACTGTTGCTGTTGATCTTTTTGAATCAAAAATGATGTACAGCTTTAACCCAAGTCAAGTCTCTTTGAATAGCAGTGCAGCAATCTACTGCATATGGCCTGTGAGCTGCAGAGCACATCACCAAATGTTCTTCCTGCAGGAGAACAAAGTGCAGCTCACAAAAGAGTTTTCTGCAGGCTTTGCTGGAAGATGTCAGGATATTTTGAATAAGCAAATAGGAAAAAATGTTTTGTACTTTTAACTAGGTCAGAACCAAATTATCCATGAATCTACACAGGTGGTGTGGATTAGGAGGAAGAGCTTGCTCAGCAGACCCACAGTAACATATATTTCTGAGAAAATTTCTCATAGCAATAACACTTGAATGCTTCATTTGTATTTCGCTCCAATGGTTCCTACGTGCTTCATAGCCTCCTTTGTGTTCCCCAAGAACAGTCTGAAGGCAAAAAGCGTGTGCTTCAGTTTCAGGGCCAGGCACTCTAGCTGCACCTTTATTTAAATCCCTTTTCTGAAAATGGCATAGGGCATGACCCACAAACTGCACGTAAGGTACTGAATTCCTTGCAATATTTACTGTAGCCTTAGTAGTAATTTGACTGATTAATGACAGGCACTTTTGGTTCATAATTCCATGATAGTATGCAGTTCCAGATCACATATAGACTCCAGTTTTCCATTTCTGTTTCAGAGAATTTTGAATCTCCACTTGACCCTCGCAGTCGATTTATTGTGTTAGTGGCTTTCTGACAGCTAGCTGGGTGTTTCAAATAGGCAAAGCTATTTAGGGACAGAGACTGTGGATCAGGCAGGCTTCATCAGCAGAGGCTTTATAGAGACCTAGCAGCAATTTAAAGCTGTCCTTCTGCTAGATCAGCTGGAGGAGGACAGCTATGCGCATACTGCTTGCCCTTCCCGAGGAGCTGGTAATGATCTCTTGCTCCGAGCATGCAATGCACAGCCTGCTGTGCACGAGAGGGGGAGAAATCAAGACAAAATGTTGGCATTCTGCCGGCTCTGCTTACTGCCTCCACCCCCAGATGAGAACATTTCAGAAACCTGGAGACTATTTCTCCCTCTCTCTTATAAATTTGCCTAGAAATTAAAGACATTAGAAACAGATCTCTGCATCTATCTAGCTTTTTCTCCAGTAAGCATTATCTCTTCAGATAATCCGCTAGATCAGATTCTCTGCTTTTGAGGCTACATTTTCATACCTAGAATCTCCGAATGTTCTCATCTATTTTTGTACGCTGGCATACTTGTTTCCTAGGTTATTTCTCTCTATCTCCCCTTGTCTCTTCCTTTCTGTGAAATATTTTGTGAAATTATTTTTATTAAGGGGAACCGCGTATATTGAGAAAATGGTTCTAGGATAATTTAAAAAGAGTTTGTAAAGAGCGGTTGTCAAAATATGCAACACTGTAAACAATAACTTTTCATTTTTATTGCAGAATAAAAAAAATATGTGGAAAAAAAAAAACAGAAGTGTACTTTGTAACATCTAAAATAATGAAATTACAGCTTTAGAAGGGAGTGGCAATTGGGCCATAAATAATTCCTGTACCTCCATTTATTTTTCATGTAAAGATGACACTGAAAAATACTGTTCTTGTACACGCTGGTATTAATCTTTACCTGAATACTTGCACCACACTGCCCTTCAAATACTGCAAATACTCCAGTAAACTTAAACTGGCACATTCACTGTCATCAAAGCAAGTAACTTAACACAAATGCCTACATAGACATATTAGATACTCAAACTCATAGATGCTAAATAATTTCCTTGGAACACTACTCAGTGTCTCACTAAATTCGATGATCCTTTCAACAGACAAACCGGATAAATACACGCACACATACATACATGAGCTGGCTATTCCATGGGCATTGCATACATTTTCAGGCATGTGTGCTGGCTGTTGCACAGCCACACTGCCTAACCTGTCCTAAGCCACTGGTGTTTTACAAGCAGGTTAGTGTAATGGCTGCACTGTAGTTTTCTACAGTAAAGTCTACAGAAAAGATACAGATATTATGTAAGCAAATACATGTAGCCTCTATAGATTTTTTTATGATCAATCAGAAAAACAAAAGCAGTTGCTGTTTGTGCACAGACATTTGATACAAGGTAAGGGCCATCACCTATGTTTATTTGGACACAACCTTACAGCACTAAATCTATTCTGACACTGATTTTATTTGGAGCCTTCGGGATTCACGTGGGTTTGCTGTGGTGCTAGACTGCACAGAGAATTTCAGTTTCAGTTCTCAAATAGTTTCTCTCAAAGGGTGATCCTACTCAGACTTTGTCTAGAAAGCCCCCTGCTTAATACCATACACTTTAAAACTATAAATGATGCAGATTACCTTTCCTCTTTGTATTTAAAAATATTTCTGCTGGTGGAAATCTCTTGTGTATTTCAAAGTAAAGATTTCAGCGATAGAAAGTACTTGCTTCCTATGTGGCTAAGCAGTACCAGTCACTTCATCACCTACTATTCAGGCTATGCAAGCTATTGAATCTGCTCTTGTGTATTTTCTGGAACTGTTGTAGGCATGTAATGGGACAGAACCACGAGTCAGTAAAGGACAGAGAGGACAAATCCCACTTTTTCTGCTTTAACATAAATTTTCTCATATTTTTAAGAACAATTTTTAAAGGAAGCTGGAAAAGCAGATCTAGCTTGCTACAATTTCTGTGCAGGTCTCTGTGGAGCCCCACATAGTTTACTTACACTCTACCTGGTTGTAGTTTAAGGAACAGAAGCCAGTAGTACCAGATCTGGAAATCCATCAGCATCTTTGGCCTCCATTGTAAATGAAGGAATAAGAAATTACACTAAAATGAGAAACAATATAACAGGGGCAATTCCTGTTTCCCTAATAAAACTTCCTATCTGCTACTGATCCTTGCAATTAGCTTGTTTATTTCAGCACGTATTTGCTTCGTGGACACTCCCTGTAGCGTGGCCTCATTGGCACCTCCCATGACTAAGGGCTAGGGTGTCTGCAGGCATAACCTGAAGGCATGGGAAATCCTTTTAAGAAAAACATTTGTGGTTGTGGGAATAGGCGAGGTGGTGAAGGACTGACTGGATGGAAAGGCTTTCCTGTACCTGCACGTTCTGTTGTGGCATAGCCTGTGGAAGTGGCTTTTCTGGGAACTGATGGGGTTCTTAATGCTCTGCTCAAGAAACTCCCCGAGAGCTACCCAGCAACCTTACTGCTAGTTCCAAACGTAACACTGAACTTCCATGCCCTTTTTGCAAATACTAGTCAAAGTGACTTTTGCAGAGTTCTAGCTTAAGTCCGTAGCAAACCTTCAAGTCAGCTCAGCAGCCTTCTGTGCTCCCGGTCCTCGTTTGGTGTCTGCAGCACTCTGCTCCAAGAGACATCTGCTGGGGCTGCAGCAGCCGTGAGCAAGCACAGCCCCATTAGTCTAAACAGAGGCACCTGGCTGCTCCAGCTCTGGGGCCAGCTTTGCAAAGATGTCAGCAGCTTAAAGATGTTGATGGAGTTAATAGGAATTAGGCACCTAACCTACTTAGATGCTGCTATAAATGCTGTTAGTCATGTTTAGGTACCTAAATACCTTAGTAAATCTTTCCCCTTACTGCCTGCAATGATAGTGCACCAAAAATCAAATACTAATGAAGAAAGCCTGCCCTTTGTCCTCTGTAACCAGCTTTGCCTTTCCCTGGGGATTGTTTTCATGTAATACTAAAAATCCTAGCTGTCTCGCAGGCTGTGCTATCCAGATCCTTTTCACATTTTTGGTGGCTTGATTATTTGTTGCTTATTCCAGGCAGTAGCTGATTTTCCCACAGATCTAATAGTTTGATACTCTTGCAACATTCTTTTGAGATAAATTATTTTACTATGAGGTAGAAGTGTTGAACTCTCTTCCCAGAAAGATGCAAGGTGTGTATTACTCCGTATTAAGTCATATGGTTGAAAAAATATGGAATGGGCCTGTCGTTACCTGGAAAATGCAGCTGTACAGAACAGGAAATACTGTTGTCTTTGAAAGGAAAGGTTTGAATCAGAGTTGTAAGGAGTGTTTTCTTCTACCAGTATCCAAGCTTTTGTTCATTTTCCTGCCCAGAGTTTGCAGGGTCAGAGTACTGCAGGAGCTGGTGGTCTCTGTAACTGCTGCAGACCCACAGAGCCTCCAGCCAGCCTGTTCCAGGAGCATCACAGCTGAGACAAGAAACACCTTTGGGCAGGTAAGCTGCAATTAATATGATGTCTCTGATTTAAGAGACCTCTTTTCAAGAGACATGTCCCTTTTACATTGCGTCAATAACAGATGAGGTGAACTAATGCAAAATTGGTAGCTGATACCATTATGGGGAATGTCAGTTTGATAGCTAGACCTCTTGGGTAAACGTAAACCATAAAAAATCATCAGTTTTGCCACAGTTTGGGTAAGTCATGATTTCACCCTGACCTCCAGAAGTCACAAACCGATCAGAAATGCCTTAATCTCTTTTAAAGTACTCCACTCTTTAGCTATTAAGCAGTCAATATTTCCCTGTGGCCCAATTATTATTATCATTAAGAACATTCCTTGTTCTTGTATCAGAAGAGAACTCATTAAAACATGATTAAAATGGAAAAAGAAATAAAATTATGTTTGTGGCCTAAAATAAAAATACAACAATAATAGCACTGATATGAGAAAGAGAAAGGATCTCTGGAAAGGCAAAGCACTGTGGTTCCTTCTAATGCTTTCATTTTTATTCCAAAGAGTCTGGTAATGTGTCACCGTTCCTTTCCAACCCCAATAGCCTCAGAAAACCCAGAGCCCTGAGCTCTCCAGGGACAGTGAAGTTTTTGGTCCCCGAGCAGTAGGCTGAACTGCATTTATTAATCTCTAGTGTGTGTCACCAGGGACCCTAACGTTAGGTACTGTAATTAGTCACCGTGGGGGTTACAAATTCCAAGTCAAAGACAAGTGTACATAATTGATGTCATGGCATGAAGAGGAGCTGACGAGCCCATTAAGAAAGCTGCCTGTCACTCTTGGAACATACTGTTCCTTCACATTAACTACAGGAGTGTTGTAAATGATAAAGATGCGGAGAAACAGGAAATAGGACACCTGCTGTGTTAAAGAATGACTGTCGTGTTGTTGGCTATTTGGAAGATGCAGCTAAAAGGAATCATCTTGTTAAAGGCAAATGTGTAGATGCAATTAATCTCATCTTGTTCATGTGTAGTCACTTCAAGCTAAGTTCTCAAAAATATGTTTGCGCTTAACTAGTTTTGATTTTATATGCTGAAGCAGTACAAAAGTAGCATAGTAATATGGGCTACCTTGTTCCAATAACCATTTAGGTCCCTGCAGTAAATGATATAAAAAACAAAAATCAGCAGTAAATGCACACCAAGTGGGAAGTCCCGTGGCTGGCTGAAGATAACCGAAAAGCCTGTTTCACTGCTGTGCTCAGAGATTTTGCTACAAAGCTCTGGCGTTTATTTCAGTCAAGGTTTGTTATCATTGCTTGTCCTGACTGTCACCTATACACAAATTAACCTACTTACAAGTGAATACAGTGTCAGGGAAGTAAGGGAAAAGGCCTCTAACTTCAGCATGTTCAGAAAATATAGTTTCCCTCTTAAAAGAAAACTGCTTAGCCTGCAGGAATGAAGTTTTGCCACAGCACAGGAGGGTTCTACAAGAGGACTCCCCCAGGCGAGGGACAATACTTTGCACAGAGGTGAGCAGCACAGCAGGGTAATTAGCTGTGTGGTTTCTGCTGTGGCTGGGAGAAATTGCTGCTCTCCAAGTAAGGAGAAATTGTGGCTGCTACAGCCAAATTGGAATGGCAAGTCGGGGCACTGGGTGCAGCTGGGAGTGCAGACTGTGGGATGCAGCCCCGCCGTAAGGGCATCTCATCCTTGAACCCACAGCACGTGAGGTCTGGTTCCTGGAGAGGAACATTACCAGGTACGCTCCTCCTTGCTCTAACACCTTTCAGTTTATCGTAGTGGAGAGTTCTCATTCCAAAAAAAAGCATAGGTAGTGACAGGTTCTGATTCTGGGTGGGACCATTAAATGAGTAGAGGTGAGCAGAGATACCACAGAAATGCTTCTAATTCCTTATTAACACCGAGAACACTGCCCAGCCTCCTGGACACTTTCAGTACTGACTGCCTTTAGTAGTTACTCACGGTACTGATACCAATGCAACATCTATCTGCAGGTCTCAATTTTCCCTGTCACCTACCATGTTTCCAAGGGAAAAACTGCATCTCTGGCACCTCCTGAACAGGAAAATTGAGTGTGCAGTAATCCCAAGTACCTGTGATAAGAAGCTCGGCTCTGCCATGGAGGCCGAAGGTTTTGAGAGCAGGGAAGGACAGCAAGTCAGCTGGATGTACGTGCATTATGCCATGTCCCTGCCAGGGCTGGAGCCTAATTGGATTGCACAAATGCGACTTCTGTGTCTCTTGATCACAAAACCAAATTAAACCTCAAGAACTTTCAAACAAATCCCTACCTGAAAGTTTGCCTTGAAAAGAAAGTGCTGATAGCTGGTATCATTTCAGCTTTTCCTCTCCCCCAGAATGAGAGTAAAATGAAAACTCCAAACTAAAACTATTGCTTTAAGGCAAATTAGAAGAGAAGAGAAGAGAAGCAAAGCAAAGCACGAGCAGCAAATCTACAGAACTCCTGGGTGCACTGAACAAAATCAGCCATGTGATAATGATGGGATTTTCTAGAAGACCTTTTAGGCATGCAACTTCTGTATTAATCTATTCAGAATTCCCTAGAACATCTGTTTCTTCTCTAAAATGAGAATAACAGCCACTTTTTACAGTGCAATGACAGCTACAGATGAAAGCATGGTAATTACCACTAGTGACTGCTCCCTAACAGATTTTCTTGCAAGTTTCTCTGTCAAGATTTTTTTTTTTTAATCTACATGCGGATTCTGGATAAGAACCTCAGCCATGATAGCCCCAGTTCATGCAATTTTGGGAGGGAGGGGGGATTAACAGTGAAGCCTCTTGAATCCAGGTCACAAGTAGGCTCCCTGTCCGGATGTTTGTATGTGATTCAGGGTGCAGAGAAGATGATGGCTGCTGGCAGGCTGCCCCTGGGGCCACCCCGGCAGTGGCTCAGGGTCTCCAGGGCAGCCTCTGCTGCATTCACAGCAAGGCCAGGACTCGTGAGGACACCCCAGTTCCTCTGCAGTGTGAGGCAAGCAAATGTTGCCCTCACTGTGCAAACAGCAAGGCATATGAAGTTACTAAACCTGATTAGTTTGGTATGATCCCAGCGTTCAGGCAAAAGCTTGCCTCTTGAACAACCATGTGAGCACACCACTGCGGGTTCACTTGGCACCAGGCTGTTCTGATCTTTATGCAGCCACATGAGCAGCTGTAAGACAGGGACCAAAAAGCCAAGGGACAGGGAAACATGGAAAACTTTCATGCAGAGCAAAATCCTGCTGTAGGAAACCTGGCTGACATCTCTGTGTGCAGCAGGGAATGGCAGCTATTGGAGCAGAAAGAAACCCCACGCCTGAATGAAAGTGAAGAGACCTTGGGGAGGCCCCAGCTCTGGGTGTGCGGGGCCAACAGGGCTGGGCTGTTGGGGGACACGTGGAGTTCGGTGCCACGTTCTCCTGCCAGGGCACAACAGCTCCTGCCCTGCAGCACCCGCCGCCTGGAGACGAGAGAAATCAGACAGCGTTTTGTAATTTTGAGAGGAACTCCTCCAAATATTGGGAAAAAAATCACACCTCCTGTTACCTAGCATAAAAATGGAAAGCTTAAAATTATCTTTTTTTTCAGCAGTTGATTTGTAGATTCTCATTGGTGCTGTCTGTGCTGATTCCCAGTCATAAAGCTGTCTCTGAGTGCTGAAATATGTGCTCTCTGAATGAACCAAAAGTGCAAAGTTTTGCATTTGTAACTGCAACGTGTGTTAGAGCTACAAAATCCTAGCCCAGAAACTCATGCGTACTTTACTTCCTATTAAAATTTACAAGCAACTTTAGAGGACAGGAAAGTTCACATTTACAATAAAGCCAGCATTACCTTTTCAGAAAAGACCGATCCTTTTCTGACATGTATGGCAGAAACACAGTGTTTTCACAGATGTCTTTGATTTTAAAAACCAGTCTGCGTGGCAGTGAGGTGCGGTACCAGAGAAACTTCAACAGCCCAGTGAGAGTGAACTGTTTCAGCAGAGATTACTTATGAGCTACTAATCTTACCATAATCTTGCTTTTGACTGGCTTCCAAGGGACCTTGGTGCAACTCACAAGTAAACTGTGCTTACCTACCAGTAACCCCAAGCAATCAGTGCTTTCTTACGGGCAGCATCCTGCACAGATTTCCTGTTCAAGCCATCTGACACGCAGCCTAGGGAGTGCTTCCACCTCCCTCTGATGGGCTGAGGATGGCTCAGCCCTGGAGAAGTGTTCCATGCCCGGCAGGATTGAACCCTCTTGCCCTGGCAGAGCTCTTGGATCAGGTTTCCTGCAAGGAGCAGTTATCAGACAATTTGTCTATGCTAGAAAAGTGCAGCAACCTGTAGCATCCAAGATCAATACCAGCTCAGGTGCTAAGCAGCTGCCACCTCCCAGCCTCTGAACCACGCATTAACAGGGCTTGAGAGAGCAACAAGAGGGTGCTTGTGTGAGGTGCAGGCAAATATAATGTACTGCTGCAGAGCTCGTTGCTAGAAACATGTACCCAGCTGATGTGTCCAGCTTGCAATCTGTCAGTGTCACAACAGAGCTCGTTACCTTATTTATAAATGAAATTACATAGCTAACTCCTGTAAGTATTCACCTGGGCTACACATTACTCTCGAGATCTTCCTGCACCTTTCAGAGCTGTGGCATGCTTCTACCCACCCCGTTAGGATCTCCTTCTTGAGGGGCCCTGTTAGCTCTAGGGAAAGCCATAGCAGGTGTTACTGCTCTGCATCCCCCTCCATAAGTGCCTAGTACCTCCTAAATGCACTTGTGCCAGTTCCCACACAAGCTTTCTGGATCTAGTGTCCTTTCAAAATTATAATCTGCATTCCTCAGTGGCAGCCTAATTCCTGCAGGTCAAGATCCATTCTTCCTTGACTGTAATTCGATGCTCTGGCCTTGTCACCTGATATGAAAAATCTGGGCTTTGCTTCCATTCTGGTTTCCAAAAGTCTTTCTCACTTACAGACAGTTTTGTTTCCTAGTCTCTAAGGTTGAAACCCCAGTGTAATGGATTATAAGCAGACCAAGGATGACCCCATTTCTTAAACCTATGACCAGGGCACAGGATGCAGATAGCAGTGAGAGCCCATGGATGCCCAGGTCTAAAGCCTGCTGCTCAAGTAAATTTCAAATAATGAGACAATATGGCACTGCTTACAGAAGGGACAGCTTTTCCAAGGAAGAACTCACATAATACAACAGTTGGCAAGTCAGTCAGATAATGACCAAGAAAAAAATAATGGTGTTGGATGTCTGAGCAAAATACAGAAATATTCTAAAAAGCTTGCCTAGAAGCTTGCACCAGTGGGATTTTTGCTGCTGTTACATGGAGGCTTTGTGGCCATGGAGACATCTCAAGTGTCCTTTGGCTTTGGTTCTGGCCAGGACAAGGGAAGAAGAGTCTGAAGAAGCAGAACAGGCAACACCGGGTCCTACAGGTGCCAGCACAAAGTGTTGTGTCAAGCTGAGTGTACGGAGTGTACCTAACGGAGTTACCAGGTGAAACCCTGTATCCATGGTATCTACGGAGGTGACTCATGTCACCGCTACAAATTCTAACTTGCTTGCAGAGAATACGTCCTAGTAAAATCTGCATTTGTACTGCACTTGCACAGCAGGCTTGTGCTGAGATTCCATTTGTTCCAAATGCTAATGCACACAGCGATGGCTCAGAGGAGGCCCAGGTGTAAAACAGCTTCGGACCAACAAAAGCTGTGCTGGGCGTGCTCTGCCTCTCCTGTTCTCTGCTGGAAGCACTTGGGGCTGAGCACCGGGCACCGTACCCCTGGCAGCACGCAGCCCTCCCTGGGCTGGGCATTATCAGGTGTTGCTGGCTGTGCATCAGATCAATACAGGAGCCTCTCCGTGTACATCTTCAAGAGCTTAATGCAGTAACTGCAATTCAAAGCATTTTCTCCACACAGAACTGAGTAACTGAATCCTCTCTGACATCGTTAATGCTTTCAGCTGTTAGGAATATAGTGATGCCACCTGGAAAGAAACATAGCTGCAAATGGGATAGGCATTAAATAGCTGCATGCCAGCAAGAATGTTGTAGCAGAGAAGCTGAAAGTTCCTAGAAGAAACAACAGCCGACGTAAGGTAAAGGCATCAGGCACAACTCCACTGACAATCTGGAATTCGCATCAGTGAATAGCTTTGGATGCTATTTGTCTGGCCTCCACAGGAGGGGGAAGAAGGAAAAAAAAAAAAAAAAAAAAAAGGGGGGGGGTGGAAAAAAAGGCAAAATGGGAGAAATGCTGTTCGCTTCTGAGCTCAGTGCCACTGAAGCAAATGCAGAGATGTCAGTTGGTTTCAGATCATGTTGCCTACCAACCTAGCTTAATGAGCAGGGACACAGCCTCCCTGTCCTTCTCTGACAAAGTGCTGAGGGATGTGAGTAACTCCAGTGGGGAAGAGAGGGCTATACTTGTGTCTGTTCTGTAGTCAGAGGTCTTCAGGTAATATGAATAGGAGTTTTAATAATATGCTGAATTATTAATGATTTGAAAGACAACTAGACAATTCTTTGGAAGAAATAAATAATTTCCTCATTACGAGAATCTGCCTCTCTCTCCTTAAGAAACATTTCCTAGCTCAGTGAGGGTGGAAAAAAGTCAGGAAGATGTGTTCGTTCAACACTACAAAGGTTTGAAAAAATATAAAATTGATAGACAAGCACTTCTCTTCCATCCCCACTCACAAACCAGATAAAATCTAATAGATCTATTAATTTTCTGTATACATCATTGTATGCCCTGTGATTCTAATAAAATGGAAAAATAATTGTTTTGGATTCCATCAGCACCTCCCTTACTATGTACCTTTCCTAAGATTAGTAACTTCACAGTGTATTAGATTTCAGGTTACCCTAACCTTGGTTAGTTTAAATGTGTAACACCATTTGATTCAACAGCGAAGGATGGGTAGACAGTATTCCAACATTGCTCTGAACATCTGTTCTGAGTTACCAGAATTCCAGCTGAAAAACAAATATTTCCACTATAAATCAACCAAAACATTATCCTGAGTGTTGTAACAGATGCAAAATGATTCTGGCTCGCTCTGTCCTGTGGTTTGGCTCCTTCCTTAAAATTGCTGTGAATATATTTATTTACACACTTCAAGAAATACATGTTTGAAACGGCTATTTAAGCTTACTTAGAATGTGTCTGATGTTAGTTCAAAGACAATGGGCACTTGACAGACTATCCTTATTAACTACAGATACTGCCAACTACCATAAGCTCTACCTGTGGCTTTCCAGACAGACCTGGTCCAGAACAGCCCTTGAAGTGTTCTTCTGCTAAAGTGCTCTGAGCACTTCAGCCCAATACCGCTTGAGTTGGTGACTTGGAGTTTGAGTAAGGGAGACTGCTTGGTTTTTTTTAATTCTATTCCACTGTGCTCTAATGTGTTTGTGGTGGTGGTGTTTTTGTTTGTGTTTTTATGGTTTGTTGTTTTTTTTACCCCCATTGTTACTGCTGCTAATCATCTTTAGTTTCACAAGCCAAATGAATCAGAAGTGATATGGACTTAACAGGGATAAAGAAATGAGATTTGTTTACTAAACATGAAATTTGGAAAAAGGCTTTGCAAGAGACTTCCTGGTTAATGGTCTCAGTTTGTGAATAAAATGCTCTGTTTAAGCAGATGTTGTAATTCCATACTTTTAGGTGTTTAATTGCATTAAGCAGCATATGAGCAACTCTAATTAAAGACGCTTCCCTTTTTAAAAATGTTTTGTATGTTTCAGATAAGTCAGCCCAGGAGGGAACCGTAAGTACCAAGAAAATCTTGCAAGGGGGAAAGAGAAATGTCATTTTGGTTTATTCCTCTTTCTTTGCGCAATATATACTTTGCCGGGGAAGAAACAATGCTGTGTTTTGAGGATGATGTTTTGTAGTTAATCATTTTCTGTCCTAAATGCTCGGAGGAAAACTGTGTGTAGCCTAAATATAACTGTGCCTTTTGTGATGGTTGGGAAATGGGAGCTGCAGGCTAGTTATCCACCCCACAAACAATAGGAACACATGGTCTATCCAAAGATGTGATGATGGCAAATGGAGTACTTAAGGGAAGTAAAAGGGAACAGCTTACCCTGTCATTGTGACTGCAGCATGTGTTGGACAGCAGCTTTCAGGAGTCTGTCAAAGTCAAAGTGAGTGGCAATCAGAGACGGCTTCAGCCATAAGCACTCGCGTTACCCCCCTTCAGAGATTTCAAAGTTGTTATGAAAGTATAGGGCCTTATTTTCTAAAGGCAATTTGTTAATTAGTGCATAACAGTAAAGAAAAACCTGCATACATTTAAGCAGCATGAAAATGTGTATTTTGCTAAACAATTCTATTTGTGAAGAGGTTGAAACACATCCTATATAAGAGACAGCAGGCTGCATCCCCTTTATGGCATTGTATATTTGCTTTATATACCGTTAATTAGACCTAATTTAGGACTCAAAAAGAAAAAAATCTCATTAAAATTCTGATTAGTGATGCTGGCAAGCAGCCATCTAAAAAGCCTCTATTTCTTCCTTTGATAAGTTTGAAACAACTATAACAAACAGTAAAAATAAGATCACAGCCTTCTTTCTTATGCCAATCAAAATAATGTATTCTCCAGGTCATAAGCCATTTAAGGGAAAACACAGGAGGACATCTTTATTTCCTTGCATGCGTGCTGTCAGATGGCTGTAAGTATGCTTTTGCCTTTTGGCATTAAAAAAAAATAAACAAACACCACCACCTATGAAAATGCTAATTGTGAACCTTCAAGAATAACTTACTCTGCAAGGCAATTAATTAGTTTAAAGATTCTTTTTTAAAGGCTTAAAAAGTGAATGGGAAAAAATTAATAGAGAACTGCTTTAATATGACACTAGTTATGTCTGATGGATATGTCAGGATAGGTTTCTGCCTGAGGCTTTCAGTATAGCTTATAGTCTAAGTGCCTGACCAGGAAAACATACAAGCAAGAACATCTTTAGTCCAAATATAGTCAATTATGCATCTACATTTCTGCAGATCAGGGCAGATAATTTTAAAAGAAAACACAAGTCTTTTTATTAAAAAAAAAAAAAAAGGCAGAATAAAGAAACAAGCAAGCAATCTTTCTACGGCTTCTTGTGTCTGTATGGGTATTTAGGGTTTATATGATGCAGCTGTCAGCTACCCTTGCTTTTATTTAACTTACACATTTCACTAAAATGCATGGAAACAATTTACCAAAGCTGAACATGTTTGAAATGGCAACTACTATGCATCTCTTTTACTGTACATCTTTTCCATACACATCTGCCCTTAAGGGAGATGCGAGTAATTCATCCACTCTTCTAAAAGAATGTATGAGCAGCAGGACTTCTGCAGGGGGCTGCTGACTGCAGCTGAAGGGAGAGGTAGAAGGACTCGTGGTGCCCGGCATCTGCTCCTTGCACTCAGCACAATTCCTGGTGTGCTGCTGCTCCATCCTGCGTCACAGCAAGCAGCAGCCCTGGATGCTGCTGAGGCAGAGCCAACAACTGATTATGGGAAAATACCTCCTCTTCTTTTGATAAACACTGAAGCATATGACTGAAACACAGAGATTGGATGCTCAACGAGTATTAGTAAAGCTGATTCTATGTTTGGAAATACATTTAAAAAATCCAAGTTACTAATACTTTCTTTTTTTTTTTTTTTTTTTCCCAAGCCCTTTTAAACTGTAATCTTTAGCGATCTAATCAGAATTTCTCTGTCAAATAAAGTATGGTGATACATGCACAGGATCCAGGGTACATTTTCATCTTAAAATGGTGTTCATTGTTCATCTCTGCATTATGGCATTTGCAAAGTAGGTTTCCAAAAATACAGGAACCTGCTATGCTGCTATTAAACATATTTGATGTGTATATTCTGATACTGAGATAACAACTAGTTTCCAACTGAAATCCCCAGTAAGGGATTTAAAAAATAAGATGGTTCATAAGAAGAGACATGAGGATAAATTTTAAGGAAGGGTGCTGCAGCCTGACATTGATATTGAGAACCTTTTCCATTGCTGCATGTAACTGAAAGTGGGAGCATGTTAAAAAAAAAAAAAAAATCATCTTTCCTAATGAGACATATCATGACTTAATGCTTTTGTTTACAAGCTTGATTGTTGCGAGTTGGAAAACTGGGAAAAGTCCTGCAGATCAGGCTTCCCTGCCAAAGAAACAAGGTTTACTGTATTTCTGGGGTCTTAATAATACCATGGGATTAAAACTGGTTTGGGTTCTCTGCAATTTTTTTTTTTTTTTTTTTTTGAAAAGGGGAAACCCAGGAGTGAACTGAGTGCACAAGTACAGGACAAACAGGAATCTCAGGCTTACGGCAGGGGCCTTGTAGGACTGGACCCCAGGGGGTACTGGTCTGGTACAGGGTGTTTGGTATCAAGGTTTACAGATCCAGATCCGATAAGCCTATGCATGCAGAATACTTCTGGCTAAATTCTGCCTGACCTTCCCCAGCACCATGCCTCTGGCAAGCTCACTGAAAACAGCCATTTGAAGTCAGAGAAATCTGGGTCACTGGCTTCAATAGAAACTGTGAATAAGGAGGGAGATGCTCAGCTCCTGTACCTTTCACTCCTTCCTCCTTTTCCAGCTCTGCCTGTTTTATTCTCTGCTCGTGGGTGCTCTTCCATCTCCAGTAAAACCAGCGCCAACTTCCAAAATCAAACAGCCTGAGCATGTAAGAACAGCTATTTCTAACTGTCTTCCTGCTGCATGCAAGCCAAAAGTGAGAAAGGAATAGGAATGGAGCGCAGAGGAATAAATGGAAGGATCGAGTTGTTTCTCCCATTGGCACCAGCTGGGAGTTGTCCTTATTCAGAGAAATGTCCAACTGCAAAACTGGCCAGCTACTTCCTTATCGCTTGTCTTTGTCCAGCTCTGTCATCTCATTTAACCGGTTGGTTACACCTACCGGGTCTAAATAATCCCCCAAGGCAGCAGGCACTTGAAACAGGCTTGAGAGGCTGGTTAATGCTTTACAAGGTTACGGTTGCTTTAAAAAGCATAACAAAGTATTTGTTCCAAAAATGCAGTCATCATTAAGAGTAGCGTTTGCTGGGTTCAAACCAGGTCAGCTGCCCAGACACGTACATGTATTTGATCTACTGTCATGGTAAGGGCTGACTGTAAATGTTGGCAGAGAAAATTATTAATCTTTCAACTCACAGCACATAAGCAGCAACTAGTAATTCTTATTTTTCTGAGAACTGGAATGTCTTTTGGAACCACCTCAGATTACTTAAGAGAAGTTCCTCTGCCATCACCCAAAAGCAGTTCCAAACCTGTCTCTCCTACATTCAATTCAGTCTTCAAAAAAAAAAAAAATCTGAAAAAGGTGGGGGCAGATCACGGTTCTTCCTTGTGCGAGGTGGCCCTGGGGCTTGCTCTGCTGCACGCCAGGTGGGCAGCAAATGTCAGTGGAAGCATTGAAGGACTGGGGGCTGTAGGGACTGGGGAGGGCCTTGGCTGGGGCAGCCAAGCAGGGGCCCCTTCCAGAGCCCTGGAGCTGCTGCCGGGAGCTGCTCCCTGCGGAGGCCGCTGGTTTTTCAGCCCTGGTGGCGGTGAGGGCAGCCAGACGCGGGGCTTTTTGTGAACCTGAGCAACGCACCAGCCGCTCACGGGGCTGTTTCGCTGGTTTACGGCACATCAGAGCTCAAGGAGGCTGAATATTGAGGCTTTCCCACTCCTCCGTGCACCTCCGCCCCGTGCCTCGGCGGCGTTTCCCTCAGGAGGAGGCAGCAGGCGGCGGGGCCGGGACCCCCCCCTCAGGGGCCGTGCGCGTGCCCGCGCCGCCGCCTCAGGGGCCAGGGCCGCGCGAGGTGAGCTGAGGCGAGGCGCGAGGCAGGGGGCGGGGCGGGGCGCGGCCGTTGCGGCGGTTCCAGGCTCGCCGCGCCCCGCCATTGGCCCAAAGTAGGTCAGGCCGCGCGCTCACGTGACGGCCTCGCGCGCCTAACGGCCCCCTCCCTCCGCTCCCCCCTAACCCCCCCCCCGCACCGCCGCGTGAGGGGGGCGGCCGCTGAGGGCAGGGCTGTGGGGAAGTGGCCCCGCACGTGCCCGTTTGTGGGACTCCCTGCTGAGGGAAAACAAGGAAAAAAAAGCAAAAAACACACAAAAAACAAAGCCTGCATCAGCTGCTGCACTGCCGCTGAGGTCCCTGCGTGCCCCCAGCCCTGCTCGAGTGCCTGAGGCACTGGTATCGGGTCCTGGTGTGGAGGTGGAAGGACGCCCCCCATGTGGCGGTGTTGGCAGCTTTAGTGGTCTCTTCAGATTTTCTCTGCTACAGAATAAATTAAAAAAAAAACTCGGAAAGCGATATATTAACTTACATGTATGCAGTTCAAAAAATTCAATCTTCGCAGCATGCATCTGATCACGTTTCTGTGATGGAAACACCAAGGGCACGATCATAAGCGTTGGCTGAGGTTTTTGTTTTCCAGTTGGGGACCAGTCAAGGTGCCTTCTAGACAAAACTAAATGGCTGTCATGGTCCTTCACAAGCCATAAACTTGCTTTGCGTGAACGCTAAGAATACACACCCAGTTGTACTTTTAGCAGGTTGGAAAATGCAGAAGTCCAGTTAGCATGCAGGTAGCTGGGTCAGGGTTGTGTTGGCCTGACCCGGGGTGTGGTGCGAGGGGTCGGCCAGGGGCCGAAATAGCACGAATGAGCAGTGGGCCCCTCGAGAAGGTGCAGCCATCACCAACGGGCAGATACCTGCCCACAGTCTGCTCAGTGTCCTGTGAATTGAGGCTGGCTGGAACAAAACCTGCCTGTGTGGCAAGACTGGAGTTAAATCGCTGCTCCTGTTGCAGTGCAAAATTGAAGAGCACAGCTCCAGCACCGCCAGTACTTGGGTACTTTTCTCAGTTTTTCTGGCTGGTCCATGTATTGGAAAGTGTTGTTACAGCTTCCTCAGCCAGGAAATTCCCAGCTCCTGCACGGTCTGTAATTGTGTTTGGTCCTCAGCATGTCTTGTTGCTTCTTGTTGTTCTGTGCCTGCACAGATCTAAACATAGTTTATCCTGTTCAGTGCCAAGTGGTAAACAGTACAGTTTTCATGTCATTCGATTTCATTGAAAATGCTGCTAGTTTGGGTATATTTTGTCTGAAATGTCAGTTACATCAATAGCCGTAAAAACTTCAGTAATTCTGCCCAAGCCGAGCTTTCATTACATCCCTAGCTAATCTTGCTTGTTACTGGCATTACCCAATATCCCTATTACCTTTACATCTTCTATTTCTGTTTACTCTTCTTTGTTGCCTACCAAATCTCCTAAACCTATATTTTTTCTTTCTATTGCACAAAAAAGCATTGTGCACCATGTCTCCACACGCCTTGCCAATCGTTGCTCTCTTTACGTCCCTCGCTCTGTACTTTTGTAATTAGAGGTTCTCAGTAACCAGCAATTTGGCCATCTGGGGCACCGCCGGTATGTGTACAATCACTTAATAACCCCCTGCTCGTTTTCCTGCCCAGGTACCACACACATTGCTGTGCTGTTACCCCGTTCTCGCTCTCTGTGCCATGTGGAAAGCTCCTCCACAGCCGGTGCCCACCCCGGCTGCGGGCCAACACCATTTTCCTCCCGTGCTGCCGGCGAGGGAGCTCTGTGGGGCCTCCGGTGGGAGGCTGGGGGTCTAATATCCCTGCAGGGAGGCCAATGGAGACCCGAGCTGACGGACCGGGCTGCGGGTGGGGGCTGCCCTAACGGGGGTGCCGCCGCCGCCGCTCCCCTCAGCGCCGCGCGGGGCCGGCCGTTGGGAGGCCGCGCAACGGTTACCATGGCAACCGCCCCGCCCCGCCCCGCCGCGTGCTGCTGTGGGAAGGGGAGGGGCTACACCCACCGAGGGGCGTGGTCATCACGGAGGGGGCGTGGTCATACCAAGGGGGAGGGACCACCGGGAGGGGGTGGGACCATTAAAGCGGGGCGTGGCCGCCCGCCCGTCTTCCCCGCACCAATGGCGAGGCCGCGGCGCGCCTGACGTCAGCGGCGGCAGCGCCTGCACATGGGCGCGCGGCCGGGGCGCGCGGCGCAGAGCGGGCGGCGGGCGGGCGGCAGGAGGGCGGCAGGGAGGGCGCTGCGCGGCGGAGGCGCCTCTCCCGCTCCCCTGCTCCGGCGGCCTGCAGGCGCCCCGAGGCCCGGCCAGGCTCGGCTCTGCCCGGCTCCCCCCCTCCCCGCTCCCCGCTCCCGTCCAGCAGCCGCTCCGCCAGCCGAAGGGGAAGGAGCCTCCGCCGCCGCCCCGAGGCAGAGCCCACCATGTCGCGGCCGCTCCCGCTGACCCCCCCGTTCCTGCCTCCCACCTACGGGGTGCTCAAGTCCCTGCTGGAAAACCCGCTCAAGCTGCCGCTCGCTCACGATGACGGTGAGGCTTCCCCCGGCAGCCCCGACCCCCCGGCCTTCCCCCCGCCCCGAAATGGCGGCCCCCGCCCCGATATCGCCGGGTTTATTCTCATTTTGTGCTGCCCCCCCCGGCGGTGAGGTAACTGCGGTGATGGCCCGAGGCCCCGTGCTGCTCGCCGAGCCCCTGCGGGGGCTGCCCGGGGCTGCTGGCGGCGGTCCGGGGGGTGCCGAGGCACGGCGGGGGGCAGGAGGCTTTAGCTGTTTAAAACCTTGCAAATATTTGGGAGAAATTCCCAGTTTCCCTTAAAACCGTTTGTTGGAATCACTGGGTGTTGTGGGAATAGGTAGGAAACGGGATTTTAACTTTTATTTATGCTTTCGTGCTACCCTTGAATTTTTCTCTGCATGTCAGAATCCCTCTTCTGTCAGGCTTTAAAAAAAAAGGCTGTCAGGCTTAATTTAGTGATGTTAAAACATTAGTAAGATTAACATCACCATAATTTATCTGAATAATACATTATTTTATAATTTACTGCATAGTATGAGGCAGGCAAAGCAAGCAAAACAAATTTAATTTGACGGCTACTTTGCTTGTGTAAGGACTAGCAAGGCTAGGACCTTAATTATTATTTTTTTCAAGTGTGACAAGATAATAAATACCTAAAGTTGAGGTCAAGACCATTCCTTTTCAGCAGAATATAGCGACGTCTTCCAGCTTGTTTTAGCTCAAATGCTTGCTTTTAAGTCCATTAGTATTTATTGAAGCTGACGTTCAAATCCATGCACGCAGTGGAATTGTTAACTAAAAGCAGGGGGAAGGTTGGATCCTGCAGAGCTGCTCAGTTGATGTGACTTCTCTTCTAACCAGAGGGAATCAAGGGGGTTATTTTTGTAAAGCAGGTATTCGTTTTCTACATTTCCTGAGAGTGCAGGGAAAATAAGTAGAAGCAGTGATATTTCTGTAACTCAGCTCTTATATATTTATTATGTGTTTTGTTTAAGCATTTGGTAAAGAAAAAGACAAAGAGAAGAAATTAGATGATGACAGCACCAGTACCACAGTCCCTCAGTCAGCTTTCTTGGGCCCAACATTATGGGACAAGACACTGCCATATGACGGAGACACTTTCCAGTTGGAATACATGGACCTGGAAGAATTCCTCTCAGAAAATGGCATTCCACCCAGCCCAAACCAGCATGAGCATAGCCCACACCAGCCAGGTCTCCAGCAAGCTACCTCAGCATCACCTTCTGTCATGGACCTCAGCAGCAGGGCTTCTACTTCAGTCCATCCAGGCATGGTGTCGCAGAACTGCATGCAGAGCCCGGTCAGACCAGGTAAATCAGCCCTAAGACCTTCCTATGGATTTTGGCGTGAGCCTTCCTCCCCACTGTAAATCATTACTTCTCACTGTACAGTTGGCAGGCAGTTTAGAGAGGGCCAATATGATTCATTTGCATGCAAAAAAAAGCCCCACTCTAGATACTGCTAAGTTGCTCCACGGGGATTTTTGGTTAAATTATGTCAGGAAGCTGCAGGAATTCCAAGGAAACTCCTGTCACCTTTTCTTCATTGGTAGCCTAGCTGTTGGCAAGCAAAAAATACACAAGCAGAATAGTAATGCGTAAATGCCATGGTGTTAAATAAACAGGGAGGACCATGAAAGTGAGCGTTCCTTTTCTTGACTAGTATTTGATGCAAGAGCATAGGAGACTTAGCGTAAGTAATTATTTTGAAGATGAAATTTAAAGATGGTGCTTCCTGTTTGGAATTTTGGCTGCAGTCTTATTCTGTACTGAACACAGTAAAATTTGCCACAATATGTGGGGCAGGAACTACATTTTTAACTGCATTATAATCTTGGTTAGAGCAGAATAAACTTAAGTGTAACTCTGACCAGTATAGATAAATTACCTCTACGGTTACCTTAAGCTATGGGAAAATAAGGCATCATGGAGTCAAGTTCTGATCATAATGTGTGTTTCAAACCCGTTTGGTATCAGTGGAAGTGTTCTATTTGTTTGTTAACACTTTAAATCATCCCTTTAGAAGCAAACACAAATCCAGAATAACTGCTATGGCTTGACACCAGCATGGCTGAGATCGTGGTTTGGGGAGTTTTGTTAGCATGAAAGTTTGGAAAACATGGAGCTTTGCTCTTTTTATTAAAAAAAAAAAAAAAAGTTTAAGGGTGAGTTATTGTGCTCTTCTGCTCACACAAGGTTTGCTAGAGCAAAGTGAGCTCTTGGGAGCAGGAAACCACTCCTCTCTCTTCTGCTTGATCGCTTGCCATGCTCAGCGTGCGAAGTCATTGTCAGAATCATCTGATAAGGAGGCAAAATAAATAAATAGAAGGACAAAAGTTGTGGAGCAGGATGAAGTGGAAAAGTCTTAAAATCTACAACATTCCTTTCTCATTAAAAAGAAATAAAATACCCCGCAAAACCCCCCAAACCTGTCAACAGACTCCTTGGCCCCACGTCAGATGTGTGTTTAGTTGTGGATTTCATTTACTCACATTATGTGGATTTTACTTTTTGTATTTCAATTTCAAGGCATTTCATAGTTAACCAGTAACTCATGAGGGTTCACAAAGTTGAAATATATTTGGAGTTGGCAAGAGTGGAATATTTAAAAAAAAAAAAAAAAACCTACCCTGATTTTCCCAAGCCAGTTCTTATAAATAGTGCGGGTATGCTACCCCATTTTCTGTCACTTCTGCACACAAAATTAAAAGCAGATAATCCGTCCTCATTCTTTTTTTAAGGGAGGCTGGTTTTGTGCCAGGCTTTTAATGATCACCTGTCAGAATTTATTTGTAATCAGCTGCCTGCATGACTTGCTTTCATTTCATTGATTTTTGGGTTTTTCCCTAAGCTGTGTACAGCTGGGGGTTACAAACTTTTCTCACTAAAACTGTATGCTTATGTATGGCTGTAAAAGGAGTCAGGTCTCTTGGGGTAGGATAAAATACCTTAGTCTGAAGGTATTTTTTTCTCTATGCCATCTTGTCCTAAGAATAATAGGTTTGGATTTTTTTTTTTTTTTTGAAAGGGTGAGCTCCATTCCATTTCTTAAGATTTTTTCCCCTGTTACAGATAGGTACTATGACTTAATTAACAGTAGTCTGGTTTATTGTCAGATTAATGTATTTTTTTGTGCTGTCATAAAAATCTGACAATCTTTTTTTGTAGGGATCGTCGTGCATTTTAGCATTTGAGTGATCTTTAAAATACACAGTATTAAAAACATTTCTAGTGAAAATAAAAATGATCATTTAAAGTTGTCATAAAAGCGCTGAGGCAAATGTGCTGCTTTGAAATATTAAAGTCAGACTGGAGCTAAATGTTAAAATTATTATAGTGGAGCCTTTTGGTTAATAAATCTTATAAGACCTTTAAAGACTCTTTTAAAACTGTCATGAAGTAAGGTTTTTTAATTGGTGTGAGTTACTGTTTCAATATATGTGGCTGTTGTGACTTGTATTATTATAATAAACTCAACACAAATAGTATGAAGTTCACAATTTCAATAAAAATTAATTCCACGTGATTGTATTATTTTTAGGAAGACTGAATTTTCTAGGTGATAGTAGTTCTTAAAATGTTTTGTCTCCACTGATCTTTATCTTAATTTTTTGATGGCCTGTTTGAGTGTATGATGTGGACTTGGGCTGAAGCAAGAGTCAAATGTTGTGCTTCTCGCATCCCTACTTTAAATGACTCCACAGAATTTAACATCAGTATATCACATGTAGCTGGCCAAAAATCCGAGACTTGCATAGGCTGTGTACGGGGAAGGATGTGTACATGAGTGTGGATACCAAACATGTCTCCCATGCGTGCGTGGTGTATCTCAGACAGAGGTCTACACAGAAGTGACATAAGATAACTTAATTTTGTGCACGTGTTGAAGGGCAAGCCTTACCTCTCTTTAGAAACTAGTGGTGTCACCTAGATATGTGTTTTATACCACCTCTGGAAGAGATCTGAGAATTTGCATTGCCTTTCAGTGAGAACTGGGGTCAGGCTCAGCAAAGCTGGACTGACCATGGCTCTAAACATAATATTACAAGATCCTCGTGGATCTTGTAATAGTGGGAAACTAATAAACAAAACCCAAAACAACAACAAATGGTTCCTTATAAATTTGAGTTTTTTATTTCCAGCTTGCATTGTCTGGTTATTAGAAAAATGTGTAGTCTCACCAGTTTGTCATTTATTATGTGAACTATAGCAAATAACAAAGTAAGCACCCGCTTTCTTGTAAATTTCTGTTTCGGCAATCTATGCAAAAACTGGTCTTTGTGGAGAGAAGGGATGCAGGATAATGTTCTGTGGTGGTGTTTTTTTTTTTTTTTCAAAACTGGAATCTAAAGTATTTAAGTATTTCTTTTTCAGGGTATCACTCTAAATCAAAATGCTATTTATTAATTTTAGTGTTGCAGACCGTCATTTGTTGTAACATAGATGTATCTGAAACATTATTTCTCCCTGTAGTGGGTGCTGACTAGTTGGTTGCAAATTAGTCTTTCTCAGTAAAACAGTTATTTTAAAACTAGCTTTTTAAGCTACCTGTTACTGCAAATGTTTTCTTGTTTCTCCATCTGTTGCAGATCTTTTGCTGTTTTTTTGTTTGCTTTTTTTTTTTTGGTTGAATGTAAATCGCTGTGGTGTCATTTAATGAAATTGGGAGTATTCATAGCCGTTTGTATATAAAGGGAGTATCATGTTTTGAAGTTAGGTGCTGGTTGCTATTACCTGGCTTTTTTTCTATGGGTAACCCTTATTTGGGTAAATGGGATAGCAGCATGAAGGGTTCGCATGGAGTGAGTGAGAGTTCAGAAGCATTAGCTAAGTCTGGTGGAAGACTCTAATTAGAGGATTTCTGTTCTTCGAGATTTAGATGTGAATTTTCTGTTTGCAGCAAAAGCCTTGGCAACAGGGCTATGTCGGGGGGGATACTGCTGACACAGTGATATCCCCTGTGTTGTCACAGTCCTGCTCCTTGTGGCGGATAGGGCCATGGGAAGCTTAGGGAAAAAAAACTCCTGTCTTAGCATTCCTGTGACAGTGGTTTTCACTCTGCAGTGCCTGGATTGCTGGTGCCTTAGACTACTTGCAAAGGATCTGCCAAAGATTAAGGGGAAAAAAAAAAAAAGAAAAGCAAGCTTTGTAATCTGTTGCAGAAATACAGATGTGAGATATCTAGAAGTCTTCGCTTTCGGTGACAAAATAAGATTCAGAGGTGCATTCATCAAAAAGCTGAACACCATTTCTGTTTGAAGTGTGCTCCCCTCAGCCCCCTCTTGGAAGAACACGAAGATTTATTAAATGCTCTATTGTACGTACTCAGCAGAGAGATCTCATCTAGAGCACATTATCTTTTACTTCTTGCATGTATACTGAATCGTAACGACTGACACCAGGCAGAATTGGGTGGGTTTTGGTATTTTTTTAACTGGTTTGTGATAGGCGTATGCCGACGGGGATGGTTTGCTCTTGCTCCATCCGGCCACTCGGCTGCATACTGGGAATGACTTGGTGAAGGGGGCAGCCCACAGAAGGGTGTGTGCAACACTCCCTTTATTGTAGTCTTCCTTCCCCTGTGTTTCTTAACGTGACCTTCTCTTCCAGCACAGCCTTTGTAGTGTGAAGGGCAGCATTCCCGGCAGCCAGCTCGTCTGCGGAACCCTCTCCTGAGCTCTAATCGCTGTTTACAAGCAGTTCAGGGTTGCGTGAGCCATAACGTGAGCCCCGTTCCTTAAAGGTGAGGGCTTCTACCTGCAGCCAGCACTGAGAGGAGCTGGGTGCTTCCCCATCTTTGGTGTCCCATGTGATAACAAGGGAATGACCAGCTAAACCGCCCGGCAGGCTGTACCAGAGCTGCTCTTCACATTGCCTCTCACGTGAGGCTCTGAATGGCTGCTGCCTGCACCACCATGTGCTCTGGGCACGTGGCAGTCCCCTGTGCAGCCTGCTCAGCACGGCTTTTGCTAGAGCAGCAGGCACGCGTGCGTGGCTGCGTGCTCCTGCCATTACCAGCCGGTGCCGAAATTGCAGTCAAGTGGAAAAGCGCAGCTCTGCGCGCTGCGAGGGGAAGGCAATATCCAGGCAAGCCTCGCACGCTGCTTTCTGGATCAAAGGAAGATGCAAAATATATTCTGGCAAATATTAAAAATAGCCTGTCACATGATAACAAGGGGAAAAAGTGCTGAACGAACAAGCCTTGTTAATGCTAGAAGCAAGAACACTGTGTCTCTTTCAAAAGATCTAATTTTAATATTCGCTGTTAAATGTTGATTATTAGTTAAATAATTGCTCAACTACGTGAAAGAACTTGAAGTTACTTAGGAGTTCAAACAGTAAACAGCAAGAAAGGTCTTGGGTTTTGTACTATATGTTTAAAATGTGCCTGGCCTGATGCTTGAGTTCTCCTGTGGAGCAGTGCCTTCCACACAGATCCAGCTGTGTAAGCATGTAAGGGCTGTCTGGTGTTAGCAAGAGGATATGCAGAGGGAGCAGTGTGGGTTTTGTCCCTTGAGTAAGGTGTTTGAGGAAGAGTTGAACTTGTTGCACTTACCTAGAAAAATGCTGTGACTTTCTCCTAGCCTTGCTTCCCAGTTCAGAGTGTTTGCCTGACTGGTTGTCTGCTGCAGGGGTCTGACTTTTAAGAAGCGAGTACACCATGAAGTCTTCCATGAAACACTATGTTAGAGTTAAGAGACGAGATGTCATCAGGAGATGTATACGAAGACAATGATGCTATCTGATTAGATGAAGCTACGAGGAAACATCCTAAATTGTTGCAATCTGTACATATTCATATGACAACAGATTGGCAGTTGTGGGAGCCAGCAGCAGCCAGACTCTGCCCAGTGAATCCCAGCGATGAGTACTTTACTCCTGGTGTGGTGCCACTGATTTCAGCCCAGCTTGTTGACTGTCCTCCTTCAGCAGCTCCTAGGTGGAGCAGCAAAATGTCACCATCCATTCTCTTGTCACTGATCTTTCTGGACTTCTTAAGGGGGGTAGCTGGTCTCAGCGTACCAGTGGAGATTTCTCAGGATGGAAGAACATACTTGACATGAGTAAAGAGTACTTGAGTTCATTTGAAATCAGAAGCTTGGCTGGCAGAACATCGTGCAGCTATTTAATATTTGTATTACACGCTAACATAATCATTAGCTTGCTTCTGAAAAGTCTTACTTTCATAACAAAATATATTGCAATATTTTGTCAGAATTCCACAAAAGACTGTGAGGATCAGGAAAGAGCACTTCAACAAAGTTATATGCAAGAAAAACGGTGATTTGAGCTATTCTGTGTGAGGTAAACGGCGAAGGCTCTGTTTAAAAAAAAAAAAAAAAAGCAGTGCTTTAAAGCAAACCTCAAATCCAGTAGGAGCTAATGGAGTAAGTTGTATGTGAGGAGTAAATATAGAAAATGGATGTTAAAATGCACATTTATGTCAAAATGAATACAGTATAAACAGATTTTGTAGCTTGTATGGCGGTGTTTCATGAACAAATGGCATTGAAGGAGCCAGCAAACAGTGTTAAAGAAGCTGTCTGTCACGAAGCTGAGCTGGGACCTGAGAGCTTCAGATCTCACATAGGGAGAGCTAACGCAGGCAGGTAAGGCAGTGTCTGGTAGGCATTTCATCAGGGTTTTTTTCTGCTGGGGTTCTTTAGGGCACTTCAGCTTTGTGTAACTGAGGTGCCACCCATCAAGTTTTAAATGACTACAAGTTATTGTTCAACCTCATTTTCTGACCAGCTTTGAAGCTGTTGTATAGTTCTGCTTCCCTGTCCCATTCTCTGGTTGAACTAAATCTTGCCAGGGCTAAATTCAGCCCAGATTTTCATTGTACACCATCCAGCACCCTTGCTTAGCGTCTCTGATGTGGCACTCTTTTGCTTAGGGGTTCTCTGCTCAACTCTTAGAGAAACAGCTTTAGCTTTTCATCTTACTGCTAGTATTCTCTTGTTCATATTATTTGCTGTTTAATGAAAACAGGCATCGAGGATTTTGACACCCTTTGCTCATAAGCTTGTGCTTTGGTGTGTGGCCACTTGTAGAACAAAGAATAAAAAATCCAGATTGCGTTAGGGTCCTAGAAAACTCGGGTCCTCATTAACTGAAGTGAAGATGTAAGTTATTACTGGAACATAACTTGGCAGGTACCCATGGATCAATGTTTTAGCATGCGTTTACTACAGGCAGATGTCAGAGTGAACTACAGCAGTAGCTCATCTGTGACAAAATGTCATCCTTAGATATTCAGGTGTATAAGCAGAGAGGTGAAAACATATTTTGTGACAAAGATTGGTTGAAGACGGATAATGGTTTTAAAGGAAAAAAGTTCTTTTCCAATTAGCCTTAGGGAGCTCAGCTTGCTATAAATTCTTTGTTCTGGAACGTGGCTGTGGACAATAGGTCAAAGATTAAGTAATTCATTACAGAGCTGGTTGGTACTCCTGAATTTAATAAACAAATGAATGAACAGGGCTCTCCATCCCCAGCAAGATCATTACTTTGTGTGGCAATGACTGGACCTTAACTTTTTTGGAACACTTGTAAGGCTTGCCACTCTTAATTCCTGTATGTGGATGCCGTGTTATTTGAGGTGACCTGATAACTCAGCAATAGTAATGCAGAGGAAGGCATCCAAAACTGAATTTAAATGCGGTCCCATTAGGAACTGCTTATAACTTGAGATTATGAGGAGGCAAAGAAGGAAACTGTAGATTGCCTTTTGGAAAAGGGAAGGAACAGTAACATGAAACTTTGAAAGACAAAATATTCCTGCAGAGCTCTGTTTTATGGAGCAATCCGTGTTTAGAGACTACTGAAATAATAGTACTAAACCTTCTCCTGGAAGCCTATGTTACTCAAGGTTGTGGAGTATAAAATAGACTCAAAATAAGAGGGGCTGCACTGAAATAAAGGAGGCAATTCAAAATGCTTCAGTCACTTTCACAAACTCACCATTGCAAGGTTTGGAAGTGAGACCCACCCCAGCAAGAGTCTGTCTCAAAACCAGCTGGGTGCTTAGTAAGAAGGAACTGGCACTCAAAAACAAATTCTGCTCCTCATCACAACAGAGAGGGTTAAACTGATTTAATTTGAAGGAGCCTGCAGCAATCAGACATACCACTGTGTTCCCTCTCTTTGTGCTGCATAGTGGAAATACAGATGTTAATGACGTCTGTAATCCCTGCAGCTGTGGCCCCGTGTTACAGCATGGGGCATTTGGCCATTTTGTGTATGTAACTCTTGCAGCTCCCTCGCTGATTGTGGTAGATGGATGTTGCGGATTTTCTTGCCTGATTTGCTGTGAAAGCAAACGTTATGCTAGGTGTGTGGGGCCTCTTGTGTGCTCCTGATTGCGATTTTTGAGTATATAGGCTGATTTTAGGCAAATGTGGCAAGCAAGTTGAGGTTCTGTTAGAGTAATTACACTGCTAAAATTTCATGAAAATAGATGGCTGGATATGATAGGAATATGTTAGTGAGCAGGAAGAGCTGTAATGTAAATGTGCGTTTTCTATATCAGAGAATTTGCATAAAACCTTTAAAACGCCTGATGTGTGTGAAGTGCTTCGGTGAGAGCTGACACCCTTCTAGACACCATGACATGGTGATTCACTTTGAGAAACAAGTCTGCAAAAACTACGTTTAATTGGTTGCCAGCGGGTGTCAAACTTTTTTCCACCATTATTCTTCCTTCAAAATCCTCATCTCCTGGAGTCGTGTGATTATGTGACTCTAAGGTTTCATTTAAAAAGAGAAGTTGGAAAACCAGCTGTATGATTTGCAGGCGAAATCCCAAAAGCACCAAACCCAGGTAATGGAACGATCTTGATCCTCTCTAAAGTTATTTTACCTAAAAAGCTGAATGTTTGTGCAACCTTGCTCCATCCTGTTCCTCTGGTGCAGCAGAAGCGCTCCAGCTCCACTGCCAAATTTGAAACTCCCTTGCAGTCAGCCAAGTTTAAATTTGAGGCCTGTTATCTTATCACAATTATTGCAGTATCACATGTGGGCACACGGCCAAGTGACCTTGTGTATGTGTCCTGCCATTCATTCTCCGCAGTGTGTTTCAGCCCGAGTGCTCTGCACAAAGCTCCCTTTTACAGCTTGTTCTAATCAGTGTAACTTTCCACCGGGGTCTGGGGTGGAGGTGGGTTAGAAGTGAATGAGAAACATGGGACAGTGAGAGTGGGCTAAAAATGTTCAGGGATCAAAGAGAAAAGTAGGTCGTGGCAGGGTATGTGTGCTGGGAGGAGGAAAGGGGGAGCGGGAGCTAGGGGAAGGCTTGTTTTCCTATTGGCTTTTCGAAGTTGTGCAATTTAAGAATTGGATTAACCTGATATGACTTTGTTTTTCTGCCAGATTAGATATGTTGAGTTTCTTGGCATTGTGAATTGTACAGTACATTGTGTGCTGTAAATATGGGTGTGTCGGGATAAAGCTGTAATGACACAACACACTTGCAGTCTAATACGGCGCTGCTGGGTCGACTCCCCTGCTCCCTTCGCGTCCCCTTCCCTCTGCCCTGAACGCACATACTTGTCAGGGCATTTAGGAGTTTGTTACAACAGAACCACCTTCTGCTTCCAGCCCAGCACTGAGATGTTTCAATACCCTTTTTGGTAAGGTAATGCTTACCTGAGTCCTGAAAGTACATTTGGTCTGACACTGGCATCATATTGTGGTATATACTATATGAAGTGTCTTTTTTTCTTTTTTCTTTTTTTTTTTTTTTTAAAGAGGGGAAAAAAGGAGAAGGAAAAGAAAGAAAAAGCTATATGGAAACTCTCGAGTTTCATCCTGCTTTCTCAGAATTAAGTTGGAGAAATTTTATATGGAAATGTTACAATTTTTTTTGCTTTGCCTATTTTATTTTATTTTTTTTATTTTAAGCTAAGTCTAAGACATTGCCTTGAGTGTAATTTTGGGAGAGTAAAATTCAGGTGCAGATCTGGAGTTACTGCAAGTGCCAAGCTCAGTGCCACTTGAGGTTCATCACAGCAGCGTATGGATGTCTGCATTAAGTTTTGATGACAGTGTCAGTGTATATTTTTTTTATATGTTCCATGCATTGTGAGGTAACTTCATGTGGTACACCCATCATGTACGTTGGGCCAGCCCCACGGAGGAGCCCTGTTCTCTGTGCTTACTGCAGGGTGAGGGTGAACAATGAGGGCTTGGGCTGAAGGCAGTGCAAGCTGGCACCTGGAGCTGGGTGGTCAGGACGGCCCCAGTCCGCTGGTGAACGCTGCTCTGAGGAGTGCTAAGGAGTGTGCAGGCTCTGGGGAGTGAAACAGAATCGTAGGGCACCCCTGTGTAATTCCCACTCTCAGGTTTCCAGCCCTCTCCTGGGACTGCAGCTACCCAAGCAGGTTAGTCCCAAGGTGCTGACCACAGCCTGGCCTTTGTCACCAGCTGTGTAGGGGCCTGCCCTCTGCACCACTGTGAGTACAGTGATAAGCAAGGGATTAATTCCCCTGTCAGTAGTGAAGACTATGTTTCTTGGAAGAGAAGAGCGTAGATATCCAATATGGGTTTAAATTAGATACCGAGATTTTGCCGTGTTACTTAACTGCATTTCCCTAATGCCTTACTCTACCTCACATTGGGCAAAATGCAGTGTACTGATAAGGTGCAGGTTTTTCTGAAGTGGTACTGGTCTGGTCCTTATGGTGATTGAGCCATTTGTTGAGAGTAACATGGGCTGAGTAAACGGGAGCAGGAAGTTGACCGTCTGAACACCTGCATCATGTAACTATGCTTATGTGAGAGAATTAGATGTAGAGCTTAGGGATATGGTTTAGTGGGGACTGCTAGCATTAGGTCAGAGGTTGGACTCGATGATCTTGAGGTCTCTTCCAACCTAGAAATTCTGTGATTCTGTGTAATTAGGAATGAGTACAGCATAGTTGAAGTTAACCTGCATATCCACCTTTTGAGGAGGTTAGACCTCAAGCCTTCAGTTACAAGTGTTGGACAGCTGCAGTTTGGGTGTCTGTTTAAAACACCTTTTTTCTCAGTTGGTATCTCAGCACTTAAAAAAATAATAAATAAATTAAGGCCTAGATTGTCCAGGCTCTGAGACCTGACATTCATCCCTCCACAATCACGTGGCTGCTCGCAGAAGGGCTGATCTCTGTTGGACTGGACTTACTGCCAGGCTTAGGACACACTTTTCCATATTCTTATCTGTTCAATTTTCTCAGTGCGACGTGGTTGAAGTCATTGTTGAAAGTCATGGTAGTTTCTGGAAGCTGTTCTGAACACGTGAATAGAAATCATGAGCCAAATAGAAGGAAAGAGCTGGAGGTGTAATTGTCAACTCGTGTGTCTCTCAGATTTCACCAAATACTGCACGTGTCTAGGTTATCAATTTATTTCTGTTAGAAAGTAAACAAAGCTCGCTTTTCTTAGGTGCTCTCAAGAGCGTTTCATCTGCATTGCTCTTATCTGCAGCAGGGATGTGCTTCTTGGGGCTCATTTGGAGGCTTCTCTTTCTGCTCCCGCATGCAGCGTGCTCTCAAGCATCACGTGCACCTCTGCTGCTGGCCAGGGATGCTGTTGATCCCTTCCTGAGTCGGTTATTTGAAAACGTTATCACTGCTATCAAAATATACTACCTTATAATTGGGGCAGCTTCTAGTCCATTATGCCCTGTGTGTTTTTTTGGATTGAATCCTCTGGCCAAGTTTTATCTCACTTCGTGAATGTTCCTCAGTGCTCAGTACTACTGTCTGGTGGCTGTTCAAGTAGCGTCAGCAAAATCTGAGCTGGGGGGGCCGTGTACCACCATCAGATTCATAACTTTCCTTTACTGGGCCCCACCCTGAGAGGCCTAAGTACCTCTTATTCTCCTGCATACGGGATTTGAAGCTGTGCAGTGTTTTTCTGAGCTACTTACAAGAGGCTCTCCTAATCCTGTACCATGAAGGATTCACAGTGGCTTTTCAGAATCAGGTCCTTTCAGGGTCTGCATGCTTGAAGGTGTTGGTGTTTAACTGCTTATGTCCAGGTGAATGCACGGTGCTCAGCACCTCCGCAGCATGTGCTCAGCCCTGTGAGCCCAGTCAACCCCGACTTAAAACAGCCCTGTCGACACGTGTTGAAGCAAAACCCCTTAAGTGATTTTTCTTCTGCCCTTTAGTTTATAGCCTGTGGCTTGTTGTTTCCCACTTTCTCACGTTTTCCCAAAGCCGCTGGTGTGTACAGTCTGAAGATCACATTTAACCAACACAAGGAAATCAGCTTGGCCCGACTGGCTTCTTTATCACGTGGCTGAGAATGTGTTCACTCTGTTCTGCCAGACTATGGCTAGCTGAGCAAAATACAGTGAAGCTCTGGGCTTCTGGCCAAGCTTTTATTTCAGTTTGGAGCTTACAGCCACATATTTGCTATTTGGCAGGACATCCACTGGGGTATATTTGGATAGTAATCTAGCATTGTTTTGCTGCCTTTTTCTTCCTTTTTTTTTTTTTTAATACACAAATAGTATAATCCCAACACTTACTTTGGCCAGTCTGTACAAGATTTCTCAGTGTGCACCGTTATGTACATGCAGTCAGAACTTGCAGTCGTGACCTTTGGTAAATATAAGTCAAAGCAATTAACTTTCTTTTATTGAAAAATTCTTGATGTCCTACTCTTTGCCCCCTGTGTGCCGATAACGGAGCTATGTTGTTACTCTTTCCAAGATCAAAAGCTTCACTAGGGTTTGATTGAAGTCCAATTATGGAAGGAAGTAGCTTTGCTGGAGCTCTGAAAATAGCAATAATTGTTAAAATAATAAAGTCTGTCCTTGTGTGTCTTTATAATCTGTAAAACTTCTTTTTTAGGGGAAGGGGGTGGCTTTCCTCTAGTTTCAAGATGAAAATATTAGCAACTATCTCAGGGAAATAGGAGTGTGCTGTTAGAAGAACAAGTATCCCACTCAGGGTTTGGTACTTCAGCCCTGTTCTGCATCCCAAGCTCGCCTTCCTCCAGAGCTGTTTGCATGCAGCCTGACTCATGCAGGAAAATAAAGCTGGATTTGATTTTTAACAGTATGGGAGGCTTTGGGTTTGGGGGGATAAAGGCTTTATGATGCAAACTCATTTATTTTTCTGTGAAACAAAAATGGGCTTTTCAGAATACAGTGTGTTTTGGAAAGTTGGCTCTGGATTTGAAACCCTAACATCTCGGATGGCACCCTTGAATGAAAGAATAGTACAAAAGCACAAGGCTTCAGAAGGGGGCACAAAACATTATCGCAAGCAGTGGTGTTACTTTGTGAAGGGACATATGTCTCTCTTGAAGCATGGGGGTTTTGTGGGTGGTTTCATACAGGCAGTAATCAGCCTGGAAGCCTGTGCTTGTGGCTGCTTTATCAGACTCCTTGAACTGTGTCTGAGCAGACAGGCACTAGTGAATGCTGGCATACTTCTCCCAAAATCTTTGTTGTTCTGTAGAATTTGTATTTACAGATGCCTTCTCTTAGTGTCTCCTGCATCCTCAGAAAGAAGAGAGCCTGGGAGAAAGAAACCTGCAGGGAGTCTCAGCTGGTGTCGACTGACAGCTTCAGGCAGGGAGAGCTTGGCTCTTGATCTTAGAGCTCGGCTTGTGTAAACGTCCGTTTATCAGCACTCGGTTAATTGAAACATCAGGACGAATAAATACAAGTTGGGATGAGAATATGGAGGATGCTAAATGAATCTCTTCCAGCATTTTTCACTGATTGCTGTAGGTGCTGCTTTGATAATACATTTATGTCTAACTAGAGTTTTAAGCTTAGATAAACTGTGGAAAAATGTTTTGTCTTTTTTTAACCTCATGTACGTATACATACAGCTTATATAGGACAGTATAAATCCCCATGTGAAAATCAGCTCTCTTGTACTTTCTCTTTACACAGCTGGACTCAAGAACACTAATTACTTGAGTAAAATCTTTGTGTTATACATGAATGGTATTGATTATTAAGCCCAAAGGGTTTTACAGATCCAGTGAAGCCCATTGATTGTCACACTTCTCATGTGAATCTTTAGAACTATAATTTTTTTTTTTTCTTAGCCCCTTAAGTTACCAGGACAGGACCTGTTTTATTTGTGAGAACCTTGCTGTTATGCTCTCTCTGTTGCAGTGAGAATTTAGCCTTCATTTGCTTCAGCATTTTTGAAATGGATTTCTTCTGGCCATAAGATAGTTTTAAGATTTGTTTTATGTCTATTAAATATTCTGCCTAAAATAGTTCAGTTCCTTGCTCTTACTGGGTTTGGATGGGTCACTGCTCTACGAACTGCTTCATTGCCTTCTGAAAATCTTGGCTTAAAAAAAAAAAAAAAAACCACACACACAAAAATACAACCCTAGTGAGGGGTACCCTGTTGGTCGGCTTAAAGATGTTTATACAGTCAGCAGCTTTAGCTGCTCTCTGAAGCAGCCTTGCCTGATCTCCAGGAGCTGCTGAAACCCATCAAGCAGGTTCCTGTTAACCAATTATCCAGTTAGGCAGAAAGAGGAAAGGTGTTTCTGCTGCTTGTTTTTCTTTGCAAAGTTTAACCTGTTCTTCCCCAAGCTTCCGTTATTGTGAGCAGTTGTAACTCAGCAGTAACAGCAAGGTGAGTAAGAACAAGGTTAGAAGGAGTCTCTGGTCTTGCAAATACTGAGCTGTGTCAGTGTCTAGCCCCCAGCTGGGCAGAGACGTGCAGTTTCCAGCATAAATCCAGACACTGATTCTTAGCTGTAAGTCCTACCTGGTGTTCATCATCTAGCTTTTTGTCCTGCATTTTAACAAAATATTTACAAAAACAAGTCAAAACACTCCCTACCCCAAAGCCAATAATGAATGTCCCATTGCTGCCAGAACAAATCTGTTGGTTCCCAAACACTCCTGCTGGGGCTTATTGGAAGACTTCAGTTGCTTGCTATGTAAGTGGTGCAGGTGATGCAAAAAAAAGCTCTTTTCTCACACAGCTTTTAAATATATGCTCAGGTGCTACCAGACAGTGTGATTGTCCACATCTGACCATCTTCTGCAGTGATTGATAAGACAGGACATGTCTGTGACTGTTTTATTGGCTATCAGTGCTAGATATGTCTGCCGAGTTCAGAGGGATTGTCAAGTGACTGTGCAGTTGTCAAACAAATAATTTTGCTTGTGGTTACTGGAAATAGTAAGTGAGTGGGTGGGATAAGGTGAAAAGACTCCTCTCATTCTCTACTGGAATTACGAGTATAATTGACTTTCATGACTGCTGTAGCAAATGATAACTTGGTGAAGAATTTTCTTCCTTCCTTCCTATTAGTTCCATCAGTAGCAAAATCTCCATGGATTCTCTGACATGTAACAGAGCTCATGAGGCTGCCTTTCGGTCAGGGAATTAAGAATTTCTTTGATTTATATTGTTTTCACAAAGCTTGTTAGTAATATACATTTGAGACTGATATGTGTCTGCCAAATTTGTTTGAAATTGGCCAACAGTTTGAAAAGTTTTTGGGAAGAGGCTACACAGTTGTGCACAGCACGGCCACACAAAATTCATTTCTTTAGGAAATTGATCTAAAGAGTAACTGTAGTGAGGCACTGAAATGGAGCTTGCAAAGTGATCATCAGAACTGAAGGCTGTTTGGCATCTTAATTGCGTACACAGCCTTTAACCAGGGACACAAGACAGTTCTTGCCCAAGGGTTAGATCCACGTAGGCAGACTTCCACCTGCCCAGGGCCTGTCCTTGTAGCAATGAGGTGCAGTTGGGTGACTGGAGTCGTCGTTTTGCAAGGGACTGGAAGCGCTTGTAAAGAGGCAGGCACAAATGCGCACTGGCTTAGGCTGTGGCAGAGCTTGAGCTGTGTTAGGAGCTCAGGGCTTCAAAATAGCTTCTCATTATCGGTAGGTTTTCTCTAGTTCTCTAGTATCCTGAGTAGCCTGAAGGTGGAACTGAATATTTACTACTGTTGCTTATTTTTTATTTTTCGAAGGAAAAGTCTGTGAATGCTGGAGTTGGAATTCACATTAATAACAAAAATTTAATAGAGCCCTTCAATGATTAAGATTTTACTGAGTTTCACTCATGCATGGAGTACTCAAAGACCTTATCCCCACAGTGAAATGAAGGCAAACAAGGTTGAGCAAAGTTCTTGTGACACTCAGCCAGGGAGCTGCAAAGCAGGGGCAGCCACCTCATGCCCAGCAGGTAGGAGAAATGTTCCCAAACAGGTGAAAATAAAGCTGGTACTTTGTCCAGGCCGCAGGTTAAGCAGCTGAGGTATGCGAGCTGAAGAGCATACTGTGTGCAGTGGATGGAAGTGTCATCTAAGCTGGGTGTGAGCAGTGTGGAATGTATGTACATAAATAGACCCGGGCATGAGGAAGCAAGGTGTTTGTACCTGTGAATGGATTAGTTACTTCTGGTGAAGTGCACGAGAACACAAGGTTTGCTTCTGTAGGAAGAACCCTTTTAAAGGTGGCATGAAGCATCTTTATCATGAGACCTGCTCTTAATTTATTTCCGAACCTCTGGAGCACCATAAATATGGTCAGTGCTATTTTCTTTATTCCTTCTGCATATATAAAAGGAGAACAAATAAACATGCTACAGACTTTGCTACATTTTTAAAAGTATCATTTATATGGTGCAGCTCTGTTTTCTGTAATTTTTTATATCCAAAATAGAGAGCTTTAGAACAGAGGAAGAACTGCATATCTGAGTTTAAGATAAAATAAGATGATCTCTGTGACAGAGACAGCAGAAATGATGTGATATGACAGTTGCTGTAGCAACACCACCTACTTCATGAAAATCAGAGTTAACAGGAGTGTAAAAGGTAAAGCCCACATAATTTTCCAAGCCTGTGAATTGTTGCTGCCCTCAGCTTGCAGTGCTTTACATCTCTCCAATGTTTCTCCTTTTGTTTTGGCACGGGTACATGGCCAGACCCATGCCCACATTCAGCAGGGCACGTTGTGGTGCTCTGCAGGGCAGCACGTGGCCTGCTGTGAGCAGAGGAACAGAACATGTAGGGTTGGGACCCCAAAAAAATCCTCACAGAGGCTTTGGACAACAAAGTACTCTAAGACCCATGCTGTCTCTTAGGTATTCCACTTAGAGAATACGACCACTGTCATAAAAAGGAAGCCAGATAATCAAATGTTGGAATCAGCTTATAGGAACGCACTGTTATATTTAATATAAATGGTAAGGATTGTTGAGACTGAAGCTGTCGAAGGTAAGTACACTGTCCCTTTCCTCCCTCCCAGATAAACCCTAAATAATGATGTTGCATAGCAGTGATACATTGCCCATGAAAGTAGGAAAACACATTGTCTTTGATCAGGATGGTGTTGAGCTGCTTGTTTGGCTGCTGCCAAGTGCCGAGCACAGCACACAAAGGGCTTTGTTCACTGGCAGGCAAAATTACTATATTTGAAGGGGGCAGAAGTGTCTCTGTTAAAGAAATGCTTCAGTGCCAAGATATTGTTTGAAAGTTGGGATGTCTGCGTCGGCAACTGATTTCGAAATTTGCAGCCATGGCTACTGGAAGAAAAATGCAGTATTAAAAATACATTTACTGTAAATAGGGTTGCCATTGGCTTACACTGAATGGTAACTTTCAGAAAACAAAGTCCTGTTTGCTTATACATATTTTTAAAAGGTAGACATATTTAAAAACTTCGATACAATGTGAATTGTGAAGTGATTTGCCAGTTCATGTTGCCTTAAAGACAACTCTCAAGCTATTTAATATTTTGAGTGCTTGGCAACGGAGGGCCATGCAGTGTGCAAAAAAGTACATCTCCATTACACACAAACTGGGGGAAAAGAGGAGGTCACAAGAAGGAAAAAAAGTATTCCAGAGTTTCTTCAAGAAATATTCTATCATATACCTATTTCATGACAGCTATTTTTAAAAGATAAAAGCCTAAAGATCTTGGTAAGTGGTGTTTTCTTTGGTCACTTTTCCCTGAGATGTTTTGCTTATTTTACCTTCATCTCTCTGTGAAAACATGACTGCAGTTGTTAGGTGCAGAAATCTCTGCAGGCAGTAGTTTGGGTTTTGACACTCAGTACTGTAGCGTTTTCAGCTATTTTCTGGTGCTAGATGACTTTTACATATAGAAGTGAACTTATGAGACAATGTCTTGCCCATTGTTCAGTGTCATCATATCTTTTTACCAGACTTAATTTTGCAGCTCCTCATTTTTTGTCTGCATCTGATGTGCTATGGAAACCTACGCTGTGCAGCAGCTGCAGAGAAATACAGGCCCACTGGTAACGTCCATGTGCAACAGTCTGGTCTCCTGGAATTTTCCCTAGGCCTCAGTTGCATGTTCCCTTCCTCCTCTCACCTATTTTTTTTACACAATGACTGATGCATTTGTGTACTTTATAAATGAAGATATCTATATCAATAGGAAAGATGCAACCACACGCCCTTGTGCTTTCTCTGTGCTTATTGAGAATAAAACTAGTATGTGAAACCAAATTAGGCCTCTGTGGCTATTGGGCTGTAAAAACATAAAATAAAATACACTTTTTTTTGTTTGTTTGTTTGTTTTTTTCTCATTTTCCCCAACCATGTTAGGGGGTCCTAAATTAAGTTGAAGAGGAAAAAAAAACATGTACTAAGCCTTACAAAGAAGGTTGTGGGAACAGCGTGTCCTCCTCCTGGCGTCTATACTTCTTAAAATGTGATTGTTACACAAATCACCCTCTGCAAAGCTTTAATTTAATTTTGTCACCAACAGTGTAGCTTTTATAGCAAATAAATGTAAATAAAATGAAAAGCTAATGCAGTAGTTCAGGTTTGTGTTGCGTACAGAACAGCTCAAAAGAGAAGGCGAGACTGCAAGTTGCTGTAACTCTGCCCGGTGACCCCTTTTTCGTAAGGGATATATTCAGAGAGCAGCTGATAGCATCTGTTGTCTGTCTCTCAGGCCTGCTATTAGCTACTGACTGGGACTTGGAGGAAATGTACCTGTTTCACGTGGCTTTTCCATGCCATTTGAAATCTCACTCACCTATGTTTTGATAACACACCCAAACAAGATGGGCTTGGGTACCAGAACTGGGTAATAGATACATGACTCACGGGTGGCATATGCTTTCAGGATTACATGGTGGCTTTGCGAGACCTGTTTACTGACTGGGAGCATGCTGTCCTGGATGTTCATTAGCCAAATAAAAAGAGCAATGCGAGAGGAACTCGGTCGGGAGTCTTGCAGAGAACATTGGCAGTGACACAAATGCAACCTGGGGGCAAGTGCCATCTTTGTTTTGAAAGGGGTGTTTATGGATGCTATATGAGGCTGTCACCTAAAGCAGGCTCAGCTAAAGTCTGCTGGTTGAGGATTGATTTACTAAAGCTGGGAGTAAGGAAAGAGAAATGGATTAACAGTTCTGATGCTTTTCTGGATCTTCCCCTTTAAGAAAATAGAAAAGAATTGTACTTTCTCGGGAGCTTTACTATATGCGAATGATATGCGGAAAGATGTCACGAAGCTCCAATGCACCAGAGAGTACCAACATCTTGAACTGAAACGTGCTTCTGAGCTGAGTGTGAATTGCAATAAAACACCTGCGTCCCTACAGCTTCTCTTCAGGCCCTGTCCCCACTAAATGTCATCTTGGCCTGTCTTTGTAAGGAAAGCAGCGCCATACCAAAGAATCAGTCATTTGAGGACTGTAGATTTTGGGCTTTTCAAGGATTCCTAAGGGGGAATGAATCCCTGTGCCTTGTCCCAGGAGCAGGACAAACCCCTTGCTTTCTGTGTAGCATTTGTGCAAGGGAAGTGTTTCGAATGGGGTTTGCTACTTCCAGTGTCCTGCACAGCAGTTGTCAGGAGCTGCTTTGAGGGGGATTTCCTGGTAGCTGTCAGAAACAGGTCCTCATGGAAGAAGGTGCCGCCTTCATGCAGATTCAAGGGTAAGGTTTTCAGAGTGTAGATCTTACAGAAGAGCAGAGTCCTAAGTACAGTAGACATCGTGGAAAATTTTACCTAGTGGTGTCTTGGATTTATTTATTGCTTTTGAAGGGCACATCAGGCGTAGCATATTACATGCACATAATGCTAACCACATGCAGGAGTTGCAAAGTCAAGCCCTCAAAAGCCTGCAGATACCAGAACGAAGGCCACGTGTGCAGCTTCAGATAGCACAGCCATCTCCTTCGTCTGCTCTGAGATACAGGCTTTAATTACATATCCTCTTTTTTTTTTTTTTTGCCTTTCCCTTTTGAATGCAGAGGTCAGACCAGCTCTGGGTTGAATCAGGGCTGCATCAGGAAGGAAGCGGTTGTCTGTAGGATCTTGGATCTTGACCTCATTTACTGCAGATGTGACAGGACACGAGGAACTGCAAGAGAAGGGAAAGTCTGGCAGTAACGACGGAGCGATTTTGTCTGGAGAAACTGGATTTTGTTACTTCCTTTGCCATGAAGTTTAGTAGAATTCCGAGCAAGTCAATTAATTACATTAACTTGTCACACTGAGTATTTGCTTCCCGTTTTGTGAGGAGCCCAGTTTGAAACCCTGGGTAGCCCTCACGTATATCGATGTACAGCCCCCAGCCTGCAACAGGAGTCAGTGACAGATGAGGTGAAATGCAGACAATGCCACAGCATGTTAGATAACTGAGAGGCTATGTATGTCAGATTTCAAGTATCTGTACCTCTCTTCTTCACCTGCAGAGAGGAGGGGCTGCCCCTTCTTTCCTGTGAGGATTGAGGGGAAAAAAAAAACCTCTCTGTGAAGCACGCAGATGCAATAGTCATGAGTGCTGGAGCGAAGTCCTGAAAAGTTGCTGGTTGTGTCTGCACAGCAGGTTAGAGTAACTCGTGGCAAATAATGTGTGAGTCCATCCGGATAAATCAAAATGGGGGAAATGAGTGACTCCACAACAACAACTGCTCTGTGGACAGAAGAATTATGCGTTCAAAAGCTTAGAGATTCTTGCGACCGCGACCGTGTATTCTTCAAACAACTCTTGTAGAATTGCCTGAATTGAATTTTAAAACTGAATGGAAAAGACGACCTGCATTTTCTTCCTTAGCAGGGAGTGGGCCTGGGCCTGGGCCTGGGCCTGAGAGTGCCCCTCAGGCCTGCGGCTGGCACTGGGGCTGTGAGGGGCCGAGGGGTGGCTGGGGGCTCTGGGGCTTAGCACCAGGGGGATGTAGGGTCAGCACCAGGGGATCTCTGGGACTTGGCACCAGGGGCCACATTGGCTCCATCAGACCACTAGTACTGGTCGGTGAAGAGCTGGCCAGAACTTTTGAACAGGTTCAAAACAAAGTATTTTTGCTGAAATTTTTTCGGGAAGCTGAGGAACCATTCTGGCAGAAACATGAATTGGCGCATACAAATCCAAACAGAACGGCTGAAATCTGGCAAAGGTCTAAGGAACTGAAGACGGCATCCTCTAATGGGAAGTGTCAGGCAACCTTAATAAGACTACCAGTCCTGCCTGTAATAATAGTGCAGAGGCCCAGAGCAGGAGGCACACAATGCTGAGAGGGGAAATGACAATGCTTTCGTAATTAAATGCACAAGATTTGTAAACAATGCTGATATCTTAAAAAAGTACATGTTTTTAAAAACACTCTCAAGTGCCAGTCTTTTAGTGCGTGTTAGGGGCAGTGAACACGTTGTGGTTGCATTGGATTATGATACTTCTTTCCGCAGGAAGGGTTTGCAGTCACCCCACGTTCTGCAGAATGAAGTTTGTGTAAGATAAGAAATAGAGGAATGTCTGTGCGGGTTGGAGCAGTGGGCAAGATACGCTATTGCTTTGGAAGAAAATAAAGCTCCTCTAATAACTGCTCACAGAAATGCACCCGAGGGTGAGGTATCTTCGTCTCCCCGGGCAGAGTGGCTGGTTTTGCCTGTCCATGTGAGGGCTGGAAGATGAAGCCGTGTGGCTTGTCATGCAGGTGATGGGTGTAATGGCCACACAGATATTTTGGTTTCAGAAAGGCACTAAAATCCTAAGAGCAGGAAAATCAGACAGGAAGGTGAAATGTAGCTTATAGTATAGTAACTGAGGATTTGTGACCTGCCAAGATACTGTCTGTGGTTAAAAGCCTCCAGAATACTTTAATACCTGTTTTTTTTATTATTATTATTTTTTTATTATTTTATATTTTTTTATTGTTTTGTTTTTCTCTCGATTCCTGAACTCTCCCTTGTGCTGTGCATTGAGGGACTTTGCCTGGAGGCACAAAGAGTTAATGCAGAAATAGATGGCAGATTAGTCTGGGACAGTCTGTGATTTGGAGTGAGAGAAGTATCCCAAACAGCTGGCTAGCTGCCAGCAGGATAAACGGTTTGGAAATGGTATCAACAGAGCAGGGGGGTTCTCCAGAGCAGCTCTGGGTGAGGATTATGTGTCAATGCACTGCCGTACTATTTAGTATAACAGACATACCCAAAGTGCCTTTAGTTTATAAAAAGAAAAATGATTAGCAAACACATATTTTCTCCCTGGGCTGTTAATAAATTGAATAAGAAACTCCTCTTTTCCTTCCCTCCAACATCATATGTGTAAAAAATAGGGAAAAATATTTTGATTAGAACATTTCCACTTCCTTTTCTTTTCTTTTCTCAGTCGCTGTTTTCCATCCAGCTGCTGAGCTGATGACAAGTGTGGAAGGGCTGTGAGAAGGGAGATCTTCTGAAAATCAGGCACATTTCTATGGGAGTTGAATGATTCAAAATTGAGTTCTACATAATTCATCAGGGATCTCTTGCAATACAAACAATAAGTCTGTCAAGTAGTGGTACAGTCGAAGAGGTTATTTCCGTCTTAAGTCTCCTGGGCACAGCTGGTAGGATGTTTAAAGAGGGAGAAATTACGAATCAGGATACCATGATTGAGCTCCCCACAATAACTCTATGTTTTGGTTTTGTAGGTATATACAAGTACTTCTGTAGATACATAAAATGTTACTGAACTTTTGGCTTGTGCATTTTAATTATCACAAGCAATTAAAAGCTCCTTTTTTTTTTTTTTTACCAGCCATTCAGTGACCTAGATGACATGAGTGAATGGCCTCGGTCCATTTCTCTTTGAACAAGGAACCACACTGAAAATATTGCCATTACGTTCGACTTCCTCGCTGGCAGTCTCTACTGGGAGGAGAAGGACTGAAAGGGTTAGAACAGCCAACTTTCGTTCAAGCCCTTCCTTCTGGAAAATTTTCCGCTGTTGCTAATATGAGCCAGAGTAACACCAAGAGCATTAGTGAAGGCAAGATGTTGGGGCAGCCGTAACTGCTGGGGTTGTTAAAACTTGCTCCTTTCTCTGCCGGGAGTGACCTGGAGCTGTGTCTACCCTGGCATACTCAGTATTGCTTGAGTGGAGCTCTACAAGTGGGAAAGGCTCCAGACAAAAGGCCAGTGTTGACATAGTTGTGGTCTCTTCAGGCCATGGTTGAGACACATCACTGGGGTGGTATGAGGGGAAGTTTCCATTAAGCATTGTTCCCAGCTTGCTTCCACCACCACCACCGTGGAGTTCTGCAGCTGGATTTCCAAAAGAGCTCGATACTGAAGAGCTCTCATTTCAGCAACTTAAATAGAGGGGCTAAGTTCTTTCCAAAACACTTGGCAATCATCAGCCCCCATTGAGAACAAAGCTAAGTGCATTAAACAGCCCAGCCACTTCACTGTTGTGAAAATTTGGCTGCTGTCGTGAGTGCAGAGTGTTTAAATAATACAGAGACTGGCAGCAAAGGCATCTGGCTCCTGATGGAGCAGAGAGAGGCTTTACCTTCACCTGGCCTTGCTGGCTGGCACTGGAGGCTTCCTCCTTGGCTGATTGCTTGCACATCACAGCCTCTGACCGGCTCTCTCTCTGGATGTTGTGACAGCTGTGAAGCTTGCTGATGTGAGGATTAGTCGGCTGCTAGGCACATGACGTTCAGATTGCTGTTCTTATTTGACCTACCTCTGATTGCGAGGAATTTAGTGCATAAAAATAACACCCTGAACAAATTTGGCAGAAGGATGCACAGCTAAAGTGCCTTGCACACAGGGAGAGAGGAGGCTGGAGAGCAGTGTAACGTGAGGCCACATACTGTACTAGTGCAGTAACACCAGTGCCAAGTCCGGCACAGCCCACGCCGTCGTCTTGGGTTACGAGGAGTTCCAGCACCACATAGATGCAATGGCCATTAGCCAGTAAACTAACGAAGACAGGTTCCTGGCTTGTATTATTGGCAAAACTTGATAGAATAAATAAAAAGATACAAAGTGCCAGGAGTTGCCTAATGTAAAACACTGGACAAGGAAATACTGGTTTCTCTGCCTGGGATTTCATACACCCTTATTAACTCTCCTGTGCTCAGTGCAGTTCCTGATAATTCACAGAGGGCACCAGAACGGGGGAGCAAGTGCAGCCTGGCAGACGTGTGCAGGTGGTGGGAGCATGTGAGTGCCGTACAGCACAACGGGCTTCAGCCTCCTCGGTGGCAATGTTCAGCTCTGTGCGTTATTTTCTCAGGCTTTGCATTAGTGAAAGCAGTCACCTTGGATGAGCCTTGCTCTGGCAGCTGGGACGTCTCTGGTTGCTGAAGGACCAGGGCTTTAGTGTTGAGGGCTTCTTAGACTGGGCAAAGGGAAACAGGTGCAGGTAGGGAAAAAGGCAGGTCAGGATTACTGGAGGTTGTTCTCCCAGATCACCTGGAGTGCAGCACTCTTTGCTTTATTGGGTTTGATGTCGTTTCGTTTTTTCATGCTGTTGCATTTGGCAAGATGCAATACTTTGTTTTCCTGTGTTTAAAAGGATCTTTTTTGCCCTTTCCTTCTTCAGAGAGATACTGTAAAATTTCATGAGACTGCTGATTACAAACCTCATATAATTACATAATATGGCCCATTAGAGATAAATGACAATACGTGAGCTGATACCATGTACCTAGAACTTCAGCTGTATTTAAATACTGGCTTTTTTGTTTAGGGCAATTAGAAAGCTGAGGCAGATTGCACAATCCCCGTGATTTGTAGGAACACCCCGCGTGCTCACCAGAAATATTATGAAGTAGTCAGAGCCGGCGACTTGCTTCATTTTAGCTGCATTTCAGAATTTGCAAGATTTGTACATGCACATGTCTATATATCTGTATGCATTAAAAAATAATCTGGCTGCTCTGATACAAGTGCGCTAACATTAAAGGAAGCTTTCCTGCATTTAATCCTTTAAATAAGCCTGTTTCTGCCAGCCCATGTATCTGGAATGAGATTAGCCACCCGTTCAAAGCAAGGCTACAAAAATGCCTCGGCTTCGCGAGCCTTTTGGGCTGGCTTTAAAACAGTTAATAGTCTGGATTTCCCCACACACCTTTAAAGACATAAAAACGTTTTAAACACGCACCTACGTATCATCGTTATCTCCGGGGCTAGCTGGAAAGCCTTCCCATGAAAACTTCCCTCTCCAATGAGTCTCATCACAGTGTCTGGCGCCCGGAGTCTACAGCCGGCGTTCACCTGTCAGCCGCTGGCACAGGCCATGAGAGGGCCCAGGTGCCTGCACCAAACACCAAACACTGAGCACCAAGCACCCAGGGCCACCCAGCGAGGCCCCTTGCCAGAAGCACGGCCAGAACCGCAGTGTTTTCAGCACCCGGGCCTTGGCAGCAGCGCGCCACGTCCTGCAGCAGGAGAGGAAACGCGCAGGGCTGGCACAGTGCAGGCAGACGAATTCTTTCCTCTCGCTCTCTCTCATACAGATATATATATATATATATATTAATCAAATAACTTTGATCCTCCTGTTTTCTTCTCCCAGGCCTTTACTAACCTTTCCTGGAAGCTGATTTTATCAGTGCTATTTTAAAATCAGAGTTACAAAAGACAAGCTCTCTGCGAGTAAGCCCCGTTTTGCGCAACGCAATTCCCTGGTGCATTTTCTGTGTGGCTCCAATATTGTTGCTGCAATCTTTTAGATTAAAATAAAAACTACATTGTTAGCACTGGCCTTGATTTGGAATTAGAAATGGCGTTTAATGTTTACCATTTTACACCATAAATATTGCAGATACAGACACAAATAAGGAAATATTACGCAGTCACAGGATGTTTGTGTAGTTATTATGAAAGCCATCACATCTGTAAAGACAAAGTGAATTAGGTAGTAGCCAAAATTTTTAAAGAATATATCCTTCAATCACAAGGCCTTCTTCTGAAGTCTGCGATGCTGGTACTTCTGAGGCATGTGAAAACTTCTGAAAATTCTGCCCATGGGGACAGTCTGTGTTTAGGCAGCTGACTTTAGGATCCTATTTTTGGAACCTTTGGCTGAGATTTTAAATAGGATTTTTAGTGGGAATGGTGCCTGAATTGGTGCTGTAGCACTGGGGTCTTGAAGGCTATATCGAAGATTAAAAAAAGAAAAATATGGCATATGTAATGCTTTCCTGGGGGTAGGCTCCTTTTAACGAGATTTTATATATCATAAAAGAGCAACATTGCGTAAATAAGTGTTCTTCCATTTTTGCAGAGCAGTTTCAAGCAGTCATTGTAGCCTTTCACGTTGCTAGTTTCCCTCATCGTCTTTTAGAACATTGCCAGTAGGATTTAATAGAAAATAGTTAGCAATCTCCGTAGTGGAGTGCTTTAGCACAGCTTGACAGTACATTTTCATGAGATTTTTGTCCTATTGCAAATACTACACATTGTCAGTTTCTAGAAATCTGTGTATGAGAAAACTGGGAAGGATTATGGCGTAATGGATAAATCAGACCTAAATTACAGTACTTATGACTTGTTCCTGAGGATGTGGTCATTAGGCACAGGTTGGCATGGTAAGTCCTCTGCCTGCATTCGAGTGCAGCTCTGTTGGATTCATTGATCCTAAATGGGCATTCAAGATTGGCAACCAGAATTAGGAACCAATCTTGAAAATAATGGTGTGAGCATGTCTGGACCTGAATATACACCCTACAAAATGAGCAATGTAATACTTAGCCAGAGTAGCTACCAAAGTTGCAATGAAAGCTTAAGAATTACTGCTTGTAAATTATCTACAGAGTCTCTCAAAGTCATGTTCAGTGATATTATTTACATAGTTTCTTCTAACATAGCTGAATACCTGCTTTGTTTCTGTAGGTCAAATCTTGCCAACAAACCGAAACACACCAAGTCCCATTGATCCCGAGACTATCCAAGTTCCTGTTGGCTACGAACCTGACCCTGCAGATCTTGCTCTTTCCAGTATTCCTGGCCAGGAGATGTTTGACCCTCGTAAGCGCAAATTCTCTGAAGAAGAGCTGAAACCACAGCCGATGATTAAGAAAGCTCGCAAAGTCTTCATTCCAGATGACCTGAAGGTAAATTGGAACTGGTGATGACATTGTTTGTACACGCTCTGTGACAGTTGTTCTTTCACATACATGTTTAGAGCTTGAATCTGTTTTCTCATGTAATGTAAATCTGCCATGCTAATTATGACTTTGTTGTAGAATAAAACTGTAACGCTTCTGAAGAGGACTGAGGCAAGAATGTCCCTTATATGTTAATCAACAACTGAAATTCATGAGATCAATATTAATTTCCTTTGTATGCCAGAAACTTCCTGCGTGACCTTGGACAAGCTTACTTTGTCCCATATTTCCCACTTATGAAACAGTCTGATCATGTTTCCTTTTCCTCCACTCTCTGTCTGTCTCATCAGCAGAGACTGTAAAGTCTTCAGGGAAGAATCCCTCCCTCACAGGGTGTAGTCCATGGAGGCCCCCGATAATGACAGAATGAAATACAGTTTGTCTTGTTTGGAAGTTTCTTTAGCTCTGCATATAACAATGAATGGGAACACTACACTAAATACTATCTAAACTAGGTGAGAGGATCTTAACTAGTTGAAGGGAACCAGACCAAAATAATTCTGCCAGTAAGCATATTTTAATACAATATTTAAAATATAATACAACAATAATGCAATAATTAAAAAAGAAAAAGCACTTGTTTGTGTTTCTCATTGATTCTGAGATGTGAAGAACAAAGAACTTGCCAGAAGAGAGCTGAACAAATTAATCAGCTGATTCAGTTTATCAAATAACTGCGAAAATTGTCATTATTTGCCAAATTCTATTCCCTGTATGTGATTTCCAAGAGGTTGTTTTTAATCAGAAGTAGTCAGTGAAGAATTCTGCTATGGCCCCCCAAGATACAGATTGAAAGCCTGTTGGGTGTTGGTGGGAATCTTCAGCTCTACACACAGAGGCTGGAAGGGGGCATGTGTTTACACACTGATAGCATTAGGGAAGGAAGCTGATGCTCTTCACTATTTTTGAAGCTAATGTGTGAGCTAAAAGAGCGCACAACACCAGTAGTGTCACTATGTGGTGTCCTCAGTTTTCATTCAGAAAGATTTATCTGCGCTGTGCCATTATTTTTCAGGCAAATTTTACTGCTTCTGATGCTCTGCTGGCATTGCGGTGTACTGAGGTCTGCCTGAAGAGGGGTGTTCAGTACAGAAACAGCTACACAGGTGTAAGGAGACTGGAGTGTGCTCCTCAGTGTCATTCATTCTGTGATACCTGCTCAGTGTCCTTATATTGTCAAAGCAAGCTTTTGCCAAAAGTGCCCTTGGACTGCTTCATACCAGATGTGGAAAATGTCTGTGCCTTGCATGCAGCAATGGAGCACCCAAGTTCTCAGCCTAAGACTGAAAGGGTTCAGTTCAGGGTCCCTCTCTTCTTTGAGATACTTGCATCAGATGCCCTTGACGTAGTTCAGAGTGCTTGACCCAAGCGCTGCTTCTGCCCTGGCGTGTGGAATGGCTGTTGAGTTCTCGGGGCGGGTAAGCAGATTAGACCAGTCAATCGTCTCTGGGTTGCATGTGATTTTGAAATGCCAGCCTTACCTCTTTCGGGTCTGGATTAAGGGATTTGCCATAGCAATTTGTTAAAATAAAGATGGATGAAGCCTAGGTGGCACACTAATAAATTGCTTAAAGCTGATTTTTTGGAGTGGAGTGAGATGGGAAATTATAAACAAGATTTAGGTCATAGCTTTTTGCTGCATGCTTGTTTTTAAGCGGATTTTTTGGGGGCAGTCCCAAGTGCAGGTGAAAAGCAATTTAAAGATGCACTGACTCCAAATCATCTTTGCTGCACACCTCACAAAGCTAAACTAGTATGAAGCTGTTGTAGAGTACTTGTAGCAGTCGTTTTGCTCTTGCGTTGCCTTGTGCAAGCAGCAGCAGAAGCTGCAGAGCAGCAGCATTAGGCCTGCCTTGTTTCCTGCAGAAGGATGAGGGAGTGGGGGGATTTCCCTGCTCAGTGCAGTGCAGTACCAGATGGCTCCTGTTTCTCACCCTGGATATGGGGCTGTGCTGCGGTGCTTGATGAAGCAAGGGCTGCCCTCAGACCGTAAGCAAATGTAAGAGTATAAAAATGGAGGGGTGACTCTGGGAGGGCAAGTTTGAGCTGGACAGCTCGACCAGGCAGTCTGAGTGTTGAGTGGCTCTATCACTCTGCAGGGGATGGAATTTCCCTTTTCCTGAGACACTCTGCCCACTTCGTGTTTAGTGAGTTTCCAAATTTCTAGGGCTTAATTTTCACAGCAGTGCAGAAGCTGCCATTTCACTGAAGGCCATTTCATTAGAAGAGCCAGAAAATCAAGTGAAATTAAGTAGTGACTTACAGTCTTTGATGCACAAATGCAACTAAGGTGATATCCTAGAGACAAAGCTTTAAGGACAACACTTTGGGAATGTGTTAGCTTATGAAACTTTAGAGATGAGTGGACCTATTTCTGGCAAATGCTTTTTTCTTCACTGTCAAAGCCTATTGTACTAATCTCTTTGTGTATGGTACCAAAGCAGCCGTCCTTGTTTTGCCATTCCTGAATTGGCTGCAAAGCTGTGCCAAGGGATCCTCTTCCAGTGATTTGCTGTTCTAGAGTGCAAACGTGAACCCTTTAGGGTGTTGTAGGGAAAGAGCCGAATGACAGAGGACATGGATGGTTCCAACAAGCAGAGTGAACCAGGTGTTGGCTGGCAAAACAGATGAGCAGGGACATACAAGAAGTAATTAGTACTGCTCCAGCAACCGGTAGCATGAGTCATCACACGTGAAGGTGGATGTGCCAACTGTAACTAGGTCAGCGGAGATGTGCGAGGGGTTGTACTGTTGGAATAGAGCTTCGGCTGTGCTTGGAGGAGTTCATGCTCAAGCAGATGAGGGGCTTAGCCCCTTTCATTCTGGCAGAAATACAGGCAGGTCTCTGCACTCCCTGCCTGGGTTATGCCGTGTAAATCTGTAACTTCTGTCCCAGCAGTGCCTGGCGTTGTCGGGGCTCGTAGGCCTTGCAAACAAAATAGGGCCCGGCCAGCAAAATCCATGGTGTTAAGTCATGCCCAGCCCCGAGGCTGTGGCCGAGAGCACATCCTGCTGGCTGCTCAGTTTACTGAAATCTAATACCTTGTTTGTTTCCTTCTGTGTTTTATGAGCAGGATGACAAATACTGGGCAAGGCGCAGAAAGAACAACATGGCTGCAAAGCGGTCGAGGGATGCCCGCAGGCTGAAGGAGAACCAGATCGCCATCCGCGCCTCGTTTCTGGAGAAGGAGAACTCGGCTCTCCGCCAGGAGGTGGCCGACCTGCGGAAAGAGCTGGGCAAATGCAAAAACGTCCTTGCGAAGTACGAAGCTCGACATGGCCCCCTGTAAAGTGAAGGGAGGGGATCGGGGTTTTTTTCTTTTTTCTTTTTTTTTTTTTTTTTCGGTTGCGGGTTGGCATTTGAATAGATGGACAATGTGTTTCCTGTTTGATAGCACCACGCCCAAACCAACCTTTCTGTCTTCAGCACTTTACCAGAAGCAGAAACAAAACTGACTTACGTTCTTTTTTTTTTGTTTGCGTATGCGTGTACCTGCGTATGTGTGCACATGTGTGTTCACACATCTGTATATGTGTGTGCGTGTGCATGTCGTGTGTGTGTGTGTGTGTGCGTGCGCACGCATCTCGGCACTTCCCATTTTTACGAAGCCCTCTTCAAAGGGTGCCACATTTTTACCTGGACTGTTGAGAACCGCCATAGTAAGCTTTTTATTATATTTTTTTCAGTGCTGCTTCAGATTAGGGTTTTTATTTTATTGTAACCAGTTCCATCCTCCTGATTTACTTGGAAAGATCCCAGTATAAATTATAAAAAAAAGGAAAAAAAAAGAAAAAAGAAAAAAAAAGTAGATCTCAGTTTTTCGAGAGTAACAAGCTATTGTTTATGTCTAATCAGAAAAGTTAACGCTAATAAAGTGCACAAATAATAATTTAGTACTACACTGCAGAGTTATTAATTTATAGATTGCTTTTGTTGTATTTTAAGTTTTGGTGATAATTGTCTTCAGATTTAAAGTGCTGTTAGACTGAGTTAGCTATACTCATTATAGATCCCATAATGGCTTCTCTATAGCTATTAAGGTTCCTTTTATTTCCACAGACCCCAGGTAGATAGGAGTACTATTGATAGACCACAGCGTGTGTATTTTGCACTGTCTGTACCTGAAGCAATAATCCTATTGTACGCTAGCGCGCATGCTGCCCGGATGTTCCTAGTGGACGTAGGATGGTTTCCCTACTCAACAGAAGTTTTAATGTCTTTAACAACAAAATAAAATTAAAAAGTAAAAGTCACATTAATGTGAGCATGCTAATTGTATCCCTGCAATGGGGAGCGCATGTATAAGAAGCAGGATAATTAGTTGAAACAACAAAATTAATAGTATCAAATCAGATCCGATGTTGAAATCAGAGGGGCTTTTCTGTTTTCAGTTAGTTATGCATTTCTTCAAGTTCCATTTTGTGATTACAAATTAAATAACCTAAATTCAGTTGTTTCTTTCCCATGTTTTGTAATATATTTTCTGTGGATTATATCTTGCTGTTTGAAAAATCACTTTTATTCAGTTAGAAGAAGTCACTGGTTTGCAAAGCCCATTTTTCCTAGTGATTGTTGTTTTGAGTGTGACATGAACTGATGGTTCTGAACTTTATTGTTTTAAACTCTATTTGCTTTTGAACACGTGTGTTCTAATATAAAGTGGACTTCTGAGAAATGAATGTAAGAGACACTGGTGTATTTCAGAAGGGGATGGTGTTGTCATATACTGTGGTTAATCCAATCAATCTAAGTGTTTACTATAGACCAAAAGAATAGATATTATAAAATGTATAAAGTTTATACAGAATAATTATAGTATGTTCGTTTTGTACAGTATTTTTCAAGTACAAATACTGACAATGTATTTTGAAAGACATATATTATATATAGCAAAGAGAAAAAGCTATTCCATGTTTAAAATATATAGCAAAGATATATATTCTCCATTATTGTACAGAAAGGAAATGCTTAGGGGTTTGTTGGTTGTTTTTTTTTTTTTTTTTTTAATCTTTAATATTTTAAGCCTGCCACTGGCACACCGGCATGTTCTGTGCTTTAAATTAAATTTTTATGGAAGTAACATGGCTTTCAAGGATGTTCCATATTACTGAAAAAGAGAGACTTTATTATTTTCCATCAGAAACACATAAATAATCTATTTAATAGGGACAAAGCACAATATGGATTTTAGTCAACTATTAATTGGACAATACAATATTTTATAAAGGCAGAAAAACAGTATATAATAAAAAACATAGTCTTTTCTAATTCTGCTGCTGCTGCTAGAATCTGTTTCCAGCTGATTTTTTTAATATATATCTCTGTTCACATATACAGTTGTACGCACTGCGTGCTGTTATTAACATGTGAGGAAAATATGGTGCTACATGTCTTGCTCACAGTTTTCTAAGTGTTTTGACGTTATTTTCAAATAAAAAGGTTGTTCATTCCATTAAATAATTATTCATGCTTCAGGAGATTGTTGCGAAGGACCCAACATTTTGTTCAGCATTAAAAATATCCTCACATCAATGGCATTTTTCCAGTATTTTTCCTCAAACGCACCCAACTTGTCCCTTAATGTGCAGTACTCACCTGTGGACCATTTATTCAGTGAACTGAATTTCCATGTGCTGCAGCGAAGTTTAAAGTGTAATAAGTTATTTTCTAGAGGTCAGTATAAACTACTGGATGCATGGGTAGAGAAACGAGGCTGACTGTTTGGTACAAGTCAGCGTATCTGCTATATCCCCTATGAAATAAACCTTGTTTTTCCTTTGGAGTAGGCTTTGTGACAGTGGGGGGCTCAGGCAGCCAGCCACTGCTATGGATACGTTTTTAGCAGCAACACAGCAAAATGCAACAGCTTCTCATCGCCCTCGTTATGAGTGTTCTTGGGGTGATGCCTGAACAGCAGAAATTAAGTATATGAAATGGGCTGGTACGTAAATAGCTAGAGCCATCAGTGCACTGCATTGTGACCACAAAATGTTCTTTAAAATATAAGAGGCAGCTTGGGAAAAAAAAAAATTTGCAGATGATTATTTAGTTTCTTTTGGGCATGGAAGGGGTGGGAGATGGTAGTTTTGCAGGTTGGCTATCACAGATTTATTACGTCACGGCCACAGAGGAGCAGAGGCTTCCAGCAGTGACCTTGTCCAGCAGCAGCCCTGTGCCTGCTCAGAGCCCGGTGGGACGAGGCAGTGCCTGGGCACCCAGCGGGGCGTCAAGAGGCTTTTGGGGGGACTTTCATAGGAGTCGGTGGGGCTTGGGCACTCACCTCTTACTGTGGGAACTCAGTACCCAATCTCAGTTGAAGAGAAAATAAATACGAGCTAAAACCTGGAAAAAATACGCAGGTTCTCCAACCAGGCTGTCTCCCCAGAATGGCAGTATCAAGGAAACCCAGAAAGTTTAGCTTGTTTTCAGGTCCTAAGGTCAGCTTAGCTGGGATCATCACACCTCTGATGGCTTTGAAGGAGCTTGTAGGCATAAGACATTCTAATTTTATAAAAACAGAAATATATATATTTGCAGAATAATTACTATTGTGTCTAAATAATCACTGACCTCTATTAAAACATAAGCATTGGTAAAATGCTTCTTTTTTTTCTTTTTTCTTTTTTTTCCTCAAAGTCTTAGAAGTGAATTCTTTCTTTTTGAGAAGGAATGTCCTCTAAAAATAAAATGAATTCGAGATGTGTTTGTGAATATGAGCACCTTGGGACTCTGCTTGGGAAAGCATGTGGTGGAGGGTAGGGGAGAGTTATTTTTTTCCTTTTTGAATGGTGCTAAAAAGTCACTAAACCTAGCACCATGGAACTAAAGTTTTGACTTGAATCCACATAAGCAAGAAACAGAATGCAAGGGATGCACGTTAGCTCGGCTTCCTGCTTCACTTGCTCAGCCCTGCCTGCACCTAACAGCACAAACGCTGCAGTGGCAAGCTGGAGGCTGGGTGCGTTAAGCGGTGCTGAAGGACCCTGAACATTTGAGTATCTTGCCTCTGTGGGTTTGTAATAGCCCCAATTATTGCTTTAAATCTATTTTTGCATGTGATTTATGATAGAGATGTGCAGTTTATTTTTATTTTGTTGATTTTTTTATGTGAAGAAAGAAATATATATGTATTAAAACTTACAAGTGATCAACCATCGTATTTCTGGCAACACCACAAGACAGCATCTGTTTAAATACAAGTTTAATAAATAAGATCAAATTAACTGTATGACATGAAATGGATTGCATCCTGTATGCTGTTCAGCCCAAACCTTTTTTTTTTTTTTTTTGTCTGTTATTCTTAATGTTTAATAAACTTTTAAATTTTTCTTCTCTCACCTGTGTGCTTCCTTTGGTCTATCAGGGCTTGGGCCCAGGGCCTCGGGGGTATATTTTCATTTTTTTTCCCCGTATACCCATCTGTGAGCTCCTGTAGCTGCCATCTGTGTCCCACCATGAGCATGCAGTCATTAGGAGGGGGGTCCCCAGGTAATGGGGGGGTTCCAAGCAAATGGCAAATGTACATTCTCCCCACCCCCAGCTCTGCTGTCACCAAGGCCCAGAGCAGCACCAGGGACCCTGCTGCAAGGTGTTAATCTGGGTATAACCACACCAAGTGTGTATTTAAATTAGGAAATGTGCTGCCCCTTGAAGTTTATGTAGTAGCATTTTCTATTTTATTTAAGTAAAATACTTATATATAATCATATAAGTATTAAAATTATATATATAATTATACTGTGTAAGCTTTATCACATACCATATGATATATATAGATACGACTTTATACATTAGATGTGTTATAAACAGTGCACACAGTATTTACATTCATATAAATACTGTATATTAAGCAGTCTATACATCCCTCTTCATGTGTATATGTAAGGGTTTGGGTTTAAAATGTATCTTATGCACAAAATGTACTTTAATAATTCATAAAAACATCTATATAGATAAAAGTTTAATATATTTTCATATAAGTTATTTAGCAGAATTTACTTTAAAAAGACCAATTTTTTATATATATATACACACATGCACAGTAGATTTTATTAATACAAAGATCCATCTATTGATCAAGATACAGAAAAAATAATGCACAAACTTTATTTGTTCCAGTACACATGTGCACATTCACACTCTATCTCACCCCCTGTGTATATGTATCCACCTATATAGTGGTATGTTCATATAGCTAAATATAGGTATAGATTCCATGGTTATATTTTCGTATAGTATACTTAGTAGAATTTACTTGATTAATACAGGTTTATATAGACAGCAATACATATTTACAAAGAGATTTTTTAAAACTGCTATAAAGGCTTGCTTTTACTATATATGTTATGGACAATATGTGCTTGCTATACTAAATGCACACATGCACTTACACTCTCACCTCCACCTCCCACTCTGTGTGTGCATTCACATGCACCCTCCCATATATATGTCTATCTACATACATATAAATTTTTCATATTGTGTGTTTAACACATTATAATAATAATTATTATAATACTACATATATTTCATTACTATAAAGGTTGATTTTACTATATATGTTACATATTATGCACTAAATAGTGTATGTGCTGGCTGAAGCCCCACCTGGCCTTGAGCACTTCCAGAGAAGGGAACATCCACAACTCCTCTAGGCAGCCAGTGCCAAGGCCTCGCCGCACCTTGAGTGAATAATTTATTCTTTTTATCTCATCTAAACCTACCCTTTTTAGTTTAAAGCCTTTAACCCTTGTCCTGTCACTGCACACCCCAATAAAGAGTCTCTCCTCATCTTTCCTATTGGCCCCCTTTAAATACTGGAAGGAAATAAATATTATATGTGTTATAGATGGATAATACAGATTGTAGGGCTAGATAAAACTGACATATACACATTTTTAATATGCATACATATGTGTATATTATATATTGTATATAAAGTATGTGTGCACACAGAAAGATGTGTACAGACGCATTTGTACCAAGAATGATCCTTGACCCTGCTGTGTCCCTGGTGCCATGAGGCCTGTGCCTGCTCATCCCTATGGCCGTGTTCTGCGGCCTGTGTCCTGGTTGCCTTTAACAACATCACACCCTGTGCTGCCTCTGCCAGCTGCAGTGCCCCCAGAAGCACCTCTGGCAGCCTGTTGATGGGCTGCTTCGGGTTTTTAAGCAAAAACAGGGCCTGTGCTCAGCGTGTGGCCTTTGGCCAGCACAGCTGAACACACACCCAGGCCGGCACAGAGGCCGCATCTCCGCAATGCCCGGCTGCTGGCAGCCTGGCTCTTCCCCACTGAACTACAGCTTTGTTTGCTATTTTTAGGGGATTTCGGCCTTTCTCTGAGGAACACCTGCTACCTCAGGGTGCCACCAAGGCTCCACTTCAGCAAAAGCTGTCCTTACCGCCTCCTCCTTGCCCAGCGAGACGCATGGCACTTGACAGCCTCCTCCTCTCTGGGAAAGAAGGCATCTCAAAGCAGCGCCACGAACTAATTAATGGCTGTTGTTAAATGCAGCGAGTCTAGGGGTGGGCAGCTGAGCCCCCGGGGCTGAGCTGGACATGGCCGCTGTGTGCCATCGGTTAAACCTCCTGCACCTCCAACCCAGCACCTCGCAGCTCCCATCTGCCGGTGCCTGGTGCCCTCTGGAGGACACCGGAGACCTCACCACGGCCATGGCCAGCCGCAGCCGCCCCCGTTTCAGGGACACAAAAGCCCCACGAAAGCACGAAATACAACGTATTTATAAAAATAGCTTCCAGAAAGAGCCCACAGGCAAGAAACTATGGCACTATAACCTCAGCACTGAGCACTGGGTCCTGCACTGCCTTATGAAAAGAGTCCTGGCTCTGTCACACTTTGTGTTAGCTGCAGTTCAAGCCTAGTTGTGTTGCTGGGCTCAGGCGGCTTTGCTCTGCCTCTGGACACACAGGTCAGGGCTCGGCTTGCTGCATGACAAGGCTGGGCTGGGGTTTGTGTTGCCCCAGCCACCATTAGCAGGGCAAAGTGACCTGGGTGAGCTCTTCCTGCTCATCCTCTTCCCCAAAGCACATAAGATATAAAATAAATACGACTTTACCAGGCACAAAGAACACGTTGTGGATCAGCAGCATCAACAGGGGTTGGACTCGATGATCCTTGTGGGCCCCTTCCAAATCAGGATGTTCTGTGCTTCCACGATCCTATTAGCACAAGGGTGTCACTTATTTACAGTGTTTTAAGCTCTGCTTGCTGGCAAGGAGGCAACGATGGCTTTGGAGGCCTGGGGGGTCTAATGCTGACAGGACTTAGCAGCCATTTTAGTGCCCTGCTCAGTGTGCGAGCACTCCTTGCAGCCCTGCCATCACTGGGGTACCCAAGGGTGCCCTGTAGTCTTTTTCTTTTTCTTTTTTTTTTTTTTTTTTTTTTTTTAACTCAAGCCCCACGTTTCATGAAACCTGTAGGAATTTAAAAGCTTTGAGAGTTTTTTAACCCTCTATTAAGCTTCTTCAGCTGCTTAAAAAGCATTACTCTGGAGGGAAATAAACAGATAGTGCATGCCTGGCAGCTGTGTTTTCCACAGCAAGACAGACCTGAAAGGAGAAAGAGAAAGAAAAGAAAAAGAAAAAGGAAAAGGAAAAGGAAAGGGAAAGGGAAAGGGAAAAAGAAGAACAAAAAAAAAAAAAAAAAAGGAAAAAGAACAGAGCCTTAAATATGACCTCTCAGTTTCTGCTGCATTTTTGCTTTTCATTTCTACATATAACCATACTGCAAATGTGAGTGTGCATGGGAGAAATGGGAGATACCATGGGTGTGAATACAGAGCTTGCATTTCACCGCCAGCAGAACTGCAGCTGTATCGGCACAAGCCCTCAGTCTCTGCTGCAGGGGAGCTCACAGCTCCAGCGCCGTGTGCTTGGCTGGGGATGCCAGGCCCCATCCTGCAGCACTGGACCCCTCCAGCTCCAACACAAGGGGTCACGCACGAGCCGTGCTCAGCTCCTGAGAGCTGGGCTCAGCTCCAAATCGCCTTTTTTTTTTTTTTTCCCTTTTCTCTTTATGACTATCGTCTCCCTAATATATTTCTCTCTCTGCGATGCTGCAGCAGGACAAGGGACCCTGTGAAAATGTAGGGCCAGGGCCTCACCAGTCCTGGTGGTGAGGAGCTGCAGGGCCAAAGGCCAGAAAGTCACCAGTGCAGGGGGACAAAGGTGTTACCACCACATCAACACTACAACTTTGTCCTGTACTCAGCCTGACAGCACTGGGACCCTCCTGAAGCACAGGCACTGTGCTCCCCGCCTGCATCTGAACCAGGAAGCCCAGGCTTCAGAAGGGCACAGAGACAAAGGAGCATTCAACAGGAGATGGCCGTGGGTGGGACGGCCACTGCCCGCTCCTGGTGCAGATGGGTCCTGAGGTCAGGTCTACAGCACCAGCTGGCACGCGACAGCCCCCTGCACGCACCCCAGGGCAGGCCTGGTAATGTGGCTTCCCTTCCTGGGCTGGTAGATGCTGGTATTGCTCACTTAATTTCTATCTAGGTTCTTGTAGCACACTTACATTAAGCACACATGTATGTACATATTCGAGCTTGTGTAAGCATTTAAATACACTTGTATACAAGGACTCTGCGTAAGGTTCAGTTCGAGTTATACGTGCATTTTAGTGCCATAATGCAATGGTCTGTGTTGCCCAATTAGATAAAGTGGGGCATAGGGATGCTCCTTGGAAAGGGACCTTCCCATTGGGAGGTGGGTCAAACTTCAAGCACTGATGCTTCAGCACAGCCTGGGACATGAACTCAAGGGCCCGAGGCCAAAGGAAAAGCAGCATAATTTAAAGCAAACAAACAGTTATATCAGATAGTTTATCTGAACTGCTTCCAAACTACACACATACTAGATGAGATAAGCACAGAGCCCCAGTGCTAATGAATCCAATCCTGCTGCCCTGTGCAGGCACAAATAGCAAGGACATCCCCAGCAGCTGTGCCTAAGAAAGAAAACTAAGACTGACAAATAGGACCTTTAGAAAAAATCTGGGCCTCCCAGAGCTCCAGCCCACCAAGTGTGTGGGTGCCTAGCACTTTTTTTTTTCTCTTTTTACTCTCTGGTCAGGGTTTCCAGGCCTTTCTCCCTCAGGCCCCCACAGTGGATGACAGCCTCTCACACTGTGCTGCAGCCACCACAGATGGGATCCAAAATACCATCACTACCAGGTACACAGGAACACACCGCCCACTGCAGCCCTTTGGTGCTACAAAGACAAAATCTTGATGTCTGTGTGGCCCTCTTGGGATTCGTTGGGATTCGTTCATCGCTGAGGGGACACCTGGATCCACATAGGCTTTCTTCTCATGAAATACAAAAGGTGCACAATCCCCTGCAAATTGCAGTGTTACTGGGGGGAGGCTGCTCTGGTTGAGCTTGGCCAGTGCTGCCCTTCTGCTGGTGGCAGGAGTAGCCCAGGGGCAGGGAAGCATGGCTGTAAGAAGGGGGCAAAGCACCACATGCTCCTGCCCTTGCACCCCACAGCTGGGGGTCACCTTATGAAGAGCATGAGAAGGACAAGGACCGCTGGAGATGTGATACAAGGTATAGAAAATACAGCCTGTGAAAAAAGATTGAAGGAATCGTGTTTGTTTGAATCTAGGGGAGAATAAAAGAAGGGAAGAAGCAGCGGTCTGCAGACACAGAAAACCTCACTGTAAGGGGGCTCTTTGAGCACACTGCATACAGGACTAGGAGTAATGGGCTTAAGCTATAGCAAAGAAAATAAATACAGCTTAGATAGCAGAAAAAAGTATAAGAGGGCAGAGGGTGAAACACTGAAATAAACTGCCTGGGAGGATTATGAAATTCCCATTGTTTGAGGCTTTTTAGAGCAGGTTGGACGAGCCCATCAGGAATGACAGGCAGAGTTCGTCCTGCCTGCAGGCAGAGGATGGGCTAAAAATACCTGAGTCCCTTCAAGCTTTATTTTCAGTGATTTAGCAGAAGGCTGATTAAGCTGCTCAGCACCACCATCAGCTTCAAGACAATGGCTGCTTTCATTCCGTCAAACACATTCATAGATGGAATGCAGATTATTTTTTTTTTAAATAAGCCTTCCTTCCTAAACTCATCCTTAGCTTCCCAAATGTATGGTTTTTAATTAGAGAAGATGGTTGAACTCCCAGAGCAATGACACTCAGTCCTTTAGTGTGCATCACTAAATCATTGCTCATTGAAGCCAAACGTACCATGGATTCCCTAAGTTCACTGGGTGTTGTGGGTTGGTTTGGGGTGTTTCAACATATTCAATAACTAGAGCTCGCCATCCAAACAAGCCTGTGGTCTGATCTGAACGTCCAGGTGAGGCTCGGTCCCCTGCTGACCATGTCGAGGAAGCTTCATACTGTCACTGGTCACTGCCTGCACCCCAAACCTCTGCGTCGCTCCTGGAACCAAACACAACACACCAGAAAGCAAGAAGAGCTCTGCTGCAGCTAAAGCCACTAATTCAGTAGGTCCCTACTAATGGCTTTTCACCTACATGAAAATTTAAGGGAGATTTTCAAAGGCACCTAAAGGATTTGGGAGCACAAATCCACAGCCAGCATGGCTCATGCTGCTAAGCAACAAAGACATGAGTATATCCTTCTGAGAGCACCCGAGCCTCATTAGAGTCAATGATGTAACTTCTGTTATAAAACTAGTGTTGACTTAACTGCTAGCCTTTTGCAAGAGGATTTTGGTTCCCTAGCTTATCCTTAGTAACAAGTCCCCTGGTTGTACTAAGGGAACAACATTGCCACCCTTACTGCATGCAGTCAGACTCACCACGTACAGAATCGAGACGCCTGGTGTAACAGAAACCATCAGACCCCCAGTTCAGCAACAAAACATCAGCCTGCTTCTTTCAAAGAACCCCCTGCTTTCTCTAGAAGTAGACCCTATAAAATTTAAATAATGCATTATTTCAGGCTTTACACTGTATGGACATTCTAAGGGGCTTCAACTTAAGTATCTTTGCATTGAATTTTCAACGTAGGCTGTAGAGCACATCCAACACCTGACATGGGGCAGCCTGGGGGTGTTTAGCTCCAGGCATGGCACTGTTGCTATACCACTGCTCGTGCCACAGTTGGGCAGCACATATAATACCAGCACGGCTGTAATGCCACATTAAAAGCATTCAAATGCTTCCAAATAGCCACTAGTGTGCATTTCAGGCACGTTATGTACATTCCCTTTTAAGACTATGACAGCATTTCATGAATTTAGCCAGACAAATGATGAAAATGGAAAGCAAACACTTCAATAATAATGAAAGAATGACAGCAAACAGCCACTAGCTGTTGAAGAACAACTGTCCATGCCACAAGCTAATCAACCTGCTTAACTTCACAGGAAAGGCAGGGAGCAGGCAAGCGTCCGCCTTGTCCTCCCGGTCATTCTTTTGTTAACTATTTTTAGATTTAATCTTGTGACACCTATTGACAGTGAAAGCAATTAATGAGCACAGACTAACATCCTGCATTCTTTTAAAAATAGCAAATCACGGAGAAAAGACTTAGTCAAGCACATGATGTGAACATGACAGACTTAGCCTCCAGAGAAATCATGTAGCTAAACACACCAGAACTAAATAAAGAATTGTGTATGTGACTCAGTTTTCCAAACACGGGGCAGGGTCCTGAGTGTGAGGAAGTTAAACAAAAGGAATAAGAGAAAAACATTTATGAAAAGCTTAGTATCTTCTGTTTAAATGGCTCATTCCACGCACACGTTTCAATAAGAAGCAGCACTAAAAGTGCTATCACACCTGTGCCATTTATACAATTCCAAGATCACCATGTAAGAGCTCAGCTACAAGCTCTGAAAATCATGCAGTGAACTAGGAATGTCTACCACAGGGACAGCCCTGACCCCAGTAAGTGTGTTATTCCATTCAGCGTACTGCTGATACTGTGGCAATGCTGGGATATGTAATAGGAGTGCTGCCTAAGAGACACAGGCTTGGCATTTCAAACTAGAAAAAAAAAAACACAACAGAATAGAAATGTGTAAAAAACATTAAATATAACCATCTTATAACTGCTAATATCAATTTCCACAATTTAGGTATCCTTAAAAATTTGGGGAAACTGATAAAAAAGCTTTCAGTCCAATAGATACAGCAAAGGCTGAAAAAGCCATTTAAGACACTTGAGACTCCTTTGAACAGACTTTATTACTTTCCTAGAACTTGGAGACAGTAATACAATTTCTTATGATAATCAGAAATAATTAAGAGGGATATGGGGAAGACAACTGAAAAAGAAGTCTCTTTTATGGCTGCTTTTGTTAACAGAGGAAAAAAATAATTGAAAAAATCATTGAAATACAAAAACCAAACAAACAGCATACTCTAGCCTAAGTTCTTCAGTGAATCCCTTCAGGCAACTCACTATTAATTCACTTCCTGAAATCATTTGAAAGTAACAGCAGCAGACTGCATTTCCAGCAAACAGTGTAAAGCTTTAGGCTTAACGAAGACTCAGGAGGGAGGGAAAGCTACTGCAAGCATATCAAATAGCAATAGTTGAAAGAGGTCAGCAGCTTCTCATGACAATGTGCTGGATTATTTTTCCTGTCCACGATTGAGGCTGAGGGTGCAATTCATCAGCAGACACATTTCACCACAAAGGTGCAGAGCTCCCTAGTACCCTAACTACCTGTCGCATCCTGGGCATCTCTGGAAAGATGCATTTGCAAAACCAAAAAGCTTGTTATTGCTGCTTCATTTAGACTCAGTGTACTTGTTGTAATTCTAAAACCTAGAGACATAGATACTAGAGGAGCAAATGCTTTTAAAAAAATTTGCTTCCAGAAGACAAAGAAATTGCATCTCTGTTACTGCAGAGCATTACCAGAAAAAGCACTATTGTTACTCCTGGGAGGAATCAGCCTGGAGAGCTCAATTAGCTGGCAGAGGGGGGTGGGGAATGGAACACAAAAGGCTAATTGACATAATATTTGTTTTGCAGACAGAAATGCATTTTTCTTTCAGCTTGTCTATAATTTATGCAATAATACACCTACAAGAATAAGAGGAAAATCATGTATTTTAGTGTTGCATATTTGAACAGTACAAATGAGAAAGCTGATCTAAAATGGCAAAAGTAGCAAGGTCCCAACATTGACCAAAATTTACACAAATAAAATCTTCTACACCCACAGCACAGATGGAATCATTTGAAATGTAATCCTTCCTGTATTTTTTATAGAGTTAACTGTGCAAGCATGATGTTGTTTGTCATCAGGAGCAGCAGTGTTACTCCCTTACTTCCCTGCCTAAGTATCAGAGGGGGAAGATATATCAATACAGGAATACAAGGGTTTCCAAATTGCACAAAATGTTTATTGTTAGTCTAGTACATTCAATATCATATTGACTAGAATACAGTAATTCAAAATATTTTTGGCGAATTGAAATTTTTAAAAACCATTTCAAACACTCCAAAAAGCAATGCCATGAAAAATTAACTTAAAATTAAAACAAACATATTCAAGCAATAGTTTCACTTTTGACTACAGAAAACCTTTACATGGGTTTTAGTGGTTTTAACAGTACTGCATTTAAACAAAATATATGAAATCACAAAAAGTGGAAAATACTAAAATACACACAATGTTAAAAAACTGAGGCATCCAGATGTGAGACTTGTACTTGGAATTACCTGCCCAGTTGTCCCATTTGTACTTTTTTGGGGCAGTTAATTACTCTGCTGTAGTGATGCTGTTTCTCCAATCATCTACTAACACTGTACAGCAACTCTTCTTCAATGCCTTAAATCTAAAGTTTGTCCCTCTTGTTAAGTTCCGTTTACAAATGTATATAATCTAAAATATGCAACCCACTGACAAATCTAGGTGCAATATTAAACGGTACCTTGAAAAACATCCCTATCTTGCTACTTATCATTTGAAGATAGGCAATATTCAGAACAAAATCTGAAAAAGGCAACGAGTTTTGCTTGTTTTTGAATACTGACATGAAAAACAGTAAATTAGAAAAAGGATAAAGTCAATCTTAATATAAGACATTCATTATATAGTGGGACAGATTACAATTATTGGATAAACAGTATTACAATGACTCTTCTACAACTGGTCATTTAATGCACATGTTCTACAATCGTGACTTACTACCACATTTTGTTTTCCTCTATAGAAAGACAGCAATACAATTGAAGACCAGTTTTACTCTGTGTTAAGTCCTAGAATGACAAGTGCCACTGAATCAAGTTCTTCATTCTTTCCTCCCTGAAAGGCTGTGCTTGTGAAGAACCAATAGCCATGAATTCAAAGTGGTCAGCAGTTGCTCTCTACCTGCTGTTCTGACAAGGATTTCCCAACAAAACGTCAGTCAATGACCCAAATGAAAGTTGGTGGGAAGTGGTTCTGCTGGCCAATTCAAATCCCCTTGAAAAATCCAAGCCTTAGTATTACAGCACCAATATATGTATACATATTTTGGAAAAGTTACTAACCGTTTTGCATAACGTGATATTAACTGGGCACCTTCCTTGATACTGCCAAGGTCTGATGTCAGCTTTCATCCAAACTGCTGCTTTACTGGGCAGCAGAGAGTTGAACTGGGAATCTTGAGAAGAAACTTGTGTTAATTACTTCTTTAACGCACTTCATCTCTATCACATATAGAGCCAAATTAAGGTGCTGTTTACATGGTACTATAGATGAGCAGAATATTACCACATTCAAACTCAGCAGATGAACATTTATATTTTAGTTTGCAAAAGTGGTTATTATAATTACACCTATAATATAACCCTTGGAAGAGGTATGTTTGCTTGTCAGTACAGTATGTGGAATGTAACCATTTCTTGCAATAGATTTTGCAACATGAATAACTGCATAGATGACAGTTGTATGTTTTCAGTTCAGTAAATGTACTTTTAAAGTTTACAAAAAACACAAAAAGTTTCTATAAAAGTCACATTATATCAAGATAATGGGTGGTAAAAGGTCATTCATCTGTGATTCATGTTTAATAAATGACTAGTGGAAAGGTGACAGAAACCAAGTTCAAATCAGAAGTTACATTTTTGCTATTGCACTGACTTCACTTGAATCACTAATTTAGAAAAATTCATGTAGTTAAAAATTGTAAAGTTAAACTAGAATACAAAATTTATTTGTAAACATCAGGTAGCCAGTTCTACTAACATGGAATGGACTCTTAGTACTGCAGTACAGTATCTTAGTTATTTACAGCACTTGCCATACGAAGGACAATTCCAGGACACACACAACATCAGTTCACAGTAATTGTGTTCAGAGAACTACCAATGTCAGTGCAGTTTTTCTGTGCAATTTTCCAATTTCCCCGAATTCCTTAAGTCAAATAATACTGTTACAGAGGCCAAGTGCAGATTACTCCCCCCACTCTGATATATATGTATATATCATAAGTGACGAATGATGTCTGCAGGACTTCTGTAAAGGTACTTCCAAATGGCATAGTAATGAACAGCAGCTGCTGTGGCCACAAATACATGCCAGATGGCATGGGCAAAAGGAATGACTCCATCACTCTTGAAGAACACCACACCAAGACAATATATCAAGCCTCCCCAGGCAACCTCCTGAAGTCCATCGGTGTTGCTCTGACAATAATTAACAGACAAATTAGAAAACCGTATACAACATTTAATTACACTTCGTATAATACATTATATTTATACAATATGTTTCAATAGAACAATAGAAGTAATAGTAGGATAAATCAGAAGTTAAGACAAGTCTGATATTTTGCTTCAGGCTTGTTTTGTTAGCAGAGCAGACAAGCATGAAAAAGCCAATTGCTGAGAAATCATGTTTCTCAAATACAATGCATTAGTCTGATAGAGTTCAACTACTTCTCATCCATTCAGTTTTGCCCTGCTTCACTGGAACGAAAAGCCTCTAGTAAGAGACAAAAAGCTAGCTTTGTTCCACATAAGTCATTTTTAAAAGGGGCAAGAGTCAATTTACTTTCCCCATTTTGACCCAGACCACAGAATCAACTGATTAGATTTTACCTACAGCTTTTCAACATACCAAGAAAAAAGGACAATTTGTTATCAGAATTTTATTCTAGTGTCCTAAAGAAAGCTTCTCTCCCAACTTCTAAGTCTTGAGCAGGCATCAGAAACATTCATGAACAGTAAAATTTAGAAGCATTCCATGACAGGTTAATATATTTTGTATCTTCATCATTTTTACTAAAATCAAGGTAAATGACTTATTACATCCAATATCCTATCAGGGGTGGGGATCTTAATGATGTTTGGAACCCAAGTTCTTTTTATCTAGATGCCATGGCCCAGATTCAACAAAAGAAGATAACATTTCACTGAATGTAAGCTATAAATCCAAAAATATTGCTGACTATATTTGGTTCTTCTGCAGGGAAAATTTATAATTATGGTGGACTATAATTAAGATCTTTTCAAAAGAAACAGAGCTGCACCAGATCTTAAAACAGTTATAAAAGGAAAGTTTGTATATTTGTAAAGTCAACAATCACATTCCTTACCATGGAGGTCACTACCAGAGCAGGAGAAAATCCCATTGCTAAGTAGAAAAAGAGCTCAACGATCTTATACCTAAAATAGAGCAAAAAGAACCATTTAAGATGGAGTACATAAAATACAAACATCTCCTTCAACAATAAAGAAGGTATGTCTAAGATTTTATGTTAGCATGAGTTCATTCAATTTCTCATAAAGCTTTTCACACAGATATGTTTTATTACAACAATAAAGCTGTTATTTATCTCTGTGCATGCTGCAGCTGCAGACAATACCTTCTTCACTGAATACTGCCTAGATGCATTCATTTGCATTAAATACTAATGAGAATAAAATATTCAGACAACTCATATTCTCTAATTTGAGAAGAAGCTCAATAGCTCATTGCCAAAACAAAGAACAGTCTGTCTTGCCCACTGAAAGTATGTAAGAGCAGGCTCTAGAACTTGTCAAACTCCAAGACACATATTTCAAATTAGAAACACTACTACTACTATTAGAAGGTAGCAGGAATTAGTAAATCTTGATATGTATGCAGTATAATCTATACATATTACTGCATAAATTAGTGGCATTAAGAAGTCTTTTTTTTTTTTTTTTTTTTGCATTACCCACTCTTTCCTGTTTTCTTGTAGTAAAGAAGTTTTAAAATTAGATACTTCCCTCACACCCCTTTAAGAGGAGACAACAATATACCCTAAAGACAGGTTATGACAGAGTGAATACACTTATCGCTTGACAAGACAGAATTTTGCATCACTCATCATTTATTTCCACCATCTCAAAGGTCTCATTTCCATCTACAAAAGGCCAGATACTTTAAGAAAACCACACAGTTTAAAGCTGAATGCAAATAATAATTCTTACTTTTCATGGTAGAGAAATACATAAATGGTTCCTCCAGCAGCCATCAGCCAGATAAACCAACGCATGTGAGATGCTAGAGGTCCAAGCTCACGTAGATTTAGCCTGGAAGTACAGAGATTTCAACAGACAAAATTAATGAATAAAGCATATTGACACAAGAGTAGGAGGCTTGATAAAAATATATATTTAGAGCTATAACATAAGCACAATGAGGGAGAAAAATATTTGGACATGCAGCAGCAGAAGGTATGTTTATATTGATGTGACCACAGCACAATGTGGAATATACATAAACAAACAGCTTTCTAGTGCTTTCAAATACTACTTCCTGTTCTGCAAATCCCAGGGGATTATTATGTTTCATTGCACAATACAGAATGTAGTCAATTGCTTATATGAAGACACCTATAGAATGTGAAATGTCACAATGATAGCCTGTTTACATTGGGAAAAGCTTTAATTCTGAAGCTGTGCTTCAGACTTCTTACCACGGTGCATATGATGCTGCAATGAAGACGTAGATCATCATTCTGTCACACATGTGAAAGCAATGCTCCATTGTCCTAGCAGGAGAAAGAACAAGCTCATCAAGGAAGATATTGAAAAGATTTTTGTAATTTTTGTATCATCACATTTTCCTGACACATTTTGTAATTACTTCGGGGGAAATACCATCATCTCCTTAACCTCTTAAAACCATTTGGAGGACTGTTGACTTTTCTTCTATGTCACAAAGTCATAAGCAAGACATGTAGGAGATGAGCGCTCTTCCATCCCTCTCCCTTTCTCCATCTCATCATACATTCTGCTCACTGTCAAGGAGGCAGAGTTTTGTCACATCAACCCTACCTAATCCAGAAACTTTTCTTTTTACTACCAGTTAAATGCAATTTATGGCCCAGAATTATATAGGGGTAATAACAGATACAAAGAAAAATCACATCTTGGTTTTCCTGTTGCACCCTTGCTCTCAAAGCTGTTAGCCATGTATCACATTTTTATTCTCTTGGCACACTCTGTGTTACTTAAAGTACTTGAGCATGCCATAGTCCCAAGCAGTCCTCATTTCTAAAATGGGCTTATATCCACCGTGCACTTGTATTACATTTTTCCAATGCAATTGCTAGATTAAGACCCACTAGGTTATCAGTTGCATTGGAAGAACAAAAAAAACCCTTCCCTAAGGCACCAGACATTGTAGGTTTGTTTGCACAAGAACTTGGCTCACTATTTCTTCCAACAGAATCAAGGGTTTGGTTTATTTTGTTTTGCTGTTTGTTTGTCTGTTTTGAAGTGATTCACTACAAGGCACTACCCCAACTTTCTGTAAAATCATTACTTTTTGACTACTTTAGAAATACAGTGTTAAAACATCACAGAACATGAAAATAAATAAAACATCATATACAAGAGCTATAACGATACCTTAAGTGACTCTTCTTCCAAGAAACTATGTGAAATACTGTGGAGACAATGAAGAGCGCACAGAGCCCCATGCCATACATCCATGCTGTTATCTTTTCCCATCGATCATCAGAAAGCCGGTGGAGAAGGGCACTACCCACAATTGCAGGAACAATAAGGAACTAAAACCCAAAACAAAATACAAACAAATGTTAAGACTGTACTTGCTACAAATCTAACTACCCACAGTACTGCAACAGCAGGGTGGATGGTTTTATAGCATGCTGCAGTATTATGTGTATGACATTTGATGGCAGCCTTCACCTGGAACAAACTTTTCATTTAGTTTTAAGTTGACACACAAGGGTCTAGACTTTGGCAGTGTCTCAGACAGCTAGGTTATACCTGCTCCAAACAGAAACAAAGTTTCTCCTCACATGGAATTAGGATAAGCTACTAGCTCCTCTAGCCATGATACAAAATCAAACAAAAGGATTTATGAAGTCCGACTAGCTTTTTTTTTTCCCCTCCCCATCCTGCTTTGTATTTCTATAAAGGTTTTAATCTTACTCTAGACTCAGATCTAAACTGCCACTTGTGCAGAGGCTAAGCACAGAACAGACCAAAAGAAATAAATCTCAAAATGAAAAAAAGTATTTCAAAGTGTGCAGTTAAATAGCAGGTAACAGAACTAAGCAAAGGTTTTGCAGAGCTTGGGTTTTAGATATGAAATAAATTACCTGCAAACTTTTATGAAGATTCTTAATGCACAAATATGAAGTTCTTATATTGCAGTGTATCCCAGACTGTTTGCCTTACCATCTGCCTCTCCAGCAGCTTTAATTCAGATTTTCCAAAGTTACTACTGCTATAACATCACGATGGTATTAGCATGCTCACGTGAAGTATCTAAGAGGTGGGCTGCAGGTTTCATACAATCATTTTCCTTTCCAGGATAAATTACTTCATCCATCTTTGTCTCATTTTGGGGGACGGGGGAGGAAGTAAAAAAAAAAAACATGTCCAATTAAGTATTTAGAGAATAGAGCCTGCTGTCTCAGACATTTCTACCTGTCTCCTTCTACTGTGAAAGGGTATCTTTATCAGTCTTTAAGTTAAAAACCCTGTAAATGTTCCTTTTTAGACCCTGCTGTATATCTTAAACATGAATTAAGTCACTGGAATTGTAAATAGACTTCATAGGTTAAATACTTTATAGGTCAACCTAAGTCTCACATACTAAACAAAGCTAGGAACCACTAATGTTTAAACAAATTGGCAATTCTGCTATGCACTACAGGTTTGATAGCTTAGAGCACAAAGTTCTGGTCTAGCCTGCGCTATCTTTGTTCTGTATCTACTTGCAGACAAGAAATTGAGGCTCTGATCACAGCTATGGTTCAAAAAGATGCACAGCATACTGAATGAATCTGTAAACCAGCTGGTTAATCCAGAGAAAGGGTTAAAAAAAAAATGACAAAACAATGCTTTTACTTCTGGATTTTGAAGTACATCACCTGTCACTTCATTACACTTATAGCTTCTTCCTTTCTGCAAAGCTTGGTACATTCAAACCAAAAGCAGTAGAGCCATACAAATGAGAAGTACATCATTCTTGTGTCTACAGCATTTGGACCAGGGGTGAAAATACTTTGAGTTTTGCAACGAGACTATGGAAGTTGACCTCACACACTTTAAGGCCAAAAATAGTCTTCCAGTCTGGCTTCTTGTTTATCACAAAACCACAGATTTCCATATATGTATCCTGGAGAGCCCTCAAATTCAAGTAAGGTTAAAAACTGTTTCACTCCTCTGGAGATTAGTCACTCCTGATTTCCACATATGGTATACAGTTTAAAGTGTGGCTGAAGCCCTTGAGACAGCAGGGAACTGATTAGATGTGACAGTTGTTTCATTTCATATTTGTAGGAGACACGAAAATGCTAAGCTCCAGAAGTTTTTTTAGCTGGGTTTCTTTAAGCTGCAGGATCATGCTGTATCCACATTTGTCAGCTTGCTTCCCTATTTCTGATACAAATTTCAATGTGACTAAAATTGACAGAGAACTGAAAAGTTTTGAGAGATATTCTGTATCCACAAGTGTCACAAGCATGACAAATCCCTGCTAAATCTCTGTTAAAGGCCTAGGCATGAGCAGCTCAGAGATTCCACCTGGAGCTCTAATTAAGACCTTCTTATAGGAAAGAAGGCCTCCAAGGAAACTAGATTTAGATATTACAGAGTATCTTGCCTTTCTTATGGAGATATCCCAGCTTCTTATCAGTCTACTAAAATAAGTGTTTCACAAGATAAGCTATAATGCATAATGTTCAAACGGACCAACACATAATTCACTGCCAATTGCTTTTTTCAAAACCTATTGTATATAAAGTTTCAGGATTAAAAACAAGCAATTTTCTGATCCTTTCTTTGCACCTTCAGAGAAAAGAATACAGCCAAAAATGAGTACGTGGCTGAAGGGCTGAATTCATCTCTTTTCTGCCTTGTCGGGTCTCTAACGAATGATTCTATTTCTCACAGGGAACAATACCATACTAACATGAGAAGGATTTATTGTGTTTTATTTTTCTCCCTAAGTATTCTATTTGGAAACACTTCACCTCTGTGCCCAATATGCATCATGGGAACAGTTAGACTAAACAAGAGATGTTCTATTGCTTTTTTTCTGACCAAAAATAGCTAGATTAAAAACAAAATCCAGAAATGATACTCTGCTGTTCCAGACAACTGGATAAAAGTTCTTTAGGTTCTAACACCATACCATGTGTTACAATGGACTCTATTAAATCTAATTTCCATCTCACAAAAAAAGCAGCACTAGTCAGCTCAACGAGACATCTTCATTTTAAAAAGTCACTAGCACAAGAAGAGTATTCTTCAGAATACAGAAGCAATCAGTCCTTTAAGAGGGGGGGATAATTACCAGAAACTTAGTCAAATAATCAGAATTGATAGAACGAATGTGATTGTGCTGTCACTTCACAGGAATGACATAGCATATCTAAGTTGCCAACATTCCTAATAATAAAATTAGCTAGAAGTTAAAGAAGTTTTGCTTATTTCATCATGAAGTACAATTCTTCCAAATGGAAACTGTCACCCACCAACTTAACATACCGTGAACAACACAAGACCCATGATGCTCCACTTTACTGACTCCACTGCCTTTACTAATACTTGCTAAGGCAGAAATGAGGCTGGCAGGATTTACAGAATGAGAGAAAGGCAACAGTTTCACTAAGTTCTCTGGAGAAATGCCAGAACAAAATGAGCCTGAAGTTACAATAACAATACAAAAAAATGACAAAGAATTACAATATATTTATTTACAGCTACGGGATGGAATCCTTAAGAGGCAGCTTAGGTGCAATCCCCACTAGATATATATTGTAGAAACTGACTACCACAACCACTGCTGTCACAAATAACAGCCACTGTAAAAAACTAAGGCACAAAGAAAGATCCAGAAATAGTTGCTGTAGATCTGAGCAGGCATACTTGAGTGAAATTACACTCTCTAGGTATCAGTTTATAGGTATCTCCCATCTCTTTTGGGGTTGCTGAGAAAACTGATATTTCGGTCAGTATTTTATCTGTATTTCTTCCACATTTCTGCATGGAATCTCTCCCACAGACAGGTTTAAAAAACCATTAAAAACTGCTTTTGTCTGGAACATTCATGCCAACTTAAGTTATTTTCTTTGCACACAAGACTACACAGGTCATATAGTCAGCAACATGACCTTTGATGCACAAGCCACTGTGGCAAAGCATGTATTACCATGGGAGAGTGCATACATGGCTCTCACCTGCCCTTTATTGAGAGAGGAATGCTAATAGCATAACGATAGCCCCTACAGTTCCTCTTTGAAAAGGAAGACAAAGACCAACCAAGCAGCCAAAAAAGCCATGTGACACTTAAACTGTTTTTTGTGGTCCATCTATCTCTAGTTTCCTGCTCCACAATTGCAGCCCTGAAGCCATGTAGTGCCTCTCTACTCATGAATTTTCACGAATAAGGAGACAAGCATCATGGAACAAGAAACCTACTGGTGACTTGGGTTTTGCACTATACAGAGGACAGAGAAACTGCTACTATCAGTCAGGTAGAACTGAGACATTTTCATCATAAGAGCACTTCTGAAATTTTGATGATTCCTCTTTCCATGCTCCAATGGCCTGGAAAATGCTCCAAGCCTCATTTTTGAAATATTTACACTTTTTCCATGCACTGTACAAACCAAAACTAGAACTCATTTTAAGAATAGTTTCTCCTTTCAAGGCAGTTGGAAGAAGCTTTTAGAGCAGTATAACACAAGTTGTGCCTAAATTCTGAAGTTTTTATACATCAGAACATGCCTTTTGTCTGATAAACCTTACAAGCACTAAAAAAATTCAAGATTAAATAGCAACTTGCCCAACGCTTTGATTTAGCTTACCTTACAATTCAAATGCTTATTACTCCTGCTTCTCAAACAGTTTCCTTCCTGTTCTTCTAAACAGAGATCAGTCTTTTCTGTCTCTACATTTAACTGCTTAGCTGCCCTTCCTGTCTCCTAGTGACTAAAGACAAGTCAGTGCTTCATTTACTGTTAGAAGACATTTTAAACAGCCTTTCTAGTAAGAAATTTGAAGACACCTTACTATGCTACACAAAGTTATCTTTTAAATATCGAATCAAAAACTGACGTATGGGATTCTGTATCCCCATTTATTATTTAGTGTTTTTGAAGCACGTGCTTAAACTGACTACCATATATTTTTAAGTCAAAGCCAGAAGAGATACCTACCTGAGGACTACAGTTATGCTTGTAAAATACAAGTTGACTGTTTTCTGAATTGCAAGTAAAAAGAAATAGGAGGAAAATGGAGAATCATTGCTGTTAACCGTAAGCTATTTTGTATATATTATGTCACTACCTAATGAAAACTTACTATACTATAACATATACTTTACTTTATAACATATGCTTTGGAAGAAAATATAGTAACATATGCCCAAGTTGTGAGCAGATCACGGTAGATTTTAGCATGTAGCTTGACTGTTCAGAATTGGAATTAGACAGATTTACCATAAACAGTATTATACCACAAAATACTGATATGACACCTTGGCTGTAACCTGCTGCTAACAGGCCTATTCAACTAGATGAAGCCTAGAATTGCTAAAGAGTACAGGAACTTCTGCTAGATATCTTCAGAGCCAACTTTTTGGCCAGGATTTGTACAAGGATTAGGAGATAAACTACATACTTACGCAAACTAACAGAATGTTGCTTCATTTCTCTATGTAAATATGTGCTTATTTGTCTAATGTTGTACAAGAGACCCTTGGCTTAAAAAACACACACAAGCTTCAGTCAGCTTTTCTGTATGTAAACCAAGAAGATTCCATTTCTACCAGCAACACAGAGCTGCATGTTTGCTATTTACAAAATACACAGGAATGATCTAGGTAGAGCTCCATTCTTAAAGGACTGAAGAGTCCCATGCACCGCACCATGAGTATTTGTATCTGTGGCTCACTCAGACACATTGGAGATAAAAAAAAAAAAAAAAAAAGTGGCCAAAGTCAAACATACTTCAAATATTTGGAGTAAAACAAGAGACCAATGAGAAGCACTGGCTGCCTTTATAAAAGAGCAAATGCTAAATTAAAAAGTTTTTAAGAGTTCTTTCCAACTGCAAAAAAGAAGTGGGACTGCTTTTGTTATTTTGTTTACATATCACATATTCAAATCTAGTATGGGTCTTTACATTATGAAAATAAGGGCAGACTAGGATTTTTAAGGCTGTCTAGCATTTACAATCAGCATTGTTACTGTACCTTTCAAAAGAGGGAATTGAAGAAAAATCAAAAAATCAGTTTACAGATATTTAGTATCAGAACTAAGCCATTTTTGCTTTTCGAGCTATTATTATCCACATTATTATGTTTTTGTTGTTGTTGTTTGCTTTTAAATGAATCCTTTGCATTCTAACCTGAATAAATCTCTTATTCTTCCAGTATAGAATTCCCATATTACTACATGAGCACAGCACCAGGAAATCTGACTAGAAAGATTAACTAATATGTTTACTTATTTGCAGTCATCCTTTCATTGGCACAAGGTAAAACCACCTAAAAACATGAAGCTAACTTTGGTAAAAGGGAATCTTGAGAAGACTTTGGAACTTCTAGAGATTCAGAACAAGGACTGGTGATTACCAGACATCTAGTTAGTGTTACATTTAATGGGCTGTTACAGCTGAAGCTTACACAGAAAAAGCAGAACAGTTATAAATACAACACTTGGGCAAAGTTAAGTATTTAGCCATATAAGAAAAATACCAAAACACAGAGTTCAAAAAAATAGTACTTACTGCATGTGTGTAACAGTTAGCAGCATGTTCATAGCAAGTGGGTTTGTAGCGGCTGTTTGCTGGAGCTGGGTGGTTCATGAACCTGTTGAATAATTAAGGAGTACTGTTAGGGAAGTTAATAAACCATCTCTTTGGAGCATCATGAAGGAATACCTCCAACCCAGTAACATTAAAAATGTGTACAGACACGTTTAAGGTAACTATTATTAAAATTCAAATTTTTCCTCAAATATGTTCTCTTACCAGAAAGATCAGTTGACCATTCAGTACACAGACAATCACAGAATTATTTATTTATTTATTCATTCATTTTAAATCTTTAACCGATGTTTTTCTCATTTAACAGAAGTTGCATATAGAAATTATACCTCCTCTTTTCCACTTGCTTGGTCAAATAAAGAATTAACTCTCTCCCATTTTAATTACATAATAAAGACTCAATTTTTTCTTGAATTGTGACCTTCATCATAGCTGCCAAGGGTTACTCTACTTGAAAGAAATTCTTGAAACTCCAGCAATATTCCAGTTCTACATATATAACACTTCAGAGTAAGTGAACTTGAACTTTTTTTTTTTACTCTTATAGCAAGCAATATTTGCTGTTGGAGTGTCAGATGGCACAGTTTTTTTCTTTGTGGCTAGTGCTATCTTCTATCTGTAACTAAAAGAAGTTACACAGAGAAGAAAGGATATACTAATGGTTACCTCAGAAGAGGAACCATTTCAAGGGGATTTCCATGACATTCCATCTTTTTCTCTAAGAATTTTCAAACATTACCTAACAAACAATCAATCTCACCAAACAAAGCCTATGCAAGTCAAACCAAGTATGATGAAACTTGAGAAAGTTATGGAACAACTAGCCAAAACAAATGTTGTGCTTAACTATTCCAAGGAGCCCAATATTTAGGTTGTTTCTGTGAAAATACGAAAATTAAGCGTGTGCATAAAAACCTTGGAAAACCAGCACACATCCATACACAACCAGTCAAAAATCAAAGTCACAAGCTACTACAAGCATGTTAGCCCAGCGCAGCCTACTGTCATACAAAAGAACTGCTTTCACTAATAAATTCTCTTTGTATATTCCAGGTTATGGCTGACTATTATAAAACTATGCATTGGCAATTAGTCAGGTATCCAACAAGGCAAGAACAGCTTCACAACAAATACAGAACGTGTCTATGTTCAGAACTGAGAACAGCTTTATTAGCAATATTTATGTACAGCAATATTTATATTTAATATATATTTTGTTAGAAAAACTTTGGTCCTGCCTCACGTCCCTCCTGGTTTAAGTGAGAAACAGTCCTATTTTGGGACATCTATAAAATATCGACTAATTTCAAAACAGGGAGAAAAAAGGGGGAAAGAAAAAAAAAACACACACCAAAAAAGCCCCACTTAACCAGAATCTTGTCTGAGCAAGCAGTTCCTGATTTCTGGGATAGGATACGTGGTTTACAAAACATTTAATAAAACCTTTTTTTTTTTTTTTTCTAAACTGATATATGAAATTTGCTAAGACTTAAACAGCCTTGATAAAGTAACACAGTATCACCATGTCCAAATTATGGCAATTTCAAAAAAAAAAAATGTTTCAAATGTTATGAATGTAAAGGATTAAAAAAAAAAAAAAAAAAAAAAAAAGTGAATTTTAGTCACAGAAGCTGAGTACAAAATGTTGTTACAAATGAATAGTTCCAAGGAAGTTAATGTAATGGCATTTTTTTTTTGCCAGTGAAAAACAACGCTTCTCTAAGAGGATAATAAAATTGTAGTCATATGCACAGGCTTGCGGAACATTTGGAAAACAATATTGTTGCCCTGTGCATACAGACCTTCAACAGCTGCTGAAGACCATCTCAACATCATCTAAAGATGGAACATTCAGTTCACTCAGTTCTGCTTCCAAGTTTGGAAAACATTTAAAAATAAAAGCATCTGTTGGCTCAGTTGAGTGACCAGGATTAGACTGTCCTTGCTCAACTCCATAGACTCAAAGTCACAGAAAACCTTCCACTGATTGCATCTAGAATATTATTAAGTTTCCCCAGAGGCCGTGGTGGTACCTTGGAGGTCTTACAAGAGAGGCTACAAAAAGCCTGAAGAACACAAAGGAATAAGCTTCTCCTCAGTATTAGTGTCACAACTTTTATTGTTCAAAACTTCTGTATATTATCATCTAATAAGCTATAAATAATTGAAGGTAGCTTGCTAATGGGATCTTTCATTACCTATTAGAGGATTAGAACAAAGATATTAACAAAGCTATCCTTTCTCTATTATCTACACAAAGGGCGTTTTCCCACTCTTGGTGCCAACACAAGAATGATGCAAATATTCATTTATCTACGTGGTAACTTTGTCTGAAATCTGATGCTTGCCTGCTTTTCCAGGCAAATTTCACACATGCACCTTTACTTTCAAAACATTTCAAACATCGTTTTTACATTAAAAAATAGTTCTGATCATTTAATTTAAAACAACTTGCTTTTCTTTCAGAGTTCTAGCAGAGTAATACCTTTAGGAATATTTAATCCACTTGGATGTTTATACCACCTGAGTTAAGGCTTTACCTGTACTTTAACAAAAAGGCTCTCCAAACAGCCCAGCACCTAACTGTTTTACATTTGACATACCTGCACTTCTCCTTTATGAAGAATGTCAACTGCCACAGACTGCAAGACCCAGACAGCAATTGCTGTGGCATATTCGGTCAGGTCACTGCTCACAGAAAGCATTTTCAGTAAAGCAAAACTTCAGTTATCTCCCTGTGCCTTTTTATAATACTATTTATAAGTGTTACAACTTCTGAGGGAAGATCATGCAAAAAGTGGTCGAATAGGGGAATAATCAAATGCAGCCAGTGCCACTCTTGTGTTTGCTTCATTTCCAATTGACTGCTCATGTTCAATGCTTTGAGAAACAGACCTGACATTTGAAGATAGCTCCTTTCTGATAGTACGTTGAAGAGCTCATCAAAAGCAGGACAAATCATTTTGACACATTCAGTTTAAAAAGTCAGTCATTTACTCCTCTAGTTATGTACACATAGGGCATTGCAACACGAAGGAAGAATTTGGTTGTAGACTTATTAGCACAGAGGCAAAAACTGCCCCATTTTTTCTTCAAGGCAATGGAAGAAAAAAACATACCACGGGCAACAGCTGCTTTTGTTTTCTGCAACGTGAATAGTGCAATACAGGGACATTGTTTTGTCTACTATTTACAGGTCAAGTTTGCCTCTTCTGAAAAAAAGGTAATTGTGAGGAATACACACCTTCCTAACAGAGGAAATTCCACTGACAGCACTTGAATGCTGTTTACTCCTAAACAAAGGCTCTCCATAACACAGCGAGTAAGGTTATTACCAAATGCAGGATAGTCTGAGAAACTGCACTCCAATTTATAGGAAACCCCTCTAAGTGAATGCTTTTGATTCTCAAACAATCCAACACCTTCTTTAACAGCAGCCCTAGTGAAATTGCAGTCATTCATCAGGAGATACGCCAGAGTATCTCACAAGAACAGACATATATGTCTCTATTTAAGATACTGACAACCTAAGGTCTTTAGCATAAAATACTAACTCCTTCAACATCAGAAGACAATATGGATATAACTACAGAGTCTGAAAAATTAGTTTGAGCATCAGGATGAAGCATTTTCAGCTTAACTCAGCGCAGCAGGCTTCACTGCCTGAGGACAAACACATTGAGCCAGGACAGCACCCCTGACTGCTCAGACACAGCTGCTCCAAATTCCACATAATCAGCTCTTGGTACTATGTTCAGTTCCTTACAGATAGCCACGAAGAATACAAGCATCTCCAAAGTTTCCTGACTTACTTTAGATAAGCACGATATATTCTGACTTTTTGTACTAGAATTTGAAATTTCTGAAACCAAGACTAGTAAATACGTGGGGCCAGCCATGAGATCAGAATGCTTTTGCATTCAACTCCATTATAAGTTTAAGTAGCAAAAAAGTTTAAAGTAGTCATGCTTGGCCTCAAATAGATCTTGAGCCTTAAGAATGTTCCAGCTTTATAATTTCACAGCATATAAACGACATCCATTAACAAGTACATTCCCAATAGAATTGGAAAAGACAGTGAGAAAGACATGCGACTTCATTTAAAACAGGGGAGGAGAAACTCATACCCTCATTCCCTTTACGCAACCTGAACTTTGAACTTCAAATACTTCAAACAACTAGCATTTTAAATATATAGACTAATCTGTTCCCCCCCCCCCCCCCCCGAGACCATTGATCTCAAGTTCCTGTTCATTTCCAAGGGGACAGATGCTCTATGACTCACAGTGATTTCAGAATTAAGAGATCACAGTATCTGGGAGAGAAAGGAAGAGGAAAATTGGAGGGTCCTTAATGCTTTGTCTTAGCTTGCAAACCCAACTTAAAAAAAAAAAAAATAAAATAAAAAAGAATCTTAAATCTATCGCACATACTTGTGTGGCATATGTTCTCCAGTATCACCACAAGTTTATACCCAAAACTACAGAAGAGAAAACATCTTTCAAATCTTGCTTTGTTCTTGATTCCCATCTGCTGATGGAATTGCTCTTTGAAGCATGAAGCAAAATATCAGTAAAAATGGCAAACACCAATAATGGTCTCAAAGATCTAGATTTGGGGGTGTGGGGGTTTCTTTTCAGGAAGTATATTTCCTTTATTCAGGTCAAAAGGCCCCACACTTCCTTTTAGCAGCCTAAAAAGCTCATTGTCTCTTTTTATATCTTTTTTTGCCTTGTGCTTTCCAGCAGCAGAGGAGACCAGGGAGACCTCATAAACCACAAATAACAGCATATCTCCAGAAATTGCAACAAGGTGGGGACAACTCCACAAAAACAGCAGCAGCATACATTAAGCCAGGCTGTATATTTAGATACCAAAGCAATTTGTTATGTTGGCTAAGCTCTTTGCTTTTGAGAGGAAAAGCAAAAACCACAAGCAGGTCAAAATTGATCAGCATCGTGTTTTCGTTTATAACCACGTAGGTAAGATTTTGAAGAGAAATAAGCAGGTTTACAAGCAGCTTGATTCTTTCTGACCAGATCAGTAGATATCGCCTCTTTATGAATTCAATCCATTCTGTTCAGAACAGAGGCATATTCCTCTGGACTTAGTACCTTCCTTCCTGGATTCAAAGATACCTAGTCACGTTTTGCAACTATCCAGATAATTTATCTTTACTATTGCTGAACAACTGAGTCAGAAATAATTCTGATCAGAAGCAGACCACTTGTTTGGAAATATCCGTGAAATTGCGTATGTAAAGACTCATGTTACAGCACGACACTAAAGACTACATGAAATCAGCTATAATCCTGGAAACCATTAAGAGTTGTGGTACCACACACGCATCAGGTCCTGGAAAAAAAAGCATCTGTGCACCTCACTGACTGCCCAAAGGATTCCTCAACCTCCAGGCAAGTACAAAAGGCAAAACCTCAAGCAAAGCGCAGGCAGAAGTCACAGCGGGTGCAGCACATCTGGGCGCAGGGACAGGCCAGCACATCACCCTAGGTGTGGGTGGCTGCACAAACGAGGTCTGATCGCGCTGATATTTCCCCCTCCCTCCCTCACTTCCCTTTCAGTTTTATTTTGCTGCTAACCCCCAAGCTTCGCTTTCTCAGAGCAGGGCAGCCCTACCAGAGCCTGGCCTCACCTGGCGGCAGCCTGCCCCCCACAGCTACCAGCCCTGCTCCTGGGCTGCGGGTCCCAAACCCCTCAGGGACCCGCGTTCCGTGAGGGGGAAGGCGGGCAGCATCCCACAGCCGCCCCGGCCCCACAGCGAGCCCGAGCGTCCCGGGTCGGGAACCGGGGCTGTGACACACGGCCGGATGCGCGACCCTTCACCCAGTTCGAGAGGGAATAAAATAAATAAATCGTGAAAACAGACACACGGGTCCCCGCTCCCGCCCCGCTGGAGAGGCGCTGCTCGCGGCGTGTGCTCGCCCGCTACAGCCAGCGATGCCCCGGCCCTCAGCCCCGGCGATACCGAGAGAAACGCTCCGGTGGCTGCCCCCAGCCCCGCAGCCTGACCGCGGGGAGCAGCCGGGGATCCCTCACCTCCTAAACCTCTCCTGGAGCCGCCGCATGGGTCCTGGCCGCCCGCCGCGGCCAGGCGGCGGCGAGCGGGGGGTCGGGACGGGAGGCTCCGGGCGGCTCCTGAGGCGGCGAGGGCCGGAGTCCGGGCCCTCATTGGCGTGCGAGCCGCCGCGGCGTCGTCCGTCGACGAGGCTCGAGAGCCGGGCGGGCGAGCGACGGCTGCGGGCGGCCGCTTTAACCGGCCCCTCGGCTCCCCTCAGCCCGCCCGGCCCCCGCTTCCCTCCGCCCCGGCCCGCCCCCGGCCTCCCGGCCCGGCCCGCCCCTCGCCATGGCGGGAGGATGGCGGCTCCTTCATGGCGGCCGCGGCGTGAGGCGAGCCCGCCGCACCACAGCGCCAAAATAAGCAAATATCTGAGGGTTCGGCTATTTAAACAGGCCTGGTTTTTAACCTACAGAAGCTGGAGGAGTCCTTCCGTGAGGGAACCCGGGTGGCGGCGGGCTCTGAGCACCGCAAAGGCCCTTGTCCCTGTAGCACGCAGGGGGCTGCCCGGCAGAGCAGAGCAGAGCAGAGCAGAGCAGAGCAGAACGGGCTCCTCCAGCAGAGTTGTGCCTCTGCCGTCGCACAGAGCTGCACGTGAAGTAATTACAGTGCTCTAAGCCGAGGTTACAGCGGCTGGGCTGCTGCTGATAACCTGGCTGGCTGTTTTACTAGTTCCTCCAGCTGTAAGTCACTGAGGTGTTATCAATTTAAACCATGAATTTTTCCAAGCAAGGGTTATTTTACATGAGTGAAGAAATGTTGTCCACAGTATTTCTATGAGATGAACGTGGAATTGCCTTTCGTAGTACAAACTGGGGCATGAATTAAGAGAATTCTTGAATAAGCTTCTGTCTTCTAATCTAAGACCTTGTTTACAATGGGATCTGAACTGTTAGAGCCCTCAACAAAAGCAATTAGTACAGGCACACCAAAGCAAACCGCCGGTTTAGACAAATAAACTATATCCGGCATCAATATCGTTTATGGCAGGGCAGAGACAGACGGGATGGGATCTGCTGGCCGCTGCCGCAATGGTTTATGAGTTGCCTCCCCAGCGGAAGGTGCCACCTCTGCCAGGCAGCCACCTCCACCACAGGCTGTAGAGAGAAACGTGGCCATTGTCACTTGGCTGGCAGTCAAGTTAAATCCGGCTTTTCATGGCCCTCAGTCCCCTTTACTAAATCTTCCTCCACATCAGGAGTTAACAAACGGTTAGGTGGTAACAGCTTTGTAAACTGCCACAGCAAGACTTGCTTGACCCTTGGTTTCTCGCCTTTCATGATGAAATAAGCTCCTCTGGGACGAATTGCAATTTTCAGTCTCCCACAGGGGCTTGCTGCAACGGTAGCTGGGGCTGGGCCAGGTGCTGCAGACAGGCAATCGCTCAACTTTGCTCCAAGGCAAGGGTAGAACATGGGGCTGGAAAGGAGAGCTCCTGAAATGCAGAGCCAAACTAGTTCCTGGATGCTTCTCCTGAGTTTCAGGAGGGCTTAAATTACTTCCATTAATCTCAGTGAGGTATCACTGTTAATAAAGTGGTACAATCTGTCATCTGATTTAAGTGTCATGGCTAATAAAAGAAAGCTCCATGTTGCGGAGGTACATCCTGCTTATGTTATCTATTAATCCAAAAAGAGCGGAGCTTGAGGACTCCACTGAAGAACCCAGCCCACATGCATGACTGCATATTATTGGCATCCCAATAGTGTGGCTATATTTTGAGGTGGAACTTGTGGTAGTACAGCTCCCTTCCATAATACCACATATCCATCCTTGCATTCCTCCACTACTGCCCCAATAATTTGTTTTTTCAGGCTGTAAAAATGTTCAGGAAAATACGATTCTGTGGACACCAGGACTGGAAGACTGGCTTTTTTTGTGGTTCTGGTAAAACCTGGACCGACTCCTGTAAAACAGATCTTCTGCGACCTTCAAAGGTGCCCACAGAGTCATCGCATTTTGTCTCCATCTTCTCTCACTCCCTCTGCTCTTCTTTGGCTGCTGCTTCTGTCTCTTCCCAAACCACTCTCATTATCTTTTCCTTCCCTGCTGCTTTTCACATTTGATCTAGATTCTACCAGGAAATGTGTCACAGAGGCTTTTTCTCCTGTTTTCAAAGCCACTTTTTCCATGTTTGTTCTGTGGTCACAGATATCACACACTGTGAGATCTTCAAAACAACAATTACTGTAGCTTCCTGTTGTTGGAGCATCAAAGATTTACAAATTAAAGATCTAGTTCGAATCATTGTTTCAAACTTGTTTCTTTTGAATAACAACAAGAGCATTCAAACCATGAAGCTTGAGAGAGTGAAACCAGGTTAAGCAGACCACCAGCCATCATGAGAACTGTAATGAGACTGGAAAGTTTTGACACTTGTATTGAACTGACTCTCCACGTCTCTTAAGGATAACACCAAATTACTCAGCATGGATATTTTTAAAGTGGTCCTGGCCAATAACTTTTTTTTTAGTACCAGTGACTCTGGTTGAACTCATCACTCTAATTGCTTTTTATGATCTAATGACTCAGAATCCTTTATTTTTTATTTATTTATTTTTTTAATATTAGAACAAAAGAAATGCCTTGTTATGGGTGAAATGACTATTAAATTTAAAACCTAAATTTTGGCAATAAGCATACAGAATTAAGGAAGTAAAAAATCTTATTAATTTGATCGCTTTTATCAACAAAATATGAAAGAAAAAAAAAAGAACTTTGAATACAGGTGTTTTTTTTGATTCAGAAGTGTTCTCAAGACTAGAAATATGCAATGGTAAGTTCAGCTGGGAATGTATTTTAATAGATGAGTCAGGGTTACAAGGAGATGGAAGAACTTTCCTTACTGGATGCATCGCTGCTCTAGGGGTCTCTCATGTAGTGCATTTAGAAGAAGGACGAAAGGAAAATAAATGGAAAAGAGCTCATTAATAAAGAATTGAACTTATTTTTTCATCGGACAAGGAGAATTTAATTCTGATCAGTGCTGTGAGGTATTCATAAAATGGATTTTACAAGATGAACGAGGCAATCCCACTTTGATCCCTAATAGGAGGTGTTTGCATAGCAATCTGTCACTAATTGCACTTCTTGACAGTCTCAGCAGCGTAGTCAGTGGCTGCAGGAGCTGGTTTGCCCTTATTGTTTCTAGGTCAAATTTTACCCACGCAGAATCTCCTGCACATCCGTCACAGGAACTATCTACAACCTGGGGACAGCGGAATTTGTTCTCCTGGACATTTAATCCATCACTTTTATGAGCATTAAATTGACACAGACATATGTCATTTCTTAATCAGACATCAAGTATTTTTATAGTATTATGCAAATATGGACACAAAAGTAGGGTCCGTAGTGACAGAAATGGCAGTTTTCACTCTATTACAAAATTGTCCTGGGTTGCACAACCTTATCAAGCCAATGGGCAGGACTTGCTGAAATCTTCCTTTTCCCCAGCCAAGGTGAAATTTTAAGTGCCACATGAGATGTCAGTGGGGAGTGAAATTCTCTCAGGAGGTTAAGCTAACAAAACTAAACATCCCGCACAAAAACTGAGTTTCTTCTAGCCATTTGGCACAGGCAGCAAGTTATTAATATAAGCCCACATGATAACTACTCTCTTGATCTGTTGAACAGATAGCAGTCACATAACATTTGTAAGCAGCTCCACAGCTGCCAAAACATCCACAACAGGGACGTGACACCGCTAAGAAATGTTCCCAGGTACTCACTTTTCGGAGCTGCCGGTGCTGACGGGCTCTGTCAGAGCGGCAGGACGGCACACGATGGCTTGGGAAGCTCTCGGCCAATTTATGCAGCAGAGGTGAGCTGAGCAGCACCAGGCCCTTAATGAGGCACGGGAACAAGTCTGACAGGTGAAACTTCTCTCCACTCCCAGTTTACATGAGAGAATAAATCAAGCATTTCTGGTAAATAAGGGTGGGGAAAAATACCTTTCTGCATTCTTTTTGCTTTGTAACAAATAAAACATGGGAATCCAGCCCTCGCCTTCCTGTCTTAGCAGTGTATGTGCTAATGGATGAAGCTGATGGTTTGACAGAGGTTTGATTTAGAGGCTTGAGAGGCAAAGCTCCTTCCCTTTCCTAGGTTTAGAGTACAAATTCAGAAATAAGCAAGGTTGTCACTGAGTGACTGCTTCAAATGTGTGTGTGGTCATGGTAGATATGCAGTCTGACAAAGCTCTTCTTGGCTGGTAAAACAATTTACTGATGCAATTTTGGAAGGAAATCCTATTCTTCAAGATTCTAATAGGAAAACCGGTTTTGCAATAACGTGGCCTGTAAGACCAGGACAGCAACAGGTCCCTTGTGAGCCCAAGGCGAGGCTCTGAGCACCCCATGGGGCTCAGGCTTGCACCCCCTTGGCTCATGCCCAGCTGCATCCCTGTGGCACACAAGTGGGCAAACCAACCTGGGGTCCCTCAAAGTGTTTTTTTTTTGGCACATGTGGGGACACGTGGCAGCAAAACGTCCTGTGGTGGGCTCAACCACAGCATGGTGTGGCCTCCTTGGGGCCAAGGCTGCAGGCTCCATGGAGGTAGCCCTCTTTTTTTTTTTTTTTTTTTTTTTCCTTCCTGCAAACTGACCCAGATTTCTGCTTTGCTGACAGTCTTTTTTTTTTGAGCATAGTGCGAAGGAGAAGCATCCCGTACTGAAATGCATGTCAACGGTCTTGTGAAACAAGCACCCCTCCCTCCCTCAGCCTTCCCCCAGCCTAACTAATAAGGTCATTCCACTGAAGGCAGCTTATAAATAGCTTTCCAAACACTAATGGAATTAGTTCTGCCCTGGACAACTTTTCCAGGGTGACACAGGTATCTAAGAAGGGCTGGCTGCTTGGCATACACAGCCACTCGCAGTGGAAATAATGTTGAAACATAAACATTTACCTGATGTCATAGCACTCGCTGCCAGCATTAAACCTGAAATGGGATTACAGCATTACTTAGTAATATAATAGAGGAGATTTACTGCAAGTAAAACAAGTGATTTTAGATGGATGTGCCTTGTAGCAGATTAGATTAGGTTAGGCTAGGTAATTACATTTAAAAATCTGCTGAAGGTTTCTTTCTGTCAGTGTATCTGAGAAAAGGGTAATTTTCATGGCTACAGAACCCTCCAGATTTTGTGGGGACAATGAACAGCTTTGTTGGGGAATAATTCAAAGGTACTTCAAGTCAGGAGGAATCTTTAACATTATGGCGATCAATGGAAAATGAGTAGGGTAGCTATAAAATCTCAGTGATGTTTTAAAATTCTTTTACTACTTAAATCATCTGTGAACTGAGCCATTGAAGCCCTCTAAAAGCAATAGCTGAATTATTAACACCTTAAAATTTGGTGTGAGATCTGCAATTTTATACTAAACAAAAAATGATTTGTTTACAAGAGTTACACCAAAATTCAGAGACAATAAGCATCGATTGTTCACTGATGTGGGGACTTCAAACCAATTAGAGTTAAGCTCCTAAACAAGAGACAGACATGAAATTATAATTTGATTATCTATGTGACTAATGAAGTTTAATTGCATCTTCAGGAAAATAATGCAGTGATATTATTTTGCAGTCATTTGGCTTGTGTCAGATAGCAGTCCTGCCATGTATTGCATTTGAAGTTGAGCCCGTTTCACATCATAAATAAAATTACACAGATTTCAAATTACACACTGAGAAAGATAAAGGTCAAATTTGATATTAATCTATCCTTTCCATCAAACAAACAAACAAAAATATGAAAAAAGCCTTTTTGTAAATGTGATAATATCCCATGGCACACTTGGTCATAAAAACACAGCTTCTCAGATGCCAGTTGCTGACATTGCTTTTAAAACACTGAGACTTTTCCATGTTGTGATTAGTAAATGTGTGCTCATCTGGAGTTACAATGTACCTCAAAGGTATTCCAGCCAGGTACATTTTAGTAATGTACTTCAGTAAATACATTTTAAAATGTATTTAGCCAGGTGCATTTTCTAGTAGGACCGCAGTGATGTATCTTACAAGAAAACTTTCTGTTGGAGTGAAAAATGAAATTTCTCCTGGTGGATGTTAGGTGTTCGGGCCTCTCAGATGAAGAAGCTCCCACAAGGCCAGGAGGTGCTTTGTGTGCCTGAAAGGAGATTAGAGCTGCAGAGAACAAGGAGAGAAAAGCAGCACTTGTTAGGCTGGGTACTGGCCTTGGACCAGCTGCGGACACGTCTGAGTCACCGGGTGAACCGAGTCTGTTACTGACGGCAAAGAACTTGTATTTCAAACAGCACAGAAATATCCTGCTTTCCGACATTGATCCTGTAGTATTTCCTTTGTGAAATGTTAGTCATAATGTACCCGAATTCAAGGCTTGTTTAGAAACAACAAACGTCTGTTTGCATTGGCTTTCAGTAATTGTACCGTAAGAGAGAGGATTGGGGATTTCAACCTGCTGCTTACGGCTGGGTAACCTGGGAACCTCTCTTAGGTCTTCCAGCAGAAATAAGTATGTAATTTAAGCTAACAGGAAATGGGATTCATTTTTTTTAAAGGCAATATAGTAGTTAAATTCACTCAGAAAGAGAATTTTATGAACCAGACCAAATCAGGACAACAGGACCTGGGAGCTAAGGAGCTGCTGTTGTGTTCAGGTTTGGTTTGGACAGTACTGTCAAGGATCCCTGAAAAATTACATTTCAGGTTTTTAAACCAAAGTCATAATAGAATTCAAACTCATGAGATTTGGGGTTTTAGTCTGCCTTTAGGAAGCCTACAACAGCAAATAAAGAATAACTCTGTACTACTTTCAGTGTTTTTAGAAGCCTTCTTTTGAATGTAAAGCTTTGACAGATGGTGACAAGAGCTCATCTTCCATCTTTCTCTCTCGGGGTCAAGCTTGATGGGGAGAAGTGGATCTGGCCTGAAAGTGCCCATCATTTTCACTCTCTTAACCCTGCCAGTTAGGCAGCACTGGGCGAGTTGCCTCTCTGGGGGCTGTGGCAGGGCAGGGGAGGCAGCGACTTACAGGCATGGAGGGGACACGAGATCAGTGCATGTCTTTCCAGGGAGTTCTCCTTCTTCAGCCCCACGAGTGGAGGCTTTTGAAGATTTTTTTAAATTTATTTATATCTATATATTTATTCATTTAAGCAATGTGTTACCCATGCAGAACAAATTGTTTCTCTTTGGCCCCTGTATTTCATACATATACACATTTTTACTTTCTCAAAACTAAACGGAAAATGTTCACACTTATACCAAAGCTAGAATAAAACAGATCTACCTTTAAGTCCCTTCTCACAGACAAAGCAGACTACTTTAGCTGATGTTAAGTTAAAGGTAGCCTGCATGGCATTGACATACAAGAACCTTTATCCCCATATTTTCTTCCTGCCATTTTTTTTTTTTTTCCTCTGCAAACGTCTGCCATCCATAATCACTCTCCATACCTCATTTTTGACATCACAATCAATGAAGTGAAATAAGCTGTTACTTAATGGGTCTGACATAAAATCCATTTAAGTTAAAGGAAAAACTCTCATTGTTTCCTATCAGCTGTAGGTCAAGCCTAAAGAGAACAGAGGGAGTGGAATTCAGCCCATCATTTGTCATCCGAGAGGAAATGGTTTCCACATCCCATTTGGACTACTTAAAGATTTTAAACATATTTAGTGAAAGAAAACAAATTGATTTCTTGTCAGTGGTTAAATGGCTGGAGTTTTACTGTGATTGGATATTGTTTCATTTTCAGATTTTTAAAACAAGTTTGCCTGAATTGTATTATTTCTGATTATTGTACGTCTGATTAGAAAGCTACATTTTTTTTTTGTTCATTTTGATATTTTAGAAAAATCAAATACAGGAGCTTAAACCCTGTAAAGGGGAAGCCAGCAATACCAACGAGGAGCCTGACTGCCTGCACGGCCATGGAACACCGGCTCGTGCAGAGCCAGGCAGCCTCTGACCATGGGCTGCACCTCCTGCTGTGAGCCTGCCAGGCTTCTCACAAAGCTGCTGGCAGCCCATCAGTTTTATTTTGTGTGTGTGTGTTCCTTAAATATATTTGGAAGGGGAGAAAACATCTATCCTCAAATGCACATAATTATCTCAGGTCTCCTAGGTTATATAATTAGGGTTAGTAAAGCATGAGTCCTTTTTTCTCTTTTGCTCACAATCTTTTCTAAATGTAACTCAAATGCAAACTGAACCTGTGTTGTACTAGAGCCCAGCAAATGCCCGACACGCTGTCCCTGACATATCTCCAGTCTAAATAGCACTTGTTAGCCTTGCAAAGAGGGAGCAGAGGGGCTGGCAGGGAGATGAGCAGGGCGGTCATCTAGCTTGGGATTGCCCTAATAAGTGGAGATAAATTTCTTTCAGTGTTTTTGCAGAAATAACCCATGGAATTCAAGGACAAGAATCCAAAAGCTCTCTCTCTCGGTTGCGATATACTATAAAGAGTGAAAGGACTTCTGTTTCACAACGTCCCTTCTGGTCAATAGGAAGCTCGTGGTGTGCACCATCTAATGCCGAGATGCTGGGAATCATGGCACTTGCAAGAGATGATGACACAGAGGTGTTGAGGGGTCTGATGCTTGATTTAATTCATCTACTCGGCTAGCAAGCAGAGTGATTGCAAAACAAACATCATTGCCATTAGCAACCTGCATGGGCCTTGCCTCTACCATCCAGTTAATTTTCACCACACCCTTGTGAGAGGGTTATAAATTGTATTATCTTTGGTGAAAGGAAGTTTGCAGACAGATTCTGACCTGACTTCCCTTTCAGTTGTGGTGGATGAAAGCCTGCCGAGATCTGGTGGTGGAGCTGAGGTGGCTGAACTCGTGCTGCTGAGGCTCTGACCCATCATGTAACAGCTGGAAGGCCCAAAGGAAAAAGAAAACAAAACAAAACAAAAACACAACCACTAAGAAACCCTAATAAAAGAAACCCTAATAACAGGCAGGTTTTTAGATGCCAGCTGTACAGAGAGTAGGCAAGCAACAATCCACAAGGGCACAGAGTCCCTCGAGCTATTTTTCAAGACTGCAAATTCCTGTCCTCCAAATTCCTGTGTTTGAAGCTCAGACAGCAACATTTACAAGGAGAAGATAAGTTAGTTTAATAGACTCAAGAAATAACAGACAGTGCCTCTGCCCATGAGCTGAAATGGGGGTAACTGTGTGTACACAGCACAGCTTTTCAGAAACTGTTCCTTTGGAGCAAACCAAGGATTGGCAAACCTCAGCAGGGTTTATCTTGTTCTGCTGCACTGGACGGAACAACCTTTTTATCTGTAGCTTGAGGATGTAAAATCTCAAGGCCACATTTTTGGGAACGGAATGCAAAGCCTTGGAGAAAGGCCACGCTTCAAAATATGTTTCCTCTGTAGCTTCCCCAGCGGCCGGGACGCAGTGCTGGCAGCAGATCACAGCCCGGGAATTCCTGAGCTTTGCTTGGACCATTCCTCTCGGTTGAGGTCACACCACTCTCCGTCTCTCTGTTTGCTTTTAGCAGGATCAATTTTATAAATTACAGGGTGAGATAGAGCACCGGTGTGAGAGTGAGCCCGGGAAAGGCGCATGGCTGCCCACGGAGCGTCCCAGCTAACCGCGGTGGCAGCTGGCAGTGCCCTCGGCTGGCCCTGCTCTGCTGTTATCAGCCGTGCGTGACGCACTGCAAACAGCCTCACACTTAAAAGGAGTGTTGGTTGCCGAACTGCTACTGATTCTTTGTAATTTCACTGCAATCTTATAATGTTTTTTTACTTAAATATCGGTCTACATTATAGTCAGAAAGCTGTGAAACTCTCAGCACGCTTGGCACAGGAAAAACCTCTGCAGAGGTCTCAGTGAAAAGGAAAAAAGTTTTTAGCTGAATTTTCAAATCTGGTATTTTCAGTTCTGGTGCCATATTGCAATTTTTCAGTGAAAACCCCAATTCCAATATGTTGCCAGTAAAGCTAACTGGGATACGTTTGAACTAACTTTAATCATTTGAAGATCTTTAGAGTGCTTCAAGGAATCTCCTTTGGGGAGACATGCCTCAGCACAACTGATCCCTCTCCTCTTCTTCCAGAATTTAAGGGAGCAGACCCTTAAGGTCTGCAGATTTAAAGCCAAATTCTGGGCAGTTTCACTGACCTGTCCAGACTGAGGGATGCTCTATGGCTCTGTGGACACACTTGCAAAGTAGGAGGTTAAAACAAATGCACCTTAGGCTGTGCAGTGTAATAGCTGTTCGTGCAGCTTTTAGTCATCAATAGATTGCTGTTGAAAGATGAGTGATACTTTTAAATATTCAGGTTATGAATGAAATGTTAAAAGAATGTTTCCTTTGCACTTGAGATTTTATGATATCATGCAGCCATTTCCATAATTAAATAAGTGCTCAATTCTGTCTCCTGTAAAATAGATATTAATGGGGAACTTACTAAAAACAACTGCCAGAAATGTCCCTGGACTTAAACTTCAAAAATATCAATATCAAATTACAGTGATGGTGTAAGTCTGGTGTGAAGTCACCAAATGAAATTGAGGTTAAATGGCTTTGGTTTTGAAATCAACCAAGACAGCTTGTTCCAAGTGTTATTTGTGTTGAAGCTTTCTTCCAGGCTCCAGCAGAGACCTGTGCTCCTCCACACAAAGGGTGGCTTAAAAATGAATATTTCTAAACACAGAATCCCTCCACCTACAGCACAAAGGAATCATGCCCAAGCTGCAATATCAAAGGCCTTAACATTAGGTAGTATCAGAATCAAAGTCACTCTTAGTGTTTCTGTATACGTCTGTTATGGCACAATGTTTAATGCCAAAATCAAACTGTATTTCTCCTGCAGGAAAAATGACACACCGGGCAAACTGTTCACTTTGGGAGCAGCTGTTTGACATTTCATTTGCTCTTTACTTCTCAGTTCGTGGCCTAAGCTTTTATCCAAACTGGGAGGTCTCACCAAAAGCCCTCCTGACAATCTGATCCCATCCTGGGTCGTTCGCAGAGCCATACTAATCTAACTCAGGCACTGGCTGTGCTGTTGCTTGGATGCTCACGGCTTGATCCTGGCGTGCAGATGGATGCTTGTGATAACTAGGTACAAACACGATTGTATTCGTGGCTGGGATCTAAAGGTGCCCTTTAGACTGTTGACTCTACCCCGTGCTACGCAGCAGTAGCTGAGCTGCACGTTACACAACCTACAGAAGAGAGCCAGAGGTCTGTAACAGAAAAAAAAATAAATTGGATCGAGATTTTTGTAACAAGAGAGAGGGACCTTAAATGGAGATGTTGTTTGTAGGCATCCCTTTGCTGCTAAGGAGCAGAGAACAAATATTTGTATGACAGCCCTCACAAATCCCCTCCCCCCGACAATAACAAGCTGCCAAAAGCTGCCTCTCCACTGAACTTTGCTGCAGGTGATAAGTGTGCCTGACCCCAAAAGCAGCCGTGCACTCTGCGCTGGCTGTGGCATGGCAGGAACGAGCCGGCCCTGCTGCTCGGCTCCAGGGGCTGTCGCTCTCAAGAGCTGTGACCCAGTGCACCTTCACTCTGACTGATCAGCTCTGCTGCTCGGTGTCCCATATCCTGCTTTTCCTGTAAGCTGAAAAAGTAAAAAACTCAACCGAGCTGTTCAGGGTGTCTGTTTGGTCTGTCACCATTTACTGCCTGCAGCTGGGATTTGATGGAGGAGGGATGGAAAGCAGCGTTATGAGAACACCAGCTCTGCCTATGGACACTGCAGCCTTAAACTCATGGAATCATCTGGGTGGGAAAAGACGTTCAAGATCATCAAGGCCAACCATCAACCTGAGTCCCATCACCTAGCCATGTCCCTTAGAGCTGTGTCTCACACGTCTCAGATACCTGCAGGGATGGGGACACCACCACTTCCCTGGGCAGCCCGTTAGAGCGCCTGACCTTAGCATCCTCCAGGACATGTCAGCCCTCGGGAATGCATCCTGATATCTGCTGCTGCAGAGAGTTCCCAGCTTGGAGGGGGCAATGGGAGGATGTCCGTCCCTCCTCCAATGCTCACACCGATGAGGGGATGAAACTGTCCCTTTTCTTGCCAGAAATGGGCAGGGTGGTGGGGACAGCCTGTGCTGAGTCTGCCCGGGGAGCGCTGCCAGCTCAGCCCAGCCCTGACCTTACACAGCCCGGTGACTGCCGCTCCCAAGGCTTTGTCCTCAGCTCGGAGCAGGGCTTGTTTTGACGGCTGGGTAATTAATGTGCCTCGGCTCCCTGGCTGTAAAATCCCTGGGGAGACGAGGCGTGCATAATTTTACTGCGCCACAGCTAGGTGAGCGTAACAGTATTCCTGCTCAGGGATGACCGTGCTGAGCTACCTGACTGTGAAACAGCTGCTTCCCTCATTTTGCATTGGCAGAGCAGGTACCCATTAACCATCCTGCTTTAACAAACAGTACCAGCTTCCCAGAGAGGCCACCGTCAGAACCTTTCAGCTGCAGCAGGCTGGTTTTTGACATGGCCAAGGAAACTGCAATCGCTTTGTGGTGCTGGGACTTCAGGCAGCATCAAAGGAGCGAGTGCTGTCCCGTGCTGCTCTGCAGGCCAAGTTTGAAGCTTGTCTCTTCCATTATCAAATGGGAGCTACCACCAGTGTGGCAATGCCAGAGCTGAGAAGACCTTGGCTAATGGCAGATCCTGCTTTGTGCAGAGAAATCCCAGCCTGGTGCAGCAGCACTGAGACTCCTGTCATGATTTAGGGACCTAAGGGAATCCTTACATACGCATACACATCCCTACATACAACAACATCCACGTCTGCAAACTTCTGCTCCATCCAGTTGTTACCCTGCTTTCATAACAATTTCTGTTCTCCCCTCCTTGGCTCTCCTGGCAGCTGAACTGTCCTGCCCTGGTTTGGGGGTGCTCGTCACCTGCATAAAGGCACTGAAGCAGCAGCAGGGAAAGGTTTACTGACACTTCTCCCATATTTCTGTACAGTTTAGCTGTGTTCTCTATGATTTATATTTTGTTCACTTCACCATCTATTTTTGATAATAAAATCTGCAAATATACATACAGAGCAAGACTGTTTTGTATCTGTATTTGACGTTGATAGAATAAATTACCTTTCCTACAGATTTTCAGTTATGTATCTGCTTCTATCATGTGCTGCACAACATCAACATGAGAAGGAAACGTTTGCCTTTACAGCCCTTTGCAAACATGGTTCTCTTCCAAGCTCTCTGCCTTGCTACTAAATAAATGTGTACACAAGATAGCGCGTGTGTGTGTGTGTTACTACAAAAGACTAGTATTTACACAACATCCAAACCTGTACAAACTCCAGTTGAAGCAGCACTTTCTAAGCCACGGGGCCATGCCCACATCACCTGCAGGACCAGAACACCCGCACGCAGCAGAGCCCAAACCTACCTTACTCCGTGGAGCCTCCGGTACCCGGAGCTGCTGTCTGCCGGCCACTTCCAGCACTGCCTCGACACTTTGTGCTCACTGAAGCCCACGACACAGCAGGAGCCTGATTTAAAGCTCAGAGGTTATTTCTAGCTTCACAGGCAGGCAGCAGCATGGGGCGGCTGGGTCAGGAGCGTGGGGTGAGGAGGGAAAGCCCTGTGCAAGTCATGGGCTGCCTTCAGCTGACTCGCACTGGACACATTGAGGGGATGGAAACGAGTGAAAAGGAGTCATCCCTCCATCTCACTGTCCCTCTTGGCACTGACTTCAGTTTCTGAAGGACTGCAGACTGGCAGCACTTCTGTGTGCCGGGTCTGACCCCGCAGCAACCGTGGTTCATCCCGTGGTTCATGCAGGGAAAGAGGAAAGCACTGAAATCAGCATCTCCTGACCCTGTGGTGTTCTTACTGCCATTTGTGTGTTTTCTTCCACTTTGGTTGTATGAGCATGTTAGCTCCTGGAAGCCTTGCAAAGGTGTAAGTGTATGTGCACTGAAAGGTGGCCCGTGGTTTGCCATCTAGATTTGGCTGCAGGAGTGACAAGGATGGGAGCAAAGCTTGGGGTGGTTTACACCAGTTGAAAACCTGGGCTATATGTTGCAACATACCTCTCGCAAAGTAAACATGGCCTTGCATCATAAACCTGAGGCTGGGGCCAAGAAACAGCTCAGCTGGAGAAGGCACAAAATCAGGAGAGCACAAGCCCGTTCAGGTAAGAGAGCTGTATCTAAAAACATGCCCTGACATACTCACAAGAGGAGGGTAGGTATTTCTGAAGCTGACTATTTTTTTCTTGCAACTCCCCAAGCCTCTGAGCTCATTAAAACGAAGACGCTCTAATTTCCAAGAGGGGCCAAGAGGGAAAGGTCAAGGAAGGACTGCATTGTAATGTCAGATCTCAGATCCCAGCAAGAACAGCAGCGGAGTTTTAATTAACCTGCCGTCAAATGCTAAATTACTGTGCTACTGACAGCAAGTAGGACAGCTACTGCCTTACATGCAAAAGGCAGTGAAAGAAATGACCTGATGGTTTGCTGCTTGTGTACAGGCCTGCCTTCTGCGATGCACAGGTCACTGTACAGGCCTACCAGAAATGAGACCTCAACTTGGCAAAGGCACGGCTCTGGTGACAGCAGCTGACCCTGCCCGGGTGAGGGCAGCCAGCACTGCTGTGCCCGCAGCGTTGCGCGTCCCCTCCATGTCAGGGACTTTCATCCACAGGATCCACAAAACCACCCAGAGAATGAGGCACTTTGCCAAGTACTAAAGTCTCTAAAACAAGCAAAGCAGCTGTTTTTGTTGTTGCACCAAGCCTACAGTAATGCAAGGAAGCCCAGGGAACCCAGTTCAATCTCTGCTGAGGGGTGTGCTCGGCCTCTCGAGGGTGCTCAGCTGTAAGCCCAGAGCTGCTGCTTGTCTCCTAGGGCTTTGTACTTCCTGACAGGCATCAGAGGAAGGCAGTCAGATTAGACAAATTCCAATGGAAACAAATATTTGATTTCCTTCATCCTATCTGCACTTTGAAATTGCTGCCTGGCCCAACTTTGTACCTAGCGAGTAGGAAAAGCCATGGCTTGAGGCCCTTAAGGGAAAGCAAAGGGAGGGGCTGCCTCCCAGGCTGCTGCCTGCACCTCTCAGCACAGCTGTCCTGTCTTTTAACAGTTCATTAGCTGGAGCAATTAGTGGTCATGGTGTACAAAGAGCAACATGGAGTGTGAAAACCACAAAGAAGTGCTGGACCTGGAACTAGGGTGCATATGGCAGAAGCCCTCAGGCAGCTCCTCCAGCAGCCCCATCACGTCCTGGTGCCAGCCCCATGGTCACTGTGTGGCCCCACAGGCTCAGTCCTTCTCTCCCGCTCCGTGTGCACTCCAAACACATCCTGGTGGTCTGTGGGGAGACACAAAGCACACGTGGGGGCTGTGCCTGGATCCCAGAACTCAGTTTTTGGGAAGATGATGCTCAGGAGGATGACTGCTTTATGCAGCTGACTGTCAGAGCACCTGCACTGTGGCATGAACTTTTGGGAGAAGGAAGAGAGCGATTCGAGGGGCAGGGAAGGATGAGAATCAAGCTGGGGTGACTTCTGAGTTAAAGTCGAGATACCATAATACCAGGTGAAAATAGAAACACCTGCGATCTCTGTACAACAACCTGTAATTATGTGCACAAAGGCACACGTCTCCGAGCGTGTAGGTGTGTGCATGCATTATACATCAACGTGTACAACAGCCAAAGGATCTGGCAAAGTTGCTTTTCCCTCTATAATACCTTTAACTAGGAGACACACATTACAATTGTTTCATATTTTTAAATCCATGGCAAACATCCCAGTACTTTCTGCCTTCTCTTTGAAGGCCAGGACCTTCTGCTTTGCTTCCCCCTGTACCCGCTGCGGTCACCCCACTGTGACGGGGTGCAGTGCTGCTGGGCAGCCTGCATTGTAAACAGGAAAGCTGATAGTGCAGGGGTGCAATAGGGTGGCACGGGGAAGCAGTGAGCCTACTGTGCCTACGGACCCGCTGGTGACATGCGGCCACCTCACCCTGCTCTGTCCCGGGCACTGCCTGCCCCCAGTGGGGTCACCGTCAGGCACACTGGTTTTAACCCCAAAGTGTCCCTTTGAACTCAGAGCTTAGCTGAGCCCTCGTTACCTTCTGGCGGGTTATTCTGTGAGCCTGAGCTGGGCATGATCTGGCCGATGGAGCTTTATCTGCTCAGGCAGGGAAGGTGGTGCCCTGCAGGAGCAGAGCTAATCCGGCAGGGTGGTGCCGAAACAGTGAATGCCAAATTTTGCCAGGTGCAAGATGATGCGCTCAAGGGCTGAGCAGGATGTGGTGCCCAGGAAACCACCCCATGCCCACGTCACCAGCTGGGTAGCTCCGAACAGCAAAGCTGGACCTGGCCTTGACCAGGTAAGAGCAAGACTTTGTGGAGTGTATCAACAGAGAAGCGCATGGAGGGCACAGCCTGGCCTTTCATCATTTTCCTTCACCTTTTCCCTTCAGTGAGCACGCCCTCACTTCTGCTCTAAAAGATGGCAGCGATCTGGGCTCTCCAGTTTTCATGCTTTGCTCCAGGTTACCCCATGCGCTCCCCAGCACAGACAGTGCAACAGGCCCACGGCACAGCACGCCTGCTCCCTACCAGCTGTTCTACTTCAGCAAAACAGGAAACCAAGATCGTATGACATGACCGTGCTGTGAAGCTCTACCCCTTACCCCTGCAGCACACGCGCTGTAACTTTCAGGGGAAGCTTCAGCGGGTGTGCTTCATTCCCTCTGATGCTGCAGCTTGCTTTTGCCCTCTTGCTGCAGACACATTTGCCTGTTCGTCCAGATGCAATGCACTGTTCTGGGGATCTGGGGGGTGCTCCCTACCACTGCAGGCCGACATTTAGGATGAAAACCAGGCATTCACCTTCAGCAGATGAAGTGGGAAAAGCATTTTCCTTCTGCAAAAGGGGAAGAGTGGTGAGTCCAGCTGCAGAGCCATTTCCCGTTAAGCAGCCCACAGTATTATCTTACATCCTCCTAGTGACAGTTTATCTGCTACCCCACAGAGCAGCTGGACTTTTGTAATGCTGAGAACACAAAATCCCAAGCAGAGGGAACCCTGGGGATCTGCCATGTCGCAAAGCTGGTGAGACAAAATCAGCTGGAGAGAAAGGAAAGGGAACCTTCGTCCCTCCAACACTATAAAGATATCAGCAGAAGAGGAGCACGTGTCCTCCTAGACCCAATAACCTTGCCCAGATGGTCACAAAAACAAGTAGGCTGGATGATGCCAAGCCACATTCTCCCTGGTGATGGCTGCAAGTTCCCCCTTGCCCTAGCAGCTCCCTGACCCCTACCACAACAAGTTGGTAAAACCCCTGTCCTGCCAAGGAGTGCAACCACCAGAGTGTTTTGTAACTACCCAGCCCAGGGACGTGGTGTTAACACTTCACAGTTATTTTCTCCATGCCAGAATGAGTTAAGGTAGGAGCCTCTGCCCCGGCTTTGAATTTCCTGGCTTTCCCCATCTGCGTCACAACGCGATTCTTCCCAGCCAACCTCTTCCTCAGATGTTCAGAGTTAGCGTTGGGAGCCCAGCCAGCTCTCCTTCCCAAAACAAACACGAAGCCTCCTGATGCCAGAGATTTGCCTTCTATTCAGTACCCCAGGGACAAAGCTCTTGGCTTTACAAGCACTGCCCCAATTTTCAATTCTGCAGAGGTATATAAATAAAAATGCAGCTTTTAGAGAGCCTTGTCTGCACTGGAAAATACTTGATGGCATGTCCCTACAAGCTGCCTCTCTGCATCAACTGTAAACAGAGCCTCAATTAATTAAAGCAGTTCTTTGCCAGGTTAGCATACACTGTTTTAGCAAGGAAAATAAGGCTTATTGTCAAATTGCTTTTTCCTGGTACAATGACACCTGACTTGGAGTTTTTGCTAGTAATAAAACCACCCACCCATTATTAAACCACCCTGAAACCTAATGCCCTGAGAAATGATAAATACCCATTTTGATAAAAAAAAAAAAAAAAAAAAAAGCTTTGCTTTCCCTTCAGCAGCTCTGGGTTCACATCTGCTCTGCTGCTGCTACCTGTGTGCTTTGCCTAGAGGGCCAGGAACTGCAGAGCTGCTGGTGGCTGATGAGAAGTGATTCAGTGGAAATCTTGCCACGAGCCCTGAAGATAGCAAACCACATCACCACACTGCCCCGTGCAGGCAACGAGCTGAAATCCAGAGTCATCCATTCTCTGTGCTAAGGGAAGAGCCCTCAGCCTCCAGCAAGCCAGGGCTTCCCCTTCTTTTGGAAGAGGAAGAGAAAAATACAAGACTTGTGGCAAAAATCTGCTTAGTATGCTCCTGAAAGGGGAAGAACATGCAGAGAAAGGGAAAGAAATCACGTGTAATAAATATTGCACTCCTATCACTATTAATATTCTCTCATCAGGTAGTGTCTTTTTGTCAGCTGGGGAGAGTAAGAGGCAAACCCAATGAACATGGCCTGCACAGACTTTACATCACGAGCTGCTACTTTATTCGATCCACCTCTTCTGTGTGTATTGGCCTTGATCTATGAGTGCCCAGTTTCCAGCAATAAACTCGAGGCAACTCCCTGGAGCCTTGGGGCCTCTGTGGTGTCACCTGAAGGCAGGCGTGGAAGGGGTGCCAGCCTCCTGCCTCCCCTCCCTGTCTTGAGAGGTGTAGACCCAGACTGGCCTGAATTTTTACATCTATTTTATTTCAAAGTGGTGTGGTTGGGATAAGAAAAGGACATAAAAATATTACCTAATGAAATTGTATGAAAATATCAATGGTTTAGTCAACATCATTGAGACAAGTAGAGGTGGATGCTAAGCCTGGGTTCTTTGCTCATGCTGAAGTCAAGAACAGCTAAGCTCAGTGTATTTTTAGGGTAATGAAGAGCTATACTGTGGGCCCAAAGCATTTAAATATTGAAAGAGCATGAAATGTGGTGCTTCAGCAATATGTCCAAGTCTGCTGTGTGCTCTGGAACAGGCCCATGTCTAATCAGAGTAGATTAATAATTCATAATTAACAGTATCTCGATAGCACCACCCATGAAAGGAGCTCATGTTCTTCCATAAATATTAATTAAACCAACCCGATACCCCAACTGTGTAACAATGATTACTGCCATTAGCAGATGGAGGAACTCAGGCACAGTTTCGCTGCCCACACAGGGCACCCGTAGCAGTAACCCAGCCTTAGCCCGCGGTGAGGGACATGGTGCTGGGTTTGGATGCCTCGTGACAGCCACAGGCCTCCCAAACTGTCACCCTGCCTGGCATGGTGAGGTGGAAGGGCCTCGTGGAGGGGTGAACACCAAGCACTGCCATTTTGAGAGAGGAGCCAAGCAGCAGCATCTCCAAGGAGACCAGCAGGCCTCAGGAGCAGCGAGCGAGAAGGCAAAAATAGGAGCTGGGGTAGGCAGCTAGGGATGGCAGCAGGTCTGGTTTTCCTTTTTTTTTGTATTTCTGGGATGGTTTTCTCTTGTTAAGCTAGATAGCTTTTGACTGCAAATATCAGGGTGATTTGTAAACGACTCATTTAGCTTTCCATCACCCCAGCACTGGGGAGTGATGGAGTGCCTCCTGGGCAGCAGCTGCCTGCAGACACCAGACACCCTCTCACAGCTTCCTCACGTGCACATCCTCACCCTGGCTCCGGCTGTCACTTCATCTGGCACCAAAAAGCAGTTATTTGGGGTTCAGGCTGCAGAAGTCCTCAAGGTACATCAGAGACATGCCTGCATGTGCTTGCAAGGCCCAGGCCATACAAAACAGGACAGACACAGCACAGGAAACTGGGCACCTAGGAGAGCCGAACACTTGGGCTGGAGCAGGAGCCACAAGCTAGTGCTTTGCCTTGCAGAAAGTACACAGGTAGCTATGAGATGTAGTTTCTAACACACCTAGAAGATGGCATGCTGGGCTATAGGGCTGCCCTGCACCTGAAGCAGTATTGGCTCCTGGCTGGGAGGACAGCGCTTCTCATTAAACACCCACTATCAAATCTTCTACCTCTTGGTGCTCCCGTCCCAGCACCAGCACTACACCAGCTGAATAGCTGATATCGCAGGGGAGGTGGGTCTGGGCAGCAAAACCCATTCTTAATCTCTTCTTGCAGCCAAGGGGTTTGTTCCTGGATGTGTTACTGGGCTTCTATACTTAGCACCATCAGAGGATGAGCATTTGCATCACAATAACAACATGCTAATAAAAAATGAGGGAAAATCTATCCCTTTCCAAATTCTAAAAACCTCACTGCATGGGAAGCAGTTCTCCCTTGTGAACGTGGGTTAGTCTGTCTGGGCTAATCCCCTATTCATATGTAGTGGCTTATTAGGGATTTAAAAAAAACACCAAAGGCTTAGACAGTATATTTACAGTGGAACAGTCTCACACAAACTCTATATTTTATTTAAGCAATAAATTTAATGATACATTTGACTTGAATTAATGTTGGAGAAATCTAGAAATCTGTTCTTTTCTTTCCTGTTACTTCTATGAAACCCTTTAATAAAGGCTTTACAGAAGCAGTAATATATAACTTTAAAAGGGCACTAATGCCAATTGAAAAAGAGCCAGACTGAATTCCTGCCTCCTGCAGAACAGCAATAAATCCTCCCACCAGCACTCAGTTCCCTTCAAACCACAGAACTGCAGCCTGTCTGAGCCCTGCCGTGACCACAGCTCACTCGAAACAAGAGCCCTGAAGGTCCTATGGCCACATTTTCCCAGATTTACAGCAGCTCCCTCACCGACTTCTCTGCTCTCCATGATTGGGGTATGTTTTGTCTTGTTTGAAACTACTGGGGATGGTTCACGGGGTGAAATTCAAGTGCAGCCCCTGCATGCCAACTCTATAGTGACCCCATAGTGAACCCCACAAACATCTGAGGAGAAATCTCATTGCAGAGGGCAGAGAGAATTCATGTGGAACAAAGCAGAAGCACAAGAGGAACATGAGCTGCCAGGGATGCCCCACAAGCCAAGGGCAGAGCTGGAAACAGAGCTGGTTTCCTAAATCATTCTCGATTCATTCAGTGCTCCCCAACTCATACTGCTTCTGAATAAGTGCTAGCACCATCTTTATCGCCATCTTACTCATGTGCAAATAGCACTCTAGTTCAAAACAGTATTTCTATGCTAGATACCCAGGACTTACAACATTTCCTAATCCTCTAGGCAAAACACATGCCCACAGGGGCACAGTTATGATGAAGTGAGGCACGAATCCACAATTAGAAGAATGGCACTGGAAATGCCAGATACGGAGCATGTGCAGAGGGCTACATGGCAGGTCCATCAGCAAGGCCTGTTCTCAGGATATTTTTTAAACCAAGTGAATCCCAGCAAGGGATGTGCCCTCAGTCCAGCACACTTTAAGGCAAATGGCTGCACTGCACAGCTGCCCACACCCATGGCACAGGACCACAAGCACTCAAGGGACAGCAGCTTCAAGGGCATTTTCCTGTGAGCTCAGCCTGGTAAATGCCCATCTGCAGGCACTAATCCTGCCCCAGCCGTAGCAGAGACCTCCATAAAGAACTAACACCATTCACGGCAACTTGGTTATTTGTGATTCTCTATACACGTCCAAGGGTTCTCTCACTGCTTTAAGTACAGCAATACTGTTCTAGTACAGGCAAAACTTTCAGAAACCCATTTATTCCCCACTGGGTAGGCAAAGTCCAGTTGCACTTTAGTCCCTCATCTTCTGGAAGGGGATTTTGCCTGCTGTTCAGAAGTCCTATCGGGAGGAAAAGGTCATCTGCTGCTTCTAGCTCCACGTTTCAGGGCAGAGTCCACCAGCTCTATCACAGCCGATAAGTTTTCTTAGAGCTAAGCGCTGTCTTCCTCAAAACTGCTCCCCTGCTCACAGCGCCCCAGGCACTGCCTGCGGCATCGCAGCCGGGCTTCCTATCTACAGCTTTAGCAAGAAAACAACCACACCAAAATCAACAGATTTGCCACTGATATTCAAGGAGTCAGGAATTTTTGGTTGATATACACAAAATATTTGCTGAGAAAATTATGCATCTGGAGAATTTCTGCTCTCTGAAGTATTTATTAATGTAGCTTTGCAGGTCTCTATCTCTGTATGCGTAACTGCTCACTCAGGCATCGTGTCAGAAGTACAGCGGCTGGGTTGTGGTACCATCGCACTATTTCCATGACCTTTGACAGAGAACTGTAGACCTTTCTGCTGGCATTGTGGCATTTTATACAACTCATGTCAATAAAGAAAATGACTGTGATAACACTGATATTTTTGATTTGTTTTGTTCCCTCCAACTCTTCTCAGGAAAGATTATTATTTCTCGTCCCTAACAGCAAGGACCCCTTATTGCTGAGGAGGCTCCTTGCATGCTAGATGATGTACTAACATGCAAAAGTGTAAAAGAGCTTACGAGCTAAAGATAAGGCAGGCAGGAGAGCCCAAGGAGTGGTAACGCTGGCCTGCCTGGGTGCCACAGACCGTAACATACCAGGAGCTCAGTCACTGCCAAGCTCTGCCAAAAGCACCAGAACCTGCAGTTAATTAAACCAAACTTTTTCAGTGCTAAATAAACAAAACAACGCATTCAGTGTAGTTATTTCAGTACGATATGTGGCAGAGGACCATGCCACCAACGCAATTTATCAGCTGTTTCACCATGTTGTGGTTTTTACTCCAGTCCCCAGGTCTCACCTTCCTTCCAAAATGAGGTGCACCTCTGAGCCACAGAGGTGCAAAGGGCAGCTTGAAAACTAAACTCTTGAGGATGAGATCAGGTTTTGATACCCCTTCTTCCTCCCCCCAAAAAACAACCAAACACCACCATAAACAAACAAACAAACAAACAAACAAAGCATTCTGCCTGTTTCTTTTTTAATTCAGTAGAATACAAAACTACTCTATCTCAGGATTTCTTCTGCATCACCAGGGTGCTCTGCAGCCTGACGTGTAAATCAGCATGGCCGGGGATGCAGCACAGGTTGCTGCCCAGCTGGAGCACAAACCGTACAATCCAGCTGACAGCTTTGCTCAGTCGTGGTTTGAATTTGCTGCAGTTTATTTCTGGAGGCATTTAAAATGCCTGTCTAGAAGGTGTCAGGACCGCTGCACCCAGTGAGTCATCCACTACGCCTGACGTAGGCTGGTAATAAATCTGACCCAATGCTTACTAAAGCTTTCTACAGAACTCGGCAGGTACTTCGCACAGAGATGACGTAAAACAGCGTACAGGAGAGAGAACTGCCACTGTGTGGGTCTGGTGCTATTTTTCTCTTAATAATCTTTTGTTAGGATCCGCCAGTTAAGAAGTGCCATACCCAATAACTCCAGCCATCTGCCCCAGGGGATGCAGTAACATAACATTAGGGTTCTGAAACCCTGCATTAGGATTTCAGAGAACAGATTTCAGTCTTCTGCACTTGGGTAGAACAAACCAGCTTACATCATGAATTTTCTCTATCCAAATTAGTGTTATATCTATCTGTATATATATACATGTATGTACAGACACACACACAAACATATATATGTAAAAAAAGGTAGCTTGGCCATCAGTAGCAGAGTGCAGCAGGGACCAACGGGGCCAGCAGCTGCCCAGCACCCCAGTGGGGTTGCAGCCTGGGCCAGAGGTGCAGCAGGACCCAGCTGGCTCTGAGGCAGCTCGGAGTATCCGCACAGCGCTGCAGCCACTCCAGTGGCTCCAAGCTCAGCATCCCTGTTGTCTGCCCCTTTGTGCTTCACCTCCAGGACAAAGAAAACATTTCTCTTTCTTGTGGGAGACAGTAACTTCAGGGCCAAGAGGGAGAAAAGCAGCAAGATGTAGAAGAAATTAGTTGGCCAAAGGCCCTTAGCTTGTAGCTCCTAAATTATGGGAAGAACAACAGAAGCCAATGCAGATTTACTGGTGGTACAACACCAGCCTTCTTGTGGTCCAGAGACACCCAGCTGAAGAGGGGCACAGCCAGAGGAAGGCTTGGAGGTGAGAGGGATGCATGGAAACATACACGGAGAGCTGGGATGTGGCCGCATCACTGCAGGGCCTGTTTCAGTGGGGAGGATGGCGGCAGTGACTGATTCCTATGGCATTACTGGTAAATCTACCCCGGTTCACACTTTCCTTGGGGAAGGAGGCATTGTACCAGGCTTTGTCAGGAAGTATTTTATGTCCTGTTACATTCTTGTGGGTCTCACTGTGGCAAGGGGCTGATGTGTGCTGCGCACGGGGCTGAGTGCTGGGACAGGCTGGCGCTGCCCTCGGGGAGCTGACAACAGCACTGGAAGTATTGAATTCTGATGGGAGCAGCAGCTGGCTGCTATCAGAAAGGCACTATCTCTAACCTTTTGAAATCCTTGAGCATTTATTTTCTCACTGGAGAGATGAACAGCCTGCCAAGGTCATTTGCACTTGGAAGATGTGCAGAGGCTGCAGGGCAGTGCAGCTCAGCCCATCGGGGCCGGGATGCTTTGCACAACACTATTCCTGCAAAAATAATGACACCAAACATGACCCGCAGCTACACCAAAGGCCCTTCTCCAGTGCCGGAGCAGGTAACGCATCACTGCCTCCAGCTACCAGCAGGCTGTGAGGCAGCACCAGCATAAATGGAAATTAGTCTCGTTATGGATGACAGGCAGCAGCGCAAGCCTGTATCAGCACAGGATACAGCCGAACACAAAACAACCCCCTTGACAGTGGCACCGTAGCAAATAAATCGGCATCTCGACTTACCTTGTGAACGGGTTATCCTTCTGCAAACGGAGAGTAAACATAGCAGACGAGGCAGGCTGATCGGCAGGAGCTGGAGCGCAGGGCAGGTCCCTTCACACAACAGTAGTCCTTTTCCCTGGCAGGTCGGGGGCGTTCTCGTAGGCAGAGACGAGCCCCTTCGCCCAGCGGGTGCCTGGGGAGCCCTGCTGCATCACCACCAGCCGGATGGGAGGCTGGCTGTTCGCAGGGACTTCGGGAGCATATTCCTTGCTGGGATCCTTCCCCCTGCAGTCATAGAGCACGCAGGAGATCAGGAAAACCAGGAGCAAAATAACATAGCTAGCTACCAGAATGATGAGATTCAAGGTAACAGGGTCAATCTCCAAATAAAACTCCATTTGATCCCATGCTATGGAGTGCAAACCCGGACAGCGAAGTTTCATATGCACGAGTGAGCGAGCGCTAACTGATCAGAATAGATGTATTGGCTTTGCGGTAAAAATACATTAATCCTCAGGTCTCCTGTAGCAATGGATTTCCCCGAACTGGATGATTAAAGCAGCTCAGTTTAATAACTTAAGCTCCTTCTTTTAATGCCACGTTGCCTACAGTGGCAGAAGCTAAATTTGAATGCTATATTGACAGCAAAACATCCCCTTTGCTCAGGGTCTCTACCTTTCCTTGACAGGCAGGCACCAAACTGGGCTTCCTCTAAGGGCATTTTGCAAACGCTCCCCCCTAAAGGTGGGTTTGGGCCCCATATCAAGTCACTGTAGCTGTGGGCTGAATAAAACCAAGCCATTCACTAGTAAATGAGTACAGAGATAAAACAGGGAGAGAATCATCTGCAAGGTAACTTTTCTCAGTGTCTGATTCTGATTTCAACAAGAACATTGTGCCCTGCCCCTGGGCTATAAAGGGCCCTTGAACATGAATTAAAAGCTTTTATTGCCCACTTCCCCATCAGCAGCCCCAGGACACATCTCACACTGCCGCAGGTGATGCCCAGCCACAGCCCTGTCCCCACCTGCCAGGTCTGCTGCCACCACAGCTTCTCCAGCCCAGGCAGCACTAACTTCTTTTCCCTATGCCCTGCTCGCCAAAAACTGGCCAAGCTGGCAGCGTGGCTGTCCCATGCCTGCGAGTGGTGTCAGGCTGCCCAGCCACAAAACCAGCAAGAGCTTTCTGCACCTTCAAGGTTTGCATTTCTGAAGCTGGTGAGGGAGCAGGGACACGCGTGCAGCTGCCACACATTGCCTGCTTGTTTCCATGGAAAAGCAAGCTGGAGAGAGCATCCCTCCTCCAAACAGCAGCGTACCAGGTGTAGGATACCAGGAAGGCAGACAGGAAAGGCAGGAGATGATGCCAACAAGCACCCAGACCCTCCATCAGCACGCTCACTGCTTCCATGCAGAACTCCAAGGTTTTGGTCAGCATTACAGCACAGGAGGGTTTTAGAAAGGGATTAGGATGTCTCAGTCTTAGTGCTGCCAGAGCTGTGGAAAAGGGCTTTACGTGTCAGTGGGAATCCGATCCGGCACGTCTAAGCTGTAAGAAATATGTCACGGGGCCATCCGGCTGCCGCAGACCTCGACGCACGCCGCTTGTTTTAAGGCCAATATCATCTGCATCCCCCCAGTCTGCCCTCCCGGCCCCATTTAGCCATTAAGACATTCGTATCAGGGAGAAACAAGCCCAGATCTGGCACTGCAGGAGGGATGTTTAGCAGAGAAGAGGGGAGCCTGCAACAAGAGGATGCACATTTGTACAAACCTCATGCTTCATTCGTCACCCATCACACTCACATCTGAAGCCAAACAAATTTGGCTTTTGAGCATAGTTTAGACCAAAACTGTTTTTTCAAGACAAGCTAAGGCTTTCCAGTATGCAGTTCCCCTCCAACGCAATGATGAATGGAGCTGGGACTTGGTTTCAGCTTCTAGGTGGGAAAATCTGAAAGTTGTTTGAAAATCCCTCCTTAATGACTCAGAAGCTCAAGTATCTTTGAAAGGCAGAAGGGTTCATGGTTTTAAAATTCAATCACATTGCACTACAAAAAGTTAGTACCGAAGTAATAAGTTATATGTAGTTCACATGTTAGCAGAGATACGTGAGAGTACACTTATTTCAGATTATGTTTAGGGGGATTTTGAAGTAGTTTAATTCTTCTAGATTAGTCTCCAAATAAAGCCTAGGCTCTGAAAACTTAGTACCATCCTCACAAAAGTTGTTGTTGTTTTTCTCCCTTTTATTTAATGACCACCAGAAGGTAAATTTTCTCTATCTCCTCCCACACTGATAGCCAGCGTTCAGATTTCGATCGGATGTTGCAGCCAGGAGATGCACGATGGTAAGCATTTAATTTAGCAAGCTTTTAGGCGGACTTGTCAGAATGTAAAAGCTGGGACTTGATTACTGCACCACCTCCTGCACAGCAAGAGAAAAGCTTCCACGATTCCACATCTCTGCAGCTTCTCAAAACAGTGCCTTAGAGAGAAACCATGCCGTGTTTCCAAAGCGCCTCCCGAAGGCTGCACCCAGGCCCCAAAGCACAGCGAGGGGACCTCGCATTTATGCGTCTGTTGTGACCCCTGGGGCCCCATCCCTGAGCTGCTTGCAGCAGCCCACGCACTGAAAATTGGAGTCTGTGAGTGTCCTCGATACCAGCACACATTGCTTCCTCCCAGCCTGCATCCAGAGCATGAGGAAGGTGTTGACTGTTTGATATTCTTGAGCCAAAGACCGCCAGGGTTCAACACTGTGGCTGGCACCCTTGCCAGGAGTGTCACGCCTCTCGGGATGCTGTCTGCACGCATCCCCAGGCTCTACACGGTGAAGTCTCACTCCAGCTAGCCAGCGTTTTTCCTGGGTCAGCATCCTGCTGTCCCCCCCGCCCAGCCCTCCCCACCGCACCCTGCCTGTGTTGTTTGTGCCATGCACCCTGCTCTTAAGAGAAACCTTCTGGACCTGTTTGTGCCTCTGCTGATGGAATGATGATGGCTCTGCAGTGAGCAGGGGTGCATTTCTCCCTGAGCAAATGGGAGTCCTGGAAGGTTTGCAGGATTGGAAAAAAACCAAGCAAGCTGGTGCATGGGTTGGGGTGAAGCACTGCTCATCTGTAGGACTGGTGTTCCTTGGAAGTCTGCAGTTGAGCTCCGCTATAACTGCTTCAGAGCCAGATCAGCTCTGCCAGAGCACAGAGAGGGCAATTTGCACAAAGCCTCTGAAATATCCTCTAAAAGTGGATTTGCTGGAGCCTGCTATTTACTTTTTCTACTACTTATTTATTTCACCATTCTACTCTTTAAACAACAACAAAAAAGAGCAAGCCTTTCCCAGGGTTCAAAGCTCTGAGCTAGAGATCTGAGCCCACCAGTTGCCACCAATGCAACTCCACATTCAATTCTTCCTTCAGTTTTTTCCTCTTATTTCATCCACATTGATTTATAGATGCTTCTGGATGAAAATGCCTTTTTTTTGTAAGCACCCAGTTCAACTGGGATGAGATATAAAGAAATAAAATGTGCATAAACTGAAAGTTATGTATCTTTATAAGTTTTGCTTGAGACCACTGTATAGTGACCTTCACAATAGTTAAGTTCTGAGGTTATTAAAAAAGGAATCAACTCCCCTATGACTGGAGAGAAATGATATTAAAACAAAAGCCTTGGGAAGAGGCCCCAGTGGGACAGCTATAAGCATTCCCCTTGCTTCAAGTGCAGCCACAGCACAAGTTGAAAGGGGATGCAGGCAATAGCTGAAGAAATCAGTCTGCAAGGAAGCATGGGGTCATCTGGTGTGCCACAGAAGGCCAGTGGAGCAGGGCTGGTCCAACTTGGCCAGGTTAAGCAGGAGGTGCCTGCTGTGCTGGCTCTGAGCAAAGCTGGTCAGGGCTGACCCCATGAGCATTTCGGCTGGCAGATCCCAGACACAGCAGCCTGGATGGGTGACACGTAGCACAACACACTGGGACGATGCACGCAGCAGAATAGCTCAAAGGGAGCAGCAACATGGAAGCAAAAAGCAGCATTCAGACCTGGTGCTTCCCAGATGCAGCCCAAGCAGGCGAGAGCACCAGCAGAGCCTGGTGTGTTGCGGAAAGCGCTGCTCGATGCAGCTGACCCCATTCCAGCTGGCTGCACCTTGGAGCTGCCGCCCAGTGAGAGCCATCAGTGCTGGGCTTGATTGGCTTAACTGCAGTGTCACTGCTAAAAATAGCCCCCAGTAAATAAATCTCTTCAATCCTGGTGTAGAGCGAACAGAGGGGAACACAGACAACAGCAACACTAATGAATTTCAAGCAGAACAACAAATGGATGAAAATGGGGCATCCAGAAGGACAGGCCGACTGCAGGGATCCCATCCTGGCCTTTGCAGGTGGGGACACCAAAAGCCAGACTGCATGGTCTGCTGCCCCAGCCCATCGGCTCCCCCCTGCAGAAGGCTGCAACATCGGAGGGAAGAAGCCCACCGTGGTCAGCAACCAAACTCTGGTTACTCCAGGACCTACAGCCCAAATCCCAAATGCCAAGAGCAAACCCAGTGAGAGTAGCTCTGCAATGCACATCCCACAGGGAAATGACACGGGATACCTCGGGGGTGAACAATGCCTGGGGCTCGCAGCAGGGGCACGGACCCCTTCGAGCTTAACCTACAGCCTGGGGGGGGGACTCTTTCCCCCTCTCCCCACGAGCTGGGCTGGCAGGGAGCTGCCCCCTCACCTCCATGCCCTGTTTCCCAGGGGCAGCTCAGCTCAGAGCCGCTCGGAGCCGCAGCGCTGCGGGCCGCCCACACGGGGGCGCGGGGACTGGGGGCACCCCGGGACCCCCGCGCTGGGCTCTGGGGGGCATCGGGCTCCGTCCTCCGGCATCGCTTGGGGAGAAAAAAGGTTTTTCCATCCTTGGGGTTTTGCTATGTGCTCTCTCAGGAAACACCTAAGCGCAGTGGTTAAACCCTTTCCTGCTCTCTCTCTCTCTCTATGTATATATATAAATAATTTAATCTGTTCGATCCTTACAGCTTTAGAAAAGAGTTGCTATAACACTCTTCTTGATAGGGGAATAGAAATTCAAGAAGATAAAAAGGAAAAACTCATCATAGCCACTATGTACAGAAACAGCGTACTCAGTTATCTGGGTTGTGGTTTCCTCCTGGGACCCTAAACCCACAAATCCATCAATCAGCAACGTGTCTGCCTGCAAGACTACGGATGATCCTACAGAGGTGAAAGAGGCAGCTGGCACTTGAAGTTCAGCATACCCTGCTTAATGATGAATAAAGGCAGAAGCTCAAACCAAAGTTTTAAGCCTTACCACGTCAAGCACTACTCACAGATAGTGCCTGCATGACTGCAACTCCCATGCCCAAACACTCAACCTCTTCTGCTCCCGAACCCACAAAAACACTTTTCACCCACAACCTCTCGGCACCTAGCAAGCCAACATACCGGCTACATCTAATTTCCTTTATCTGCAAACCAATTTACGAGAGAGGACTCAGCTGGAGGGGATTTGGTCCTCAGGAAAATGAGCACAGCTGCCATAAGGTGGCAGATGCTGCTCAGCTATCTTTCTGGTTGTGCTTCCTTTGTCTCACGGCTCCCGCTGAGCTGTGCCCCCACCCCGCTGAGCTGCATGGGATGGAAGTGGGGTGCTGGTGTGTACTCCCACCTGAGCTCCTGCTGGAGGGCTCTGCTGGCATCAGTCCTGCTCTCGTTGTGCAGCATAAAGTGAAACTCAAAGGGATCTGACTTTGTACCATGATATCTTTGCTTTGGATGTAGATTTTGCAGGCAAAATAATTTTCCCACGGATGAGTGTGCACCACTCCAGGATTATGCATGGCAAAGGAACTGAGGGGTTGGAGAGCAGGACCCCAATCAGTGGGTTCACTAGAATGGGTGGTCAGGTAGCACTCTCATCACACCTTTGTGATCTCCAGTAAGATATAATTCAAATGATGCTGAACTTTTGTATTAAGTAGTTTAACACTTACTTGGCTATTTTGTTAACATGGAAGTTACAAGTAATGTGAAAGGTATAAGTAGATTTTTAGAGCTGTGTTCCAAATCTTCATGAGAGGTAAATCTCTATAACTTTATCAACTTGCCTGGGCTAATAACAAGAGAGTGGGTGCGTATCAGTCATCGCTGCTCTGTAGGGTGAGAGCATACAGAGGAACAACATCTGAAGAAAAGGAAATATGCTCATTTTTCATCTCTAGGTAACTTTCCAGCAAGAGCCAAGGAAGCAATGTGAGGGTTTTGACATCTACCCAAGTAAAAGAAACCTTGTCTGTAATGCTGCACCCATGACGCTAGCAAGCGCGTGAAACTACCTCAAACTGTGGCAAATCTAATTTCACATGCTGTGAAATGTTTAGTCAGTCCACATGTCCTTGGCTGCTTGAGAACCATAGTAAAATGTAATTATGTCATTATTAATGTTGAAATGACTTGAAATCAGGAGGAAGAAATTAAAATGCTTGATATTTAATACAATTCTCCTGGAATGAGTACAGGAGAACTCAAACAGTATTTCATTTCTGCTGGAGTCAGGCTGCTCACTTGGTTTGTCTTCTGCCCCATAGCTCATTTTACACAAGAGTTAATCAAGAGAGTGCAGAGATAAAATCAGAACTATGGAGAACAGTTGCATCAAATTCAGTGCATCCTCTTTTGCTTATCCCAACTGAATTTACTCAAAATTGCACCATGTAAACTATCCCATCGTCCCTGCCATTCCCACTTTGTGCTGCACAAATCATTTCAGCCAAGTCTCTAAGGATACACTTCCCGCATGTCCCTGCTACTGAAGTACATGCAGAACTGACGTGGATTTAGGTGCACAGTGTTCAGCTCTGGCATGCACGTTGAGCTGAACCTGGGCTGTTAACTACATTGTGGATGCCAGAAATATAATTACTAATGCAGGTAGTAAAGCACTTAGTATGAGCAAGAGCCATAGCTTCTTGGTTTACAATGCTTCAGCTTCTTGCTTTGTTATTTATGAAGATTGAGGGCTATATTTTTTCCTTCTGTTTTTTCCCCAGTAAATCAGGATTTTGCTAATCTGGCTTCCTGTGACTGCAGCAGGCTGGACAAGGAGCACTTGCTGGTCACCCCTTCATGGGCACAGCTACAGCCCAGAAGGCACCCTTGGGTGGTTTCCCAGAAAAGTCAGGTGCAAAAGACATATAGGATAAACTCCAATGCCCAACCTGAGAGAGGGAAGATGAGGAACTGAAGGCTCCAGCTTTTTGGCAATGCTGCACACCATTTCTTGCCTTTAACAAAACGTGCTGCAGAACAGTTTCCCAGCCTGTCTGGCATAAAATCTATACCTACATCTTTCCACAGGATGACATCTGTGTATTTGCCTCTCTTTCTGTTTGCCTTGAATAAACCTCTGTGGGGCGGGATGTAAGGAATACATCACTATTCCTGGGGCATGTTTGAGTGCTGGCGTGATCATGTTTCAAATCTGCGGGCAATAAATCAGTTTTGCTTCTGAATTCAATCTGCTTTTTCTTGATTTGCTTTCAAGACTCTGCTGCCCTGGGACAACTGGCAACACGTAGCTAACTTTCAAGGAACCAAAGGACTTGTATGAGCTGGGAATAGGTAAAAGCTCTTTGCCTGTGTGTGTAGGTTTAGAAAGGCAGAATAAAACATAAGTCACCATGGTTGTGAGCAGCCCCTGCTCAAGTTGCTCTGCAAAACCAGTGGCTTCCAGCTCCTGACCGCTGCCTTGCTGAGTGCCCTGCTGGGAGAAGGAGACAGAGACGACCTGGATGATGAGAAGAGGAAGGGTTCTCTAAAAGTTACTTGGCAAAATCTGCCTCAGAAGGTCTTGCAGAGCTCTCTGCTTGATGCAGCTGGGGTGCAATCAGAGGGAGAAACCCCCTGATGTATTCTAAAGCAGCTTTCCTTCTGTGTTTTCATTTTTCAGGCTCCTTGTTAGGATCTCTGCAAATCTGTATAACATACTGTGAAGAAGGCAGCAAATAAAAGTATCTTTGCCTGAATTTAGCTCTTTCAGGCTTTTTCAGGCCTCAAAAGAGGATACTTGAATACCAGTCAGACACCTGGTGAACAAGCCAGCTGTTCACAGCTGTTCTTTCCATCTCTCTTTTTCATTGTGTGCAGGAACAATGAAGTGATCGAGGGCTAACAGGGTTGAACTGACAAAAAAAAAAAAAAAAAAAAAAAAAAGAGACCCAAGTGCCAAGCTCTTTAGTGCTCTTTGTAAAACCCAAATAAATGGAAAAATAAATCAAGCTTAGACATCAACAGGAAATTGAAAAGTTACATCAATGGAAGGACAGAAATGTATACGTCAATCATTTGGCTGGAGATGTTGTGGTATAAACAGATTTTTATCACATATAGCTCTCTATTCAAATAATGAAGTCCTAGATTTCTTTTGTAAAAGTACACAGGGTACAATTTTGCCAAGAAACCTCTGAGAAAAAATATGAAAAATAGAACAAAATTGGCTTTGCTGTCCCTGATTTTAAGTTCACAAAGTTTTTAAAGCATGAGTTTAATTCAGAAAAACAGAAAAGGCTTCTACACAATCCTCCACTGAGTCTTCAGGACTTGTTAGTTGCCTACAGCTATGCACATAATGATGTGTTCTGCTGAACAAAGATGGACTCCTTGAACTGCGCCATCCCCACCATGTTCAAACCGAGTCAGCGTTGCCGCCTCTCTTTTCTCTCATTTCTTTTAGTTAACTTCAGACACCCACAAAGAAATGTTGAACGTGACAGCAGCCCACCATCAACCGAGCGCCTGGAGCTCCTGTCCCCGTCACCGCACCTCGTAGCCAACACACAAGGTCAGCCTGGCGCCACCTCCATCGAAAGGACACCGTCCCTCATCATGGGAACCATGCTGCTGCCAGCCGCCCTCAGCGCAGATAACCAGCCCTCATGGACAAAGCCTTTGCCTTCCTTTTGAGATGTAAGATATCGGTATACAAACAGTAATAAATAACCAATGTGTCAGCCTGAACTGAATCCTGTTCCCCTGCCTCACCCACTTCCACTCCATTTACCATCAGGATTTTTTTTTCTTTCTCTGCTTCTTCCACACCCACGTTTTTATATCTTATTACTTTGGACAAAAGCGGCTTGCAGCAAGTAGCATCTCCTGCGAGATTTCCATTTTCAGTGAAGAGGGAACCATGTCTCCATGAGGCTGGGAGATTTGGGCCTCTGCTCTCCTCCTTCCAGCCTTGTTCCTGACACTTGGTTTCTCTCTCCCAATTATACGGCAGTCAATCCTACCATGCTCCTTGGATTTCTTTCTTGGCACCAGGCACATTTTTCTGCTGCAAATATAGCCCAAATCATTTTTGCATTGTTTTCTCCTAGCTGCTATCTTATCATTGCTGCATTGTTCCTTCTCGGCTTCCTCTACGGTTCCTATCTGTCTTCTGGCTTTTTGTATATCACTGTAGGCTTAACTTCAATCAAGTTTTGATGTCATTCATCAGAGCTCTTGTTACCGGTATTTCATAACCTTCTGGTTTCACTCTGTTCCTGTCAATGCCTATCGGCCTCTCTTACTCAGCTGAACTCAAGTCAACTGTATCCTTCAACTGAGTGAAGAGCCCTGAGCTGAAATGGAAGTCAAGGTTGTGTGAAGAAGGCCATGAAAATGCTCAAAAGCACAACATGAAATGAGGACTCGTTTGCCCTGAGCTTATCCCAGAACCTCAGAGTTGAGCCCATCTGCCTGAACCCCCCGTGATGTTCTACATGCCCAACTACGTGACCTTCTGCCAAAGTACAGTTCTGTTTTGAAATCAGGCGCTGCTAATTGTTTCACACATGATTTGTTGAAAAATCTGTTTAATAGCCATCATTCTAGCTGAACTCTGCACTGATACTTCAGTTTGCTTTTCCCTAAAACTGGCAATAGTAACACTTCCATATATTTGCATTCAAATGCCACAGCTGAGATCTGCTCCAGTCTGGAAGTGAAGTTGAAATGCCGAGACCAAAATAAATCATGACTCCACAAAAACGTAGCTAGATGTCTATGTCAGCCCACTAATCAACACACTGGTTCCAAAAGGGAGAGTTCATACAGATGGAGCCGTGCAGGTGTCTCCAAGGTCCCTCAGCTGCTCCAGTTCCAGCCAGAGGCTCTCACCTGCTAGTGCTGACATTTACTTCTACTTACTACTGTAGAAAGTCTTGTATGGAAATGCTGCCGTGTTTCCTGTCTCAAAGTGACTGCTGAGATCCCAGTTTGCCAGGTCTTAAAGCCAAGTTGATGCACATGAGAATAAAACTACTTCTCTTTATGCTTTCCTATAAGTAATTACCTACCCAGTAGCACTGTGCATTGGGTCGTTCAAAATTCAGAAGCAGAATTGACACACACGTGATATTCTGAGAATGGTTTCCACTTTGTCAGCCAGCTGCTCAGCAATCTCCTTTGATTAGGAGCATATTTAATCTTCATGTAGCAAAGGTGGCCAAAGAGGAAATTTTGAGAACTTAAACTTTATATTCTCCAGGCATTAAATCCACCATTTTTTGTCAGAAATAGGTCATCCTGTGTAAAGGGAGGGTGATAAAACAGTTTATGTTCTTAGACTGAGTGCCAAACTACATAAGGATGTCTACGTTTAATTTAACAAAGCAAACCTTTCTTTTCTTTAATGTTTAGTGGTTCTTGGCCACAAATACCCTCAGATAACCAATAATCCCTTGGGATAGAGCAGCTCTAGTCAAATTGTTAGCTATGTGCCTTGTCTGACCATGAGTCAATGATGCATTCCAGCAGCCACAGCCCACAGGAACATGTTTTGTGCGGAGACATAACCAAACCAAAGGGAAACTTTGTGTGATGTGAGAATGGTATAGGAGAACCTGCTCTCTGGTGTCACTTCACTGATCACACTTCACTTACATGAGGGCTGCACCTGGGCACTGATGGCCATACCTCCTGATAGAGAAAAGCCCGAACCCACCATCAGTATTGTCCTGGGCTGAGCAGTACCTCAATAAAGAAAGTCCAGCCAAATGTTGTTTTCGTTCTTGCTCTGACAGATCAGCTAATTAGAACACAAAATAATATTCTCATGCTTGGCAAATCCCTTTGACCTTGAAAGAATTGGCCTCCTTTTTTGCTCAGACAACAAGGAGACCCAGTGTTAAAATGACACAAAACAAATTAAATATCCAATTTCAAACAGTTGGTCTGGAAGCACTTCAGTTGTTTGCCATGATTCAAAAGAGAAAAAAATGATTTCATTTTGAATACTGTAATGCTTTTTAAACAGCACATTGGCTGACCCATCCTGGACCATGACCTCAAGGGCTTCACGTACTTGTTTTTGAAAATAAGTTTCACTCCTTGTCTCAAAAAATGGGTGCTCGAGCTTCACAGCTGACAGGTCTGATCCCCACCCCAGCTGCAGGGTCCTCGAGTGCAAAGTAGTACAAGGAGCCCTGCCATAGACATGAGAAGTTCTTCAGTGATGAAGGAAAGTTCACTCGTGAGCCTGGAGGATGTATCTTTTCTACAGACACACCAATTTTGCTTTAGGGCTTTCCATCCATCCCACTCCTTTCCAAGAACCCTCTCTCCTTTCTGCTCACTTAGCCCAGCAAAAGGGCATTTTTCAGACCCCGTGCTGAAACCCCATAAGAAGCCCCAATCCCTACAGTTCAGGTGGCAACCAGCAGCTATCCCCCATTACTCGTCCTTCAGCTCACAAAGGGCAGAGCTTTAACACAGCATCACCACGGCTTCCAGAAAAGTCTTGGGACACAACAGGAGGTAAATGAAATACCTGATCCCGCAGAGGAGCTATCTGTGCTCAGACGCATGCTAAGTTTCACAAGACCCAGCACGCCACCCAGGCTCCACGTGGACCACCCAGCTGCACAGCAAGAAACCCTTTTTTTTTCTCATGGTTTCTGCCATGTCTTTGCAGGACTGCTGCTTTTATAGCTCTCTTGTTTTCCCAGCTGGTTTGTCTGCCTGAGATCAGGTCACCGAAAGCAAAGGGCTTGCTCAGAAGTTAAACAAAATCTCTTTTAAGTTTAAAAAGAAAGAAAAATAAAAAGCCCACCTGCGGGGAGCCCCCTTTCCCAAGGAGGAAGAGGCTGCTTTGGGGGCCTTTCTCCAAGAAATCCACGCTGAGGTGGCCCAAGACCAATACCACCAAGGTGTGCAGGGAGAAGTGAGGTTTGACTGCCTCTTCAAGAGAAGAGAAATTCAGGAGAAAAAGTCAGCGGCAGATATTTCTGTCCAGGATTTAAAACAGGGGATCAAAACCTCTTTCTGATAGACAGATGGCAGAAGAACTGAGAGGGCGGACTGGACTGGCAAAAAGGAGAATGATACTCAAAGGACTGCACCCACAGTGCAGCAGCTCAGCTCCCACCGCAGCCACAAGTGTCATGTGTGAGTGTAGGAGCTGCTGCAAGGAGGAATCCAGGCCTGGCTGCAGGGTACCGGGAGCTCTTGGGTCATCTGAATAACAGAGGGACACAGGAGAAGGGAGAAGTCCACCTGGTCCCAGGCCCAGCCCTGACTCTCCTCCCCATCCTCATCTTTGTTCACCAAATACCCTGGGGAACAAAAGAGGAGATGTTTCTCTCAGAGGATTTTTTTTTTTTTTTCTTCTTGGAATATGGGTCAGGCCCCTGCTCTGTGGGAAAATGGAGGCAGGCCCATCTTGCACCATTCAGAATGGATGGTCCCACCCCAGACAGCTGCTGAGTCCTCTCAGGTAATTTGGGACACACCTAAAGTAACTGGTCTGATTTTACTCCTTGAGACCAAGGAGCACAACCTACAGCTGTTAGCAAGTGGCAGCCAGCAGCAAAATCCCCTCTGCTCTGCTCGGAGGTAGTCAAGGGGCAGATGTCTACACCAGCACCTCCTGGTCCCATCATCCCAAGAATTTCAGGCAACTGGTCCTGGGGGAGGGCCTGCAGGAAATGGCCCAAGGGAGGAGGATCTGTGGCACACGATTCCCAAAGGCAAAAGCCTGGACCTAGGCTCTGCTCCCAGCATACAGGGAGCTGCCAGTATGGAGCCCCATGTAGTCTTTGGGATGTGCCACTACTCAGGTGCTCTCCCGGCAGCAGAAGCAGCTCAGCCTTAAGCAGTGAAATGGAGCTGCAGGTCCTGGTGGGACAGCATCTCCCCAGCACGTCTGGGCTGCAGTGCTGAGCAGAAAGGAGCAGCTGGGGTGCAAGTTTCCCCAGCCACATAAAGAATGCATCCAGCTTTACTGATGGTCAGATTTCCAACAACCAGACTCTATAATCAAGTCATTCAATGGCAGCTTTTTTTTTTTTTTTTTTTTTCTAGAGCACAGAAACCAAGACTTGCCTGGCAGGAACAGAAGAGGCTTTGAAGGAAGGAGAATTACTGGAGAAAAATGTACAGCCTTGAACGTCTTACTCATAAGACCAATAAATGCCAGCGCTTGGCGGACACGTTGGGGTGTCATACATCCATCCCGATATAAAATATGTTTTACACATACTGTCTTGATTTTAAAGAACTGCGAGAGCAGAAATTTTGTTCCCATGGAAGCTATTTTTTTATTACACTCCTAAACCTAATCTTAATTCTTCCAAGTGTATTTTGGACTGTGGCCAGCCCACGCACGTGTTGTAGGAAGCTGCCTCGCAGAGCTCCCTGCAAAATGGGAGAAGTGAGAGCAGATCCACGGGTTCCTGCAATATCCGAGGGCATGAGGAGGGAAAGGCAGCAGCAGAAGGCAGGGCCAGCAAGCAGGGGACAATTGGCACCTCTTGGGGGCCAGGGAAGCAGCTACTGTTACAGTAATAGGGTGGGAAAACAGCATATACAGATTAAAAAAAAAAGAAAAGAAAGAAAGAAAGAAAGAAACAGCTACAGCTACTATGATAGCCTTAATATCACAATCAGGAGAAACTTCCTGGCCTCATATTTTCCATATAAACACTCTCCACTGGATAAAGTTAACGGTTCCCCAACTACAATGCAGAAGGGCTTGATCAGCTCAATTGACGTCACAGATTGAGTATTTTAATGAAACGGGCTGTGCTTTCCCCATTTATATGTTTGACCCTAACCTTTACCAGATGTTCAATTCATGCTCGTGCACAGACACTGGAGCGCTGTGTTTTGGAGGCGCTCAGAAATCTGAAATGCTGAAGTGGAAATAAAATGCTCTGACATGGAGTCTGCGGTGTGATTTGCTCCCTGCCACAGGCTGCACAGAGGGCTCTGTTCCCACTTACACAGGAGACTGTCCAAGAGAGAGGGGGGAATAAGGCCAGAAGGGTTATACTCTGCGTTTCCTGCCCGTGTGGGAGCGTACAGGATTCCCCTGTTGCTGAACTGGGCTGAAATCACAGCTCTCCCCTGTGCCACCCTCAGGCCGTGTCTGCAAGACCAGCAAGAAAAGGGGATGAGTAGAAAAAGGGGTGGAAAATGTGAACTCAGCATTTGTCTCTGCCATGTCTCCTCACACAAACTGCTTCTGCTTCTCAGCCTTGTTTCCCAGCCAGAAAATGGAAAATGTCCCTTTGCCCAGTCACACCGTGAGCTTGTCAGGGGCTGGGCACTGGCCACACACCTGGGACCCCAAAGGCTTTCTTGTGTCCCCCAAGGACAGCCCAGGGCTCTCCTTGGTCATCAGCAAGCCAACACCACGAGCTGCAGCCCCCATGCAGTGCTCCATGGCAAATCTGCTCCACACAAGGACTTTCCTCAGCTGCTCTACCTCTATGGCACTTTGTCACTGAGCTTTGCAAAAAGCAAAAAAAAGAATTTAAAAAGCAGCTTTCCCTGCCTGATGTGCCTGTGCTATTCTCACTGCAGAAAAATGGAGAGCACAGATCCCATCTGAGCTCTAGCCACCCTTTAGAGGTTGCTGCTGACAGCCATGGAGTGGCCGCACTGGTGTGGAGAGGTGCGAAGGACCAAAGGGGAGTCTGAAACTGCCTCAGAGATTTCAGTCTTTGAACCAGATGCCATCAAAAGTTTTCTAGTATTTGATGATCATTTAAAAAGAAATAAAATCTCCATCTCATCCTTTCTACAAAGAGAAGATAAATGACAGAGTAAGAGTGGGTTAAAAGGAGGTCCATATTCCCAGACCTCAGTTTGGTTTTGGATCAGTTCATTTCAGATAACTTGGAGGCTGGCCCCAAGCCACACTTCAGTTCTGGGTTTGGATTAACAAATTGAAAGTCACAGAAGAGGTTTTGCAAAACCAGACCCATATCCTCGTTGGCCTGCTCCTAGCTGAAATGGAGCTAGCCCTGAGCAAAAATAAGTGAATCACTCCTTCAAACACACACACGAAAAATGCTGAACTCAACAACCACAAACGGAGGGAAGGAACACACGAGAGCCCGTGCAACACGCTCAGTCCTTTTAACCCAGGAAAGACCAAACTCAGAGCACTGGCACTTTGCAACACACGAGACAGTAGGAATATTTGGAAGTGTTTAATAAATAAAAAATTGATGGATATTTTTTTTAGTAATTCCTTGTATAGTTACATAACCAACGTATTCTGCAGCCAAACAACTTGCATCTGTCCCTGAGCAGATGACAGCGGCTGTTAGCACGGCAGCCTCAGACCAGCCTGCGTTTCTCTTTGACATCAGCCCCACAGACACAGCTGAGGGGGTTCAAGCAAAGGGGGGACAAGGCTCTCCTGACTTTTGGAATTATTATTTTGGAATAAAAGTGTCCACACATGAAGCTGGACCAGCACAGTGACCCTAACCCAAAACAGCAGAAAGGACGCATCCAAGCTCAGGACAGGACAGATCGTGCAGCTGTTTGTCCCCCTGTTTGCACCAGCATGCAGTGAGGATGAGGAGACGCTCATGAAAGACAAACCCTCCCCTTCCTGTGTGCCACAGGGTGCAGCAGGGAACAGGACCCCTCAGCTGGGCACGAATAGGGCACATCCATACAGAAACCCAAGCTCTGGACACGGGCTTGTTCCCATGTGCCAGAGGAGACGTGGCAGCAGGTTGGGGTTCAGGCTGCCCACTGCCCCAGCTGTGCCACTGCAGTGCTGCCAATGGCTCTGCCAGCCTGGGTTTTGCTTCCCAAAATTGCACAAAGAAGCGGGGATCGGCTGGTAACTCAAACCACATGGCACGAAGCAGCTGCTTTGCCTGCTGGTCTGCAGCACCGAGGTGCTGGGGATTCGCTGAGGGCAGCACGGGCACGGGCTCATGCGGCTGCTGCAGACTCACAGCAGGTACAACCTGAGCATCAGTGCTTGGAGTGTTGAACCCAGGCAATGAGAGGGAGTGAGCAGGGAAGGAAATAATATCTTAGTTGCATTAAGGCTGCAAACTCAACCAGGACATCTTCCCTGCCGTACACAGCCCCACAGCCATGCCTACCGGGAGTGATTTCTGCAGCCAGACAGGAGATGGCCGCATGACCTACATGAGCCTGCTAGGGATCACAAGCATCAGCCCCCAAAACGCCTCTGCCTTGCTGGTAAGAAGAATGTGGAGGGTTGCTTTTCCGGTATCCCTTAAGCCCTTAAGCCCATACTTACTGGTAATAAATGTTCCATTTCTCCAAACACTTCTTTGATATTGGTTTGAATTTTGTTCACTCTTTTGTTGTGACAGGGGTGACAAAAGACTCTTTAGGTTCACCACATCACACACCAGAGCTGACTCAGGGTGTGTGGCTTTTCAGAGGCACTTAAAACTGCTTTCAGCTGCTGCCCCCAGCCCCTTGAGGCCAGACCCTGGACCAGCCTTGCTTTCCTCATCTTGCCTTCCTAAGCACGACTTTTCCACCAGCCCTTCACCCCGGGGAGGGATGTAGGATCGGTGCACCCCAGAGCTGCCTGGAGGCATCCAGCCTCCATCTGCAGCTGCCAAAAACCATCCATGTGGAGTAAGGTCAAAGCTGGGCACTGCACAGAGAACTGCCCCATGGTGCTGCAGGGTGGGACATGAGCTACGTGCAGTGCTTCGGCCTCAGAGTAAGTTGCAAGGGGATTTAATAAGCCCAGGACCTGCAGGAGGAGGGTTCTTCTGCCTCTCTCATGTGCACTGTAGTTTCTTGGTTCCCACTAAGAGAGATCAGGCTCACCACATGAGAATTTGTACCCTAAGGGGAAGAAAGTCAAAAAAAGACTGAGCAGCAATTCTTAAAATTGACAGAGAATTTGAGCATCACCTGGCGCATATTATTTGAGGACCAGATAGGTTTCCCTGTTGATGTACTTCTCTCCCTCCTGGTTAAAAAAACACCGAGAGCAATAAGCCATAATGCCAGCCAAACTCAGAGCTGGGATTGCTGTCCCAGCTGATGCACAGCTCCCTGGCAGCAGCCAGCTCCCTCACTGCCTCAAATCTAACTGCAAGAGAGAATTACTTCAATGAAGGGAAGTGGAACCACCAAAGCAGACAGCAGAATACTTTTTCTTCTGTTTTCACAAAGGGGCACAGACTGACAGTCTGGATTTATGGCTGGGTTTACAGCCTTCACTGCCTCCCAGCAGCTGTTGTGCAAAATAAACCACCACCCAAACCCAAAATCACTGAGTCAAGACCACTCCTCCTGAGACAAAAAACGGCAGGCAGTTATTAATAAAATTAGTTAATAATAAAATATCCAAGAGGAACACAGGTTTATCATTCCATTGAAGTGAGCTGTGTAACTCTTTCTTCCTTGCATTCATGAATGGGTGCAGGCTCAGGCCCCACACTTGGCAGCCCCAGTGCTTTTCCCAAGGCTTTGGCTAAAAGCTTTACCCAGCCCTCTGCTCTGGGTAGGGTTGAACTGGAGGAAGACACTTGGAAAAACATGGGAGAAAAGAGTGTTTAGCAAGCCTCAAAGAAAAGGGGAAAACACCAAGAATACTCAGGCCTTCCTTGCCAGGTAGAGCTGGACACAGTACCCAGCACCAACATATAGCCGGGCTCCCACGTGAGATGCACAGACCGCAGTCCAACGCATGGCATTTCAAGCCCTGTGCCAAAAACCTGCAGACCCAAGCAATAACTTCACAATGTTCAGGAAGATTTGGGAAGAAAAAAAAAAAAAAAAAAGTAGTACAACAATAACACAAAGGTAGGCAGAGGGTTGGAGTGAGGGTTAAAGCACAGGGTTCACAAAGACCAGTTTGGGGCCAGCACCAGCAGCGAGCTCCCTGCTCCTGCGGGAGCGGAGGAGATCTGAGGATGGCCATCGTAAGGGATATGCCAAAGTTGCTGCTGATTTTAGGCCAGAGAAGGATGATCTGGTGCCTCCCCTGACCTTCTTGGCTTGCACTCATAAAGGCACTTAAAGAGCTGTTTAGCTTCAAGTACATGCTTAAGTGCTTTGCTGAGTTAGCCAATTAGCATATTTACTTGCCCGCAAGTCTTTGTGAAAGTGAGAAATTGAAAGCACTGGGATTTCGATGACTGCGTTCGATGACGTTTGGATCAGACCACAGGTACCCAGCCTCCCCTCCCTGAGCCCACCTCCTTGGCTGGTGGCAGCCCTGCCCTGCCGAGCTGCTGTGCCAGCAGCACCTGAGCTTTGCTGCTTGTCTTTGCCCATCTGTCAGTGACACCGAGGGAATTTTTGTGATTGGCTTCGCTGTGTCATGTGCACATGCACTGAGTGCCCTTTGGAGACTCTTGGCTGCACGAAGCAGAGCTCAGTGTGTCCTGCCAGGAATGGGTTTAAATGCTTATATTTGGAGTTTGCTTTTCCTGCAGCTTTGAGCTCCAATGATGCTTTTCCTTTGATTTAATCAAGGGAAGCAGTTTCCAAGGAATTATACATAAAGCTCACATCAAAGACTTCAAGAGCAGCGATGCACCCCGAGATGCAGCGGATGTGATTCAGGGTGACTCACGGGTTGTGTCCAGCTGCCAAGTGAGTCAGCATCTGCAGCAACCTCATCATAACCCACAGGCCAAAATTAAGGACTTGCGGCACTGCATCCAAGCCAGGTGGATGGAGTGGATGGAGATGAGCTCCAGCCATCCTGTCACCCCTTGGACCACAGCACACAGCAGCCATCTGTCCCTATCCCATCCCTGTCCCCAGGACAGGCTCCATCAGGACCCGCTGGCTTTGTGTCATCACAGACAACCTCCCTAGAGAGGAATTTAAAATCTTGCCTTGCTCACATCTGTTTTGCTCATATGAAATGCAGGAAAAAAAAAAAAAAAAAAAAAGCTGAATTTCTGGTGAAAATCAAGCTTGGGTGCAGAAGACCTCAAGTCTTCTCAGCTCGTTAAAAGCCAGACTCCAGCCAACTCCAAAGGAACTCGTAGCCAAATGAAGTGCTGAAACAAATTATTTCTGTTAAAACTTCTGTGGAAGCAATACTCTCGGTGGTACAGCCCAAGGAGGAAGATCACTGTGCTGGCCCAGGTACCCATTCCCCTCTCACATTTGCCAAACTGCAGCAAACACTGGATATTCTTTTTCCCCTTGACGGAAAGTGTAATCTGAATTCTAGCCCATTCTTGTAAAATCTGAAAGCTGAGCAAGCCTGGCTTTCCCCCACACACTCTCAGGAGCACACACCCCATGTAATTCATGATGCATCTCTGCAGATGCAGGGGGAGGATGGCAACCATCTGTTTTTCCAGACGGGAGAGGGAAAGAGCTGGGAGGAAAGTTCTGGTGAGCCAGTTCAGTGCAGGGCTGTGATTTATTGCTGTTAATATAACAAATCCTCTCCAATTGCCCTGGCGTTGCTCGGGAACCAGCGTCCAGCTAATGGAGTAACCTGAGGTCAGGCGAGTTTAATGACGACCTATTTGACTGGGAAAGCGAGGGAAAGGCCAGCTCCGTTGGTGCCCTCAGGGCTGAGCTGCAGCCGCTGGACGAAGCAACTGGCACAAGCTCCCAACCCGTGGCTCCAAGTGGCCGTGGCAAGGGGCAGTAAAGCCCCAGGGAAGCTCCAGGCACTTCTGCAGTGACAGGGACACGAGTGCTTGTGGGGCATCCCACTGCTCCTGCTCCACGTTTGCCAACCATGAACCTCCACTGGAGCCCCCCCTCCTGCCCCAGATGCTGCCTGGCCCCATCTCTTCTCCCCTTCCTCTTTGATCTGATTAAACCCCCTTGTACTTTTCTTCTCTCCATTCTTTCAATTTACAAGGAACTCAGCTGCCTTTCAAGCAGCGTTAGGTTTCATATTGATTTCTCTTCCTATATTTCTTTTCCACCTCCACCTTGAAGGCAGCTAGGCAGAAAAACCTAACGTGCCATTTACACCCAAATTCCCCTAAGGAGGGAACTTTTGCATTTCTGGTACTAATAAAATATATAGCAACGGCTTGAAATAAATGAATGGTATTAATTCTTCTATTAAGTTAAATGTTGAGCATATCTGCCAAGTGGGGCAGCAATAGGGCAGTGGCCAGATCTGCCCCAGCGTGTGTCAGTGCAGCCTGCAGCATTGGCAGTCCTGGTGAGAGCAACACTGGCATTCTCTTTTGGACAAGAATCCTTAACAGATCCAAAATTTTCATGTCAACTTCCGTGGGTGTAGTTTTATTGTTATTTTATAGCTAAATGGAAGAAAATGCTGAAGCTGTCTCCACCACCCTGTCCCAAATGGAACACCTTGTTTTTGAGAACTAGAAGAGGACATGGAAGTTATTTTTAGACAAAAAAACAAACAAAAAATGTAAACCAAAGCTTCAGCAAACACAAAGTATGCTCAGAAAATAGCTCGATGTCACCAAATCTGCACTTTTCAGTGGAAAAAGCTGCATGAGAACCGTTTGCTTGTGTTTGCTGATGGGAACAGGCAGCTGCTGCCACCCCTCTAGGGCTTGTCCCTGTCCCCTCCAGGCTGGGGACACCCAAAACACCCCAAATCCCTGCCTGCACTGCTCTGCAACATCAACACCCAACCATCCCTGGAGACACTGCAAGCATCCAGCAGCCTAGAGCAAAGCCCTGGGGAGAGGGACTGGGGGCACAGAGCTAAACCCGAGCGAGAGGGCTGCACCCTGGGCTTTCCTCACCCACCTCGCCCCTGCAGATAAACCCTGCTCTGGCAAGGCCTTATTTAATTCCATCCACGCCGAGCACCGAGCCTCATGGAGCAGATGGGCATGGGGTAATCTCAGACAGGATATCCTCCAGGGAAAAGCTTCTGCTCAGTGCACAAACAATAGAGCTCTGCCTTTAGAGGCTCAGGCATTTTAAAAGACGTACAGAGTGCCCAGCCTCTCCTCCCCACAAGGCTGGGATGGCCATTATCCGCACAGCACTCAGCGCCCCGTATCAGATTGATGGCGTAATTTATTTCCTGCCGTCTGCCTGCAGTTCCCTGTAGCGTCACGGGGAGTAGGGTGGGCTCGGTCCCGTGTCTCTGCCTGCCCTGGGATGCTGCAAGAGCTCCCTGGTGCCTCACAGCTCCTGCACATGGGGAGCTCAGGGGCAAGGGCAATATTTGGGGATGAGCTGGGATTCAGCGTCTCTTGATCCATGATGCTCTCACCATGGAGTAACCCAGGCTGTGTTTTACAGAAAGATTTTAAGGGTCCAGGTTGGTCATAAAACAGCAAATGTGCAAGCCATTGGTCACAGCCTCTCTGGTTTGGTCACTTTGAGGGAGTTCGATGGCTGTCAGCTGGGCTGCTGGGCACTATTCTGCTCCCAGTTGTGTCAATGCAAGTTTGGCACAGCTCTGTTGCCTTTCACAGCATAACCTAATTTAAGGGAAAGCAGAATTTAGTGTGCCTTCTGGATGCATGCAGCGTAATAGGGAACAGACCTGAACCTCTGACTCATTAGCGAGAGAACATTTTGAAATTAAGACGGCAGACAATGTACCGCACCACGCCGCCAGGTTCGTTAGTACAGCTCCTCAGGGCAGCACAGATCAGGCGTGAAAACCCCATGACCTCTCAGAAGACTTAAAAGAGATTCGAGTGTTTGTTCCTCAGCACTCAGGTTCACCCATGGCCCCACAGTCCTGGCCCCTCCAGCACCACCTGCCCCTGCCTCCCATGGCACAAGGACCCATCCTGCCACAGGCTGGTAGGAGATGGCTGGGCTTCGTAAACCGCTCTTTTGCTGCTAATAGATTTGTTTGTACTTGCTGAGGACAGAGGACACCCCCTACACTGTGAACTCTATGAACTACAAATAAGGAGCAGATCATGCACATGAATAAAGTGAAAGAAAATAATAAAATCCCTCAAAACCGGCTGCACCGCAAGCAGGACCCCAGCCTGCGCGCTGGGTGTATTCCACAGCGATAGCAGCATTTCACTTCATCCCAAACAGGAAACGGCCAATCCCGCCTACGGTTTCTCTGCTGGGTACTTCGCTCTCATTTCTCATCCCTGAGCCAGTGCAGGATTTGCAAACATTTAATAATTCCAAGAACAAGCGCATTAATGTCTCAGAGCAAGGGGAAAACCCTTTTCCTGCCAAAGAGGCACGTTATTGTCAATACCCCATTGTTGTGCTTGCACTCACCACCCCTTAAAGCCATTAATGGATAAATCAGGGGTTTGTCTCTGGCATTTCTGTGGGTGGAGTTTATTCCCATCCTTATCTGAGCAGCGGATCTTTCCCACCACTAACCTGGTGCCAGGGTGTCCCACAGCCCGTGACGCCGGAGTGCACTGCAGAACAAACAAACTCAATTATGGGAGGATATTTACAATTGCTGACCAAACTCTCGATTTCCTTGGTAAGCTCAAGACAATATGCTCCAGGCGCTGGCCTCCAATTGTACTGTCAGACATTGATACCCAAGAATGAGAAAATATTGTGTTTAGATTTGTGATAGGCAAGCAAAACAAGCAAAAGATGTTTTTGGAAGGTTCCCTCCCCCCTTGTGTTTGTTTGTTTTTGTAGGGATAGGACAGAACAGGGCGAGCCAGAGACTCCCCTGGCACATCCTGGCCAGCAGCACTCGCAGCCACTGGTGCCTTTGCCCCTGGAGGGTGAGGAGGAGGAAGAAGAGGACGTGCCAAGCACAGCACCACACCTTGGGCACAAGACTGGACACTGGTAATGCTTGGGTCTGCCAGGAACAGGGATGCCAAGCTTTGCTCCCTTTTGGCAGAAGTTCCATCACGGTTTCAGCCCTGTCCCTTCCAGACCCAGCTGGGAGCGGAGGACTTGCACTGAGACCACCACCCCACACCCAAACCCACACTGCAGTGCCTGCCACAGGCTGCTGTCAAGTATGAGACTCCTAAAATGCTTAAATTGTCTGTGCTTTCCCATGGGCTGCTTAGAAATGTTGTATTATAGGCAAGGTCTTCAGAGGTTTTGACAGAGCAGCTTTGGTGCAACCTTCAGTTTTGCCCTAAGCAAAAACTCAGGCTCACACCTGCATGTACCTGGAATCACAGAGTTCAGCTCTGCACAGGTTGCAGGTTTAATCTTTGGACCAATTCTCTTATTATGCCAAGAGCAAATCCTGAGTGACGACACTGGAAGTAGTGTTTTCCAGATTTGCACCAGTTTAATGAAAACCAGAATTTGGCTCTGCATCTTAGGAGATAACACTTCTCTGTACTCATGGCCAATATGTTAATGTCTTCCAGCATTATGCATCTTTCTCCAAAACCTGTGTAAGCCTTCCCGTATAGGTTATCCAGGGATCAAGGTCTGAAAATCCATAAAACAGACTGTCTGTGCAACTTCTGCAATTAACACAGCATGGAGCTTCTTATCACTAGGCCCTCCCATTTGACTGAGGATCTCCATTTGTTATTTAGGGATTAGGAAAATTCAGTGAGGAAAGGGAAGAGGGGTAGGTTCTGCTAGCAGCAGGACTTTAACTCAGGAAAACATGTAAGTAGAGGCATTACTCCAGGTTTACACCAGACTAATACCAAACTTCAGCCCAGAGATGGAATATAAATTAGTTAATGAGAACTGCATTCCAAGCAGCTGGTCTGGGATCCCCTAATATTCATGTATTTTACTTCTCTCCTTGCCCTGTTAATTGACTACAGGCCACCCAGGGTAACAATGAAGATGTATGACAGAAATATAATGTATATTTGTGTTGGCTCATCTTGCTGTAATCTCCTTCAGAGTATGACCCAGCTTTAATAACTCAGACTTACCCTATCACTTTCTGGCTTATTTCCTTATGGGCTTATAACATATACAGTGCTTTTCAGTTTATTCTTTCAGTAAATTTTGGGTGAAAAAATAGGAGATGGAGAAAGAAAGCAGCTACAAAAATTAATTAAAATCAGTTTGAGGCTCATTGCTCAGGGTCTCCTCCAAATATTTATTAGTACAGATCACCTCCTGACAATGTTTCCCCATGGCCAGTATCAGCAGCTTCAGAGAACAACTGGACGTTGTGAGCGCTGGCGCCGCTTCCAGCCTCAGTGCTCTGAGAACTATAAACATCGCCAGGGCTGGGTAATTCATCATTTTGACCATTACAAAAGGCTGTACAAAAAAAGGCAGGAGTTGAAGTAAAATCAGGTTATATCGTGGGAGGAAGTCTGATTGTAAAGGCATACCAGAATATCTTCTAATTCATCAGCTTTCCTAATGACTCGCAGTGGCTTGTACATTCAGTGCTCTGTAGCAGAGGCTGTATAAATTGAATTAAAACTCTTTATTTTCAATTCTTCCTGTACTTCTGCTATTACTACAAATTGTGAGGTGACACTACTGTAACTATGCTGTTAAGTATGCTCAGAGAAACTATTCAAATTTAATAGCAGTTTCTGATTTGTTACTGGATTAAGAAGAAAGGAAGTCTTCTGAAACAAGACTTCGGAGCTGAGGAGCAAACTGGAGCAGCTGGGTTATTGGAGTGAAATTGAAGTCCATAATCTGTGGTTTTGCCTTAAGGTCCACAAACTGGGACCAAAACCAGCTCCTTCAGATCCTACAATCCTGCATTCCACATTATTTGTCCACCCAGTCTTGAAGTGGGTAGTTCCTAGAACTGAGATAAGAAGTGGTGAGAGCATCAAGATAATTCAGGACTAATGGGTAGGCTAATCCCAACTAAAAGGACAAGAACTGCCAGCCAAAAAGAGGAAAAAAGCAGCTGTGAGCAGGTTGAAGGGGGTGATTCACAGGCACAGTTGTGCCTTTAGGATGCAATTAAAGGATTCAAATGAGTCAAACATCTTGAGGAAAGAAAACAAAAGAATTGGCCTCACGTGAACTTCTATTTTGTCTAGAAATTTCACCCTGGATCAAGAATTACAGTGAAAGTTTAGTTGGAAACAGCATTTTCCTGTACAGAAGTTCAGCTTCAGCAAGTGGGAAACTTTTCCCCATGAAAAGCTAGTTTTGCCAAATTCCTGGCCTACTCTAGTATAAATTCAATCCAAACAAAGGTGCTTGACTTCTGTCCATAAAATACCAGACATGTTGGCACAGTTATCTGGGGCTGACAGTGCAAGGCACACAGGGACCTTTGAGGGAGCCCCTAGCAAGTAGTCTGCCAATAGCCCTGGAAGCAAGTTTTGGGGTAAAAGGAGCCAGTAAAGAAGGCAGCTGGCTCACATGGAGATATAGACCTGCCCCTGGATCTGAACCAGGAGGCTGTGAAGCACAAGAAGTATTTGAGACCTGGGACAGAGATACTGAATCAGAAACTGGCATATTGCTACTGAGCTTGGTTGCCTTCCTGTGGAAGGAAGGAGCTCTTGGATGGTGAGGAAGGAAGGAAGGAGCTACTGCAAATACCAAGGAAGTACTGGAAAAGAGAGGGAAGAGTGAGCAGAAGCTGTTGGGTGCCCCAGTGAGCCTCTCCAGTATAACATAGCAGACAGGTGCTCATGGACAGGCCCATGAGTTGTATCCCATCACCCAATAAAATTTTACATCTCAGAGTTGTTATGAACTCTTCCTTTTGTGAGCGTAAAGCACACTTACAGCCCTCACAGAAGTTGAAGACTTCATATAGTTTATAGAGATGAGACATGGTGGATTTGTTACATTCTCCTTGCAGTGACATGATTTTCTTTGCAGATTCCAGTTTCCAATGACTTGTTATTATTAGCACAGGAAAAGAGAAGTGGAGAATGATGCCAGTTAGCTCTGCTAGCTGCTCTTCAATTTGCCTTTCAGTTGGTCCTCTCAGCTCTGAATAGATTCAAGAAGTCATTCAAAGTCTGAAATCTTTTGTCCAAAGGTGGGATCATAATCACTTGTGCACTCAAGGAACTGCATGGGGAATTCTTTACAAAAATTACCTGAAGTAGAATGAAGAAAAAAATCTGCCTTTATCCTTTTATATAGAAGCATGGATCAGGAAGAAATCTACAGAATGCCCGACAATTGTGACATGTGGTTGCTCACATATACCAACCTTCATCTTAGGAAGAAAAAACAGTTTCTTTCCCACACTCCTTTAACTGAAAGTAATTCTCTCCTCTGATGGGGAGAGACCTTCTTCCAAATTCCAACCCAAGTATATTTATGGCCAGCTTACACTCATTTGTTCTTGTGCCAACATTGTCCTGTTTAAATAGCTCTTCTTCCTCCCTAGTGCTTACCCCTCTGATGTATTTATTACCCTCATGATATAGTTAAATGAGGACTGTTTGTATTCAGAAAGCTTTTATATCTTTCCCATTGGTTGCTTATGGATAGAAACAACATGCTTGTCCCAAGCCACTCGAGAAATAGGGGACCAGTGCAGTGCTCACTGTGCCTCATGGCTCTCTGAGCCAACAGCTTGGCAGCCACCGGCTATTCAGGATCAACTCAAACAGCTTATAGTCAGAAAGAGCTGTTACTCACTCACTGTTAACCTCTCTGAAAATAGATACAGGAAGAGGAGGTTAGGAAGAGGAGGCTGAGTTTTCATAAACCTACCATTAAGCTAGTGAAATCCCAATATTTGTTAAGAACCTGGGCAATAAGACATAGTACTTCCTAAACTTAGAAAGAAGTCCACAGAGATGTAAGCTGTAAATGTGTAACTCCATCTTTTATCTTCCAATCAGCAAACACCACCAGAGACAGGAGCCAGTGGAGCAACATCCTAGCCCATGACATCTGTTCCCAGGTGCCGCTGGCATTCATGCTCACACAGTGCTAGGGCTCCAACACATGCATGTACTGGCATTGCAGGACAGCAGAAATGCAATATACCACCCTGGCAAGAATTAGGGTACAAGCATAATGAAAGGCCAGTGAGAGCCACATCTCGCAGATCCGAATACTGATTTTGACTGCCTCAAGATCTGAGGATGTTCATTCCTGAATGTTTTTGCTCAGGCTGCAATTGGAAAGGAATTAGCTTGGCACATTCACACTTGGTGCCTTTCTTTTGCAGTGATCCTATTGTTCTAAAACATAATAGGGCAGAGCTTTCTATAGTCCCAGTGGGACTGTATCAAAATTGACATCAGTAATGAAAAGCGTGCTGTGTAATGCTGCTGCCTACTCTTCACACCACAATTTCAACCAAGAAACAGTAAGTTATTCACATTTACTCCCAGTGAACTGGAAGGCCTTTTATTCAGGCTCCACATGAAGTTTCAGCTACCCAAAACAGTCTCATTCTTATTCAGGTCAGTGCTTTTGACTTCTTAGGCCTGCACAGTTCCCAGAGCAGCTCAGGCCTGCAACAGCACTGAGGAACTCTGTTTTTTGTGCTGTTGTTACTCAATAGCATGTTGATTTAAGGCACTGGTTTTATTCAGACTCCTTCAACCCATATCCAGTAAAGGAGCATGGAAAACAAACCAGTCAGACGCTGTGTTTTTCCCCGGATTCTGAATTCTTAGCCACATCCTCACCTTTAACATCTCCTTAGATCTGTACTCTAAGCTAGAGCTGATTTAAAAATGAGTTCATGCCTTCAGCCATGTACCAATAATACTTGAGGTAAGCCTTGCAGAAAGTCAGAGAACTGAGCAGGCTGATAAATAGATATATTTCAAAACTGTATGCAATGGATTCTTGTGAGGCTTTCCTGGAAGCTTCCTTCCTCCTGGAAATGCCCGATCATGGTAGAAGCCCTTTCCCCACATCCAGGGTCCTACCAGACTGACACAGCACCATACACCCACGCTGCTGTGAGCAGCACCAGGTCCCAGCTGGGTGAAGCCCCAGGGGGCTCTGAGCACCCCATGTAGAGCACTGGGTCAGAACCGAGCGAAACCCACAGCTGACACCAACAGCACAGGCAGAGAGCAGCTGGGAGGAAGGCGATTAGCTTCCTTCTACAAGATCAGCCAAGAAGGTATTTAAAACCAAGCCTGATGCCATGTGATACGTCTTCATGTGCTACAAAGGATAAAGCACGGACACACCTGAGCTCACTTGTCTCCACTCCACAGGTTTGGGTGTTGGAAACCCCCAAAATAAAGACATGGGGGAATTTTGGGACCTGGGGACATGTCAGCACCTGTTTGTAAATGCAGCTACTCCAAAATTAGCCAGGAGAAGTGGAAGAATCATTTGTCAGCTCCTGGTCTCCTCAGCCATCTTTAAAAAATGTCACAGATACATTGACACTTCTGCTGTCGATTTAAATAGCAGCCACCATCCAGGATCGGCTGCTGGGCGAGGGGCAACGCGTAACTCCTGTCTCCAGCTCCTCCTGTATCAGATGACTCACCAACATGCCTGAGAAACTCCCTTCTGCCACAGACTCCAGTAGCAACCCCACAACAAACAGTTGTCCAGGGCTCGCAGTCGTCCTCTGGGGTTTAGGCGTAATCCTGCCCTGCTTGGGGAAGGGGCCGTGGGGTGGCAGCGCTCCGCGGCTCGCTTCTCCTGCTCCCCATGGCCAAGCTGGGGGACTGGGATGCAGGTGACATTGAAACCCCTCATTTTATCACAATAGCCTCAGCCCCCCAGTAAATTGTTCATTCTCTTGGTCCTGGTTCTTCACTAGTAAAAGAGCAATAGCAAAGCCTTCTCCTTGCTTTCCTGATTGACTCCTGACCTCCTTGAACAGGGGGATGAGGCACACATCTGCATAACTGAGTATTGTGCACTACTCCAGCTGGGCCAGTGTCTGCTGCTGTCTGGGCCATGGCTGCTTTTGTGGAGCCCCACTGGAACACCTTGGTGCACAGATGTATCCTCAAAACACTCAGTTTATTCACAAAAACCATTGTGCCGCAAGAAAGCTAGCAAAGCCAGCACCTCCTTCAACAAAACCTTGTCAACAAAACAAGCTCAGAGAAGTTTCTACTCCAGCCAACGCTTTGGCAGCATGAGCTGCCAAGCCTGCCTTTTTAACATAAAAACAGAGCACTCCTAGGAGTGACTTGGAAAATCATTTCCCCTCCACCTCTCCTATCAAGCCGAGGGCAGGAGCTGCGATTGCAATGCTCCCGGCCCTACCCCGGGAGAATTGTAGCTCTACCTCCAAAACGCAAGCTAAGTGTCATGACTCTGCCGCTGCCCAGCTCTGGGGAGGACACTCCTAAACAAACACTTCTCTCATCTGGACCCAGAGAAGTTACAGAGCTTCCTATGACCTCATTGTGATCCTCACCGTGACCCTCTGCAGCTGCACCAGACACACCTTCGTCCCTCCCTGCAAGCAGTGCTTGTACCTGAGCTCCCACAGCTTCGCTCACAGGAGCTCTCCGCTCGCAGGGTCACCAGGATTAGCAGAGCTGCACGGGCAGAAAGGGGCAGCTCTTTGGTACAGGTTCACAGGACAGACACTCAGCTATCCGAGCTATCCTACCATGATTTTAGCACATTGAGTATTTTCTCTGCATCCATCAGGAGAGTTTGACCAGTATCCAGGGATTTCTCAGCAACTCTGGGGAAAAACAGAGCTATGGATGATGTATAGCTTTCAATATTGCTTCAACAATGAAGCTATTACATAAACGACTCCAGAGCCAATACAAATCAACCATGAGGTTTTCATATCTCTTTCAAATGAGATTTTGCTCTTACCATGCCAGCTCCAGTGTTCTGTAATAGTTACAGCAAGGGATTACCTACATTTTAATGAGAAACAAATAATTTTAGTAGAAAGCCAATTGCTGAAATAAACACTTGAGTTTCTAGAGTACATGCATAACCATTAGGCCAAGTAGCATGATCCTTCTTAGCATTAGAAAAGAAGGTAATCATTTGTAGGCAACTTTCAACTGGAGCTACAGCAGAAAAAGTTGCAGAATAAAATGAAGTATAAAAGGAGCCATCCTTCCTGCTCTAAATTTCCAGTTTCTAAATGCCCACTAACTCAAGCTAATAGAGTTAGGAGTTTACTTTGCGGAAGTTTGTAATGCTTTGAAGAACGATTGTGTTTATAGCTAAAGTTCTCTTTATTTGGAACCCAATTCTTCAAGCAGATAATTATGTAAATAGTCCCTGGTCAGCCAAGAAAATGTCTTCAGGATTTGTAAGCTGCGAGCCAAAGTTCCCAATCTGCTGGAGCTCTGTGAGGAGAACGCCCGTGACAGGCACCAGAGCAGCAATGCACACGCAAGACCTGACTCAGACTGGCCCTGTTCACCTGCATTTATTGCCCATTTAATTCTCACCTACTTTTGGGGAGCCAGTTCACAGGGCTCTCGCTCCCCAGACACAGCAGGGTGCACAGACTGGTGCTGCAGCTCCAGTGCCTTTTGGTAACCTCTCGTTCCTCGCCAGGCAGCAAGCACTGCCCCTGCAGCACCACTAAGGAACAGGCACCTCTACCATCACTAACTGGATCCACTAAACACACGCACTTCGCAGCCAGGAGCTCAAGTCCTTCCTGGCCCAGGTCAGAGACCAGTCCCACCAACCCCATACCCCATCCCTGGTGCCAGTGGCTCCGGGAGATGGCGGCTCGCAGGCGGCCTCGCAGTCCGTGATATACAATTCATTGTTCTTGTGTACCCACGAGAGACCCGGTGCTGTGTATACATTCAGATGGAACCGCAACCCTTTCTTACTGCTATCTACCACACAATGTTTATCAGGGCCTACAGACCACTTCCTTTTTAAAACCCTTATTGAAATTTGCACAATAAACAATTTACCCAATTTGTTTTAGGAAGCCCTCAGCCCTTTTCCTTTCAAAGCAAAAACAAAACAGATGTATTTATTATATAGTAGTGGGCAGGGCTCTGGAGGGGCCAGGGGAGGCAGGCAAGAGGGCTCAAGGCTATGGATGCAAGCATGGATGTTAGGAGGGGTTGTACCTGTCCTATGAGGCTATCAGACCTGAGGAGACAAGGTGTTCATCCTCTGCTCCAGATACCAAAAAATCCAGATCATGTATTAAAGACCTTGTTCTGAAGCATGGCAGCAGCACAGGTTTCCTGCAGGCACGGCCTCATGCTTTGTCACCCCACACTGCCCATCAAGCAGTAACCACAGATGGAAGCCTGCTTCCTGCCACTTCCCCCAGCAGAGCGTACAGCCTACACGTAGCTCTGGTTTGGATGCTGAGGGGACCACGAAACTGCTGCTTCACCATCCTCATGCAAAGCCTCAAAGCTCCTAGAGTTCACTGTGTCCAAGCGTACTGCAGCCAGGAACTGCTCTGCCCCCAGCTGGGGCTTTGGCCCCTGGATTTTCTTTTTAGAACTGCCAATAAATCATCCCTTACCAGATTAGGGTACAACAACTGGAAGTAGAGACGCTTTCCCATTAGCCCTTCAGTTATCTCCCGACTTTTCCGGGTGCAAACCACTGTAGGAATGTTACATCCCCTCGGGTTTGCCCAGTGGGGTAAGGATTTGAAGGGCAGGCACTAAGAGCCAAGCATGCACGCATTGTGACTTCAGGGCAGTGCATGGGAGGCTGTGAGAAAGAAAAGGAGGATCTTTCCGAAGAGTGATGTTCATCTTCAACACTACTGAAAAGATGGGACAAGAGAAGCAAGCTACTACTTGTTGCTCAGAGAAATGGCCCACTTAAAGTAAGCTTTCAGAAAGCCATGTAGCTGTAAGGAGGACTCAGGCTTGTTGTTTTCAGCTGAAAGCTACAGAAATTAAACCCAAGTCAAGCAAGGGTCAGTAATGTCAGTGCAGTGACAGGGAAATTTCTTGAGCCTACGGCAGCTCACAGGTAGAGAAGATTCTTGTCTGGCCAAGAGAAGAGCAATCATCAACTCACAAGCAGGACTTCAAAATATCAAAATAAGGAACAGGAAAGGACATAGGACAAGACTCAGACCTTCAAGGACTTGGTGCCTCTGCAGAAACCCTGGAGATGAGCACCAGAACCAGCAATACCCTTGCTGACCAGGGGCTCTTACTGTCTCCCAGGACTGAATGTGGACATATTCCCTTGGCTTCGTACCTTTACCACAAGAGAGAAGCAACAGAAGTGACCCAGAGGTGCACATTTTCTCCTGTTTCTTTGCTAAAAGAAAGACTTCCATCATCCAGAAGCCAAGACCACTCCATCTCCCTTTTCTACCATGGAAGACAGTTGTGGTTTTGGTGGCATTTTTACAGTCTTGTTCTTCCTGAGTCTGCTTATATTATGGGATACAGAGAGGGAAACACACATTGATAGTATAAGTGATTCACTTTATTTTTCTCTTTCTATCTGATATCATCTGTGAGGAGCAGAAGAGTCAGGATTCCCTTCCCACCCCAAGCTGGGCAGAGAGTTGGCATGGGCTCTCAGGCTGTCTACAGATTTCAACTTTTGCCCAGACATTTTCACACCCCGACTAGTGGGAATACATTTGCTAGGGAAGTGCAAACCTTTTTGCATGGGAGGAATTCATGGTAAAGCTTTGAATGTGAGAAGAGCAGCAGCACGCAGTAAGAGATGCCATATTAAAGATATGCTTAACACTGACAGCAACTTCTTTATTAAAGAGTTCCAGTTTTAAAAAACTTCACAACGCTCACAAATCTTGTGTGAAATGCAGCCACATCTGGAGGTGAAGGAGTTAATCACCCCTTATCAGACACTGCAGACAGAAGGGGAGAAGTCACGGGTGGATACAGTGGCAACAGGCATCTATCAAGTGCAAGATCATTAATGCTTTCAGAAAGTGCTTTCAGAAAGAGGGCAGAGGATGGATACTTTTGCTGGAGTGCTTGGGGTAGGAAGCATCACAGCTGGAGCTGGGATCATTCAGTCTTGCAAAACTCTGTTTGTATTCTCTCAAGGCAATGAATACTTGCTGGGCAAGCCAAATACAATTAATTCATGGTAAGAGTTGGCAAGTACACTTCCATCCCCAGATTTCCACCCTTCCCCTTCATCCTGACACACACATTCTGCCTCCAAAAATATATGCTCATCAGGAAAGAAAGAAAGGAGGAGTGCTGTGTCCTGAGCTCTAGCACTGCCTCCAACATTCAAGGTTTCCCAGAGTCAGTCATTTATTCTTTTCTACTTTGGCTGGTTAGCTTCTCTCCAGGAGGGAGTAGCAATTAAATTCACAATTAATCACAATTTTTAAGCACTTCACTATTTTCTTAGACATTTTACATATGGGGAAGTGCTAGAAGTGAGCAGTAAAATGCGGTGATTAAGCACCTGAAGGTCATGGATGTCCTCTACATGTAGGACAAACACCCCCACCCCCCAATCCTCCTTGATAGCACAGATTAAAAGCAAAGCCAGCTGTTCAGTCTGGAGTGACTTTAGTTTAAATCTGTGTCTTGCTCAATAACCCTTTCATTATAAGCTTCCTGCTGGGAAAGTTTGTGAGCCAAGGCATGCTACTGAACATACAGCACACTGTCGGCAGAGGACAAGCACCCAGTGAGCCTGCATCCACATCTTGGTTGAATTGTTACAGTTTCAGCATCCGATGAGGCAATTTGGAGGGTGTTGGTTTAAAAAAAAATTAAACCTTAACAAGCCATTCTCCATGAGAAATTAATCATGTGCTGGAAGGTTCTCTAGCAGCTTGAAGCAGCAGCAAGAAGCAGAAGGAAGCAGATCATGGATTTGTGTGCAACACACTGCAGGGCTTGTTTCATTTGTGACACGGCCTAATTGAAACAATTTGTTCACCTATGAGCTAGCTTCGAAGTCCTTTGAGGTCTGTAGGAAATTGCCGAGATCCTAGATAGGCTCAAGTTCCCTGTTGTTTGCATGAAGGGAAAATATGAATATTGATATAAAACCAGCAATTTGGAGGTCTTGCTATCAAACACTAGATCTGGACAAGCGCTTGATTTTCTGTAAGGGCAGAGAAATAAAACGTGGTCGGAGAACTAGGATGGCTTGCTGAAAGCATTTACAACTGCTCCTTGACTCTGAAGCAAGCCTGGAATGCTTACAGTCATTTTATCTGGTATATAAATCTCAAAATCCAAGAGTGTCCCACGTTGCCTCTAAATGCCTTCTCTGAACCATCACTTCAGAGGACTGTTCAGTAAGTCACTCACTCTGGGGCTTGGTGACGTGGCATGGCACAGAACAGCACTACTTTCCATGGGTATACCACCTGCTGGCTTCCAGAACTCCAGAGGAAGCTGTCATGGTGCATGGAGCCTAAGCAAGCTGGCTGTGGGCTGTGATCAGAGGGACGTTGCACTCAGGGAAAGGCTGCTCGCTAATGCCCAGAAAATGAGAACACACACCCAGGCTGAGAGCACCAAGCCTTCCACCTTTCAAGCATCTCTAGCTCTGTTTGCACTTCGGCTGAACCATAATTAAGTCAGCGACCTCCAATAAACTTCAGATCAGTCCACACAAACTGTGTTTATTCAGACTTGTCAGCAACTTCAGAAGGCATACTTAATCAGGCTGACTACACCCCAGCAAAAACACAGCACTCATTTTCTCTTCAAACATTTCCCAAACCAACACGCCGCTGAAACCAGAGAGCCCACACCAACCCTCCTCCCCCAGGCACCCGAGCTGAGTAACGCTCAGCCAGCTCCACCACCTCCATCCCCAGAGCTGCCACCTTCTCTCACCCACTTACTCAGTTCTGAGTGTATTTATTTGCCCTGTGCTGGACTGCCCCGTGCCTGCTGACATAAGTGATCGCACGGCAGCCGCAGCCTCGCCCACACACAGGGAATATGCAGAGCGTGCTGGGGCTCTTTGGGGGTTTGCACGGCCCAGACCTCCCAGGCAGCTGGGCTCAGGTCTGTTTGCGTTGATCAATCTTTCAGAGCAGTGGCTGACAGATTTGTTTTAACACAATTGTCTAAACAACAAAAAATCCTACTGCTCTTATAGTGCAAGAGTAGAGGGAAAATTTTTCTTCTGCAATGAAAGCTGAATACAAGATCTGTTTCAAATGATAGAAAACAAATGTTATGATTTTGGAATTTAGCATGCAAGTGGAAGAGGATATGGCCTTCTACCTCAGAGAGAGATTCCGCTGTGCAGCTACAAAAACATGCTGGGGAAGGTCCGGTCGATGCCAAGTCCTAATGACTTTCAGTAGCACTGCAGCACAGCCTGAGTTTTACTGCCAGGGCAACGTCCTGAGAGGTCATCACACCCCGGCATCTAAGGGCCTCTAGGCTGAGCCTGAGCAAAACACCATTCCCAGGATTTCATCAGTAATTTCTTCAATTTGCCAACAGTCTCAGCTAGAATATACCTTTTAAGACAAATCACATCCATAAAAGTTTCAGAGCAATAGAACAGTCTGCTTAATCTCATGTCCTAAAGGCAAAACAGTCATTAAACAAGTCAGTAATGTGCTAATTCAGGGGAATATCTTTTTTCCAGAAGGCTAGCGTTACAAAACAGTGTCACTAAATACTACCAGAAAAACAATCCAGTCGTCTCTAAAGTTCAGCAGCATCCATGACGACATTCCTGTCCTGAGACTGCCACCGAGATGTTCTCATACAGCTCACTCATATGGAAATCATAGCCCTTGCAGAGCAGCTGTGTTTTTTGGAAGTGACTTCATATTTTTGGATGTTGTCTACCACATGGAATCTGACATCTTCAACAGCAAATAAAGCTCTTCCTTTCATCCCATGCCATGTTTCCTCCATGTAATAAAGGTGGTAGATGATTTTTAACTCTACAATGACTTTTTCTTTTTTGCTTTCTTCCCTTAAAGCACAGCAGCTGTGCCTCTAAATGCCTTTGCAAGCTTCTGCTTTTTCCAACAAAATTGGAGCTGAGATTTTATTATATAAGGCCATAAGGATCCTTCCTCCCACTTACCTCTCATCTGCACTGATGTGGATATTCTGACTCACTCCAAAACAGTCACTCCTTCAAGTCAACTCCTTTCCCAAACCACAGTTCATAACGACATCCCTGCTATCTTAGGGAGAGGTCCAGGCTGCATGGGACGTGCCAAAACACACCCCTGGACCCTGTTCCTGTGGCCAACAACTCAGAGAGCTCGGTGGTCACCAACAGCTGACATTCCCAGCCTCCTGAGGCTCAGGTGCTGGCTGCCACCTCTTGCAAGAGGGCAAAGAGCCTGCAAGTCAGGCTGCAGTGACATGGCAAAACGAGGGGCTGTGGTTGATGCTGTGCATTGGAGGAAACTGAAGGAACAAGTTACCAAAAGCAGAATTTTGGTTCTCACTGATGCTTCACCCTCCAGCTGTTCCCATGGGTGAGATCCACGCAGGGGAAGCAATGCTGCTCCCCACACATTCAGGCTGACGAGCCTTGGTGCAGCGCCAGCCTGTGGGGTCACAGCACATTTCCCACAGACATCAGCCAAAGCAAAAGCTAACTCTTCGGTCAGCCCCCTCCTCCCCAGCTTTACGTGATAGCCAAGTCATTTCTCAGTGTCCCCTTCAGTAAACACTGCTCAAGCCTCACTACAAACAATGCAGTCAGAGAAATGTTCTTTTATCTGTGAGGAACATATTTGACAGATAAAAACAAACACTTCCATTTGGAATAACAACCATCTGTACATACTGCAGTAGTGTCTCCACCATTCTGCCTCACCACTCAGCCGCTCACCCCTGGAAAGCAGCTGGATCCTCACAAACCCCAATAGATATGCACCATGGGGAGCTACCGTAGTGCGGGGAACATGGCTCAGACCCCACAGTCAGGAGTTGCCCCAGCTCTAATGTGAGAAGTTGGGTGAGCAACTCTTGAATCTAGTGGACCTGCAGGAAGTGAACTAAGAGCCATAGGCCAGGTATTTACTGTATTTACCATGTTTACTCCCTGGAATGTCAGGCATAGAGGAAAAAGTATTTGACTTCAGCATTTTAAAGTAACCTCCAGACACACCAGATTGTTTACCTTGCCTGGATATATCAGACCAGCAATAAACTGCAGACTTAGAGAAGCACCTGAGGACCCAGATGCTCAAAACAGTGCCAGCTCCAAGGATCTACTTAGCTTTTGAAATCCCCCCAAAGCCTTATGTATACACCTTCGTGTACTTTTGAAAATGGGAGGTGTCTAGGTGCAAGCACTTAAGGCACTCAGCACCTTCACTTCGAATGGACAGACCGAGAACATCAGGGCTTTCCCTTATGACCTCCTTTAAGTGCATTTGCTTTCCAGTTTCCGCACACTGCAAACACAGCTTTAGACCAATGGAAATCTGGTCCTATTAACCAAATTATGAAGTTCTGCATACAATCATGGAAAGATAAAAAAGTGTGAGGTTTTAAGCCTTTTTTTTTTTTTTTTTTAAATCTAGTTTAAAACCCAAGGCAGTAAGACAGAAACCTTCTTACAAAAAGGTAATAACTTAAGATAGATGCAAATATCTAACAGCTTAGGTGATTAGTCTCAGATACATTTTCTTCATATAACTGCTTGGGTTTGGGGTGCCTGACCTGAGGCCTTGGTGGGGCTCCCACTGCAGCACCAGGTAACAACCCCATCTTGCACAAGCACAAGCCCATTCTGCTGACAACAGTAGTTTTCCTGTTCACATCCTCTGCAAATCAGGCTGTGCAGCCTCAGTAAGAGTCATTGCTTACAAGATCCCATTAAAAATACTCTGCTAACCTACCTGTATCTTTAGGGGATGTTTATAATACCCACAAAACAGCAGCCGTCCACCTCAGGGAATATCATTGAGGTGGCATGGGTGATTCAGTCCTTCCACAGATCTAACTCTGTAGTGCTTTTTAAAGAGATACCCAGATTGTCCTGTTCTCTTGGATAAGACCTGTCTGGAACTGAGAATTTGCATACATACACAATTATATATGCAAGCTGCTGCTAGCTAAGAGGGAAGTAAACAAGGAAGCGGTCAGGAATTGGGAATAGCAGTGTGGCTTTTAGTTATTTAAGGTACTAGCTGAGCCAATGGGCATGCTTTTCCTGTTTTAAACAGACACAATAAGATAAAGGTCAGCAGGGGAATTGGTTACATTTCTCTTTCCCACATATAGGTGTACTGCTGTGGAGGATGTAATCCTGCCCAGAACACTTTAAAGATTTAGAATAATTTGGATGCTTCATTAGCCTCATCAGCTCCAAGTACACCACGTTAGAGGTACTAATCCCCTGTGAAAGTCAGGGGAATCTGGGCATTATGATATTCAAAAAATCAAAGCACATTCAAAGGCATATTCAAAGAATCAAACTGAAACCCTGAATGCAGCTAAGGGATCCCCATAGGAAAACCTTAAATTTAAAATCAAAGTTATCTACCCTGTATGCTTATTATGGTAACAGAAAATCTCACATTAAAGGGAAAAAATGTTTTTTAATCAGCTTCTTTATGCTTCAGCAGCCAATTGAATTAAAAATTAAAATACAACAAGGTGTTCAATAAATACCACCAAAATTGATGGTTTCTTGGTCTAGGCAACAAGATACTCAGTGGCATTCTTCCAGATTTATTAACATTCTGCCTTGATACAAACACAGAACCCATCTCTATTTTACTTGCCTACCATCTTAAAATGAAATCAAAACCATACTATTTCAGTATAGCAGACGGCTACAGAAGTAGCTCTACAATACTGTGATGTTACAAACCTACTGAGATCAGTAACAGCCTTCATTTTACTGGGAACTCAGCCTGACTAGCAATTGCGTTTATAACGCATTCTGCTTCATTAGAAACCAATTAACATTACTGGCAGCTATAAATAATTCAGTTAATCAATTGCTACCTTAATTTAAAATGCAAAGAAAGGGATTGCTCTAATTATAAAAGTATCTTCAAAGATTGTATCATTTTTTTGAAGGGAGAATATTAAGTGTTTATACACACACACACATACATATATACACACACGTATATAAACTCAAGAGACTTTGATTCACAGAAGGAGCCATGGGGCCATTACGTGGGCCATGTCCGGGCCATTGCTTCCTTAATCTTAAACATGAAGCTTGAGACTGACCTTGCAAATCATCCATCGGTCTGTCCGAGCCTCAGAAATGTTGTATCTTGCACATATGTTCAGTTTTACCATTTCCTTATTGCTTCCAGAAGCATTGCTCTAGAGAATGTGCTGGTAACTCAAATGAAGTCAGAATCCTGCTGTCAATATCCCAAGGAAAAGCAATAACAGAAGACACATCTTAAGGTGTGATGTTATTGGAATGTTCCTGAATAAGGAATTTAAAGCATTTGTGTTGTATTACTTTTGTTTTGGAAAAAGAGTTATGAAACATTATTCTGAAAATCCAAAATGAACAAGAGGTCCATTCCCACCCTTTGTTGTAAAAAACATATCTTGCAAAATCTGTCTTAATAGCTTATTCCTGGTCCAGGGATTTCAAAATGTATATGGCTGTTCTCCAAACCTTCCTTGAAAGACATGAAATAAGCCTGTGTTATGTTTCAGCTTAGAAAAAAATGTTCTCATTGTATGCAAATTCCTCCCCTAGCCTATGGGAAAAATACATCATAGTGACAGTGAGTTGTGAAACCTTCACTGTAAGAACCCTGACATGCAATTTGAAAGACATCGTATTTCACCTTTATGCCCAACCAGTAGAGCTGTCAGTGAAGGACAGAGGTACAAGACGCAGACAGCTGTTTGGTTCAGGAGTTACATGTGTTAGTTTAGGCTTGGCTCAGCACACCATTACCACCCGAGCTTAACCTCAAGCATCTCTGTTTTCTTTGTGGAGTTTGCAACAATAGCAGAAAAACACTCCATGCCTTTATTTTCTCACTTTCTGGCACGTAGGTATTCTCACTGATCACGCTGGAAGAGACTGCTTTGTAGAGGTACCTACTCATTTACAGACCTAAAAACACTTTCAAATGACCTGATGTTTTAGAACATGTTCTTCCCCTGTTAGGAGCCTTGAGCACGTCTCTTCAACTCAGAGAAGGGGCAGCCTCAGAAGTGCAGCCCGCACAATTGCTTTTATCTATCTTTTATGGTTTCCAGAGAAAATACGTAGAGCAGGGAATAGGGGCATTTTATATTGAGTGTAATTGTTATTTTCTGGATACATTTGAATAATACTGTTTTTTGGAAAGGCTGCTTTCTCAGCTCATTGTGGCACCACCAAGAACCTCTGGCATATGAACAAACAAAAGGAGCATTGAAGAGGGGTGAGATGGCTTTGTGATACGGCAATTTAAAGAATAATGGACTTCTAGTGACAAAATCCTCATGTTGCGCTATTATGTTAGCAATTATTACAGAGGAAGTTTGTTTAGGATTTAGGCCCAAGGTTCCCTAAGTGAGGCTTGTAAACAATGTGGAAGTTGACTTTCCTGTTGGTGATAGAAAGATTGACAATTAACAGCAATCTTTTGTGTAGCAATGACAACTATGATTATTTGGCAGTTTCACCGCAATGTGATTAGGTTGTAATTAGACTGTGGCTCCACTGGATTTTTGGATTGCTTAATTGATGGCCCCAAACCAAATGACTTTCACTATGAGAAAAAAAAAAAAAAAAAAAAAAAAAAAAAAAAAAAAAAAAAAAACCTCTGAAACTTGAATTCTCTGACATTTAATTGGTTTAACGTGTTCTAGTGCAGTTTCATGCTTGAAGCAAATGTCCCTTCTTTCTTTACTCCCTATGGATAAAACCCACAGAAAATGTGGGCAGATCCATTTATGGTTCTGGACCTGGGTCCAGGTGACTCTGCCACAGGCATCTGTTACTTAAAACAGATTTTAAACAACTTCAAATTTGTTTGAGAGAAATGGTTTTCTATTTTGATGTAGAGGAAGACTTTTCTCAGTTTTATAAGACTGTCATGAAGATAAAACTCCTGTTACAATGAAAAAGAAGTTGTCAACAGAGAGACAACTGTAGGCACAATCTTGGTTTTACGGGAGTCTGAAAGCTTTGTTATTATCACCACTGAGATAAACATACCAGCTGGTGGATTCAGAACGATGCAAGCTTTGCAGTTTCCTTATATCACATATTTTTATGGGTGTATCACTCAGGACACATTTCTAAACTTGGAGAATTATGATTTTCAGCTCGTCTACTTCAGTGAAAGAAGAAGTAAGGCATAATATGATGATCGTTTATATGCACAAGAATAATATATGTTGTTTAACTAAATAGATGTTTTTCACTTTTTTTCACCAAAAAAACTGAAAAATATAACTTCGAGAAAATCAAATTGGAATCAATTTAATCATTTAGGAGGCAGTGTCTAACGGGAAGTATAGGCAATGAGCCCATCTTGGAAAAAAATAAAATATATCCAGAAACTTGAACAACAAGCCTGTGTTTGGCAAACACTATCAAAATGTTCCAACATCATATGATAATGCTGAGTTATACAAACAGTCCATGCATGAGAAAGTTGCCTAGTTATGTTTCATATATCATATAAGAGGATGGACACATGCCAGTATTTAAAAAGTTCCTAAAAAAGTAGAGACTTTTCTTTCCATTCTCTGCAAGAAGCAGTGAATTTAGAGAAGATGAAGACAGGAGTTGAGTTCTGCTCTTGGATCCACTATCAAAGTCCCCCTGCAAACACAACCTGGCTTTTTATTTTCTTGCTTTCTGGCATGTAGGTATGCTCACTGATCACACTTGAAGAGGCTGCTTTGTAGAGGTACATGTTCATTTACAAACACTTTCAAATGACCTAAAGTTTTAGAATACGTACATCCTCTGTTAGGAGCCTTGAGCACTTCTCTGCAGCTCAGCGCCATTCATTAGCAGCTGCCAACTTTGCTCCAGGCCCCTCTCTAATCAGTCATTCCATCATCACTTTAGGACACTTGTAATGCTTGACAGGACTTTAATATAAAACTTCCCAAGGCGGTTGTCAGATGGCCATGAGTTCTGACCATGATATAATTCACATGTTCAGGACTGTAATTTCATGCTATGCGTGTTGCTGAACTACAGGCTTTTAGTTCCGACTTCACGGTACTTAATCTCTTCCATGCCAAAAATTGCTTCAACAGCATCTTTTATGTTCAGCTGAACTGCTGCACTAGCCCAGGGGAAAACTTTGTTTCAAGGTGGATTTAATTTTTGCTGGAAAAAAATAATCTGATCAGACCATTTAATACCCTTTACACTGTTGCTCCTTCTGCCCACGATGTGCAGGCAATGCAGAATGGCTCTGCCCACCTCACCTCTCTCACAGACCAGCACACCGCCTCTCTATTGCTGCTTTTCGTCTGGGAAGGAAGTTAAGGCTGACTTTGTGGGGTGTCCTTCACATGGCTCAGACTTGTCCCTGTGATTAAATGATCCCTCTGCACAGCTAGGCCAGCCCAAAGCAGCTAAAATGAGTGGCTGAGTGAGATGGAAATAGCAGTTGTCCCCACAGGTGGTGTGTCAACGTCAGGAGCTAACTGTGCCCGATCTGAGCCTCCCAGCTCCTGATAAGGGCTGGCCATTTTTCCCAACAGCTACCCAGAGAGCAAGCTGTGACTATGGCTTCTCTCTCAAGCATTTCTCTGTCTCACTCACTCCAAACTATCCTTCAGCCTGACTGGATGGCTGCTGCCCTGTCTTCAGACTCCAGCTTCCTGCAGCAGGGGCTGGTTTCCCAGCCACATGATGTTCAGGGCATGGTGCTAGGGAGAACTGAACAGATTTCAGTCCTTTCAATTGACGGATCTGTGCAAATGAGAACTCTCTCAAAGTACTCTGTGGAGCTGATGCCAGTCACATTTGCAGAGTTCCAGCATTTAACAAAGACTTCACTCTGGGGACGGGAGCATTGTCCCGCAAAGGAGACGGCAGAAACGTCAAATCTATATGCCAGATGTCGATGTTGTAACTTGTCCTGAGACTCCTTTCTCTTTGTACACTTGGCCCCACTGCCTGCAATGTGCATTTCCCAGCTGGAAAGACCTCGCACACTTCTAACACTGGGAAAAAGAAAATTGCCCAAAGGGAAAAAGTACAAAAGATTTGCCTCTGCTACAGGAAACTGAATCTGCCAACAGTCTGCTTTGCTGAACTGAGTACGTCGGCAGAATTAGGGTTTAGCAAGGTATCTGCAGTGTGTGCACGGACAGAAACAGAGAGAAAGAATTTCCCAAGTCAGGTTATTTTCTCTCAAAACAACAGGGCAAACTTCACAGAGAAATAAAAATACAGGGTTTAGAGCTCTTTGCAGCCTGGGATCTCAGTCAGTGAAGAGTTCCAGATTTGTTCTCATTTTGTTACCTTCCCAAACTGGGATGCAAATCTCAGTCTCAGGAGTTTATCTATGGATTTAGGTATATAGCTTTCATATATCCGTGTAATATTTCATTTCAGGAAGATGAAAATGTTTCATGCCATCTTTCTCTTGTTGACATTTTTAAAGCAATGCAGGAAAATCAAATGTCTTAATATGACTACAATTTCCTGTAAACATGAATAAGGAACAAAATTGTTACACCTCTGTGAAATGTTTTGAGCTAATCCATGCGTCATTTTCCAGTGAAGGACTTATTCATTTGGGAATTTCTGACCAGCTGTAACTCCAGCATTTGGAAAGCTTTCACCTGGGGAAATTAAATAATATCAGAAATGTGAAAACGTGGGAGCGTAGTGAAGTGCTTGTTGGGACGCTGCAAGGAAGCCTGCCAGTCTGGGGAGCACTGGCGTTCTGAAGTCTTCCTTTCTCATTCTTTTCCTCACTTTGACACCTTTCATACCTCTTAAGAAAGAGTACTTTATACATGTACCTAATGTGTACAAATAATTAGAAAACAGATAAAACTCCAGTAGGTGGCGCTCAAAAATATCCATAATTTGTGTCCCTGTGTGGCACTGACGTGCCCTGGTGCATACAAAGGGCTTCTCCTGGCTAGATCAACCAGCACCTCTCATCCAGGGAGTTTGATGCAAGGTGCTGGTCTGCCCCAGCGACGTCACACTGGGCTCTTACGGGAGGCAGGAGAGGATCCAAACTGCAGCACCCCTACACAAAGGCTGGCTCAGCACTGACAGGCAGCTGCTGCTCACCCATGCAATGGGAAATGGAACCCCACACGTGCCAGTTTCCCCTCCTCTGTCATGAAGAGCCACCAGTTGCACTTGCTGGTCACTCTCCATCTGTTAGCGTGAAGCTAACAGAGAATAGACATAAAGGTAATGGATGAAGAGATCTCAGAGTCCTGTAAAAATGACTGACATTTTGCAAAAGTGCTGAGATCCAGAGCAGTTGTAGAACATGACTTGCTGGGTAGGGGAAGGTCTATCTGCCAGCCCCTGTACAGTTTTATTGTTCAGTAATGGCCAATTCTGGTGCCAGTTTTGCAGCTCTGACTGCAAAGGGCTTGTACTACAAAGGCAATTCAGTAGTAATTCTTCAACAGAAGCACAAATGGCTTTACCACCCGGGGAACAGTTTTTATTCAACTTGACCAAAGAGTAGAGTGAAAGTTGATGCCATCTGACCGGGTCCCTAGCTGGCAGCCCATGGGAAAGGATCTAGCAGCCAGTTCCTCTGAAGCCCCACAAAGCCACTGCCAGCAGCGCATTAGCAGCGACACGCTGTGAGTCATGAGATGCTCCAGGGTGTCCAGCAACACTTTGTGCGAAGCCCAGATCTCCTGACTGTCATCTGCTTTATACAACATAAAACAAAACCCTTTCTCTAGCCAGGGAACAGATACGTCAGAGTCCGCAATGGTGAAAGTTTTTCCACACTGGTTGCCGACGGGCTTCAGTCCTCCTCTGAAGTACTTACCTCTGCTTTAACTGCAGCATGGGCAAAACACGCAAGTGTACATGGACTATCTTCTGATTTTTTATTTAATTATTTACTTTTGTCCATTTCTGAACTCCAGGCTCAATGCATTTCACTTCTGGTCATTTCACAGTCCAACTGCACTTCCCTGTGTATGGGGATAAGTGCTCCCAGTCCTGCCTGGCACAATTGAGTAGCTACAACAAGGCTGCAGCGAGGAAGAGGTGGTTGCTTAGAAGAGCCACCTTAGCCCTACCGCTGTCAGCACACCACGGAGCAGGACTTTAGCAAGTCAGTGAATGTGGTGCAGACGCTGTGCCCAACACGTGTGGTTCACACCTTTCACAGTATTACAGTAATTGAAGCTGGTCGTAAGTGAGACAAGGGCACTTATGTCTCAGCTGCTGTGATGGGAAGACTGAAATATTTTGGCAAGGGAAGAACAGCGCTTTTTTTTTTTTTTTTTAAGAGACAAATAATTAAGCTATTGATCCTCTTATGTATAATCACTCATTTTGCAGGAGCTGAAATGTAAGCAATAACTGGTCTCTGATCTTTGCACTGGAATGACATTACTTAGCACTTTTTGCCTTTGGGCAAAAGGGGTATGGGGTGGCAGGGTGATTTGTTTCAAGCCTGAATTTCATTAAACTTCATCTGTACCAGTTTTGTTTCCAGATCAGGAAACATTTGATCCAGTCATTGGACTTCCCTATGAAAACTCTCTATTTATAGGGAAACAGCTATGAGAGCAGGATGTTTCTTTACAAACTTATTTCACAAACCAGAACGATGGCTGAAAACCCCTGTGCTTGTGTGATAGCAGAGGTCATCCTCTGAAGCACCATCAGTCAGTAGGCAAAGAATGAAATTTTCTTTGTCTCTATCTAGCTAAAAACAGAAACAAAGCAGAAGTAGCAACACAGATGGTCATATACAACATACCTCATCAACTCCAGCGGGACTAACCCTATTCGCACTGACTGTATCTGACCTCAGCACTCTTAGATGAGGAGCTCTTGAGCTGCATGATGTGAAACAGTGGGATTTCCGCTTTTCCACTACATGGGAGATGAGGATAAATGACCATGGCTTGATTCAGAGGGGAGGAGCTGGCTTGTGGGATCAGATATTTCTTAACCATCAGTCTGCAAAGGGAATGAGAATGTGGTGAGCACTGGTTTACCAACTTTTGTTTCAGCTGCAGCCTAACCATGCCAGACCCTTCTAGCAATTATCCTGGCTATTGGCCATCAGTCCTGGGAAGATGCTTCCTTTGAAGAAGTGCACCTCTATGCTGCAAGCATTAGAAGTATACGTGTCTCAGATTATTTGACCCTAGGAGTATTACAGGAGCACATGCTCACTTCAGGGATGATTTGGACATCCCTAACTCACCACTCAATCTCCCAGCACTTTGTCCTGCACAAATACTGAAATAAGCTACCTTTTCTATTGACAACAGTGCAGTATCAGGAGAAAGTTAGCTGCCAACCATTTCAAGCTGATGGCTCGTTTTCCCTTGTCAGTGTAATTCCCTAGAGAAGCGGTGAAAGTTGCTCAATGGAGCTTTTGTGTTCTTTTGGGGAATCTTAGCTAATTCATATACAGGCATACTTTGTACTTTTTTTTTCTTTGTTAAGCAGCCATGGTACTACCCACAGCACAGTGAGAGTGCAGGCAAAAGAACAAAGAGCAGCAGGCAGTGAGAATGTGACACCATCTCTTCCCATGCAGTTCTGTTGCTGCGGCTCAGTTGGCTGGATGTTATTTTAGTGGCTGTGCATCCCACCCATGCGTTTCTGTGGGCCCAGAAGCTGCGCTGCTGTGACGCCTTGTGAGCTCGAAGCTTATTCATGTTCAGGAATGGGAGGGTCAGGGCCATCGACACACACCAGCATCCTGCTGCCTATTATTTCCTGCCAGCGCTGGCGTCGCACCAAGCCCTAACATGACAGGTGGATGGAGTTCACAAGGAAATAATGTCATGGGCCAGTTTTCCAGGAAAGCTGTTAACTCTATTCACAAACTCGGGCCCTCAGATTGAAAGGGAATGTGACTGAGAAGTGTTGGTGGAGGGCTGCTCTGGTGTTATTTACGTCTTTTTTTTTTTTTTAAATAATTGTTCACTGACATCTCTTGTAGCAGCACAGAAATCTTAACCTTTATGTAGTGCCTAGTTCAAAATTAGACTGTGCCTGAATGCTGTATAATTTACAAAAACACAAGGGCATTGCCTCTGAAAATCCCAAATGGCTCTATGATTTCAGTTAGATTGCAAAAGATAGTAAGAAATTAAACTTCTGCTTTTTCCCGGGCAAACTATTGCCTGGGAAACAGAACAGAAGAAAAAATACGAGGTGAGATCCAGGACTGATGTTAATCCGGGGTCTTTAAACATTTTATAAGATTGAAACCAAGGATACAGCCAAGAATGTAACAGAAACAAGACTTACATATTTTTAAAAAGTTTCTGTCTTTCAACAAGGCACTTGTGTAAAGTTCTGCTATCCCTGCATGACTTTTGCGGTGTCCAATATTTGCTGTGTTCTTCTCGTTCTTTCATCTTTTCCTCTCTGTTTTTGAAGCTTAGTCCTATTTTCTCTTAGTCTAGAGAGCACAGAACAGTTAAGAAGTGAAAGCAGTTAATCCAAAAATGTGTTTTTCAAAAATGCCATGTTTGTCACAAATGCAAATCTTTGGATGCACACAGTTAGGACAATAGCCTCCAACTGGCTGCTCACAAGAGGAAGGATTAGGTCCTCTGTCATGTTAATAGTGACATCAACAACCTGAATAAAAGCCAACAATTCAAGTTGATTCTGCAGTTTAAGACCATTGTTCTCCATATGTTTTAGCCTGTAAGATTTAGTCTACCATAAAATTCTACCAGTTTTTTATCAGTTTTACATCATGCAGTGCAATTCTGTATTTGTTAATGTACTTTTACCTATAAAAGCCCTTTGTAACTGCCAAAGATTATACTGACATAGCTAAAACATCCTACAGTCTAAAGGCATCAGAAGTACTGGAAATGCATATGCAAACTGATGGCTGTCAATATTGTTCTGCTCTTCTTATTTCAGAACTCATTGCAAAAACAAATGAGGTGAAACCTGCCAATACCTAAGTGACCAGCTCCATCTCAGATATAAAAAGAGCAGTAGCGCTGGGCTTTGGCTCTAAATAATCAAAGGTGAGGCAAGAATACAGGGTATTCCAGAGAGCTGCTTCCTGGCCTGAGTCTTTGGGATCTTGCTGAGACCCCCAGGCCTTTCTTCTTTTACTACTCTGAGCCTGGTTCCTATGCTGTAGAGCTGCAACAATGCTGTACATATATTATTTGATAACAGGAGCTCTCCCAAGTGTTTAAGGCAGTGAATTTTTTCTGGACACAAGTCCAGAAATTAACCTTTCTCTCTTTCTTTTTGCATTTTTAGTTTGTTTTTTGTTTTTAACCTGGCAAGTTATGGTATTAGAACCACTCTGACATACAAAACAACCCGTTATGTGGCTAGGGACTCGTAAATTGGGCGTTTGGACTAGAACAAATATTAAGCATTGTCATACCAAACTGATTATTATTTTAAAATTCTGTCCCAGGCTATAACTGGCTTTGTGTACAATAGCAATGCAGGGTGTAGTTACAGACACAATTTCCTGTGCTTAGGTTTTGAAATTATTATTTAAGATCCCTGTAACATTTGCCCGGCACACCACTGCAATTCCCCTATTAGATAATTTTCTATCCTTGTGAGGGCAATTTTTCTTACGCAATGCTGCCGGAGCTTTCAGGAAGGGAGAGACAAGCAATTGTGACAATAAAATTTGCATCAGCTCCCACCCAACCTCTCCCACATCTGAAATACCATTTGTTGCATTCAAAGCCTTTTCACACCAGAAGGGAAGGTGTTTCTGAACTGGAAAGTCATTGTGATCTCCACAGGGTTGCATCCTCCAGGCTGACTTTCGTCTTTCGGGTTCCCACGAAAAACACCAGGCAGCAAGTGTGGAGTTCCAAATGGCTTTACATCAAAGACTTAGATTGCGCGACACAGCATCCAAGCATGAAACCCCAAACCTACCCAGGCTAGGTCACGAGGCTATAAAATTGAAGCAGAACTTTTGTGTTTGTAGCTGACCAGTCTGGGAGGGAGTGGGGAGGATGTTGACCATTGTGAAATCATTGGCCTGTTTGCCCTTGTAAAAACATTTCAGATATAGCAGTATCACCATTTTCTGGTAAGATGAAGGTGCTAAGCCTGACACACTGTACTCTCCCAGTATGATTGTTTTTTAAGGGTGCAGAGAGACAGAAATAATGAAAATGTCTGTAATATATAAAATACAGGAAGAAAAATATAGACTGTGAGATTCATGTTGGGTGTCATCACTGGCCATTAAGTTGCCAATAATAACTTCAGATTAACCCAAAATCAAAGACACAAACTATGGTGGAGAAGTCTGTGCAGGTTTCCAATTCTATGAGCCAATTCAGCAAAGAAACATGCAAAAACACCTTCAACAGCACATGAGATGTCAGACTGAGGTGGTGGAGAGACCACCATCCCTGGAGGTCTTTAAAAGATGTTTAGATGTTGAACTTAGCGATATGGTTTAGTGAAGGACTTCTTAGTGTTAGGTCAGAGGTTGGACTCGATGATCTTGAGGTCTCTTCCAACCTAGACAATTCTGTGATTCTGTTTATAAACTCTGCCTTGCTCCTGCAGGACACCAGGACCAGGTACTGGGACCATTCCCCACAGAGTTGCCGTTTTGCTTCTCTGGATAAAACAAAAATACAAGTGAATTCCTGCACAGACTTTCACCAATGGCTTGATATGAAGATTCTTGTGCACGTACCTTGTCTCACTAGAATACAGCTAACGCTACTGAGCACAGCAGTCTGTGCTAAGGCGGACCCATATATAAAAAGAGCAAAGATGTGGGAAAGGAAATCTCCTCTAGCAGTAGAAGAGCACTGTTTACTCAGTCTTACTCCTGCAAACTTGCTGTTGTAAACTGATTGCCTCTGTTTTCATTTGACTTGGAGCTGAGCCTCACCTTGCACCTCTACTTTCTTTCTACATGCTGCCCACCACATGCAAGCTCGCTGGCATCACAGCAATGGCGAAGGGAGGACCCATGCATGGGAAAAACTTCTGAAAAGGGCAAGAGGCCTGCTTCTGCTCTCGGCTCAGCCTGGGAATCATTGGACTAAGCTGCTACACATGCGTACTGGAAATCACTGCATCTCTACAGACCCAGCAATTCTCTCCTTGGCTGCCTGCAAAATTCCACTGAGAAAAGAGAAATGGGGAGGGGGAAGAAGGAGTCAGAAAAACTATTGTGTTCCCAGGGGAAAAAAAATAAACAGCCCTATTTAGCTTATCCAGCTTTGCTAATGTCAATCACTTTTCTCATTTTAAACAGGAAAGACACCACTTTAGTCCACCTGTTCCATTATTTATCATGCTATGTGTTTCCTATGAATTGTCACTCATGCAAACCTGTACATCGTAAGGGGACACCCTAATATTTTTAATGACCTTAAGCAAAGTGATTGACATTAGACACCAGTGTCAGATGTTCTGGTGACGCAACATGTTCTCCTAGCAGCAGGAAAGCTTCCTGCCGTGATTAAGTTGGAGCTATGGAAGTGCTAAAATGTGTTGTCAGCTTTCCTCTGATGCAAGTGATTTTATTATAGCGTCTGGTAACCACGGAGTGTGGCAACGCAAATACTGACTCCAAACATCCCCTCCTGTACATATAGCTTGCTCTATTTAAAACACGAAGTGCACTTTGCAAATCCGGGGATAAGTTATGGATGTAACAAGCTTAAACCATGCAGGGCAGAGGAAAAGTCAGCACTTAAGCCGGAATGGTTGTGTGTTTTCAGCAGAAGAAGCATATGGCTTGGGGATGACCTGCAGAAGGCAGCCCACTGCAGCACGCATTCAGCAGGTGTGCTCTGAGGTGGCATTGCCACAGCCATCATGGGAGCGAGTGGCTCAGTGATATATGTGTTCACAGTTATTGTCAAAGGTGATCTTCTACAAAAAAGAAAAAGAATCATAAAGCAGTTGAAGATGCAAGCTATCCTGAGAGCAATAAAAAAAAAAAAAAAAGTTTTTCTAAATGTCTAGCAGCACCAAATATTATTTTAATGAAATTTACTTTTAATTTTATAGCAAAATAATCAAAAGTGCTAAGTCTGACCACTTTAATTTACAAAAAAAAGTCTCATATTTTAAGCTATAACCATACCTCGTTATTTAGGTTAGACAATATAATTAATCATTTCTACCTATTGCTATTCAATAGTATAACAAAATTAATATTAGTTGTTTAAAAAAGGGAAAAGTACCACAGATATTGGGAGAGGGAAGTTATGTAAAATATAATAATCAGCTTATTGAGCAATCTGCAGTTTGGTTGGTTGTATTGCCTTTTTTTTTTTTTTTTGAGCAACAATTTAAGTCACAGACAATCTGACCATAAACTTGCAGTCACTTCAAATGCTATGACTTCTCCCTTGGTCAAATGTCACAGTGTGCTTTAAGGAGATCTCTGGCATTTCAAGTCAGTTCAGTCAGTTCAGATTATTTTCTTAGTTCCCACAAGTTCCCTTTCCAACACAATCAGCATGTTGGAGAATGCAGTTATGATGATGGCAGTTACAACAACAGTTTTTATGCAGGAAAAGGTTTTTTTCCTCTGTCATGGAAAGAATCACTATTAAGTCTGCAGTAAGAAAAACATTAAGAGCGTTTGCAGAGTTGTTAAGAGCCTTTCTTAATCCATTCTGTTTCCATTTCAGTTCGTTTCCAATGTTAAATTAAAACCTGCAATGTGTCCTACTGATAAATAGTCAAGTTGACTTACAAGGCTCTGTCTTCTGTCCAGCCTTCTCATGGTTGTCTTTAACCAAACAAGGTTCGCTGATGTGCCACAAGTGCTGTCTGGCTCTCCCTCCTCTTTGCTTTCTTGTTTTGCTGCCTGATTTTCCAGCACACTGCGCTAGAAGCCAACAAAAGGAGTCCTGATGACAAGAGGACTAATCCAAACACTGAGATGATTGATCCATGGGAATTGAAGCTGTATGCCACAGCAGTAACCACGATGCCGGCTATGAGGATAACCACACCAAAGGGGATGGTGCAGCGGTAGCAGGAGAGCTCTGCTCCCCCTGTGGCTGCAGTCAGCTGGCATTCGCTAACAAGAGGGATGGTGGTTATCACGCAATCATTGTTATTACTTTTCTCCGTGGTTACAGGCTCAGGATGCTTTGGAGTGCCCAAGATCTCTTTAATAGGTTCGTTTGTCATCTTGATTCTCTTGACTTGGTTGGTTCTTAGGCTAGAGCAGGCTCTGCTGAACACACATTGCACTGTGGAGAGAAGAGCGTGAGTTCAATAAAAAGCACTGCTGTTATATGACAAACAGGGACAGGGAGGTATCTCAGTCAGGACGGCAGACAAGCAGAGGCTCTGACCCCACAAGAATTTATGCACAAGCTTGACTGTAATCCTACTGACCATGAAGGATCTGAATCAATTCTTAGAGTAGTTGTAAATGTGTGTAAGTGCTAGATAGAAGAGACTCATAGACCTAGAAAGACACCAACTTCAAAGTGTTGTGGGATAACCCCACTTTATATTACATCCTGAAGCCAGTAGTTCTGGATGCAATTTAGATTTACATTTTCCTACAAGGAGGTGAAGTCCACAGACTTTTTTGTTTACAAGTTCTGTTGTTGCTCAAGCTCCCTTTTCACAGTGTTTCTTTATAATATACACCTATGCCACACACAGTACACAGATTTGCTCTGAAGGTCATCACAATAACATGGCAAGAGCTGCCCCAGAAAAAAAAGAAGGAAAAGGAAAAAAAAAAGACATTTCTTTATCAGCTTGCTTCTTTATACCATATTTGGAATTCTTATGTCTTTTGGTTTTGTTTTTCCCAAATCTAAAATAAATAACAAATCAGTGCAGGAGCAGAGATCACCAGATAGCGAGTCTGAACATTATAGTTTCCATAAGTGTACACAGCACGCATACTACAAAGAATTATATGTACACTTGTTGCTGGACTTATTACAGCTTGACAGCAAATTTACATAAGAAAAAGTGGATTTAGCTGTCGTAGAACCCTAAGATGTATTCACCTACTCCCATGAACGCAGTGGAGTAAATGTGTGTAGAACTGGGATGTAACATAACTGGCAATGCAAACAGTACCGTTTTTTTTATCACCAGTTGCCCCCCTCACTAGCAAAGTATCCTGAGAGAAAAAGTTTTAAAACTTCCCATTTCCCATGCAATGAACAATAACAGATTATATATTTTTTTTAATTAAATGATATTTAAATCACTTTCTTATTGATCTGTTGATGTTAGTATCAACAGCTGAAGCTACTCCCATGAGTACAGATACTGATGTCTGTAAGAAAGTTTGCTTGCCCAGGGACTTATAACTATTGATCATAGCTGAGTTTTCCAAAGAGCTGAAGGAAGTCACACATGGGAGAGTTCAGTCCCGTGGCTTTGCAGGCTCCAGCAACAGTGCCAGGTACAGAGTGCTGTGGGTAAGAACTGCTGCCTCTGTGTTTCTCTGTACAGGACACAACACTGCAACTCAGATTGCTGGCCCAGGGACAAGTAATCTGAGACCTACTACGGAACTATCTTCCTGGAAAAGCCAAACTTCAGCTCATTCTCTAAACCAGTCCAATTCATCTCCCTCTTTACATGCTGGTTCTGAACTCCTCTGCTCATCTTTTATGTCCAACACGTCAAACTTGCCACCCACCGAGGCAGCATAGCTGTTCTACTATCACTGAACAATGAACCAGCAAGTGTTACTCTACAAAAAATAAATAAATAAAAATAAAATAAAAAATGGACATGACAAGGTGTGGGTGTGAGGAGAACAGAGATGAAGGCATTTTCCTGCAATCAGGAACTGCCAGCCCAAAGCTGGTGAACCTACTGTTACAACACCACTGCTGGACTGTTGGCTTGCCGTTTAAATCCGCTTAACTGAAAAGTAATAGGTCCCTTATAAGCCCATGAGATCACATCCATGTTACTGTGCAAGAGGAAGATTTACAGTCATATCCACTCATCTGAGTTACAGGTTGCTTTCCTCCTGTCTCGTATCAAAAACACACTATGGGTCCTACAGGCAGCACGTACAGTTTGATCGTATCTGAACCACAGAACAGAACGGCTTTTGGTTCCATGGAGCCCAGTGCAGAGCTGCAGGCCACCCGATCATGGCAAGGCCAGCCCATGGCTCTCCACTGCTGCAGCTGCGATGACAAACCTCTGCTATCCTGCTGGGACTCTGCTGGTCTGGGGCTGCTCTACTTCTGCTGCACTGCCTTGGACTGAGCTGGGTGATCTGTGCACCCCACCACACAAAACAGAGAATGGGCCACTGGGAAACCACTGGGTTTCCCTGCTGGGAATAGCTCTCAGGACTCCTCCACCAGCCTCCAGTACAGGCTGCGTAGTTTTGCTGTTACAAACAGCATGGTATGCAGCCCAGAGAACAAGGAAGAGTGTTGGCAATGCAGTAATGCTTTTATCACTTTTATCACCTTCACATCTGTGACTAGGAAGTTAATTGCCAGATACTTGTATTCTCCTTTTCCTTTCCCACCACTCCCAGCCTTGTTGCTAAGATATATTCCTCCATTGTGGAGAGCCCTTGGTTTTGTATCTCACTACCTCATACAACTGACTGTGTGTTTTGCGAGAGAGAGGATTTCTCTATTTTTAACACTCCCACACCCAGACTATACCATGTACCTAGTCAGAGAGTTTGTGTTTGAGTTTCTTTGAACACTATTGAGAGAAGGAAGTTCAGAGTTGGTTAGACAAAGTTTTGCTCTACTGTTCTAAGGAAGAGCACTTAGCTCATTATTTTCTCTTGTACACAGATGTCTTCAGGGCTCAATCCTGCAGGATGCTCAGCAGCTACCAGAACGAGTAGCCTTTCCCTCCCTAATGACAACACTGAAGGCACTTTGTATCCCCAAGGGCAGGCAGGGGATCAGAGCAGTGCTTAGCAGACAAAGCAAATACGTTGTGCTGGCACCTTATATGCCTTAGGGTTTCTTAGGAACTGTTGCTTTTTACTTCATGGTTTACTTCATAATGTGTGACTCAGAACCTTTCATATCAGTTGAAAGAGACTAGCTATGGATTTGTGCTAGAGAGCCAATAATCTGTCTCCAGACAGATCTAAGCCCAAGTTCAGCATTTTCCATGATGATTTATGTGACAGTGAGGCTCAGACTGTTGACATTATGTTGCTACATTACTTACCCACAAAACATTTCTGAACTTCAGCACAGTGGTAGAATGTGTCCACCCAAATGCTATCTTTTTTTGATTTTACCTTTAGTAGAATTCAATTTGTTCAATGACTTATTCTTAAATTTGTGGGACACCTGTTTCCAAAGTCCTTGTCTGTCTGCTTCAGATACACCCCCAATGAGCATTAAGTCTTTTTGACATCTTTTAGAGATTTACGAAGCAAGAAGAGATATTTATACAGTCAAAATTAACATGGATTGAAAAAAAAAATAAATAAAAAGTCTCCTAAACTACCAGAACTACATCAATGGCAAAACACCCGCTGACTTGCGAGGAGCACAGTTCATGCCTGTAATAGGATGTAAGCAGACAGGCATTCATATAAAACAAATAAACAAACCTCTATAGAAATACTGTAAGTTAAATAAATAACAGAACCTATTTGAAGTGTGAGTAAAGGTATTCATCCTAAAAAATGGCACTAGATCCTCATTCCTAGCAAAATAATTTCTGACTTGTGCCAACAGGTGACTTGGTTCAGGTTTCAGGGTAAGATGTTGAGGCAAAGATACCGGGTAACACCAGCATCCTCTCACTGATCATACCAGAAGTACTTTCTTAAGGAACTATTTTGACTTGGAGGAAGAATGTGTTTATGTGGCAATCTGTGGATAACATGGGATAAAGGAGAGAGAAGAATGTTTTACCCTGAAGCATACCGTACCAGCTAATAGGTGTAAATGGAGATTTACTGAAAAGACATGAACTCCATCAGCATGCACACCTACCAGGTCCATGAGAAATCCATCACAACAAATCCTTGGTTTCAGCAAGCAGAGGAAGACATCTTAAGATGCCTTGTCTGTCAATTCCAGGCAGAGTCAGGCAGCAGAAAGAGCTGTTCCAGGCTTTGCAGTGTCAGATGTTGCTGAATGATGAATCAGAGGTGACGGTGTTCTGGTATGGAGGTTTCCTACAAGAAAAGTGGTTGGATATATATCATCTTCTTAAGAACAAAACTCCTGCACGGAAAAGTTCCCACTGTGTGCTGACCGAAGCAGGAGATGTTCTCTCTCTGGCTCTCCTAGTGGTTTCTGCCTCTTTTCTTGGCAGCTGTCACCCATTTCTGGCACTACGCAACATTTAGCTTTGACCAAGTGACTTCTCAGTGCTGAGTGTCACAACCCAGGCAAGTGCCCCTGAAAGAGTTAGGCAGGAAAAGGGAATGCACATGAACTACTGCAGTGAAAAGTCTCTTTAACTCCATTTCTATCACACACTTCACCTTTTTGAATCAAAGAGCCAAATCCCAATTTAGAACACTTGTGTAGTTGTCTCTTTTATGTTTCCAGTGCCTTGAGCAAATCACTTAACCTCCTGTGCCTCAGTCTTCCTAGCTATAAACTGACAGTGACAACATGTTTCCCACCAAAACTCTCTTTTACATCTATTTATTCTGCTAATAATAAAAACTAGGTAATATAATCCCCTATGTAAAAAAAAAACAACTAGGTAATATAATAACTTTAGTAATATAAAATAATAATAATAATAATACATTATAATGTAATGATAATTATTACATTTAATATTCTTTGTTTCTATTATCTTATTTTAATTTTATTTTAAAATCAAATTCATAACTCAGGCAGGGACTGGGCAGAATCTGCAGCAGTGCATTGTGACAACTTTGCAGAAAGCGGTGATGGAAATTGTTATCAACTGCAGAAACTTCTGCAAAACCACCAAGCAACCGGGTAAAACTTACAAAGCAGCAGAAATTTATGTTGCTGATCTTATTCAATGTTCCCATTCTATATGGGCATGATTATGGAGGATCAATTTAACACTGAAGCAGAAGCTCCTAAATGGAGATGAAAATCAATGCATGAGTTCATATGATTTTCTTAATTTTCTTTGCTTTTTAATTTCTGTAGACCATGCTAATGTTTCACAAGTACAAGCATTCACAGGCACAAACTGCTTATTTTGTTCTGTAGAGGCTCCTAGGAATAAGCCTGTGACATATCTAAAGTATATTTAGCTGATCATTGAAGTTAGCTAATAATACGGAGGTCTCCTTGCTTCTCTCCTTGACTATATTCTTGTGCATGCTATCTAACAACTAGCTTCACTTCTTGAAAAGTGTGGAAGAAAATGCAGAAATACAAAGACTTTAGATGAATAATCTAGATTACATTAAAACAAAAGCAGACCTCTGAAACTATCTTGCAGTCAATTTCCACTCGCATTATAAGAATGGTTACATTCACGTGCAAATCTCTTCCTAGTGCAATTGTGCCCCCTAAGCTACTCTCCAGCATCATTCTTTGGGAAGATGAATTGCTCTGTCAGTATTTTATTTGCATTTGCCCTTGAATACATGAGTTTAGGTCTTTTTTTTTTTTTTTTTTTAATTAATGCCTTTATAAGAAAAAAAACCCACACACTAACAGTCAGAGCAACTTTTATAGTTGGGATTTCTTCCCTCATCCTTCTCTAGCTCACCACAAAGCTGAGGAGCAGAAACACATGAAATTCATACCTTACAAGTCCAATGGTTTAACTCTGATTCATTTCAACATAGTGCTCTCAGGGGGCTTCCCACATACTGAGGATCTGTGTGACTGCAAAGAGCTGGTATTTCTCAGCCACGACAGTCCTTTCCCTTTTTGCATTTACTCCAAACCAACAGAGCACATTAAAGTTTTCATGTCTTCAGGCTCTGGACCCAATTCCCTGTATCTTGCGTAACATTGCAGACACCCTTTTTTTTGCTTATGTAAAATCCCAATTAATCATAATACCCATGTTTCACACTTGGTTTTGCATTAGAGTGACTATGAAAAACAGCAACAGGAGTCTGGCTGTACTGAGAGGAGAGACAGAACTGGAATTCAACCCACTAAAATAATCCTATATACAATCCCACAGCTCTTCCTCATGGAAACACTCCTGGAAATACAGAACTCGAATTTATACTTACAAGATTGCAGGATCAGGCCCTTAATGAAACGGGCAGGAGAACGCCTTACACCCCTGCCAACTGCCTGAGCCTCGGGATGCAGATAAGTTTCCACCAGCAAGTTTTTAGGTAAACTAATTGCCGGATTCGAGCTCTTACGCACCTTTTTCATTCTTCAGACCGAGTTAGGGGATAGCAGGGGAGCCAACCAACCCCCCCAACCCCAACAAACTTTCTGATCAGCACATCCCGAACCCTTCAAACACGCCCGTGAGCGCCGCGCACACCTGGGGCGCAGCACGGCGTGTGGCAGCGACCCCGGCACCTCCCGGGGAAGGAAGGGACGCGGCCGGGAGCCGAAAGCCCTGCGGCTGCCCTGAGACCCGCACCGCTGCCTTGCGGGGTTGTGGCCCGGGGGAGCCCGGAGCCGCCCGGCGCCAGGCACGGCTGGGACCGGCCGGCTTGTGCGGGGCCGGTGCTGCGAGCCCAGCCGTGCCGTGCCGAGCTGAGCTGTGCCGAGCCTTTCTATGCCATGCCGAGCCGAGCCGAGCCGTGCCCTTCTATGCCATGTCGAGCTGAGCCATGCCACGCTATGCCGTGCCGTGCGGTGCTGTGCCGTCCCGTACCTTACCTCTCGACCGCCGGGCAAGAACTGCAGCGGCCAGGAGCCCGCAGCGAGCCTAAGAGGGGGATGCAGCTCGCTGCACAAGGGACTGTAAACAAAGTTCTCGGTGCGAGCGAAAAGAGGCAGGGGCCGGAGCAAATTCAGCGGCGGAGCAGCCGCGGGCGGGGCGGCCGCTCCCACCCGGGCAGGTCCCGCTCGGCGCCGGCCGGGGGAGGGCTGGCCTCGGGGGGCCGGGCCGAGCCGAGCCTGGAGAGCGGCGGGGCTGGGCTGCCCTGCCCTACCTTGCTCTGTCCTGCCCTCCGTGGGCCGGGGGAGCCGAGCCCACGCGTGCCTCCCGGCCGGGCGGACCCTAGGTTTAAGGAGAGGGGCTGCGAGAGCCCCTGCCAGGTGGCTACGGCACCAAGGGCCGGCCCCGTCCTTAGCGGGACACGCGGGGGGAGGCCGGGGTGCAAATAGCCAGGGTGCTGCGGAATGCTGCGGGATGCTGCAGGGTGCTGCTGGGTGCTGGTTGTGCTGCGGGATGCTACCAAGGTGCAGCTCCTGCTGCAGTTCCTCTGGGACTTAAGCAAGGACGAGCAGAGCTTTGGATGCCCTCCGGAGGGGATGAAGCCTTATGTATCAGCTAGGAGCGTTTTAATGGGACTTTCCATGCTTTAATCGCCCATTGAAGCTGAATGCCAAATGCCACAAGGGTTTGGAGTGGGTGGGTGTGGGTATGAGTTATTTCTTATTATGATTTCCTTTCTTTTCAGATAAAAAACAGACATATCTTGCTTTTAAAGCTTGTAAAAGGGCACGTTTGAATTTTGTGGTTAAGTTTACCCGAAGCCTGTATTTAAAAGGCTCTATTTTATCAATGATTGATAAAAGAGCAGTACACCAGCTGTATTTAATCAGCCCCTCTGTCTCAGAAAGCATGCCTGTACTTTTGACTCCCTTTCCAGGGTGAAATCCTGGCCCCGCAGAAATTAACAGCAAAACTTCCATCAGCTTCACTGGGGCCAGGATTTACCCTCTGTGTGTAATTAAATCCTCCCAGTGACAGAGATCCTGCCAAGGGTTCATCTCCAGCCGAATCAGCCAGAGGGCTCTGGAAGAGCTCCACAGCTTTATACAAGAAACTGGCATTTTTTCCCCATTTGCTAGTGTTCCCTCCAAATACGTAAGCATTTTAGCAGAAATGACAAGCAACCAGATCTGAGGGGAACTGTCATCAGAGAGGCCATTAGAGAAGACACCACATCGGTCCTTCCTAATATGAGCAGCCATGCCAGGCATTGTCTTTATGAGTTTGCCAACTTCCACCTCAAATCAGCAAGGTTTCCCATTTCTCCTGTTGAAGGCTGTGAGCCTTATTCTGCTGATACTTAGGAACCTTTGTCTTGCCCGTAGCTGAATGTATTCACAGACAATTATCCATGGATGAACAACCCTCCAATGTCCTAAGAGGTAAAAATCAGATTCAGTCTTACTTTCGATCATCAGTTTTCCAGATGAGGTTTCATCTGTATTTTGCGTGGAAGCATTTGCCCGTCTCTATCAGAAACAAACATTTCACAATTTAACCGTGATTGTTCACTATATTTGGACTTTTCTCCAGTATTGGTTCCTTTCAGCACCTTGTATCAGAAATTCTTGCTGTTAGCACGCATGTGCATGACCTAAATTTCACCCCACTCCTATTACATCAATTCCTCTCTAGTCCTTGCAGGGTATTATTTGATATATTGGATATATCTCCTATACTGATAAGAGACCTCGCTTCCCTGCTTACTCCACCAACATATTCATTAGTACATTCTTACTTTTCCATGCCAAGTTTATTACTGAAAGTATTACATAAAAATACTGAAAGTTTTGCATAAAATAACTTCTGATGCTGATTTTCGAGGAACTAATCTGAAGGGCATATAAACAAGCCTTGAAGCTGGCCTTACAATTCATGTGTTCTGGTACAAATGAATGCCCTAACACTAGGCTAAAGTCACAGTTTCTTCTAGACCCAGTGCAAGTGTAACTCCTTTTAGTGAAGCAGAAAAGCTGCAAGGAGAAGTGATGATGATGCCTCCCTCTGCTGATGGGAGATTGATTACTGGACTCTCCCCTAGAAGGATGGGGCTGGAGCTCCTAGGCACAGAAGGGCTGCAGAAGACTTGGGTACATCCCCTCTGGCCATTTTAGAAAGGGGTGACTGACACCTCTGCCTTTTAAGGTCCTGCTGTGTTCTGAGCATGACTCTCCGAGGATAGACGGACAGAAGAATGAACCATGCCCTAAGCAGCACGTTTGGCACCTGTAAGAAATTCAGTGCAAACAGCTGAGGAAACTTCAGGACTAAGCAACAGCTGCGGTGAGGGGTTACAGGTTCACACTTTTGGACTGCCATGCCTAAACACCACATACTTCCCCTTTAGGACCTGCCCTAAATGACAAAATCTCTTCTCTGTGGCCTTAACACAGCTGCTTCAGAGGAGGTGCAGCCCCAGCAGCTCGGACGATTTGCAAGAAGCACGTGTGATTCTGGAACTCATGCAGCCTATTCAGAGAATGGAGTTTTACTCCTAAATTGAGCAATGCTGTTGCTCTGCCTACTGAGACACACTTGCAATACTTCATGGCTTCCTTTGAGTTTCTAGTGGTCTCCCGGGCCCTAAAAGCACAGCAAACAGTGACTCATTAATCTGGCAAAGTGCAATCACCATGGGCTCCCTATTCAATTAGTTCTTGGCTTTTCCCTAACCCTCCACTGACTTTTCCTTTGTTTCCTCCCTAAGCCCACACATGGACACAACATACCAGTTGATTGCACTTACTGGAGCTTTTAGAAAGCAACCTTTCAACACGTTTATGTTGGAAAAATTGTCCCAAGTCATGCACTGTATGTGTTTTGTGGCTGGGAAGAGTCCTTAACAAAGCCAGTTTAGCCAAAGAACCAAACCTCTACTTCACATAAATTGCTTTAGCTCCCCTCTCATTAAAAGTTTGCAGCACATGGGAGGGAGTTCAGCCCTGTTGGTTGATAGCTGTGCAAACCACCTCCTCTGTATAATTAGGTTTGTGAAATGGATGTGTTTATAATGACAGAGGGAGACCTCTTTGGTGAACAGGAATATGCAAAGGAATTTTCTTTGAACTTCACTAGATCCTACCAGTACTTTGGTCAACATCAGTTATCCTGCTGAGCATTTGAGCTTTATTATTGCACTACTTGACTTTCACTTAATCTTCCTGCAGTGCTGAAGAAGACAGACATCTGGAACTGAAAACAATTATTTTTATCTCCTACTGATTTCATAATTACATGAAGTTCTCATCTGAAGAGCTGCATTCCTTGTGTGGACATGTGCCTTCAGTTAACAGAGGGATGGATGTGCCACACCACCAGAAGCCAAATCCTGCATCTTGCACAAGTCAGTTACAGAACCTCTGAATCTTTAGCTGACAGGGCAGCTTTCTGGCTGAGCTAGGGGAAGGCTAATAACAAACATGAGACAACGTAATTTCACCAGAACTCTTCTTTGGTACACTGTTAGAGACTACAGTCGGATCCAGCAGATTCAGTTGAGATCTAAGTCAGGGGAGGTATGATCACTTTCCATGTCTCTGCAGGGGGCTTTTCTTTTCTTTTTTTTTTTCACCTGCACTGAGTGCCCCGGGGAATTCACAGGACACAAAAACATGTAGGGAAATGCACACAAAGAGCTGAAAAGGGGCCTTGTCCAAGGTTACCTAGCAGATAATGTCAGGAGATGTTTGGTATCTTGCGTTCCTGCTCTGCCAGTGGTTATGGCATAAAGAACACATGCTGTTCCCTCTCCAGATGGTCAATGTAATGAATATGGAGCACTTCAGCCAGCTCTAATTGACTCTCCATCAGGAGAAAGAACATTACAATCTTTCAGCTATCCTACACAGACCATGAATTGAATTACTTTGTTTGAAACAAGTTTCTCCATAGGGTCCAGACAGCTTGGGAAAATTGTTGAAAAGGGAAAGAAAGAGTTAGGGGGAAAAAACCACTTGTGATCTATTACATCCTGCAGAGCTCCATTAAGAGTTTTCTGCCAGCATATTTATTAACTCCTCCACCCCAGTTCAATATGGATAAACATATGCACAGCCATACATGCAACAGGGCTGCCCCAAACTCATGCAGGCGACCTTTCTCTTTCAATATATCATACAGTTTACACTCTTGGGGCCCACATCTTTCTTCAGACGCAGAATGTAACATGTACATATCTCACAGTTTGGCAGCAGGCTTCCTTCCATTAAGCTCCATGTAAACTATTTGAAGCCCTTTGTGCTCGGGATGGAAGGCAAGCCCAGAGGAGGATGAACTATAACCATCTCCCTGACAGAGGGAAAACACAGACGATGATTTAGTCTCTGCAAGGGCTCTTCATCTTTAAAAGTGCTTCATAACTGTTAAGTGATAGAACTGAATCTGTTTTAGCAAAAAGTGCTTAGGGAAAGTTTAAAGACAAACACATGCTTAGGTGCTTTTCCAAGCGCGGCTGGGTTTAAGCGGATTAAGTCTGGACACAGTTCAGAGAGCTGCAGCAGCCCTTCTCCTGGTCTTCTCCCAGCTCACAATGCCTACTGCTGTGAGCCAGCGGTTTGTCTTCCTAGGCCATAGAAGCAGCAATAGCTATCGCCTCTGAAGGAAATACGCCTTCTTCTGGCAGCCCCTTTTGCCCCTCTACTGTTGCAGTCATGGCTATAGTTTAATGCAGAAGTTCCTGGGTAAAGTTATCTTAAAAACTATCAGTCTTTGAATTATATTAATCAATTCACTAGCTCAGGATTGGTTCCAACTGAAAAGCAAAAGATCTATTCCCCATAGGGACTGGTAAGCATGCACAAGGGTTTGCAGGACACGGAAACTGAACGCATAAATTCCCCAGAGAAATGATCTGATTTGCCCCTGAGATCATACAGCCTGGGGAAAGGCCTAATCCTGATCTTTAGACAACTGATAGAATGAATGATAAAAGTGCAGATCATTGGCTTTACAGAAAGCAGACATAAGGCACTGGGGCGCCCTGCTGCACTATATTTACTTCAGTCATTAATCACCTAGGTTCAGAGGAAGTTTCATGCACTTATACTAAAAAATGACCTACAACAGTGTTTTCAGTTTTTCCTCTGAAACATTTGACTATTGTCACAGTGGACGAACTGTTTTGTGTTCCTACATCAGTCAGGTTTGATGTATCAAACCATGTTACTCTGTGTTGGGAGTAACATTTAAGTGTCCTATCAGCGAAGCATCGATAGCTATTGATGCACAGGTAAACGAGTTTATGGCCAGAAGAAGCCTTCATATTATCTTGGTTGATAGCTTGCCTAACATAAAACATCCAATTTCACATTTTTACTATAACACCATAATTTTCTCCTTATCTGAGGTACCTTTTTCACAAAACCATCCAAACAAGACGGAGAATATGTCTTTCTGGTTTGTTCAAACATTACTATCTTCATTGTTAAAAAACTGCATTTTATTTCTTTTTTTTTTTCCATTATTTTTCTTTTTGTTAAATTTTTAAATCTTTTAAATCTTTAAATCTTTTGGCTTTTACCTTTTCTGATGAGTCTTTCTTTGTCTTTCTTCAATACATTCCTTGGGACTAAGCTTATACGAAACATCTATCTAAAAGACCATATACAGCTAAAAAAAAACACATAACATTTTTTTCTCCTATATAATAGATGACTTCTGTGAAATCAACAGCAAGTCAAGTATCTGACCCAGGGGATACTACCACAAAGAAAGAATTATTGCAGTAAGACCAGTCTTGACTATTCCCACAAAAGAAAGCTTTCCATATATATTAATTGACTTAGCATCACATGCTGAAGGAAATGTTTAGAAATATTTCTATATCCACGTAAACAGGTTAGGAGGGCAGAGGGTGTGGTAATGGGAAGTATGCGCCAAATCAAGATCTAAATAGTCTTGTTTATTTTTTGAATGAGTCATTTTAGGTCATGCAGACGATAGTGCAATCCTTTCTTTCCTTCAGCTGAATTTTAAAATTACTCTTCTTTTCTCAAGGCCATATAAATAGGCTGCACCTCACAATCTCTTGTTTATTTGCACAGGAAGGGCATTACTTTCTTGGAACACTGTGGCTAAAAATTGTAAACCACAAGCAAACATGACCAAATGAAAGAGGTGGACACCAGAAGTCCATATAATCTTTATGAAAGATAAAAATATTTGGTATTAGAAAGCAGGAAATCTGCTCTATTGTAACTAGATACTCAACACAGATACAGCCAGGCTTTGGGATTAAATTCAACTCCTCAACTCCATGAAAAAGGCCATGACAAGCCAGTGTTTGATGGCTACTTAAGACCTCTTCTGGCAGCTCAAAGCAGAACATCTTATGCTAGTTCTTTGCAAAAGAGATGATCAACACTCTGGATGCCATTATTGCCGCTACAAAATGTAAAAGATATCAGTGTGGCAAACAGGCTACATTTGCTGCATCTTCTAAGAGTGTTGAAGAAACAAATTTCCCTTTGGCTCACACAGGAGAGGTGAACACAACTCGCCTTACACATGTACCTCTCTGGTGGTAGATGCTGTTGTTACTTCTCAGCTTTCTGGATGAAGAGCTTGCTTGGTGCAAGCTGCAAAAGTCATGAAATGATTTGTAACAAAGGCTTTTACATAATGAAGTCAATAAAACAACAGTAGTAGAAGACTGTAATTAGTTTGGCTGTGAATAATAGAAATGTGAATGTGCATACTGTATAAATGGTATGTCAGGACTATTCAGCACTTTTGCAAAGTTTTTGGAATGCACGGAACAAAACGAAATGACAAGAGTATATCAATGTCTGCACAGCAGTTGAGTCCATCAAAATCCCACATCTTTATTCCATTTTCAAGACTTTCTCAAAGTGCACCAGTGCCACACTGAGACAGATGCAGGAAAACACAATATAGCTGGTAACACTCTCTCACATATGGATACTCACGTCCAAAACAAACACAAATTCATCTGGGGCCTGAAAACATCAATGCAATATTCATTGCTGTTTTCATTTCTAGCCACATATGATTTCCTGATGGAGTGAGTTCTCCAACTGAGTGGTTAGATTCCACCCTGCAGAACTCAATGGATTATTCTATGTTGATTTCAGCAGCAGAAAGGTTAGGTGCTAGGGTGGAATTAATAGAGATTGCTCCCATTGTAAATAACAGGTGGACATTTTAGTTGCACTAATTCCATTGAGAGTCCAGATCTGCAAATTTCCTTTGAGGTATTGTTTCCTCCTGAAAGCGGCAGCAGCTAAATACCTAAGAAATACTAAGTATGTGGGTCAAGTCATGCGGGCACTTCCAGAACTCCCCCTCATTGCCCTAGAATAGTAACAGTGTATTTTCATTCAAGTCAGTATTTAGGTCCCTAACCCATGTGTGGGACTGGATCGTGCTGTATCTAGGCTGCCTTTGGTAGCTGTGCTCAGGCTTGGGTTCATGTTCCCACAACCAGCTGCCCTGAAGCAGTTGCTATCCCACTGTCTGTTGGGGCAGAGCTCTAGAAATGTTAGTCCCCACTGCATCACAGCTTACCCCAGACTACAGCCACACTATCTAGCACTGCAGATATCAAAGGCTTTGGGATCTTATTCTAGCTTCCGCCCCTAAGCTAAGGGCAAAGACACAGACAAACAAGCAATAAAGAATAATGCTTTCATAAACAAAAATGAAAATAGAAAATAAAGTCTCCTTTCTGGACTGTTTGTGCTTTCTTAGTAGCACCACTCCCTATTTACCAAGAAAAAAGGTCACATATTAATGTCGTTTTCAAAACACTGGTCCCTAGAGTAGTCTTGTGAGATAAATCTCTCTTTTTCCATGAGAGTGCTGGGGGGGAGGCGAGAGAGGCCAGCCAGCTGCAGCCAACTTAGTGCTCTGATGCCATGCAGACAACCATATAATGCAAAACATTGACTGTAAAACAGCAGGTAACCCTGAGCTGTGATCACTTTAGTTCTGTTGCACAGATGAGGCTCCTTAAGAGATCATGAAATCTCCCAGGCTCACTTACAGGCCTTTGCCTGCTTGTTAAACATCAACTTTTGACTCATGACTCCTTTTTCATATGTGAGACTCTCTACAAACAAGAGCCACCAGCTCTTACAGTCTTGCATGAGTCCTATTTCAAACCATGAACGGGATTTAAGTGAGATAGAAATTTGGTAAAATTTCTGCAAAAGTAAAACTACTGTTTAAAGAAATATTTCTGCAAGTTAAATCAGTCTCGATTAGAGATCACAGCCTCCTATTCCATTTCAAAATCAGGAGCCTCAGAGCAGCATAGCTCCACTGAAGCCAACTTAGTTCAGTCATGCAAAATGTATTGTCATCATGTTTTGGAGAACCAGCTGGGCCGACAGAAAGCACGACATTGTAATTCACAAGGAACACAAACAAAAATATTTATACATATTGTATAAATATTAATAATAAAATGCCATAATACATGTAAACACATGAAAATAAAACAAAAGAACTGGAACATTTGCACAACAGCTTCATTGAGACGGTGGGAGGAGGTACAGAGGTATGGAGACTTATTGGCATTCATGACATCATTACAGACAGAAGCTATAGGTCAAATTCTGGCATTAAACCTGGGCAGGAAAGGACAGTGGGACACCATCCTGCCCTCTACCCTGAGCTTGTCTCCAAAAGTTTTCTGGAGCTCTTAGGAACCCGCTGTGCAAGGATAACCGTAAGTGCAACTCAGCTTTTATGCCCTGAAGAAAGTCAGCCAAAAATCCTCATGCTCTGCTTGCAAACCAGTTGACTGGAAGTGGAAGGGACAGCTGACATAAGTGAACTCTTTGTCAAAGAAGTCAGCAGCTTGGCAGAGAAGCTGGAAAAAGCTAAATGTTGCCAGACTTGCACAGAGGTTACCATGACCAACACTGGGCTAGTGCTGGCAGGCAGGCTAAATTTTAGTAGGTCTGATGAAGCCCCATACCCATGGGAGTGAACCACTGGAGGTTTCATCACCTTATGAGGAAGAACTTTACAGTTCGGGTGACAGAGCACTGGGACAGGCTGCCCAGAGAGGCTGTGCAGTCTCCTTTGGAGATGCTCCAAACCCGTCTGGAAGCCATCCTGTGTACCATGCTCCAGGTGATGCTGCTTGAGCAGCGGGGACTAGATGCCCTCTGGAGATCCCTTCCAACCTCAACCATTCCGTGACTCTGTGACCTCCACCCCCGGGAAGCACGGCAGGCCCAGAGCCAACTGGATGCAGCTCTGGGATGCCACAGCTCCCGGCCCCATTTACCGAGACCCCACCGAGGGGCTGACTGGCGAAACCGCACGGGGGACGGTCCTGGGTGCTCGTAAGCCCCGCGGGCTCCCGATGGCTCAGACCCCAGACTCCAGACCCCAGACCCCGCACCCCCGATCCGTTCCCGGCCGCGGCCCTCAGCGCGGCCCCAGGGCGCCATGACAGGGCCGGGCGGCCGGGCGGGAGGGGCTGTGGCGGCCATTGGCTGTGCCCGGCGCTGCCGCCGCCGCCGCCGCCTCCCGGCGCGGAGAATGGAGGCGCCGCCGCCTCGGGGCTTCTCCGAGGAGCAGTTTCGGGCCGCCTGCCGGGAGCTGGACCAGCCGGCGCCGGTGGCGCCCTGGCAGCTCCTGGTGGAGAGCATGGGCGTGAGGATCTACCGGCTGTACGACGAGGTGGGCGGGCGGGGGAGCTCCCCCGCGCCACAGGGGGCGGCGGGGCCTCGGGCGCTCCCCGGCCGGGCCCGGAGCGAGGAAGCGGGGCCGGGCCCGGGCGGGAGGAGCGGGACGGCCCCGGGGGCGGCCGGGCTGCGGGAGGCGCCGCCGCGTCCCGCCGGCCCCGGCTCGGTTTCGCCGTGCTCCCAGCAAGCAGCTTGCCCGGTAATGCTATTAAGTGCTGCCGGGGAAAGCCGCTCTGCCGCGGGGAGCTCCAGGGTCGGGGCGGCTCCTGCGGCGGCCTAGGGGTGAAGGGAAACCCCTCCCTGCGCACCTGCGCCAGGGGCCGCCGGCTCCCTGCCTTCTCCCCCTCTCCAAAACCCCTTCCGAGCTGAATTTTTCACCTTTCTGCCCCTAACATTAGGAGGTAGTTCAAAAACGGTGGGGGTGAAACTCTGCTTTTATATGGATGGACTGTTAAGCTGGCTGAAAAACATGCAGGTTGTTTTCTTGTGCTTCTTGCACACTGACCCCGATTTCGGGAAGGTGGAGGGGCTGGGAAGGCTGCAAGGGAACGGCACAGGTCCGGTCTTCTGATGTTGCTGGGAAATAAGTCTCTTGTTTATTCTGTCATTCAGTTGCCTTGAAGTGCCCCAGGAAAAGAAGAACCATGTCTTAAGAGGAGGGTCTTCAAGTTGTTACTGGAAAAATTGGTTTTTAACACTTACTGAACTGCACATCAACTGTAACAGTGGTAGTTCAGGAAGCTGAAGGCAGCGTTTATATTTCCTGTTGCCTTCTCTTTCCACCTTCTCTTCAGGCTACACAAATAGGTCTCCCAGGCTTTCCTGTACACCTTTTCCCACAGCTTTTCTGTGCTGTGTTCCAACCCGCTGATCGATTCCCTTGCTGATAGGCCTCTGAAACCTGAAACATTTGACTTGTTTTAATTTTCTTTTTGTAAATTGCTGCTTTTATTGACTGTCCTTGTCTTACTTGCTGCAAGATGAACTGTTCACCTGTCAGGTCATGATGTGCTGTTTCATACTCTCTCAAAATACTGCCTTTTCAGTAAAAGATATTCAATGAGGTATGGCACAATTTGTCCAGCAGTGGAACTCTTAAACTGGTAGGGAAGAACAGCATCAATTCTACATGAATAAGTTGATCCTTCTGGAGCTGTAGTACAAGAACTTGAAGGCTAAAGATGACAGAATAACTGGACTGATACTGTGAACCAGCTGAACAGCTACCTTTGAACTTAAGGTAGAATCCTATGTATTAGGTGAGGAGATTTGTATCAGTTCCTGAATTCTTTGACAGTAAATTACATCATTTTGACCTCTGTTGGTTGTTCTGCCTATAGCAAAAATGTTTTAAAGACCAATAATGTAACCATATTTTTTGATAATCCTTGATTAAAAAGTATTACCGGCACTTCAAGCTGCTTGTTGAGTGGAACATAAAAGCTTTAGAAACAAACAATACAACATAATAGTTTGTGTTCCTAAAGCTTTTACTCTGTTTAGAAGTGTGATCTACAGTCTATTCTCCTTAAATTATGAAGCACACAATTCTATACAAAGTCTTTGAGGCAAGCTTTGGTAGCTTAAATGAGAGAACTGCCCCATGGCTTTCCTCTGACAAAAAGAACAAAGGATTAAGAGGAGCTAAAGGATGCAAAGGAACAGGGGGTGTGCGGGTGAAGAGCTTTGTATATTGGCTGCAGAATTAATGTTTCAGGTGGGCTTGGTTTGTTAACTCTTACAGTTGTAATTAAAGACCAGGAAAAGAACAGAAAAACGTCTCTTCAGTGGAAGAACAGCTCAGTGGCAAGAGAACGTAAGACTTACAAATTATTAGCAGAGTGAGGAAATTGGTGGTTTGTATAGTCTCGCCTTACATGACACTTTATGTAAGTACACATACATGTAAGATAATCCGTATAGCATTTCTGACTAGTGACCCTGGAAAGAAGTAGTGCTTAAGCTAGAACAAATACTTCTGAAGTACCAGCGTAGTGCTTTGGCATAGACTGAAAGCATCTTGATTCAGTTTCAAGTATGATATTTTCAAAATTACCTGCCTTGTAAAAAAGGAAATGCAGATGCCTTTCAGAAAGGTGATATGAGTTTATGGGGTTGCATAGGTGCTCAGCAGTCCAGAATTGAAGCTAGGGATTTATGCCTCAACAGTGCCACAGCAAAGATGAATAACTTAAGTTTATTGGACCTGTTGTTATCTTCCAGTATGGCATCTTCTAGGGTTGAGTTGTAAAGTGTGAAGAATGGAAAAGAAGATCAACTAATCACTAACAGAATGTTGTATAATCCTTCCTTCCCTTTCCCTGGGAATGCTTGAATTTGACTCCTACACTGTATTCTCAAAATACTCTCATTGTTATAATGTCGTGAGCCGGTACTAACAATAGTACAGCATTGCTCTATAGGCACAGATGTAGTTTCCATATGTTTAAAGAAACATTAAAAGTATTGGTGTTGGAGATATCCTGCACCCCACCCCTTCAGTGCAGGCAGTTTTCAGAAAGAAAATAACTAATAGGTACTCAAGGCAAATAATATGTAGTGCACTGTATATAAGCATGAACACTATAAAGCATTCTCATATCACAGCCTCCGGGATGACTGTACCTAACTTTCAGGAAGGCATATTCCGGATCATGTAGTACTTGGCAACCTCCTGGAAATGAATGAGATCCTTATGCCTGTTACATAGAGCCTTGAGGCTCTGCCACAATTAAATGCTCGTGTTCTGGTATGCTTTAATGTGGGCAGGATTTTGGCCACACTGACCACTGGAGATGAAAAGGGGTGCGTGTGCGTGAAGAAACATGGTCCCTCTGGAACTACTTATGAAGTAAAAGCATACTGGTGTAAGGGAAGGAACAACCATTGTGCTGGGCAGGTCAGCCTGTCTGGATTTAAACTTTCATGTATAGATCAAAAAGTCGAGAGGTTAAAGACTGAATCTTGCATTGTTTTTTCAACACTTGCTTTCACAGCTCCTGAGCGTATTTGTAGTATGTGCCCCACCTAACTTCCTTCAGCTGTTCTCTCTGCTGCAGAATACTTCCCTTTCCTGTGTGACTTTTCCTCTCCCTATTCTGTTTCCACAGCAATCAGGACTTTATGAGTATAAAATCTTCGGTGGGCTTGCTGACTGTCCCCCAAAAGTGTGTGCAGATGTCTATATGGATTTAGATTTCAGAAAACAATGGGACCAGTATGTTAAAGGTAAGCTGAGCTAGGCAGTTTAAAAGCAAGTTTTATGCCCACACTGGCTTCCCACTAAAGCTTTCTTTAAAGGTATTTTAAAGTTGTATTGTCCAAAGATGTTGGGACAGACTCGCTTGTCTTTTGGGATAAGGTTGCACTGTGCAGCAATACAAGTAAACACTGACATGGAACAGCTAACTTCTCACCACCACAAAGCTTCCTTTTGGAATGACTTTTTTCCTTTTTGGTTAAAGCATATAACTTTAACATCAAATTTACTTTAACATATAAATTTAACATCACTTGTTATGCTGGAGCACCTAGCATCTTCAAATACTGTTGTAATTGCTTAGTTAAACTTTAATAGGTGTTCTGTACCTTCTGTACATCTTTGCATATTGTAGCAGGGGCTGGAAGAGTGCAGTGGGTTACACCAGTTTGATATGTAATTTGTTTTCCCTGAAAGTGGTTGTTCTTGGCACCTTGTAAAATCAGAAATGTTTGAATCCAGAGAAGAGTTAGTGATTTGGGGCTTTTACAGAGAAAGGAATAGCTAATTTAGTTATGTATGTTTAACTTTGCCTTTGAAAAAGGGGGGTTTGACCTGGATATCCAGATGATGTTAAAATATCTTAAATCATCAGGGACAAAGGCAAGGATTTAACTGATGCAGGTCTCCCACAATCCATTTATTTAAAGATGGGGAGACATCCCATTTTAAGTCTGTGTCTTAAATAAGTTCAGGCCAATAAAACTGAAACACATGTCTTGCTGAACAAAGAACAGTGTTACAAAACCAAAGAATTGTTAAATGTTGTGCTTGTTTCATTGAGGACAGCTCTATTGTGAATGATTGCTTGGCTGCGTTTTTATAGAGAACCACTTATTTTGTTCACATCAATACTTGGTCGCAATTCAGAAGCTGTGTCTAACTTAGTAAAGGTGTTATCTGTCTAAATGGACAATAGCTTTCCTGTAGCAAAGGCTGCTTTTCCACTAATGAAATAAAAAGAGATTGAGGTGGAATCTAAATACACAAATATTATCATATTGGATGGCAAACACCTCGTGTTAGTTTAAGTTACTTCAGTAGTCTTTGATTTAAGTTCATTTAGGAGAACCGAGCTCTTTTTTAAATAAGGCAGTTTTTGTAACGCTTTCTTTGAGAAAAGAAAGGAAGCAGTCGGGGGAAGCTACACCCTTAGACTAAAAACTAGATAATGTTGCGGAGCTGGAGTTTTTATCCTTGCTGACCATGATATGTTCGTCTGCAAGTTCATACTTGTGCCTGTATCTCAAGTACAGTGTTTCACAGAAGTTTACCCTTTAAGGGCATAAACATAATATTAAGACTTTCCTTTTAGCTTAAAATTTAACACAAGCCTATCCATTCTTTAGAAGTGTACTTACAATGAAATAGTGCTAACAAACGTTTTTTTATGTAAATTATGTAAGTTGTTTTTTCTACCTTCACACATAGGGAGAAAAATGTGAAAGCTTCCACTCAGAGCCTTCTTGCTCTTTGTTTTACTATTTGTGTTCCTTGTTGCTCTTGCAGCTTGACAGTAACGGCAGTCCAAGGAGGAGTTCTCTGCTGAACTGCTGGCTGGCATTGAAATAAAAACGAGACCAGAGTAGCAGTAGCTGACTTTTTAGTTGAAAAGGTAACTGCTCCTGCACTAATTGTGAGAGGAGCTAATCTCTATCCTCTGGTTCTGTTCAGCAAAACTTTATATGAAGGCCTGACTGGAGGCAGATATGAACAGGATTCCTGTGAGTACTCTAGAGGCTCAAGCTTTGATCTCTTCTTGCCAAGGATTTGCCCTTGACCTCTGAAATGTCACCGTCAGTCTGTTACTGCTGTTGCATTGCTGTTAGCACCACGGCTGCTTCCAAAGCAGGCTCCTGGATATCCACGAGAGCAGCACCTCGCAGCTGTGATGGGGATATCTTGAGGCCTGGGGGCTTGGCCTGTGCTGCAGCTGCCAATTTATCAGAGAAGCTGTGACTAAACAGTAGTGACTGAAGTACCACATGCTCCTGTGCTATGATACGAGACAGTTGGGCCTAAGCAATACTGAAACTTGCAGCTCCTAATTGGAACACTGTCCTGACAGAGATTGTACTACCCAGAAATTTAATGGTAGTAATTGACTGCTGAAGTAGCAAATGCTGATGTGCCTATTATGAAGAAATCAGTCTGGTGATACGTTGTAGATAGGTGAGTTAGTTGCTAACAATTCCATCAAGGTCTTTAAATCAATGTCTTAATTTCTTTGAAAAAGGAAAGCTCTACAGTTGGAAATGAAAGTAAAGCTAATAAACCAATACTCCAGTGACCTCTGGTGGCAAGCATAATGCTGTAGCTTATTACAGCACTGGGAGCATTGTGCATCTGATACTGCTCCACTTTGGAGAAGAGGAGGAGCTGTTTTTGTGGGTGACAGCTGACTGGAAGGGCATACTAACAGAAGCCCAGCTGGGAGCATGTCATATAGGGAAATAATCTGCCACTTGTGGCACGCTTCTTGCCTTAGCGATGAAGGTATCTGTCTGTTCTAGCCTTATTTTCAAAACCACAGAAAGTGATCCAGCAGGCTTGCATTAGCTCTGAAGGATCTGTAGTACCTCAGACAGAAGTCTGCCCTAATGGAGGAGAAAAGTACTCTGCCTGCTCATGTGAACCACTCAGTCTGAATGAGTCTTTATAGCTGAACCCATGAAATGACAAGTCCCTGGACAGGCAAGAACTTACCCCAGCTCAGGTCTGATGCCTGTCAGATCCTTACCATGACAATGGCAGTTACTGCCTGAAAAGATGGTGCTACACAGTAGACGGTTCTTAAAACTCAGGTTTGTAGTTTGATTTGAACTATATTCCCTCCTTTATGCCATGCTACTCCTGCCTAAGTCACTGTCATGTTTTAGGGATTTTTCTTAGCTATTTCCCCCCCCATTCAGCTGCCTTTTGATTGAGTTTCCAAGCAGACTGGAGGTGGTGTAACGGAGGCTCATAAACTGTTCAAGCTTCGTGTTCACTGCTGCTTTTATATACTGCTGTGAACTTCTGAATAGCTTTTCCAAATTTCATTAATCTGTCATGTAAGACCTCTTAAGGTATTAGAAAGCAGTACTTGTCCTGGTTCCATAGTAACTCAGAATCGTTTACAAGGATAATGATGTGCTTGTGAAGAAGAATGTTCGCCTTGCCGTTCAGAATAATGCAGAATATGCATAGGTGAGGAGAAGGCTTTGAGATGGAAAGGCCTGGACTGAGCTAACTGTCTAAAAAGAAATTTGACTATGCCTCCTCCCAGATTTATTCTGTTCATTTTTTCTTTTTGCATCAATGAACTGAGTAGCAGCAGAAAAAAAATGGGCCACCTGTGTTTGTGTGTTTGGTTCCTGAGCAGTCTTGTTATAGACTTACTTTTTTAAATCATCTACTGCTACAACTTTACATGCATATCAATTTTGATGTAAGGGTTGCATGCAGAATGGGTTCACGTCTGAAGTCTGAGCAGTCGTTAATGCCGTATATGCTTGTCTTGTGGCGGAAATTAAAAATATCTAACAATCTTCCTTTTTCAACTGTAGAACTGTATGAAAAAACTTACAATGGTGAAAAAATAATCTACTGGGAAGTGAAGTACCCTTTTCCTCTCTCAAACAGAGATGTATCCTTTAATGCTTTTCGCTTTCATTGTATTTTTTGTCACCTGGTCATCCAGGGATCCTGATGGAGTGCTGACTCAACAGCTTTCCTGAACTTGATCTAGCATCTCACAGTCCTCGTGTTATATCAATATGTATAGCAGGAGGAAGAGTGTGGGTGCTTCTTCCCACATGCAACTAAAGCTTGCACAGCTGAATTATCACTCTGCAAGACTGAATCCTGCGTAAGCATAAGATATAACTTGAAGGGGCTGCTATTCATAACAGAATTCACTTGTCAATTCATCATATGTCAAACTGACGCTGTTTTGACATGCCTCCTCAACTCAGAACACAGTATGTCTATATTCGTGAATGTCAAGAGATGGATTTTGATGGGCGGAAGATCTGGGTTGTGTTAGCTCAAAGTGTGTCTGTTCCTCAGTGCCCTGAAAAGCCTGGTATTATCAGAGTTAAAAGTTATAAACAAAGTCTGGCAATTGAAAGTGATGGCAAGACTGGATCTAAAGGTAAGAAGTCAAAAAAATAGATCACAAGTCATGTAGCCAAAGAATGTGTGCGTTAGCAAAATGCATGAAGAGGGAGACTGGAGATTTTAAACTAAAACAGTTGCTATGTAAAGTGGATATAGTGAGTTCTAGGAGTATTGAAAAATGAAACTTGGAAAAATCCAGGACAGTGTTTTATCATAAAGATCTTTAATGGTTGGGCTTGGTAAATAAGAACAGAGTACTGATCGCTTCGCTACCAAACACACACACACCTGTCTTCCTGCCAGTCAGTTCAATTGGGTAGAGTTGGAAAGCGCTTAATTCATCAATGATTTAAGTACCATGTTTGACAGGTTTATAGATGACAGGCTTTGCCTAGAGAGTGACTTCTGACTCACTTGTCCTTTAAAGACATATTTACTTTATAAGACAGGCTGCTTAAACTGGTTTGGAATAGCATAAATTAGTATTATTCTCTGAACCCCTCAGAGGTTAACTAGGAAAGGTTATATTTATCTCAAATTCCAATTCAATACAAGTTTGACTCCTTTTTTTGTAAAGGACTTGGAGCAGAATTCTTGTACTTAATGCTTCAGTCATGCGTCCTGATAGTTTCTGTCATATGGTATTAGAGCTAATACCTAAGCTATGTCTGGATAACTTTCTGGTAACTTCTCTCTCATCTCCAGTCTATATGTACTATTTCGATAATCCTGGTGGCATGATTCCATCGTGGCTGGTCAATTGGGCTGCCAAGGTAAGTAAAGGTTGACAGGGCAATTGTCTTTGTCTGTTTCAAAAAAATATATTCACTGTATCCAAACCTGTCTTCTGTATATTGGGGTAAAATTATTAATTTTTTTTTTTTAAATGGATGTATTCATCCTCCTAGTCTTACACAGTCACATTGTTAGAGACTCACTGTTGCTTGCTCTCTTCATAGCAATTGTCTTAATATTTTTTGATTTCTATCAAATTCCTTGGCTTAGTCAATGGGGTAGCTAAATTTGTGCAAGAAAAACAACAAATCAGTGTTCCAGAGTGTATGTGAATAGCCTTAACATTTGCAAACTTCGATAATGCAGTCTGGTCATGTAGTATTAAAAGAATGGTCTGCTTGTACCAGATGTTAAATTGTCCTGTATTTGAAGGCCTTGATCTATATAGTGTGAATATGCATCTTGCTATAGTTCTTTTTGATTACATTATACAAGTGTGACTTACTGCTTTTCTCTTTACAGAGTGGCGTGCCTGCTTTCTTGAAGGATATGCAGAAAGCTTGCTGTAATTATTCTAAGAGAACATAGGTCACATTTGATCTGAATTATTCAATTTCTAAAGTTCTGCACTTACAGGAATAGCTATTATACACTGGATAAAATCTACCTCTAACACTGGAAATCATTTTATTTTTGTCGGTTTATGCCTTGAATCTTCTTAGATCTTTGTTTCCATCTCCAAGTGAAGAGCTACCTTCAACCAAGTTAATACAACATCAGCTGCCTCCTCTTCATAGTATTAAGTACTTATTATTTTTTAGTATTAGTACTTAATTTTTTTCATGTCCTCCTTGCTTATGCTGATTGCCATAGCTCAGCTAGAGGAGTTTTATTGATTAAAATTACATCCTCAGGCAAGAGATGATCATTTTTGCTAGGAAAAATATCTGAACCTGTACTGAAAATTTTTTGCATGTGTTATGCCCAGATCTGTCTTTGTGGCCTTGCAGGGTATCTTCGTACTGAAATTGAATAATGGAACTTACATTGCTTGAGAGGAAACACTTCTGCTACCTGAATTTATCATTCTTAATGTTGTCTGCCTGCCATTAACCTAAAAATAATAGTGTGTATAGATGAATTACTTGAAGTCTGCAGTAGGAACTGGAATTTTGTTACTAAGCTTTCTTGTGATGGCTTTAAGTCCAGATATAAAAGCACATGTACCTAAAGCCTTGCATTCACATCCCAGTACCCCGATATGAAAAGTACAGAGCATTAGCTGTGTCTAGCTAGCAAAAAAGGAGGAGTTGGCTTCCATGGTTAATTTAAGGGGAACACGTTACATCTTGAGAGTCAGTAACTTTACTGACTGCTTGGAAAGAAGTTTGGACACCAGCTCTAAACTGGAAGTAATTTTAAACCGGATGCCTGCAACTGATTTAGACATACTTGTTTCCCTGCTTGTGAATGAACTAGATATGAAACGTGGGATTGCTTGCATTTTTAAATTTCATGTTGATGTAAAGAATGAAAATGTTAATTTTGGATGGTAATCCACTAAAATCACAACTGAGCAGGAAATTAAATTTACAGCACCTTTGCGGGGGAGGGTAGAGTGCATCAAGGGTGAGAGGGCCTCAGTCTCAGGGATGTAAAATATTCTGCATCTTTACTAAATCTGCTCCTGTTTCTGAACAGATCTTGTAAAGGGGTAGCTTTATATTGTTAAAAAAAATATATATGGTTGAAGTGATTGCCTTTATACCTCATGTGAATGTTTCCAATAAATCATTACTCTATTTGTGAAGTCCTTTTGTTAAGTCTCTCGTGTTTAAGACTATGCAGGTCAGAAATGACAGGCTGATTTCATGTGCTGTTTTATTTTTAAAGCCTTTTTGATTCATGAGAACTAAGCAGGATTCCATGTGTTCTGGCAGCAAGCTCCTCATCGGTTTAGGTGTTTTTTTTCGAGTGTCTTTTAGTCGGAGAACAAACACCAACAGAGAATGGTATTCATGCATAATACTCCGTAACTTTCCATAATTTTTGTACATACACACTTACTGGAGCTGGACCCAGCTTTCTATTTGTATACCAAAAATTAATCATATTCATCATGTCAAAAATATGATGGTGTTTTACTTGAGCATATAAATTCTCAAATTTCTTTTTTTGGGCAGTATTTGCAAAAATTACCCCGAGCTTCAGAAATCATTTTTAGTGCTGTTAAGTATGTAAGAATTCAACTGGCATAAGCAATCACAAGCATACTGGCGTTGCTTTAGAACAACAGGACTGGGATACAAGTTATGTAAGACAGAAGAGCAAACCAAACTGTTCTAGACTTGAAGATAATGGAATTTGAAAAGGGGACTAGCTGAGTGTGGATCGTCATAGATCAAGCATGGAAAGTAATGGGTTTCTGATTGCTTGTGAGATTAACTACCTCTGTACCACAGTAATATCAAACCTATCTGCAATGTAAATCTACCTTAAAACAGAGTTCCAAGATTTACAAGGACATTTACCTAGTGAACTGAGTATGTGCACAGAGATGAATCATGTACAGATGAGTTAATTTTCTTATTTTTTCTTCAACTATTCCATAATTTTGTTTAGTCTTTAATGAAAGCAGGATAAAGTGGAAGCATTTTGTATTCATAAGTTCATGATTGCCTCCTTGTCATTCTTATAGTCACTTGTCATCAAGACATAGTACGCATTTGTCTGCAGTAGGCTGAAGCATTAAGACTGAGCGTTCAAGAAGCTGAATGGTCCCATTGTCAATCTTGCTGAAAACTTGATTTCCTACAGACCTCACACTGAGAGTGCAGAACACATGGCATTTGCTCACGTACCCTTATTAGAAGCCATTGCACAGGCAGTTTCTTGTGCTGTATGCAACTTTCCAAATTAAAATTCATATTTGATTAAACAGTAGCTACTGAAAACAGCTTTTCCTTTATTCACAGCATCTAATCAGTGAAGAGAGATGAATGCAACATCAAATCTGTTAAATTTAGGTCCCCATTGGCTTTCATAGTGACATAAATATGCAGTGACACTTCATTCTATTTATTTAAGTATGAGTTACTACATCTATCTTTTATTGCTAGTGAAGAAAAAGCTGTTGCAGCTTTGTGTGGTGTGGCTTCTTGTTTAAGTGGGAGATTATGGCCCAGAAAAAAGGTGTTTGTATTGTTAAATTTTCAGATGCAGAAGACTTATTCATACAGCATTTTAGAGCCTTATTCAGGACTGATTAAATATATTGATCATGTATAAATTATACCTGCATCGTGAACTTTTCTGGATAGCTTGAACAGAAATGTACCTGCTATGAAAGTCGTAAGGCATGGTACATTATAAGCACTGCGCACAGAATTCAAAAAATGCCAGCCCCATCCCATGCTGCTTGTTCATGTAGCACCTGAAAGTTAGCTTTCTGTTGCCACCAGCTGGCCTACGAATGGAGCTCTGAGTTTGAGCTTGTAGGATGATATATTGTGAGTTACAGGATCATTTGAAAAAAAGAGGAATTTCCACCAGATGATGACTGAGCCTCTTATTTTAAATATCCCACCCTCATTAACAGAACAGTAGGTACTGTTCACTATAAGGTTTTCCTTATAGTGAAGTAGAACTAGGAAACTGCTGTAGTTTCTGGCATTATTACAGGTATCTGATCCAAAGCTTGATGATCTGACTTTCTATAAATCATAATGAGCTTTGGATATATTCTGATATATAAATTTTATTTTAAAGTTACCAGGTATTCTAAAATCCTATTTTTGCATGTTGTTCACAGAACGAAGTCTTTTGTTTTTGACATTACTGCTTACCCACCTCCTGTTTCCATGAGGACTGATACTGGGCAATTTGCAGCACTTTGTCCTGCCAAAATCTGTATGAGAAAACTGACAGCCCTCCTCCCCTCTAGTCATTATTTCATGCCTGTGACAGCAAATGGCTTTGTTGTAGCAAAATGCATATAAACCAATTCTTCTACGTTGTGTTCTAGTCATTCAAATCCATTCTTTCCAGGTGATCTCTCTATAAAACTATTGTATTTGAGTTGGAAAGTTAAGTAAAGGAAAGATTCTGAGTAACCCAAAGTCAACACAGTGAATGATGTCAGATGTGCAGTTGCTGTAGTTCTGCCTCTCAGAAGATGATGTGTAAAGGGAAACACAAGTTGTCTTTGCTCAGGAAACATCTGGTTGATACTTTATTTCTCAAGCAGGTCATTGGCTTTTTATAACTTAATGGAACAGAAAAATGTGGGAAGATAGGGGGATAGACGTCTGATACTAATGCACTCTAGTAGGCCACCTATCTTCCAACCAACACTTTTGGTTTCCATTATCTTAGTCGTCTGTGTATAAAGAATATTTTCAAATGAGACCTAATGGTATTTAAATTTCCATTAGCTGGGAGTAATCTCTCCTGGAGCATGGATTTGCCTTACAGGAGGATTATTTCATAATCAAATTTACTGCCCCACTGTAGTTTTCTGGTGAGAGGAGAGTACTAGACTTTGAGACAGCATTTCTTCCCTTTTCACTCATCTCCAAAAGCTGATAAGACACTGAAAACCTCCATACAAAAACAGAGGGGAAGACTTAGGACTGGAGGTAAGTTATTATAGATCTAGATAGGCTACACTTAAGGTAAATGCCCTTTGAGGACTAATAACAAGAAATCTCTGTAGCAAGATGAATTTTGTTACATGATTTCTGACTGTCCTGGCTTATAACTGCAGACCTAGGAGACATCCTGACCCAAATAATAAATAACACTGATGTTTAAAAAATCTACTTTTTTTTTTTTTTTAACCTTTTTTTATTTTTTCCTGCAGTGGCCAATTAACATACCAATTAGGATTACATATGAACACAGATGCACAGAGAAAGAGAACATCATCTTTCCCTATTGGTTTAGTATTCTCTGTTTGAGAACTTGACTATAACCCATTATTCTCTGGACTACAAAAGTAGCTCGGAGTCTAGCTGTGAGATGGGAGCATGTTAAATGGGAACAGCTCTCCACTGGAAACCTTCATTTCCCAAGTAGGAAGAGCTGCACACTGTGAATAAGTGTTTCATGGAACATGCCATAATAAATAAGGAATTATGTTGAATGGCCTCGAATATAGGCATTAATATTAGCCTTGAGAAAAATTGCCTGCATCCCAGCTGTGCAACTACTTAAACTGAAAGTTGTTGCTACAGTTCAAGCACAAGTATCTGTAAAATAAAGATTTAAGAGAGTTTCTCTCTTTCTCTGTCTTCACTAAATATTTATGCATACTTTCAGATTTTTCTAAGACCTGTTTGATCACTAGAGGTAGAGGAGATTATAAGCATTCTGATGCTGGAAGGGACATTTTTTTGTCCCAAGTATACTCCTCTGATACAGTCTCTCTACAGAGAAACTCTTGAGAATGAATTTTAATAGATTGTCTTGTTCCTAGAATGGCAAGTTTTGGACTGCAGCAGTTCTTCGAAGAGATTCTATAATACTTAAGGCCAAAGGTTACCTATGCGCTGTACATGCTTGAAACAGATGCCTGCTGTTAAGTTACAAGGCTCAGTGCCTTTCTGTCTAAGCATATCTTGAAAGGTTTTAAGCCTTTCCCTATTTCACCTAGAGTTTGGGGGGGGTTGGTGGGGAGGGGTTGGCTTTTAATATCCCTAGTGTATATACATATCTTCCAAAGCATGACAAAAATTGTGTAATTGGCTATAAGTGGATGTTTCATATTCAGCTGCAGCTTGGAGTTCTGGTTTGAGAGTGGGTTTTAAACATTTTTATTAAGACCAGGCTACTGCTGTGCATTTTAAAAGTTAATGCACTTTCTCAGTATGGAAGTCATATAATTGAGCTGTATATTTGAATGGAGAGTGTGATCCCACAAGAAGCCAAAATTGCCTGGCCAACCCATTTATCCTGTGAAAGGCTCATATGATGCTGTTCACCTATTGAAATAAAAACAAACAGTAGGAACATTTCTTCAGCAGGAAATTACTTTGACACTAAAAAGAAAAAGGTCTATTGTCTGAGAGTGTGAGGTGGGCATGTGAGAAAGTACATTGCCTTCCACTTTATTTTATTATTATTATTATTTTTTGTTATATGGGTATAGGATATAAACTGACCCTTGATAACACGGAAGGCATAGTTCTAGGAACCATGAAGCAGAGAGCAATGTCACTGAGTAATTAGCTTGATGAATTCACTACCATGAGAGGCTGGCATGCCAGCAATTTAGAAAAAGGACTTTGAAATCCATTTGGAACAGCTTAGAGAATATGACTAAACAAATATTCTGATGAACCTTAAAGGTCTTTCAGCAAATACAAGTCTAGAAATACCTGCCAGATCACCAAATGCGATTACAAGCATCACATTAATGCAAATCATTCCCTTTCATAATGTATGTTTAACAGATGTGTTTAACCCATCTCTTTCAAAATAGTAATTTTGTACACTCAATTTCATTGCTATTAAGTGTATTTTAAAAATATGATTTCAGCAGAGAACTAGTATTTTGTTCTTCATCTGTTTTATGATCAGTAGATATCAAGATATAACAATATAAGGGAAGGTGGTTTTCGTATGTCAGCGTTTTTATCAGTGATGATATTCAGCAATGAAGCAAGTTGCTCAGACAGATTATGAAATCTTCATTTTCATAAATACTTAAAGCTCAGCTGGACAAGGCCCTCGGCAATTTATCTGACTTTGAAATTAAAGCCAACTTCAAATTTGGTGCTACAGGTGGAACAGATGAAGTGTTGACTCCTATATGTCCTTCCCAAGCTGAATTGTATGATTTTTATTAATAATCCAGGAGATTACAGTAAGAATCCTCCTGAGTAGGCAGAATTATTTTCTTGCCAAATATTGCTATTTAACAAACTGACTTGAATAAGCTAAATTCCTACAATGTACAATGAGATGCCCAGGAATAGGAAAATCCTGTAATCAAACCCATATTACAAACAGGTATATTCACACTTCTGACAAGAGATTTGTGGTTAGCTTGCGTTATTGTTTTAATTTATTATTTTAACTACAATTGTTGGTTGGAATTAGCTGAGAAATCTGGGAAATTTAAAGTAGATGAAATGAAAGCAGACTTTCTGAATCTTTGCTAATTAAGCCTAATGTAATAAGTACACTACCGAGTGACAACATGAATGCTTTTGGAAAAGAATAGCAATGGAAAGATAAATGGGGACTGTGCTGCACACTCAGAAACAAGTTATTGATGCTAGTTGTTATGGTTTATTGCCTGTTGCACCCAGCAGCTGTAGATCGTGTGTGAAAGGTTAAAGCTGGGAAAGCCTCAACTGGGCAAAGTTGTGATGTAATAAAAAGACAAAATTGAATGCAGGTTTAGAATATCTAAGCATTCCACAATGATTCTCTGGCTTTACCTGAACCATCACGGCACAGTATTTTCAAAGACAACATGCTGAGCCAAGCAGCACTCACAAAATTACAGCCTTATATGTCCTGAGACTCCCTTTTTGTCAGATGGGAACATACATTCAATCATATTTAATTCAAATTGAATTAATATTAAGGGAATATTTAGTGTTACTAAATGGAATATTCTTCACCAGACCTGATTCTTATTACCAGCCTAATTCAGTAATTAGCAATAGAAGACAGATCTTTGTATTGATTCCACAGTGGACTTTCCTATACCTGGTCCAGTGGTGGATATTTCCAGTCAATGTTTACTTGTGACGTCTTTTACTCTCACATGCTTTTCCCTTTCCCTTCCCCCTTCAGTACTGTGTCAACATTTGGGATGAGCCCAAATCCTAATGTGTGATCTGACCTTCTGACATCTTAGCCCAGTGAGCTACCAACTTAGCTGTGCTTCCTGCTCAGGAGAGTGAAGCACAAACATCATTCTCAAGGATCTCAGTCTGCTTACTTATTATTTTTCTGCTTGTCAGTTCTTGTGCATTTTACTGTATTATAAAAATCCTGGATGTATTTTTATTCCCAAAATGAAGACTTATTTTGAGATTTTTGCTGTGCCAACTGCACAAAGAACAAACGTATTTGCTAGAGTCCCAGTAAATTTCATGTTCTGACTTTGAAAACCTGTATTATTTTAGCACTGTTATAGAAACACCAAGCTCTTAGAGCATTCTTCCCTAGATAAGATAGCTTCAGCTTTTGCAGTTTCCTGTTTTCTCCAAATATCTAAGAAAGTTAAAAACAAACAAACAAACAAACAAAAACAAAACAAAACAACAACAACAACAAAAACACCTGCATTGCTCCACCCTTCCTTTCCACAGACACAACTTCAAACAGTATTTTGGGGTTGGAGGGTGCACAATAAGTTCATTGGCCACAGAAGCAAATGAGGAGGAAAATAAACAAGGTTCCTGTTAGAACTCTTCAGTATTACTAATATGCATTCAATAGTTTCTACAGCAGAGAGATCAAATGAATGAAGTATCAGCTACCTGGAGTAGTGCAGTCTATTTTTGGTACTGAAGCAAGCATCCACAGAGCTCATCTGGCTCACTGGGGATATTAGAGGAAATTGCAAGTACTGTAGAAGGCTATTGTAATGTCACATGCTCTTAGGTGGGTTAAAAGGACAAATATTAAACCTTGCACTTCGGATTTCTGTCAGTTGCTGATTGCCCATCAAGGTGGTGTTTTTGTCTACAACACCTCCATTGTCCCATGATTATTTTTTTTTCCCCAAATACTAATAAATACCATCAGGTGGCAAAGTACACAAATAAGCAGTGGAATTCAAATTTTCCTGTCTAGGTTTTGAAACATACTGGAAGGAATATTGGATTGGTTTCAAATGCCAATACAGAATATTTAAGCTTTTCCCCACTTCATTTTCTCCCATTTTACATTTTTTGTTATTAAATGTAAAATTAGTGAAGATCTATATAAAGAACAAAGAGAAAGGTAACAGTGAGAAAAAGAAATCTTCATGTTTTGGAGGAAAAACTGGGACAACACTCATGGAAAAACGTGGAAAACGGTATTTTACTTTTGTGAAACAAATTTAAGATCTTTCAGCTACTAACAGCCTTTTCCAACTTTGAAAAACAACTGATACTGTGGAGAAAACAAAGTGTTCAATCTGCAGAAAAAAAATAATTCTCTCCTTCCCTCACATCTGTATGGCACAAGCAGCAGTGGAAAGATCCCTGCCCTTAGTGTTTAAGGATTTTAACCCTGGCTTTGCTGCCAGCATTACTTCCCTCTCGGTAGCGCTGTTAGAAGAATCCTGCCCTTTTCCCCATTGACCTGGATTAATCTGCCTACGCCGAGAAGAGCTGCTGAGCAGGGCAGCACTGTCCAGGAACACAAATGTTAATCTCTTTAACCTGTTTATTGTAATACCTTATAAGAGACTCAACACCCATCTCGAAGCCAGCATTCGCAAAGTAAGGCAACTCTGTCCACCATTTCACTTCAAATTCTACTTCACTTGTATTGGAAGGCTACAGTCTGGGAAACTAAAGGGACTTTACAAGATACAAATAAACGGATCTGTGGTTGTCTTAACTTTTGTTCTAGTAGACTTATCAAGATGACTAACAGCATCTGCACAGGAAATAACATCTTTATTTAATGGACTTAAGACAGCAGATACTGATTACTTAAGGACACTGAGAAACAAAACCCATGTGTTCTGATCCAGCAGATGATACTGCTAAATTGGCAGCCTTGTTGTCTTACACAATGACCTTGCATACGCAGTCTGGTGTGTCAGCTGGCAGAGGTTGCAAGCACAGGATTACAGAGTCTGAAATGTGGCAGAAGGGAAGGAAAACAAAAATACCTATGCACAGAAAGGCATGCATGTGAAATAAAGGAGGGCAAAGCAGCACCTGGAAAAGGGCAGTAAATAGAGCTTAATAGTGAGGAAAGACTACAGGAAACTGGGTACCCAAACACAGTAGAAGAGGAAGACATTTCAAAGAGTTAGGAAAGGGCCATAGGTACAGCGTAACAAACAAGGGCACCACTGGGCACACACAGCTTACTGGTCTGTGCAGACGACAATGGCAGGGATTTGGGGAAATAGAAGCAATGTGGACACGGTATCATTTTTTTATCTGAGAAGTCACATCAACATTTCGTTTCCTTTTTCCTGATACTTTCCTGATGTTTCACTGGAGGTTGGAAGAAGACCAGAAAAAAAAAATTAAAAGTGGTTTTGTTTTACAAAAAAGTATTTGGCTAATTCACATTATTCAGAGGCTAAAATATAAATCTACCAATTTTGTCCATGGGGAAAAAAAAAAAAAAAAAAAAAAAGGATATAACCACTGTTTGAAGAAGACACAGAGGAGAGGCACATGCTGAGCTGGGAGTTTTGGTTCCTAGGAAGCACCCTCACTCGAGTCTGTGTGAAAATTCAAACACTCATATACACAGAGGTAAATCCTGGTGAATGTATTATACGGAAATTTGACCATGCAGTTTCACTGACTCAATGAATCAGAATCCTCAATGCAATACCTTCAAAACTATTCTAATAACATCCTTACATGCACATGCCAAATGGCTATTTCTGTCATATGATGGTAGTTATCTTAGAAAATTTGTTTTCAAGCTTCTTAACCATGAAGATTGAAATATGCTTGAAAAGCAAGCAAGTACTAAGATTTGGCAACTGAAAGTTTTAAGTCTATCCCAAATCATGAAACTCAGCCAAATGATGAGCTGTCAACCTTGTTGTTAGATCTACTAATTACAATCTGCAACTGCCTGCTATAAACACAGGGTGAAGTCCTATACTAAATCAGTGGGAGTTTGCTTTGCCTTCCATCTACTCTCTTTTCAGTTCCTGTTCACTTTGAGAGTGACAAAAGAAATGCATTCTTTTTATCTTCTGAATTTTTCCTGGTCACCATGTGAACAAGGAAGCATTCAATTTCATGCTTTTATTTACTGCTATTACTACCAAAAAAAAAAAAAAAAGAGGTGAAATGTCATTTACTCTTCATTTACTCTTTTAACTTCTAGCTGATTATTAGTCAAAACTGCTAAGATTAATATAAAGTGTTCGTTTCACCCCACCTTGAATTCACCACATATTTTCTCTTTAAGCAAATGAAAAATTTGTCTGATTTCTTTTTTCCAGTAGCAGTTCTGTATGACCAGTCTGATTTTGTCAGGTGTGACATATCTGGATCTTTGAAGATCCCCAAATCTGGAGCTGTACCTGGTTGTCTCTGGCTTCATCTCTTAGTATCTCCACACAGACATAAATTCTGATGTCTACTCAGTCCTTAGCCTTCCTTTTTTTCAAGAAGTGACACAGCAGCCACCCAGAGGAGTCTGCACATCAGCTCCTGCTCTGCTCATAATTCTGTATTTCACCTATTTGTCTTTCACTTCAGAGTTTATGCTTACTAAATCCTTACAGTGCCTTACCATTAGACACTATTCTACGCCAGCCCCACAGAGCAAAATGAATACTGCTTAGAAACTTGTCACATTTCCATAATCACTTTCCAATATGCATCAAATAGATTTTAAAAAAATGTCATCTTTCCCTGTTGAAGTGAATCACTAATAGTGAAAAAAGAGGAGGAATCTACAAATAATTTTTCCTCAGGAGATAAGATTCCAATCAACATGTTAGGGCCGTAAATTACTCTTTCATACTAAGCAAATTGTGGTTTTAAGCATTCTGTAATTTTACCATTTACTTAAAACAGTGCCTGTGTTATCAGGTTTCTTTAGTGACACCTCATGGTGATTATACAAACTAGAACTGAATTCCTGTATAATAGGAATTAAGATAAATTAAGACACTGGCACCACTGAGAATAAAGGAGGTAAATTGGGGCCATTTTTTGGCAAGTGTTTGCTTCTTGCTTTTTAAAATTATGGCTGTGAAACCTCACACAAATTGTGCACAAAGACAGGAGACTTCCTGTAAAGTTCTGCAGATATTTTATTCTCTCCATAATCTACCCTGGATGACTTTTTCCTGCAGTACTGCAAAAGGCAACATCTAAAGTATTTTCTTATATCTCTTAAAAACCTTGCTTTTCAATCTCATGCTATATGGTACAGCTGAACATTGGATAGTTTCAAATTATGTTCTCAATTAGAAGTAAAAGTGTTTGGTTCCTGCAAAGTAAGAGGCTGATTCTAAATCAAATGAATAAAATGCAGTCCCCAATACCGTACCTGCAACTGGTTGCTGCTGCCTTTATTTACAAAGACAGATTGTAATGTGCATTCAATTTGCATAAAATTCATTGTGATCTAGTGATTTATTAACAATAATTCAACTTTTATTAAAATCAAAGCCTTAAAACAAACCTGCTTAGGTCATGGACATAGAGACAAATCTTTGAAAAGATAGCTAGAATAAAGCTAAGATTTTTTTGCTAAACTCACGTAAGGTTAGAAAGCTAGCTTTTAGATTCAGCTAGCTTTAGATTTAGATTTAGAGGTAAATGAGATTATTTACTCAATTTTATTGCTGGTTTACTATGTTCCTGTAAGGCTCACTTTATTTTTGTGTGGTTCTTTTCACACCATCTTTCATATGGGTCTAATTACTACACCAAAGCTTAATGGTTTCAAGGAACTCTGAAATTCCCCAAAGAAGCATATTACCTGTGCACATCAAATTGGGGTGTACAAAAAAATTGGGAAAAGACATCCTGGATGTCATGATGCTTGCTTTATGCCACTTAGAGAATGTTATTTATAGCAATAAATCTGCTTCTGAATGCCATATACAAAAGCAAGTAATGAAAAAAAAAAAAGGATGAAAAGAAAACATAGCAGATTTGGGCTGTTTAGCTGCCTTTGGTATTTGAAATTAACTACAGGAACAGTGAACTGGAATTGGGCCATGTTCCTCCACCCCACATTTTTTTGTAAATACAATTTATTTAACTCAAGCCTCCACCAGTAAGAGCAATACCATTTTGCTCTTAGAGAGATCTTACCTCTCTAGCTTCACAGTATGTAAATGCATTAGTAACATCTTCATCATAGCCTGGGAAACAGATTAAAACGTCGTTTCCTACCTCATGGGAGCTGACAACTGCTAATTACAGCCAGCCACATCTCACAGCTCTTTAGACAGGACAGACATTTTACCAGCATCAGTAGATCACTAATGCTGACCATGGATGGCAGTGAACTAAGCAGTGTAAGAAATGACACTGTGCTATTTGGCTTTCCTAGAAAAGGGTTGGTGGGTTTTGTCTTACAGGGGAAAGAATATTTCATAATGTGAAATTCCATGAATCTAAGGTTTTTGCAGATTGGAAGGACAAATAATAAAGATTTATTTTAAATTATAGATGTTGTAGCCAAAAAACAACATACTGACATTCAATCATTTTTACATTATTTATTTTGCTGCTGAACAGAAATGCCTAAATCCTTAAAGCCCAATCCAAAGTCACTCAGAGCATTGAAATTACAGATCAAATCCTCAGGTTCTTTTTCTGAGCAACAAGTAGATATTACAAAAATCTGCAATGCAGAGCAATGTCTGGATTAGGCAAAGACTTCTCTATTGCATGTTGTCATCACTTGGCAGAGTAATGCCCTCTCATTACTCTTCAAGCCTTCCAAACTCCACTTTCAGTAAAAACTGTTTTTAAACTGAGGTACTGGCCTGAACCAACCTTTTCATTAGTGAGCTCTCTCCAAAGCAACCAGAAACCTTTGCACATTAGAAGAAATATTATTTTGATTCATTACATAGGCTGCTTGAAATGGCACCATCATAGTGAGTGTGTTTTCAAGAGAAGCTGAAATTCACAATTTGAAATAAATTCTAATCCTTAAAAGCTTAATGAATAATAAATACATTTCACAATACATAGTCCCAACATCACCAAATTTTGCATGGAGTGAAATAGCAACCAATCTGATCTAGAAGATCAGAGTGCAGATATTCCACTTAGATTTTATAAAATAAAAACATTACATCTTAAATGTAGACCAAGAGGAATTCTAAGCAACATCCAAAATACCACTCATGAAAGTTTCCTGCAGTTTGCAGTTTCTCACTGAGACTTTCAGAGGTATAATAATACCAGTATCTCAGACTGAAGCGTGTTCTCATCCATTAGTAAATGTTGGCACTAACACTTTAGTTTGAGGAAAAAAAGAGACTGGGAAGATTTAAATTATTCTCCCTCTCTTTCAAATATGGATATACATACATACATATATGTAAGTAACATCATATGTCACTACATAGTTCATGGTAAAAATGTATAAGGGCTTACCTCTAAAGAGATTTATATTGTAAAGACTCTATTTATATATATTAAAAAAAAAAAAATAGGGAGAAAATGTAGCATAAAAGTAAAGTGACTTACTGGTTCTGTTCATGATGTATCCATTCTGCCTCAAGGAGCACAGTAATGAAATACAAGGAAAGGTATTGAATCCTCATTATGGCTGAAATGAAACAAGAGAATATGACTTAATAGTCAGCAGTAATTATAACTAAACCCTGCTTTCATTAGCCTATCTCAAAGTGCTTTCATAAACAGTTAAATATCATTACTTTCATTTTAAGGACAGAACATGAGATAAAGTGATGTACTCAGTCAACAGCAGAACAAGAAGCAAAACTCTAGATTTCTGGATTGATAAGCTTAGCCACTAAACAATCCTGCAAGACCTTTTGACTTTATCATGAAATATGCAGCCTACAGTCAACTCTACAGCCTTCCTTTGGGGGAACCTTTGCTCAGGACACCTCACTTGAGTTCATTCACACATTAGGCAAAATCTTTGCCTCAACAAATAAGAGAAGTCTTCTTAGTCCTCAGTCAAGATGTACTTTGGTGAAAGTAACAGACAAAAATCCATCTTTGATAGGAGATATTAGATAAGAGATATTGATAAGAGAGTTTAGATATTTATTAAATCAATCATAGCTCTGTATCTTTCAAGTGAACACATCTATCACGTCAATAACAGCACAATACTAACTGAAGCTTCTGAAAAAAAAAAAGTATTTAACAGATCACATCTGTTTTGGACAGTAAGAACAGGTAATCATGCGTGGTTATGTCAATTTACACCTGATGAACATCTCAGTGCAATACTAGCTGAAATTACAGTTTTTTATGCTATGCCATTGACATGAATCACATTTATCTCATATTTAATCTAACTAATATTTAATCTAATCTATATTTAATCATAATTTAATCTAATGGTGGCAGATTTGCCTAGCAGTGAAATTCATAAAGATGCTTGATTTTGCTGGGGTCTGAACTAACAATATCTACAGTTTTCTTAGCAGACACATAAAAAGTGGAATTGGAATTAGCTTGCCCTTGCAGAGAAGTATGCTCTATGCAGCATGAGAAATGTTTTTTGTGATCAGCTTAGATCAACAGTTTTGTAGACCAAAACAAAGTCAGGAGAAAAAAACAAATCTGGTTCTATTTTGTACTTGCTTTATGTTTCTCAATGCAGGTAACTAATGACACACTGAGATTTCACTGAGAAGTGTAATAAGTTACTGCCATCTAGTGCTATGAACTAGACTCAGCCTCTGTCATGCAACAAACAAATATTTTAATATGACACGTGGGAGCATTAGATAAAAGGATTACGTTTCCTATCATTTGATCTATGAAACCAAGGATGCAGCTGAGTGACATGGTGACTTTTGCTATGGCACTGTGATCTGTCCTCTGTTTATATGTAGTAAAGTAAGATTTTAACAATGGAAAAGCTCCAAAATCAGACAAGAAACATGGTAGAAACTGTTTCGAGAACGTCTAAGTGAAGACTATTATCTTCAGAGACAACATCAGAGGAGTGGAGTGGCTCAATAAGTCAATAATCCCTAGCCAGAATAGGGCTGTCTTTCACTCTATTGAATAAAAAATAGCAGAACACTCAGATGGCCTACAGATGGTTTCCTATTAAGCTTTTCCTAAGACCATATGGTAAAAATTTGTCAAGATTTGAGACTTTGACAATTTCTTGGTCAAAATTCAGACCTTTGACTCACAGTGAAAAGAATATAATTAAAGTTTTGGTGCTTGCTTTATGAGACCAGCTTCTGGAGGCTGATAAGATACTTGGATAGAAATGATGCTGAAGGAAAAACATATTTAAACCGTACAGACTCTGAGCAGTGTTAGTTCTGCAATTCAAATAACTTCAGCTGTCAGCACTGGGTATCTTAAATTTATTGACATCTGCAATTGTTACTGGTGTAGTAGTAGGAAATTTGAAATTAAAAAAAGAAACAAAACCAACACTAGTGTGGAAATAGTTTAAAACTTGATCCAAAACTTATTAAAGTCCATGAAGCTCTTGGTTTGAATTCTGGGCCAGCACTTCAAATTGTGTAAAGAAAACTTTAAGTTTGGCTTATGACTAGCATGAACCATGCAGAGTTGAAGCATTTGCAGGAAAAGACTGATGTGAGTCTTGCAACTAGAGTGAGAGTAGTACTTCAGTGTAATTTCTAGGAGAGCATATAGAAAAGCAGCCCATTGAGATTTTTTCAGGATAGTTCAAAGATAATCCATTTCTACCTACTTCTGCCTTGCAATGTGCAATAACCCTACAATAACAACTAGCAAAATGGACTTTGATCCAACTTCATCCTATAGTAAACGGAATGCTAAAAACAGTAAGATCCAAACCAAATTTGTAACATTTGTTTCTTGATTTTAATAAAAATACCAAACAGGAGTGCTGGTGAGATCTGCAATTGCTCTCTGGTGTTATAAGAAGCATATTACAGATCAAATCCTCATTTCCTTTTGCCCTGCATTGGAGTAACCTTTTATATCCTTCATAAAACAACAAAAACAGTGGAATGCTCTGCATAATTTTGCACTGTTGACTGTGAGAACAACACAAAATCAATCCTGAAGTGGTATACTTTGTAAAAATAGGAACGTGCCTACTGTTTGGGGCATCCTTTAGTCTTTTTCCTATCCAACAGCCAAAGCTGTGGTTTTACAATTCATCCTGCAAGTCACTGAATCACTGCTACAATGATTCCACAAGCTAATCATTACCTCTCCGTTTTATTATCAAAGGACATAGTGATGTTGTATATAAATGACCCTCTTGTACAAAGACCTGCAAGGTTGGTCCCTTCCTCCCTTTTCTGGTCCCTCTCCCATCTTTAAGCATATGCAAGTCATCATGCAAGCTTGTCTGAGACAATACTTGCCACTTTCTAGGATCAGTATCTGTTCACATCTTCTAGCATCTGCCAAAGATGTACAACCAATAACGCAGGCTAGGAATGAGCTTTATTACTGGAATTCCTTGTGCAGTACAAACCCACACAGTCAATAACTCAAAGCAGGCTTACAAATCTCCTGGCTTTGCAAAAAAATACATCTCACCCCAGGGTACCAAAGGGTGAAAAAGTACCTAAAAACCTGCCCATTAGCTTTTTATTTTCTTTGCAATGTACACAACTCACCCACCCTACTCCCCCCACCCCAAAGGAAAAAAAAAAAAAAAAAGTAATTATTTCCCACTGAAGAGAAAGTATTTGCTTTTCTTATGTTATGATCAAAATAAGCTTGACATACATTAATAGAGGAGTATTTGCTTTCAAGTCAAACAATTTCCTATTGTTGCAACCACAGCAACAGAATAAGAAACTGAGTAACTGAAGTAGAAGTGCTGGGTGCTGGGAGCTGCTAATGATGGACCTGAAACTGCTTTTGTTCTGTGACTGTATTGATAGGTATAATACAAAAAGAGAGGTTGCTATTGCATATAGGAAACAGCTTTCTGTGCAAATCAGACTTATTAAAGTCAGCTTCTAGAAGAGACTGAGACAGACTACTTCACAAGATTAAAGGAAAGGCCATTCCAGCAAGGAAACAGAAAAAGAAATCTTCAATTCCTGAAGAAAAGCACCATTATCCATGGGACCTTTTTCACTTCCTCTTTGAATGACCAACATCTTTATTCTACAACGTGAATGATGTCACATAAACTAGGTAGTAGGATGATAACTGGAAAAGCTGATTCAAAAGAAGACACCAGCAAAAATAGATCAACCGTGAGAAGACAATAAAGCAAGAACTCAACTACAAAATAGAAATTGCTGGCCTAAAATCTGAAAAACAACCTGAAAGATTGTAACTGCCAATTCTAAACTCAGTAAGTCCTACCAAGCAAATATGCAGAAATATCCCTATAGGAGACTGAAAAAATGGAGCATGTTACAATGGTAGGATGGCTTTCCTTCAGATTATATCAAAATAATAGACAAAATGATTTGAGGCATGGGAAAGTTTGCTCTTGTCACAAGGGAAAGAACTACTAAAAAGGCAGCCTTGGATTGTCTCAGGGGTAATGATTTTCCTGATTGAGATTATTTATAGATAATTATTTTTTATGGTGGGCGTTTTATTATTTTCTTTTTCTCTTGAAAATTCCATCCATTCCTTGTTATTCATTTCAGATGTTCCACATGAACGAAGCATATCAGCGCATTCTTTGCAGAAAAAAATCCAGCTGCAACTCAGTAAACTCACCCTCACTGTAAGTAAATTCAATAATATGAATATTACTGAAATTTGTCAAAAATATTTTGTCTTTTCCTTGCCAATCAGCTAAATGCATTGGAATAAAAGGCATACTTTAAAGTGATTCTCCCACATCACAGAATGTGCATGTGTGTTCTGTATGGTGTAATGAATTTCTCTCTGACTGGATCAGAACACTTGTGAGCAGTCTGCAGATTTAAAATGTTTCCTGAGCTGCATCTGTCAGGAAGGATGTTTTGCATGGGAAACTGATTGCTACTTGGTTTTCATCATACTTGCAGAACTGGCTTTTCTGCAGCAGTTGATTAATGTTATTATATTTTACCAGGATCATTATACCACACTGTCTTCTACACTTATTAACAGTCCTATTATGTTCAGCATGATTATAATAACCATTTCCATTCCCTGGAGTTTTCTATGCTTCTACATTCCTCATTAGTGACTCTAAGGAAAATAACACTTGTTTGATTAAAACATCCTTTGGTCAGGCTTTCTTTGACAGTAAAGGATTTTTAAATCAACATTTAAAACCATATTAATGTAAGAAAGTGTGTATTTATGAAAAGATAAGCCACTTTAGGAAGATGATTAAATAACTTAAAATTCAGATACAAACAGATACACCTACATATTAACATCCTAACATCCCATTAAAATTTCAGGGCATACACTTAGAGAGCTGTTCTAATAGATCTTGTCCTTGCCCATCTTCCAAACTGTTGTTTAGATCATGCTGAATCTCTGCTGGATCTCTGTTACTTTTCTCCCCAGGAAGACTGCAGGAAACTGGTAAACTGATAGACCATATCCCACAGCATGTTTTATATTTCCAGCATCGCATTGTCCTATGCCCATTTTGTGTGAACAGAGGCTTCTACATGTAACATATGCAGATGCCAGGATGAGAACAGAAATGACTAGAGTGACAGAAAGACAGATGGATGGATAGAAGGATGGAAGGAAGGATGGAAGGAAGGAAGAGACTGCCACAACAATCAGCCTTATAGGTGATGTAAATCATCATTACTTCCTCTGACTCCCCTGTAATTCTGACTGTGTCAGCCACCTGAGACTCAGATCTTCTTCCTGCAGTAACAAGGGGAGTATCGAGTTTAAACACAGCTCTCAAAAATGGCAGTTTTCACTTTGACCACCCTTCTTCATATTTAACAGGATGATGGGGAAGGAATGGACAGTTTCCATACTTTAAAATATGGTATTTTCCTTCAATCCTCCCCTTCCTGTAGGAAAAAAAAAGCTGGGGGGTGCGGGGTTTCAAAGGTAGTTTTTATTTCCATCCTTCTTTTTTTATTGAAAGATAATTTTAATTTCCCATCAAAATCTGAAAAGATAATTTAAGGTGGATCCCTCTCTAGAGAAAATTATTAAAACAATTTCTTCAGTGAGGAGTGATTCAGTAAGTGACATTCATCCATATGAACACATAGGATCTTTTAGTATAATTAGAAAGGAATCATATTACACCCAAGTGCCTTGTGCCTCTGCTCTCCTAAGGTATTGTCTTTCAACACACTGTGCATCAGCTGCCTAGAAGATACTGAGGCAAAATTTGAGATATTGCAGGGATCGGTCCTTCAAATTCTGGGTCTGTTTCATTGGAAAGAAAGTGCTTTAGATAAGCAAAACTGGCTTGTAAATTTAATGTGCTGCCAATCCTTACTTCAGCAATTGCGGACTTCCCACTTAACATTCCCTTCAGATTTGAATTGGCGAATAATTTCTTGCTTCACCTTCTAAATAATAATGTATATTGTTTCTTGCAGAGAGTTGCTTTTATACTTTGTTCTAGAAATGGCTGCATTATAAAGAGTAGGTTTCGTCTTTGTGTACTGCTTGTGAAGTACCGCTTTGATATCTTTTATATTTAATACCATACAAGTGCAAATTATTTTTGTGTAATTGCACTAATTGTCAGGAGTAGCAGACTTTGCAATAAACCACTGGAGGTGGAAGAAACTTATTCTTGCAGGGAAGATTTAATCTGAATTTGCCCCAGAGAAAGTGGAAAGATCTGCATGCTTAGCTTTAAAGAAACGATTACAGTGATTATGGTTTTCTTAGTTATAGCATTCACAGAACAAAAGTGCCTCTAAGAAATACTTAATGTCTCACTGTGCATTTATCCCTGTATTTTCCTGTTCAATTTACTGTATTTTAGACCTTTTCAAATGATAATATATGTGTACATAATGGGAAGGAAGAGAAACTGTAAACTAGTACAAATCAGAACTTTTCTACTATTTTAAGTAAACCAACAAAGATTGATCTCAACCGAAAGTTTATCTCAACTTGTTTCATATGTGGATATTTCATCTGATTCATTTTTAATAATTTTCCTGTCTAAAGAACTTTTCAAAACAAAGTGATCATCAATCAAAACAAAGTGGGCATGAATTTCTTTATTCAAAATTAGAAATAGCTTCTCTGATGCAGTTTGGCTTTATATGAGTCTGATGTTTCCACATGCAAACTGTACATAAAAGAGTTGCCACGGCTATGGTTTCTTTCCCAGAGAACAACAGTGTTGTATTTGATTAAGGCTGAGGATGTGTTTCGCACTCTCTGCAGGAATGAAAAACCAGCAAGTGCATTTGTCAAATTCAAACTTTATGGAAAGAGAGGAAGTAGAGAACTGCACAAAAGCAGTGCCTCTCTTACATGAGAAACTGAACAGTTGTTTGGGTCTCACTGGTGTTTTAGAGTGATATCTCGCCCTACTTCATGGCTTACTTTTCTTCTATTAGCTCTACAAGAAACAATAAACATGACTTCCAGCAGCAGCTCCAGTTCATGATGTCCTTGCAAGACAAACAGGGAATTTCTTGTCACAATATTCATCAAGAATATCATTTTTGGCATTGAGGTGGGTTTATGGTTTGTACACTTTTGAACGCTTTTTGGTTAGAACACTTTTTCCTCTCCTCCCTGCTCACCCAAAGACTGCCCTCTGCCTGCAACTGTTCAGCCCTCTTAGTTCAGTCCATCTGATTTTTCATTATGTCTTTATTGTTTTCTGTCCATCAAACTGAATAGAAATGGCTGCCATGGGATTTTAATCTGTCCCGGTGAAGCTAACACTTTCCAAATAGTAGGCGCTAATACTATATGAGCAGGGGTTCAAAGAATCCACTTGTCCAATAAAATGACTGTTATGTTTTGTTTTTTATTTTAAAAGCTAGAACTCATGTTATTCAGTGTCAAAAAATCTTCTATACTGAAAAATTAAAGCTCCCCGACTTCAGCGAGACCACAAACAGCTACCTTAGTGCTGGCTGGTAACGTTTAACAACCAGCGTAGGAGGGCACTACAATTAAGGATACCAGATATTCAGGTCCTTTCTTCTGATGTCACTTCAGACAAATGCTTTAAGATCTTGGTTCCTCATCTGTGAAATGAAAATAATCCCTTCTTGTTTCTTTGGATGGGAGGTGCTGCATGAGCCAGTAAGCTTATTGGAGCAACACCAACACTAAATAACTAAACAGTTTTGCTGCAAGACAATGAGTTTGTGTCATAGGTAACCTGGAAGCTACTCAGCTTGTCTTTGGTAATAACATTAATGGTTCACTGTTTTAGAAGTTTTAGAAGAAGTTTTAGAAGTTGTAGAAGTTTTAGAAATTGATTCTGACCTACTCTCTACTCCAAACTTCAAGGTTTGGACTGGCACAAACAAAAGGATGCAAATACAATACACTACGAGACTGCAGGAGCACCAGACAGTGGGCATTTATCAGAGTTCACCAGTGAAAGGCTTTTTATGCATGCAGTAAGTTTGAGCAAGTAGGAAAAACTAATAGCTTTGACTTCTGGAGGCCAGACAGTCTGTAGGCAAGCACTGTGCAGATCTCCAGACCGCCCTGCGAAGGCTCCTCAGTTCTTGCCCTCAACACTGCTATTATTCCCTTGCAATTGCTGCCAGTTGGCTTGGTAACCACGGGCATATTTGAACAGCTGAATTCTTCCCTCAGTTACACTTGGCACCACTACGGGCTTCAGGGGAGCTACAGGGTGTAACGCAGGGCAGGACTTGGCTCCCAGCATCCACTACAAACCAGGTCAAGGCCACGAAATGCATTTTTATCCTTAATGTTTTAATCCATACCATTAGCACTAAGAACCCACAGCGCTAACTGTATCACCTTGCCTGAGAAAGCCTGGCCCCTTCATTTGGGCACAAGGTTCAGCTGTGCATGAAGCTCTGTCAGTGTGCCAGCTGGGGTGGAAAGAAATGCATTTCTTGTACCTGGGGTGCAGCCTTGGTGTCACTCACACGGCCGTCTGCCCACCTATCACACTGAGTTAAGCCAGCTTCCGGAGCTGGAGTTGAAACAGTGCTTTGTTCTAACCACATATTTTTATTTCATAAAACGGAGCTAAGTATCCTGAAACTAAAGGAGTATTTCTTCATGCTGCTATAATTTGTGAAATAATGAGACATTTTGGTCTGTTAACTCCTCTTAAGTCTCACCACAACGTTATGCTTTGACTTCATTTGTGGTTGCAAAATATTTACTTTTCTCTTTAGCAGATTATATGAAGCTGTATATTTTGTCTTGGGAGATATATACATATATATTTATATATATATATATATATTTAATCTTAGTAGAAGCTGTTAGTAAAGCTATCTTTGTGCTTTCAGTTGGTTTTGGATCCTCTTTAAAAATATTACAAGAACATCATGGATTAATTTGCTGATGTCACCTCTCAAAAAAAAGTTAGGACATGATAATATTTTTATTTTTCACTCTGAAGGTGATATGCACACAAATCAGTCTTCACATGTATGTGGAATATATTCCTCAAACAAACACTTAATAATAATAAATATTCCCTCATTAGAGATTATTAATACAAGGTGGTATTCCTGGAACTGCCAAAGGGAGTTAGAATCTTAAGCCTTCTAAAAAGTCAGAGCAAGCTGTTACTAGAACAAGCTCCAGAATAAAGGAGACAATACTGTCTGCTTAGGACTTAAACAACAGGACACCTGGGATTTCTTTCCATTCTTTTCTCCTAACATGTGCTAGCTTGCATCACCAAGAATCTGACCATCATCCATTTATTAAGTAAACTGCTATCCAAGCAAAACTGGAAGAGTGAAGATCCAATCCCAAACCAAACAGCTCCAATGTTTAGGAGACTTCTGTTCCTATATTTAAGCCGTCTGTTGTTACAGCACTGCTTATACAATATGACTGTGAAACAATTAACAATCTAATGTAATGTTTGTAAGAGGTTACGATATCTTTTGAAATAAATGGATATCTATTCATATTTGTCTCCCCCCAGCTCTCCAGTGTAAATTCAAATATGATTTCCTCATTGTCTGGGAATTCCCCTTTGTAAAGTTTTTCCTCCTTTAATCAGAGCCCATCTTCTCTAGTCCCTCTTTCTCTTCATTCCCTCTCAGCTTAATTTCTTCATGCCTCTACTGCTGTCACCTTGGGGACCTCTCTGTTTTCCCTACAGAATCCCTAAATTTAGTAGCTCCTGAGCCTTTTGGGGAAAAGTTTGGCATCAAGGGATAAAAGAAAGGGCAAAGGAATTCACTGCACATGAAGACACTAACATGCATCATTTCCACAAGCTAAAGCAGTTTTTAGTAATCATTTTAATCATTCCTGTGGCTCTAACATAAGTCTGCACAGACTCACAGCAATTTTTAAGATGTATGGCTCTTGAACCTGGCTGAGATTTCCAGAGTTGTATCACCAGAGCCAAATACAAAGACAATATAATTCCTCTACATTTATTCAGCATTTCCTTTTCCTAATCACAAGGATTTGCATTCACTCTGATGGCTAAGAGATTCTAGAGGAGAAAATTCATGTTTTTCACTGAGCTTTCTGCAGAATTATTATTTTTTTTTTCACAGATAGCTTTTCCCATATACATGCTATTTGACTCACTTATTCTAAAATACGCAGTTAAATGTTCCCACCATACTGAGTGTTGCAGAATCTTGTCAGTGATTTTCATTTTTCATTTCTTAGTCTCTGTGTCAATTAGTTTACATTTCCTTTATGTCTGACCTGAAACTCTAGACTTTGAGAGAAGTAGTATAAAGACCTATTTTCATAGGTCTTTAGGCACCTAAAGAAAAGCATCTCATTACACTATAAAGAGGCATATAGAAAAAAAGTACCTAATTCCTGTTAACTGCCAAAGGAAAAGTGTTTAAAATATTTAAAGACTTAATAGTTTTATTAGCTCCTCACATGTATTGCAAAGTCCCTAAAAATACTTTTGGAGATAATGACCTTTGTTTTTAGTTTGTGTGGCATTTCCTCTTGTGGAAGCAGAGAAAAGACCAAGAAATTAACATCAATTCCATATACTTTTGAAAGTTTCTTTGTATTGCAAGAATAGGATAAAGGGATGCTTGTTGTAATTCATACTTGTGGGCATGCACTATCTTTTAAACACACTTCTAACTATGTACAATCTGCAATGGGGAATCTTTATGCTAAATATCTGTATTAAGTGTAAGGTTTAAAAAAATATTAAAGAAAATCAACCTGGACAAAACTGCATTTTCCCCTTAAAAACTTTAAGAAATTCCCAACCTTTGGTTTCATTCATATATGGTATTAAAGTATAAGAGGAAAAGGGAGGATTGAACAGGAATTTCTAATTTTTCCACAAGACAAATCCTGGAAAAAGATGAATTAATTTAGGAAAGAACAGATCAATCTGGCTTCCAAACGTCTCCATTTTGAGGGGTGTTTGTGAGGAAAAATGATGTGTTTTGTTGTTGTCTTTGATGCTCAGCACCGATCAACTACTCACAGCCCCAGGATTTCTCAGGCTTATGTTACACAGGAGCAGCAAAAACTTGATTCAGTGAGACAGGCTGCCATTGGCCTTGCATCTCTGAACAATGAGATTCAGTTTTCCTCAGAAATTGCAAGCTGCTGCTTTGAAAACAAACATCAAAGGAGACACTAAAGATTTTCAAAGCAAGCACTGAGGTGGTATTACAATAATCACTTATGTTTTAATCTCACAGGCACTTATGTGTCTAGTCAGGGATAAAGGTCTACATACTAATACATAGCTAGTGAAAAGATGTTATATACCAAAAAAAAAATGGTCTAAATGAAGTGAAACAGTGTATGTTCGTTCTCCTTTTCAAAGAGTTTAGCCAAAGGTTGACCTGTCCCAGTGATAACTTTACAGGAACAACAAATGCTTATAAAGTGTTGGTCATGCGCCTATTTCATCCCTGTACGCCAGAGGGCAGTAAGGCAATACCTATAAGATTTGTCAATCAAATAATCCAAATTTTCATATTAAAAATAAGCATAAAGTTACTCACTAATATTTTTATATGCAGAAGACATTAGACATATGAAAACAACATCTGAGAAAACACTGATCAGCACTCCTCAATGCCTTTATTAAAGCAGCTTATACAGAGTTCAATTTAAATATGTCTTCCTACACAATTCATACCCCAAAGCTGAAAACAATGAATTCATAAGAATCCCAGCAAGGCTCATCTCCCATTCTACATGATTTTATTAAAGACACCACTTCGTATTCCCTATGACATTGCACATTTGCAAGCCAAACTATGCTGGTTTCAGTATGGCCTTTTGGCTGCATGAATACTATCTTACATTTCTGAAGCTCAGATTTAGTTGACTTAAATTCCCTTGGCTGGAAGTAGGGACATACCGTTTAACTATTCACCTACAATGAACAAGCTCTGGAAGTAAGAATTACTTCCAGCTCTTTCCAAAATTAAAGGAGAAATTAATTTTGCTTATGTTCATCTCTGTCTTTCAAGGTGATGAGTACTCCTGAGAGATCAGCAGCAATGACCAAGACTATAGTTGGTTCATTCATAGTAATGTGGGAACTGCATGTAGTAGCTATGGGTTGCTCTAAAACTTGGGATTGACTGTCTTAATTTGCAACTGCTGCTTCAAAAGCCCCAACTGAGTGATTGATCTAATGCAATAATTCACGTTCTCACCTTGTAATGACTTCTTTTTGTGTTTCCTAAAACTTTTCTAACTGCATCTTTACCAGCCATCATTCTCATCTCTACTTCTGACCCTGCTATACACACAGAATAAGTAACGGCATCTGTTTGGGCAGAGGGCTGTATTTCATTCCATCCCTTCATCAGCAGTCTTACTATTTCAGTGCCCTGAGCAGTACTCAATTGGACTTTCTATGCAGGTTTCAAGGTTGCCTGCTGGTGACATGCGCTATGGCTTAAGGTGTTTTCAAAGACCTGGAGTTAAAGGGTTGTTTACAATATTTGACTAGATTACATTATAGGAGTAAAATTTATCCCCTTTATCATCAACCTTAGTATGTTCTGGCAAGTAGCCAGGCCCCAATTAAAGGCGTGCATAAGTATACTTATAAATACGTATATCAGAATGCTAAGCAACTGAGAATCAATAGCCACCCTCACAGTAACAGTAGAAAACTATTCCTTAAGTACATCATATAAAATTACAATGGGATCATATTCCAATTGTTTTAATAAAATGACTACAATATGAGGCATTGTTTAGTCAGGGGAGGCCATAAAATTCTGAAATTAAGCCCTAACCTGTATGTAGCAGAAGGTTTCATATAAATAATGCCAGCAAGACAAATGGAGATCCTTATATATTGCAACCATAAAAAAGCTTATGGAGTGTTGCTTTGCTTATTATGGATTTTATCAGGGTTTCGTTGAGTGAAGCAGCAATTAAACTAAATATGCTGTCCCAGAAACCATTTATGACTGTTCTGTCTACACAGAGCAGACTATACTGAAAGAGACCATGACTTGCATTTCAAAACATGTTTAGGCTTTCTTTTCAATAGTTGTAAAGAACCTAGAATGAGTCTCCTCACAAGGGATCGGATGAAGCCAAAAATCTATATATATTTTTATTTTTCATTCCTATCACACTTGCCTAACCTAGTAGACACCTTTTCCAAACAATTCTTTGGTTATTTATAATGAGCTAAGGAATTAGGTGATTTATGAATTCAATAATACTATATAGTGTTCTTATAGTCAAAGGATATTTCTGCATTTGATGAGCTTTGGGACAAGCCTCGTAGCCCACAGGTATTTTTTATTCTGTAAGTTTATCCAGAGTAGTTTAGATTCAAGAAAACTTGCAAAGAATTCCAGTGAAATTTTTATTTTCCTGAGAAAGAATTAACAAATCAGGATCTTTTGAAAGAAAAATGCACAAAACCACTTTTATACTGAGACCTGTCCAGTCCTATGGACAGTGCTGAGGCTGCACTAACACAGAGTCCCTAAAGATGCTGCAAAACTTTTGCTCACGCTCTGCCCCCAAAAGAGGGGTGTATGCAAGGAGGGATCAGTATAGGGAAATCAGTAATTAGAATCTGTAAATAATTAAGTTTAGAGGGAGGTTGGATAAAGATAGTATCTTTCAAAGGAAAATACATTTTTTCCAGTCTGGAAAGACATAGATGCTGCCACAGAATAATTTTGACACTTCATTAACTTTATCTGCTAGCACTGCCCATAGAAACAGAGATTTTTGGCAGAGCTCTGCTTCACTGTTTATCTGTTTTTTGCAAGGCAGACAAACCTGCTTTCATTTCCGTTTGTCCGTTTGTTTTTTATGAAAATAGATTTTAATAGTTCAGCTAGGAATTTTAATATATGAAACTCAACCTGCCTGCAACATTTGTTGTCCATGTTCAAATGTGAACCAACCTAGTTAGCAGCAGTGTTGTTTTACTTTGTGATAATCCAGTCTCATCCTGCCATAGACATAGACTCACAGACAAAGACAGGAGTGGATAGAGACAAATTGGGGGGGGGTAAGAAAAAAAAAGTAAATATGTATTTAACTGAACTCTTCAGTGAAACTAAAATAAAAATATTTCTATTACACTATAAAATAACAAAGTGAATTGTCACAAAAGTGGCAAGGAAAAGTGCTCTTGTAGCTGAAGTATACCCTTCAATCTTGAAATTTATATTCAGCTCTTCTCTCATAAACACTCTGTTTTACCAGGGACAAATCACTCTCTCTATGCTATATTTCTCCATGTGTAAAACTCACTCTATTTCGCTAAGACATCAAGATATTTGGGACAGAATCTATGTACTTATGCATTTTGTACAACCTTGTAGCAGTATTGGTTGATCTCATCTGGGGCTGCAAAGTGCTGCTTCTAGAACAAACATTCTTAGATTTGGCTTTATTTCACTGCCAACACTTTAGGTCAGCCCCTAAGCTGCTTTAATATTTAATTAAAATATATCAATATTAAGCTTTGAATGCCAGTATCTCTCTTGTTTCCAAGTACACACTAATTATGTTGTCCTCATTTACAGACCATTTAATTATCTGGTTGTTATCTGGAGAAATTCCACAGTATTTTCCAGAGCTGTGGGTATACTGGCTTTTTCCAAAAGATATCTGCCCTGCATGTAGAGAGTCTTTATGAAGGAAAATCTGACTCTATCATCTTCCTCATTCCCCCCAATGATTTCTACATGGTAAGAGAGTCTGTCATAGGCCTGTCATAGTCTTTAAGTCACTGGTACCTGAAGAGGACCAGCTGTGTGAGGGACCAAAACCAATGCAATGAGAAGACTGAAGCAGATACATATATCAGTTACCAGAAGAGTGAAGGTATACACACACATAAGTGCTTGTGCATCACCTAAACACAGTGGAATTATAATTCTTATCTCAAAGAAGATATGATCCAAGGCTCTGTAAGCCTTAAGCAAGTGCTTCAGTGACTCAGTGCTGTTTTGACTATGCTGCTGATTCTCTCAGTTCCTACCAAGAACCTTACAATGTATGACATCTGCCTAAAATCCCATTTCTGAAAGTCATAAATCTGCAGAACCTCCAGATTCATTTGGGGAAAAAAAATGTTCCTAGTGCTGTCATTGCACAGAAAAAGACTGGAAAACATGACACAGATGTTTCCTTAAGGCTCAGTAAACAGAAAGCAAATTAAAAAATACCTTTTCTTAAAAAAAAATAGTTCTTTGGTTTAAAGACCACATCTTTTAAATCTTACAGGCCAGCCTGATGATTTTTTAATACTTCAGGTTGACAGAACGATCACTGGGACTATTCACAGAGGATAAAGATAAAAATGTGCAAAAGATCTTTGTCAGATCTGGGCCTACAGCCAGCCTCTCACTCCCCAAGAGCATGTCATATGGCACTACTAAATTTGGCTCAAACTTGTTTTGGTGAGTGCAAAATTTGCCTGGATCCAAAGCTGGTTCTGCTTCTCCCACTTGAAGCTTTTTCATCACATGTTGAAATCTCTAAATAAACTAATACTACAAAGAAGCGTTTATCTGGATGGAGGTGTATTTAAAAGAAAGTAAAAGGGGTGAAAGCAAAACAACATTGGGGAATTAATCAGAGGTTGATTTCTGAGCTATAAATTACCATTGATTACAGTATTTACTAAATTCACTAAAAATCTTTTCCTTGGTTTCTTTGCTTGTAGACAGATATCCACTTGCCTCTTCTTGTCTGGACTAGAATCTGTCCCTGTAAAGCCCCAGGGAATCAACTTACAAGCAATGGCAGAAAAAGCTGAACATGATGATTTCCTTCCTCCCCAACATTGTTCCATGCAATGTTGGCAACCAGATCTGTGAAACAACAGTTTAGCAAAGGAAATCTTTGGCAATGACTGCATGTCTGACACCACAGCCCCTTCTTCCCCCTTTTTAGCTGCATATGCTAAATCACTTTAATTTGTGAAGAAAGCCTATGTGTTAGATGGGAATAAACTGTTCATGCAGCTTTTGGTTAGTCCCATGCAAGCTACAGAAAAGTCAGAAAAAAGGGTAGAGTGCTTTTCTCCAAGTAAAAGCACAAAATGTAAAAATCTAAAAATAATACAAGTGAAAGCATCTGATAGACCCCACTCTTAATCTGTTAGTACATGTACAATATGACACGACTAACGCCAGAAAGCTTCTGTCCTGTCAGCTGACGAAAGGCTCCTGTCCTGTCACCTGAGGTAAGGAAGGCTCCTCTCCTCTCCTTTCATGTGAGGGAAAGTTTCTGTCCTGCTAGCTGAGGGAAGACTCCTGTCCTGTCCAGAACTACATTCACCCCAAGGTGCTTTTGTAACCTTCTCTTTCTGCTTTTAATGAGGTAGTTAATTTGCTGTACAAGGAAGCCTGGTAGTCGATTTATAAATTGCACCAGAAGTTTCTTCTCTACTCAAACATAACTATAACAATTTGGATTTTATGCTGAATGTTGGAATCTGAACAAACTGCAGTTTCATATATGTCCTTTATATAAGAAATGTTCCCTTTGCTCTTTTGTTTTATATGCTACTAATAAAATCTTTTTGTTAGAGCAGATTTTCTAGTATATTAAAGTCATGAGTAGTTCATGGAAATATATATATATATATGTGTGTGTGTGTGTGTGTGTGTGTATGTATTTAGAACTGCAACTAAATACTTGGTTAATGTAAATGTACCTGTCTGTAAATCACTACTTCCATGGTCACTGTGGATGAGCAGGGTCCTCAGTAGGAGATCTGAGTATGGAAGCAACTTACAGTTCTTTGCGCTATCTCGAAAAAGGAACTGCTATAGTGTGTCACCGCTGTGGTTTGTCTACTCTGATATTCCTCCTCTTTTAAGAAAAGACTAGTAGCAAATATCCTGGGGGAAGGAGTAACATTTCCACCATGGACTATTAGGAAAGGTTATCTTTTTCTTTATCTCATAGACCTTTATACTCTGATGCACAAGGATGGCTTTACTTAACTATTTTTTTTTAGTCTAGTTTAGATACCCCACAAATGGCTTATTGCATTCTCTATTTTTATTTAATTCTTTTTCCCCAAATACCTGGTATGAAATACTCCTTATACTTCCCATCACAAAAAATGCTTCTTGTGAACATGATTTTGCGTCATTTATTTGGCTTAGACAGAGACAAATTTAGATTTTAAGATGCAGTTTTGAACTTCCACCACTTGATGGCCACATTTAAAAATTTTGTTTCAAATAATGCCAGTGCTGTATTTGGCGAGGTAATGAGCCTAAAAAGTACATGGTCAGAAAACCATTCAGACAGTTTCCCATACCAAGATTATATTTATGCATACGTCTATGTTGTTGGTGCAAATATTTATGTCAATAGCTCTCTGAAACAGCTGTATAATATAATGTGGAACAGTGACAAATACTAGAAGTGGCAATTCAAATGTAACTCTCCAGTCCTGTGACCTTGCATATGGTGGCTTCAGCATCCAAGGCCTCAGGTCCCATGTCCTCCTTTCATTGCAGCAAGGATGTAATCATTCCAAAACTGATATTTCATACCAGTTTGTGAAAGAGTTACCTGTGACATGAGAGTGGCTAGCCAATCCATCTCCAAATTTCAATATTGAAAAAAACATAGCAGAATACGTTTTGAGATTTAAGTTTTTTATTTATAAAGGAGTGTGGAAATCCAATAGTAATTTCAGTCAGAAAAAGGCAAGACACTTCATGTGGAAAGTACGTACAAAATGGACATTCTGATTTTTTTCAGATTTTATTTTTTCCTAAGTAAAACATTATATAAGTCAAAAGAATTTTTTGGCTTTTGCAAGTTTATGTTCTGAACATTTGATTGAACCTTAAGCCATTCTTGCTGAAATCATGATCTAAGTTTTTTACCTAAGAAATGCAAACCTACAGGGTTTTTGATTTTATTTACTTTGAAAGTATTGACCTTAACATGACTCAAAAATATCATCCTACTGGATGTGATTTCCTCTTGGAGTTTTATTCTGATCTGGCCTATTCAAAAGTTGTGGGATTCTGTCATTGCTTGTACTATTTTTTTTTTCTTCTACCACAACCTCTAGGTTTCAGGGGCTTACTGGCAGGATAATGACAGTGTTACTTCAGTCAGCATGGTTCTTTTTTTTTTTTTTTTTTTTTTTTTTTAATTTGTCTTGAGAGTGCTTCTGCCAATTTTGTTAAAGGAAACCAAATAGATTTATTGTTGCCAAAAAATATCTTGGGAAATACATGGAGAAGAGGCTGAAATATTACTGAAAAATAATTTAAAAATCTATATGTTTGTAGAGGAATTTGATAAGATCCGGACAATTTAAAAAGCATGCTCCTTTGGGTCACTTCAATAATTCCTTGTGATATTTTTAGACATTAGAATGCATGTTTTCTACTTAATGAAAAACAAAACAAAAGCCTTGTGAATATTTTTTCCAGAATGAAGTGTTTTATCAATCAAACTATTTTGGACTGGATCTGGCTTCAAGATGCAAAATGTCCAGTGTAAGAAGTGAGTTTCTAAGCTTGCAACATAAATTGCTTTCTCTGTATTCAGGCTATTAAGCAATGAAACAACATTTATATCTAATCTCCATCTCATGAATTTGTCCTTACAACATCCTAGGAAAACAAAAAACAGCATCCTGTTTATGATAATTAAAACGGTTGGTGGTAATGAATGCAGATATCAAAATTTTAATGTAATTGAGGTGATGGTACATTTAAAGCAAGCTAGCAGGTGTTTGATCTGAAGCTATGACTTATGGAGCAATATTGTACTGCACAGTTGAAGCTGAAGAAGCCCTCAGTGCAACAGTAGTCTCAAAAATTCACGAGGATCTACAAAATGAAAGATCCAAAGGGAAACTAAAAGACAATTTGGGCCATTCCAGAAGCTACTTTTTGGAACTCCGTACAATACAAAGCTAATTCCTTTACCCGAATCTTTTTCTGTTTAGCTCTATGTATGTATGAAATGCTGAACTGTTTATTGTTCATTCCTAATTTTTAGTCTGTTTGAAACAGATAAAAGCTAAAGTGACCTAGTTGCACTTTGGCTACCAGGAGTTTCATATGGTTCTTGTAGTAGCTCATACCTAAAAATGAAGGAAAAGAAGTCATACTGCAATTATTACTAATCTTTGCTTTCTTCTTTCACTCTTTTTCTCTCTTTTTCTCTCTTTCCTCATCCTCTAGTGTGACTGTGGTATAGAATACAGCTGAGACAGAGCTGGTTCCAACCTTTGGTACTTATTTTTGGCTCATTAATTTTTTTGGCAAAGAAGAGACACTTAAAAGTCTGATGTTCAAAGGCTACGTGGTGATTGGTCAGAAGTCAGCACAGTCGGTGTTGTTATTTTTTCCAAACTCATAGTAATGCTATTGCCTAAGAGCCCACAAAAACAAAGCGATTAGGTTTGCTTGATAGGAGGAATGATGGTGGCAGAACTATCTTCAGCATTGAAACTAGCATGTTTCCATGAGATTAACTTTCCTCTACTTATTTAAGTCTGCCAAAGTCTAATTTATAAAATGACGAGGTAATGCAAGTTGCATTTAAAGTGCATTATCTGAATTATGCCAACTGTGCTCTTCAGGAATGTGACGTTGTGAAATGAGATTTCCACACACCCACAGGAATGAGCAGACACTATTTATTAGCCTAGTAAAAATACAATCTTATATCAATAACACCCAGGCTCTCTCTCCCTTTCTTCCTGTTTGTGTTGTGTGTCTGAGTTAATGTTGTTCTGAGCCAGTGTTGCCAGGTGTACTCGCCAGAGCCTACTCAACTGGAGCTGTGAATACCAGCCAAAAATAGCTAGCCCTGACCAGATGCTCCAGCAGAGTTAATAATTGTGAGCCAGTGAGGACATATGCAGAAGACACACACAGCTATTCGCTGCTGGAGCTTTGAACTTGTCCATTGAAGATGAAATTTTAACTTACATCAGGATGTGGAGCAGTGTTAGCTGCCTGGATAGGATGGGTAGTAAGACACTGAGTGGTGATCTCAGGTATTTAGGTTCAGTTCCTGCCTCAAGCCATAGAGCTACTGGGTACTTGTGCTTAGCCAGTACCTTTCTTGTGACTTGATTTCCCCATCTTTGGAACAAAATGATATTCATGAAACTGATCAGAAATTTTGAATTCTAAGCAAAAGCCAGTGTTGCTATTTTTGACGGGGAAAATATTCCAGATGGACTGATTTAGGATTTCATAATGTTGGCAACAATGTCCTGAATAAGGTGGTGCTGCTGGTATTCAGTGGATGATATTTACCTCTGCAAAAAATACTGGGTTTATGGGGGACTGTTGGGACTGGTGATATAAATGTGCTGTATATACCGATACATTTCACTAATTCCCCTTTTAATCTGTGAAAGATCTCTGGGGCTGTTGATGAGGTCCAGAGTATGTGAGACCTAACAAACTCCGGCAGAACTTCCTGTCTTCATTTGGAAACAATTTAAATGCATAACTCAGAAAATGGAGAATATCTATTTTGGTTTTATCTCAGTACATTTGAGTGTCTCTCTAATTCTGATACCCAATTTGCTAATATTTGAGAAAATTAAGGTTATGGGTGAGCCCTGAAAAAAAAAAAAAAAGTTTTCAGGGTTAATTAAAGAAGTACATGAGTCTGGTTTGGAACCCATTTAGGCAGTTCTGGAGTGCTTGCTGCAGCTGGTGGGCTTCCAGGAGGTGTCTGGAAAGGGAAAGATTAGTTCTGGTTAGTAATACTGTTGGATGGCAAAGGCACAGGAGCCAGAAATTAAGAATTTCTGTCAGACTCTTCCTAGATAATGACAGACCCAGCAGGAGACGATTGCTTTCTTTGGATGCCAATGTCTGACTCATTCTTTTCTGAACCCTAGTAAAGCTGAATTGTTGGTACTTCAAGAGAGCCAGAGAGCTGCAAAGAGTCTGAAGCTTGAGCATGAAAGAATTGAAAGACTGTCTGTGAGTTATTTGAACTTTAGGAAGGAATGAAAAAAATGTTATCTAGCTACAACGCTGAGTCGTTTTAGCCTTAGGAGCTGCTTAGGTCAGCTGAAAGATTGGGAAGGAAAACACTGACTCAAGTATTTTATTGTGTCAGCAGAGGGTCCCTGCCGCAGTATGGGCTGAAACATGAAAGTAGGGATCCAAAGGGAATTGCTATCAACAGTAGCTGCTTTAAAAATAGTGTAATTCCTTTGTTTCTGAGGATTGTCTAAAGTCATAGAAGATCCTGCCAGGAACCTACAAGTCCATAGCATTAGTAGATCTTTCATTGAGGAGTTAAATACAATGAGATTTCCACCAGATTCCTTTTTCTTCGCTTTTCTTCTGACTTACCATCTAGCCAGGTGGGTGAGAATACCTCACAGGTAGGCTTTTCCACGGAAGGTAAAGTTTAAAACCTTGTAACCACAATTATTTTATCTCCTTACTCTCCAACACAGCCATGTGACCAGTCATGGTAATAAGTAGATCTACTCTGGCTCCATAATACCTTTGCTTGTGTCCTTAAAGATTTCTGGAATCTGAGCACTATCTTTGTGGAGGACTGTGTTGGAATTTTTTCTTAAAAAATCTAATAATATTATTGGATTAACATTGTTATGTGCTTTCTGTCTTTAAATGATTATTTTGTCCTTATAATAATGCTTCAAATATCAAGATTCTGATACTGTGCATTCTGCAAAGGAGGTGGGGGCAGAAATCCCAGTTCGCTGATTGTAATTCAAAACAGTAATGACCTCTTATTCAAATGGTGTTATCTCAAGCATTGCAATCAAATTCCAATTTGGAAAAAAGAATCAATGCACTTAAACTTTTCTTCTACCACAGTTTAACATTTCTTTCTTTTTTTCACTTACAGTGTCAGGAAGTGGAGCTGAGTTGGCAGTATACGGCAGCAGTATATGCCATCCCAGAGGAGGCTGTAAGTAAGTGTTAAAAATGTTTAGTTTTGTCTATTAAAAAGACTTTTACTGAACTCTAAAAAGTAGTAACAGAACTACCACTTCCAGAAGTTTAGTGGTTGTTAATAGATGTTGGTATATTGATTTTGGTATATTGATGGGGATTTAAATTCCTATCTGCACTCTCCACCGAAATGGAAATACTTTCTTAAACTCAGCCATCTGATAAATTTTCTGTGAACTCCTTTACATAGGTTGAAATTTGCCACTGTACAAATTAGTAAGCTTGTGGGATCTGTCATTGATTCATATAGCTAAATCTTGTGGATACTGCTTGCTCTGGAGAGCTTGTCTTGCAGCTTCATGTTACGCTTCATCTGTTCACCTGTTTCACTATTTCTCCACAGAAGTTGTAATTGTGTTCTTGTACACTAGAATAAATTTAAGAAGTTGTATAAGGTGGCCTTTCATCGGCACACAATAATTGTTTCCTGTTATTTCTTCTAAAAAGAAGATTTACACAAATAGTTGCACTGCTTGTGATTGTCACACAATGCTATTGTTTGCGATATGGTGTTAACATCAGTAATATAATATAACTTACTGAAGCGAGACATAGTATCTGTCAGGATTATTTCATCCTTTGCTGTTCTTATAATGTGATATTGGGATTTCTTTCATCTATTAAAATGCAATATCATTTTAAAGTAACATACAGCTTTTGAATGCCATGATATTCATGTTACCAATTGTTTAAAAATCCTTTTTCAGTGTTGGTGCACCCTTATTAACAATATTTGCTGTTTTTTTTTCTGGGGGTTCAAAATGCCACTGCAGGACAGATGACATGCTATGGTATATCATTACAGTCTAATGTGTTACTTCGTGGTCTCAGGTTGCTTTTCTTTGAGTAGTTGGATACTATCAGCTGTCTGTTTCTCATCTATTGTTTCTTTCCCTCAGAAGCTCCGTAAGTGGGAGATGACAGAACCAACGCACTGCCTGTGTTAGGGGAGCAACAGAACTCCGATAGTGATGTAAATTATTGGAGCAGTGTTCATCTAGGGAATTGCAGACAGACAAAGCAGCTCTGAGGAAATGTATCCCTGTCAAAGAAACTTTGTTTCAGCTGAGGCTTGAATAACAGCAGAAATGAAAAGCAGAGTAATCTGGTGAGGGGGAAAATGAACTGCAGAAACTGTAAGTATTTTTGAATGATTTCGTACATAGCTCACTTATCTGATGAGCAGATTCCTATATGCGTTTCTGGACACACTTTTTTTGTCTTTGAAGAATGAAAAATGCATTTCCTTTAATGTGATGTGTAGGCAGATTATTTCTTTCCCGTTCTCTAAATATGTGGATAGAATATTTTATATGAAGAATGGAATCTCAAATATTTATAGGGGAGAAAACTCTTTTATTTTGCCTTCCAAGTATACATAAACATTTTGATCTAAATATACACTGATACTTTGGTTGTGTGGTCAACATCTTTTAATGGGACATACTTATAAACAACTAATCATAATATTTAAGACCAGCTTTTTCATTTCAGTTTATGGAGTTAGTTACATTTCTATTGTTTTCTTCAACAGTCAACTTACGGGACTATGTTAATATCAATTACTTACCTGCATTCACACAAGAGCAAACTCAGTGCTAAAACTGTCATCCTGGAATAAGTTTGCATGGAGTTTTATGACAGTCTGAAACATTTTTTTTTTTTTTTATGAACAGTTTTTGTTTATTGTGGTTCTCAGCAAACGGGTGTGTGTGTGTTTGTTTCATGGGACCAGTTTTGAACAGGACAAATCAGCTCTAGCCAATAGGAGACTAAGGAACTCTGTATTCTGCTACCACACTCAGACCACCAGGAAAAATAAATTAAGAAAGGGTCATCTGGATTTTCTGAAATTAACCTGCAATGATTTCTCATTATGTTTTCTAAGCAATATATTTAGCAATTAATTCAAAGTTAACAGCCTGCTATAGCAACATTTCTTAGAATTGATGTTTTTAGAATGTTTATTGGGGACTGTGGCACTGCACCACCCTATATTTTCTGTATGTATCATAAACTGATTAAGATGCCTTTTTGAAGTGAAAAACAGTCATATAACTTAGCATGAGTCTGTCTCCTTTGGGAGAATTTGATTTGACTGTATCTTTTCAGAGGCTCTAGATAAATTGTGATTCAGGTAACTAAATAGTCTCATGGAGACTGCTGTTTCTAATGGAAAAAACTTACTATGCATATACATGTTATGATTTGATTGACTGACTGTTTTGGAAGTAGCATGACATCCTTGTCTATACTCTTTCAACATACTCAATAGTGTGGTACTAGTTTCTTATATTTGAGGTTGCTTAACAGTTTTAAGCACACAGTAAAGAAAGTCTCCAAAGAATTTACCTAAAACTTTGTACTGAGTTCAATACAATCTATGGCAGAAGAGCAGCTAGCAAATCACTTGAGAAATAATACCTGTTTCCTTTGTTTTCAATGTGATGGCATATCCAATTACACTCCATCTTCACTGAAATGTTTCTGATGTGGGTTAAAACTTTATTGTTAATCTCCACAGGATCTGTCTTGGATCTCTTGCCTTTATTGTTCATAGAACTTCCCTAGTTAGTTCCTCATTATTTTAGACTTTATTCTTTTGTTTGTTTGTTTAAGGTTGACACTAATCTGAAGCAACTATATGATTCAGTGAAAAATTCAGGTCTTCCAAGAGAACAAAGGAAATATCAGATTAGATGGTTGCACCAAAAATCTTTTGTGGAATATTTTTAAAGGAAGGCCAGCTAGTTTGAAATTACATAGCTAATTAATTTCTCAATTTTAATATTAAAAATTATGCATCTGGAATATGGTGGCTCACTCTAAGAAACAGAGATCTAGGTTTCAGTATCTTTGAAAAAATTCTAATCTCATCACTTTTCAATAAAAATATGAATGCTATTATTATATGAAGTATTAAATTTCCCAAGCACTATTTTTTAAATGAGAATTAAGATTCAATGAGTTACAATGAGGTCATTTCAATTCCCAGGATAACCATATTTCTAAATGTGTTTGTGTATGTTTCTGGCACAAATGACTACACTTTCACTAGATCTGTTGGAACATGCTTATGCTCCTGACTCTTTTAGCAGCCAGGACTGATGCCTGGCCAGTCAAGGATGAGAAAAGGTAAAGAACAACATTTATTTCTTTTGAAATAGGTAGAGCTATTTATTTATTTATTTGTTGGGGGAGGGGGAGGGGGAGAGAGGGGTAAATAACCTTTTAGTGATTGGAAACCATTTGTGAATCAGTGTTGAGCCGTTGTATAATTTATTCAAAAAAGTTTAGCAGCAATACTTGACTTCTGTTTAAAAATAATATTTTGAGGTTAAATTTAGCTCTGTTTAAAAGACAATTTAGATACTACATCCTCTAAGTGGAATATTAGATTTGACCTCTGATTCTGAGTTAAATGTTAGCCATTGAATAAAATATAAATATCTGCTATTAATGCAGTGCTAAATCCGCGAAATTCACTTCCAGGTAAAGACTATCTTTTCAATAAGAGTCAGTACTCCTATTAGTTTAATTCTTCTGAATTGCATAGAAGAAAGAATAGGGTGGAATACTCTGAAACTTGGATATATTCTGGTCAGGAAAATACAACTAACAAGTCTTAGTCCTAGTCACAGAATTTACATTCCCAAAGTGAATGGAGGCCAAAAGAATTTACTGGCTGAGATGGAATTGGTCCTCTCAGTAACTCATGAATGCAGTTCTCAAAGGAAGATAGGAGTCTTTATTGTCAAATTTGGCAGTTCAGAGTTTAAGGCCTGTTATAAAGTGAATTCACGTTAAAAGTATACAGTATTTGTTTCCATGTTTCACCTGCAAGTGAACTAGTTTTAGGATGGTACAAAGAAAAGTGTTGCTCCAAGGGCTTTGTCTTAACGATCTTTAGGAATCAAGGGAAACTTGTCTGCTAGTGGTTAACACCGAAGAATAGCCTTCATCCTTCTTTGAAGTGATGCATTCCCTAAGCATGTAGAGAAACTTGATGTTTATCAGACAAGTTGCCACATATTTGGCCTAGTATTCAGTTAGCATTTGCTAGTGTACATTATTTTAGTGCACTTTGTATGCCATCAAAATGCTTAGAACTGACATTTCACTGCAGAGTACCTCGTAATAATGATGCAGATATCTTTCTATTATTTTTCTCTCCCACTTATACAGAATTTCTGCTTTGTAACCCAATAGAAATTACCTAGCTGATTAAAAGACTTGCTACAAACAATGTTAGACCCCTTTTAAGTGCTGGTAGAAAAAACGTAGGGGATGGTAGGTACAGGAAAGATAGCTGAGTTAGTGTTTTAGAGATACAAGAAAGCTTTGTGTTGATAACATTGTTTTCAAAATTTTTAGTATATCTCTTACAGCTGGTCTGCAGCATTTGTGGCCCCAGTAGTGTTCCTTCTGTCTGCAACTAGATAAAGCACTGTGGAACCTTACCAGTAATTCAGATGAAAACACTCTCCTGCCTTCAGCTGTTTCTGTGCTACATGGTCTTTTAGTTGCCTGAAGAACAATCAGAGTGTGGGAATTGTATTGAGAAATCATAAATTGCTTTGGGATTTACTCAACAGACTCTAATTTTGTATGAAATACGTGATTACGGAAGCACATAATAAGCATTCTCTTCTATGCTTACAAAGAGTCTTTTCAAATATTTTCAGATAATTTTCTGTTAGGAATTCTTAGATTCTGTTGCATTGTATCAGGCCTGGCATGTATTTCAGTCAGGTTTCATAGCAGATTTGCTTATCATTGAAAGTTTTTTCCTTTTAAACAAATAAGCAAACAAAAATTCCTAACTGTCTTACAAGTAACACTCTTCCTTTTGTGCTAACTGCTGTGCAGGAATATTGTTTATTTTAAGCATGATACCTTCCACAATTCCTTAGAACACAGAAACAGAATGAAGAGCATAAGTAGTACATAACTACAAACAGGTAGGATCCTACTAATGTATGTACTATTGAAAAATTAACAGAGGAGGCCTAATGGTAGCAGCAGGTGGGTACTTCTGACCAACCTCCCACTCCAGCTCCCAGTATACTGAGTTAAGACTGCCTGTGTTAAGGCCAAAGCCATAATGACAACTTGGTGACAAAATGGGAAGGATCTATATTAAAACACTGCAAAGTTGAGAACGTATTCTAACAATTTCCAAGCCATAGTAAACCTGATATGTTTTTATTTTTTTTTTTTTCTTGATTTAAGGAACCAGCTAAAAAGTTAACTGCATCCAACAATTCTTAAGCATTTTTAGTATCATGAACAAAACAACGGGGGGGGGGGGGGGAAAGGAAAATCCCAGTGCTTTTTTCTAAGATTTATTATTATTATTATTATTATATATTTTAAGATTTAAGATATAAAATGTATGTTTGTCTATGTAGTACTGTAAGAGGATAAAGTGATTTTCTAAAGTAACGGCAAAATGCTATTGCCTCTTCATCTTGATTTACAGGATGGGAAAAACAGATAAAATTCCAATATTTTTCCTTGGATAATAGGTGGTTCTATATAACAGTTTAGCAAGGCCATTGATGTGAAGGATGACCTAAAATGAATTAGACTGCTTCTGAGGCGTAAGGTAGTATATTTATACAACACTGCACTGCAGTGGAATAGACATGTAAACTTACCTAGACACTCAAAACATGAAGTCAATGACACTCAGAACATGAACTGCACAAAGTAGATGTGGCTTATGACTCCTGTACTTGACTGTGTGTCAGAGGAGCATTGCACATTAATTTCTTAGGCATTTTTGAAAATCTCACATTATTTCAAACATTGTAAACTTCTGATCAGCCTGAAAGGAATGACTTACACACATTGACTAGCTAATGTTATTTTAATTGCAGTAGAACCAAGAATCCTTAGCCAGGATCATGACCCATGTGCCAGGCACTACTTACTCAATTAACTTCTGCCAGAGAAAATTTGTTATGCTGAAATTTATCAGCATTAGTAACTAGAGCTGTGTAGACCACAGTGCAGACTGATTGATTCTTCTGCTCAATATTGCATTGTAGACTTTAGCTGTAGGAAAACATACTCTTCTGGGTTCAGATCACCAGGGTCTGCTGGTCACTGGTTTCTCCAGTATCTACACTCCATTACCAATACTTAAGCTCCTGTATATTCTGTAATAGTCGTACAATGACAGTGAAGATTAAACTATATATTTTTTGCAGTCACCTATGTAGCCACAAATATGTCACACATTTCACATAAACTTTCCAAAAACATTTAAGGGGGACTCTCCCTGAAGGCAGGACTCAGACCTGCAATTGGCAGAACCATGCTGCACAAAAGTTTTCTAGCACAGATGTGAGAGGAGTTGGCTGTGCTCCTGTGCCCCTTAGGTCTTTGCCCTAGAGGTAAAATAAAAGCACAGAATTGAGTGGACAAATCCAGAGCAGTGGTTCATGCCCTTTATATGTAAAAAAGCATGCCCTATAAAGTTCAAATTTAAAATTTCTGAAAGCATCAGTGAATCTTCTCCTTCTATCCATGTCCTTGTATAGTACTTCTAGTCACTATAAAATAACCACAGATTTTATTAAATACAAAATGTATGTTTTGCTGTGGTATTCCTCTTCCATACATAGACATCAAGATAGCTACAGATTACCTAATGACAACATTTTGGTCCAGTGAATGTGTCAGTAAAGCAAACCAAGCATTTCTCTCTAATAAAACATCTTTCAAGCATCCTTAAGGACACATTAAAGTGATCTCCTTAGAAGCCGTACTTAGTAAGCTAATTAACATGATCAGAGTGTGCATTCCTTCCTTATGATTAACTCTATGGCACTGAAAGGAAAATTCTAAGTAGAAGTCTTAAAGTGACACTAAATGCATAGATTCTTATATTCTGTATTGGAATGCATGACACACTGGCTGCAGTTTAAGTAACTGTTTAAAGTATTTTGAAAGCAGCAAGGACATAATTCAACTTAAACTCTGACTTTTCCTCAACAGAAATACACAAGGCATTAAACAACTTGGGCAAACAGTCTGGAAAGTTACATTGCTGTTCATCTTGTTACACTTGGTGTTTTTTATGTAATGGTGAATTATACTCCTTAGAGCTGGGCCTTCAGCATTTTTCTGAAAACATACAAGTGTACTACATCTAATCCTCAGGATTGTTATAACCTATTTACCATGAAGCAAAGCTAATGTGCACATAAATGATTAAAATCATTTTCATCACATGCTTTGTGTGATATCTAAGTTTGATATCTAAGACAGTAAGAATACTACAATATTAACCATAGAAAAAAAGTAACAATGGTTATTTTTATATTATATACAAGAACTTTGCTCCATAACATTGTGCCCAGGGTACAAGAGCAGTACGGATGCTCAAGCATGCTGTTTTGTATAAACCAGTGTTACTACAGGATCTTGGTTTGGCTGGCTGAATTATGATTAATTTACTGGAAGACAATAGTGTAATAGTGTGTGGTGATATAATTGCGATTGTAGTAGGATGGAAGAACAAATGCTGTATTCCTTGGAGGCTGGTGCTGAAACAGCTGAATGGCATGGTGTTGTTTAATACTGCATACACAGCTTAGGCAATGAGCTCTTCAGCAGAATTGCACAGCTTAAATTCTGTATTTTCACGCACATTTAATGTGGCCTAGTGACTGTCGGCTCTTCTTATTTTGCTTGTACAGAATTCTTGTTTCAGCTATGATGAGATACATCAATGTAGCTCTCCTTAAAGCTTATTTCTATTTTATTGCCATTTTATACTAGTTTGTCAGTCTATCTCCATTTGGAGATCTCTCCATGCTTCTGTTTGTCAGGTGGCCATATAAATTCTTGAGAAGTTACTGTCAGTTGAAGGCTTACTAATATACTTCCTTCTTGAGATTAAACCCTTATGGGACATGAGACATAGTATGGGTCATAGGATTCCAGCCACACAAAGATAAGTAAGAAATACTGATCTAGGACCATAGTGCCGAAGTTATGTGGAACAAACTCTGAACTGAAACAAGTTCAGAATATTTTTCAGTTTTGAAACAAAAATAGTAATGTGCTATATAATTAGAAAAGATTATTTTTCTAAAATTAGATGCTACAAGAAGATACTGGTAAAGCAACAATCTAATGATGTTTTATTAGCAGAGTATTACTAAGTAATAAATGCTTAAAAATTGCATTGCTTTCAGTAGTAAATTCTAATGGTGTATTTAACACTATTGCACTGTAAAAAAAAAAAAAAAAAAAGTCATGAAAATACAGATTTCAATCCAGACTCCTAATTATTGTGCATTTTCTGTTTGTAGTCATGAACATCTCTGTAAAAAAAAACTAGTAAACTTGATGAAATTAGTTTTGAGACTATTGTTTGGGCACTAAAACTGACAACTTAGAAATAAACAAAAGTTCAGTATAACCAGAGTGGTTTTGCTATTAAAGTAAGCCTGCTATTAAATTGTCTAACAACTACTACAGTAGTTACAGTTCTTCGTTAAAATACTGAGATCTTTATGGATTTTATCAGAGAATACTACTTTACATTACATGGTAATTATAGACTACTGTCTCTGAAGTGAATTTCCAATACAGTTGTCCTCCAGAACACAGAAAGGGAGAACTAAGTCATATGTTCCATCTTTACTACTACATTCCTTAGAGGGTTCCATATGTTTACCTTTAGCTGACTTTAGAATTTTTGTTTTTGTGGTTGCTGGCAAGCAGAGTTGAATTCTTTCTTGCCTATTTCTTTAATAAGGAATGTGAAGCCACATACAAAATAACACTAGAATACAACAGTATGAAGCACAGATAATCCCCAATGAGATGCATATTTTGAGTAGACATCAGGAATGCTTTGCACCTTTCTTTATTTAGACTGCTAGGCTTAAAAATTCCAAAAGGGGGCAATCTTACCCTCTGCCTGGAAATCTATAATTGTAATTCACTTGAAAAAATGCAGCATAGTACTCTCAAAGTTCTCATTTACCTTAGAGAGCTGAAGGTTAGTGCATAAATTATAAAAACAACTTTTAGGCTTTTGTCTTTGTTTTTGAAAATTAAAGGTATTACTGGACTTTAAACTTGATTAACTGCAATATTATGGATACACGTGGCCACTCTCAAAGTAGCTGACTGAACCATTTAAAAAAAAAAAAAGGCACTTAAATTGTTCTTGGTCATACACAACTCTATGAAGGAGATTTAGGCAAAACATAGAATCTCAAGATCATTTCTCTTTTTTTCAGATGATCATCACTTTTGAAATTAAGACAAAAACTGTACTTTCTTGAAGGAATATAATAATAGCCAAATTAGTGCAAGTTGGTTTTTACAATTTTTTATCATTCCATAGTATAAGTGAGAAAGAGAACTTTTTGGGAAAAAAAAAAAGAAAGAAAAAAAAAAGGGAAAAAGAAAAAAAGAAAAAAGCACTTGCCATCCATTTGTAGTATTTTTTAATTATTTTTATTATTCTAGAAGAAATATGCATATTTTCTTCCTATATGCTTTCTAAATAATGTTGCAGACATGTCTTTTATAATTTGATGGCAACAATAATTTAACTATAAGAAAAGAAAATGTTTCTTACATATGATATATATATACATGCAAGCTGCCAAAAATAATATTTTTGTAGATATGTGAAAGCCACTATTAAGCAATATAGAAGTGTCTTAGTAGGAGAAAGGTGTCAACATAAAGTAATGGGTTAGTTGCAGAAAGGCATCTGCAAGAGTTTGGGAAAATTGACTTTGATACTGGGAAGAAGTGGAAAGTAGCACATATAAAATGGAGAGAGCAGACATGTCCTGGTCACTTGGGGAAAGTGGATAGTTTGCAGGCAAAATGCCATACACATTCCTTCCCCTTCCACTCTATGCCCATGATGTAATATAATAAAGTCTATTGTTTATCCAAGTCTATATCCCTGTCTTTAATAGTGCCATGTGACTTGAATTTGAAGGAAAAGATGGGGTGTTTTATTAGACCAACAGGCACCATTTGAGCAGAATAAATGACAAATACTCTGTTATAAAACACATTTGTTACATCTGAAACTGAAATGGCAATTGTCAGGATTAAAAAAAAAAAAAAAAAAAGGATTGGCAATGCTTGTGCTGAATGGAACTTAATGTTGTTAATCAGACTAATAGTCTATGAGTGAAGAGTGTCTGGTAGCTCTGTAGTAGAGAAAGATGGGCACTGGAAAAGCTGTCAATATTGTTCGTTCATGTGGGCTGGATCAAGAGACAGGCAACTACATAGCTTACACTGAGCAGTTAACTGAGAAAATTGTAATGTGTCATAAAACTGGTGTTTCTGTGGAGTCCCTGGTTTCTGCTATATATTAAAATTTTAATTTTAATGAAATGCTGAAGATATTTTCTAGGTCATTTTGAGGGTGAGAGCTGAAGTGTGAGATGGATTTGGGAAGGAGAAGATACAATGCAAACAGCAGTTCCACTTCCTTTGGTTGAATCAAGATGATGTTGAAAAAAGATGCATTCTTACTCTTGGCTGTATCACGGCATGGCAGAGTCATGCCCTTTCAGTTTTCTCTAGATAACACTATTCTGATTATTTTTTCTTGCTCTAAGACTGGAAGTCTGCTATGCGTTTATAATTCCGGCATCTTGTGGATAGCCCCTGCCTCAGAAATCAATACCTCCACTGAAATAGACCCAACATGCTGAAGTGAAAGCTCTGGTACCTCAGATAGGCTTCTTGTTACAGGGCAGATGAGAGCTGCGCTGGCTGGGAAGAAATGGGGAGATACAGCTGAGACGTCTATTTTGATCTTGGCCTTATCATAGATTTAGTGAGAGAACACTTCAAAAATCTGAAAGATTTTAAAGGTTTGAGAGACTTCTGAATGCTGACATGTATGAATTAAAACATTATTTTAAATTAACTTGTCTTTTTATGTGCAGTCCATCCCAGTAACACTGGGACTTCGTATTTTCCCATGATAATGCCGCCCTACAGTTAGTCATTGCTACACAAAATCTGGTTAAAGCTGATAGATTACTTGCAGTAAGAATAGATTGCTTGTAGTAAGAAGAGTTGCAGCTTGTGATGTTTGCAAGCTTGAGCTCCCGTCCATCCAGTATGAATAAAGAGGCACAGATTGTCAACCTGTATATGCTGAAGTTGCTCTGACCCCTGATTCACAGCCAAGAATATGGCTGGTACAGTCACAGTTCAATAAAGCGTTGTGGTCAAATATGTTTTCATAAGATGTAAATGAAACTAAAATAAATTATAGTACTACTTTATTTTTATTGTGATAAGCAGTATACATAAGAAATTAATAAGATTTTTTTTCCTCGCTTCACATTCATATGATGTAGACTATTTTAAGCCAAGCTGCATTTTTTCCCCTCTAGAGAAGATGACCATACCAATTGCCTCACTATCTGTTTACGTTCTGGAAAGAGTCATTTGGGATTTTGTCTTTCTGAAATAAATGTTTGCTTATGGATTTTTTTTATTGTCACATCTATGGCATTTTTAAAGTAAATAGGAGTACAAGGTTTATATTATTTTAAATGTATATTGTATTTGTCTTCCCAACACTGTGGTTTTTAGTACTGTGAATAACGTAGTATGGAGCCAGCCTATTAAACAGCCTGTTTTTGTAAGGAAACTGTTAGTCCACCTACAATATTCTATTGCTTACTGTGTTCTTCCAATATGCTTAGCATTCCACAACCTAAATGATCATTTGTTGAACAAATTCATGCTTTTATTAGTCAAAATACAGAGAAAACAGAGCCCCCCTGTTTCAAGATATTTGCTAATGCACGGTTAATTATCACATATAGCTTACTATAATTCATTTTACAGGGAGACCTCCTGCAGGTAACATACTAGCAGTTTATGAAGCAAAATAACCTCACTATAGATTAGAACTGTTTCACTACTGGTCAGACAGTTGCTGCTTCTAGGCCTTCTCACTTCACATTGCTAATTTGAACAAGGCTTTATTTTTATATTTGTCAGCAGCAAGACTGTAGCATGGTTGTTAAACCTCTCCCAGGCCTAATTAGAGTAGCAATGCTAGCATTCATAATGAATCTCGTGTCCTGGGTTGGAGGAGGTAGCCGTGGTGCTACAGTAGCTTCCTGGCAGACAGTTGCTGGCAGGTTTAAGGTAGCTTGTGGCTTGCAATATTAAGTGACTGTTGAAATTCATTGACTCCACTGCGGCTTATGTGTCTAGATGACAACAAGTTTACACGGTTCTTTTATAGTTACAGCAAATGGGTCCATTTAAATATTTATTAGGTGATTATGGTGATGTGAAATGGAAAAAAATTGCAAAGTACAGTATTGCATGTATAACTGTTTTAACTGTTTGTACAAAATAGGCCTGTGGTATCATTTGAAATTACAGCATCTTTTTTTCCTCATAAATATTTATAGTGTATCAGTAGCTAGGAATGCTAATTTATTTGCATTTTGTTTCTTATTTAATTTGACAGCCATTTGGGTAGCCATTAAAGGCACTCACTCTGATTTGAATGAAGGATATTTCAATCAGCAGCTGAGTGGCATTTTGATTGGTGTGGGTGAAGTTCAATTTTGGGAGTTCTTGCCTTTATGAGACCCAGAAAGGAGTATACCTGTGTGTGCTTGATGCTGGGAGCACCCACAGAAAGCTTGCTTCTCTAGAAGTTTAACATTTGTAGAATTTGTTGTAATTATTGGATTAAATGTAGTCGATTTGCTTTATTTTGTTCTTCAGCTGCCTTAATCAAATTGGAAAGAACACAACACCAGGAATAAATACTCTGCAAAAACGAACCAAGAGTTCATATATTATTAACATGAGTTGGATGCCTGAAAAAAAAAATCTATCTCAGGTACATCGATAAAAAGATTAAATGCATACAGGAGAAAAAGAAATCCAATTCATTGACAGCTTTGTGGCTGCTGTTTACTTTCTCATAGCAGCAGAAGAGACAGGTGTGAATCAATCTCACCCAAGGGCATAAGAAAACATGACAATGATATCCAGAGTTATCAGAGCAAATACAGATATTGGAAATGCTCTTAGTGATAACATGGAAAATAGGTGTAGTGAGGAGATCTCACGTATATGACCGTAAATTTAGTCTGAACATGTGTGTGCGTTTATATATAAACTTGAATATAGTATGAGAGACTGCTCATTGTAAAGAGAATAATTAAATAAGCTGGGACAATTTCACTCATGGTGTTATCACTGAACTTTGCTGTTATTTAGACATTTAAATTTGCTGCAAGTGGCTGAAGTAATTTTAATATGTTTTCAGATATTGATCAATGTGTATCCACAGGTTTGATCTATACCTTCTTAATTCAGTGTAAATACTTTTTTTTTTGATAGACTCCCATCAATTTTAGAAAGCTTGGAATACATATCATTTTCTTGTATAGAAAATTAAGTGGAAATTAATTTAATTTAACTGGGCCTGCCTGCCTTGGGAGTTCTACTTGTTTTGCATTCCTTCATTTTCCTTTAGTGCGTATGATTCTGCCATAGTGACTCCTACAATCATCCTTACACTTTAAGAAATTGCAGACAATCTTCTCTTCCTTTTGTAAGGGATTTACATGAATATTTTTGAAATTTTCAGTAGAAAGAAGCAGAACTGAGGGTTTCGAATAGAAAACAATGAGCTCGTTTGAGATTTAGAAGACTTCCATGAGACTATACAAGTATAGTGAAATTGCCAGAGACCAGCAGTGGGAAGGGAAATATCTTCATTATTGCAGCCAATTTTGTCAGTTTTACTTGAGGAAAGTAGCTGCACAGTCTAGAAATATTGACACCTTCTTGAACTGGAGGTGAAGGAGTTTCATATTTTTGAAAATGAGAGGAGTTGCCCTTGCAAACAGGGCAAGAAAGTTGCAGAAAGAAAAACAGAGACACTGAGCTGAATTAACTGTGTCTCACCAAGCTACTGGAATGTCCACAGGCTTCCTTAAGACTTGCTGTGATATGTCTAGGACTGGGATTTAGTCTACTGTATACAGCACAAGATTAACTGATATTTGGTTACTTAACTAAGACTTATTTCATTACTAGTATCAAAGAAACAAGACAGCAGTTCTTTAGAGATATGTCTAATTCTGGCTTTAACTCAAGTTTGGTACCCTTGCTCAAAACTGAGATTGCTAGTGACTGAAGGTTACTCCTACAGTACAAATAGTAAGAACTACAAGTTAGTACTCAGCTGAGTTTGGGATGTTCAATTTATTTTTTTGCTACGAGAATTTAAAAGCTTGTCTGATAAATTAGTGCATCAATTAACTGTGGCTGGTTATTGGTGATTCTGGCTGATCTGTTCAGATACCAGTTAAAATGAGCTTCACACACTTTGGCATAATCTTATTTACTCTTCCAATGCTATGAATAGAGCAGCAACTTTTCTTCTTACGCTGACAATGCAAATGAGGGGGAAAAAATAAATAAAATTGTTACTGTGTTCTGATATAACAGTTATTTCATGACACCTTCCACCACCACAGAACCCAGCTCAACACTACTTTAGGCACTGGTCTTTGCCTTCTGAACATTATCAGAGGCCAGATACTGTGTGAAGTCGAAGGCTGTCGTTCTCACTCTGGTGATTTCCCTGAGTTTCTGATAAATATTTCTGATTTGCATCTGACTTGGATGTACAGGTTATAGCTAACCTAGGCAAATTGCAGATCCAATTCTGAGCCCTAGACAAGGGTACTATCAAATATTTCCTTTAACTCACTATTTTTTCTTGGCTAGCTATACTACAACTTTCTGTCCAGAGTCCAGGTTGTTTGCTCGCTGTCTGTACAACAAACTTAGACACCTTTCACAGGGTGCTAAAGCACCTATCACTGCTTCAGACTTCCTACAACCTATACAATAGGTGGTCCATAATTATTTACCTGCAGGTTTCAGAAGTCCTATTAATGCCCAAGATGGTCAGTGAAACTTGCAACAGAGTAAACGTAGATAAGTGTCAGGACACTGAAAATAGCTGTGTTCTTGTGCATACACAGTAACCTTCAGTCTTTAGGGCTGTTGATCTGATTCACAAGCACGAAATTCATTTAAAAGAAGACGAAAGGGGGGAAAAGAACATTCTTTAGCTTTTTGAGCCTGGAAGTTCTGTGCTACTGTTTGCTCAGATTTTCCAGCGAGATCACTTCCTGAATGGGGCTTAATATGAATAAACATTCTGAGAGACAGGTTCAAAAGCTAAGCATGCAGAGACTGTCCAGTTTTGCAGTATCCCATTGGTGACAAAGCTGAATTTAGTTGAAGTTTTTCAGTAAGCTCAGAAAATTGTACACTTGCAAATGAAAATAAGATAAGCTTTTGTTATATATTGCTTGATAAGTTTCGCTAAATGTTTAATTTTAACAATTCTATTCAGATTTTAAAGGACCTTAATGTATTCATCCACCTTGTGATTTCAGTAGAGCTATTTAGGGTGAATAGACAAACGCCAGAATTTCATTCTAGAAGTACCTGCCAGATTATATGGCTTCATCTCTTTCAAGTACTATTGCAAAGAAAGTCTGCAAAATATCCAAAGTAGCATGGCTAGCATCAGTTATTTTAATAGTAAATTTGTGTTCTCATTAAAGACCAGGATTCTGTCTAAACACAGTGCAAAAGATGTTCTTCCCATCATCAGTGCAAGCCTACCCAGGAAAAGAAATGCAAGATAAAATATAAAGTAACAGACACCTGGTGGTTTATCCTAGGTCTTGCATAGTAGTTTTTGTTAACAGTAGTTCTTAATGAACTAAGAAAGAATGGCTGTCTTACATCCATTCACCACTTGTGATTAGTTCCTAAGGTAGATGCCCCTCTCACTATTACTTTATTGAGTAACTAAAACTGTTTATGCAGCATAACAAAGCTATCTTAGTTACAGGTGTAGTGCAAAGAGACATTTCCTAAGTATAACAGAAGCATGAAGTACAAAAGTTTACGAAGACCAAATACAAGAAGCACAACATAACTGGTCAAAATAAGCTGCAGTTTCCTCTGTAGCCTGCTAGCTGAACATCAGAGAAATATCCAGGAACAGCCTTGAAATTCTGCTAGCTACAGATGTGACTCCTCCCCCCCCCCCATCCCCTCCTCCCCCAATTATTTAGCAGTGATAAACACTACATTAACTGCCCTCTTCACTAGTTAAAGTGGCATCCAGGCATCACTTTCAATTCCTGCAGCAACCTGGACTCTCAAAGCTTCTTTAATAGAGTAGATGTTGCATCTCTTCTCTGGCCTTTCCTAGTTTTAAGGATCCTTGATCAATATCAGTCTAGGTTTGTGAGATCAGTACTTGCTGTAGTATGGCAAAATGAGGTTTCTTTTTACAGTATCAGGGCAAATAATTTCAGACAATCAGTAGCACTATAAAATATATGCTATCTCTGTGCCTGACACTGGGAAATAGAAATCCATTTTTCCAGCTGAATGAAAAATAGGAGGTCCGAGTGTCAAAATCTCAGCACTAGAACAACTTGGAAACTTTCCAGTGGAACATTTTTCTCTCAGCTAATGCCAGTTCACCAAAACCTAACACGTTGCATGAAAATGTCTATTCCAATGAAATTTTTGATGGAAATGTGCTTGGTTTCCTGCCAGCTCGCCCGCTTTTCCCAGCTCTCAGCTCCCCGGCATCTCACCTGGAATAGAGCCAGAAAGTCAAGTTTCTTCACGTTCTTGGCCTGTTTGGCAGACTGCCACAAAGGATGGGAGTCTGGGCTCCCGAAAGTGGACAAGAAACCTTATACATGCACATACAACCATACACATACTCTCACAGGTCATTTAAATCCATGTCAGTTCATTCAAAGTAAAGTTGTTTTTTTTTTTTTTTGTTTTTTGTTTTTTTTTTTACATAGAGGGTCTTTTAAATATGACCCTCCTATGGAAAATTTCTCATGTTGGAATTTTCATTCCAAGTTGTAACTGAAAAAATTGGGGAATATGAAAAAAAATTCCTCGTAAGGGAAATTCTGGTTCCTGTGCAACTGCATGTTGCACTCTTGTCATTGAGGCTATCAGCAGTTCCTTCTGCATCTCTTTTTCATTGCATAACAAGGTCTATATTTGTAACAGGTAAGGTGTTTGCATACTCAACAAAACAAGATAATATTTTTAGAGTTTTCTAAATATTTATTTTAAAAATTCCTCTTAGGACACATTAAATAAGTCATGCAATCCTGTCTTGGTCACTAACTTCAGTCTGGGGACTAACGGGGCAGTGAGTTTCAATGTCTTTTGCTGAATAATGAACAGAAAATAGGCATATATACTGAAATTCTGTCTGAGAAGTCCCTGAAGCAGGAGCACTGTAGTGTACTTTTCCATAGCCTCATTTCATGCACTGCAAACTGCTCAGTTGCTTGTTATAAGTAAATAAATAAACTTCAATCACACTGTGTTAGGTAATTTCTGACCAGGGGGATGTGTTCACGTCTGAGACAAAAAGCAGTTGATTCAAGTAGCCATTAATGAATTCCTTTTCTGATTATTCTTAATACCTTGGATTAGCATAACAAAGTCAGACTCTTTAGGAGATCAGTACTTGAAGCAGTTAATTTCTCAATTGAGCTTTTGAGAAGCTTGGATTTATAGTAATAGATAAACTTCTTACTATTTCATCAAAAAAAGTTCCTGAGTAGAATTCCACTTCTGTGTAAAATGGTGTTGTGGTCATCAAGTTTCAGACCAACTACCAATCCACCAGAAAACTCTTGCTTTTGTAATAAAAGGAAAATGTTAAACGTTCTTCAAAGCAAGGGGATATCTTTCCTGTATAAGACGCTAAAACTGCTATTAAACAGATAAAATTTATTTCTTAGTCAAAATAAGGGGAAAAAAAAAAGGGGTGGTTCCTTTTTGTAGAGGGCATTGTGTAGTAGACCTGAATTGATACTGTCCTTGGGTCTTTCATAAAATTTCAATGTGATCTGAAATTTCTCCCAAAGCCCTTTTATTCTGAATCAATAAAATGGGATTGATCAGCAAAATACTCAAGTATTAATAATAGAAGGAAGTGAGTAAAAAGTGTGTTGGCTGAAACTTTTTCAGACCTAAAAGCTGTCACCTCCCTTACTGTGGCTGCACAGAATCCTAATATTCTTTACTTGCATTAACCTTGGCAACAGTCTAGCAATAAGGAGGTGAAAAAGGGGTATTTGTATGTCTACATACAGGATCAAGCAATTCAAATTAACCCTCTGAAAGGGGTTTTTAGAATTAATAAAATCATAAGCTTTTAAACTGGTTTCACATGAATTGTTCCTTATTAAAAATGATGCAACAGAAACATGCATATTAATGGCTGTTTTCTGATGTCCCTAAACTGAACTCTTCATTGCCCTCTCTAATCTCCTAATCTTTTTGCAAAGGAGAGTAGAAAGGCCTCTCTACAAAGCAATCTCGAGTGCTTTATTTGAGTCATTGGGGTGAGAGGAAAAAGGCGGGGGGGGGGGGGGGAGCAACACATATCATGTTGTAAATACAATTCAACATGTGCAATGAAGTGACAGCTGAATTCTTCAGGCCTTTATGTCAAAGAATCAGTGTTGGACTGTGGTGTGTAAGCGAAGACGCCTTGTACTGTTATCTGACTAGTGTTCTCTAAGAGCAACAGTCTGACTGAGGGGAAAAAAAACAACTCTCCTGAAAATAGAAGAACACTGGCACTGCCTTTCCTCAGGAACTACCTTCCATAAAGTGAAGTGTGGCTCTTTACAGTAAGACTGAACTAGTTCTGACCTCTCTCCACTGTTGCAGGCACTCACAGCTGCTCTCTGGTGGAATGAGAAAAATTTGATTTCCATACAGAAGTGCATCATTTCTGATGTTGAACGTTTGTCTGCTCATTCAGACATGACCTTACGAATTTTTCTGATTGTTCTCTGGATGTGTTAGGGACTGAGTCCATGCTTGAAAATCTGGATCTGGATCCAGGTCTTTGGCAATTTCTACCCCATAATATTAAGATAAAAACAAGTAACTGTACAGAAAAAGAAAACAGTCACAGTGTTTTGGGATACTGTTTTTCATGTCACCTCAAAGAGAGAGAGATTGTTTTTATGTAATGCATATTCTACTGTATGTTTTCATACAAATGCTGATTTTCTGAATGTAAACAGAAAGTTTGAGATTAGATTCCAGGTGTTTGTCTTCCCAATATAATAACCTTCAGAACAATTTCTATTAGGTCTTATTGTTATATGAGCCCAAACTCACCTTTATCTAGAAGCATGCATCCTGATATATTTCTTAAAACCAAGGAGGGACACAGATACAAAACAGGGATTCCCAGCTCCATATGCTGAATCAGACTGAGACCAATGGCCTGTACAGAAGGTAAATTCTTAAATATTTGGGGTTCAGGAACACAGAGACAGTGCAGTGCTGGCCCAAGGGGAAGAGAGGCAGCAGAGAAAGAGAGAAATCACCAAGAACAAAGTTAAGCATTCTGGCTTGGATTTTCATAGGAGCCTATGAAAGTAAAGGCATCTCTCTTCTATAGTCTGTTGTGAGTACCTATTAAATGATTATATTTGTTGCTGTTGATCTCCTTCCATTTGCTGTAGTAAATTGTATCTGGTTTCTTGATCTATCTTGCTGTAATCAGCTACCTTAATCCCAATAGCTGATTACAATAACTAAATTAAACTGTCTGCTGTGGTATATCGTCCCATCAGATGGCACAGATGAGATCTACAGCCTCCCTGGAATCACCCCAAATCAACTATTAATAGCTGATTTTAATGTAAGAGTTCCTAGGCATCTTCATTTTTTGCTCTCGTCCTAAGATACTCCAGAGGGTTTTTTCTTCCTGAAATTGTTGTGCTGTTTTCGGTACTTAAGAGACAGACTCCAAACGAAGCAGCCGTTCTTAACCTATGCAGACAAAGGGAGTGGTTCCCTTAGCAACAGGAACCATGTGGAGGTTCTCAGAGAGCTCTCTTTTCCCCCTACTCGTGTTTTCTTTTAACTCAACATTTTGCACAGCATCTTGCATGGAGACTCCGACAGCTGGGCTGGAGGCAAACGGTTCTTCCGTCTCTAGCTAACCAGTGCTCGAAAGGCAATTGTTCCACGCTCATCAGACAGAAAAAAATGATAATCATGGGTAAGTGAACTGGCACACAATCAGAGTTCATGCTGTGGAGGGGGAAAGTTTACTGGCTGGCAACCAGAAGCGTCCAGCACTTACCAGTAGGCATGTATGTTTGAAAGAGGGGTTCTAATGTGATGTTTACCTTGTTTACCATTTTGATCCTATGTCTGCATTTAGCAATTCAGGGCTTTAAAACATTAGCACAACTGGGTTCTAGTCCTTAGGATGCTACTGACTTCCTTTATAGTCCTGGACGTGTCACCTCACCTGTCTGTTTTCCTTCCCCATCCACTAAATGGAGATGATACACCATGAGGATGTTGAAAGGACTGTGAACTACTGTAGAAATATACCCTATTGCTTGGCAAAATTATATTTGCTTTTGAAGTTAATGATAATGTGTGCAGAATCTGAGATAAAGTATTCCTCTTTTATTGAAGATTTAACTAAACTTTTCTGTAGACCGATCAAGTTGCTTTTCTTCATGGTGCAATATCTACAGATACAGGAGATATGTGCATATGCATCAAAAAATGTGCACGATGGTGTATAAATTACAGAAATAGAGCAGTTCATTTCCCTCAAAATAGCTGTAGCATTGGTAAAGTTGTAGCTGTGTTTCAATGAAGTCCAGCATATTATAAAATAATGGAGATTAATCTGAGTGTTTTGAAGTAAACACTTGTTCTGCTGTTCCTGAGGTGTTATATATTACAAGAGCTCTTGTCAATGTCAGTTGAAAAGCTTAGTGCACAAACTCCGTAAGTTTGCAATCATTTTACCTAAAAAGAGACATATGAATTCATCCAATTTTAAGCCAGTTATTTTGTGGGATACTCACATAAGGGATGAATTTGTCTCCTCTGCTCACAATTTTTCATCACATTTGAAATAAATTTCAGGCATTTGAATTCATATTTTGACAAACAGTGCTGCATACTGATCATTTGGATGCAGGCTTCCTTTTTTTCCACACCTACAGATGAATCTCCTAATGTCGCATTGAATGCATTTACCACTACAGGCAACTTAGTTGCTCTAATTTCAAATGTGATTACTGCAGGAAAAAAATAGTTATTGGCAACTACATGTGCAGTCACTGCAGAATTGTCATGCATCAGCTATCCACAGTCATGTCAATCATGTTCTCATAATACTTTTCCTATTCCTTGGCAATGCTAATCATCTGTGTACCACTTGCTATGTACTTGTACAGCACCTAGTACCACTGAGCATTTCCTAAATGAGCACAGCTTCAAATGGTCATAACACTCCCTTTTGCATGATCATTTACAATTTGTCTCTTAGCTCCAATTTAAAGAGAGAATTGCCATGTTTGCACTTTTAAGAACAATGTTAGCTTTTGTGTCTGAGTAATGATGAAGGCAATAATGTAGTATAATTGAAAGTAATTGTTTCTCTTTTCTCTCTGTGTTTTTGTTTCCCTCCTTTTATGCACTACTTCAAACAGTACTTCTGCACAAATCAGTTATACCAGCTAAAGTACAGAATTAAAATATTTTACATTTAGCAGGCAGTGTCTGAGTTACAAATTATAGTTCAGTATGTAAAACTTGTTACAGGTGAAGAGCATCCTTTGTATCATCCTTTTAGTTTTTTTAAGAAAAGATTTTAAGTTATTACAGATTGATGTTCTGGTTTCCCCCACCTCCATTTGGTGTCTAGTTCTACAATTCCATTGTTGGTCACTTACCCTATTTTTTGGGTAGAAAATTTTCATTCTGGTAAACAAAAATGTCAGTTCTTTTGCCAGACCTGCTATTAGTGATTTTGTATGAATAAGCCACTGAGAGGCACTTTGAGTTACTTCAGATTTAATGTTTGTACTGCTATTAGTAGTTCTACTGTGCCTTTCATCTAAGCATTTGAAGTACACTGTGAACATAAACGAAGCCTTCCCAGAAATCTGAAGACAAGGAAGTAATACGAAGGGATCACTTCACCCACAAACTAAGTAGATAACAAGAACTCTAACAATCTACAAAAGAGCTATATGTCTTAGAACTGGAAGTAAGGATTTGATGTAGAGGTGGATTAGATTGCTACTACCATCTATGTCAATTCCTCATTGCTTCACATATCGGATACATATATAGAGTAAGCTGAAACTGAGAAAAAGTGGATGTTAGTCTTAAAGATTAAACAAATGAATGATAATTGGCCTATAGGAAGAGTTAAGAGAAGCTTATTTATGCAGCTGGCAGCCAAGAGTTTGGATAAGTTTCATGCTTTTAGTAAGGATAATCGCATATAGATTAAATTTCAGGATTTTACCATTTTTATATGCTTATGATTTTTCAACACTAAGTAAAAGGCAATGCTTAAAATGTGAGTAATTCTTTTTTTCAGTCTGATTTATTCATTAAAAAGGCAGCAGCCATAACTCCTCCAAGATACCTCTGGTTAAAAAGTAAATAATATATTAGTTCATGCATAGATCATGACTTTATATCATAGTTCTGAAACAAGGACTGGTGTGATATTCTGGTGTGATATTGCCCCCAGCGATCTGTCAAGATTCACCTGATCCATTGCTGAAATACATTGTTATCATGTGCAAGTAGACAGAGGGCATCCTCTTCTGTAAAAACTTTTCAGAATCTTTTCTAGGGAGAGCTAGAAAACCTAGGAATTGTGAATGGCTTCTACACATCTGTTTCTAATCCTGGAATTGGTCTGGAATTTTCAGAGCCTTAAAAGATTTAAGAAGCCAACACTAGTTACCATATACAGTCTGTAGCGGCTGTTCAGCAAAGTAGCTAGTCTTGATTCTTGTATCATTTAAGTACTGATTCTGGGTACCTCTACATGGCAAACTTTGTACCATAGCTAGAGAGATGATGAGTCCATGGAACTAATATCCCAGCTTGTTGTATATATAGATGGAGGCCCTGAAAGTAGACAAAGCATCCCAAATCTTTCACTATGCTAACATCATTTTTAGTCATGTTGTATCACTGAGCAAAATGTAATTGTTATGGTAGTATATGCTAGCGTACTCCTGCTGACATAGGTTACAGCAGTTCTAAAAACACTGCAGCAATGGGTTTAGCTTGTTGCATGTTGATGAGAAGACAAACTCTCCAAAGAACCACAAGAGCAACCTGGCTTTTAAGGTGAACTAAATCTAGTGCCTTCATACCTTCGCGTTGCTAACCAGGCCTCCTGTGTCTTGAAGTCCTTTTTAAATTCACAGATATCATACATATGGAAAGACTGAATGTTTCTTCTCTCTACTTGGATGCTATCAATAGATTCCTTATGGACAGCCCTAAGGAGAATCGGTATGACTTCCTCACACCCTCATTTGCCATCACTTGCTTCTATTAATTCTTAAGTCATGGGGTTTGTGGAGTTTGGTTTTTATCCCATCATATGAAAAGCTGATTTTACTTCTTTATCTGTTTTTGTTTGTAGATGTTGCCTATTCTTACTTCCTTTCTCTTATTCTTACATTCAGTGCATAGAATCCTTTATTTTCCTTTCTCTTGCTATACTTTCAGCACCATCTTAAGAAAGTACATAAATGTGTTTTTGTACTATCACTATGTGGAAGATATTCTTAATTTTAATAGAAGTACTCATGGGTTTATCCTTCAGATTCTAGTGCATTTCCTGGGACAGTTGCAGGAAAAAAAAAATAATAATAAAAAAATTAAAAATGTGGCATGGTCTTAAAAATAAACGATAAATATGTTTTATGACTTCATTATCCTTTCTTCTCTGTTTCTAGAAATATTTCTTTTTGATCTAAAAAGGTAAAGCCAAGATCTGTAAAAGTCTTCGCTGATTTTGTGTCCTTCTTTAGTGTCATCTTCATGCCCATGTTTTAAGGATCACCTCATGTTTGATTCACATCAAGTTCATTCCATAGTAGTAAGCATTGAAAGTCTGGAGTGCCTTTTGAAGGAGTGTCTTGAAGTTAAGTATGAACTTAAAGTCTAAACTTGCCTTCCCCAGAAACATATCAGAAACACATACCCAATGGCACTGAGTCAAGGATTAGATTCCTGCTTAAGGGCAGACAGACAGTGAGCTGAGTAAGACAGAGATCTGCAGAAGGTTCCTAAAACACCTTTTTAAATTTTTTTTCTTAAAAAGGCTAATGTCTCCTTTTCCTTTTGCATTCTGACAGTGTCAAAATTAATGATCTCTGGATTTAAATTTCACATGGAGTCATGCTGAGAGTATGTACCTGAATCCAAGTTTCTTCTAAATACAAAGTTGCTGCAGCTTTTGTTCAGAGCTAATCCTTGTGTGAATCATATGGCAACGCTCAGCATGCCTGTTCTCCTGAAGATGTTCCTTTGAGGTCAGCAATTGTCTCAAGCAAATATTTGCCACTTCATAAATCTCTGCTTGTATAGGCTGGATTCTATAGCCTCTCTTTTTGGGGGCAGTGCAAGATTATACAATAGCTATCATGCATCACCAGGGGAGTAACAAATTCTTTTGGAAAAGGACACTATATATTCAGACTGAAACACAATGTTGTAGCCAAAGTAAGTTTTAGATCAGATTGTCACTTGAAATGGATAGGGATTTCAAGTCCTACATTTTAATGACTAAAATAATATGTCATGAAACCGACTACATATGTAGTCAGTGCACTTTTGAAAAGCAAAGGGCAAAGTCTGAAATATTTCACTGAATGTTTGATCTTAGTGCTTGAAGTTTCCATAATAATATTTTAAATTGTAACTGTTTTTCAAAAATTATTATAATAAAGTGTACCAAATTTGTTCAGAAGTTACCATTGAACTAGAATTACCATTTAGCTAGCTGTACCACTTGAAAAATATATATATCACTAGGTATTTTATATATGGAAAATTTGATACATGGTCATTGCAAAAGGATATGGAAAAAAAAATGCCATTTTAATTGGATTCTGTCTTGTGTGACAATACTTTTTGGTTTACGAATAAATCATTCAATTTCTATTTAATAAGTAGCCAGAAAGTTATTTTTTAACAATAATCAACATAGCATTTTACTTTGAGTTGGAATTTAAACTAGATGATTGGTTGTTAGGAGCTCTTAAAAAACAAATTTGCTGACACATAAAATATTCCATGTCTAATTAGGTAATGTTGATTATGTTAACTGTGACCTCCATTGTATAATTCCTTTTGTATAATCCTAGCACTCTTCACCGAGGCACTGCTACTACTGCTACAGGCATGACGTTTTAGGAATTTTAAAAACTCTGTAAGATGATAGGAAAATGAAGTTTTGGAGAGCATACTGGATTCTGAGTAAAGTAAAAAAAAAACAAAACAAAAAAAAAAAAAAACAGGCTGGAGGGAAAAAGTATTTTGGAGGAGCTGAAATTTCTTTCATTTTGCCAATGGCTGTTCACAGTTTGGTGGTAACTACTGCTCCAGACAGCTCCCATCCTCTCTTATTGTTGTCTCCATTGAACAGCAGCAATACTTTACTACTCTATTGAAGGAACAAAACAGAAGCTGCAAAAACTGCAAAAGAGTTTCTCTAAGTGATATCTGCTGTTGTTTTCCTATGGCTATTGATTTACACCCAAGGCATACAGTAATAGAGCTGGGAAAGTATTTGCACTGAGCATTGCCAGTCTTCATAGTCTGGTTCTTGTGCCTTAAAATTAGAGCTAGGATTATATTTATACTTATGATGAGAAGCAAAGAAGGAACTGGGATAGAGAGAGGAGAGAATCTACAGGAGGATGGCAATTGGCAAAGTAAAAATATTTTAGCCTATGACCTCCTAGTCTACCTGGCTACTTGGTCACAGAACTGTGCCTTTGCAGTCAGAGGTGGCTAAGTGGAAGATAAATGTATGTGGTTCTATCCACCATTTGTGTCTTGCATCTAAATATCATTTATAGGTATTAGATAGTTCTCTGCCTGATAGTTTGTTATGAACTCTGTTAAGGTTTCTGGTATTCTTTTTAAAAGGATGATTAATTATAAACATTTTATATGATTTATAAATGAAATCCCCTGCAGGAATCTGTAGAGAGAAGAGAGGTGATGGTAATGCATTGTTTAGGTATGATGCCGAGAACCTGTACTTTGAGATCAAGCATATTTGCTGCATGTGATTTTTTTTCATTTGAAAACTTTTGCTGAGCTTAATATTGTTACTGAGAAATGTGAAGTTTCAGAGTTTTTATTTAAGCTGTTGACATATAGTGTATTTAGTTGTAAACCCAGCACAATCTATGAATTGTGTTTCAGACTTACTCTTGCAAACACTTACTCATGGATCTTGCCTCAAGATGAGCTGTCTGAATAAGTAAGTGTGCATATTGGGTCTTTCTTGCTTTAAATCAGTGAGTTAAGAAAGACTGCTTCTTTCAGGACACTGACTGATTCATGCATGTTATCAAAAAAATGTAATACACCATATTTCTTTCAAAGTGCCCAGCCTGCTTTACAGGGACTTTTATCCTGCTCACAAAGCTTGCCTTACAGGACCTGGTTTCAGCAGTGATGGGCTTCCCAACAGGTGGTTAGATTGTTTAGTCCATGTTACTTAGGCTACTATGTTCCTCAAATAGGATTTTAGCTGTATTGTGGTATTTCAATTTAATATTATAAAGGGGTTTTTCTGTGTGAGAAAGGGAATATAATCTAAAAGCCTCTGAAGTTAGTGCAAGTTTTTTTGGCTGATATCAATGAGCTATGATTTTAGCTTCCAAAAGGTGTTTTGGAGAATTAATTAGCTTATTTATATTGATATCTCTTTTATGAACCTGATAATGTGTTTTCTGTCTTACAGTGGAAAGATGTTGTACTGAAAATCATAGGGTCTTCATGATATGAATCATGAAATTTCCAGTATCCAGTACTGCAGCTGGGCATGCAGTAGCTCATGCTTCATTTTGCTATTCTTTTATCATTGTCCATAAGGTAAAGGTTGAAATTATATACAAAACCCAAGACATACAACCGGTCAGACACTGCATTGCAATGGAACTAAGCAGGCTCAGTTTTTTATCGTGTCTCTACCACTACTTACTATAATCACACGTAACTATCATCTCTTCATCTCACTGTTTTGCTGTGACTTATTCGTACTGAAACCTCAAACAGGAAATAGTTCTCTTACTGAATGTCTGTAGAACATATAGCCCCAGTTTCAGCAAGGGCCTCTTGATACTATAGTAATAAAAATAAACAATTAAAGTCTAGAATAATTGTTTTAATTAGATATTTTAGAGCTGACCAAGTGCAGATTATAGTAGAAATGTCTCATGTTGTCTGCTATACAGGGTACAGAGTAACTGGTTTGTGTCCTTAAACTTGACAACAATATTCTTTCCGACTGGAGTTATTAACCTGTATTCCCCACAAGAACTGAAATGTAACACCAGTATGGTTACAAACATAATAAAACTCCATTCCATGTTTCCATGTATTACTAAATTCTTTTATTTTGAAAAAGTTTAATTATGCTCTCATGTATCCCTTCCCCCACTCCAAAATCTATAACATTAAGGATCTACACAGATCATAATTTATCTCTATAGAGAGATAAATTCTCTATCTCTATAGAGATATATATATATCTCTTATAGATCTATAAGAGAGATTTTATCTCTCTATAGAGATAAATTATGATCTCTCTATACTTTTCCTTTTTTCTTCATACTTCTGTATTAGAAGAGTAAGAAGAATTCTCTTATAGATCCAACCTTTTTCTTCCTTCTGGAAGTTCTGGTTTCCGTTCATAGTTCTCTGTTCTGTAGAGTTGATAAAAATATTCATTAACAGTTGGTCATTTGTAAAGTTCCAGTTTTCAGCTGGTGGAAACTTTCAGTTTTACTAAATTTGTGTTGTCATTTTTAGTAACTGAGTGCTACTACACAAGATGTGCACCATGTTTAGTAAATAGAGAAGGCTGGGGAGAGAGAGACACCTTAGTTTTGTGCAAAGTAGAATTACTGGAGTCTTCTGGTGTGCTTGTCTTTCAGGTGTGAGTAGGGAAATTCTTGCAGATGGTAATACAAATTGACACAGGGTTATAGAAACAAGCTATAGAGAAAAACAGATTAATTGGTTCCTTTCCGTAATGAAACACCAATAGTTTGTACATGATTCTAAAGGTGAAATTCATCATTAATGGTTCAATTTTCAATATCTGAATAGGAATGAATAGCTTTTAAAAGTTCTTACTTACAGTGTTTTATTATATCCAGTAGCAATGGCTTCCACCGTATATGTGACAGTGATCTCTAGAGTGCTGAGAATTCAGCAGACATTAAAAAAAAATAACAGCTTGTGCTTCTGTATAAGCAGTATTTTGAAACAGTGACTTTTAGTAATCTTTATTTATTGGACAGTCACTTCATTTTTCAATGTAATGGTTGGACTCCGAGATCTATACAGGAAGAACTGGATTTTTAACCTGCAAAATCAGGCACCAGCAGATACATAATACACGTCTCAAGATATTTTTGAAATGTCACATAAAATATTAAATAGCTAATAGAAAAATTGCTGCAAAGGAAGCTGAGGTGTCAGTTTATGTGCCTTAGCATATGCAGTAACACTGTGTGGTCACTTTGAACGCTCAGTAAGTACAAGACAGTTTATTCCACTTTCTAAGGATTTGGGTTATGGGGAGTGGATTAACACAGGGAATTACTGCAAATTGGTATACTGTAAATTCATGTCCCAGTGTAATTTGCAGTAATTTCCTGCACAGACAAATGCAACATTTATTAAAAGGAAACTGAAATAAATGAACAGACAGAAGCAGAGCTTGCAATCCAGACTGCAAAACTGAAAAGAAAAAAAAAGAAAAAAAGAAAAAAAGAAAAAAAAAAAAAAAAAAAAGCTTTGCATCTGGCTGTGTATTAAGGATACCAAATCCATAAAAGGGGATATTGAGGATCTCCTACAAGTTCAAATGAGGACAGCTATGCATCCTTCGAGAAGCTATGACCGAATTTCTATGGGTAGGAACATAAAAATAGACTGTCACCAATTTCATGCTTTTGGTTTCATGGTCTGTAAGACAATCACTGGTGGCAGACAGACCACCCCAGTTTGCATCAGACTAAACGTTGTAGGAGATTTGGAAAAAGCAATGCTATTTTTACCTATTTTTTCCTTGTCTGCTTGATAGTGCATGGGGAAGGCTTTTATGTGGTACATTTGGTCAGACATTTTAGGAAGAAGTGGTAAAATTAAAGTATTTGCTAACTGCTGTGAAAATTAAGTGCGGTCACTGTGTAGGGGGGAAGATGGGAGGATTTTTTATGTCATCCCATCCTAGTGTACTGAAGTATTTGTTCCTCAGCAATGTGCTATTGATATAGGAGTGGGACCTAAAGGCTCCACAGCCATTTTTTCTGCCTCATTTAAGTACATTCATTGCAACTAGAAATACAAACATAAAAACTGGCTCACACGAGCCAGGCACCTGAGCATGCTATGTTTTCCTATGAATTTTTATTTGTCTTTTCATTCTGAAATTTAAGGATTGAATATATTGGTCTGATATCTGTAATGGGAACCTCTATAAATCCCAATGACCCCTTTGCAAAATCTTGCCATTTGAACAACAGTCAAATATATGGGCCATTTCCTGGGTGGACTTTTGTTGTCACAGTAGTATATTTTTGCAAAGTGGGATGTTTCTCGCCAAATTTGAGCATCCGTTAACAAAAGCCTTCATTCTCAGAGGCCTCTAGGAAACACATAATCTCACAAATATGTCACAGGCATACAAGGGTTTACCTGTGCATATTGCATAGGTTTATCTGGATTCGTTACCTCTAGTGAATAGGAGCAAATGTCTTATTCACCTGCACCTGCTTCTGCAGCAGGCAAGCTTATTGCAAGCAGAAAAGTGTTTCAACAAAGGGAAAATGAAAGCTTTTCATTGCAAAATGGGAAACATGGAGACAGAAGAGAAAAAGGGAAATAGTAAAATAGACTGAGTCTGTTTCCAGCATCCTTTCTAGGCATCATTCAAAGCTATGTTAGACTGTATGCAGGAAAGGCATGTCTTGATATAGCACTCTCCTTCTTCAATGCTTCCTGTTGAGAGTTCAGCTTCTTGCTTCATGTATCGATATTTTTATTCACACTGCCATACTGTACTAATTTATCAAATTGGACCTTTTCCCATTCCCTGTACTATGTTTCAGCTAAATATATTTATTATGCCCTAAGTGTTTTTCATAACGTTTAGAAAATGTTTTAGCCTATGACAGTGAAGGAGGAGTTGTACTTTTGTCGCCCCTGACATTTATATCCAGCCTGTTCTTTAATATTTTCAATATTGCAGTGCAACAGTCAAACAAGTAATTGGCTGACATGCTTTATTGCCTTTACAAATGCCCAACCTGAACCTTTCTGAATGCTGCTTAAGGCCATTAATTCTTGCCCAAATCACTATGAATAAGATCAGATTATTGCCTTTCTTTTTGTAGCAGCTTTTCGTGCCTTTAAATATTGCCTTAATTCTTCCAGATCTTTCTGTACAGCTTACATTTTCTAGATCTTCCCTAGCTTTTTTGCTTTTTTCCTGTACAGTTCCTCCCATCATTGTGGAATATGTCTGAAGTGCTATGCCCAAATGGGATTCAATATTCCAAGTGAGTCCTCCAAGTGAGGGGAAGATAAGGTGATCTTTCTGCCCCTCTTCCCCAGTTAGGGGGGATCAACTAATCAACTGATCAACTAATATTATTTTTTTATCTTGTTGAAGAGGGGAAGCTAACTTGGAGTTAACTTTGTTCAAAGGGAATAGGGTAGTGCCCCTTCATTAGTCATGCAAGAAACTCATGAAGAAATAAAAATAAATCTGATCTTCATTCCTAGTTTGTTCCAGACAAATTCTTTTATATAAATGAATGTTGTGGTTCTTTTTCCAAGAATGGTGTGGCTTGATTGGCTGGGGAACGGTATCTTTTTAGTTTATATGGAAATTGCCAAGAAAAAGACGAAACGAGAAATTTATTTTCTTAATTTAGCTGTCACTCCAGGAGGCTGATTTCTCAAGAGCATAAACCTCTGTTGCATCATTTTATTTTGTGCTTTTCACAACTGATTAGAGAAAATAATGCCAGGGAACTTAGAAGTAAAAATGAGAAAAACTCGAAGTCATGAGCTGGAATAAGAATGAAAACTTAACTGACATCTGGAAATAAGCTGTCTTGATAAGAAAGTGTTCCTACGGGCCTTTTGTCTTTCAGGGTAAAAAATAATTCAATGTAGTTATTTTCCCATTTTTCTCTGCTGGAAAGTTGGGCTCTGAATTTTGCTATTACCACAAGAAAATTTTAAAATCACATCCTTGATGTTGTATACAAAGCTCTTGCCCTTTCAGATATCAATTGACCAAGGTATTTCAGCCCATGCATAAATATAAGCAGATTAATTAATTGGGTAGAAATGTTTGTGTGAAGTCTTACTCATAAAGACTCAAGCTTTCAAGTATCTTGTTTAACTACATCTAAGATGTTCAGCTATTATAAAAAATAAAATAAATCTGCATGTCATAATACATATCTAAGTATGAAAAAAAAAACAAAACATATTTGTTTTTGGATATACCTGTGGATCCAGGGTTCCATCCTTTGGATTGTAGCTGACTTTCAATACAGAAGATATGTGCACCACTTAGCTTAGATAGCAAAATAGGGTAGCCCAGACACACCTCAATGGAGGAAGGTAACATCCAAATTTTGCTAATCTTAGTAACTCTTTGGAGATGCTTGCCTGGCTCCTTTGACAGTAAAGCAAGCATTTACTCCCTCTTTAGGTACCTAAAATGAAGGCGGGGTGTCATCGTTTCCTCACTATGCGTTCTAGCAATGCTAACAGCATGGCATTTTCATTACAGCGATATCTATCTCGCTGGTAAGTATTTTGTTGCACTTTAAACTTTTTATGTTATTGACTCAATGACTGCATCTGTTTAGACCTAAGTACATACTTTAATATTTTACTGCATAGGAGGAAAAAAGTCTCTTCATATTGACTGAATGAATGTTAGAAGAGAGACCAATATATATGAAATTCTAATGTTGTGTTACTAACTAACTGCTGTAATGATGCTCACCTACTTTATGAAATCAGGATCTGGGCCAAATTTTGTCAAAGCTTTACAGCCTAGATTTTCTTTCAGTTTTCACAGTTTGCAAATGGTGGAAATCTGTTGCTCTGAAGCTTCTAGCTTGTTTTTCAGGCTGTCAAAGCTCAGAAGTTCAGACAGACATTTGGCTGAAAACCCAAAAATTGAAACTTTCACCAAACTGGCAAATTAGTTGAGTTTTACTTGTCAGTGTGTATAATGCTGATACTGACATTTACAGCAGAAAATACTCCTTTTCCTAGCTAGATATTTAAAGCTTTAAAATAAGGTTCTTTAGCTTAAATATTGTGACATTTGTGAACTTCTGCCAATTTTTAACAGCAAAATCATTGGCTCTTTGTAAATAAATACTACAGGCATCTCAATACAACACTTTAGACTTCAGAAATTTCCATCTTTCTCATTCTGATCAATAACCGATTCTTCAGCTGGCAGAAAAACTTCCTATTATATATATGCTTTTTTTTTACACACAGACTTTGTTCATATCAGTGGATTCTGTAAGTGAAATAGTACCAATATACAGGAGGAATGTCCTGAAGAGCAAGGATAATTTTTCAGTAATTGGGCTTGCATATAGAGTAGTGAAGAATTCACATGGTTACAGATGTTGGAGAAGATTAAATATAAAGGCGCTGTTACCTGCAGGAATGAAATCCATCTTGTCAGCTAGTTGGAAGACTCGTGAGAAGGAATTTCCTGTTGTGGCCAATTTCTTCTCTCCTTCCTCCGCCCCCATTACGTCTTTGCTGTGCCTGCTTCTTCAGCTCTATCTGAATATATTTTCACTACGGCACATTTAGTTATCAATCAACAGGAATCTCAGCTGCTGTTGTGCTTGGTGCACAAACTGTTCTTTCTTTACACTAACAAGGAATGCCTGAAATAGCCAGACACACAGCACTGATTGATGCAGCTACAGTTTATGCACCTAGCTTCAGACAGTCTGAAACTGCCAGAATTAATGGCTTATTATTAGAAAAATACTTCTGCTAGACTTATAATTTAGAACCATTTAAATGTCTGAGGCATAATCACTGAAGTTAAAGTTTTAGTTCATGGCTTGACGGGACGAATTAGATACATCAGGTGTGTTTTTTCTTAATGTTTTTGCTATTTTAAGGATTTCCTGTATTCTAGGATGTGATACCAGGGATGATCAAGATTAATGCACAACTTTCTGTAGATTACATTGCGTCCCTCTCTTATATCTCTGAGCAAAAGAGTAAACTGTCCCTGCTGCACTGAGTCAGCCTAGTTCAAGCAAGGTCTGGATCTCCTGTCGAATACAGCTCCTACTTCTCTGCTCTTTCTGATAGCAATGTTCTGTTGTTAACTTCAGGGGGGCATTACTCCTGCTCTGAGCAATAGCCTTGCTTTCTTTCTGGGACAGAGATAATATCTGAACCAGAGTCTACTTGCAGAATACAGGCTCCAGCTTTTGGCTGAAAAAGGGTGCTTCCTCACCAAAACAGAAACCCTTTTAACTCCTGCTATGCTGTGCCATGCCATGTAGAAGTTCAGTGTGCAATTATACTGCCTTTCTTTATCCTTGTGCAAAAGCACAAATGCTTAGTGTAAAAGCCTGGGCAGTCTTATATGGGCTGCTCTGGCAGCGTTGCTTCACTAAATGAAGACTTCCTTTTAATTAATGGCAAAACAATCTGTTTCTGACCCCCACTCCTTCCCAAAATGAACTGAGTATCAAATGTCTGTACCACAAACAGAACAAAGAGTAATGATCATTTGGAGTGTGACTGCAAATGCCAGTTCTATTCTTCCAAGTAAACTTCATGTGATTACTTGAAAGACATCTAGGATTGTCATTTGCATCTCTCCTTCAAGTAACCCTATGGTTTGGTTAAAACCTGGGTTGTCAGAAATATGGGAAAGAGCAGAAATAGCTTCAAAAGGCTCCATTGTATATATCATGAGATTAATTAGGTTTTTATTTATTTTTTTTTTTTTTAAATTATAAAACTACTTGTATAAGTATATTTATTTTTAATTCTTTTCAATTAAAAAGTTAAACACAAACTTCCCCACTGCATAAACTATAGAGAGGGGGAAGAGAAAGACTTAACAACCTTAAGATGGAGCTGATATTTTCTTCCTAATCATACAAGCAAAGAGCACATTAGGAGGCTGTTGCAGTGAGCATGGTTTTAAAAGGCTGAGAATAAAAAATGACCAACCTTCAGCTCAGATAGAATGCCTAAAGCATATTAACAGTCTGATTTGGGGGAAGTTGCAAGAAAGATGGTGGGACCCCAGAAGTTTAGGACTGTGCAGTGTTGCACAAGCAGGAAGTGACCATACATTTTCACTTACAATCTTGGACCTTCTGGTTTGGTGAGTGCCCAGTGCCGAAGTAAACACCAAGAGGCCATCTCTGTAAAGAGTATCTGTATTTGCTGTAGTACTGGCAGAAGCAACAATTGCCTTTTCTCCTGGATTTATTCCATGACATACAACAGAATTAAGGACTTTGAAGAGAACATGTTGTAAATTAAGGGCAGGTATCGAGTGAGATGTGAGAGGAGTAAAATACTGCACAAGCAGGGGCTATGGGACAAATAGCTCCCATTTGCCACACACATTCCCTCTGCCTTTGAATGTGACTCTCAGCCTAATGGGTAGCCTTTCTATTTATGTATGAGAGTTAATTTTGTGACTGGCTTTCATCCTGAAAATGAACCGTGAGTTAAAAGCTCCAGCAGCAGAAAGTGCAGAAAATTGAGCTGTGGGAAACTGAGTGCTCAAGAACAGGGGATGGGCTGCCTGGTGAGGGGAAAGCAGAAAACAGGAGAGGAACTACAAGCAGATAGATTTGCATCAGTGGTTGTAACTGAGATTCAAAGCATAAGGCTGTGTGTTGTCTAAGCAACAGTCTGCACTCAGAAAAAGATACCAGACAAACCTGGATACTCTTGTCACTGAGTAGGTTTTGTAATATGTAGTACACAGCCCCAGAAAGCCTGAGCAAGAACATCAGTCTCTTACATTTTGCTGAGCAGTAAATAACTATAGCGCTGCCACTGGTGTTAATGCAATGCTTGCAGGTTGTGTACAACTGCGCAGAAGAGTGAAGTTATCAATGCAACTAAGGAAGCTTTTATCTGATGGAGTCCTTCTGTGAGCTAACTTAAATATTTTTTTTATGCTATTGCAAATACTTATTTGTATATCACCTGTTAGTTATCTTTTTTATCTCTATTCTGTTGTAGCCTAGTAGATCAGAACATCCAGTGCTTGAATCATTTCAAGCTTTCTGTCAACTCATAAACTAAAAAATATATGCTGAATAGCATCATGTTTTTTACAAAAAGTTTATGCTATAGCAACCATCAGTACTGGTGGTTTACCAATCCGTTTTTAAAGAAATTTTTTTTCAAAGGCCACTATCTCTAAGTCATCAGTTAAATAAAGATTTCAACACTATTAATCTTTCCCTTTTGAACTAAAAGTATTCTGTCTATCGGCTACTGGAGGAATAGAAATGTTTTCAGACTTACAAGCTACCAAGGGAGTCAGGAGACCCCTGTGTAACCTTGAGAATATGTGGGGCTGCATCCAGAGCTGCCTGTGTGCTGAGGACACGCAGTGTCAGTCTGCTAGCTTGGTTGGTTGGAAAATAAATTATTTTCCTGCTTTTGCAAAGGGCATCTTTTTTTTTTTTTTTTTTTTTTTTTTTTTTTTTTTTTTTTCTCCAAGCTAGACTCCTGGTAGCTGAAGTTGACATGTTCATCTGCAGAGCACAGCAGCAGTCTTTGAATGCTGGTTGTCATGCCAGACCATTGTTCCTTGGTCTGTCAGAGCACTAAGTCACTCGGTAAATATACATGGGTGTTAAGTATATCTCTGTGCTTTTTCTGCAAGAGCTGCGTCTGAAAAGGTGTTTTAGCTTGAGCAGTGGCTGCAGAAACACAGTTAGTATTGATTTTGCAGGTTATCTGAGGCAAAGTGTTGTTTTGCTTTCTCAGGATAATTTGAAGTATCCTTTATAACCATGACATTCAGACATCCCTCAGAAAAGAAAGAAATTTGAAGCTTTTTTTTTTTTTTTTTTTTTAACCAATTCAAATACAAGTCCTTTATATTTAGCCCTTCTTGGTCAGTCTCAATACAATGTTGTGTATAAATAAAATACAGCTTTCTTTTCTATTAATTTCCATTTCATTTGTTTCAGAAATAGATTAATAATATTATTAGTTACAATTCCCAAGTATTTCATTTTAAATGGCTCTGGGTTGGTATTATGGTTTTATACAATTTAGGGCTAAATTCATGACATGTTTGAGATTCACTAGGAAGTTCAGTCAAGGACATATTTCTTATTTTTATTTCACGTCCCAAATTTTACTGACTTGGAGTCTTAAGGTTAATAGGCATATTTATAACTGTACCCACATCAATCTATATTGTGGCTCTCAGTAAGTGCTAGAGAGGAGTTGTTTGCACAGGAAGTTCAGACAAATTAACTAAAGATATGATTTTAAAGTATATTAGTTAAAGTGCATTAAAGCTTGGTGTGAATGTTCTCATTCAGAATTAAAGTGACCGTAGTTCACTTTAGCGTAATGCACTTTAAATTCACACCTTTCAGCTAATTTAGCTTAACTTCCTGTGCGGACAAGCCTTAAGATTGTTCCCATTAAATGGCTGTGCTGAGCTTTATTTTCTACTTCTTAAATGCAAACATGTAAAATATTCTTATGTTCTGAAGAGGCCATGCTTAAAAAGAGATTTTGTTATGAGTTTTCCAGTCATGACATTTGCTTAAATGGGGTATTAAGTAGTAAACTTTAGGATAAATTATACTTTAAAAATAAAAATAATCAGTTATGAGATTAGTAAGATGTATAATGTATTTATCCAAACAGAAAACATTAGACATGATGGGCAGCATGTGAAACCATGACTTTTACTCATGAGTCTGACTTAGTTTCACTTGGGAATTCATTGGAGAAGAATGAATAGAGTTTGAACTACTTTTTTTTCAGGATTCCTGAACATTCAAAGCCCTGGAGGAAAGGTACTGTACATACGCAGATCAGCTCACGAGCATATCCACAGCAACTTTGATGCTTTGAGGATGTGTCAGACTGACGGAGGGGGCAGAACTACACCCAGAGAGCTCTCCCCAAGAAACCCTGTCACAAACATGGCAGTGCACAGACATTTGCTGATTTAAAAAATTATCTTGTCTCACTATTTAATAATAATTTTAATGCATATATTCCATCTGGAAGATGGATGGTTGATGATTATTTATTACAGTCTATGTACTTGGGGATACTTAACAGATATAATCTCCTTATTGCTCAGCATAGATTTATCATTAGTTTAGGTTTGTATTATTTATTTAAGTTTATTTTATAATTTGTTTAATAGGATTTAACATATTAGAACCTTATTAGAGTTGCATATTTGTTATATAAATATGTTATATATATAAATATACATTTTTTATAAAATTTAAGATATAAACCAAACTTGGTCTTGCTACTACTAACTGAGGGCTAACCCCTGTTACGTGAATTTATCGTGGCGACATGATTTACCCTTTACAGAAGTAGTGCTTTTGCAGTTACCTGCAGATAGCTGTAGCAGGCGCTGTACAGCTTGGTGATCTAAGGGCGTGCAGCTGAAAACAAGGATGTGAATTAGTGGTTGGGTCTGCAAAGTGTGTTGGTCCTGATCCAGCAGCCTACCTGAGCTGGCACTTAATTTTTAGTATTTAAGTGGTCTCATTGTTTTCAATGGAACTGCCTAGACTTCTGAGGGGTTAAGGAAAATTGTGAGCTTAATGCTTTCCAGGGTTAAGACCAGAACGCTAAACACATTTTAGGGTTTAGCGCTATGCATTTTACTCTGCCGATGACATGAACTTTAACCAGGGAGTGTGTGTTACATTTGCCAGCTGTTATCCGTGCTGTTCTACGGTTTGATCAGAGCTGGCATGTAGCTCAGAAAAGACTGTATGGCAGCTGATAGCTATGGGTGTGTGTAATAAAAGTTGTATTTTTGGTCTTCAGATAATGGTGAAAACTTCTATTTGTCTTTCATACATGTCTTTCTCCACTTTGCTTATTGTTCAGATTTCTTAGGAGGCGGTAATAAAAATTTCAGCTCAGTCCTTATTCGTTTTACTTTGAGCATAAGTTCTGTTCCCTTTTCACATTATTCAGAAAGGTAACGAATTGTTTGAGCAAACTGAACTCTCCAGTAAGTCCTGATGGCCTTTTCTGTAAAAACCAAAGCCTACCTGAAAAAGAAGAATCAAGCTTACAGTGTATTAAATTGTGGGTTTAAAAAAAATATAAAACATAGTAGCCAGATGCTGTAGTCCAATATTTTTTCAGAAACCAACTTTTCCACACACTTAGATAAGTAAGATAAAATACATTAACTGATGCTTGAAAATATCATTGCATCTGATGTGTCCTAGGAGTTTTAGAGAGTACGGATGAAAAAAAAGCTTTTGGCATCATTAATGGTTCACTTATTTGTATGAAAGTTCTGCCCCTGGGAATTATGATGATTACATATTCTGGAGGTTTGAAGGCTATACGTTGCCACCTCTAGAATCACAAGCATAGAGGGAACATGTAATAAACACAGGCAAGAAGTATTGTACAGATATTATTTGTGTTACAGGATCATCTAGAGGCCCTATTTTATTAGGTATGGCAAGTAAGAAAGCAAGCTTGCTGTGCAGACAGATGATGGATGAGGGTGGAAGGGGTCAGAGAAACAGGAAGCGACTTGGTCACGGTCATATAACAAGAATAGAAACGAAGTCTCCTCACTCCAAAACCCAGTGTGTTATCCAGTATTGCACACTGCTTCTCCATCTGTGTGCTTAGTTATTTCTTAAGCTCAGCCACTACTTGAAACCTGAGCCCACCTACCTGGTCATGACAATAAGCACCACCAAAGTTTTAAGTAAGGAAGTTAAATGTGCAGGTATAGCAAATTACAAAGCAAGCCTAGGTCAGCTTTCTAGTCATATCTAGAGAGCACCATTCCATTGCATTTTAACATCAAAATAGCACATTAAGCACAAATAACAATAACAATTTTATCATCTTTTTGTTTCTTGTATACATGTACATGTAATACATGTAGATTTAAAGTTGCATTTCTAGTTGCTTCACAGACAGAGGGGTAGCATGTGGGATGGGTGATAGACTAGTGGTCTCTGCAGCCAGGCTTTTAGATTTAGGGATAGATCTGAAAGGAAACCTATTTTCAGTCTCTTTTTGTTTTGAGATGAATAAAGAACTCCTTATACTAGCTTTTAAGCTTAAATCATAATCTCTGAGGAGTCTTTTCACTGGAAACCCTCTTCCTCTTCCAATAAGCTGCGGTGTTTTTGTAAAAGGAGAAAGTCAGACTTGTTGTTCTGAACCAAATGCAACGGTGCAAGGCTGTAGTGAAAGGAGGAGGAGTTAGATTACTTCATTTATGCAGCAGTGAATGTCGAAAAGAGAGATGAAGCATCCCACAGTTACAGGAAATATTGTCCTGTTGTACATATGTATACATCTCTCAGTTCCTGTAGGTGAATTTATAGCTTCTTATATAATGGCTATGTGTCAGACTGGGCACAACTGTTTTAATATACAGTTGTTATGGTGACTAAAGGATTTCAGTCAGGATGCAATTCTTCACACCAGAGTTTACTGAAGAAGAAATATGGAATACCACATCTCAAGATTTTCTTCTTTCTGAATAAAAACTTTATCTATGAACATATCTACGAAGATCATTTACCTAGAATTTCTGGTAATACAGAAAGCCAACTGGAGCATCAGTGACTACATCCTGTGCTGCAATATCTGATGTAGTAAGATGGCTCTTTCAAGAAATGTTAGAGTGCATGCACTGCACAGTTGCTGTCTGCCTGCAATAGAGCTGACATTTTCCGGAAGTTTTGGACAGACCTGCCCCACTACACATGTGCTTTCAATTCCTGCCGCGCTCACTCAGTAAGTCAAATCTTTCAGGAAGCATCTGACCTGCTCCACAAGTTCTCAGTATTTTTTCCTTGCACGCGCAGAAGATTTGCTCTGTTTCCCATGTGCACAACAATTGTATCCCATACAGTAGGTCTGACATGATGTTTTCAAGGTGTTGAGCTGGCTACACAGGTGTTGCACAGCACATGTGTAAGTATTTCAATCTGGACTTATTATAGGAACCTGGGAAGGTTATGTCTTATGTTTAGCTGAAACAGCTGCAATCACAAACGGTTGGTGTGGCAGAACACAGGGCACTGAATGGTTGCTCTGTAGAGAGAGGTGGAGGTGACAGAGAGTAGAAACACTTCAAATCATCTTCGCATTCAGAGAAAGTTCTTGTCGTGCTACAGCCTTTATGTATGTGTTGTAGAGTAACTTCAAGCATGCGCATTAATCAAACATATCAGACTGGGCAATGTGATCATGAACAGTCTATGCAGCACATGTGTGCTAGGTCTGATGACTTACAGAAGTGTTAGACAATGTACGTGTGATACACAGATCACACTTGTGCATGGCAGCTGTAAATATAGACTCATCCTTAGGCTGCAGAAACACTAAACAGCCATGCTTTACAGTCATAGCAGCTTTGAATATCTCATTTTGCAACTTGTGCTTCAATTGCATTTTTATGACAAAGTGACTTTTCTTCTGAAATACAGAATTTGTTTCTGAATTTCCTTAGAAGCAGAAAGATGAGCTTTACAAGCATGGGAGATATTTTAACTATTGATAGAAAAAAATTACATCGTAGCCACTCCTATGCATGGTTTATTTATACTGCACGTCCTATCAATATATCAATTTATTCAAATTTATGTTTACAAAAAGATTGTAGACAGTATGTTCAGATGTGGTTATCCTATATTCATTGCTTGAAACTTCATTGTCTGCTCTTCCAAGAATTCATTTGCATTAAAAATTACACTTTTGTGCAAATGGTTGGCAGATAATAATTACAGTTTAAACTGTCAGCCAAAATATGCCAGAGCTATGGTTCCCATATTTGCATTCTGTATTCCTCCACTGTCCACTAAAGCAAATTAATTATACTCTGTTTCTTTTGCAAGTCAGCAGGAGGTAAATTGGAATGGTAGAAATGAAAGGGAAGAGTCTAAAAGAAAATTGTCAACCAATTTGTTAAGTTTTCCTTTCTCTTTGCTGCATTGTTTTGCAGTATCAAAGCCTGGAAATTAAATGCCTGTCACTGCTTTGGGCATTGTCCTAGTCCTGCTGGCACAGGAACTGGTAGTGGTAAGTGAAAATGTCAGATGGCTTTTTCGTGAGTATTTGAATGGCAGCTAAAGAGCGTGATAAGGACTTTAAAAATATGTTTCCATTTATTTCTAGTGTGCTTTAGCACTCATTAGATTTAAAAGATACTGAATAATATGTCCTTGATTTACTTTTTTCAGGCTTCTGGTATTTTGGCACTGCATGTGAGGAGACTCCGTCTTATTTTATCCTGGAAAATAAAATCCTCTCTTTTGCAGTCTGTACTCCATAGAAAAAACCTGGGGCATCTTCCATAATATTCAATGGACTTTAGACTTGGGTTTTCTATAGAAAAAAGAGCAGTGTTAGCGTATTATGCCTAGCCTTTGTATCTGTGTTCATATTAAAGAAGCTGAAGAACCTCATTACTGAAGGGTGAGGAAGAAATACAGTATCTATATGCTGAGTCTGATCCAATCCCCTACCCACATTCTCCCCTCAGTTCCTTATCTATTACACCCCTCTTTGCTTTCTCAGTTATGATTTAATATAATGATAATACAGGTTATCAGTACTGTAAGTGCAGTCTTGGCTAAATATCCTACAACATCCTACCAATGCTTCTACCTCTAGAAATTCACATGGAAATAGAGTGTTGTGCACCACTAGCCTGACTGATCGGGAGTTCTCATTGATAAAATTTGAGTGACCTTGTTTTCCGTATTTTGATTTACACAGTCAGTAGTCCCACTGAGAAAATAAGAATAATGACATCTTCTATTATTAGTTCTACAAGAAAAAAGCAATTGCACTTGCTTCAAAATTCTAGGTTAACATATGTAACAGCTCATCTGAATGCCATAATAATTCTTAGAGATGAATAACAGGTTTTTAATTGAATCTTGTTGTCTAAAGTAGACAAAAATTACCCCAAACTGGAGGGTCTCAGAGAATTTCAAGAACATGTTGGTCTAATATTTCTAAATTTGAAATTTAGACAGAAAAATCTTTTTTTTTCCCCAACCCATTCTGTAACAGATTAAAAATTAAAATTAAAAAATTTTGTAAGAACTTTCTTTGAAATTTGAACTGTCAAAGACAAAAGAGATTAAAATCATCAATACAGCTAAGCATTTTTTTATGCTTTTAAGTAACTTCTAAAAATAACATTCATTTTAATCCCTATAATGTTGATTTTCAATTATGTGATTTCAGTTTGCTCAGCAGATGGTGTGCAGTAATAAAGAGGGAGTGACATAGAGTTGAAAGGAGCTGCAAATATTAGAAAAGCCTTTTTTAGGGGCAAGTCTGAAGAGTTCACAAAAGTCAAGTATGTTGGTTCCCTTGTATGCAATAATTCCAGTTCTTTCATTGAAGGGGTTAAAGATCTGACTCTGATCTGAACCTTCAATGAAAGTGCAAATTGAAAGATGTAAATCTGGTCTCACAAGTCTAGACATAAGTGTCAGCTACTTTTAGCCATTGTTCTGTATTGGTTTTCATGTTGTTAGTTTTATTTAATGAACAGGTTGTTTTCCCCTTCCTCTGTAATTCTGATCTTATTTGGTAGAATCTCACCCTGCAGCTCCACTTTAGCTTTCAAAAAATATCTTCTATAACAGGTTCAGAAAGCAGTTTCCTGTGAATTTTTATGAGGATGTTATGAAAATTAAGGTTGCATTTTTGACCCCATTTAATCTCCAAGCATCTGGCTTGCACTATTCTGTTTGGTGATGTTTCTTTCCTCCAATCTGACTTTGATAAATACTTTTGGTAGGCTGCTTACCCTTTGCAATTCAAAGCATTAAAGTTATTTACAACACTCCTGCAAACTTTCCTATTGTTTCCACTGTCCTTTGTATCAAATGAGTTGGAGACCAGCACCAGCTTTGCAGCAGATTGATTATGTGGCTGCTGATGGCTGCTTCTTTTGGTAGTTTTGAATTTCAGTTCAGAGTAAGAAGAACTGTGGAAGTACTATAAAATTATATCTTTCTTGCTTTTATTTTCCCTTTGCACATGATGCTTTTATTAAGATGATATACTATTTTTATTTGCCATGAAATCTTAGTTCTACAAAACTAATTTAGTTCAGATGGCAATACTTGACATATGAATTTTTAAGAACTTTGATGTCCTACAGGACAAAATTCTTTTCATGCACCTTTAGTCGATGAGCTGTATTTTTACTGTCAGTAATATTTACTTTTTTTTTTTTTAGTAGTAGTAGTAGTATAGTAGTACCCCACTGTGAGCAGATACCCATTGTAGTAGGCACTAAACCAACATTTATTAACAGAATTCTTGCCTTAAAGAATTTACTGTCTGAACATGGACACAGAGAGCAAAAAAAAAGTATTGTTTATATTCTTCTTTTACGCAGGGAAAATTTTAAATGCAGGAACATAAAGGCTCAGATCCACAAGGATATTTAACTACTGTTGAAACCATCTAAAAACTGATTTAAAGTCCACGATCGCTCCTTGGATAAGTATCAGGAGGAAAGACACCAAAGTTGGAGCTTCTAAATAAAAATTCTGGAACAAAATCATAACAATATAAATAAGTCACAAATAAATACATATGGTAAATCAAGATGTTTCTATCTATCAGTTGGAAAACACTCTTCCAGTATGACTATTGGCAGCAAGAAATCTAACTATATTCTTAGAATTTTATAGCACAGTGCTCTGATAATCAGAGAAAATGAAGAGCTCAGATATCCAGTCAAGCAGATCTTGGAGTTTTGTCTTTGACCTTGAATGCTAGCATTAGAGGACTTGCAGTTCAGGTACGCAGCCTCGTGATTGTGTGGAGGGTTTGCTTGTTCTATAATCAGAATTATAAATGCTGACTTCATACGGCTTTTGCTTTACATGAGAGATATATGTTAGAAGCTGGATGACCCATACAGTGTTTTTGTGCAATACATGGTCTCATTGATCTACCAAAGAATCCTTATTATTTTCTTGATAAGGATTATGGCATAAAAATAATTAGATAATTTGAAGATCTATGTACAGTCTTAGTAGTTAATGTTTTCCTAATAGCAGTTCACTTAATGCATATCTCAATAGTTACCTTACGGATAGTTGTGTTTCAAAGTTAAGAGAAAATGCTTTTACACTATCTCACTGGATATCAGAAAATCCCCAATAATTAATGCCAGATCTTCAGCTCATGTAGCTTCATTGAAATCATTAGATCTATGCCATTTTACCTCAGTTGAAGATCTGATCTAGCAAGTATAAAAATGAAAATGGCAAGGCAAAAAGATATGAGCAATTTGATATCAATAAAAATGTGCATGAGGTCAGTGGGGACAGTGCTTTTTCAAGTTTCCTTTTGACTTTTTTTACCGTAAAGGAGAACTTCTTTCAGTCATTGAGCAAGGAAACATGCAACAAATGATAAATTACATAACAAAATAATCTGTTGCAATAAAACCTGGGCAGACCCCCAAGTATTTCTTCCTAAAATATTCATTTTTCCTAGCTATATTTATGCCTGAATATACTGATGTTTCTTAAGCATGTACATGAAAATATATTTTTTGGGGGAAGAAACTGGTTTCAGTTAAACACATTTCAAAAAAAAAAAAAAGTTTTTCCTTTTTCAAAATTCAAACTTCAATCTTTCTGAAGTCTCACTATCACAGTTGACAAATTCCAGCTGTTTTATTTGAAAATGCTTGCAGAAAGAGAAATTTAAGTTCAGAAATCTGGCTCTCTTATCAGATTTCTGTTACAGAAAGGTACTCAGTTGCCAAGAACAGAAACTGTTATAGATTAGAGGACAATTTTGTCTCTCACTTTGAATAGCAAACAAATACTTTAAATATCTTTTATTGAAATTATTAACGCTATAATAAAGTTGTATTTGGAGATGATGTATTAATAACTGTTTACTAAAGAAAATTAAATCAGAAACAAACACAGATTTTACTGTTAAGTCAAAAGGTTAAAATTTCTTTTTATTTCACCTCGATTAAAATGGTTGTAAGGCAAATTACAGTTTAAATAGTGAACTTGGTGGAAAAAGAAAGCTCAGACCTAAAACCTGAATGTAGAAAATGCAAAGATTGAATTTTATTGAGCCACTGGGAGAGAATATTGTATTAAGGAGCGGGGTGTGTAGCCCCACATGTGATTAATTAGCTGCACCCAGGTGGTGAGATAAAAGAACAACAAGCAGCTTAGCTGGGAGAGAGCTGTGGGGAATAGGGGGCTGCTGTAGAAGTGCTGGGTCAGGGAAAGGGGCTTGCTCTACCAGCTAGATGAAAGGCCTTGCTTGGTCCACCTGCTGTGTAGACAGCAGCAGTAGCCCTTGGAAGCAGAGGTCTTAAGAGAGGCCAGGCAGTGGGATTTGGTTTATCTGTTTTTTTTATTGATGACCTATGTTTGAACAGTAAATACAGATGAGGATACTGTGATACTAAAGAAGATTCATTAAAAAGCGTGGCTGGCTTGGATCAGGCTGGGGAAACTAAGGCAGTGATGTTGGAGGGTGGTGACATGGCTTGTAGCACACACAGCGAAGTGCTCTTTGATTCTCTTAAGCCTTCATCAGAGTGCTCCCTCCAGCAGCGCTGGGCCTTTGGAGTGTGTCACAAGGATGGGAGCAACTTAGAATGTTCTCTAGCTCTTACCAAAAGCGAACAGCAGTGATAATGTTTAGCCATGAGCTGTGCAGAACATCTGGAGCTGAGACTGAAATAAGTGGATCCCATGGAGGAGTTCCTTGTCTAGAGTGCTTTGGTTGTGTGCTGGGGCCTAGCCTCGTTATAAGGGATGGAATATATGGAATCAAAGTGAAATTCTATATGGGACAAGAAATGGGGTGGTCTTTATAGCAGGGTGGTCTTAAACCGAGGTTTAATGTATGTACAATATACAAACATTTTTGACAGACCATTAACACCTATAATCTTGTAAATATTTGCAATTTTCTAGATCATAAATATAGCTGCATAAGCAGTTCTTTCAGGACATCATTTATACTCCATTAAAGGTTAATTTACAAGTTAGTACCTTATAGAAAGAAGATATGTGTACTTTTATGTTAACTTTCTGTAAAGGGAGACTGGTGTCTCCAGCAGCAATTTGTAATTCTCCTGTGACACTCCCAGTGGCACTATTCAAAGCGCTATTTGAATTCTTTTCATCAGCTCATGTTCACAGCAAACTTAATCTTCTGTTTTGAAGACGGAGGGAGAAAGAAAAAGAAAAAAGAGCAAGATCTTAGGTCTTCTGTCTGCGTTCCCAAGCATCCAACTGTTTGTTTAAACAGTCTCCCCTGACACAGATTCTCATTTGTCACAGTGCTGATGATACCTGCTGCTGTATCTTAGCCCAACTTAACTAGCTTGGTCGTGCTGGAGACTTGGCTGGGATGGGGGGGGGCAGGGAGAAGAAGTAAATAGCAGGGGATTGACTCTGTGGGCTATGACTTTATTCACTGTAATGGCATTTGTGCTTTCTAAAGATCAAAGGCCAGAAAAAGGACGGGGGCAGGGGGATAGAAAGAAAAGTGTTCACTGTGGACCTAGTCAGGAGCTTTAAGAAGTGCCAGTGAGAAATTAGGTGCCTCTCTGCACATTTGATCATCTAACTTTGAAATCCTGATGAGAGGGCTTAAAGAATGATCTGAAGAGAGGAGGGAATAACCACTCATAAGTTAGGACTATTGTGGAACAACGAACAAGGAAACTGACAAATTTAACTGATTTTAATTTATTTTTCTAAATGACAGTTTTTCTTGTTAAACCTGGTAATTAAACAACTGAATGGCTTAAAAAATTGCAGGTAACTGTGGATATACTGGAAAATTTTCTAAATGAATACAGCTTGTTTGTCTGTTATCGGGATAAAAGAAAGCTTTCTCATATGGTATGGCAGGAGTTCCTGCAACAGCCTTCAGGGTTTATTCATCTTCCTTAGGATTCCCAAGAAGAGAGATGAAATTTTTATGCTTGTTGATCATTATTTAGGATATGTAAGTCTTTGTTACTCGTATCTTAAAAGCATAAAGATTTCAGTAGCATTTTTCTCTATTTTAGACTTCTCTGTCTGTTGCAGGATATTCCAAGCTACTGTTTCTCATCCGAGATTGTCTTTCAGCTGGCATAGGGTGGTCAGCATGGTGCATTCACAGCCACCCTAAATAGCAGCTAAGCAGAGATTCTTAATATACATTTTCTCCTGGAAAGATCTTCATAAAAGTTGAAGCCTTTTTCTCAAAATAGAGTATCAACACTGGTAATTTTCACATTCTTCTAAAGAATGTGAAAATGACATGAGTTTTGATCATTGCACACTGAATTTGTGATCTTGCAATCCATATTTACACTTCTTCTCTGAAAGAAGCAGAACAAAGAGTAATTAAAAAACTCTCGGGGAGCAGGTTTGCATTGAGAAGATGAAATGAACTTCTCTTATGAAGTTAGTGATCTAATTATAGCACTATAGAGTCAAACCAATCTGTCAGAACTGCTCCATTTGTCTTTAAACAATTGTTTGTGGTCTCAGAGAAGAACTTTGAGTTACCGCTCATGTAAGTTGTAAATTGGTGTTCCTCAACAACTTTAAAAACAAATTGTTATTAATCAATTTGTAGCTCTGGTGCTGAACAAAGTAACTACTTTCTTGAGGCCTGAATGAATTGGCACATATGTTAGTGTTAAATGCAGTGGAAAGATGACTTCTATAAATTCATCTGGCATTGTACCTGGCTCTAGGAGATAGCCAGTATGACAGTGCTTTCAGTCGTGGTGTCATACGTGTGCTTGGAAATCACTGCATTCTGCGCAACACTTTCACCTGTTTATCAGGAATATCAATTCTGATGCTGAAGAGTGGCTTTGGGGCATAATGATGTTAATCAATGCCATGTGCTGCGTGACACAGAAATTTTGACAGCAGGTTAAAAAGGACCATATTAAATGATAGAACACCATGGGACTGTCACAAAGCAGTCCGTGCCTTTATGATGCACGAAGATGGTTGCTCCATGAGGCAGATTGCTGGGTTTGTGTATGCATAACAAAAACATGGTTTTAATTTACCTTGCAGTAGTTTGCATGAGGGGGATTATTATGGGTGAAGTTGCAAGTGGGTGGGCAAAACAAGAGTAATAATTTTTAAAAAGTCTATCAAGTCTCATTCACCAGGGAACTCAAAGAACAGTTTCTTCCTGCTGACTCTAGGAAAGTGGCTGTGGTGAAGGCACATGAGGTTTAATGGCTGTGTAAGTCTTTAATAAAACTTAGCCTTTCAAATTGGTTAGCCTCAACATGTGCAAATCCCTTCCTTTTTTTTTTTTTTGGTATTGTGCCTACTTGTGGGCCTGTGGCTTGCTATCACACACTTGAGGCCACTTAAAGAAATATGTATCTATGTTAAGAAGCAGCAAATGCATTTTGTGAGAGCCTTTGCTACTCATCTTGCAATCTGTGAAAGGCCTGACTCATCTGCCTAGTTTTTTCTACCTCCTGAGATAACTCCCCACGTGCTTCACAAATAGGAAACCCTTCTGAGAAACCCTTTCTACTGCCCTTTTCCCTTTTCATATTCCTGCATCCTAACTCCAGAATGACAAAAGGGAAAGTGACATTTGCCTATCTAAATTTCACAATAATTTATAGAAGTTTTAGGTTCCCCTGTAAGAATCTTAACTTAAACAAGCCCTAAGGACATAAAAGCATAAAATATAGTTTGAAGCAAGATTCTTCCTTCTAGCTTTATTTCCTAGAATGGACACAATTTCAGCTGCTTCAGAAGCTTAAAGGAGTGACTGCTAATAATTAAAATTAAATACTAAAAATCTAGCAAACTTGTATGGAATTGCATGAATACCTGTTATATAAAATTGGAGCAAAATATGTTCAGTCGCCTGATCTTTGAAGTAACAATATACTATACAGATTTACAGAAGGTTACTTGAGGACACCATAAATATTTAACATCTTTCTGCTGATAATTTTGTATATTTTATCATGAATGTGGCTCTTATGTTCATCCGATCAATCTTTTCCCTTTTTATTTAGAGGCTGAAGAGTAGATGTAATAGGGTAGTTTGTCTTTTCTGTTGTGAGAGAAATGTTCCAACACTTATAAAATTAATGTTGTGGTTTAAGTTTATGACTTAACATAATTAAGTCGATAAAAATGGATGTTTTCATCTAGATGGTGATCAGGAAGAGTTCGTTCCTGAAGCAGCAAAGTTAACAAGATATTAACCAACACTGCATTTTCATCAGAGCTGTCATTCCACAGTACTATTTTGCTAGTCCTCTGAATTATTACTTTTTATTGTAGAGTGTTAGTGTGAAAGACTTCATGTTTTTTTTTTGTTGTTGTTGTTGTTTTGTTTTGTTTTGTTTTTTTTAAGAATGCTTTCATGTAATTCCAAATGCAAGAAAGCAATTTCATCATTGCAATAATTTTTTCTATGTATATTATGTTTTTATTAAATTGCTTTGCTTTAACTAGCTTGTTGCAAATTGACAGAAGAACATTTTTCTGGGTAAGAGTCAGCTTTGTTTTCTGAATAATTGCTTGCATGAATTGAGAATTCTGAGAATGCTTACTGAATGCACCATGCTTCTGATCTTTCAATACAAAGCATAAATAAAAGGAAGAGCTGGTAGAACCATTTATCTCCATGCTCTGAAGATCTGTATTTTCCTAGCTTGTTGCAGTGAAGGTGACCATCAAAGCCAAGAGACAACAAAGATCCTGATATTCTAAGAATGTAATTATCTAACAATTATCTGAATATTTCCCTTAGAAAGCCTGATGCAGTTTTTAAAAAAGATGAGTCTACTATTACCTTACAACTAGACGGGCAATAACTGGGCCATCTTTAGGCTCATATCGACAGTTGCTGAATTGCAATGTAAAACTGCAGGTTGAACAGATTTCTCAATTTGCAATATTCTTTCATTACTCAAAAGCTACTGAAAAATTTGTCTGTCTTTTCAGTAAAAGGGTATGATTTATGTTTTTTGGGGTAATGCTTCAGCCAAATGCATGAGACTTTGGAGGATTTCCAAAAAGAAAAAATGCTTTAGGTGTACATATTGCGGAGATCCTATGTTGTTTGTTGATACTTTCAAGATACAATATGTTAGTGTTGCTTTCTTTGTTACATAAAGTCTGCATAATTGTACCTTGTTTGGCTTTAGCAAAAGCAAATTGCTATTTCTTTTGTAAGAGAATATGACAATGGGGAGTGTGTCATATTTTTTTCAGCTGTTTACAAAATGCTATTGTAATCGAGGAAGTATGCTCACAAGTTATTAGAAGTTTCATGCATCTTTCTACTTTCCCAGACACTGTCACAAACCCATTCTATAAAGATATGTTTATGCATCCTGGACCACTTCTTTTAAGGTTTTCACATTGGATGATTCAGACATACATCTATTGGGACTTGCAAAAGTGAAACTGTGGATAGATTTCTTCTACTAACAGAAATTGTATCTATTTGAACTAGTAAGAGTTATCTAAAAGTATAGCAACCTGAAAGGCATGGGATTTTTCCATCACTGAAATGACATTCACATATTTTAGTCTTGCTCTAATCTATCCTTTCTCTATTGAATTATTGTCCTTTGGTGCTGAATTATTTTATTATCTTGTCTTTCCATCTTGGTCTGGATCTTGGAATGATACAATATAAGTTTCCTCCTTGATTTCTTAACATCTGCAATTTTTAAACCAAATGTGTTTCAATAGTTAAAATAAGTCCCTTTCTGAAGCAGTATTAGGTGGATGCTGCACATTTTGATTCCCTGACAGCTGCTTATTGTTGCTAAGATGATATCAATGGAAGTTAAAGAAGCTTTTAGCTTTGGTGTCTGAATTTCGTGAAAGATGATGCCAATAAAAGAACATAGACGAGCTGTGAATAGGAACAAGTTGCAAGATGTTCCATCTATAGGTAAAAATGTTCCCACATGTCTTATGTGTGGTTCAGCAAAATAATTAAACCAATTAAAACTCTTGAAGCAGTTGATTGGCTCAAATGCTATTGCAGTTAATGGTGGTCAGTAGCTTTGGATCATGATTTCTGATTCATACATGGTCTTCATTTGCCCTTAACTGAGGTTTCTGGAAGATTTTTTTTTGCATCGTTTAATCTTAATATAGCATTATTTTTTTCCAAAACCACACAGATAATGCAAATGCCAATTTTTGACCTTCTCAATCATGACCTGTTAATTCTAAAGAAAAGTTTTTTGTTTCCATTTGTTCCTTATTAATAACTGTAAAATCTCATCTTATTTGAAATATGTCAACTTATATGGTAGCAGGCTGTTTTGTGATCTTAGAGCCAGAGGTGAAAATAAGTTCATGTTTTTTATATGGAACTGATGGAATAAAATTCCTTTCTAATTACTCTGACTTCACTGACTTTCATATTTCACTCATAAGTTTAATTTTCTCACCCATCTGTGTATGCTCTTCAGTTGTATTAATTATTCCGTATTGAAAAACAGTAGTTGATAATTAGCTGGTGATATAATTTGAAGTAAACACTTGGGTGAATTTTAACTTTCTTTTTATTTGGAATTTATTTGCAGTTTTCTCAAGTGATATTTACAGAAAATTATTTATGTGGTAGTCGTACTTGGGGAAATGCAGTTGCTCTGTAGCTCATGGTGTGTATTTCACTTTTCCCCCTCGTTTTAGCTCTTTTGGGTAGACAAGTATTGATGGTGTTGATACAGTAATTTTCATTATGGTAAATTCCTCTCCTGAACAGAACAGAATGTATGGATCTAAAGATCAATTATTTTCTGCATTGCTTTTTGAAGAAAGTTCATTACTTATCTATGAGAAGTCATTTATTATTCTTTTATTATTTGCTTGGAAATACAGTTCGGATGCTTCTCAGCAGAGCAAAGAAAGTTAAAGGAATTGACTCTCTGCTCTGTAGCTTGTATTCACAAAACAGTATCTTTCAGGCAATTTTTACTGCAAATTCAAAACTTACCACTGCAGTCCTAAGTATTTGATTTTCTTGTGTATTTGTGAACTCTCATTTATGTTTAACTTCACATTTCAAATCTATTTCTGGTATGTGAGTGGCATTTAATTCTTACACTGTCATCTAAATAGGCACCATGCACATAATTGGAAATATTATCTGAACTTAGGAGCAGCTTTCTTCTACATTTTGACAACTGATTGACAACACTGAACAGCAGTAGCTCAGTACTGCCGAAGTTTGATAGGAGCAGTGTTTCTGTTGTGATTAGCTGTTTTAATAGCTGAATTTAAAGTTGAAAAGAGTAGGTACATCTCATGTGCAGTGATGTTTCATATCTGTACCCTAATGAAAGATTCCCACTATCCAAACCTAACATCACAGAGCTAAGGTAGTTTCCAAACCACTCAAATCTTTAACAGATATCTCAAAAGGCATTGACGTAGAGGGGTGCTTGATATTTATTAGCAAATATGAGCCCATATCATGGAACAAAGAGCATGTTGCTTGGAGCTGTGGAACTGCACATAGAGAAGATTCATTTCACTTTAAAGCCTGGACTCATTTTTCATGAGGGCTGTATAAATTATACCAGCTAGAAGTAACCAGTTGTATTATTTTCCTTACTGTTCCCAAAAGCCTACTGGACAGGATGCTGCATACTAAAATCATTCAACTGTTTATAGATAAATTGGAAAAAAACTCAGATAAAGCTGGAAAAATGACCAAATTTTCTGGTATTAATGCAATATAACTATACGATTTCTTGCACCTTCAACTTGTTCATCAAACTTCATGACTTCCTTTCTTCTCTTAATGAAACAGTTATTCTACCTAAAAAGCTGTTGCTACCAACTCTTAAATTAACAGACGGCCATCAACATAGAGCTGGTTTTGGTTAATACTATCATAACAAGTGACTGTGGTCATCTTTTAGGAGATAAATAACATACCACTAAAAGAGGAAAAATAAGCACTTTCTGCACAGGACAGGTATATTTGCCAATATTCCTCAAATTGTTTTAGTACAAGACAAACTAATCACAAAGAAAATTTCTCTTTTCAAATCTGTAGCTCTGTTGCTGGCTGAGCAGCAGCACGGGCTGTTGTGTGGAGTCTGTTGCACCAGTGCCTGTCTGGAAGTGTGAACAGAAGCCCAGTGTTGACCCAGAACAATATCTTCAGAGAGACAAATTATATTCTCAGCTGCAATCATTCAAAAGATCTGCATTGTGTGAACTGCTGCAGAATTCTCTTGTCTGGCATCTAATATTTCAGCAGAACTCAGGGATCTGCCCATAGGAGAGACTGACTACATTGCCATGTAAGATATTACCTCTGTGCAGGTTTGTAAGTTTGTTATCCATGAAGTGCACATTGTTTTATAAAAATAAAATAATGCAGAGAAAATGTACTCAATGAGAGTTTTCACATTGTGTGCATTCACTTAATTTTTCCTTATAGCACCTCATAATTTTTCTGAACAGAGGTCATTAATCATTCCAAATTGTATAGAAGTTTGTGCGATAGCTGCAAGACCACCAAACTCTGACCCTGGAGGAAATGAATTCCTAAAGGTGAAAAGCAAGTGTTTTCATAATTAAGCCAGCTAAGCTGCCTGCTTTTGCAAATATTTATTAACTCAATTCAGCTGAAGTCAGATTAGCACTTCTAGCTGCAGAGAATGTTGTTTCATTGGACCACAAGTCCTTGTTTTGAAATCAATGTTCAATCCTTTAACACAACAGCAAATTATTCTCCCCATCTGTCTTCTGTGACAACTCCAGCCAACTTAATATCTGGATGGTGATGTACAAGCACTTTCTAAGTACTTCATTTATATTTATTAAAAAAAAAAAAAAAAAAAAAAAAAAAGTAGTAATTTATAGCAGCTTGTTAGTTTTTCTATACTTTCTGAAATCAGTTTCTAATGTTCTTTTCTACTTGCTCTGTGTACCTGAAATGGAAGTGAACATGTAACTAACAAAATGTTATTGGTGCAGTAAGCTTGTAGGGTAAGTGAGATTGGTATCATGAACGCTTTCCTCCCACCCAATGTCTCTGCACTCTAGGATTAATATGTTTCAGTACAAGTTGAAGAACAAAGGTACTTTGAAACGTGGCTCAGCAGGGGACTGAACCAGCTCAGAGTGGGACAGAACAGGCCGTGCCACCCAGAGCACTGTTGTGTTGTAAGCACCTTCTGCCCCAAGATTAGCCAGCACTGTTCTTTCTCATTTAAGGATGACTGAGAATGTGGGAAATAAAACCAAGAGTCTTATGCTCTGAATCAGATTCTGTTTGACCTTCTAGAAAACAGAGTAATGACTTGTTGCAACCTGTCATGAAAGGTGAAAAGTAGGAATTTATTTCGGATTCATTTTTAATGTTTGGTGTTGAAGGCTGCATTAGTCAGGACATGGGGAAGACGGAGGAATGAAAGAGAAGTTGCGAAGCAAATCCTTCCAAGTAGTATGTGGTTGTTAGAGAGCAATGACCACTTTCTCTTCTGTTCTGGTTTGAGATGGTAGAGATTTGATTCAAGTGGCAGCAAAGTGAGGACTAGTAATAATGTTTATTGCTTACTGAGAGGTTGACATAAATAATTGAAAGGAAACAGATTCATCAGCTTTAGGTCTTAAGGAAAGTGATGAGAGGATATTTTCATGAACTGCTATTCTAACTGCTACATATTTTAAAAGCCACCACTGCAATAAAAAAGTAATGATTTTTGGCATAATGTTACAGATCTCCTGAATTCTATACAGGAAAGATTTGGATGCGTTTCCTGCATTTTTATTTTACTTTTATTGAGCTGTTGGATTTGAGGAAAGAACAGTCATGTATTTTGAGCTTTGCACAGATTTTGCTCTGCCTCGTACCCTGTGTAAAGTAAACATAATCATATGTCCTTGTCTCTGTAAATTCTAAGAAGTGTTTAACAAATACTCTTTTATGTGCATGTAAATTGCCTCTGTAGTAAACCTCAAATCTTCATGATTTGAAAGCTAGCATAAACGTTCAGCAAAAATGAATGTTTTAAATGTGCTTTTCAACTCAATGTGAAATAGAATTGTACTGGGAAGCCTGGAGTTACTTCATAGCAATCATTTCTATTCTGTTTAGGTTTTTGTATTGCTCCTGTGAGACACTGGTTTGGAACTCCTTGGAGTTATTTTCATTCTAACTGAAATGTAAATGAACAGTCACATCAGACCAAATGATTGCAGTATGAATTCCAGCCTGTGCAAAACTCTCATAGCCAGCAAGTGTAATGTTTCTCTATTACAGATGGCCCATGGGGCTATTCATAAAAGCTGGTCTAGTGAGACAGATCTCCTTGTGGTTCTTTCTCCAGTAATGCAGAGAAATAGGCTTTTGGGTTGAATTGTTATCTGGAATAGTCTGTCTCTATCAGGATCCAGAAAGATTATTCTCCCCAGGTAAATGTTAGGCTTTGAAAATAACCCCCCTGCTCCTTCTACTTGTCTTCAGTGTCAAAGCTTTTCTGAAATGGTACTTTATCGTTGTTTTGAAATGACTGATTTTATCACTATAAAATATTTGTTAGAGATCGTTGCCCCTAAACAGATTTGTGCTTTTATCAGGACACACAAGCTGCTCTTCATCCATTTAATGCAATAAACAACGTTTGGGGTTCACAGAATAGTAAGAAATAGTTCTTCTGCTATCATAGTTTTTTCTTTACTCAGCATGAAAAATAATGGCACTTCTTTAGGGTCACTGTGTGTCAAATGCATAGTGTTTAGTTTTATAATAAGTGCTCCAATGCATCAAGCTTTGAAGAAGGTTTATCTTCAGAATAAGCTTTACATTAGTAGTTAGATTGTTAGTTATTGTAATCATACAAAAGATACAAAGAAACCTGTCTATATATATTTTAAGTACGTCTTGGTATTTCTAGTGACTATGTCAAAGCCTAAAATTATTCTGTTCTTTGGAGTATGAAACTTTATAGTTAAAAAAACAAACAAACAAAAACTTTTCTGGAATCATGTGTCTGCCTCTGTGCAGCTTTGTTCTATGCTCAATTTTGGTAAATCCTACTTTTTCTTTATTCATTCCTAATCTAGAAATTGCCAGCTATGAAAAGCTTGTTAATTTCTGTTTGTAAAATGTTCTGCTATAACTTGGATTAAATGCAGTGCAGCTGGGAGTAGTCATGGCCAAACAATACATGGCATAAATTATCTCTATATGGAGTGTCTGACTAGATAGCATAATCAACATGAGGCTGACGAAACATCACAGTTGCGCTGTTGTTGCTGACAACTTCATTATTTCCACAATATTCAGCTGGGTAATTTATTTCTGAGGAGCAGCAGTATCTGCAGCTAGGTCTAATGGCCCGCATGTACTTTTATAAGCTTTCTGAAGATGGATGTGTTTGTGCAAGTTCAGGTTTTCCTAATACAGAGAGCAATTGCAGGAGCCATTAGCAAAGGGCGCTTTGGCCTGTGCTGGTTCTCCCAGCGGGCAGCATCTCCTCCAAGCCCTGCTAGTGGGCAGCTCTGCTGTGTGTGGATCATGCAGGGCAACAACAGCTGCTCTTAGATTCCTACTTTCAAACAGTAACATCTTTAAGGATCTGATGAACTTTTTATGCTAATGTATCTTTGTTTACCTTAACTTACACTCCAGATGATCCCAACTGACTAAGTAGTGTTTTGTAGCTTCAGGCCTGATTCTGCTCCTCTACAGCCCTGGATTAAAATGTCTCAGGAATTTTCCATTTGAAGAGACTAGAGGAAGAAAAAAAAAACACCACCAACAAAAAGCCACGCCATCTTTAAAGAATTCTAACCAAGCAGTTCTTGTTTCTTGCTAGTTCATCTGAAACGGTACTCTGAAATATAAGCAGTCAGGGTCCACGGCTCCAAGACACTGCTGTCATGTAGGCTGCCCCGAAGCCAGAGGCCTCCTGGCTTCCACAACCCTTCCTGTGGAACTGGGAATCTGCACACCTCAGACTCTGGTGGCTCTGCCAGTTTCAGCCCTGCAGCAGAGCCCAGCCATGCTGCAATCCAAGGTGGGTTGAGAGGACTCGAGACCAAGAACCACGGCTAAGGCAGGCAGCCTGGAGGAGCTGGGGCTGCCAAGCTCAGTTTCTTTTAGTCGCTTACATCACGGGTGTCTCAAATATTTCAAAACACTTGGGAAAAATTATTTCATTGGGAAATTTTCTAGAGTTAGTCCAAACACAATTATTTTTCTTCACTCACAATTTCAGAATTTCTTGAGTTTGATCACATCTATGACTGATGAACTGGGAAATATTCGTCTTTTTTATGAAAATACTGAATACTTCTGTGTCTCTGTGGATAATAGGTTATTTGCTATGGATTTGGATCAAGAACACTGGCTAAAGGAACTAGTGAAACAGTAAGACTCAGATCAATGTCCTTGAGGAAACACAAGAAACCAGGGAATAGGACAGAGAATTAACAAATTGGCCAAAGAGTATGTGTGAAAGATGATAGGTAAACACAGAGCCAGAGGGGCAGATATTGCCAAAACCAGAGCTGGAATTTACTACGGTAGTTTATGTATATATGAAACTTTGCAAGAAAGAAGAAGTGAGGGAGCAGAGCAAGATACAGCAAGATTTACTGGTCTGTTGGAGGGGTAGGGCTTTCCCCTTCCCACAGTATGCTTTTGGCTGTGTGGGGGGGTCAGGGAGGGGGGGAAAAAAAGAAACCACAATATTTGGTTTCAGGGAATGCTTTAGCCACCTTCTTAGTCACAGATTTCTGAAATGAGAGAGCAGAGTTGGCCTGCCCATGCTGCTTTGGGAGGGAGGCCAGAGAACCTTCTTCCCAGGCTGGTGATCTGAGGGCCTGATCCCAGCTGCAGCAGTGCACGGAAAGCAGGCTAGATGTCTGAGGAGCGCTAGCTCTTCTCGGGGGACTATTAACAGCCTAAAATACAGCTTTGTCTCTAAAAATGATGAGTTTTGCCATCGACTGACTGGGAAGTTAAGTCAAGCTCCATGTGAAGCTTTAAAATTCCAAATGTTTCAGTGTTTCTCAGGTCCAAACTTCAAAAGCCATTTCTGGACTCCACTGGTCTACTGAGTGTTTTTCACTCCATGTTTTTCACATAGAGTGGAAACGCAAGGATATATAAAAGAGGGATGTTAGATTCTGTATAGGGAGAATGTGCTCGCTGCTGACCTACCATCTGCAATTACGTGTTGGACAATGTTTGCTAGGGACAGTGAAGTAATAATACCTGTGCGTGGCTGCTGCTCCATGGACACCAGGCTTTTGAAGAACTGGGTGAATACTGCCACCTATTGATTGACGAAATGAAAATGAATGTCTCCCAGCCACCCTGTGAGTGTACAGAACAGTCTGCGAGTTTATCACCCTCCACCTGAAAACAGCCTCCCTCATTCCAGAAATGCTACCTGTCTCCAGAAGAAACTACCAGTTTGCAAAATGGAATTAATGGCCAGTAAAATGTGCTGCTTAGCTGCCAAAAGTATCTGTTGTATATAAAGCTGAGATTAAAGGGTAAATATTTTGGTAAATGTGCTGGTTAATCAGCCAGTTTGCATGGTTTCTTCAAATGAAATGTACTGCTAAACTCGCATCTTCATAATAATAATATGCAGCTTTTGGAATAGTGAAAATAATAGCTTCTGGAATCAGCTCATGGTGTGTGCTACAGGTAGGTAAACTGTAGTGTGATCAGGTATGGAGTGAAAACTTGTTACAGAAGGTTGTTTAAATAAGTAGTTTTAGTACAGCAAACCACATTTTCTGCTCAACTAATTAAGCATGAAATATAGGCAAGTGAAATAATAAATGGCTGACATCTGAATCATCTCCTGGAGTCATCAAAGGCTATGAATGTGCAGGTTTCTGTACAAGATCAGGCTAACAGGTCTGCTTACGTGTGATTTATCATAAACACAGGGGGGTGTTTTCTCGAAATCTTTGAGTCTTTTCCATTTTCAGAACTGCACGTAGGTGTGGCTTGGACTTGGATACACTCAGCCATCACTTTTAGTAACTAATTTCTTGTTTTATCATTTGGTAAACTTACTATTAACTCTCTTACCTTACTGAGTGTTGTTTTTTCTCTTCTGGCTTTTGAACACTTTAACAATGAACTTAAATCTATATGACAGGAAGATTAATGATAATGCTTACTTGATATAAACAAAATATCTTTTAAAGTTCTTGCTTCGGCAAGAAAACATCTTGTATTCCACTATTCCGCTAAGCTGTACTTGGGTAGCAATAGAGAAGTGCTAAGCAAAAAGCAAGCACAAAAGTTTTACTTTCCTCCATGCTGAAAGGAGAAAGCAAAGGAGAGAAGGGGGAGTATTGACACACAATGAGAAATTGCTAGAGAGTGTTTAAGAATCGACTAGTTCTAGTAAACAAATTTTAGCTTTATCTAGTGAAAATAGCTGGGCAGTTCCTCATGAAAGAGTTCCATCAGCGGGTTGATGCAGCCCGAAAACTGCTACTGGAGATTTTGACTCCGAAGAAGCATCCCTGTTCAGGACAGCACTGAAAATGCAATTTTTGTGCTTTTGTTTATCTAATTTTGCTTATGCTTAGATACTTCAGATTTTCAGCATTTTTTTTTTCCTCCACGTAGTATCCCACTGTTAAAGTGGTATTCAGGGGGTTTCGAAAGATTTCCCATCTTTCTCTTGTTGACAGGGAGCAGTAAGCTCAGTCATCTGTCCTGCGGACTGCTGACTAATGATCCTCAGAAACAGCAGGACAAAAGAGGGAATCCTGTACACTTTGATCTTGTGATTGTCACTACACAGGAAAAGTAATGTTGCATGTAGCATATTGTCATAGCACCTTGTGTCAGCTGCAGCAAAGCATGTGTATACTTGGACTGTGGATATTCTTGTCGTATGCCTTTGAAGTGGATGTATGCGTGTTTTCAGACACACACACATATATATAAACACTAAAAGAAAATATCTCCCTCAAAAAGGACTCATATCCAGATTGATTTTAAAGGTATAAAATAACAAGTATACTATAGAATAGTATAGACTAAAAAGTATGGAATTTCAAGTCCAATGAGAAATCATTGTCTGGTCGAGGATCAGATTTTAGCTTCAGCTATTTTTGCAAAAGGATGCTGCTTGGAATGGAAACAATTTTTAAAAACTTTTAAAAACTCTTTAAAAACAATTAAAAAACAAACAAAAACAACCACAAAACAGCATCAATTAAAAACAAACAAACAAAAACAAAACAAAAAACCACTCTTCTGTAGCTGGCTATGACAGAACCAGGAATGAAAATGTCGGTTTTTTTCTGCTGCCAGGTACTAGACAGGAATGTTCCAATTACATGAACCTAGTGGACTGTCCAGGGAGGTTAATGGTTTCTAGATGGTTGTTTACTTTTGCTCATCACTTACATTATTTTTGGAATTCTGAGGCTGTGTGAAATTCCATATTCTGACTTTCTAACATCTTTGTGGGTTTCTGTGGGATCCAGTGTTAGTATTTTTTGCCCAATTGTAAAAAATGGGTATTTTGAAATATCACCATTCTACTGTTTTGAAAGTCATTAACACAAATATGTTAAAGTTACAGGATCTCTTTTAGCTGAAATGTAGGCATCAGTAAAAAAATAAATAAATAAATAAATAAATAAATAAAAATCTTATTCATTTAGTAATCTTTTTTTAAGCATAACTTGCTCAGCCTGGGAGCTTTCAAATGATCTTGCAGATGTCCCATAGCTGTGGATATGGTTGCTGCTTTTGTTGCTATGATTGCAGACAGCTGTAGTGGTAGCTTGCTTGAAGAAAGAAGAAACAATACATCACATGCAACATGCATTACTGGACAGACTGTAGAACTGTGATTCTTTTTTTCCTTTTATTGATTTAACATAAAAGTAACTGCTTTAAGATGGCTGTGTTAATGCCTTTTTGATCATACTTTATGGCAAATTAATTACAATTGCAGTTTTGTTTACTCTGGCAGTAATTATTTGTTCTACTTGCATGCTGTGCTGCTGATCAATTTTAAGGGATGCAACAAGCTAAAAGCATACAGAAGTCATGGCATCTTTGATTACGGAGGCAAGAGCTTTAGATATTAGTCATTCCTATAGCTGCAGAGGTAAAACAGTATAGAGTTAAGGCACCAAATGTTCCAGATATTTTACCTGTGATACAACACTATTTGCTTTAAATACTATTTTGCTCTGAGAGCTTGTCAGTCATCTTGTACTTCAGTAATTGCTGCTAATACCAATTGCTAGCAATAATCGTTTCATTTCTGATCATTCATGCAGTATAAGGAAGAGGTTTACTCATTCTGCCCAGAGGCTGAACCAGCAGAGACAGCAAAGCCAATGTGATTCATTAAAGGAAGACACTGGACAATTACCACCAACTTGTTCATATTTTGCCTTGGATAGCCTAAGCTGGTAAGTCAAATTTATTTTTAACACATATATTGTTAACTATTAGTTCAAGAATAAAATTGTTTAATAAACATATTTAAGAATACGTATAGTGTTGAGTGTTTTCTTGTCTGTTGCTTTCCTAAGATCTAAAGGTAATTCTTTTACAGCTATGCTGTGCCCTTCTAGTTTATCTGTCTATACAGTGCAGCATGTTTGTGCCACATGAAACAGACAGTGATCTATAATTTAGACTTTTTTTCTCAACGATCTGATTTTAAAAGGACATGAATATTATGTCAGTACTTACCAATCAAAATAATGCTTTTACAAGGAGAACATATTAATATTTATTTTTGAATTTGACTTTTAAAACACTCTGCTGTTAGGGAATTAAGAGGTTACTTCAGTGCTTAGAAGTGGAAGCAGAAATCTGCTCACAATGATCAAGCTACCGTATGTGCAGCATGAAATGTGTGTAGGAAGACTTCTGTCATTGGTTTGGTGCATACTTTAACAGGGTGGTAGTTATGCAGATGAGACTGTGCTTTGGTGGTTATTTCCAGGATAGTACAGTAACTTTCCCCAGGAATGCAGGTTATTTATTCCTGGAAGCACTGCCATAAGTCCCCCTCCTCTTCCCCCTCTTTTTTTTTTTTTTTTTTTTTTTTTAATTTTTGGAAATGCAAGCTTCTGCTAATTTTATTAACAACCAGTTATAAGAGGAGCTGCTCCTCTTCTGTATAGTTCTGGCCTTTACTGAGAAACCTTGTAACATGCTTGTTGTAGTTCAGGACTTGCTATGAGAATGCTAGTGAGAACACATAGGGCTGCTCTGAACCATACTGAGATCTCCTTTCTCGGTTTCATTTTGACCTGTGCTAGGTATGTGCAGAGGTTTCCATCAATGAAAATCTCAAATGGGTTCATTCTGGACATCACCTGTTTCTAAACCGTTTGTCTGATGTACTGTAACAATATTAGTTGTCACAGTGATATATCCTCAGGTCAAGCATGTTTCACTGGCAGAATTTGTTATTTCAGTGGATGCATGTTTTTGGATTTCACCTGATTGGTGATGTAAAGACTGTGTCCTCACATAGGAGTGGGGAGGAGGGCAGGGGGGCATGAGTTACATAAAGGAGAATAAAGCTGCTTTTGCAAAATGGCATGCATCTATAACAATGAAATGCCAACATCCAGTTACATAATTCTGTTGCTTTTTATTATTATTTTGAAGTTGATATGTCTTTGTTTTCCTTATTTATTATTATGTATTTTATTCCTGATTCTACCCGATCTCATTTCACTTGCTCCCCCAGGAGTCATTTTTACAGCTTAATAAGACCATACTTAAAGAAAGTTTTCCAGAATATGCAGCTTACATTCACCTTTCCTTTTTTGTTGTTCCATACCTTGTGTGTGACTAGAAAGTACATGTATGTTAAGTATGATAATCTTCAGCAGTGTTTTGCATCTTGCTGTTTCAGTGGTCAAGAACGCAGTGCATTTGCCTTACGTTATGCCAGCTGTTGCTTTGTTTTTTTGTGTTTATACCATGCATTGCTTCAGGGTTCTGATGGTTAGCATACAAAAATGCATATTTGTATTTTTCAAGTCATTTCTGGTGCACTGATTCTGTAGTATTGTTGAATAGCTGCAGCTCCTACAGTGTTTATCTAGCTTCTCTATAGATCCACCTGCTCTTGACTGAAGAAACATTTTTAAAAAGATTTTAAAAGATTCAGTCCCCTTCTTACCTTTATGCTAATTTTAAGGAATTGCTTTGGCTCTGTACTCAGAAATGTTCACTGCATAATATGGAAACATTGTTACAGTCCTTGGAAGTCATTGTTCAGATGCTTAGTAACACTCTGTTGTTTTATTCTGAATGTATACATCCCGTGTCTTTGACCAGGTCATGGTGGGAAGGACTTTGCTAACCCCCAGAGATACTAATGTCTGGAGTCAAACTAAGGTTTGGTACAGTCAACGTGACCAGTAGTCCACACCATGGAGAAAAGTCCTGAGCAGACTTGGTATTAAACTGCTGCTAGGCTTTTCAGGGTTGGAGACATAGGCCAGAAGCCTAATGATACCTAAATTTATTTTGTTCCTGAGACTACAGTAACCTCCTACAGAACTGTAGCATGTTTAGAAGTTTCTTTTTACAGTATGCATGTTGAAATGGAACTGACCTGCAGACTGAGTTTTGAATGTGTACTGGGAGATGTGATTATCAAACCCTCAGATTTCTTGGAAAACTGTTCAAAGATTGAGAAGTGCTTTACTCTCTTAAGATAAATTTTCCTGATAAAAGAAAATGTTTCTGTCAAGGTGTTCCATGTAAATAAGTCTCTTCAGTGACTCTCTTCTCCACAAAAAAATTAGGGACTTGAAGTTGATAAGCATGTAGTTTGGTCAAGCAAGATGTAATAACCTAGGGTGACTAATAAAGGCATAAGCTGTGTTAGCTTTAATAACAGGTATTGTTGTTTGGTTTTAGTAATACCACAATAAGTATGAGAAGCCCTACTAAGCGGGTGAGCCTTATTTATTTAATGTAAACTTACTAAATGTCTACACAGCTTCTCAGTAAATTTCCATATTGGCCTGTGGGCTTAATGAAGCTTGTAACTTCTCCATAATGTAATATTATGCCATTCAGAGGTACCAAACTTGTTGCTTTTGGTGTAAAAAAATAAAATCCCAAAGCAAACAAAGTAGTGTATGCTGAGGTATGTTTGAATTAAGTATTGGATGGATCTACTTGGCTTTTTAGTCCATGTCCTGATGACATTTAGGTTTGCAAATTGTTCTCTCTCATACGCTCTCATAAGTGTGATAATTTGGTGTTCAGTATCTCCCCTCTTGGAATCAAATGGCTTTGGGAAATTGAAACTTTCTTTATAAACATACCTATAATATTAACTGGCCTGTTTTTGTATACAGTTTGGGACTGATTCTTGAGCATAGTTTATTGATGAAAAGGAGTCTTTGGTTGATGCTAGCTTCACCCAGGTGAAAACTAAGGTAAGAGGAGGATAAATTTATGTGGGATGATCTGTAGTTCTATATGCTAATAAAAAACTATGAGAGGGTTACTCTGAAAAATGCATTACTTTTTGGTAAATTGCTGAGTTTCTTAAAATGGTAATAGCATGGAATAGTCAAAGATGAAGATCCTTTGGTAATCTGCTATTTTTAAAGCTTTTAAAATAAATATCTGAAAATAAATTGTATTATTGAAGCTATTTTAAACAGACGCATGTAAATGAAATCTTTTGACCATTTTAAAACACATTTTATTCCATGTTTATACTTCCAACTTATTCCATTGATACATCTCTAAAACAAAAGGCTGCCTTCAAAGTTTGTCCAATACTGAAACTCAGCACTTACCAGCAACTTCCATGTGGTAAGGTCTGACGTACTTGGATTCCAGAACATGGTTCTAAATGATACTACTGCTCCTTGGAACATTTGTAAGTTGGTGATCTTAATTCTAGTGTTTTCTCTAGGTGACTTTAACAAGCACATTCTCATTACAGAGACATTGATCAAACATATTTCCCTGTGTTCCTTGGTTCCCACTAAGCCTTTCTGTCTAGTCTATGCAGTCTTATTGCTGGGGGCAGTGAATAAAAAGCTTCATATGAGGAGATGTCCTTGTAGTCACTGCAAACACATGTAATAAAATGCAGGATGAATTGAGTTGCTTGTGTGTGAGCCTCACTTACCTTTCCTCTATAAGCTTGGAGAAAGACAGTCCAAAATTATCCTAGTACTGCTGCTCCCTGAGTCCCAGAGAGCTTGTTTCTTACTATAACCATTTTTGCATATTAGTTTCATGAATGCAACTCACACAGCATTGCTGTCTTCTGATTGCACGCACTGTTATAATTTAGCAAAATTTTCTCATCACATATCATAAGTATGTTGGCTTGATCTCTCTCCAATGCCTCATGAGCTTGGAGAATATATGAGATTACTTGTCCTCAGATATGTTTACTCAGGATGTCTGCTTCACCACTATTTGCAAATGAGAAAGGAAAGTGTAGATGGCTTATGAGATCTGGGTGGTGTATTTAATCTTAGGAACCAATTCATGCCAAAGAGCACATCCAACAGCAGGGTGAGTATTTAGTAAAGAAAGCTTTTCTGATTGTAAATAATAATTAGACTCTAGTCCTGCTGTCTGGTTTGCTCACGTGCAGGCTGAGAGACTATAACAACAAAGTCACAGGGTTTGTATCATAGTACAAAGAATCTAAAGCTTATTTACAGGAAAAGATAGTTTGAAAGAGTAGCCAGGTTTACTATTAAGAAAAAATGGTGCATTTTTGTCACCTTTCTCACTTAGAGACATCCCTGAGGATGCAACTCAGTTCCTTCAGTATGGAACTGTAAACAGCAGCACTCAGGACCCCAGATTATTTTAACTGTAAAATATAGCATGTAAGGTCTTGGTTTGCAGTGCCCTGAACACCTTTTGGCCACGGTAGTTTAAAGTAAAAATCCATGTATTCCTCATAATGCCTATAACAGAACCTAAACAGTTTTTCTTTAATTTATTTGCTATAACTTAATGCGTTAGGAGTCCTAGTTACAGAGCAGGTTCTCCCCTGCCAAATGCCCCTCAAAACTCTAACAACAAAAAGCGGTCTCTGTAGCAAGGAACTCTCAGCCACCTGTCTTGCCCTGGTTGTGCTTGTGTCAACCTTAAGTCACTTGACGAGTTCAAAAATTCAGTAACCTGATGTATTCCCTTTTGGTTAGTTTGGTTTCATTCTGTCAAAATGCAGATTATGTACCAGTTATCCTAACATTACAGTAACATTTATAAAGCCTGTTTTCTGCATTACCAGAACTCACTCTGTCAAGAGTCCATTTCCATCATTAAATGAAACTCATTCTTACACAAATTAGGAAATACTTCTGCAGTGGTCTATTTTTCTATCCTTAATTCTGCCTTGCCATAGATATCCATGGGACTAATTCCTTAAAGAGCGAATTGCCATTGAAAATGCCTAGAAATATGCTTCCAAGTGTTCTAAAACTGTGTGTGAAAAGGATTTTTGCCACAAAAATCATGCAATGTGTTTCTGTGATACAGTTCTGATCAATGACTTTAGTGTAGCAAAACCTTGTTAAACAGCTGTTGTTTTCTTCTAGGAACTACTAGGTGAAAATGACACAGCAAATGCATAATTTAAGTCTCCTCCAGACTAAGAAGAACAGCATGCCGTCTTCTCCAAATGCTGCAAAGCGGTTGTATCGGAACCTGTCAGAGAAGCTGAAGGGTAGTCATACATCCTTTGACGAAGCATATTTTCGAGCTCGATCAGACCGGCTCAGTCTCCGTAAGACCTCAATGGTAATTACTTGATATTTACCAAATTAAGGTAGTTTCCTTCCTATTAATCTGTACATTTTTCCTCATCTTACTTTGCCGGTTCCCTGACTAGTGCTGTGCATTCTTCTCAAATTTAAAATTATGATCCTGTGTCTGACCTTCCTGAAGGCTGAAGAAAAACTGCCTTATGTTGGTGTTGCTTTATTTTAGGAGTAAAGACTTAGCATTAAGGTTGGTCACAGACTGTGATGGTGGTTGCTAGATAAGATAGTGAGAAAGATTACACAGGACCAGTATAGTCTGGGTCCTCTACGCTAGTGACAGAACAGAGCCAGGCACCCTAGTGCTGGTACAGGAAAACATGTAAGCACCTGCTGGTCTTAACATTCGATAATAGTCTTATTTATGCCAGTGCTGGTAAAATTATACAACGTATAGCACACAGATTTTAAACAATGGGATGTTCCTGAAATAATAACAGTACAAGCTCAGTGCACTTCAGAATCTTTTACGTTTGCTGGAGCAAGATGAACCTGCTGTTGATATTGCCATAACAAAATAAAGTCTCCTTTTCCATAAGTAGGAAGAACAGACACATCCTTCAATCTCTCCACTTATGAAGAGCAATGACCTTTGCATAGTAGCTAACAGCTGTACTCTTGTGGCAGTGTGTTTCCAGCCTTTAGTTTGGAGATCATTTGAATTTGGACCTCTATTTAAATGTGAACTGTGGGAAAAGATCTCTTAGGTCATCTTTTCTCACTACTATCCTTCTTGCCTTTTTCTTTTGAATTACAAGTTTGTCTGTAACTGAGTGAAATTTAAAAATAAACTAGTGCTGGGGACCATGCCAGAGCAGACTGACATCTAGACTGAATGAATGCCAGTCTGTTAACATATCTTCTGACCAGTGTTTCTCTAAATACACACTTCAAATTATGTATTCCTTCAAATATGGGATCTTCTGTCGTACTTAACTGATGAGAAATGACAAATGAGGATATCCCAAAGACTGAGGAGCAGCACACTGATGAGACTTGAATCCTCTGCTATCAACAGAGCTATATACTTACAGTCCCACTTCTCTCCCCTTTTCATTGCAGACCTCTCAGGCTGTGGAAGTGCCTATTCAATCAGTCATAATGAGAAGAATCAATTATGCGTTGCTTTTTTGATGGTAGTTTAATGGAATAGAGACTTCAGTTAACTTTTTCCTCTCAACCACTACACTGCTGTAGGAGTGACACAGCTTTTGTCACTGATGACCTACTGTGGGCACAGGCACCACCTGGTATAACCAGTCTGGGGTCTGAGCTGGTGTCTGCAACAGTCAGTGAATAGTTTCCCATTGAACTCAAAAGGCTTCGAAACCCATTCTGTCTATTCTGCCTGGTTTTTTTTTGTTTGTTTGTTTGTTTGTTTTTTACAGTTTTCCCTAGAAATAAATGGCAATGAAGCAATTAGTGAAGGGGTGGAAATATTCCAGGTTAGGTTGCTAGCTGTTGTATTTTCTAATCATTGAGTTTCTGTGGTACAGAGGCAAGTCAGTGACTAAAATCATGTCTCCAGACAAGTGAACAACATTTGTTAGCACTTGTTTTCTTTCAGCTTTGGCTAGTGAGGAGTTTTCTTTCCATTCTCTCTCACTGTGCAACACTTTCCATTCAGTAAATTGTTGTCTTGCTGCAGACATAGCAATGTTCCAAAATAGCTTTATTCTTGAACTCATGTTTATCAAAACAAGACTTTGCAGAAACTACTTTAACGTTTTTTCCAACTCCAGTAGCACATAGTAGACTTTTTCAGGCTAACCTAGAGCAAATATCTTGAAAGGGGTACTTCATTTTAATTAAGCTACATAAGATTGCATTTCTAAACACTCCAGCACTGAATCACTTACTGGAACATAGTTATTACTTACTGCAAAGCAATACTGTAGTTCTTTTCAGTATATACATTTGTGCACTAGTGTAACACCTAAATAAATTAATCACATAACACAGCTGTCTAGCTAATGATTAGAAGCTACAAGACTGAGTCAAGGAAAAAGAAATGTGAAAATTGTCCCTAAACTATACCTGATCGTTTTAAATGTGATTCAGTTTCACTTTGAGTTCAATGGTTTTGTCTTTTCAGAGCAGAATAAATTATTTAGTAGATGTAAATGAAGTCAGAATTTAGAAGATATTTTTAGTATTTGTGACAATATCAACTGGACTGAAATTGAGTACATGGGACTAAATACACTACATCTTACCCCTGGATTGTAAATGTCTGAAAAATGTTGCAATTTTAGAGTCTTATATATAGAATATGATCAGCTTTTTGCAGAAAACCATATAATCTTCAAATATGTTTTTGTTATCTATGTGAAAGCAAATAGTTGTGGAAAAGTGAGTGAGTACTGTAGAAGGTTTTCTAGGCTTGGAGAGCTGGGCTTGGTGCAGACTTCCAAATGGGGCAATTTACTAGCATGGCTGAAAATGTGGTAGATATTTTGCTGTCCCATGAGGATGTTTTTTGACTGAAATAAGTCTGTTACGGTTAGATGTGCGCTACTATGTGGACAAGGGATACATGAACGCCTAGTTAGAAACGTCATATCACAATTCCATGTTTTTACACTCTGAAGTCACTAGACGTGCCAACATATTTTAGACTATTGGTTGCGTCTGAATTGTTCATTTGGAAAACCTTATATTTGCAATTTTGTCTCAGAATTGTTTGCATTGGATGAAGTAGGTTATAAATGTCATGCTCTGTTTCTTTTTTAAATGAATGCAGCTTTTTCAATCAGATTTCTAATGAAATGAAGAAATAGAAATTCTCTTGTATCTTTGCATTTTTGGTGAAATGTTCTTGCCAATAGATTTGCTGGCAAGAGTATTTATAAGGAACTAACTTAAGCATGTGCTCAGATTTTGTTCAGCAAATTACTTAAGGAGAAAACTTCAGAAATACTTCAGTTATTTGGTTTGGCAATCAAGAATCTGAAGATGCATTCTTAAAGACATCTAGGCAGGTCTAAATCTTGACAAATAATCCAAAAATAACAAGTCAAATCGAAGTTTGGAAAATAATTTCACAGGAATCATTCAGATAGGAAAACTCTTCTGTTAAAGTATATGTAAATATTTGGAAAAGGACCAAATGCTTTTGTCAGCCATATCACTGAGTTAACTTCAGCTGCAATGCTGATTTTAGCTATGGTTTTATCATTATTATGTAACAGGGTTTTTTTGTTTTTTTATAATGCAAAAAAATTCTGATATAGTACAGGATTTGAGTTTCACGCAGAATTGGAATTAAAGCCACATAATGGTATTCAGCACTTACAGCAGTGTTCTACAAATGCTTACTCATTTAAACTTTATGCATAATCATAAGGTCAATTAAAAGAGGATGGCTATTCTGATTTCCAAAAGGGGAGAAATTGTGCATGTACCCACTGCCACAGAAGTGAATATTTGATCTGAGACGTACCTAGTTTCCTGTCCTGAACTCCCACCACAAGGCTGTCATTGATTAATATCATCAGTGCTACCTTTTTCTTCTACTCCCCAGCTGTTTGCCAGTGTTTCCTCAAATGAACTTAACTGATAGAAATGGGAACTAATGCAGTCATTCAGTTTACTTCAATCAATTCCCTTTGTAGTAAGCTATCTGTGAATTCACTCTTAAGTAAATTTTTCTATCTGTGATGAATTGCAAGAATAATATGATTTTGCTTGCTTTCTAATTGCATCAACATGGATATGCTTCTGAAGCATAATTCCCCCTTTATTTCATAATACAGCAGTATAGGAAAAGTTCCAAAATCAGTAAGAAAAGAATTTGAAATGGGTGTAAACTAAGATGAAATTAATGCTTTTTAGAAGGTAGATAAGATGAATATTTTTGGAGAATTGGTGGATATATTTTGCTTTTCTAATCATTAATATGAAAAAAGTCTTTCATTCACAGTTCTGTATCCATAATAATGAAATTTCAAAGGGCCAGAACTTTTTTTTTTTCCTTCTTCCAGAGTGAGTTACCTTTTCTATTTAATTGTTTAAAAGGTAGATTTCCAAGTCTGCACTAGTCTCCTTAGGTTCAGTTTATTGCCACAAAGTTCATTTCATCCTCAGATATTCCTCTAACGTAGATGTCTCATTTATCTATATTGAAAATTGGGGGTACGTCTTATTTATATTTACTTGTTCTGCAGATCCCTAATATTCAGCATATTAAAACTTTTTAGGTAACATCATTTTGCAATTTCTTACTGTGATATGAATACTTAACATGCAAAGCAGAAGACCAAAAGATTTCTGTCAGGCCTCAGACAAAGTGTTTAAGGACATTTTTAACTCAACAAGTTCCAAATTGTAGCTGTGGACTCAAGTTTTCAGAACCACTTGCAAACCATTAGTCTATGTGTTTCAGGAGAAAAGGAAAGATGTTACAGATCAGTGCTCTGTCAGAAAGTATTGTTTCACTGAAGGCAGAATTTAGGCAGGGGAATGCCAGATAAAATTGCATTAATTAAAAAAAAAAAAAAAAAAAAAAAAAGAAAGAAAGAAAGAAAAAAGAAAATTAGGTGTTTTGATATGGCTGAAATGTTAATGTCTAATCACAGCAGAAGATAGTTTCAATTCAGAGTTTAGTCGCATCATTAAAAAAAATATATATTATTGTATAAGGATTGTCACTGTGGTTCTTCCATTGTGGGTTTCAGAATACAGGAAACTAGCTTACATAATGTATCTGGATCACTTTGTCCCTTATGTATACATTTCTTTAGTGTGCCTGCTGGCACGATATGCCCACATAGATCTCAGTTCCTTTATGTGACCACATGCTGAGCCCTCCTTGCTTAGCTGGGCCTCTTGCTTCTACTAATTCATTCTTAAGAGAAAAAAAAGCCGCCACACTATTGGGTAATTATGGCAATGGGGAACTGGGAAGGAATTTAAAGAATCTTGGCAAATAACATGTCATTACTGTAGGCTCCAGAATGATGTTCTCATAACAGAAACCTGCAGGCCATGCTACCCTCCTGCACCTGCTTCTCCCCAGCTCATTTAAGAAATGATAGGTTTCTTTGTATTTACAGTTCTTTTATATACTTGTCATTGGTAAGGAAAAAGGTTCACTGGATCTCTCTGCTTCAGAGCTGCTGCCATGTATGTTCTTGATTTTGCTTTCCTTTATGCTTATGCTTACGTTCTCTGCTGATCAGACACACTTTTTCTGAACATGTTCACTGGATAGTTATTTCTACTTTATTTAAAGATGATGTATTTCAAAGCTTCTTCCATTTACAAGTTAAATGCAAAAACATAAGCACCTAGAAATGACTGAAGTGTTGGAGTGAACAGTACCTGTTAATAGCTTACACTGCACCTGTGCAAGTTTTTCTCCAGAATGACTTATTTGATTTGAATTTCGGTTACTTGAGTTTGTATACCCCAGATTTTAACTTTAAATTTAGAGATTGAAAAAATAAGTAGTCCAACACCTTGTCAAAATCATAGTCTTTCTTCCAGTTCCATATCAAAAACATACAATATTTCTTATATGGTTCAATTACAGGACAGGTATCTAAATAAGAGCAAGTTTGTTTTGGATTGGTTTGAATCTCGTCTTAATCTTCCTAGAGCCAAGAACCAAGTTTAAGTACACAACTCCAGAGGCAGAGCAAGTTCAGTTTTGTTGTAAACAACTTCCATATTTCTAGCTGAACCTAGGATGGGGCTGAAGGTTCAATATTTTATAATAATCTTTCAAAACTCAAATTTTCCCTATTTTTTAAAATAGTGACATTTGGAAAGTTCTACTGATTTTATTTTTATTTTTATTGGTACACAGAATTTCCAGTGCAATGAAGCTATGTTTGAGGCCGTAGAACAGCAAGATCTGGATGCTGTTCAGATTCTTCTTTATCAATATACACTGGAGGAACTGGACCTGAACACACCAAACAGTGAAGGACTAACTCCATTGGATATTGCCATTTTGACAAACAACGTCCCTATTGCTAGGACTCTTCTACACATTGGGGCAAAGGAAAGCCCACACTGTAAGTAAAGTACACATATTGAATTGGTTTAGATAATTGCCTGTAAGAGATTAGGTTTGCTATTGTTTTAGGAAATTAATCACATTACACACAAAATCTGACTGGCTTTATCATGAAGATAATCATACCAGCAATAGCACTACAGTGCTGGAGGACATCTGCAGAAATATCTCTTTGTTGAATGTGTGCAAAGCAGGCTGTTTTTGATACACCAACTGATCAATCAGGTTGAATTTATAACCTAATGAATGGAGGGGCAGCTGAGTTAATATCAATGCTGAGAAGAAATCTTTAAAAATACAGAAACTGGTACTGAGTGAGTGAGTGATACAAGATCATGGCATGAAAATGGAGATCGTCATCAAAAATGAAAGGATTATGGGTTATCTAGGCTGTGGTTTATTTTGATTATTTTGGTCTTGGTTATGCTGCCTTCAGGAGAATGATTGTGTTGAAATCTAACATTTCCATTACCTCAGATTCCTGCTCATAACTCCTCATCCCTATTCTTCAAATGGACTAAAATTGCAGTCAAATGAGACTTCAAAGTTCTACAGAACCAAAGAATATCTAAGCACAAAATAGGCCTTCACGCATTACTGGAATACCATTGTTGCTTATAACTACATATTGCAGTTATAGAACTGTCCTTTGTATTCCTTCATGGGCATTTTTATGCACGATTTGTGGGCTGGAGGGTGACTTACCAACCCAATTAATCAACCGTAAACCATGACACAAACTCTGACGCCTTACTTATGTCTAAAAATACACCAATGTATGCGAATTTGTTTCAAACTGTCAATGCCTATATTTAGGACATTCCCAGCAAGGCTATAATGAGACTGTGTTTGAGGGGTTCGGCCACTGCAGACTCTGCCATTAATTTGAAGTTAGTTAAATTAACAACATTTAGTGCTGGCATGTCAATCTCAGTGCTCCAGGAAATTGCACCTTGAGGCTACTAACATTGCCAGTTTTTTCACTGGAGTGTGTGTGTGTGCGTGTGTGTGTGTGCTGAGTTTTTTTGCCAGACCCTCAGTGTTGGTACACCTTTATTGCTTTTCTATGTCCACAGCACTTATATTATCATTTATTCTGGCCTCCTTTAACCTTCCCTGGAGATTTTTGCATAGTGTAGCTGCTCAGTGAAAAGAGTTTTTTAGCTTTATATTTATTTGTTTATTTTTCTGTCATGGTTCATGACTGAGGCTTTAAAAAAAAGTGTGACAGCATTTAGAGTACATGATTGACTGCTGAAGCAACATTCATTAACCATGACAAATCTAGAGGAAAACACAGTCTTGAGTGTTCTAAACAGCAGTAAAAAAGACTAAACTAATTTTTCATTGACCTCATCTGTAAATAAATGCAGTCTGATGGCGAGCAGGGGCAATCATAAATTAGTATTCATTTCCTGTAATTAATGCAAACATGCCTATGAACACAGAGAATATGAATACATAACCACCTCATTTCCATTTCAAAATATACCCACCAAATTTCCACTTCACTTATCTTGATTTTTAGCTTTTCTGATTGAAATAACGGTTGAAGTATTCTCAATAAAAAGCAAATGATTGTTAGTTGTTGTTTTTTTTTAATTATTAATTATTATTATTATTATTTTAATGATTTATGATTGCTACTTAAGAGAAAAATGCAAAAAGTTGTTTTCAGCACTCAAAACAAAGGTCTGGAGCAGCTTTGTATATGACTTTGTTCTTGTGAAAATGACAGTGGCCACTTTATTTTCTCTAGTCTTTCTGCTTTGCTTCTTCTATTTAACCAAACTTGTTAGAATTAAACCCATACTGTTTGTATGATGTCGGGCCTTCAAGAACATGATTCAGCACCTAGTAGGAGCATTTTCATTTCTCTGGTGAGTGAGTGGTGAGCAATTGAGAAAGACTTCTCCAGGCTGAGTAGGAGGGGGGATTTCAAGGTAAAATTCTGACTCACACCAGTTTTGGGACAGGACACAAGTATCTCTTAATCTGATTAAGTGATTGCATAGCACAAATACGAAGACCTTGGAGACTGCAAGGTAAAGAAATTCCCCATTGCAAGTGTACACTGAAAACTTCCTATAGAGAAATCTCTGGCATCAGTGACCAGTGACCCAGCTGAAATCCCATTATAGACTCAATGCTGTAGAAAAGAGGATCTGAAGGAGAGAGAGTTTCCAGCTGTATCACCTGGACTGCTGCCTGCAATAGGCAGAAGAGCAGATAAAGCAATAGAATGTAAAACTATAATCTTCATTTCCACATGGAACTCAGACTGTGTAAATCTTCACAAGAACCCAAAATCTCTTAAAGTAGGATCAGAAAATACAACATTTAAAATATTAATTTAGCAGGGAGGAGGAAAAACATTTGCTGTTGTTGAAGTCTACTGTTATCAAACTTTTCAGTTATCCTTATTCATCATATATGGCTAGTCTTATTCATGTGAACCTAAATATAAATAAGATTAAAATTTCCAGTGGCTGAACTGATGCATTTCCAAGACCTGACAATTGTCGATCAGAGAGGAACAGATACTCAGTGAGAACTTGAACCAATGCCAATTCACAATCACCTGAAGTTCTGGCACATAAAATCTCCTTTCTCAGTCCTGTTGTGCTATCAGATGTGTTGCATGCTTATTGTAGGCATGAAGCCAGGAAACCCCGTCACCTTTGGCCTCCCAGTAAACAGCAGTTTAGAGAATACCAGCAGATTCCAGTAAGCCTGGCCATATGTCTCTGATGTCCATATGAAGAATGATCAAACTTCAAGAAGGATGGCTACAAGCCAGCTTCTGAAAGCAAAGTCTAAGAAACAAACATTCTTCAAAAACAACCTTTCGGATGTCAGAGGTGTTGAGTAATTCTTTGCTCTCCTCCTGTGGTTTTAAAGATCCCATGGCACTTTTCACATTAATATGTAGCATTATACTTAGATCTGATAAAATTCAATTGTGATATTGTAATGAGACAGTGGGCAAAGTTAAAGCAAGAGAGGTTCAGACCGGATAAAACAAACACCTTTTTCACCATAAGGACAGTAAAGCAGTGGAACAGGTTGCCCAGAGGGGTTGTAAAGACTCTGTCCTAGGAAGTTTTCAAGACCAGAATGGGTAATGCCCTTAGTATCTTGGCCTGACCTTGTAGCTGGCCCTGTTTTGAACAAGAAGTTTGGTCTAGAGTGTTTTGATGTCAAAAGCCAGTCAGAGTTTTAGTCCCTTATATGGCACAGTTTGGTGTTTCCAGAAACTGTTACTGGTTGGCTTATGCAAGTAAATGATCAGTGCAGCCTGTGCAACACTGCTGCTGTTCCTTACAAGAACCTTCGGGAAACTAACAGCCTGCTTGTCCCTAGACAGCAACACCATACTATTGCTAAGAGTAGTGACTTGTGCCAGAGAAGAGTCTTGGATAAATAAATCTTTTAAATTAAAACTATTTCAGGATTCTTCTGCAAATTACCAGACACCAGAGAATAGTTATTTTCTGTGATTTCAGAATTCCTTCTTTTATACATTATATCCTGCATATTGAACATCAAATTAGTTGTTGCATTTCTTCTCAGATTAAGTAGCTTTACAAATCCTATTTTCTAATCTGTAAATAGATTTAAACAATTTCAGACTAAGAGCAATTCTGAAAATAGTGCTTGATTCATCACATTTCTCTATATAATCAAGGGGCTGGTTTAGGGCAGTTTTGTGGACTTGGGTTCAGATCAAACCTTTTTTGTTTTGTAATCAATATGATTGTCATTTTTACCTTTATATAGTACACGATAGTTCATACTGGCAATCTGGACTGCTAAATTTTGAATTAAAATTATTCTGAGCACTGGTGAATAACAATCTCCACATGTAAAACTGCTCGCTATCTGTCAAGTCTGTCAGAGGACTAATTAGATATTACATGGGCAAAACTGAGGCACAAGAAAAACCTGGAAAGAGAACCATTGTTTCCCAGCCACGGCCCTTAAGCATAAAATTCTCATTCTTAACTTTTCCAATTAGATCTCTTTTGTAGAGATTTATATATTGTATGTGTTTATCAATAACCAGTACCAACCTCCAATCAAGCTGATGATAAAATATCTATTGGAAGGCATAGTGTTCAAAGATTTGACCTTACATAGGTTACGCTGGAATTCATAAGGCCAGAATTTTGTCATGTGAGTCCCTCAAGCCATTTTTTATTTTTCCCTTTTCTTGGTAGTTGTTGACATGGAAAGCAGGTCAATGCATCTGAGTACATTGGTTCAGGAAGCCCAGCAGCGAGTTACTGAATTGTCTGCACAGGTGATGAATGAAGGCCTTGGTACAGACAACACGGAAAAAGAGAAGCAACTAAAAGCTTGGGAATGGAGATACAGGCTATACAAGCGCATGAAGGCAGGCTACGAGCATGCTAGTAAGTAGAAGAAAATAGTTGCAAAGTTCAGGACAAGAACTCTACAACTGAGAACACTGCCTTTGTTGAAAAAGGGTGCTCTAACTGATTCTCATAGCACTGCTGTGAAGTAGATGTTAGGATGGGAAAACTAAGGCATATGCAATTAAATAGTCTTGCACAGAATGAGAAAGAAATTGATGTTAGGACCAGAGAGGAACAAATATCTGAGAGTAGCAAGCACACAGCTCCTAAAGGGAGTGGGCCATGTAAAACTGTTGAGATGAGATCCACAACTCCTGGTTCAGAATCTAATGATTCTGTCCTGCTTCTTTCACTTCACATTTACTTCTGGATTTCATTTCATGTAATCAAAGTTTAAAATAGGACAATTAGAAAAATATATGAATGTGGATAAAAAGGGAGAGGAACATTAGTCTTTTTTTGCTGTTGTTTTATTCTGATTTTTTAAAATATTTTTGTTTTAAAATAATGGAGTTGTTGTAAATACCTTTTTTAAAGGACTATTTTTCATATAAAACCATGAAAATGTAATTTTTTTGTTGGCATCTACATACAAAATTTCATCAGTGTAGTCACAGATTGGGCCACTTTAAACCATTCTGCAAGTGAGTCTACCCAAAATAAATGTGAATTTGGGCCCATGGGAAGGAGTAAACATAGCTGAACTGTTTCACATTTAGATCTTTTAGCCGTATCCTATTAAATGAAATATAATCATTGCTATAAACATTTTTGCAGCCATCTCTATATATGTGTACTTACAATAAATTTGAGAAAATTTTTTGTATTTTAAGATTACTTCTAGAGAGATGCAGTGCTCCTTGTATTAGACATTAAATATAGAAAATGCAGCAGTATTGTAAGTTAGTATAATGATTTTTTTTAAATCGGCTCCAGCAGTAAGTAATGACATTCTGTTTGATTTCTGAATTGAGTCTGATTGATATTCTGTGAATTAAACTTTTTTATTTTTCTCCAAAATGTTAGGTCTCAACTGACAAATGTATTTTGGAACTACTGCACTGAAACTTTTGTGGAATTTGCAATTTCTGCATCACAATAATGTAAAAATGTTTTCGGTTATTTAATATATTTGCGTTTGTTAGTGAAACCATAAAGGTTTAATTAGCTCTTTGTGGTTTTGTCCTTTCTCTCTCCTCCTACCCACCCCAAGAGATTTATAGGGGCTTTTCATTGACATAATTAGCATGAATCTGTTTTATTGGGTTACATATATGCAGGAAGATATTTTTAACTGAAAGGAGCCAAAAAGCATGATAGAAACAAATGGTGTCTGCAGCATATTGTTAGCAGGAGCACTAATTAAAATTCTCAAAAGGCAGAGAACACAAACACCTACAACACAAACACCTACAACCCAAAGCTCACAATTGCAGGGTGATTTTCAGTGGGTTCTTTGAAGACTCTGAAACATTGTTTGAATAGGATTTGTTGTGCTGAAGAGCTGATGTTTTCTCTTCTCTCCCAGGAGCCCCTGAGGCGCCAACCAATGTCTGTCTCATGGTAACAAGCAGTACATCACTCACTGTCACCTTCCAAGAACCTCTGAGTGTCAACTCAGCTGTGGTGACCAAGTATAAAGGTACTGGATTTAGACATCTTTCATTTACCTTAACAACATCCAAAAATTTGAGGGCCAAATGAGAAAGGTGTTTTCACTAGAAATGTTAGAATTTAATAATTTTCACAATAAATAGCTGTAGTAGTTGAATTTTTCTTTAAAAAAAAAAAAAAAAATCCAAAAAAATCCTCAAAGACAAGGTTTTATTAAAAAGGAAAAATAAATTAACCAAAAGCTTTCTCCTTGAGTGCTTTGAAGGAGTTTACTTGACTTACTGTGGTTAGGACATCAGCTCAGTGACTGGATTGAGATGAGCCAGCTATAAAACACAGGCTAACTTTTGGTGCCTGTGGGCTTCTGAAACTGTGTGTATCCTTGCAAATGCCAAACCCACACCACCATTGCGTAAAGGAATGCCTCTGGAAGCTGAAACTTCTGGCAGAGGCATCATACAGCCCAACTAATTAGCTATTCCAGGGCTGCCACATCATTCTTGGAAGAGCAATACATATGGGGTGGCACCAGTTAGTTGCAAAGTGGAATGAATAGGAAAATGCTTTCATCTGAATAGCTCTGTTGAATAGAAAATGGTTGCAAAACAGAATTTCTCTTTCACAGAAAATCCCAATATTAAAAAAAGTTTTACCAAATATTGAAACAAATATGAAAACGAGAAATTTTAAATTTAAAAAACTCCTCTTTAAAGGAAGTGCAGGTTTTCTAAAGTATTTGGAACAGTAAGGTCTTCGATATTAAATGCAGCAACCAGCAGCCTTCATCTTCAGTAGGAGCTTGCATCCTTCCACAGGTCAAGAGATCTGAAAGCACTGTCCTGAAGATCTGAGGCCTTCTTTGCATACTCCAGGGGAGTGCAGAGCTTGAAAGAGTCTGAAATTATTTTCAACTGTGTTTCTCAATGTTTCCTGTTGTATCTGTTCCTTTGTATTAATAACTAAAACCTCATTGTTATAGGTATTTGTACCTTGGATTTCCATTCACGTAGTAAGAACCATAATGGTTGGGTCCAGACCATTATATTTCATGTTTCTGTGTGTAGGTGTCACAACGATTGCTTCAACAGGAGATGTTCAGAAAACTGCTGTCCATCAAGTGCCCAACAGCTCATGGAGTTCCTCCAAAGGTGGAACATGCTACCAAACAGACTCCACTGCACAAGCACACAAAGGAGTACATGAGTTTATTTTGGAAAAGGCATGTGCCTTCTCAATCTTCTCTCCCTATTTCCAATCACAGATACCAGTCATCACTGGATATGCCCAGAATTATTTTTTTCATAGTGCAAAGGGAAAAAAACAAAAACAAACAAAATGCCAGACATCACTAAAACCATCAAAGTGATTCCATTCTTGATAGCCTCAATAGAAGGGTAAATTACTGTATTACACCTATTCAGCTGTGCAGTGCTGCAGGAAGTGTGATTTGCAAAAACATCAAAGCCCTTTAGGAGCTTAAATCTAATTTTCAACAATGGGTTGGGTTGCCAGGAAACTAAATTTCATTTAAGGGCTTACTACTGCCAGATTTACTTGTGAAAATGATACTTGTGTTCCTGAAACATTTAAGTTCTCTTGAAAATATCAGCCTGCTCTTTGTGATATGCAGGTTTTAAACAACCCTGAAACACTGTCCATATTCTCATTACAATAAATGTTGATATTTTCACAATAAAGCAAATTCCCATATAGAACTGATTTTTAAATCAGAATACTACAGCCAGTTTCTAAACGTTGTAGTATTTTATCTTGCTTATTCATTTGGATTTTCTGTTTCACACCATGTCTGTTCTGTCCTCATCTTAATAAGCACAACATTAAGAGAAATTTAATCCAACTTGACCTAACTTTCTAATCAGACTAGGTAGCCTTGCCGTCATATTTTGAATTACCCTCACTGGTGATCATTTTATGCTTTATCAAGTTGACAGTTAGTTCTGCCAGAATGTTCTTTTTTAATACTTTATCCCAAGAGACTCACATATTTATGGTTAGATAAAAAGAAACATCATTAATAGCTGCTTTTGATGACTTTCGGGAATTAATTAAGCACTGGTTGTAGAATTGTTTATTACATTATGGAGTGAGATTCTGTGTGCTAGTTTGAGGGGTCATAAAAAGAAACATTCAAATGATCTCTTGTAGGAATGATTAGAACCAGCTAACAATTACCCTGAAAGGAGAGCTTGATAACATTGTCTGAGGATCTTTTCAGTCACATGTATAAATCTCCTATACAAAATAAATAAATAAATAAATAAACAAACAAACATCTATGCATTTTGATGATTAAGGGACAAAAATAAAATGCTAGGTTTTATTTTGCTCAATACTTTACCGTTTCTTTTTCTAAGCAAAGAAAAATTCAGAAGCATTTGTAGGAGTGTGTAGGGAATACCTGCTCGTTAACAGAAGCTAATAATGTTCTTTTCTATGGACCAGAATTATAGGGGATAAAAACTGACATCACTTCTGTTCAGTTTAGTTTAGTTCCCTAAAAACACTGAGAAGCTGCCAATTCCTTTTTTTTTTCTGTATTTTTTTTAACATATTTTTCCAAACTTTACTTGCTCAAATGTCATTTAGAAATTAGGCCTGGAACATTATCTAACTGTCTGTTATTTTCCTGTGTGTGATCTTTTCCCTTGTTAGCTGTATGACTTACAAATAATAATACAGGAGAATAATACTTTGCACTCACTCTCTAACCACTAAAACCATCTCACTTCATTAGAAGATTTAATTTTAACCACACACAGTGAATGAGTATTGACTTTGGTGTCCCAGCTGGATGGCAGTTCAGTGGCTGCATTCTGTTGAGCCATTGCTTTAAGGAGCCAGAGTATTCTCTACTTCCTCTCCTGGATTGTTGTTTAATGTTGCAGGCACCATCCTAATGGCTCCCTTCAGTTTCCCTCCAGAGAAGGCTACAACGTGGTGGTAGCTGATGTGAAATAACTCCAATGTATATTGTAACTTAGTAAAGTGTTTTGAGGCTGGAAGCAGACAGGCATACCATAAATCAATAATAATAGTAATAATCCACTCCATGCTACAGAAAGATTCAAAGCCAGAGACACCTCACTCCAGCCAGTTTTAGGAAGGATGTGAAGCATCGCTGTAATACTAAGAAGAAAAACCCATTCCCTTGGTTAATCATGCCCTAAAGCCAAACTTTACATTCCATCATGGAAGTGCTTAAGACCTGCTTTAGTTTTACATTTTTGTAAACACAATCAAAATGTTCCACGTTAATATAAAAAATAACACCACCATTTGAAGCTATGGTGAATCTTTTTATAAAATGTTTTTTTTAAAGTGTTGTGTTGTTACTGCATGATATGTTTTTACCCTAGAGGTATGCTACAGTAACCATCTTGATGCAAAAAAAAAAACAACAACAACAACAAAAAAAAAACAATCAATCAAACAAACAAACAACAACAACAACAACAAAACAGCAAATACATAATCCACCTAGGTGCTACTTGACTCCTAGAAACATCTCCATTTGAGCTGTTGAGCTGACTAGTAAGTGCTTGGTAGAACTCCTAAGACTGGTTGTCTTTCTAGGGTTCACAGGTTCCACACAACACATACACATAGAAAAATAAGATTAATTAAAAGAACAATTTATGATGATAAGTAATTTTATTGCACTTATTTTCTATATATTCTAAACCTGGTATTTATTTTTCTTTTACAGTCAATAAGTACAGGTTAACCTTGTCTTACTGCATACTATTTTTCATGAGTTTTCCATTAGAAATAGTCATAGTAGTGGTCTGATCCCCAAGTATAGGATAAGAAAGAAAAATGGACACAGTGCTGAACATTACCTACTAGGAAGGACCACTATGCAATGGAAAATCTCCATTTATATTTTATTTACCATTTTAAAACAAACATCTATATCCCCTTTTGGAGAAAAATGAAACAGCTTGTATAACCAAAGTTGAGCTAATTTATTTAAGAGCCTGGAACTATTTATGTTTGAAGAGAGAGGAAGACAGAAAAAAATCTGAGACATGTTTGATGTAGCAAACAGAGCTGATCTTCTCTCTGTTTGGATGTAGCTGTGGACTTGGATGCCAAGTTATTTTCCAGATAGTGATGCTAAGCTGTCTAGGCTGCTTTAGCCCTTGTTACCTTTTTATTTAGTTTGTTATTTTAGCAGAATATTTCATGTTAGTCTGGATTGCCCAGCTGCCTTCTAGGATTTCTGTTGGATGGAGAGAAGATTTTTTTATTTTCTATGTCAATGTAACTTTTCTAAAAAATAAGAGGCAGACAGCTTAAATCAGGAAAGAGGGAGTTATGTCTTGCTTAAATTTTGACAAAGTCACTTCCTGCCTCCTTTCCTCCAAGGCAATTGTGGTTCATTTCAGATTTTTTTTGCTTTAGAGTAACTTAAATTGTCTTTAAATTGCTGGTTCAGTCCTAGTTAGAAATGCATTAGCCTCAGTATTTTGCTATAGGATGGCCACATGTTGTATGTCAGTTATAGACAAGCACTTTTATCCGGGAATTTGGTGGTATCATTGGAAATCTTTAATCAAATGAAATTTAATCAAAGGATTAAATGAGCCACCTTTTATTAAGGGCCAACAACTGAGATTATAAAATGAGAAAATTTGCCAGGTTGGGCCTGTAGGATATGTGATCTGTAGCTCAAAAAAGTCAGTATTTGAGATTTTTAACTGACATCTCACTATGTCAATGGAAGTCTTTCATTGAACATTTTGGTGAGTAAAACCTCAAAGATTTTACAAAAACTGTCTATGATTTTCGTGTGATTCTACATGTTTTACATTCAAGAGTAGTACTCTCACAACTAAATAATCTTGTCAGTTTGTGTCTGTCTCTGTCCCTGCAAGCATGTACAAACACTCATATATTGTACGCTTTATAATTGTGTATTTGATTTGTTTATCAGTAGTTGAATTGCCATGTTTGATCGAGTTTGGGTTTGTTCCATAGCAGGCTTCCTGCAGTGATCCATCCAGTATTGCACAGTGGGTTTGGCTCCAGACAGATCTGGCTAGTCTAGTAGGTAGAGTTTACACAAAGACTTAAGTGCATATATTTACAAAATCTCCAGCTATTTTTTTTTTCACTTTGGTGGCAACTAACTGTTCACATAGTAGTATCAAAGGCAAAAACAGCAAGCCTCTGCTTTGTTTGATTTCCAGAAGAACCTTGGTTATGGAACTGAATGCTTGCAGAAGGCAATCTTAGGTACAAAAATGTGTTGCTTTAACAGTATTACCTATGCATCTTCGAACAGTAGATGCTACATCACTGCTTGATCCTGTTCCAATTTATAGTGGAATTGACTACCATTCTGCATTCAACTTGATCTTGCAACCTTTTTCACTTATTATTCAAAGTTTCATTGTATATTCTGAAACTCTTTCTTTCTTTCCCTGAAACAGTTCTTGTTCCATAAAATGGAAAGAAAATACTTTCCTTTGTAAGACATTTGAATTTATCCTGCTGAATAGGTGTGGTCTGATATTTTTTACAGTAGTTCATTTATGGCATTTTATTAGGTCTCCTGGGCACTTTATTTGCACGTTACATTTTGGTAGCTAACAGGACTGTGCAATTTGACTTCTATTTTTATGCTTAGCAAGTATAAAAATGTATAAAAGTTAGAACAAACCTTTCTATTTCTAGCTCCTGTTAAGGTTTGTAGCATGTGTTGAACTTAAAAAATAGTTCTTAAACTTTACATTGTTTGCTGTATATTTAAAAGCACCTTTGAGCCTGGATTAGCTACTAAGTGATGGTGTAGTTATCTAATGTAGTTGATCAGACAGCAATTACTCAGTCCAGTCATTCTTTCCTTCTGCTTTGTGTTTTACAATGATTTTAAACAGCAGCCCAAGACGGATGGCTGTGGGAAAACCCAGACATATAGACTCTGGTTTTGTCTGTCTTTGGTGTCTAAGAAAAAGGCTCATACCTTGATGTTGCTGAATTTTAGACATTGCTTTGCTTTTTATATTTGCTTTGACTTACTGGCATTAATATGTAATTTTAACAATGAATTGTACATAGCTAAGCATTAGAGCTTCTAGTTTATACATAGGGCGTAGAAGAGGTGAATTTCCTGTAGTGTGGCAGGTCTGGAACACAAGGTGACTAGGAACCAGTTTGTCTGAAGTCTTCTCTGATCCATCATGGACTTCTCTTGTTCATTTACAAGGGTCTAAAAGTAAGCCATTTTGCCTCTCCAACCAGAACTTGATACTGCTCTAGTGATTAGATCAGACCCACAGAACTGATAAATAAACGTAAAGTTGGAATCAGGTCTTTGGATCTGCTTCAAGCTCTTACCTTGTGTGTTGAACATAAATTGCAGGGTTTACTGTTTTCATGCATGAGTGCTCAATTAGTTCATACATGAACACCCAATCAATTAATGCATGAGCACCCAATCAGTTCATGCATGAGCACCCAATTAATTTACTAATGAGCGCCCAGCTGGCTCACACACAAGCACCCTAATAACTCATATCTGAGCACCCAATTAGCTCACGCATGAGCACTCACTAATTCATGCCTGAGTACTGCGTCAGGCATATATTGACAGATGTTGGTAGCCGGAGGCCGTGGGTGTCAGAGGAGGCCAGGAACTGAAGGGTGCTGCTCACAGCTGGCCCAGACAGCTCTGAAACTGATGGAAAACCCCACTGCTGAGTATAACCCTCTGGTGGAAGCAAGGGAAGTTGATACTAGGAAAGGGGTGCATAAGTATTTGGCTTAAATTGAGCCTGGGAAAGGGTGTTTGCTTAAGTGATTGCTTAATTGTTTATATTTTCTTTCTTCTCAATCTGAATTAGTGAATAGATTAATTAGCAATAAATTAAATTAAGTAAAAAATCTACAAATCAAGACAGTTTTGCTTGTGACACCTGGCTGCAGTGCTAGGGAGAGGTGAAAAATCTCTAAATTACTGTAGGGATTAGTTTATAAAGGAATAAAAGCCTTAAATATGAGTAATTAACATCTATTCAGCAATGTCCCTCTTTAAAAATATATTACAGGAGAACCAGAGGAAAAGCAGTGGAATCCCATTAAGCAGATTAATTGAATTAGGGTTTGCGTGTTTACTTTCTTTGTTAACAGTGCTATGCAGTGTTCCAGTTTGTCTCGTACATTTTGATAGATGACTTATTTGTTTGCATTTGCCCAACTACTCACTATTAATTAGATTTTAATGTATTATGTTTTGGGAAGAAGCTGAACCTAACCCATGCCTGCTTCACACAAATGAGTTGTCCTTACTTTCATAAGCTCCCATGCTGGCTTTGGTTGCACAGATTACATGAGTGAAATGTACCCACTGGGAGTGGAAATTTGCAGAATCGGAGCCAAGGCTGCTATACCTTCCTAGGGCGTGAAGTCTTTGCATAAGAACCCTATTTATTCTCCAGTCCCCTTTCACAGTTCTAGCATGTATTTTCTCCCACTTTTCTTTTCACAGCCAGACTGGGCGATGTTGGCCATACCAGGGCTGAGACACAAATCTTGGCTGTTATTATAATGCTAAGTTGTGTTGTAGCTTTTTGACCATTGGCCACATTGGAAGGCCATATTGCCTCTTTATTCTAAAGTGCATGAATTGAGTATAAAAAAAAAAAAAAGAAAAAAGAGAGAGAGAATGAGAGAGAGAAAGAGATACAGGAGATACAGGGAAATACATCAAAACTCCTCAGTGCCAAATCTTTGTTTGTTTGTTTTTCCTCGTGGAAGCATTATGCTGGGATCTCTGTGAATACTCTGTACAGCTGGTATAACCTGTCTCCCTGCTATCATTCTTTGCAGAATTTCCAAATTCTGAGAGGCACAGAGAGAGCCTGAACTCAAATCTGCAAAAATTGGTATCCGTTTCTGATTTAGTCTGGAAGGGCAGGTCAAGGCAGTTCGGAGGAGCCGACCAAAAACTGCAAACATAAAAAAATCAAGAATGTTTTTCTCCATCTGAGCTGGTGATGCTGTGTACACCAACACACTGATTCCTCCTAGCTGCCTTGTTGCTTTAAATTGGTAAGACATTATGAGTGTAAATTGTTATAATTATTTCATAAAGATCAGCAGACAGAAAAAGATGATGTGAAGGGATTTCTAGCATTAGGGCTCTCTTTCAGTTTTACATTTCAAAGGAAGCTATTGAACAATGCAATTATTTGTTCAGAGACCCTTGGGAACACAAGCTAAGATCACAGAGTCCTTCATCCTCGGCTCTGGATACAGGGAGGAAAGGAAGGAGAGAGAATCCTTGCTGCATAAGAGTCTGGGTTAAGTCATAGTGGCACAGTGCTTTGCCCAAAGTCACACAGCAAGTCAGTAGCAAATGCAAGAATAAAATCCAGAATCCGACTCAGTACACTATTCAGTAAACCCCATCAACTTAGCAACATAAGTTATGTCCCTCGGTCTAATTAATCTATTCAGCAATTCAGTGAATAATTTAAGTGCAAGCAAAAACAAATGCCAAGAGAAGTGACAAATTCTGCTGTGGCTTGGGCTATTTACTTTACTCAGGAGAAGGTGCTTTCCTGAATGAATCTGCAAAAGCGTCAGGAGGTATTTTATACCACCACTTTGTCTCTTGTCTGTCTGATAAGCCATTTAAGGCATAATCAATATAACAGAAATATAGTGACTGGGAAAGAAACAGGTGAAAACAAACTCGTCCCTTTATTTTAAAGTGCATGAATTGAGTATTAAAAAAAAAAAAAAAAAAAAAAAACACTTGGCCACAAGTAGGTTGCATAACTTAAGCCAGTCTAAAATTATGTGCCAGCAATTTACATGAGTTTTATGTAACTGTTTATACTGCTGTTTATTTAAAAATTACTACTTATCTTGGCTACCGCAGCAACACATCGTGCATTTGCTAGCTCTGGAATACAGGGCACCTTCATTAAAACACATAGTCACCAATATATTAAACACACAAAAAACCCCTGCTCTGACATAACGTGAAGTGTCAGATGGAAAGCCGCAACAGCGAAGACATTCAGCGTTCATGACAAAGCAGGCCTTTGGGGTGTTCAGAACAGGACTGGAACATGCTCCATCCTTAATTCACCCAACAGCTCTCAGGTCCTTTACAGCACAGTTGGTACACTCTACAAGACCAGCTCTTGTTCCTAGGCTCTTATAAAGGACCCTCTTCATCTTCAGGTTTTTATACTTGCATATTTTTATAATGAACTTCTACATTGCTGAAGCACCCAGCCTTTTGTTCTTTCTTAAAGTCCCAAGTACTTCAGAGCTACACAGATAGCTGATACTTTTTGTTTACTACCAGAGCAGTCTCTCCCAACACTCTCTTGGAAAGGAGGCAAAGATTTAGCAATGCCTTCATGATGGGTTGCTCATTCACAAAGTCGCAGGGATTTCCCCATCTACAGTAGAATTATTAAGAGATGAATTTCACTATGTTTTTGATAGGTTTGCCTGAAAGTTTGAGTCTGAAGGTACAAGTTATTAAAGCACAGAGGTATGACTTGGTGATTAACTTTAACTCTAATCCTGGTAGCTGTCATTACAAAAATATAATTTAAGAAGGAGAGATTGTTTTCTTATCTGCAGCAATCAGTTCCCCACTTGCATGTATTTAAAAAAAAAAACAAACTTGTGGTAGCTTTTCATGGTCTGTTTGATACTATTTTACAGTCACATTAATTTTTGCAAGGAATGAGGAAGAATACTGACAGAAGGATGGTCATTACAGACCCTGTAAGTAGAAACTGGGCAACAACTGTGGTCTGTACAAGTTGATGGAAGCACTTTGGTGAAGGTGTTCTTTGTAATTCATGCTGCACAACAGTTTGGGAGGGATCTGCCAGCCCAGAGCCACTTAGTGCACTTCAAAAGTGGACAAGACAAGGCATAGATCCTTTCAGAACTCTAATTTCAGTGACCATTGCAGGACCAGGCTTGGACAAGAGAGCCAAAGCCAACTGAAATCAACAAGGAGAATAGTCAGTGTTGAATCTATCCAATTGGTTATTTCTACACAGAGCAGCCAAGGCTAGGTGATTACGGTTTTGTGGTCCTGTGGAACCCAAAGGACTCTCAGCCTATGCTTATCTATGCAAATATTATTGCAAAACTGTGCTTTTTGTTGGTTTTGATATATAAACTGTCTAATGGAATTAGCAGGTCCAAATCCTCTACCTACTCTTTTCCACTGCTTCCCTTTCTTTAAAAGGAAATTGTTTAACAGAGAGCAAATGTTGACTGAATGTAATTTGTATTGCAGTGTATTTTTAAGCATTCTTTCCTAAAAAGCTTTTGAGCAATATTTTGCTTTTCTTTCTCATACACACAGTTATAATTTAATTATTGTATAAAGTTTTCCTAAACATTATTGCTAAATAGGACTTTTAGTATCCACGTGGAATGGTAAACTGCTAGAAGAAAAGTTAACCTGTGAAGTTATTAAAGTACTTTGATTTCTTTTCTTGGACTGTAATCTGATTCAATTTGTTCCCACTACTTGTTTCCTAGTGGAATGGAGCTGTTCAGAAGACTTTTCTCCCTTGGTTGGTGAAATAATTATGGATAATCTTCAGTCTTTGAGGTGCTCCATCACAGGTCTCAAAACAGTAAGTGCCAAATGATTCATTTAGATCTTGATGCCCCCTGCTGCCCCAATGATAAAAAGGCACTGATAATTTGCATCCATGCCTGTTGTAACAACTGCAGAGTGCCTTTCTTCTAACAGCAAGTTCCAGTCATTAAGCATAATATGTCTGGTATCCATAATCTGAAATTCACAAAGGAATAGACAGACAGCATGAACTGGTTTATAAGTTGTCATGCTTAGAGTAGAGCCAAAAGGATTGGAATGAAAGCTGCTGTTTTCTGGATCACAGGATAATCTTAGTGCAGATCAAAGGCTCGTGAAAGATCTAGTCCTGACTCTAATGACAGACAACTAAAATAACTTCTTTCTCTTCTACTTCTTTCAGGAGCACATTTGATGGCAGTCATTTTCATTTTTGTTATTTATTTTTGTATACTTATTTTACGCTGATAAGAACTGGGTCAACAATAGAGAAAATTCATGAATATTCACATGTATTCTCAACCAGAATAGTTCAAACCATGTGCCTGAACACCTTCTTTCTATCGCCTGTTCAGGACCATTTGTGCAAGCAAATTTGATTTCACAAAATACCTGATGAAAATGAAGCTTGCTCAAAATACACACAACTATTTCCACTGGAAACATCAACAGCAGCCCAAGCCAGCATCCACTGAACTTCAGTCTTTCCACTGAACTCACTGCACACTGAATCAGACCTACAAAGTTATAGTAGGGGGAGGCATGTTTCAAAAGCCATTGGCCAGGGCCCTAATACATAGGGTCTCAAAATGGGAGAATTAATATTAAAGGCTAAGAAATGGACACAGTATAAAACCCCAATTTTATGTAATAGAATAATATATATATATATATATATATATATATATTTTTTTTTTTTTTTTTTTCCTAGCCTTTTCTCTGGAGAAATCTTTGATTTGTCAAGCTGTTTGCTAGGGAGCTGAGCCACAATATGCATTTTCTCTGCTTTTCATTTTCCAGCAACAAAACAAAGTAATTTCTTAAGTTAAAAATCAAGCAAACTTGCACAGTCAATTTCTTAGACATGCTTAAGAACAGTGCTTACGATGTGTTTGTCTATAATCTCCGGAATATATAACATTTGTAAATGAAAACTAAACTTTCAGAAGCACTTTCCTTTGGCCTAGGTTTACACGTCAAGATAAGTGATAAAGGTCTGACTGATTTCAGTGGCAGCCAGATGAAGCTTCTTCAGCTGCTGTGCTTGTAGCAAGAAGGAGAAATGGGACTTCCTTACTCTTGAAGTAATTGTTCCCAGGACTCTGCTGTGGTAGAAGAAATTACAGTTTCTCAATTGGAATCAATGTGTTCTGTTAACCCTCTGCAAATCACCTGCCCTGAAATCTTTGTGCTATTCTTCCATCTGTCATGGTTCATTAATTGACACCCCTAAGAGATTTTCAAAGGAACTTGGGGAGGGACTGCTCTCTAGTTATAACAGCCAAGGTTTTGAGTCAAATGTAAGTTTTGACTCCAGTTGTTTCCATTTTCAGGGTCAGAGGTATTACGTTCATGTTTCAGCATACAACATGAAAGGATGGGGACCTCCACGCAAATCTACTCCTGCATATGCTTCTCCTTCAAGTAGGTTGAGCTTGTTTGCACTCCCAGTTTGATTATTCATGTTGCTGTCAGAATTTCTGGCTCTTCAAAGACAAGAAAAAAAAAATGCTGGAATTCATGATTTAGTTAGCATGTCATTGAGAAGTGAAATAAGTAAATAAATACAATTGAACTCCTTTCACTACCCCCCAATATCATATGTTAACTCATTTTTCTTATCTTTTATTCTTCTCAAGTCCTTCAACAGAATGTTGTCCTCTAGTCACTAACATTACCAAAAAAAAAAAAAAAAAAAAAAAACACAATCTTTTGACTTTCATTTCTTTTTTCTAGAGAGTTCGGTTTCATGGAACTTCTTTTGTAAGCACATAAAGGAATCAAAACTTGAATTCCAACTGGTAGAACCAAAATACTTGCACATATCATATTTTGTCCTATCCATCCTATCCATTGAACCATTGTTATAGATTTCAGTTCTGAAGTTGGTGGAGCTGTGGGATGCATGCAGTATGTAAAATACTCTAGTATGGATACATGTTTTGGTAGAATCTAGCCCATAAACAAAAAATGTTCCAGACACCCAAAAGCCTTTTTTCTTTTTCAAACTTATGGCAGGTATTTTCAGATTCCATTAGGGCTATAAATTTTCATTTGTAGTTTTTAATCTGCTATAATCACATTCTATTGTTAGTCACTTTTCCAGGCTTAGTGTTCGTTGCTGAAATGGCTCAGCATATTATAGTTTCCCTTGTATTGATTAGTGCAGTAAAGTTGGAGTTTTCATTTTATTGCATTAGCACTTGTTTTTATTAGGCTAATGTAACAATTTAATAACCTAGCATGCTAATGTGAGAAAATAAAGCAAGCTGTACCTGGTCTCAATGGTGGTAATGGAGAGGGTTGGATAAACAAGGCTCTTGCAGTACCATTGTCCCATTTCACTGCAATTTTGCTCTTGTTTACCTCAGAATAAAGACAAAACTATGCTAAAGAAATATTCTGTTTGCAAACAAAAATGTGCTACAATTGTGGGAGAAAATTCTACTCTTGGTTATGCGGATAACTCCCTTGGAGACAAATTTCTTGATACCTTGATCCACCATTATTGTGAGTCAGGAAACTGTAGTGTAATATTATTTATTACAATTAAAGTATAAAAATAGTCAAATCTGGAATAAAAAAGCTCTTCTCTGATAGACACAGTTTCATCCTCCAGTTTGTGAATGGATTGTCTACTTTTTAAAAGCTAGACAGATTATAGCTAGCAGCAAAATAACAGCGAAACACTTTTGTAGGTTCAGGGGATGCGGGACAGAAACCGCAGCTTCTGGCCTCTTGAGTGCAGTGCTGAGCAGACTGTGGACTCCAGGGCAGGAACTGTTCATTCAGGTCTCTTTGCTGGGTGTAGATTTTCAGAAATTCTTTTGCTCGGAGTGAGTTTCTGTGGCTACGGAGCTAACTCAGGATGTAGGAAGATGTTCAACCTCTGCTTTGCAAGAAGTTCCCTCTATAACTGCAGGAGAGCCATTTAGCATCCTGGTGCCTCAACAAAATGCAGAATGAGCAGTAGTATGATTTTAGGGAGGTACTGAGAGGGTCGGGATGGTACGGGCTGAGAGCAGCTCTGACACTAAAGCAGCAGAGGCCATTTATGTACTAAAGAGAAATAGCTATTGTCTAGTCAGTCACTACAGGAGCTACTGGGAGCTGATTGTGAGCTCTTTGTTAATAATCATTATGATTAATTACCTAGCTGGAACAAGGCAAAGGAAGCTTATTGTATAAGTAACAACAGCAGACTTAAAAACAACTGTCATTTTCTCCTGTATGCCCAGATGTAAGAATCCCATAAAGCCCAGAAATATCAGAGGCAAGAAAATATTTTAAAACCTTCTCCTGCTCCTTTGTGTTTCATTTCTGTTTATTTCCTTTGTTCAATAGACTGGAAAGACTGCAGTGGAAGAGAACCTCGGCACAGGGGACACACTGAGGCCCTGGAACGTCTCCTTCAGCAGGTTCGAGCAGCTCATCAGCATTATAATTGCAGAGGTAAGGATAAATATCTATGTGGTAGGGCACCAGCTGAAGCCTCCGTGGCGCCTGTAATTTTAGCAGTTCTCTAACTAGGTCATACCTTCTCATTCATCAGGAAAAGAAAGATATTAATATTGGCCCATCTGGAATCACTTTAGCATACTATCTTGCTCTTAACCCTTGAAATTAGTTGGATGAAAACATCTGAAAACTAGAATGTGCACAAGCAGAGACACACCCTTTCTCCCTCTGTACCCTATGCACCTATTGATTTGCTTATTCCTACAAATCAGTTTTACACCGGATTCTGCTAAAATGCTTCAAGGATCTTTTTTTTTTTTTTTTTCATATAAAGAAATACTTTAGACATTTAACAACTGGTTTGGATCAAAAGAGGGACTTGGCTGCCTCCAAATGGAAGACACTAAGTACTCTACTGGATGTGATGCCAATCTATAATGAAAAATAGTTGCACAATGCAGTGGGAAGATAAGATTGCTACATTTTCAAATAGAATGGATCAAAACTGGGAGAGAGCTCGAATCTCAGCCAGCTCTTTGCTCTTCATTCATGAGAAACAGACTGTGCCTTTAATAGTTCAAGAGCCAAGGCAACAGCTTGGCATTCTTTTTAAAGAATATATAAAAACTCCTGTTCTATATGGGTTGTTGAAAAGTGCTATTTATTTTCTTAAAATAAACTTCTAACTGGAATAATCCTTCATTGCAAAGGAACTTATTTTAAACAGAAAACTTGAACTACCATGAAGTTTTCATTTTTCTCCACGTAGTATGACTGTTATTTCAAGCTGCATCAATTGATTTAAAATCACAGAAATACTTAAGGCTAAAATCATGTGGCTGAATTGGAAAGATGCGGCCTTTGTTCTTTATGTGCAAATATGCCACAATCATGACAATCCACAGTCTGCCACAACCCATTGTAACCATAGAAACTTAAACTATTCAGCTATGTTGCTTGGAAAGGGAAAGGAGATATTGCAAGAAAATGTTGTTTCTCTAATTAAAATCCATGCAAGCATTATCACTTGCAGGTGGCCTTGGTAGTGAAAATAAAGTGATGTATTCTATCTCTTACATAGCTTTTTCATGCTATTAAAGAAATCTTTCCATGGTACAGTTTTTCCCTTCTGAAGTTAGTACATATCTCAGGTCTTTCAGGCCACCTTCCTAGTCAACAGAGAATAAGTGATGGAACATCTGAGAATATTCTTAGTATAAATTGTTTTACTGACATTCCAGCCCAGAAAAGAAGCAGTTATAAACAACATGCAGAAAATCCCTTCTTTTAAGAATTTGACACCAGTGCCTGGTTCTTATAAAATACCACTGCTCCAGAAATTAACTCCAGTCTCAAAGCAAAGCACAGACAATTCTGTTACTGATTTCCTAACTCCTTTTCCTTAAATAATAAATAACAACAATATAGAAAATCTGTTTAGCTCAGAACATTTTCTTGCATGTCAGAAAGAGGATGTGGGAAATTACATATGGTAGTACTACACTATGGAGTCAGCTTGAGTAACACCCTTACCTCCAACAAAATAAAAATCTCATAATTGCTTGTAATGTTAACATTATACAGTAGTATATTTTGGATAAATCAGGTTTGTAACATAATAGGAGAGCCTTTCGAACTTACCTTAAATATACAACTAATGTCAATCTGTTGTATATCAGTAATTTGCAAAAGAATAAAGACATAAAAAAAAAAGGCAGAAAAAGTAAGAGTTATGACAGTTATGACATCACTTTGACTCTGAAATTTGATTCCATTATTTGTCAGTCTTAGTGAAATCTGAGAAATCTGATCAAGGATCTGAGATAAGCTATTGTGTGTGACTGAAAAGCTCCCATAAAGTTTTTCATTTAATATAATACAGAGGCCTGTGTCAACTGTCATGGACAGAAATCAGCATGGATATGCTTTTTATACATTTAATCAGTTTTTACCATGTTTCTCTTTACCACACTCTTCTGAGAAAGTGCATATTGTAACCTCTGTTTTCCTCATTTGTTTTAGATATGTCAATAAATAGCTTGAAATTGCTTGAATCTGCTTACCGCCACTGATTTGCAGTGAATTAAAGCTAAGTGAAGACAGAGACAGATTCAAAACTGAAACCTTGGCACCTTGGCTTTCCATTAAGTGATTCCTCAGCAGGATATCACATGCATGGTGCTCAGGCTGGCTGAACAAGAGTGGAGGAGGAGTGCAAAGGTGAAAAAAGTGGAGAGGATAGTCCATCTAGAAGGTCTAAGATTATTTGGATAACATAGGTAAAAGCCACATAATGCAAGAGCTACATGAAAAAGGTTGTGTGTTAGTGCTCCAGTGTGATCTGGGAGGGTTAAATCACTCAGATTCCACACATCTCTTGCTAAGGTCTGTTCATTCAGACTTTGCACTGAAGCCTGCATTTTCCCCTATGCTTTGCATTTCAGGGACTAAAGAAAACAAGCTTACAAAAATACCAGGAAGAATACATTGGAATGTACAGTGAGTTTAAGAGCTTTTGGAATTAGATCAGCTGTTGCTTTTGAACCTGCTCTGTGATATGATGAAATCTCCTAGGGAATTACTTAGGAAGCTTTGCTTTCATATGTTTAATCTTCTGGAAAACCCTGATGATTACAAACAACAGTCATCCATTTGTCTTCATAATACCATGCTACAGACTATCATAACTGAATTACTACAATTGTATGTCCTGGCAACACTTCAAATGTATTTTTTAAGTATTTTTTGCTTGTAGATCATTCTTTCTAAACAGTTCTGAGTGGATTAAGCAATTGTGTGATGCTTCATTAAGAAAAGAACCCAACTCTTCAGTAAAATGCTTACCAGATATTTTTTTTTCTGTAATTTGGTTGAAATGTATTTACTAGAGAAGTCAGAAGTGAAATAAATTTTTTCTAATCATAACTTGATTCACAATCAGAGAGCCTATTTTCATTGCATTTAACAAAAGGAAGGATCTCTGATTCCATGACACATTTTAAAAGTGTTTTTTTTTTGTTTTTTTTTTTTGTTTTTTTTATGAGAATATACAAAAAGAGTCTGAAGAACCTGGCCATGGACTAAAAAGGTCAGATAGACAATTTAAAAAGTTAAAATTTCAGCTGTTGAGCATGACTTTATGAGCATGACTCCAAAATACACCACTCAGTAATATGACTATCATGCCTATAGCTTGTTCATGAGATACAGAATTTTCTTTGAAAGACATTCCTTTTTGAGGTGAGGTAACATGGAATATATGATGATCTTAAGTTATCGAGGTGTCTGTCTGCTATGTATGCCTTTAACTTCTGCATGGAATTATGCCTCTGTGCATATTATCCCAATGTCAGTTGTCTGCACCGCTAAAATTATGTAGCTTTAAATTGAGTATTTTTTTTTCCTGGAAGTTTCCAGTTATTGCATGTGTTTTCATAAACTTGCACTGTTAGTAAAAACTCTAAATCCCATTGTGTGCCCTCTACTAGGATTACAGTGGGATCTAGCTCCTCTTGTGCTAATTTGCTTCATTATTCAGTGTTACCGTTAATGATCTTTAGCTGTTCCACAGACTGTCTGATCTGTGGGGCTAAGATTTCTTCCCAGATAATTTTGCACTGAGGTAATTCCATTTACTTCACATCTGCCCCACTTGAGGAGAGGCACCCGTTTGTCTAGAGATAGGACAAAGAATTCCAGATGATCTTCCTTCTCGGAGAAATGGCACGGCATAACAGACATTCCTCTAGAGCAGATGCATGCTAGCAGGCTGAGCATGCAACTTTGTTCTTATTCCTCCACAGTCAACTTAGGTTGCTTCTAAGTATCTGTTGTATTTAAGTGAACTGCAAAGAAACACTTATAAATCTTACCCAAGAGAAAAACTGCTAAATATAGTTAATTGTCCAGTGTGAAAGCTTCTGATCTAAATATATTCACTGGAACTTCTCTAATCTTGGCCAATATATGTTTGCTTCTGAACTATTAAAAGAGCTCACAGCTCTACCTTATCATTTATTAGTATTGACTTATTTTGTTTTTACTGGTGCTGCTGTAGAAAGGTTACTCTGTTATTTATTAGTTAATTAAATAACAGACTGTTAAAGTTTCATTTCCTATAGATCCAAAGTATCCTCTAATCTCGGCTCCATGTTTTTTGGCTCCTAGACATACTGTACTGTAAAATAAAAGCAAACAGCAAGTAGAAGAATTTACAGTCTCCATCTAGTTTTGCATTATGTCTTTTGCTGTTGGCTTCAAAGAAGCTGTGGACCAAACCCAAACCACTGAATAGCCCAATAACATATATTTCACTGGTAATGTGCCCTCTTACTGTAATGCTGCAGTCTCTAGGTGTTTAATACAGAATTATGTTGCTTTGCTCTTAGCAATTTCCTCTTCTGTTCCATCCATTGCTAATATAGGAGAAAATTGCATAATTAGGATGAAATTTATATTCCTAAATTGGTCTTAACCTTGGAAGAAGGAAACAGTAAGACAAGAGTTTTCATATAGCATTTGGTTTACATTACTGTGATATATTGAAGACAGCTCAGAGTAAAATAAAAATGATCTGAGGAGATATGGATAGAAAAACAAATTATTTTTTCAAAAAGACAAAGAAAACAAAGATCAGTTGCATCAAAGGAGCAGCCATAGATTAGAATGAGTCTATTTAAACTAAAATGAACATTGCATTGGAGAATATGCCATGGAGACCAAGTTTGCAGTGGAAAGACAATGGATTTGATGATCTAATAAGTCTCATACATCAGAATTGTATTATTTCACCCCAATAGAACCTTGCTCTCTTTGTACTTGCTGTTCAGCAGAGCGGTAATTATGCTAACAATGTGTCTTCTTTTTGTGGTTTTCAATGTGCAAATTACGGTGCAAATTTATTCATCACTTAAAAATATGTTGAGTGCTTCCACAGATGGGGTTTTGACAAGAGCAAATTTAGATGTTCTTTAAACGTTCAAATTAGAACTTGCTAGGGAGACACAGATAGACACCTCCTATTTCGCACTAGAGGTATGTGGGAAATATGTTACTCTGAATACACCTAAGCAGACTGATTATCAGCTTTCAACAAATAGTTTTCTTGTAAGATCTTTCATGAGTTATATTTTCCCCTACTGGAGAGGGTTGTCCCTCGAAATGTTTGGTGATTCAGTCTGGATGGGTATCTGTACTTCCTCCAAATAAAGATAAATCAGTCAGATATTGGAAGACTGAGATGTAATTTCACAGTTAGATTTTTCTTTCTGTCTTTCTTTTCAGATCACAGTAAATACGTAAAGATTTTTAAAAATTAAAAATTTAAAAAAAAAAAAAAAAAAGTTTTAGGCACCCATTCCTTTTACAAGCTATATGTATACAACTACTTCTGACAATACTAATATTATTTTACAGTGCATGTTGCTGACTGCCATCTATTGGCATACCTTCTAAAAACCACTTACAGGTATACAGGTGGTCACAGCTGTTTTACAGAGCTTAAGAGTTTCAGTTTCACTGGAAGATTTTTCTTTGACTTAAAAGAAAACTCCAGCCATATATATCAGAGAAGGAAATATATTAAGTGAAATTCATGAAAATAAGAAATTATGTAATATATAAACAAAACACTTTTTTTTTTTTTTTTTTTTTTTTTAAGAATATTGGACAAATATTTATATTTTGAGTCTGTTCTTCGCTTGTGAGAGCTGATCCAGAGATCCTTGCAGACACAAAGCCGGTCTCATGGACATATGTTGAGGAATTACATTATCCTAAAATGCTGGCTGATGGTTTGATTCTCTTGTGTTTTTGAGACCACTTGTAAAATTCATATCCATCCTGAACACTAAGAGTATGTGATACTGGTTTAAGCTATATTTGTCCTAGGAACAAAACAACAATTTTACCAAGTCTGAATTTGCTGCAAATAAGGACATTGCTTGATGTGCAATATTGTTAAGAGAATGAAACTACAAGAAAAAAAAAAAAAAGTTGTATATGAGTATGCTCCTAAGTGTTGTCTGTTGAAAGGAATAAAGAGGACACCAACTGATTAGTATTAGTATTGTGGTTCTAGAGATAAAGGTTCTTTATGTGTTATTAACTGAAATGTAAAAGCTGGGTTTGGTTTTGTTTGTTGTTTTTTTTTTTGTTTGTTTTGTTTTTTCCATTTCAGAAAATTCCAAATTACAAAATGCTGGTCGCAAGCAATCTGTCTCCAGAAGCCTGAAGCACCTGTTTCATTCATCGAACAAATTTGTGAAGACTCTGAAACGGTTTGTCATTCATTTTATCTCCCAAACATTCTGAGTTTTATCTAGCAGTTGTTGCTTTTATGTAATAGTGAACAACACCTTAAAAATGGATGTAAGTACATTCTACTCCCAGTGAAACAACTATCAATCCAAATAAACTTGATAAAATTATATAAGTGTGAGACATGCATCTGATAGGAATATAGTGAAATTGATTAATGATTGCTACTGAAATCATTAGCAATCTTTGATTGTTACTGCTGGAAATGAATTTGAGCTTACCAGAGTGAAATATTGTATGCAAACACAACACTGCAGCTAGTGAGGTATTGTTAAAGTACTGTATCTGTTGCTGCTCAGTAAGGAAACCATGGAATTTATTTCATTCATAATATAAAATGCAGAGCTCAGATAACATGTTCTAATAGATACTAATATCTCACTGGCCACAAGCAACATATTGAGAATTCTGTAACATTTTTAGCTAGGTTTGCAGCCCAGTGTGACCTGAACAAACCTCTGCCTTGATAGTTTTAGCAAATGAAGGTTTTTTTAGACTGGATTATTTCTTTTTTTCATTGCCAGGAGTATTTAGTTTGCTTTTTCTTCTTTGTATTTTGATAAGAGTTTGATTCTTTCAGAAGAGCTCTCCAGAGTTTTTAAATCCCCTAAGGCAACTACTTAATGTATGCAACTAATTGCAAGAGTAAATATTGAAAGGAATGATCTCTATAAACAGTTTTGCAGATATGCTGGCCAAATTACACTAAATTACACTAATGTAAATCCATAATAACCCTCCTGATTTCAACTGAGTTACTTCAGATTTACTCTAAAGTAATGAGAGCAAAACTAAGCCCATTAATGATAAAAAAAGTTCTGGTAAAATTTTTGATTTCCAGAGGGCATAACATCTTGCCCCCTCCTCTCCCCCCCCCCCCACTGGGTACCGTTTACTCTGGCAAAACTCTTAGTAAAATTGATGGCATTGATGGCATTGGCTTGCACAGATTCATAATTCCCTAAATTCTTGTAGTCACGCATCATTTAAAGTGATAAGTTTCCCAAATATTTTTCAGAATTCACTGGTTGAAGTTGCATGATCTATATAACACAAAAGACCAGATGATTTGATTTGCCACCTCAGAACTTAAACTCTATGATTAATTGGCTAAAATTTGGCACGCGTATCAATAGACATGAAAGCTGTTTGACAATATTTCTTTTGTTTCTTTAGGGGACTCTACTTATCTGTTATATTTTTTTACAAAGACAATTTATTAGTAACCAATGAAGATCAAATCCCAATTGTGGAAATTGATGACTCTCACAGTAGTTCAATTATGCAGGATTTCCTGTGGTTCACAAAGGTAATGGGAGCCTAATTTTGTATATTGTTTCTACAGTTTTGTTGCTAGCCATGCATAAACCTTAGCTGATCGTTCTGAACACATTAAAAAGCTAATAGATTAAGTGCTTTACCTTTCACTCATGTCAAAATGTAATTTTCACATACCCTTATATGTGTTAAATTCTGATTGGGTCACTCACAGTAGCACAATTAACTTTTAAATGCACGATCCTATATCAGTGATTGCAAACTAGGAACATAAAACTTTTATGAACATTTAGAGGGAGAACTCAAAAAGAAAGTAACTAGAGGTTTTGAAGTTGGTATTAGGGTTATATCATCTTTCAAGATACCTATTTTTACATTTCCTAATTTCACACTATTTTTAATTTCCTGAAGAACAGTAAATCAATTTTAAACAGTAGTCTAAAATGCAATTGAAATAGGTGCATGATGTTTACAGAATGACTTCTGTGTTTGTTTCCCGTTTATCTAGGCAACTCCTTACCACCCACAAGAAATCTAAATGAACAATATCCACTGATTTTTCTAAGTCCAAAATGCTTTTAGTTTCATTTCTGTTTTTGTAAATGCTGAGAACAAAAACTGACTGAACTAGACATATTTTTGCAGTTGTCTTGTATGTGGGATGACATCAGATGGCTGAGGCAGAATATGTCTATATCCGTGTCCTCATCAACAACACTTCAAGCCAGGCAAAAGATGCTTTCTGCAGCAGCACAGCTACAGGTTGGTTTCATTGCATATTTCCAGCTATTAACTTAGTGACTTTCTGATCTCTAAGGGAAAGTACTGCCAGCTGTCCTTTGGTTCATCACTCTGCACTGGCCTATTCTTTGGAGCAGGGTTATTATCTACAGTGAAGTGAGCTACTGAATCTGTCTTGCCAGCTGGACACAGTTCTATTAGAAGTAATAGTAGGAAAAGGACAGGAAAGAAACAATAGCGGCAGAGGAAGAAACAGATATGAACCAGTAAATAACAACCCCAGCTAGCGCTGTGGGTTTGCAGATTGGGAGTTCACAGGATTGTAACCTGTGAATTCAATTCACTGCTCAGAAACCTCTTAGAAAGTCTATTAATTATTAATATATCTGTGAAGCATTTAAACTCTCAGTAGGATTTAGCACTCCTTTGTGCTATATGGACTCCTATAATAGCAGGTAGATTCTGACCCCAAAAAAGGAAGGACAAGTAGACTGCTGAAGTTGCCAGAACATGACTCTTGATTCATCTGTGGCTTACAAACTACTCAAGAACAGCTTCTAGGCCAGAGCAACACTGTTTGACCAACAGTATGGCTATGCTGTTGTGGTTGGTCATTCAGTATGAATGAATCTGAGGTGTACCTCTGTGCAGAGAACCAACCAGAAACCTGTATAGCCTCTTAAAAACAAAGACTAAAAAAGGTGAAGCAGTGCATGGATTTTTCACTGACCCCTCAGCAGAATGGTAGGGACAGCAGCACTACATGCACGTTCATATCACGTTAAGGCATGGTAGTGACACTCAGGAGACCTGGTTTCCTTCCAACCTGTGATACTGACACAATCTGAGTGATCAAGGGGCTGGAATACCTCTGCTCTGAAGACAGGCTGAGAGGCACTAGAACAGGTTGCCCAGAGAAGCTGTGGATGCACTCTCCCTGGAAGTATTGAAGGCCAGGTTGGATGGAGCTTTGAGCAATCTGGTCCAGTGGGAGGTGTCCCTGCCCATGGCAGGGGGGCTGGAATTAGATGATCTTTAAGGTCTTTACCAACCCAAACCATTCTATGATTCTATGAGTATTTACTGTTGTAGTACAATACATTTTCAAAAAGATGTGGGCATGATTCCTACAGAAAATGTATATCCAGACCTCATTCTACTACCTTTTGTTTGAATGAAGTCACCAAAGCTGCCCAGAAAACTCTGTGGTGCAGTCATGGAATTAATGAAGATCTTCATATTGCTTGGCTCATGTGTCAGCCATGCAGCCATCCCTCTTATTGCCAGTCTATGCAATAAGCTAGATTTTATAGCAGCTGTGAGAGCCAGATACTTTGTGGCCATTATTAAGAATATCCGTGTGGGGTTTGTTTTACATCTTTTGGCAAAGTAAGCTGTACAGGAGAGTAGCCTTCCTGGGCAACCACCTGTCTTGATTGATTTCCCCAAAGTATCCCGAAATATGTGGAATGCCAGTCTGCTGTACCTTTATTGAAGGACCACCTGTGTTAAGCAGCAGCTGCTTGTCAGTCCTTTGAGCTCTCACTGGAGACAGTTTTAACTATATCTGCTGAAAGGTCCCTCTGGTGTGGTTAGCTCAGCCTAGGTAGCACAGACTCCTTTGGTTAGCTCAGTTTCTTTCCCTCTGTGTAGGCTGCCTGTAACAGAGCATTGTTAGTATGCACAGACTGCACTTTGAGATAACCAAGATTCCTAGTACTTTGCATTATTATTTGCTACCGGAGATGTTAAGAGCAGAGCTTGAAGCACAGAGATACAGCAAATGTGCCCATGTGGTATATTGCTCTGCTGAATTTGTGGCAAATTTACTGTCCTTATCGTTTGTTCTGTTAGTTTGGTCCCCTGATGAACACAGGGATTGTCACCGACCTGCCAACCTTTAACAATGTGTGGCCTAATGGGATCCACCAATGGAAGGATCTCAATAAAATTTATGTGGTTGAATACATTTTATTGAGGCAGTTAACAGTCTGACTCCACAGGAATTTAGGACAGAATGGAAAAGATCAGTGATAATACAGCTGCTAAGGGACTAGATCAGTGGATTCAAAGACAACAGGGACTGTAATTTTCCTGCTGTTACCACTTGACAACTAAGCAACCAAAACACAAGCGATGGGATGCCAAGCTAAGCAGACACAAAACTTTTTTAGTATATGAGTAGGTGTCCCCATTCTTTTTTCTGGACTGTCATTCAGAATACAGTCATCAATGACAGCAAAGATCTATTTGCCCCCATCTAGGCACTATCTTATATTGCAGTAATTAAATTAACATCACAACTAGATGGCTAAATATCTACCTGCAATGATTTGTCCCATCCGTGGACACATGAATTAATACAAAATGTATAGCCAAACCACCCAGTGTTACTCAGCTATAGAGGCTAACCTCAACAGGCAGTTAAGAAAAAGAGGATGTGGTATATAGACATCAACAGTGTGCTCTGGAGAGGGATGCATAAAGCTAAAGTAGCTAAGTTATGCTGCATAAAGGGCAATCACTGTGCCCCACTGTGTTATAACCTAGAAGTTATAAATAATTTAACTATTAAGTTTATAAGCAAATATTGTCTGCTAAGTACAGATAAATAAATTCAGGATAATCTATCAGTTTACAATGTCATAAAGTTACAGCACTTCCCTAAATGTACAGTGTGCTACATTGTGAATTCAGGTTCTCATTTTAAACAACCCCCATCCCTATCCAGCTTACTGTAGATCTCTTGAAAAGTCCTGAAGTAATGAGCATATTTTAAATGTTAGGCATTTTTCTTTAAGACATCTGGGAATCTCTTCAGTGGCTGGTCACTGGATTGAGTGTGTTTGCACCTATAAGCAGATGCCTTACTGTGTGAGGAAAGGGATTTTGACCAAAATATGTATTTTATGTGGAGTCTTTTAAAATTACTTTTCTTTAATCCTCACATATTTTCCTGGAGAGCTTTGCCTTGGTAGTTTGTTAGATTCTGCTGGTTTGTCTAGCACATTCTTGGTATCTGAAATAAGAGAAAAAGAGTCCGTGTCTCTTCAAATTCCTTTGTGTTCCTTCATAAACACACCCCACAGTTCAGCTCCAAAATTATTTACATTCAATGCAGTCATGAGTGCCTCTTCCTTTGTTGCTGAAAATAATATTTTTTAAACAGAGAGCAGAAAATGGAGATGATAGTTAATGACCCTACCAGAAAACATTTGAAGTCTCCAAAATGGATGATGTAGGCATAGAAGAAGAATTTTGTATCTCTGATATGCACTGCATCTCTCATTTGAGCATGCATCTAGCTCTTCAGTAAGCTGAAACCAGAAGGGCTTCATTGATACCAAAGGAATCAACACTAGACCAACACTGAGTGCTTTTGAAAACTGCATCCTTTATCTTTATATAACTGGGCACAAAGGGGAAGTATAGGTGAATTACTTTGCAGTGTGTCCTTCTACAAAGGTATCACATCATAGTAGTCTGTTTAATGTTCTCCATCAAATGCTGGACTAAACACTACTGGACCAAATACACTGGAAGATCCATAATTCAATCCACTAACACAACCTAGAGAAAAACTTTTCTTTCTGCCACTAAATGATGTGACTGTTGGGCAAAGGTTTAAGAAAGACTATGTGTCTAGTTTCTATTGAAGTCAACAGGTCTGACATCAGTGAGCACAAAATGAAGTTTCAAAAAATACCACCTTCCTGATATGTGATAAATAACATTCATTTTATAATTTTCTTCTTTTCTAGAATTTGCTGGGAACTCACAACCTAGGTAGAGTTTTTTATGAGCCAATCAAGGATCGACATGGCAACATACTGATAGTTACTATAAGAGAAGTGGAGAGTCTTTATTCATTTTTTAATGGCAAATGGATGCAGGTATCCAAACTACAAAGCCAGAGGAAATCCCTTTCAACTCCAGAGGAGCCAACAGCGTTAGACATTTTGCTTATAACAATCCAGGTAGTGCTTTGCTTCTCTTACTGTATGTTATTTGCTTTTGTAAAGCCTGTGCCAGAGCCCTGATTTTGGAAGAGTCTTGTAGAATTTTAGGCCTTAATCCAGTGCCCAATAAAACTAATGGCAAGGCTCCCATTGAAAGTAAAGACTTATATTACTTCCAAAGGGGCTGGGATCAGATCCTTAATATGTAAAATATCCATGAGATTCTAAAGAAATTACTTCAAAGTCCTAGCAAAGAATGGTACAGTTTCTATCAGTTTCGGGAAGCCATGCTATAGCATTCCTTAGCAAGGGATATAAAAACCTTTAAAATTCTCTGTGATGTTCTTAAGCACCTATGCAGACACTTAAAATTTCTACACTCCATAAGATTTTTCCATTCAAACCTTAACGCTAAATCTATGTTTAAAACCTTACTGTTCTACTTAATAAACTTGTTCTGTGGGGTTCAGAGTTCCTTGGAGCCTGGTATAGTTGCTAAAAAATTCTTTACTGACCATAGCTCTCCTTTAATTTCTATATAACATGCCCCCATACTTCACATTTAGAACAATACTGAGGTAAGGAATGATCCTAGAGGGTGTTTAGCATTATCATTTCAGTTAACATCATTGAGAGCCATGGGTTTTCAGCCCTTCAAGAGTCAGGGTATTTGTAAACTCTTAGTTCAAAGTAAGACTAACATATGTTTTCTGTAGGTAACAGCAACTAATTTCTCACAAAATATCTGTAGCCAGCCTCCCTCTTCTCTACAACTGAGTGGTGTAGTTACCCAAAATATTACAAGACAAATTATTGTCTTACTCCCATCTTTTCTAACCTCAGCTAGACAATGACTACTGTGGTTAATTTTTGAGTTTGAGGCACTTTCTTGGGCAGAGACTGTGCTTTTGGTACCGGAAACTGACAGGCAATCAAAATATGCATTACCGGGTTTTAGGAACGTTAAAAAATTTCCAAAAGACAATAAAACTTACCTGATCTATGTTAGATTTTCTGTATTAAAATGTGTTAAAGGTGTAGAAAAATGTCAATCTGGGCAAAAGTTTTATATTAGGAAACCCAAAATACAGGCCTGATCAGATTTCCACAGAGATCCTAGTGGAAAAAATGTTCCCCTAATGGTTTACACATTCCTATCTAATGCCCACCCTTTCTTGTATTACTTGTTTAATCATCGAATGGATATTTTGCTCATGAAGTGCTTGTGAAAATGAGGGTCTAATTGCATTGGTCAGAGCCAAGCATAGCACTGGCAGATAATTTGATGGTTCCAAGAGTAAAGGCGTATGGCCAGGTGTCTTAATCCTCACCCACTGCAGAGGCGCACATTTCTAGGATGGCAGCAGACATCATTTTTTTTACAAGTGCTTCTTGGGGACTGCTATACATAGCCTTAAAAACTTCTCCTGCCTTGAGCAAATACACCATCAGTATTAATTCTTTCTAAGCTCTATTTGTTGATGAAAATATTTGTTCACAAAACAGAGCCGTTAATTTAACTTTGCAGACCACCAACTCCTATAATTACAGAGATCTTCCTGTTGATAGCAGGTGATACAGAACGGGTTTTCAAGAGATTTAGGTGGTGACTCTACATGCATTTCGGTGACAGTACTGCTTTATGCAGCCTCTCTGTCCCACCTTTCCCAGCAGACAGCTTGTCCCCAATGCCACTCTGCTCCATCTGTGCTAGTTACAAACCAGAAGTGAACCAGGGAGCTGACCTGGCTGAAAAACAACTGCTTCTTTTCCTGAAACAGTTCCCTGACCCAGCTCACTGTTGAAATGGTTAGACAAGAGGTGGGTGCTGTTTAAGCTAGTTTAAATCCAACAGTTGAAGAAGGTTGAGGTCTCAGTTTTTAATGCCTGCTAGTGCCTCAAAGAGCTTTAGGAACCTGTGTATGGTTTTGAGCAGGAAGTTGCATCCAAACTACCAGAGATTATTTATATACTTAACCATGTGCTTAAATGCTTTGTGAACTGGGAGCACTGTTGAAACAAGAAGACAGCTATAAAAGCATTTGTTGCTTTTTGATCCCAAACTCTTCCTCTTATGTGGAAAAAAAAATAAAGATGTTATTCATATGTAGGACTGTTTCCCTTAAAACAGGACATACTTTCCTATCACAAACGAAGTCAGCAACGCCTTCCTTCTGGCTTGTATCTGGGTTACCTTAAACTCTGCAGTTCTGTGGATCAAATCAAAGTTCTCGTGTTGCAGAAGTTGCCTAATGTCCTGTGTCATGTCAAAATCCGAGACAACGGCAATGTCTCCAAGTAAGTGAATATACACGTATTTACATGCATATATTTAGAGAGAGAACATTTAAGTCTAATGCAATTTTACCGTTGGAGAATTGTAGCTGCCAGCAGACTGTGGCTCAGGTGTGTACAATAGAGATCAGTGCTGAACTAAGCAGGTGCACCTGTGTGTTTCCAGCAATTCTGAAGGCCTATCCAGAAAAGATACATATGAGCCCGTTAGTTTCTAAGGGTAGTATTCTGTGGTTGCTCGCATTTTGCACAGTGGTAATGATCTTCTATATGTCTTTTGGGAAGATCGTAGCCTGCAGCCCTGATTCAGCTTCCAGTGAATTCAGTGAAGTTATTTTTCCCTGACCAAGGGGTATTGGTGTTGGTGATTCTTCAGTGTATTCTTTCATGTAATATCTGTTTTCTCACTAACACACAGCAAACATACAGCCTATTTAGACAAATGCTGTCAGCCATTGAACTACTGTGCACCAGAAAACACATTTTCCATTTGTCCACTGCTTTCTTTATCTATTGGGCAAGTGCAGGTATTTCCAGTGCCTAGTCCCTGCTGAGTGGGCAACACATTTTATTTGCCTCCCCCCCATCTTTTTTTGTGGATATTTTTAATCCCATACCATTTCAGCAACCAGCTGAGAATTTTGCATGATTCAAAGAGGAACTGGATATCTATATGGATAACAAGGATATCCAGAATGTAGAAGTTAATACTAACAAAAATTTTGGAAGGAATATGAAACCTACTGTTTCAGGGTTTATAACAATGTCTGACTCTTGAGTTTAAGATCAGATCTTTATTTGGGAGCAGATTGTTCCACATATATTACTCATCTTGCAGTGGGGTTTCTTGTACTTTTTTTTCTTGAACGTTCAGTGCTGGATGCCTTTCAAGTTTGAATAGTGCAGGGTGAATTAAGGATTTGGTCTTAAAAAGATGATCCGTATGTTTATCAGGTCTAAAATGGCTATATGTCAAGCAAAACAAAACAAAACCAGGAAGTTTTTTGGCTCCAGTGGGTACAAGAGAGTTTGCCACAGAAACTAAACCTGCTAACTGTCACTGTTGACATTTTCTATTCATGTGTTTTATGGTTTTTGTTTTTGTTTTTAATATTATAGTAGATATGGAATAAAATATGTGGAAAAGAAAACCTGGAGTGAGAAGTCTTAGTGAAATATTTCAAAGGCAGTTTGACTTTCAGATGTTAGAAAGGAATGTTCAGCCTGATGTACATGTGCTAGAAAAATTAAACTTTTCTTACATTTTTAACCACAAACAATCAGGATTGCACAATTTTAGAGTGTTTTGCTATATGAGGATTAAACTATCAACAGATCCCACATACACTGAATTCCTGCTTGTGCACTGAACTTTTGTTATATTTCTAATTTTAACTCAACTCAACATACAGAGATGAGTGGGAATGGATCCAAACACTTTCTGGCTCAGAATCTGTGGAAAGTATGGATCATACTTCAGACTGCCCTACTCAATTGTTCTTGTATGAGCTCCAGATGGCAGTGAAAGCTCTCCTTAAACAGATCAATCTACCTCTGCATCAGGTATTTTCCTTTGTGGTATTTATCATCCTTTTAAAAACTGATTCTTAAGAGCACAACTAAAAACTACAAACAGTGTAACATTGAAGTAGGAATTAAATGTTAAGGTTGCAAGAAAAGAAAAGCAGAGAAGCTTTCTATCCAATTACCCTAGCTGAGGGAGAAAAACACCTTCAAGTAAACAATTATTTTCCCAGATATTTGAACATATAAGGATTAAGAGACTACTTTTAAAAAGCTTCTATTTTTGCATCTGTTAGCATATTTGTGCAACTTTGGGCAGGTGCAAATACACACTTTCTCATGAAACTCTAGTAGCTGTGAGCACCTTCACCCAGCTGGCAAAGAAAGACAGGTATTTTCCCAGTGAAGCATGGCAATTGACTGTTCCTTTGGATGTAATACTGAAGGTGAAAGGCCTGCTGAAGACACAGCACTTTGCAATTCTTTCACACACACATAAACATAAGTCTTCTAAAACACATAGCTCCAGATTTCCAGATTGCTGTGGGTGAGGAGAGGTATCTGGCTTCTGGCTTTACATTTAGGTACAATAAATGCATATGTGAATAAATAAAGAAGTCAGGGAGGATAATCTATGATGTGAAAGATCCATGAAAAAATAAGCTAAGGAGTTTGTTTCTTGTTTACATGAATTCCATTTTATTTTGGTCTACAAGGGTAAAGAGGTCTTACAGTAGAAGTAAATCATCTTTATATTTCACTTCAAGATCTGTTTGTGCAGCTAGAAAGATGTGGCCTTAAAATAAATGAATCTGGTTCTACATTTCTTGATTTTGAAAGGTTTAGGCTTTACTTTTAAAAAGGAATCCATCAGTGCTGCACCTTCTAGCCTAAGAAGAGCCAAGATTCAAGTAAATCCAAAATTAAGACAGATGGTGTGCTGCCTTGTGGTCAGTCAGTAATTCAATAGGGTTCTGTACAGGTCTCTATGCTAGTGTATTTTCTTGGATGTTATAGCTTTTGTGCATCTCTCTCTCTTTTTTTTTTTCTTTTTTTTTTTTCTTTTTTTTTTTTTAAGCTAGGTACTAAAGTACTGAAATCAATGTGCAATTTGTTCCTTAGGCTACAGTTCTGCCAAGCATTTAAGTTTATCTATTGTGCATGAGGGATAGACATAAACATGGCCTTGCAGTTAAACAGTTATGTTTTGATGATTCAGGACCAAAATTCTTTGTTAATAAATTGAATTTACTTAGGTATTGATTTACTTAGGTATTTTTATCATTTTTGGGGTAAACAGAATCATGGACAGTGACACTGTTGGATACCCAGAGTAAAATGCAGTGCTGCACACAGCAGCTATACAGCAGCCTCAGGCCAAATCCTGTGTGTGCCATTTTCTCCTGCTGCAGCACTTGTTAAACCTTTTCAGTGCTATGTTGAGGGAGAGCTGCATATTTCTCTTAACCAACCCTAAATTGAATCTTAAAGGTTTTTAATTGAATCCATTTTCATGTTTTCACATAATTATGCAATCATAATCTTGAAAAGCACATGGCATGTGATCATTTTCTGCCTAATAAGAAACATAAATGTTGTTTTCAGGGGGGTTGTGCCTGTGTGTGTTGTTTTAATGTGGAACATTGCAGCTTTAAATCTTTATTTTATGTAGTGACATGAACCCACTTTTAGAGCCCCCCCCCCAAATATTTATGTTTTATAAAAATTCCGAGCTTGATGTTGTGCAAATTTTCTTTAATGTTTTATATCATTTGGGGTGTTGTTTATATAAGTGCCATGTTGTAATTCTCTCCTATTTCTTCCCCCGCGCGTGTCCCTCTACAGGCTAAGCACTTCCGTCTGTATACACAGGAGGTGTTGGAACTGGGTCACAATGTCTCCTTTCTTCTCCTGCTCCCCGCCTCAGACGACGTCTGCACTGCCCCAGGACAGAATAATCCTTACACCCCACACTCAGGATTTCTTAACCTCCCTCTTCAGATGTTTGAACTCGGTATAGTAGCTTGCTTCACCTAGAAATATTAACCCAGTCTCCTTATAATAAAATCACAAAGTTGTATCTGTTTTCCCCCTTGTCCCAGTGGAGAGTCAATAAATCACATGATGGCTTTGGCAACAACACTACCTATAACTGTGTACAAGTTATAGAGGGAGCAGAGCAGTTAAAGCATATACTGTAGCAATCGTTATTGAAATGCAAAGCATAGAGCAAAGCCCACAGTTATCCAGTATGTCTACAAGCTTATTTGGAAGACGATGTTCTTTAAAAAACAGAATAAAAAAATTTCAATATGGCAAGTTTGGAGTGTAAAAGCAGATGCAAAAAAGAACCATCCCTCTAAATTGTCACAAGAATAACCAGTTTTGAAGAGGAAGGTTTTTGCAGCTCCTGCTTACAGATAGTCCTACTCAAGGTCTGACTCCTTCACAACTTTGTGAAAGGTCTGAGTGGAGTTTCTGAGGTCAGGGTCATCTTCTTCCTTCTGATTTCTGAAAGAAAAAAAAATAAATGTGGGAGACTCAGTCCTATTGCTGTGGTGCAAGAAAAGCCTATTTTTGTGAAAAATGCTAAAGTACTGGCCTTGAATCTATTTCTTTAGGGAGCACATGCTGTGCAGTGCTCCTCCTGTTGAACTGCATTGCTGACTAGGTAAGAATCCTCCAAAACAGGGTTTTACAACTGTCTAACTGAAAGCAGAAGATGCTTCAGCTCTAAGCTCCTCTATTTCTCATTTCTTTCTCATTGGTCCACAGAGTAAAGAAAGGCTCCACATGAAAGCAGCCCACAAAGACTTCATAGTTCTTTTTAGAAAGAATATGATGAGTAAGGGGACTGCTGAGCCTTATGTATTAGTCTCCTCTGTTTCCTTCTGGCCTGTAAAACTGCTTGTCATTTCTTTACTCCGCCTTGGAGAAGAGAGAATGGTAAGAGCCAAAACTGATGGAGACAGTATACAAGGAGCCACTGCAGAATAGGTCTCTAGTGGCAACTCGGTCCTCAGTGATATATCTGTCTAGTGTTTATGTGATACCACTACCATCACCACCGTATTTGCTATACATCATTGCTGGGTGCTGGTAGAGTCACTGAGGGGGAATGGTAGCTGGAAATTAATGGAGGCTCTTTCAGCTAAAGCTGTGGTTCTGTAATCGTAGTAGATCTGTGACCTACCATCATCCAGCAGCCCATATTTGATTTGAATCAAGCAGAAACATATGATTGTGTTTATATCACATCAGCCAGAGCACACAAAGTGGTGCCCATGACAACTCTGGGTTTTTATCCTGGTTGTGGGAGGACAGATGACAGCTGAGCTGCCATAAAATTATGAGTGGTACAGACAGACAATACGTGAGCTGGTGTATAGTCTGCTGTGGCAAAGTTATCTCTTCAACAGAAAACTAACGTAATTGAACTCAAAGAGTTAGTTCAGTGCTTTGGGTCACATGGCTGTGGCATTTGATGTGGCTGTAGTGCCCTAATGCCAGATTTACTGTCTTCTTGACATGCAACTTTGAGGTCTACAGTTAAGACTCTGTGTATTCAGCATATTATTTCTCCCTATGAGAGGTGACTACTGCATTCACTGTGCAAATTAATGCACAAAGTATATTCATCTCTGGTGTAATTCATCTTTGTATTAGAGGTCTTGCAAACTATTTAACTCCCATCGTGTGGTACATAAACCATGGGCAGGAGCCATGCTCACTTCTGGAAGGTAGTTTTCACTGGGCTGACAAATCAAAAGACACCAAGTGAGATGATGTGGTGCTGATAAACATGCAACAAAGTAATCTCTAAAACATCAGTCTGGGTGCAGACCTCTCTGTTTAGCAATGTTGCTGCAGTGGGGAAGCAATTCATGTCAGAGAGAACAGTATGGAAAGCTGAATTTTACCTCTTTTTTTTTTTTTTTTTTTAAAGTAAGCAGTCATCTGGCCAAAGGCAGATGACATTTTCTATATGACTTATTATATATGTATCCCTGATGTTCTATAAAGTGACTGTGATTCACATCTCAAATATTAGAAGCTTCCATTCCCCATTAGCTGGTGGCTACCAACTATATAATTGCATAACCACAAAAGACTATGTTGAAGTAACATTTGTTAAAGTAACATTAAAGGGTCTGACTTAAAACCACAAAGGCTAGAAACTTCAGCACTGAAGCTGAAACCGCGGCTGTAATTCACTCAAGAGTCCACCACATATGGCATATATACTGTAAGACCACACACTATTCAGACTAGATCCCTGCAATATCTAGGCATCACTGGGAAACCAGAAGGTAGAATTCTTTCTCCAACTCTCTCTCTCTCTCTTTTTTTTTTTTTTTTTTTTTTTTGGTGGGATTTCTGTGTTCAGATTAGGCCTTTATTGTTACATTAATCATGGTTCTGTGATCAGATTTCTTATTTTGAGAAATTCTTGATTTTTCTTATGTTGTTTGCAAGGAATAAATAGACCTGGGGCACTGCTTTTATTTCTGTTTTAATATTTGTGATAAGAAGAATGTATGCATTTTGTGTTTGAAACACCATGAAAAATATCAAGCCCCAATCCAGAAAAGTAGCAGTATTAATCCAGCTGCCATTCACTGCTATAACAAGATCATGCTGTATGCTTGCAATGAATGGGGAAGTATTTCTGAAAACTTGCTCTCCCTCAGCAAGATTCATATGTCTATACTGCAGTTTGCAGAGGTAACTGGCAAGTTCTGATTGAACAAATGCAGGTTCTGGACCAATACAGCTTTAAAAGGCCAGGTAACTTAACATTTGTGAAGCTCCGTGGCTTCATAGCTGTTCTGTCCCTTAGCTCTTTCACAGATAGCTCACATAGCTCTTTGCTACTTAGCTTTCTGTATTACTCTTTTGCACAAGAATTCAGAGGATGCTATGCGATAACACCTATCCAAGTTATAATTGTTTCACTCAAACTGTGATACCACTGAAATGCTTTTAATGCTGTCATTTACATTTGAGTTACTGATTTATGTTAGCCTAGACCAAAAGAAGGTTATCACCTTCCAAAACAATATTTTCATTCTGAAACACTCAATTGAAAAACAAGCAAACAAACAAAAAGGTGGGTTCCGTTTTACAATCATGTTTGCTTGATGAAAGAAATGATGAGCCTCAGAAAAAACAGCTTTTCTGATTTAAGCTATCATGGGCAACATAGCCTCTGCAGCTGCATACTAAGAGCCTGATTATCCCTTCACATAGATATAAATTAGAAATGACTCTTTTGAAATCAATGAAGTAACAGAGTAAGTCCAGTGTAAATGAGAGGAGAATTAGAGCCTGTGTTATTTATTTCTAGCTTAAAGTAACTCATCCAGAGAGTTAGTAATTACATTTAATAAAATGTGTGTTCTGAAAGCTAAGGATTTCATATTTCATAACCAGAATATAAGTGTTTCCTTTGCACTTGGTCTTTTCACAGTTCATTTTTGCTGTTACAAGGAAAAATTTATAAGCCTGTATTGCCGCCTTTCTGCTGTCATAGAGCTGGACTCTCTGAAAACCCAGCAATCCCTAAGGGAAGCAATTTCAGACAGTGAAGTCGCTGCAGCCAAACAAAGACACCAGCAAGTTATAGACTACATACAGGTAATAGTCTGTTTCTGACTATTCCAATGAGATTTTAAGGTGGCTTTCTTAAAAATTGCATAAGGCTGTAATTTGAAATCTAAATGGAGAATTATTTACAGACATCATAAAAAAGAGCAGTTGTATCAAAAGTGCAATTCTACTTTTATGAAATTCAAGCCCAGAACATGATTTTCTTAGTTGTTGCTTTTATACAAGGATTTTTACGGGTAAAATCAAATGACAGTCATACTAGACTGTTATACAGAACTATGTCAGTCTGCTTGTAAAACTCACTCTCATCTAATGCAAGGTAAACTAGTGCCTGGCTAGTACATGGCATTCATTTGGGTAATAGTTTTTCTCTGTCTTAGGGGACTGAAGATATTTTTCACCACAATAAATTGCCAATTAAAAAAAATAAAAATGAAAATTCATCTTAGGTTGCAGAAAAAATCTTTATCAACATTATCAGAGGGAAGAAAGCAGCTCTGTGTTAAAGATGGCAAGCTAACCCTGGAAGCATTCGTACGTCTGTCCAGCACAGAAATACTGTCTCAGTCCCCCAGTTATCTGGCTTGCTACAAGTGAGGTGCAGATCAGTTTACAGCTCTATATTCTTAATATACAAGCAACTTTCTTTTGGAATAGGGGCCAAGATAACCACTTATTGATAACACGTTTGGCCCTCCATAATTATGAACAAGATGATAATATTTCTGTTCCTCCTTTTTCTGAATTCATATTGCCTCTGTCTTACCTACTTTAGAGCTGTTGCTAACCTGCTGGGGAGCAGAGAGAAATATACCATTGTGCTTGCACATCCCCACTGTCTCCACCCTTCTTATCTTCCTATTCTCACACCTAGAAAATCTGGTTTCTCCCCAGCGTGCAGGAGCATCTGGGAAATTTTTACTCTTCACATCAAAAATAAATGTATGTACATATACACTGCATAGACAGTCCTATGTTCCTTTTCTCTGGTGTCTGAGTCACATATATACGCTGGGAAAATACGGGAGAATATTTTAAACTTCAGTGTTTTGTGCTGAATTATTGTGACAGTGTATTAGCCTTGTCAGGTTTCCTCTCAAATGAAAACCAGCTGTATTCCACCTATTGGCAAAAATATCTCAGCCCACCACATACCGCAATCTTCAGTGGTGACCACAAAACCGCGAGAGCAGTTGTGTGATCCTAGATCTAAGACAGTGTTGAAGTTACTACACAAACCAAACATTGTAAAGAGCAAGGGAGTCTATATAAATGCAGTTCTGAAAAGGAGTCAGAGGGCGACTAAAAAGTTTTTTTAAAAACAACAACAACAAAAAGCAGGTAAGAAGCAGATAAGATAATCAGTATCTTTACCAGAATGTTAGTCAGCAACACAAGAAATTTGCAATGACTGAAACTAAAATTGAAGTTAAACTGCAATTTACAGGGCGTAATGCTTCAAATGTTCCTAAATTATTTAAGAACCACACTTCATTAAAATGACTGGTTCATTGTACTTTAAGATACTACAGAGTGGCATCAGGGAGAGAACCAACAAGATTTACATTTTCATAAACTGGAAGCAGTATGATTTTGTTTGGAGTTGCAGGAGGATTACAGAAAGAAAATATAAGATCCCCAATATCAAATATGTGAGAAGTTTGCTAACTGGTCACACAATTGTATTTTATTCATGGAGCTACACTGAAGTCTTGAAATTAAAGCAGATAATGGATGAACCATTTGCTTTTCTTATTGGTATACATTCTGAGCCCAAATTAACTCACTGGCAAGGCTTGCACCAACATCATTGGAGCCAGGATTTCACCTCTACATAAAAATGGATGTACTAGGTTAAAATAGCTATCCAGTTATCCTATCTCTAACAGGGCTCTGCAAGAAATACCCTAGCTATTCTGGCTAATCTGCAGTATCCTTTGGCAAGAAACCTACAGTTTGAATATGCTTTTTGTGAAAAATTATCTCCAGCTAAGAGGATGTGCTGGAAAACTGGTCTTAGAATATATCAGTTTACAGTCTCCTTTTTTCATTGATCCCTCAGTTATTTCCCTTTTGATAATACTCACTGCACAAAGTACCACTCACTTTTGCCTGCCCATTTACTGACCCAAGGCTCTTTGCCCTTTACATTCTTGCAGAACATAGGCTGTGTAACTGCAAGGTAGTTTCCTACCTAAACACTGCAGTATTAATATGAAGGCTCACTGCTTTAAATGCAGAAGCTTCTGCAAGAAGAGAGGCACAGGGGAAGCTCTGGAAGAATACCGCAGCAGATGTATATTATATTCACAGCTTTATCTCATTCACTGATTGCAGCAACATTTACTCAGTTGTCAAAGATCTTGAATTGCCTGAAGAAATTGAAAGTCTTCATTATCAAAGACTCACAAGATGCACATTAAACAGCATCTTTGCATAGATACTTAACGCTGTATCCTGACATTGATTTAGGCACTTGTCTCTTATTGCCATCAACAGGCATGAGTTAGAACTGTCCTAGTATAGATTTATACTGTTAAAATGCATACAGGCTAAAAAGATAAGGGAACAGACGTGCAGTTTGTCTCACAGGTTTGCTGCAGCCCTTCACACATATACACATGCACATATATTCTTCTGTTCAAAAACACAGTTTGACGTGAGCATTCTGCTTTTGAACATAATCCTGGGTTCACAAGAATCCTTGAGACATCTTGATTTCATTCCAATACAGAAAAGAAAAAAGAAAAAAAAAAAAAAAGTAAGAAAAAAATGGCTACAAAATTAGTCAAACTTTATACTCCATCAAAAGATGGTTATTGTTTCTTTCTGTGTCAGAACTTAGGCCTAGATTCATCCCTCATAACTACAAGTTCTTAGCTGAGGTACCTAATTTAAAAGTCTGGTCCTATGCAGACCTTGCAGTTCTGAATGAGAAAAAACACCTAACCAAAGGCAGGTCAGACCATCTAAAATCAGAAGTCTCCTGTCAGGGAGCCTGCTTGTTTGCTGTCTGTTGGCAGTGACTACTCACCTGCTTAGGCACTTGAAACTACACACTTCCACAAAATTAATATACAGACTTAATTGTAGTTTTTCATCATTTCTTTTTTTCCTCAAAAGCAAATTGATGATATCTGGAGGGAAATGAGATGGATCACAGAAGCACTGCAGTATGCCAGATACAAGCAGCCAGCAGCTGGCCTACCAATAAAGAAGCTTGTGAATCTTTCAGAACATTCTCAAAAGAAAATCAGTTCAACCTCTTCACATCTAGATTGTCTTCCTTCACCACCCCCCTCACCTGAGGCTAGAAGCCAGAGGAGGAAAGCTGTGAGTGGTAAGAGAATTTTGTTTATTCATCAAACAAAATCTTTGAACTCACTTTTAATTATAACAGTTCTTGAATTTCATTTTATAAAAGGAGTATTTTTTCCAATACCTGCTAAGGTTATTTTAACAATCAATTTACCAATCATTTGCCACATACTATCTTGAGATCCTTTTACAGCCTTTACAATCTTTTTTTGTTGCTGTTTTTTTGCTTTCAGCTACTCAGAATAATTGTTCATCATCAGCCAACTTTGTCATTCCACTATTCCAGATCATTTAATGTTCTGTCACTGACTTTACCACAATTAGTAAAGTCCATCCATAGTGAAAACTGCCTATTCCATTTGTTGTCTTCAGCAACAATCTGCTATTAATATATGGAAGGGGCTTTCCCTCTTTCTCAATTACAGCTTCATTTCTTAAGAATCTTTGGTAAAGAACCTTCTCAAAAAGCTCTTCAGAGATGGAAGGATGCCTGCATATTAGTGCTTCTTACACTGTGCATATGTTCACAGTCTTACTAGATTGATGAGCTATAAATTACTAAACAAAAGCTACCAGTTCTTTGTCATCACTCACATATTTGTCTGTTCTTTACCACAGTTTCTAACAATTTGTCCAGAATCTAAGTCAAACTTTTCCATAATATCCATTTGTCATCTTCTGTTTCTGTGATAATATAGCCATTTTCTTTCCATGATTTGACTACTCTTCTGCTTTGGAGCAATTCTTTCTTATGTTCCTCTTGTTTTGTTTTAATAGAGCAAATTTTAGTGCCAGTGGTCCGGTTTGATTCAACAGCCATTTTCACATATCAGAATGCTCTCTGTGCTTTAGACAGGCACTTTAAAACACAAAATTACACAAATAAATACCTACTTCATTGGACATTATTGCTTCTCTGAAGAGCTGGAAAATTAAACTGATGAAAGAAATAGATCACAGTGAGTAAAAATGAAGCAAATTAAACAGTAGCACGTAATTTGCTAACAGAAGAAGGACTTTGGATAAAAATGAAAGCCCTTATTCTGCTGAGCTGTCTATAAGCAATGAATAAGTGAAACAGTAGAAACAAAAGCAATAGATGCTGCATTATACAACAACCATGACTGTTTTGGTAATAATAATTTGTTTTATTTTGTTTTATTTTGTTTTTTCAAATTGGCACTTTTTTACAGTTAAGAAAAAAATATAAGTCTACTCTGATTAGACTAGGTTAAAAAAAAAAAAAAAAAAGAAAAAAAAGAAAGAAAGAAAGATAAAGAAAGAAACCCAAAGATTATTGTGCTTTGATTCTTTCCATTATGTGGTGGCGTTCTTTCTCAGCACCTTGTGCTGAATTTTCCCTGTATTACAGACCGTGAACACAGAATAATCCTTAGCTCTGGCACCATATAACCTACAGCATTATCTTGCCCTGCATGGGATTGATTCTTTATTGTTGCACTATACTGTAATTTACACTAGGTCAAAGTGAATAGCCAGCACTGTAGAAAATCCACAGGTTTTTTCTTTGGATCTATTAAAACTACCCACAGCTACGGAGCATCAATCTGTTCTATCACATATGCCACTACTTATTATGTTATTGATCTTTCAGTAGCCAAAGGACAGAAGAGATTTCAATGCCAGTGTGAGTTTTTTTCAACAAATTCACATTTGAATTGCGTGTGTCTGTTTTGGACTTGAACATACATAATTAAGCCAACAGGGAAAAAGGTAGTTTTGCTCATCTACCTCTATGCCTTGCCTCAAGCTTCTGGTACATAAATGCACTTGCATCCTACTCACAGTTAGAGAGGTATCAATCTGCAGTAACTCAACCAACACCTTTAATAAAACCAGAACCTGGATTAGATTTTCTTTGTCTCCTAAATAGCCATCTCTATGAAATTTGGTGAAGATAAGGTAAAAGAAAACAGTTCCTTTCAGAACTTAATCCCAATTCAAATTCAAATTCTTTCCTCTGTTTAGTTGAATAAATGAATCCTCTCTGCTTTTCTTAATTCTGCCACCACCTCTGTAACACATCTTTAAAAACTCCCTGACTACTGTCTTTTCTGTCATCTAGGCCCATACAAAATTCTGCAGAGGAAACAAATGTATGTTTTCAGGATTGTAGATATTATTCTGAATTAAGAAAACAAATACATAAATGACAGGTAAGCAGTTTTTCTCTTGTGCTCGTCTTCTTAATGTTAATGAGTTCTTTTTGCAGATTCCCAGCCCTGCTCAGATGAAGAAGGCTGCTCTGAAGTATTCCTTCCAACTGACAGTGACTATGATTCCAGTGATGCATTAAGCCCCAGAGAATTAGACTTGATTTACTCCTCCTCACATGACATATCCCAGCAGGCAGGCAGTGGCCTGGGTGGTAGCGCACCTGATGTTCTACAAGTCCACGACATGAAGCCTTGCCTAACATTGAAAGAAGGCCTGACAGAATGTAGTGCCTTTGATACTAATGCTGAACATTGCACAGAGTATATGAGCAATCTAACAATGTCAGGGAATACATCAAAAAGCATAGACAAGTCCTCTAGCTCCAAGCAGCCACTGAGCTTTTTAGGGAAAAAAAAGCTAGGGAAACATCAACATTACAACTACTTCAGCAGGCATCATCGTTGGCTGCGTGTGCACAGTGAGACACAGTCTGCCTCTTTGTCTGAAGGCGTGTATACTCAGCATCTCATGAGATCTTCAGATTTATCTCAAGAACCTACCTCCAGTGAGCAGTTACAGATTCCCATTGATGGATCTCGGAGCGCTTTCTTACCTCATGCATCCAGCCTTCCAGAAGATGGGAAAGGCAAGTATGAGGAATCAAGGCAGAATGTCCATAGGATATATGTGGAACCTTATAAAACAACACTTCTGAGTGAAGAGGACAATTCCTGGGGAGTGAGCATGCAATCTGTAGAACATAAGGATGTGCACAATGCTATGCAACAGAAAATGGATCCAGACGATCAGTTGGGTTCTGCTGTCTCTGAAGTATTCAGCAGCACACTTTAACCCCAGATTTCTACATTGCTTCCCATTGTTCCACAAGGAGATACTGAGCATCATACAAATAGGGCCATACTTTGAAAATCACTTGTAAAAATCCAGCTTCTGCAAATGGCAACTTGTGTCACTTTAAAGAATCCTAATCATTTGACTTCATCACCAGATATCTGGTGTTACAGCGGTGTCTGTCACGATGCAAGCATTATTATTTGCATTGGCAGTTTTGCAGGTCGGGTCCTGTCACCACATAACAGAACACTTCGTGGATGCAAATCTAGTAATCAGTTTTTGCAGTTCTCTCGATTTTCACCTATCTCCAAGCATGTAAAATTTTAAGCACGAGTGGTTCTGACTGCAATGTAGCAGACTCTGTAACATCGTTGGTGTGCTCATGTTAGGACTGTGTCCTAATATTCTATTAACGTGTTTTCCACCATTTCGTATATTTTTTCTATTTCTCAGCCCTCCTGAATATATATAGATTGCATGTGACTAAAGTGTTAACTGGTCTAGTAATACAATCATCCCAGAGTTTCTAGCCAGTTACAGAGAAGTGAAAATTCAAAAGTTATCACTGACATTGCATGCACCATCTCTGAACACTGCCAGAGCCTGATATAATAATTATCACACGGTCTGAGGAGTGGGCATTTTTTTTAATTTTTATCTTTTTCCTCAGGAGCTCAGATTTAAAATAAGGTGGCAGGCTATTTTAAAGGCTTAAAAGGCAGTCAACCTTTGAGGTCAAGAATAGACAGAATGAAGCTGAGCTCTGAATGAATAACATGCATGGTCTATGTAAGATCAAAGTGAAGGGTGGTCTTTTCTGCTTCCCACCACACAAGAGTACATTTCTTTATGTTGCAGGCACTCTCAGGCAGACATTAGAAATAAATGTACTTACTTTTGGTCCTGAATATTCAATGTATATTCAGGGGTATTTGATCACTATGTCTGAAATTTGTATATTCTGGCAATTCCAGTTAGGGAAATTTGGGTGCAGTTTGAATCTAAAATTTTTTATTTGTGCAACTGATAAATATTAATATCATAAGCAGGGTAGGAGATGGTGTTTTAGTACTCCATGTTTGTTTAGAGGCAGATCGCAATGAGTCACGATTTTGTCCTTTGCAACTAGAATAAGATTTACAGTACCACAGAAGATGATCTCAAAAATGAATGAGAACCATAACATTTGAGTCACTGAGAAATGAACTAATGAAAAGAGAAACCCCAGCTGTTGCACAAGCTTTAATTTTTCTTAAACAGTTCTTGAAGTTTAATTTTATAGGCCACATTCCTGCTGGTTAAATTCCCTCACTCCATGTTTGTGCAGCCTTCTACCTTTCAATTTTTCAGCCTCCAGGTGGATACATTCTAAGGCCTCCAATAAAGAGATTTGAGTTAAATAGTTGAGTTTACAAGTCCTTGAGGTGAAGGTAAGGATTTGGGCCCATGATCTGTGGTCCTTATTAAAATAGCACTTCCATAACCCCAGCGCTATTAAAATCCCTGTGAACTCAATCCATAAATTCAAAAATAAATGTTATTCACTATTTCATGCTTGGTCAGTATGCAGAAGCCAAGAAGAGTCCTTGCAGTGATATAAGGGCAAAAACTTTCTATAAGGGATTTACATTTTTAAGTTCTCTTTCTTTGGGGAGAGGGAAGTTAACTTTTTGCACCAAAAATATTCATTACCTGATCCAATTCTCAGTGAGGATGGAAAGACTGCCGTTCACCTCCACAGGCTCTGAATGGGACCCATACTGAAAATTCCTGTGGGTGAGAAGATGGGGGGAGCAGAAGTGTCAGTGCCAACTTGCAGCTATAAGGACACACAGTGTGCATTTTATGCCACATGGAACTGCACGGGAAAAACCCAACTCACAAACCATAGCACCAAACAGTGATGTTTTACTGTCACTGAAGGCAGCAATAGCTTGTTACCTTAGATTATGTTCATTAGCAGAGGGCTCTTTACCAGGGAGAACCAGAGCTACGTTGTATTCAGAAGTCAAAATAATTTACATCGTTTTCTAGTATACAGCATCAAGCTCATGCTCCCCTAACCTGTTTAGCCTCTAAGCAAAACTGCCGTATAACTGTTTATTAAAGAATAAAAATAACAACATGCTGAGGCAATATGTTTTTGCAGAAGGTGAAGAGATAAAAGAAGATGTTCCTAAAATGAAACCCACCTTGCTTTGCTTTGGCTCTTCAGGAAAGAATAAAACAAAAAATACCACCGCCACCAACAAAACAAAAACAAAATAAAACAACAACAACAAAAAACAGTGAGGGCAAGAAGTAGTAAAATCTACAGCAGAAGAACTGGTACACACTGCTGGGTAGATAAGGATGTAAAAATCTGTTATCTACTCCTGGTGCTGGGCTTTTCCAGAAGTAGTCAAGTATCTAATAAAGAGCTGTTTTTTTTTACTGGCAGAAAGGGCTTGACCTTATCATAACTTTGCCTACCTGCAAGTGCTAAGACAGAATCTGAATCTAGGACTGTAAATGCCAGCCACAGTCTACACCATCTCAATTTTAACCTTGTTATATGGAAGTGGTGTTTATGTGATGTCCAATGAGGCATACTTCCTTTATTCTATCGAGGCTCTTCCAAAGCTTTAACAGTCAAACTAGTAAATGATAGTTCTGACTTTAAATACTTTTGTCTATAAAGTACTGAGTTATCTTTTGAGAGAAATATTTGTCTTTGTTCTAAATTGCTATTCCTGCCTATTCAGTGAGTCAGCGTAAAGCAGCTCCTTAAAAGAATAGTAATGAACACCCAGAGATAAATACATGTAGACAGTAAAAAGAGATGTCTTTCAAGCACTGTCATAATACTAATCATAACACTTCTGTGGTTCTCTTAGGAAGATCACTCTCATGTTTCACAAGCAACTACAGCAATTCAGAAGAATCCTGTGAAATTCAGCACTTTTATCCCCACTTCATAGAGGCACAGAAGGATTCAGTGACTGCTCTGAGTAGACCTCAGAGTAAAGGCTCAAAGTAAGGAATCGATTTAAAATTAAGAACCTAAACCATTGCTTTAATCACTAGGAATCCTCCCTCCAACTGGAGCTAGGGTCCCTCCCTGAGGATTCTTGCACAGACACAGGAAACACTGAGGCTCAGAGCCCAGAGCATACTAGAATTCTGTGAGTCAGCAAACAGCTCATTCAAATGAGTCTGTACCCACTTACGTCAGCTGAAGCTCAGCTGTAAAGTGGGTACTTAGGTTTTGCAAACTTCTGGATATGTGTCTTTCTTATTCTTACATTTTGGCACAGAGCTTTTGTCCTGTGTTTTTCAGGCAGTTTATATTCGCCTAGGCTGAACCCAGTCCCTCCTAATTTCTAGGCATGACTTGACTGGCCAGAAAAAAAACATAGCGCTTAAATATTATAACCCTTCAGAAAAGCAGTAGAACTATATCTCCTGTGGTCTGCAACATTCCTGTTTCTGCTGGTAGGAAGCTAGATATAGATAAACAGCAAGGTTTACACTAACAATTCTTTGTATATACAAAAAGGCAGACCACTTGTGGACAGTTTGCCTGAAGGTACCTGTGGCTAAAAAGCATTTATTTCCCATAGTTGCATGTGTTTTTGCTTTGCCTTTAGATATTAATAAACAATTTGATTTTCTATACAGTAAGGGCACACACAGAGAAATCTATAAATTAATACTTCATTGCTTAAGTATGCATATTTTTAAATACAGGCATTAAAGGGGGTGCAAAGGGATGTAATATTTTATCTTGAACATTTATGTTTAGAGTGTTTTGGAAAGAGATGGTGCATCTTTACATTTCGTATGGTATAAAGAAATGCATTAAGTTGCTGGTCAACTCTTTTAAGGTGTTCAAACACATGGCTCATGACTGTTACGTAAAACTTCAATACAGCCTTATTAACAACAAGGGTATAGTGTATTTGAAAATATGGTATACAACTTGGAAACTTACTCTGAATTTCTCTGAGGTGTTGAACTTTGCCATCAGCAAAAAGTATTTTTAGAAAAGGGGCCTTGAATTTTCAGACAACAGAGACTTCATCAAGGTAGGTCTCTGATTTTTCCACTACAGCAAAATACTAAATAGCTAGAATACTTTATTTTTAAATATAATTTATCTTCTGATTTCATGAGGGAGAATTCATAAGGCTAAATCATGCCCAGAAGTGCGAAGCAGAGCTGTTGGCCAGTATATTCTCTGCAAAAACTGAGAGCAACATTCCCCAAGGTGGGCTGAAAAGTTATACTCTGGAAATGTGCTCAGGCCAGTAGTTTGTCCCTCGTCTGTGCAGACAAAAACTATAGGCATCTCTTCTAAGTGTTTCCAAACTCATTAGGATTTTGTTAATTTTGTTGTTGATTTTACTGGACTTTAGAGCAGGCCCTGTGTACTCTTGGAAGCTGTGTAGATGCTACTAGCTTGGAGCTCTTACCCAGTTTACTGTCTCTCACACTGTGTTTTAAGGGTGTTGTAAGAGTCACGCTAGAATATTTTCCTCAGCCTTTTTGTATCACAGCGTCTTGGGCAAGATTTAGCCTTTAAACCAGTCATCCTATAGAAGGGTAAAGTGTTATTAAGCTTTCTGTGACTAGGCTACATAAAACCTCTTATTTTGTTGATCAAATAATAACAGATTTTTATGTTTATTAATTATTATTATTACTTTGAAAATTTACATGATCTAAAATAAGAAAAAGCGATTGGTGTAGCACTAACTGATCTACTTTCAAACTGTGAATTGTAGTAATTTATTAAGCAGATGTTAAGGTAAACATGCAGACTTTTTGTGTTTTACTTTATATAAAGGTCAGATTGGGCCCAATTCTGCTCTCATTGGACCTCATTCAAAGTTCTTTTGCACCAGTGTAAATCAAGAGTAGTTCCACTGAAGCTGAGTCAGGTATTCATCAACTTGTATAAATCAGCAGAGCTCCACTCACTCACAAGGCTGGCTCAATACCAGCCAAGGATCTGGATCAGTGGAGTCATCATAAAAACAACACAGTTACACTAGTGTAAAAAATGATACGTGTAAGGAAGACAAAAGGGTTTTTATCTCATGGAATATTCCCCTGGATGTCAAAGACACTGTTGTCTGAGAAGGGCTCAGAGAGCGAGCCCACCCTGCTGCTGTGTGGTACTGGGAGGGGAACACATAGGGCATAACATACTGCTACGTCTTGTAGTAGGGACCAAATTTCTCTCCCATATTATGCAAATGAATCCCCTACTGAATGCAATGGGAGTTCCAGTTATTTCACTGAAAAAAATGAAGACTGTTTAGGGTTATTGGGGGCCTGAGGGAGGGCAAGAGGGGTTGTTTGTTTTTTTCCCCTCAGAGAAAAAGTAATTTAAGTGAAATGTGCAAGGCAGTGTTTAATTGCTTCCTGCCTTGTTTGTACATAGCAATTTGGCTGTTTATTGGTTGTCTTTGTTCAGATTTTTATTGTAACTTGTTGCTATATATGCAACCAAGCGTATGTTAAAGTTTAAACTTTGGTACATAATAATGCACAATTTTATGTGCTTTAAAACTTTGTAAATATATAGATGAACAATGTATGCTGTGCTAACTGTGATCTTGGGACTTGACACAACAATATTTTCATGCATATGTACCTACAAATGGTTTGAAAATAGCAAAATATATATTGAGGATGGCCATGAGCCAAGAGTAAATGAGTGCCGTATGACTCATGCTTCTTTAATAATTCCTGAAAGAGGCATGTATAGTACATAAAATAGACAATAAAAATAATTTTCAAGACTACAAATATTTTTTATAACTTCAGATATTAAATACTATTTTAGAAAAAAGATTGGTTGGTAAAAGAAATCTTAGGTTTATTCAAGTGAATCATTGTCATAAAAATGTTCTTAACAGAATTTTTTGTTTGATCTAGTATCATAGAAACCTAGCTCTTTTAAGCTTTAGAAGACCTGAAGTGCTCTTGCATTCTTACAGCTCCTATGATCTACTAAAATCATGTACTTCAAGTCTTCTCCCTCATTAACAAAAACAAATGCTACTCTATGCATTCACATAATCCTAAATACCATGTGTACTTCTGTATAATCTTTAAGCTGTATTTTTTAAATAGGTTCTGACCATCATCAAGTATCCATGTACGTGAGCCTTACAATCAATGGAAATCTGACTGTAGTTTGTGTTCTTTCTCTAAATTATTTTATTTTTACTGGAAAATATTTTATTTCTAAAGCCAAGCTTTGAAATATGGTCTCCAAATTTTGATTTTGATCTGCATTGTCAGAAATCTAAATTGAATGGGCATGGCTTCCAGACTTTGTGGGTGAAAACAATCTCCCATCAAAATCAACAGAAATTGGAAATCATTTTATATAAATGTAAATGCCTTAATACAGGAGTGATGTCTGGATAGTCAGATTTGAAAAGGCATCTTTTTAATCTGTGTGTTATACCTGCAGAAGAAGTTGCTGGCATACAAGCATCTTCACATCAAAGAAATGAGCAGCATAAAAATCTTGCAGGCTGACAGACTGAGCCCTCTTTTTCTGAGCCTGAAGGCTCTCATACAGGCTCTGTAGCTTTCAGCTGTCTATTTACAATGACAGCCAGACAGAATCTGCTGTTTATTTCTGGTGTGAATCTATGCTTTCAAGCCACATTGTAAACATACGGTATTGTGGGTATATATAATCTGGTTGTAGTCGAGAAACACCCCAGATATTACCTACTGAGGCAACTACCTTATAAAAGTGAAACATGCTCTTCTGTTGTGATTCTGTTTTTCACATATTCTTATACAAGGAAAAGAAAAGCACAGCAACATTTCTAATGTAGTCTAAAATTGGGTTACTCTATGTAAGCAAGAGAAATAAGAACAATCCCATTTTGAATGCTGCAGAGACACTGGAGAGATTCTGCTTGGGGTAATTGTACACTTTGTTTCCAAGACAGGCAGGTTGCTAAATGTATTTTAGCTGCCATGTTGTCTGAGCCTTTCAATGTTTCATGCACTGTTCTCCCTTTTGTACAGATAATGCCGTAACTGGAAAAAGTGACATGCCCAAGGTCACACAGAGAGCTTGTGACAGAGCAGGGACACAATTTTCTGGCTAGCATCCTTACTACAGCATCAGTCTGTTATCCATAGCTTGTGCAGAAGTATATATGGTAATGCAAATGTTGATGAATGTTTGTGTTTCAGCCATGACATGCCAACTCAATGCAAGCTTCAGAATAACAGCATCCTACTGGAGTATCTGTGGATACTTTCACACATGGAAAATATCTGAACTAAAATGCAGCCAAAGTGGAGTTAAACAACAGAGCAAAATAATTCTTAAAATGTAAGATAAAATGTGACTGTCGGTCATTTCTGCTTCCTTGATTTTTAATTTCAAAACATTAAGATTGTTACCACGTTTTCTAAGTTAGTAAAAGAGAAAAACAAATGTGAGCATTTAGTCATGTACAGTACTACTATGAAATTAACTACAAGAAACACCACAAGAGAAGGATTTATTGTGTGCATGTACTTAAATAACTTTGATGCACTTTTGCATGTGCAATGCATTTTTAGGGCCAGGTTGTTCACATGTTTTGCTTGCCCAGAGCTAAGATTTTATCTTTCCATGAGAAGATAAGTGGGTGAACAATGCGATTCCTACAGACCTTTATAGCAAGTTTGCCATGGTTTCTTGCAGACAGTGCTGTTTTATAATTGCCTCTGTGTTCTATGCTGTTTTACTGAAACGCTTTTAAACCAACTGGAAAGAAGCTAAAAAACTCTTATAGGCATGTTTTTGACTTGTTCTTCTGACAGCAAAAGATAACCATTTTGTTGTTCCATTCAAATGTATTAACTTATATAAACTGTCATCTCTCTGAGCGAACTATTAATGTATTTTTTAATTTTGTCTTTAAATAAAAGTTTGGGGTTTGATTTTTTTTTGCTTGCTTATTTTGCAAACACACAAAAAAAATCTTTATTAATAAGCTTCACCATTTCCTTCCCCAGACCACTGCTTAAAATCTCAAAGAAATATATGTTCATTTTGAAAGGAGTTACTAATTGTTTTCTATTTTCTTAGCTTTTTGAATAAATATTAAATATTAATTAATTAGTCCTAATTAATCAGTAGGATTTATGTTACTATCTGTGTGAATTACAGATTTAATTATTCTGATTTTTATTACAGCAATCATGCAGGGGAAAAAAATCAGGTAATATCACCACCCTCCTTCCACTCACATACACACTCAGAGAAAAAAAATGGTGAACAGCAATTTTGGAGCTTTATAAACTAACAGTAAAGTCAATTTACAGACAAACCAGTCTTTTTTACCAGTAAATATTAATGCTTATTTTTGGAAATATCAAAATAGAATCTTTGAATTCAGTTAGATGGGCATTCTTTTGACTGAAACAATGTGGTAATTTCAAAATAAATGGTTTTAAAATTTCAGTCAACTAAATTTGAGTTCCCAGGAAAAAAAGAAAAAAAAAAAAAAAAAGGCAGTGCCAAAATGTTTTGTCCGGTGTTTGCTGTTTGTAATTGCTTTCTGAAAATACTGAAGCAAAACATGTTAAGTGTGGATACCTACATTAAGTGATGAGAAATACATAACAGATACCTGGCTTGAAATACCCTTCTCAGAGAAATGCCAGTATCTGCCACTGCTGTTGATTTTAGCAGAACTCAGGAGTGCTCCATATTTCTGAAAATCCAGCATTTTGTTTAAGTGCTTAATACTAGTCACATATGTACAGGAATGTAGCTCTAGTTCCCCTCAGCTGTGATCATTTCTGGACCACAGAAGATTTTGCCACCTATTTGGAGGTTCTTCACAAGAACCTGTATGGCATTCACCTTTTCCCATACTACTTTTTAAATGCTTGAGAAAGGAAAATGTTGCTTTTTTGTTTGGCTTTTTTCTTTTTTTTCTTTTTTTTTTTCTTTATCTTATTTATTTATTTATTTATTTATTTATTTATTTATTTATTTATTCTCTGAAATGGTAACAGAAAGGAGCTAAATCAGAACTTCGGCTTGAATAGTTCAATACCCAATTCTTGTGGCTATACGTGCTTTGAACCTGGCCCCGGAAGAACAAGGATTTTTTCAAGCTTTCTTCTGGGGTACACTTGTTCCTTCCCCCTTCTGTGCTTTGTGGGTTCATTCTGATCCCCTTCTCTCTCGTGGCTCCATCCTGATCCCTCTCTTCCTTGAGTCTGAGTCACAAGAGCAATAAGGCTGCCGGCTTCAACCTACTCAGTGCCTCAGCTGTTAGGGTAAAGCCCACGCTCCCGCGGGACTCACGTTTGAGTACAACCCCAGGATTGTCAGGGCTCTGGCTGGCAGTGCTGCCGAGGGGACAGTCTAAGGCTCTATTTTAATCTTCTGGAGTCCAGCCAAGCACTGGAACGGAGCTGCCAGCACGAGGGGGGCCCTCCTGCTCACTGCGCCTGACCTCCCATCAGGAGAGGTGCTGGTGTGTTCCTTCTCAAACTACTAGGGCTCTTTCATTGCGCCTGACCTCCCATCATGAGTGCTACCAGGGATCCAGCTTTGACTACTGGGGGCTTAACCCTGGCTCTGATCCAACACACAAGTTACACGCTGCTTGTCTCCAGATGTAAGATCCACCAACTACAGATGCGTGCACCACAGGCTCAGCTGGAGGGGGCTGTTTCAGGTACTGACTTCTCACCGTGTCTCACAGAGGTGGAGATACCCTGCATGATTTCAGCAGTGCTCTATCTTTCTTTTTGGATAGAACTGCATAACGAACATTTTACCATGTGCTCATGGTCCTAGCCTGAATCCACGCTCCTGCAGCTGACTCTTTAGCCTGACAACAGATGAACATTTCTGACTTTATCCTCACAAGTGGTAATTAGGTAAAAAGGACACTGCTGCGTGTTGCAGCTCAGGAGTGGACAAAGTTTGAAGATGCCTCACCCTGTCTTAAATGCCCAGAGATGTGAATTTTACAAAAGACCATTACCAAGGACAGCAGGTTAGCTGACATCAAGCCAGTTTTGCTGCTCAGCTTTGCAGAGCTCCACTTCAATACAAATACAGCCATGACCTCTTCTAGAGACCAGACGTCTTACGCTTTTACATTTGCTGTCTCATAAATAAATCACCACCCAAACCAATTTAATACACCTTGCAATTTAACTTTTTGTTAAAGAGGAATGTATTTTTATTGGCCTTAATCAGTATGACCTTATTAACTAGTTTGCTACTAAATACACCCATTGGGTTGGCTCTGCAGAGCCACACAGTTACGCCTGAGCAGCCCAAAGCCTATGCTGCTGCTGTAGCAGCAAACATGCAGTGAGATAACGCTTTTTTGTGTGGACAGTCGGGGGGCCTTTCGGGCACCAGCAGACCCGCAGCAGCTCAAAAAAAACCCACGTGTTACACGTTGTTTTTTACAGGCTTTTCCTGACCGCATGGCCGCGGTGGCTGCTGAGGCGCTGCTGGCCCGGGCCGCGTTCCCGCCGCGCCTCGCCTGCCGCCCTCACAAAATGGCGGCGGGCGGGAGCTGCGCCGCGCCCTCTCCTGGGCAGCCTGAGGTAACGGTGGCGCCGGGCTCAGCTTCGGGCACCCCGCGGGTCGTTTTATGTGCCAACGGGCTCTGCGGGGGGCTAATTCGAGTACCTATAAACGAGCGGGGTGAAAAAAAAAAAAAAGAAAAAAAGAAAAAAAAAAAAAGGAACAAACATCCCGTGTTTTCCACAGCTCCAGGGCACTTAGCCGCAGCCTGACAGCGGGCCATGCGCTGGACATGGTGGAGCGTCGCAAGAAATTGGCCTGTGTGGACCGCGTCCTCATCGCCAACTGCCCTGGCTGCTGCCCCCCAGGTAGTTATTGTACTCAGGGCTCGTTGTGGTCCCAGGGGTGGTGGTTTCTGACAGAAATGCAGTGGTTCGTGACAGAAATGGTGGCTTGGCGGGTGTCACCTCAGCACCTCAACATGGGGTCGCTGCGTCTCAGTTTTCTCATGGCCATGGCCACCAGCCATCATTCACCATACAGGGATCCACATCTTGCCTTAGAAAACCTTTCCAAATCAAAAGAGATCAAAACCCACTGCTCTCAGTCACTAGAAAACACCTGAAGTGCAAAAACATTCAGGCATGGGCCCACATGGATGAGGTATGTCGACAATCCGGGGCAGTTTGTGTGTCATCTGCGTTGAATGAGCCTCTGGAACACCGTTTGTACATGCATTCTTGGCAAAGTTAAACTCATAAAGATTACTCTGTTTGAGTGATTGCATCACCACAGGTTTCTGAGTGACTCCAAACTCAAGATGCATATTTTAAATCTCCCCTGCTGTTGCTGATAATTTGTTCCATATTTACCATATTACTTAGTACTTGCAAATGTTTTTTTTTTAGAATGTAAATGTTAATTAAATTAAATAGCCATGGCCACAGCAGGTCAAACTCATCTCTGACCCTTGATGTCATTGCAATCCTTGCTTTTAACTTTCAGGATTAATTTAGCACTATTGACTTCCTCCTGCATTAATCCATTGTACTTGGAAAGAAATGGAGCTTTCTTTCATGTTTGTTCTCAGATAATAATTATTTCTATGTTGAGCCTTGTGTTCGCATTGGATCCTAAACATTTTCAAAGGACTCAGCTACTGAAACTGTATCATTTGCTAAAATATAACTAGGTGATGCATAGAAAATACAGTTCTGGACTTTTTCAAAGACCACAGTTCTTATGATATCTACATCTGTAAAGGGAGGATTTGGGTAAGAGTTTAAGTAAAATTAGAGTAATATAAAGGCTTAATGCAACAAGCTTTTAAAACTACATTTACACAGCTGGAGTTTGTATGGCAATATTTTTCCTTAGGTAAAGCTTAGCAAACTCCCACAGTATCAGGAAAAGGAGCATTTCAGAAGAAAATTATCTCATGCACAGGCCTCTATAGTAATTTCATCCAATGTTTGGTATTGTAGCTTTAAAATCCATTGAAAAAATAATACTAAAAGTGCCTTAGTTATTATTTATGAGTAGAATATTCTTTATGTACTTGATGATAATTTTTACTTTGGAGCAAGTATGAAGTCAATGAGATCCATGCTGTTGGGCCCACTAATGAGCAAGCTGGTGAGAGGTCCATTGTTTTTATGACAGATAGATTTATTATTTCACTTTCAACAAGTTCTACATTATTTGCTAAATCAATTTACATAAAAACAGCTCAACCAATGCTGAGAAAAATATTTTAGTTTTGGCAATTAATTTTAAAAACAAACTGAGAATTCGCTTTAGCATCCACTGAAGCCATGAAAGCTGGAGAGAAGTCAGCTGTCTTGAGCAGCAACTACCTGATTACATTCCATATCCTCAATAATCTAGTTTTCAGCTTTCATGTTAAAAATCTCATTTGAAGTGGCAAATTAATGCCTTTCACTGGTATTTTTCTTGGTAAATGTCTCCTCCACTTGTGTTTTAATGAATTATTTTAACTTTAATTCTTCGCCAAATTACCAGATTTACCACATACAGGTCCATGTTAATGCATATTAATACGCATAATAAAGTATTTCGTCCTGTTCAGACTTCAGAAGGTTCAGAAGGATCAGCAGAGATTTATAAGAATGATTCAGGGATTGGAAAACATAGCTTGGAGCAAGATACTTAAGCAACTCTTTCTAGTTCATTTAACCAAGAGGTGACTAAGAGCTATTAGCTCCTATTCGGTGTGTAGGTTTGTGAGATGGATGCTTCAGACTGTAAAGGTGCCTTAACATTGACAAGAAACTGCGTTGTGAGACCCAGTGTCTGAATACTGAAGTTTTGAGCAGAAGTAGCGAGTGTAAGTGACTCTTGTGGAAACTTTACTGAGAGTCAATGTGCCCTTTGCATTGAACTGCTTCTCTAAATTCACATTTCTTATTGGATATGGAAAAATTAATTAACCCCCAGATACAGTTTTTTAAGTAAGGGAAAGACAAGAAAAAAAAAAAGGGCTTGTGATGATCTCTAGAAATATTTTTAATACATATGCCATAAGATACATATACCACAGCATGTATTCCCATGAACAATTTTTATGAGGAGCAAAATAGTTTGTATTTGGCCTTATACATGTATTATTCATAATTTCTGTGAAAGATGAGGGAAATGAAAAAAGTCATTAAAAGAAAAATCAGGTGGTTAGCCCAGTTTGTGGGCCCAAGGTCTGCTTTTTTAAAACAGCTATGTGCAAAGTAGTAAGAAAAAATGAGGAATGGATTGAACTTTGTCCCTGGAAAATGTCTCTTGTATTGGGACATTTTTTAAATTCAAAAATACCCGTTGAATACTTTCTCATACTGGATGATGTAGTGTAGCAATTCCCTACTTTAATATGAGATTAGTGGAAAAAGAACCAATTGTCCCCATTCCCTTATAACTTCACAATGTACCTTTGATGTTAAGTATTTTCAGAATACATTGAGCTAGTCTTGGTGGTGTAACAGATGTCTCCTGCTTTAATTCATACATAAATTATTTCAATAGACGTTATTAATTAGTCTAATAGCCTGCAGCCACTGAAATGAGGTGTATTTCACCCTCAAAAGGTTTAGACTCCACAAATTCTGCCACGTGATGCTTAGCAGTTTATTACTAATGTTGCATTTTGTGGACTTCACAAAAGTAACTGCCCTTTTGTAATAAAAATAACAGCTGTGGAAAAAATTGGGCGGCTGGGCTGTACCTGTCCTTCTGTCCTTTCTGTCCCTGTCTCAGTCTGCAGAGCCCTGCTGGAAAATGCTGCAAATAGCCTGGACCTTGGCTAGTTCAGGGAGCAAGTAGGTGTTCTGACCAGTCATGTTCTCTTCCACCGGGAGCAAGCGCTGCAGTGACTGACCTCACTGCCTGTGTGTTAGCCCACCTGTTTTGGGGAGCAAATCCTTCAGCTCCCTGCTGAGCCTGCTGCAGTCAGCGGCCAGAGAACTTGGCATTCCCTGAGACCTGCGGGAAGGATACTGGAAAACTATTGGCACTTTGCGTGATCTTTATTTAAATCTTTCAGCCTGAGCAAATATATGATGCTGACCCTATTCCATACCCTCTAGCCTGGTAAGAAGGCACAGGCTGAAAGAGCAAATAAGCAGAGTTTGCTGATACCTCGGTGTGAGTTGATGGGGGACAGGCAAAAACATTTACAGGAGCACTAAGGCTACAGAACAAATAAATTGGGACTTTGCACTTGGAAATGAAGTTGAGACAGGAGTTCACTTCTGAAAGGGAAAGACACTGGAAGCTGAACAACCCCCCTAAGAGGGGAGTTTCTTGGAGCTGAACACAGGTGAGAGCGGCCTTTTTGGATTTTGTTTGACTGGGCTAGAAGTTGGCAGAATGAAGCTGACAGTGAGTGCTTTAAAAATCCCATCCCTGCCCTTTTAGTTCTGTGGGTCATACATTCCCTCAGGCAGTGTGAGTTTACACAGCAGCACACCTTTAAGTGCTTGCATGCTGGTTTTGCATATTGACTCATGCCCTTCCTCAGATGCTCTTCTTTAGTTGTCTGTAGGCAGATTTATAAATGATCTGCCGGGGTTTATTTTGCTTATGTGTTTTCTTTAAACATGCTTAGACTTAGAAGATATTTAGTCAGTATCTTTGTCTCTTTAAAGACATTTGCTATAATATATTGCTCTCACTATTAGCCTTTGGCTTTCGCAGAAACTCATAAAACACTCTTCACTGCTTGCCATAGAGACTGCCTGCGTGCTAACTGTGTACTGTTTGTCAAGGTGCCTCTTCTTCCCTAGTTCAGCTTCTTGAACAGAACTTTGTTGGCCACAGTAAGCAGTTAAGTAGCTAAATGTCTATTCAACGAGTGGCCCGCCAAGTTACCAACGCAAGCATATTTTTGTAAAGAAATATGCAGCTCAACTTGTGGTGGCCATTGAGAAGCTTAGCTGCAAAAACATCAACACCACAAGGACACAATATTTTTCTCCTGATTACAACACACTCATTTATTTTGGAATTCTTATGCCAGCTGAGGACTACAGGGCAGTGACAGTAGAAGAGTTGTCCAGATGCCAAGGAAAAGAGAGAACTGTATATGTACTCCTGTTCTGAAACGGTAGAGGGTAGGGAGAAGGGCTGGGTAAGGATTTGAAAGAATACATTTCCATAAACTTGTTTCAGAGGAGTCCACAGATTGCTCCTGCAACAGATACCTGCAGTACTTTGAAAATATGTATGAAGTCCAGCTGATTGCTAAATTCTGATTGTTGTTCACCTGATGAGAATGCAGAGATCTTCAGATTCAGATCAACTTTTTTTTCCTTTTCAAATTAAGATAAATGCTTGCATTTCAAATTAGGCAAGGAAGCCATCACATAAGGTATTCGTGGTGGGAGCAATCCCTCTAATATGCATCCCTAGGGCCTGAGAGATACTGGGCTCTAATATCTGACTGGTTTGTTCAGGTAACAACACAAAGAATGAACAGTAACTAAAGAAGAGACGTTTTGTTTTCTGTGGAAAATTCAATTCACTCTACCTTTCTATACCATATGTAAGGCATTTTTTTTTACTTAATTATGTGATCATTTCTGTTTGAAGGCAACCTCAGCACTTTAAAAATTTTAGATTCACTGGCAGTTCACAGCAGTGACTTTTGAAAGAGACTGTTCATCAAAATGTGTGGAGTGCAGGCTGTATAGCCTCGTGCATGGGCTGTACAAGTTTTTTCTGTATCTTATCACAGTACATACAGATTTTTTAAGCATTGTTTTAAAACTTTTTTTTTCTGTTTTATCTGCAAAACGCTTGAGCCAGGCATAGGTGTGCTGAAGCAGAGCAGCAGACAGCACTGTTTCATTGTCTTTCTCCTCTCATAGCTGCGATGCCTCTTGGTTTTAACTTAGCTGTAGACTTTTGTAGGGTGGGGACTGCTTTTTCGTAGGCATTTGTCCAATACCAAACATGGTCGGTCCATGTCCAAGCTCTTAGATACTAGGATAAATCTTTGAAAGGATATGTATGTGTTATCTTAATAGTATCATCATGTGTGTGATGTCATTGTTATGGTTGGGGAAGTAAGACAAAACTACTGCATATCCCCTAATTGTGGGTGTGCTTACTGAAGCCACCTAGGAGCCGATATTTCATATCAGTACTTCATATGTTCAAAGCACAGCTCCAGTTGGCTTGAACTGCAGCTGTTGTGGATGCGTGCCCTGCTATGAATGGCGTCCCAACTGAGGCTGCATAGCTTAAGCATTGTAGAAAATGAGACACACACATTAAGTGGCCACCTGTGGAAAGTTTTCAGTGGCTTACATGCTACCGCGCTGGGATTCTTTGGCAGAACACAGGGAGAGAATTCATTGCGCTGGGGTGATGTTCAGGTCTTGCAAGAGTTGCCTTTATCTTCTTGCAATCCTCTGGTTCCTTCACTACTTAGCATCTAATTCCTGTAACAAATTAGACTCTTATTTCTGCAAGTCTCCTTTTGTTGTGTACCCACTGATATAACCTGATATTATCATTATCAAAATATTATCATTATCAAAAATGTTTCTTCCATGCTCACACAAAAGCCCTTCAGCTTCATTCCTTTATATATCACCCTGCGGACTGAAGGATGTTGAGGGCCCTCTGTCCCCAGGACTGGTGTTTGAGAAACGGTGACTATTCAGATAAAACCGTGAGAAGCCCTCCAAAAGCAGCACTTGTGTTAAATTTAGAAGGCTGCTTCTAAACAAAGTTTTGTCCGTGCAGTATTTCCTTGCTGTGTGGATTACTTCGAGAAGTTGTGCAGAGAGCAAGCGGTATTTCACGGTGCACAACTGTTCTCTGGAGCTACGTTCTTATTTGTGCATATTCAGTGCCAGTTGATAAGGCCACTGCTAGCAGCACTGCGGAGTTCTGTCACTGCCTTTCATGCGGCTGTGGTTGGGATCTCCCTTTCTAGTTGATGGATAACTTCCACTCTAACGAAATAAGGAGATGCTCTCCAGCCCGTGAGGCCATGCAGCCTGCCTCTGCCAACACCTTCCTGTTACGAACTTGTTCTAAGCAGTGAGCCCTCTTCTTGGTTTTGCTGTTTTGTGACCATGGGCAAGCCAGTTCTGTAGTGCTCTGCGTGCCTACATCTTCTCACCTTTTATCTGTGGCATCTATTGAGGTGATCCAGTACATGCACCTGAGCCACCCTTCAGTCTAAGCATAGTGCCTGCTGCAGAGGGATCCTGATTACAGTGCACCATTATTCACCTAGTACTTTTAGCTGAAAAAAAACAAAGTGAACCACTGACAGAAGAAGCTGAACTTGACAGAATAATCACAGAGCCAGTGTCAAGTACACATATCATAATGCAGAAAATGTGCGCTACTTTGTTTGAAGGATTCCCTTCCAAAAGTCTCTGATAAATCTCTTTCCAAAACCACAGCTGTCCTCGCATGCTGCTCTATTCATGTTCATGATGATTTGAGGATTTTCAAAGCAGCCTTTCAGCAAGGAGCCATTATTTTCCGGTGCTCTTAGCCCACAGTACAATAGTCTTATCTCCTTTTACAAAACGGTTTGTTTGCCCGGTGCCCAGTGAATGGCATAGTTGAAGCCAATCAAACTGAAATGTCATTACAAGCAGCACCTGGTGTGGCACAGCAGGGTTTTAAAGCTGTACCTGGTGTTTCAGAGCCCCAGGTTTGGTTTTCGGTTGTCATAGATAAATGCAACCGCCTCCGCTCAGGCAGTGTCTGTCCACACCTGTATCTGGAGTGAGCCTCGCAGGACAGCAGCAGCCAGAATGGGCCTTGGTGGAGAGGGTGAGACAGGGTCCTCGACAGAACCAAACTCCCGTCTTCATTTCCAGCTGCTCCACATCACAGCTCAGCATCTGGCTCTCCACTGCACACACCGTGGTGTTGCCACTGCTCTGAGCAAGCATGCACGCCTGGTCTGCTTCCTGCTGGCTTCACGGACACGACCTGTGCCAAGACCATGACTCAATAGCAGGGATCTGGAAGAAAGCTGTTCCCCGAGTGGTGTGCTCCCTCAGGAGGCTGGCATTCACTGGCACTCAGCAGCAGCATCCCTCTGTTGGATGTCTGCTTGTGTGAGCACACACACGGCTGCTGCCTTTGGGTATGCGTTTTCAGCAACTGAACAACCGGGGATATGAGGGAATCAGGAGACCTGGTTGCTCTTTGCTGTCTTTTGAAAGGCTCTACTGCCCATTAAAATCCACATGAACTTTTTCTCTCCCTTCACAGGCTTCTGGAATGAAGCCCTTTCCAGTGCCAGGATCTAAGCTGCAGGATCAGGCTCTTACCTTGAAAATCTGTGCATTAAGTGCCTCGTATCGTGTCTGTATAGCTGTTGAACTAATCAATAAACACTTTACTGGTTACATTTATCCTCCCAAGCTGAGGTATCACGCACCACTGGCATTGAAAAGGCTGAATGATTTGCCCCGGTTCATGCTTTTGAATAAAATTGACAGCTATGAGATGGAAATGTTCAGCTCTTTTTTTTTTTAATTTGCCGCAGGAAAGATTTATCGGACAGAGGTGAAGTCTTTGACCCAGTTTTGTCCTGCTGGGGTCTCTCTGAACGCCTTCACAAGCTGCAGAGGGAGAGGAGGCGTCCCAGGCACCGATACTTTCAGGTACCTCTTTCTCTGCCAGTTCCAGCCGCAGCACCCCGGCTGTGGGATCCCTCAGCGGCCCAAATTTCAGCCTGCGCAGTGCTCTAGCAGGGCTGGGCAGCAACTGCAGCCAAACAGGGGCTTGGGGCTGTGGGAGCAGGGGGCACCAGGCACCCCAAGGTGCCACATCCACCCACGAATTGCTGCGGGGTGCAGGGAGGGCCTCAGGATGCTGCAGCCTGAGCAGCTCTGCCATCTGGGGGGGCTGCGGGTAGGACCCTGGTCGGGGGAAGCGTCAGGGTGGGAGCGGGGCCGGGGGGCTGCCGGGGCCCAGCCGGGAGGGCCGAGCTGGGCCCAGCTGAGGGCTGCGCGCCTCGTGGGGTGCCGGCGGCCCGCGGGCCTGGGGGCAGGGCGGCTGTCTATTTTTAGTGAGGGTTTTATAGAGTGGATCCCTGCGGTCTGGCTCCACACTGAAATATTGTCCTAGTCTCAATGACATAAACACAGGGCCAGCCTGTGATCCTGGCGCCAGCGTCAGCTTAGGGAATGTGAATGAAAGTACCAGTGGGGTCCAGGCAAGAAGGAGAAGAAAAAAATCCCGACTGTAATTACAAATAAATCCCAAACCCTTTCGCTCTCATGGCTCACTTAGTACAGCAAATAGCCTCTGATTCTCTACAAATAAGACCCAGCTTAGTTACTGACAGATCTACCAAGAGGCAGTTAATGGAATAATGACTAAGGGAAGCTTAGGGTAATTTACAAACGGTTCCCGGTGTTGGAGGGCGATCGCCCCCACCTCGCCCCCCACCCTGCTCCAGTCCTGCAGCAGTTAGCCACCGGGCAAGAGCTAAGCCCAGGCACACAAGGGGAAGGCTGTTTATTTATTTATTTGTTGAAGAGAGCTAACGCAGAATGATGACAGGCAAACTCCAATGCCTGGAGCCGAGTTGTGCCCCTGGAATGAGTGATTGAGGTTGGGGTCTGCAGAGCAAGGTTATTCTCACCTTCTGTTTTGATGAGAAAAGTGGAGAGATCTTAAATGAGAGTGGCATAAAAAGGCAGCTCTGCCATGAGACACTAAATGCAGCAGTGTGACTTTCTCTGTCACAAAGGCAGGTCTCTTCTTCGAATCACTTGTCCAAATCAATCCCTAATATTTGAGTTAAAGCATTCAGTGTGCTTACAGAAGTTAACCTTCATGTTCAAAATATGCAGAACTCTTGTGGAACTTACAGTGCTATCAAGGCAATTCTGTTTTTCTATTGGTTATGATCTTTTCGTAAATAAAAACACAGTTTTATTCCAAAGACATGTTATCTCATCACGAATGGGAGTAATGGAGAGGCTGTTCCTGCGTGGGAAGCAATTGCACACGCATGCACACACACCCATGTGCACGCGTGCACATGTAGTCATAGAGAGAACAAAACCAAATTTGTGCCTGGCATCTTACTGAACAGCTGATGTGTTTGTTGTGAAAACAAGTCCTTTAAAAGTCAGTGTGACTTCAGAAGGCACGCTGAACAGCAGCTTCAGCTGAAGTGTCATTATCTAAACCTTGCTTGAAAGAAAATGATCTTAAGAGCAAGGTGTATGTGTGAAAGCCTAGCTGCTTTTTAGTCCTGTGATGGATGCTTTCTTCCTACTGTGCCAGCATAGGATTTCCAAGTATCTGCGTTAAAAGAAGGAAAGTAGTAAACTTGTGAATATTTTTGAATGGTTAAAAAAGCCAAACACCTCACTTGGGTTTACTGAAGGAAGTTGACTAAGCATAAGGGATGCTTTGCTCTGAGCATACTAGTAATTTGCGAACCACCTCGTTCTTTGCTGTGGAGATGTTTGCTGCAGAGGTGTCTATCTCGTATTCGTCCTACAGCCCGTGTCAATTCTCTTTCAGAGATGGTGGTGTTGTGGGATATTGCACTATCCCCCAAAATGGCTCTAAAAGATTTTAACTCTATGCTATAATTGATGTGTTGTGTAAGCTGCAATAAAGGAAGGATATTAAAAAGGATGGGGGGAAGACATATTTAATGAGGATGAGTAAACACACCCAAGATGTAACTGTAGATATAAGAAAAATAAAAGCAGCTGGGGGGCTTCTGAGACATTGTTTGTCTTGAAAGTGATGAGAAGAGGCACCATCAAAAGACTTGTTTTACTACAGTCATGCTTCATTATGGGGAAGGAGAGTGTGGGGAAGGGGAGGGGTAGGGGTTCCCTACGTGACCAGGTTGCCAGAAGAGGGAACCTAACTCGTTTGCATGGCCTAATTAATCCCTGAACCCAGTCAAAGCCTGAGTCAGAGGGAGAGAGCAAATGTCAGATCTGTGTCTGGGAAGCCTAGATTCATTATTTTGCTCGCTTGGGTCCCTTTGCCCTCGCAAGCAAAGACTTGAAACTCCCAAGCCAAATGAACATGTCCCAGAGGTTCCTATTGAACATTGGCAAGTTTGGACTATGTCTCTTTTGTGTCTGTTTCTGTATCTGAATTAATCAAAAACCCCCATGTGTGTGTCTGTTTCCTCATGTGGGAGAGAAAGTGGAAGTCTTTCCATTTGCCAATAAAGGTACAAGTTCCTTTGAAAATTATTCCCATTGAACGTAACAGCTTTTCACAGCCAACCCTGTCACTGTGAATTTGTATTTCGTGACATTTTGTGGAGGCTGCAAAGATAATGTTATGCACACAACTCCGGCTGATCATGGTGATCTACTTCTTTTTGAAGAGATCAGATTCCCTGAAGGGATAAAGCATAACAAGCAGGAAAGAAATGGTACATATGAAATGCTGAGGATAGACGTGCAGCTTAATCTTTTTCTAGTTATTCAAAATCCTTCATTCTTGCAAATTCCTAGCCAGAGCAGATTTAAAGGATGTTTAAATCAGTGCTTTAATAAAGCAGTGATTTCCACTTTGCAGGACCTTCCTCTGTTGCATTTATTCTTGAGGCAAGATGGTAGTCAGTTGTTTTATAGATACTGGGGTAAAAATGTGCTCCTTGAGTATCTGTAGCCAAAATATTTCTTGTGTTCACAAAGTGCAGCCGTTCTAGATTTGGTCAGGGGGTTCTGAGTTCAATATACTGGTGATCCTGCTTCCCCTGGCTCTCTGGTCAGGTTTAGACCCTGCCTTTGGGATTTTGTGCTTCCACAAACCCCGTGAGTCTTTTGGAACATTTTGCCCCAGTATCTGAGGCAACATTTACTGAGTGCAGGGGACCTTGGGGGGTCTGGGCTTAGTTGATAGAAGCACTTTTAAAATAAGTTTAATTTTCTTTCATTCACAACGAAGTGGATAAATATGATGTAATCGGATTTATTTTTTCCTCTTCGCCCCCACTGGAGCCAGGAAAATGAAGTAGTTGAAAGAAAAGGGGTTGTCATTTTCAGTGAAGCAGCCATTCATCACATAGCATTAGACAATTAGCAATAAAACATTTCAAGGGCTCCATTGGTGCTAAAAGGGCGAGAGGGTCTTTTTAAATATCAGAGGTGGGAAATGTTATGTATCAGGGTTATTCAGTAGCTGGCATCAATGAATCACTCACATGCACACAGGGCTTGATTGGGGGGTTGCTGTATTTTTTGCTTCATTGAATCTCTGTCACTCAGTTGTCTTTGCTGTTTTATAAAGAAAGGAATAATAAAAAATTGGTTTACCTCAGTAGATGTTTATCTTAATAAGCTAGCTGGCAGAAAAAAAAAAAAAGATAAATACATTCCTACTTGTCATGTGTGTATATGTGTAATATATGCTGCAACAGGGAGTTTGTTTGGATAAACAACGTTGCCTGTGTGGAAAATCAAATCCCCGTCAGGAGCCATAGCTTGTAAATGTAAGTGTCATTTTTTAACATAAAAAATGCCTTGGTTTCTGTTTCATCTTTGCCAATTCTCCCACTGGCCTCTCTCTTCATAATGAATTGGTCTGTAAACTGCGAGACACTCAGCCAGCTCGGTCTCTTCTCTTGACTGCTGAGATGTTAATATTTGGCACAAAAAGCAGGATGGTTAGGTGGGGTGAGAGGAGGGGGAGAATATTAAAAAAGCTTTGGGTTTCTTCTGTTGCGAACCTTTTGCAGTAATAAATAAATAAATAAATAAAATGTTTAATTCCTCCAAGTGGGGTTGCAGCCAAGAAAACTGTTCTGAGAGATTCAGATTTACGGCAGAAAACACTGCTGAGAGAAAAAGCGAGAGACAGAGACAGTGGAGTTCCACCTCCCATGATATATAGAGCCAAGGGGAGGTATAAATACCCGCCACTTCCCGGACCCTCTTTTAAAAAAAAAGACAAACACCCAGGATCCTGTCTCTGGCTGGCTTGCAGCAAGGCGCCCTCATAAAAGCTAAGATAAACAGTTTATCAGCAGATGAATGCACAAGCCCTGTTCTCAAGACAAAAGTCTATACCTTAGGAAAAATGCAGGAGCAAGAGGAGAGCAGGCTGAGAATCAGGGAGGCATGGTATTTGAAGAGCATGAACGACATGAAATCATGAAATGAGAAAAATAGAGCAGTTCTGTAAGGACCTTGCAGGATTTTTTTTTTCTTTGACAGCTTTCCTTTTTTTTTTTTTAAAGGAAATGTATACGTTTGGCAAGTGTCAAGTCTGTTCTTTACATATAGCTGTACTTGGAGAATACTAAAAAATAACTTGTATTTGTTATTTGGGGGGCTTTTTTTTTCCTTTTTATTGCTTTAATGCATCAGTCACCCTAGGATTTACTCTGCTATAAAACATTCATTCCAGAGCTTAGTTTCAAAATACATTATTTATATACCATTTATCACTGCAGATACAGGTTCTTGGCCAAATGCATCCATCCCTGTTTTTGTTCTATTGGGATTTCAAGGCAGAACTTTGCACTCTCAAAAAAAAAAAATGTTTACCTTCCAAAGCGTGTGATCCATAACTGTTTTCTTTCAGAGTAGCTGATCACCTACTAGCATTGTGTAGTCCATTAAAACAATCCTTACTCCATAGCCCTTTTCATGAATTTGGAAGGGGAAGGAGAAGTGAGTGAGGTACCCTGAGATGCAGCACTGCATTTCAAAGGCCTGGCTATATCTCCCTGACCCTTTCTGAACTAGCGGATGCAGCTTGGAAGCAGTGGAGCAGTGGTGCATGGATTGCTGGGTGAGGTCACACATGGCCTGCAACAGCTAAAAATGTGGGTTGGGTAGATGTCATGTGGCATATATGAACTACATCAAATGTCTGTGTATCTTCTTAGGAAATATTTTAGGGATTCACAGTTAAAAAAAAAAAAAAAATTAAAATGAAATCTTAAGCAGTCTCTTACAAAATGTATAGGGGTGTGACAAAGAGACGGGGAGTTGGTCTAGCAGCTAACTAGGACATATGAGTAATATTTGAAATCAGTTGTCTGCTCTATCAGTCACAGATTTCCTCTGTAATTTTCGTAAGATACTGGACTCTCGTCTGCACTGATACAGGTTTACTCTAATCAGGCCCTCCAGCATCTCCGTGAAAGAGGCAAGGGCTGGCATTCCTGCTTTACAAATAAAGCAGAAAGCTAGGAAATGTATCGCCCAAAGCCATATGAGAAATTTGCATGAGAGCTATGCAGAGGATCTTTTTGGTTGTGTTGTTGGTTTTGCTTTATTTAACAAACCATCGTCTCATATGCCAACGTGTTTTTGAAAATAAGAAGTGAGAGGCAAGGACTTCATGATCTATGTTAAAATAATCTTCAAGTATAAGGGAAATAAGGATGGTTGTAAGGAAGCCTCCTCTCCTAAGGAAGACACAGATTTTCCAAGTGCACCTGGCATAGTTCTTCCTCATCCCGGTGTTGTGGTGGTTTGTTACTTTCTGAGCGGTTTGCTCCGTGCTACTTGCTTACAGACCAGGCTGGTTCAAGCCCATGCACTGCGAGCAGCGTGGCGGTGCTGAGCACGGGGTTGGGTGGGTAAGGAGGGCCGTTTCCCTAAGATTGAATGGGAAACAAATCTCTCCTGAGTTCTTTCTGTGCGCCCTTGCTCTTGTGGACTGAAATCAGATCCTTACATAATGTGTTTTCAGAGCTGTGCCTCCAGAGTCCTAACGGGGCAGGCTGCATACCTCTTCTCTCCTCATCAGAGATGTGACCCTGCAGAAGCAGCATCTCAGCCTTGCCCACATTGGCTTCCTGCGTGCCTTGAAAGTTGTATTTGCTTTGTCTACTGAAAAAACACATTTTTACTACTGTCAGCACTCCAGAACCAATAAAGCTGAGGCGAAAGGAGTTGTTTCCTCCTCTGCTTCATGCTCCATTGCCAGTAGAGTGACCAGCTAAGGCCTCTATGAGCCGCTGGCCTCTCTCCCTATACCAGGCAGGGCTGGCATCATACACAGAGTCTGGATCAGGCCCTTTACCTCTGAGCTCCATTTACTGCTGTTTTCAGCAAACCCTGCACTGAACCCGTTTGATGGGCATCCAAATCTCTTTTCCCTCTGACCCAGAGGCTTCTGGCAGAGCTGTTACTGGCAGCTCTTCCCCAGTCCTGCTATCAGCCATTCCACCAAGAAATTCTTGGGCCACGAGCGACTTCTGTCACTTCTGCTTCCCTCGAGCTCTCGCAGCCTCGCCAGGAGCGTGGTGCTCCCCACGCAGGCACCTGTGCCGGAGGAGTTCCCAGGCCCCAGCCTGCCCCACTCAGGCCATGTGGGAGGCAGCCTGTCCGTCCTTCCTCCTACCTGCAACTGGGGGCAGCAGCGTAAGGGCTCTGAGTGCCTCCTTGGGAGCGTGGTTTTGAATTAGAATCTTAAACACACACCTGGCATGAAGCAGACAGGACACAAGCTTTATAGGCTTTATTTTTAGACTCTGAGACTGGTAGTTAAAAAAGTGTTTTTAACTGAGCTGAGTAAAACCAAATTTATTATTAAAGGAGAAATACAAGACATCATGCTCTAACTTCAGAATTTTTGCTTTCTCTTCAAAACACTTTGCTTTAACCTATTGTTGGGTTTTGTGCCTTTGTTTAAACAAGGTAGTTTAAGAGCAAATTCCCAAACATTTGCATAGAGCTACAGCTTACAACCTTTCCCAGCTTTTCCTTGGCCAGCATTGCCATGTACACAACGAAGAGGAACCGGCCCGTACCAGTAGCAAATTTTCGCAGTAATTTCATTGGGAAAACAATCTGATCCAACCTAATATTTGACTACCTTCATAGAACTCTTTTTGAAAGAAGTGGAAGTGTGTCAACAAAGACTCACAAAAGAAAGGAGAAAGGAGGAGGGGATCCAAGGAGGAACGGTTTCTCTATTCCTCGGACACGTAACACTGCACATTCCCATTTTTGTAGTTGGTCAGAAGTCACAGTCTGAATGAAATCCCTCCCCAAACAGTTCCAGTTCTCCCTGTGAAATAAGACTGGCCAGAGGAAGGAAGATAGTGAGGAAAGAGCCAGACAAGCAGGCAACCCAAAAACCATTAACCCCTTGCTAGGATTCATCGCCCATCCTCTCCACCTCTCCCTCCTGAAATCAGGCACACCAGGCAATACTACAAAACAGAGCAGTGCTGCAGCAGCACAGCTGAGCAGGTACATCGGTGGTTTCACATCCTTGTTCCTTGACAGAACCCAGCATTGCTTCTGCTGCTGGGACGTGGATCAGCCGATGAGTGCTGAGTGTGGGCTTAGGCTCCGAAACGCCATTCCATTTTGTCCTGCGGGGTGACCAAAAAAGGAGGGTGAAGGAATGAGAGGGGATGAACAGACTTTCACCAGCTCAGCTCTGGGACAGAGGACCTGCTTCCAAGAGGGCATCTCCCAGCAGGCAGGAGTGGAACCAGCACGTGAACAGGCCAAGACCCGCATGGAGAACCTGAGCCAGAAGCAGCAGCACTTGAGCAACCTGCTGGGTCTGTGCAGACCTGAGCACCTCTGTGTCCTGCTGGCAGGCAGTTAAGTAACCAAGTCACATCCAGTTGAAGACCAAATCCAGCACAAAGTTCATCTTCATTTCCTGGTCAATTGCTGCTCCTTGAATTTTGGGGGATCTTATTTTGAAAGACTGGAGGTGTGGCTTCTCCCTTAGCACATGGACAAGTTGAATGCCAAGTTTCAGCAATGAACGTTCATCAGGTTCTGGATGAAGGTAGAGACCTGAACTACCAGGTGAAAAAATACCTTCTAAAACTCCAGCAGATCCTGCGCTGACATGGTAGTGGCAAGTGTCACCGTGAGGCTCCTTTCCCAGTGCAGAGCATGTGTTGGCTTTCCATCCTTTTCATGACAGTTATTTCAGTTCTGTAGGGTTTATAAAATACCCTACCTGCTCAGGAATAAACAAAAGCAAGATTTAAAGCAGCATTGCATGAAGTTTAGCTTAGGGAGTGAAAATAGATGACAAAAATACAGTTAACTCAGACAAACAGCTCACCCTGGGTAATACAGTCTATACATTGCTTTCCTTAAGACCCTAAGTTTGAAGAGTAACACTTAAACAAACGCATACATAATTTAGGAGAAATGACAAAGCTTCAGCCCCATTAAACTCAGACTCCCGAGCGCCTAACAGCCTGCAGCAGCGGCATGCGAGCACTCGAGGCGATTGTCCCGAGATCTCAGCAGCCTCCCCTGCCAGCCGGCCGCCTGCCTGCCGTTACCGAGGGGCACTTACCCCGGCCGCGGGCCCGCTCCTGCCGCCGGTGCTGGGGGGCTTCGGGGCATCCCACCGCGCAGCCCCCGGCCCCAGCTCCCCGCAGAAGCGCCGACACCCCCGGGGCTCTCCCCGCCGCCTCCCCCGGCCCCCCGTTTCGCTACCGGAGCCGATTTCTGTGGCCGAGCCGAGCTCCCCGGGGCTCCCCGTTGTGCCGGTGGCTGCGCTGCCCGGGGCGGCCCCGCTCGCCCTGCCCGTGCCCGGCGCGGAGCGGAGCGGAGCGGCGCCGCCAGCAGAGGGCTCGCTCCGCCCGGGAAGGTGCCGGCAGCGGCCCCCCGGCCGGGCACGCAGTGGGAATTAGAGCAAGGACCCCCCCGGGCCCCCCTCCCCGGCGGCCAGGTAGCGCTGGCCGGGGCAGGGGAGCAGGAGTGGGGCAGGCTGCGCTCCGCCGCCAGCAGCGCTGCGCCCATGGGGTGACCGGCGCCAAGGCCACCCCTAGCCCTTCTCCTACCCCTGCCCCTGCTCCTAGCCCTGCTCCTGCCCCCGTCCTTGCCCCCGTCCCCGTCCCAGCCCCAGCCCCAGCCCCAACCCCTGCAGCATCTCCCGGGGCGCGGCGGCGGCGGGCGGCGGGGGGGAGGCGGCGGCGGCTCCCGCCTGCAGCCTTCCCCAGCAGAGGGTGTCTGCCGGGTGGGAAGGGGGAAGCTCTCCTGGACTTTTGTGGGAGTGGGGGTTGCGTTGTGTGTGTGGTGGTTCTTTTTTTAAGGGGGGTGGGGTGGGTTAGAAGAGAGTCTGTGGTTTCCATGGAGATGAAGCTGAAAGTGCAGGAAATTTAAAGGCTTTGGGTCCTTGCAAAGCAGACAAACTGGTGCCAACGTGCGTGGCTGCTGTTGCTGCTGAGGAGGCTGCTTTGCGAACGGCGGAGAGGAACGGGGAAGAAGAATCGGCAACAACTTCTTCCACACGCACGGGCAGACAACGCGGAGCTGCAGCAGCGAGCAGAATTCCCAACAAAAAGCGGCATCTCCCCTGCCCGGGGAGGGCGAAGAGAAGCAGCAGCAGCGGCAGAATTTTGGAGCGGCTCCACCAGGAGAAATTTTACAGAGAGGCTTGCAAGAGAGAGTGTTTGCAGGGGGCTTGCTCTCCTGGCATATTCGGGGGCCGTCTTTGCTGGTGGCGCGGGGAGCGGAGGGGATCCCCCGTAAAGACAAGCTATTTTGGATATCCCCGTACAAGTTTTCTGATGCATTTGCTCGCACCTTCTTCCCCTGCCGTTTGGTGAACCCAGCCCCCCTCTCCCCCCCCCCCCACCGGTCTCCCAAGGATGGATCATTCCCAGTGCCTTGTGACTATATACGCCTTGGTGGTTCTGCTGGGTCTCCGGCTAGAGCAAGGCGCCTGCCAGCACTATCTGCACATCCGACCGGCTCCCAGCGACAACTTGCCCTTGGTGGATCTAATCGAGCACCCGGACCCTATCTTCGACCCCAAGGAGAAGGATCTTAACGAGACCTTGCTAAGGAACCTCATGGGCGGACACTTCGACCCTAACTTTATGGCTATTTCCCTGCCCGAGGACCGGCTCGGGGTGGACGATCTAGCCGAGCTGGACTTGCTGCTCAGGCAGAGACCCTCGGGAGCGATGCCCAGCGAAATCAAAGGGCTGGAGTTTTACGACGGGCTGCAGCCGGGCAAGAAGCACAGGCTGAGCAAGAAGCTGCGCAGGAAGCTGCAGATGTGGCTCTGGTCCCAGACCTTCTGCCCGGTCCTATACACGTGGAACGATCTCGGCAGCCGCTTTTGGCCCCGGTACGTCAAAGTGGGCAGCTGCTACAGTAAAAGGTCTTGTTCAGTCCCAGAAGGCATGGTTTGCAAACCTGCCAAGTCCGTGCATTTAACGATCCTGAGGTGGAGGTGCCAGCGTCGGGGAGGGCAGAGGTGCACATGGATACCCATCCAGTACCCCATCATTTCGGAGTGCAAGTGCTCCTGCTAGGGCTGCCGCTCGCCCTTCTCGCCCCTTCCCTGGCGGACTCACGTGGACCTTTGCTGCAACAAAAATAAAAGACACTTGCTTTCTGGTTAACGTTGTAATGCACTGTAACGTGTAGGAGAATGTATATTGTGTGTATATATGGCACCGTTTTAATATACTATTAAAAGGTCAGTATTATACGTGAAATAATCAGCGTCTACTGTATTTTTAAGACTATTACCCTGATCGTTGCTAATGTATCTTTTTTTTTTTTTTTTGGTATTTATATTCCAGAGAGAAGTTGCTTCGCTTTGGCGAAGTAGGTTGGGGTTGCTGTTGTGTGTTTTCTTTTTTTTTTTTTTAATAAAAGGATTAAAAAATACAAACCAAACTTTTTGATAAGAAAACGTTTTAAAGCTATTTTCCATTATACGGAAAGCGTGTGTGTGTGTGTGTTTCTTCTTCCTCCTTACGGACTTTAGATTAAAAAAAAAAAAAAAAAAAAAAAAAAAAGAATAAACGCCTAGAGCACAACGTTATTGTAAATAGAGAGAACAGTTTGAATGACTTAATCCTATGTAAATGAAGAGTATCTGCTATTTATTCTTTATATCCCTGTAGTAAAAGCGCAGCGCAGAATTAAAGTCAACCACTAAAACACGAGCCGTCCGCAGTCTGTTTGCTCTCTGCTCGGGCCGCCCCCGGGGGGGGGACGCACACACGGGACACTTTCTTCTCCCCTCACTGGGCGCCGGGGGGGTGGGAACGTGCCGGGGGCCGGTGCCGGAGGGCAGCAGATCCCCCCCTGACCCCCCCCAGCCCCGCAGCGCCCCGGGGGGGTCCCGTTCGCCCCGCTGGGGGCCGCCCGCTGCCCGCCGCGCCCCTGGGGCGGACCCGCACCGCCCGCCGGCCTCGGGCTGCTGCTTTTTTTTTTTTTTTTTTTTTGTAACCGCTTGACATTTCATTTACAGCGGGACACGTGTCTTTCACACCTACCATTGTGGTGGGACACTGCTGAAACTTGACCCTTGGGCTTTGGGGGGTTGCAGCGCGCACACGGCGTTAGCCTGATCCTCGCACAGTTTTCCCGGCCGGAGGCAACCCGGGAACCCTGCGGGCACCCGCCGGCCTCCGGGGCATCCTCCCGGGCACGGCCCGGTCCGGAGGGGCACGGCCCGGCTGGCCCTGCACCTCCCGGCTCGGCACGGCCCGGCCCGGCCCGGCCCGGGACGCCGCTGCCACGGCTCCAGCGCCCGGCGCCCCCCGGCCCCGCCGCCCCCGGCCCCGGGCTCCGCTGGGCGCTGCGGGGAGGCCCCGGCGCTGTGAGCGCAGCGCTGGGCTCGTGCGCGCTGCCGGAGCCGCCGGTAGGATCTCGGAGATAGCACTGCACAAACAGCCCCGCCACGTGCTCTCCAAAGGCTGGCTGACAGTGCAGAAAGCCTTTTCCTTATTTATCTTGGAATCAAAAAACTTTTTTAAAAAAAAAAAAACTCCCAGCGAATCTATGCTAATTATTGTAAACCCGCGGGTCTTTCATTGACGCAGCCCAGCCCTGCGTTCTCTGTGCCGCCTATCTCTGAATGCATATTCATTCCCTCTCGCACACTTTCGGTACGTTTTACCATCAGTCTCTTTGCTTTTAATTTCAATAGTTTGAAAAAAAAAATCAGATCTTGGGACATTTAGGGTATTCATTAACCTAGTGAAGAGGAACAGAGGCATTATTACTCACATAGAAGGCACCCTGCCCCCATGTCTATCTAAGGGTTCATTGTAAAAGGATTAAAAGTTAAAGACCTTCATCTTATGATTCTTTCATTTAATCTTCGTGGCGCCTGAAAGACATGCTGGATGGATGATCACATTTAAAATATTCCTAATGTCGGCTACCTTAGGACTCCAGGCAGGGCAAACAAACGTAATTTATTTCTAGAAGAAAGGGGATATTGAGATGTTTAAGTTTATGAACCACCATTACCATGTATATTTGTTAGGTTCTGACAAATACCCAAATAACATTAAAATCAGCCATTCATCACATATGAATTTATGCAAAACCTTCTATGCCTGGGGCCAATATTTTTTTAGACAGAGTTTCACTTGCAAAAAAAAAAAAAAAAAAAAAAAAAAGTTTATTTAAAAAAAAAAAAAAAGCCAAAAGCAAGAGTTTTTCATGACTGGTAAACACGAGAATTATGTGAACAGAAACTATTTCATGCTGGGATGGCAGCCAGGGACTCGGGAATGTCAACAAAAGTTCTCCGAAGGTTGAAAATGTCACTGGATTACAATACAAGGTCCTTTGCCCCATTAGCAAACTTCACTAAAGTAATATTCCCACTACATAGGGAGGGACTCACCCAGTGATTTATCTGTCTGTGATCCGAGCAATGGGGCAAACAGAGGCTTCATCTGGAAACCACCTCTGCCTGTTTGCTTGAGGATTTTAAACTTCACGTGTGCAGAGATGTGTGTGTTTGTGGGTGTTACGTGAGTGTCAAATAAGTGCGTTGGTGGTAATCTATCACCATATCTGTCTGGTTTCTTAACCTGGTAGTCACTCAGTCAGGACGGTGTATGGACACACAGCCTTTCTCAACTAATAATGCCCCGGTACTAACACATTTACAAGAATATTTTGGGTTTAAAAAAAAATCAAGTTTCACTATCCACAGGGCCTGTGATTTTATTTTATTTTTTTAAATAAATAACTAAATTTTGTCAGCTGGTAGAGCAAAAATAAACGAGTAGTTTTCACCGTTGTTTCTGGTCAGGTTCACTTTCTGGTCCTCCTGCCCTAGTGTTGAAATGTTTGGCTTGTAGTGGAAGTGTTTCAAGCCAAACAAATAAAATATCTTTCTGATGAATGTTTCTATGCAAATCTTTTTAATATTAGATTTTGTAATATGTTTTTAAAGCAAAATTGAATTATGGCTCTTTTAAATTGAAATCAATTCATAACACAGCCAATTTTTGTTTGCTCATCTTTGTAGTGGCATCATAAGACCTCACAGAGACCACTGTGGGGAAGAAAAAAGAAGGGAAAGGTTGAAATTGAGCTTTTAGTTACTCTTCGGTTTCTTTTGCAATTTTAGTGTCTTAAAGTGTAATGCTGGAAATTTTAATTCATTTCCACCTCCCCCACAGAATGCGTAACCTCGAGTGAGTCCGTTAACCTATGTGCCACAGTTCCTTGTGAGGAGTGTACAGGACTTGCCTCCTTTGTCTCTGTAGCTAGTTTTGTCCAGAATAATGTGTGCTCTCTTATCGCATGTTAATTCAAAATCTGGTAGAGTAAGCCCCACTGTCTGGGGGGGGGTTCCTTGGTGGTACTGGGCTTAGCACCCAAGGCATTATCTTTGCCAGTGCAGAGCAGGAGCTTATGCAGCATTCTCAAATGCTTTATACCTCTGTTTATCAGAAAAAGCATGTGACATCTTGAAAGGTATGGAGTTGTAGGCTAATTTGAAAGTGCCAAAAGCAACACGGCTGATGAAAGGATGAAAATACAGACCAGAGGTAAGTTGTCCAAAAGTTTGTAATAAGCTCATTCAAAATTAGTCCAGAAAGTGTGCAGAAAACAAACCGACTCAGAAAACTGTTATACATGCCATTAGAGGGTGGTGTCCTTGCACTTGTACTTAAGTGAAAAAATATATTTGATTTGTTTTATCCTTTTCAAAATACCACTACAAAGATATATTCTTGAGATTGCCTGACTGCATGGTGTAGTCATCACAAAAATAACCACAGCGAGAAATTAGAGCAGCAGTGTTTGTATAAATACTGGACAAGTTTTTCCTCTTCCATAGTTTTAACAGAGAAATAATCTTAATTTAGTAATGTCAACAGCCATTAAAAAATTCCTAGCAGTTCACCTTACTTGGGTTGTGTTATATAAATGTAATCTGCACCATGTTGGCTGGATCTTGGATCCATTAAAAAGAAGATATTCCAGCTCGGAGGTTTGCCAGGAATCTTCATTGAAAGTTGAAATAAATATAATGACGTCATCATATAATGTAACATCATCGCTTTCAAGGTAAGCCAAACCAAAGGTATGTTGGCAGGGGAATGCTGCCACCTGGTAGATCCATGCTAGGAATAGATATGATACTCTCATCGCGTGGGGAGGAGAATAGCCACACTCTTCCTGCAGTACCCACAAGGATCCTGCAGTCTTTCTGTGCGTGTAAGTCCTCTGGGAGCCTTACTACACGCGAGAGCTGCAGAATCTATGTCAATGCTCTCTTTTAAGAGAGCAGCTACAGCAAATTTGAAGAGACCCTTTCATTCCCTCTTCCTTGCTCCCAGACCAAGCAAGAAGCTCCAATGGTTAAAAGGAAGGGAATGAATACATTCGCTTGAAACAACTGTTGGAATGGTTCAGAGGGGAACAGAAATATTCAGCAATCAACATTAAAGACTCTAAATCCTTCGAGGTGTTATTGCAGGATCAGCAGCTTACAGCGCTCTTTCGTGAGGGCTGGGTACCAATGTAGTACTGTTAAGTCTCCTGCAGCTAGTCCTGTGCCGGGAAAAGCTGCTGCAGCTGTATGTGATGTGCTTTCTGAAGAGTTGGAGGGAAATGGGACTGGGAGAGAAATCTGCACAGGTGCTTTCACAGCGAGCCTCTCACTTTTGTGAGCAGCAGGAGAGGCTCTGCAGAGGTGGCAGTACTCAGCCTCTGGCTCTCTAGGTGGATACTGTGGGTGGAAAGCAGCTGAGAGGAGATGTTCTGGGGGCTCATTGGTGGAGCCCTCTGCCCTCTCTGGGATGTATTTATGCTGCCATTAAGCGTCGGTCTGCGGCAGCGCTCAGGACCAGACCAACCTGCACATGTGCTTATGCCTGGGGAGCCTTCAGATGTCCCGGAAAGCTGAGCAGGCGTCCCTGTCAGGGCCTCCTCTGGCACTGCGTGGCTGCACTGGTGCAAGAGCTGCAAGAGCTCCCACCAGCTAGAGCCAGCAGCTCTGGCTGAAGGCACACACATCTCAGCTCCTCACCTAAGGCAGAGATTCCCCAGGACTCGCGTCTCTCTCTTAGAGTCCAAGAGTGCGAGCTGCATCAGATAATCATAACAGAGTTTGAAAATAGGTTTCACACTCCCTCCTTGTATTTTTTTTTTCCCCTCATGAGAGGGGGAGTGGCAAGACTCCCATCACAAAGAACGTTACTCAGAACCAGAACAGTTCTTAAGGCACAACACTAAAAACCTGTATGCAATGGAGAAGGACTGGGTGGCTCGAGGGATTGGTAATGGTATAAAGAGCTTTTCACCGCTAGGCTTCTGGCTTCAGTCCAGAGGTAGTAACTGAAAGCCACAGTCATCTGATGCCTGCATCGTGGGCTGTGCAGAATGAGTTGTTGGTCTCAGCGTAGATCCTACCAAGCGGGATCCAGATCACAAAGCCACCACCAGAACTGACATGCCTGCAAGGTTTCTCAATCAGAAGAGCAAAATGGAACAGGAATGAGGACCTTTGATCTGTGTTTGTGATTTAGGAGCAATAAGGGTGTATTGTTTGGGGGGTTTGTTTGTTTGCTTGAGCAGAGGGTGGGGGTTAACATTGGAGAATATAAACAGCCCCTTACATGGACACAACGCTAACAGTACATAGCATTTTCCTTCTCTCACAGTAATATCTTTATACTTGACATACACCTGGCATCTTTTTACCTGGCTTGGATGGCAAACCATGGTCCAGAGGAAGATGCAGCAAATGCAAGGGCCTACCCTGCTGTTAAATCAGGAGTGTCTGCTACACAGTGCAGTGCAAATTACTTCCCAGTAAATTAATCTTACATTCTGTTTGCTGGGTTGGTCTGCTTTAGGTAAGGCAGTGCAACGTTGCCAGGCTCAGGGTAGAGGTTACCCTTTCACAGCACTCCAGTCATGCAGCTCTTTGACCACACGTTTCACTGAACAAAGGATGGAGCAGGCTGTGATTCAGAACATGCTTGCCAAGCTGCTGTGTTGTACCTGTTTGGTGCAATAAAAAAATCCAGCACCTTTTCTCAGCAACACATAAGCTGAGTTGAACTTCAAGTATTAGGAAAAACAAGTACATAAAACCAACACATATTTATATAAGGCCTGGTGTAAACATCACTCCTGTGTTTCAAAATGAACCTTCTGGTATTCCAAACACTTCATAATATTGTCTGTGAGTGAAAAATGGGCAGAAAATAATTTTCCCTCACTCCCACTCCTTGTTTGCTTTGGACTTTGAGAGATACTACACATCTAGTCAGTTTTACTTTGACCTTTGCATAGATTTGACCCTCCAAGGGCACTTTGTGTCTTTCATACAGCAACAGAAAACTAAAAAATAGTGCATATATATAATGGTAAACCTGCACAAATTATTTGAGGGACTTATAGGCCAGTGAGGACAACTGAAGTAATATCTTTAAAAGCTGAGTGCCTTTCCAAGTTCATCATGTCCTTTTGGAAGAAGTGGCTAAAATTTTGTTTTCTAGGTAGTACATGCACAATAAATGAGCTCATTGACTCAGACCTTGAAGGTCTTGTAAATAAGCTGTACTATCTTAGTTATAGTCAAGCCCTAAATTAAGTTCGAGTGCTACATTACCAATCTTTTTGTGGCCTTAGGAACTCTTAAGATACCTATTCACTGTCTTGCTGTTTCTGCTCATAGGCTGTTGGCTTCAGAAGGGTGTGAAGAGCTCCTTTTCACTGAGTAGCTTCCTGGAGCCAGATCTGACGTTGCATGTGTACACGGTGGAGCATTCTCCTAGTTAGCTGAAAAGTCAACGAGGTTCACTAGGAACAATGCACAGAAGGCATTACTGCTAGACCACCAGGCCAGGGATAGTGGCGTGTGATAGCTCGTGCAGAGCACTTTGGTCTGAGCCAACAAAACCCTAACCACACACTCAACCTGGGCTTCATGAGTACTTCCTCTGAAAGACTCTTCACCCGATTAAAGTCAAACCTCTATGAAAGCTCTCCCAGCACCCTACAGCGGAGAGTCCCGAGGGAACCACGAGCAGCTTGGGTGTTCAGGGGAGGGCTGTTTTACCTAACCAGGAACAGCTGAGTGTTGTGGTTTGTATAAACTGTTTGCCATGTATGTGTGGCATGTGGCAGTAAATGAAACACTTACTTTAAAACTTATTGAAGTTCTTTCAGCAAAAAAATTAATGTGGGGTTGGCTTTTATGCTTTGTTTCAAATGAAGCAGAGATTTATACACCTTATTATCCTAATTTTTTTCCAGACACTGCCCTGAATATCTCTCATATCTTATGGGAAATTAAATATCAGAGTTTTTAAAGAGATCATTTTTAATTTCCCATCTATGGTATGAACAAAAAAATGGGTAAGTCTAATGAAGTGGCATGTAGTCAAATGTTCAGACTGTAATCATCCACAAAATATTTAAAGCAATCTGAATGAAACTTTTCAGACAGCCAGACTAGGTTTCTCTTACTTTTCAGCTTTTGAGAGATGCCAACAGACTTTAAGGTTAACATTTTCAGGACTGGGTGTGTAAGATTCGGCATCTTATTCAACAATCAGACATCTACTGGAGAAAAAAAAAAAAACACAACTATGTTTTGAGTTTTGGTTGCTGACATTCACACATCCTAGTAGGAGTCAATGATTATATTCCACTTGGTGAAAAACAACAGATGTAGCCTTACTGCTGAAGTTTGTATCTGATACTGTGAAGGTTGTACTTGGTTAATGTAAGACTTACCAAAAAAAAAAAAATCAAAAAGAGCTGACAGAAATAGATGCACACTAAAAAATGTGGGATTTAGGTACATAACTTCCCTGGGAGCTGCAGAAAATCCCATTTTCAAATCTTCACTCTGAAACCCTGAGAAAAAGAAGTGGACTTACAATTTCTCACAGGCAAGAGAAATCATAAAGCAAAATAATGAGATTCTAAGCCATATCTTCTGCCAGGATGGATTTGTAGGGAAAAAGGGAGGATGAGGGAGGTAGAGCTCAGGCAGCGTTACCCTCTCTTCACTTTTCTCCCTCTTCCTGTCTCCCACCAGCGTGGGTGCTGCCGTCACAGGCTGAAGGAGTGCCTGAGTCCCCTCCCTTCTTAGTTCAGCTCTCCATCAGCTCCTGCAGATGGAGTGGATAGATGTATCCACTTTGATGGAGTTATTTTATACTGATCAGAGACCTCAATCTCATAAAATAAATGAAGTATTTTCAGAAGTCCCTTTTCCTATTTCTTGTTGCCTAAAAGTCTTCTGCCTTTAGCAGAGTAATTAGCTGTCACTGAAGTTTCTCTTTGTCTGTTAGCACATCCTCCCTGAAGGTGGTCATGATATTGTGATTAAAATATTTTTTTGACCAAATAGCAGATGTTTTATGAAATTGCAAGTTTTCTTTTGTGAGTTTAGCTTGATGGAATTTCCTTAGCTTTCTGTAAAAGCAAAGCAAAATGTGTTTTTTTTTGGTCACTTTTTTTTTTTTTTTTTTTCCTGTAAAATAAATGAATTCTGAAGCTATACTGCCTATTCTTGAACTCATGAGGAACTTCCAGGAATTGCAATTTGCAATTTTGCCAGAGTTGACATGAAAGTCTGCAGTTAAAGGTACTCTTTTGGTCACTTCCTAGTGTAAAGCAGTGGTGTTGAGGGGCCGAACACAGCAGGTATTTTGCTAATTACAATACCTGGCATAACAATCCCTGTCAGTATCTTGCAGCAGGATCTGTAGTGTCTGTGCAGTGTGCTGCCACTTGATCTGAAGAAAACTCTTGGCTGGCAGCAGCAGGAGGCTTCTCTTTTCTGTGCAGACTTGCTGTCAGAGCAGGAGGCAACGTATGTATTTCCCAAGTGTGCGAGGTGTCTTCCTGTGGTTGAGTCTGGGCCAGCTATTGCTGTAACCTCCAGTGACCTGCTGCACTGCTCATTGGAAACAATAATTTGAACACTGAGGGGAAATAGCAATATTTATAATATATTAAGCCATGGAACATGTGAAACCTGGTTTCCTGTGGATTTATGTCTTGAAAGCGAATTTCTGGAGCTTGTTTGCCAAATCGATCTGGAGCCAAACCTGGACAGCACTACCCTGACCCTCCCAGTTCTGGGGCGCGTTGTCTTACTGCGTGCTGCAAGCCAGGTGACATCAACTCTGAGTAAGCCGAGCTGCGCTCCGAGAGGCATGTCCTGAATCCCGGCCTGTCCGGCTGTCCCGCTGGCTGAGGTAGTTCCCCGATTTTTCGTAAGAGCTGAGCTTATTCTTCAGCTCACCTTCGTAGTGCAGAGCTACTAGATCTCTCTTCCCAATATAGCTATAGTGTGTTTTTTTTATCACCATCAAGAATTTAATATTCATAACTGAGAGAGAATACAGACACATAGGCAGCACAGTCTAGTAAATCTAATTTTCTTTGAAAGACAAAAAAAAAAAAAACAAAAAACATTTACCATGGCACTGAATAATAGATCTGAAGCTCTTGAATTCCTGAATAGTTCTACTGCAGGTACTAAAGAGACCTATTGCAATCACCCCCATTTTTTTCCTGCCTCAGATACTCTTGAGCATTATTTTTGCTCAAGTACTTGCAATGTGTGAATCAAATATTTATTTCAAATTATTTTGCTGCCCTTTAGCCTTTACTGAGCAACCCTCTAGTTTATTCTGTAACCCTTGCCCCTCTTCTTAGCATTTGAATTCGTTTCATTGTACTGCAGATGAAATTAGATTGAATTAGATTTGAGAAAATGCCTCTGTTTCTCTATCTCTGCTGTAAATTGCTTGGAGTACTTTAGGTTCTGTTAAAACAGTAAATGCTTCTGGCCCTGCTCGTGTGAATCATGTTACTGAGGTCAATGGATTTATCTACTTGTACAGCTGTGAAAAATATTTTTAACAGTTTTCCTGGGGCAAAAAATGGTGACCTAGTGGCAATGTAACATTTTACAGATTCATATCAGCTGAAAAATGTGACTGCTTTCCAGCTTGGAAATCGTTAAACTTTTTTGTTTGTTTGTTAATCTACATATTTTGTTTTGATGTTTTCAGAGTACTACCTGTTGATTTTTTTTTTTATTATTTTAAATGGTTTTACATTTTCAAAGCCCTTATTCAATTCTATTACAAAAAATCCATTCCTTTTAAAGTTATGTAAGACAAAAATCCATCTCAATAAGATTGAGCACATTTTGTATAGTCCTAAGCCAGTAGTTCTTTTCAGTTCACCAAAACTTTTGAAAATATATTATTTTTGGTGGCCTCCAAGCACTTATTTAAATTATCCACCAGAGCTGTGAGGAATGGAAAAATTAGATTGTCTCACAGCTTGGATGAGATGCCAGATCCATAGCTGCTGTAAATCAGCAGAGCTTTGCTGGTGTCGGGCAAGCTGCTCAGTTCTGTGCAGGCAAGGAGTCCAGCTCCATTTCAGTGTTTGGTTCAGTGGGACTGTGTGGATGAGCTCTTCAGGTGGATGTGGCTTGCAGCTGAGATCCTGGAGAGGAAAGACTTGTAAGACAGAAATACTATCTGATTTATCCGTGGCATTAACATTTGATGCCTGTGTTTTCACTACTAAGGATTAGAATAAATCCTGTGTGCGTAGCCATGTATTACATGAATTTACTTCTATACTCCTTCACTAGGCATATTAAAAGTTGCATGACTTCCAACTCTCTATGTGCTGTTGATTAGCATTCCACCAGGATCACTAACCTATTAGAGTGCCTGTCACTATTGGTGGAAAAGAGTCTTTTATTTCCTTCTCAAATGATTTTGCTTTTCTTCAATGGTGTCCATAGCAACACATACTGGTAGTGATGAGTCCCTGATTCTCTTGCAGCCTTTCCACAGCAGTGTCTTGCCAGTAACAACAGTTGACCCGACATTGTAAGGCTGCTCAGAGGCACGTAGCCACACTGGTTCTCCTGATGAATGGGAGGTATCTTTCCTTACGTGGCAGGTCAGTTCTGGTACATGACATGGCTGATTTCGAATCAGACCAGCATCTTCCCTGATTCTGAACACAATAATGGGAATCTAACTTTGGAAGGTCTTTTGACTGAATGTCTTTTTCTTAACGTGAATGTGCACACAAGTGTTCCCGAGAATGCGTGTAACTGTTTCGAAGGGTAGAAGCTGCCACTCAAAGCTGAAAATGAGCTCTAATAGCAAACAGGCTGGGGAAGAGTTCTCCCAGAACGTCTCCAGGGGACGAGGTGAGCCATTTGTCCCTTAATCCTCTCATGCTTCTCTCCCTGTTTTTAACTTTTTTGTATAGGTAAAAGACATTTCAAGGAAATGAGTAATCTGCACTACAGACTATCTGTGCTGTAGACTTTAAATTAGAACCAACAATCTAACATCAAACTCAAATAAAAATGACTTCATTACCTAGACAGACTGGCAAGGAAGACAAAGCACTCTGCTGTGTGGTCTCCTGTGCCTTAACCTAATATTCAGAACTAATAGGAGCGAATCTTGGACTTAGTAAGAGTTGGCTTTTTATCCCAACATGTATAGAGCAGGGACCAGATCCAGTAACCTTTCTCCATGCAAGTAATTCTTCCTCACATATGTAATCAGTGGGATGATTTGCTTAGGTAGAGATTCTCTGCATGTGTAAAAGTGGAAAGGACCTGGACAAAATTCTGCAGTTTTTCTTTCTCTGACTCATACTTGTCTCTGGATTTGCTTTGTGTATGTATTGGCACTGTGGTTGCCTTCAGGCCCCAAGTACATATCTGCAGTTCTTTATGTTGTGTTTTGAATGCCAAATCGACATCCTGAGCTCTCGTGCACCCATCGAAGAATCTGTTTTGCAAGCGAGAAGTCTTGACTAAACGCCTGTTGCAGTAAATGAAAACGATTCTTGCCGGCTGCAATACCCCTGGCATCTTCACTTGTGCTGGTCGCATGTCGGTTCTGTTGCTCAATGTCATTTCTTCCAGGGACAGCTTTTCCCCACTGTCTTGGTTTAAGGGTCCCATCTGAGCTGGGGCCAAGCACAATGGGCGTTATGTTACCAGATGGACATGACTGCAGTCAGTCAAGAGACCATGCCTAAGCGTGAGTGTTGAGAGCAGAACTCACAGGTGGGAATGGCCAAATGTCTGTCTGTACTGTGGTTAGGGGGACATACCATTGCTAATTCTGCTGTGGGCTGACTTAACTGAAAAAAGAAATTCTTCCTTCACCACATAAGGAGAGGTTTTGGCCTGTAGGAATTGCCTGGGTGGTGCAAAGGAAGGTGGGGTGTAGAGAGACATTCTAATTAAGTCTCTATCCCCTTTTGTTCATATCTTTTTAGGAAGGCCCCCATGGAATAGACCAAAATAAGCTCCTACCCCTAGCTGAATAGGTTGTCAGGGTGCAGAACTATATTCTGCAGACTTATGCATGTGTAAGGGGTGTGTAACATTTTTGTCTGAATGGAGCCCTATGTTCTCATAATTTATAGTAAGTAATCTTATTTGCAAAGCATGCCCTTACAGTTTTAAAAAACAAGTTAATTGACTTGCATAAAAATCAAACATGTCAAAGTTTTCCATCTCGACACAAACAGCACATTGAGCAGCACATTGCTACAATAGCCATGATGCAGTCTGGGCTACCTATTGAGATATTTCATAAACCAAAATGGAATCTTAAAAAGTTTGTCAGTTTTGCATACCTCTGAGTTGCTGAATTTAGGAGTCCTTTGCTCAACTAATTATACAATGTTTTATTTTTTTCCTTGTGTAAATAAACAAACTTGTGTCTGAATTTTGGCAAGGGGCACTAGAAGCCAATTAGAAGGTGTTCCCAATGTATTACAGTATTACAAACAAGATGCCTTTTCTTAGAAAAGCGAACACACCATGTTTCTTTTAATGAGTGTGAAAATATACCAGTTGCTTAATCACTAGCAACTTATAGTTATAAGCATAAGTGAGTTCTTTCTCAGGAATGAAAAACATAGCTTGGTTTCTTTACTAACAGATGACATTTTAATTTAGAGGTCCAGTTTTTGTCTGGAAGGGCTAAAACATCTGAATTATTTGAGTGAGAAATAAGGGGCAGAGGGAAAGTTTGAGTGAGCAGGAGGGATTTGCGTATCTGAGTAGACTTCATGCAGTGCTCATCTGAGTGGCGCAAGGATGCTGTGCTCCCTCGCTTTGTGTCTGCAGTGCCATCTAAGATGCTGTCTTGTTACGAGTACCGTGCATTCACCGAGCCTTGCTGCACTTAATACAAGATTTAAACTACATCCAAAACTAAAGCACTGTTAAGTCATGGATGTGCGGTTAATTCTGGATGGGTTGTGCTTTCTGCACATGTAGGTATGTGTTGGGGCACACCAATAACCCTGGTAGAGCGAGCCCCAGGAAGCATGGGGACTCAGCCACAGTTTCTTCCCATCATCCTCTTCTGGGTAAAAAATAGGGATGCGGCATGAACTTATTTTGAAAGGATAAAGCTTCCTTCTATCTGGGCAGTCTAGACAAATCACCATATGCAGGCTCGTTGTGAAGCAATAAAAATATTAAGACTGGATAGGACAAATAGCTCCTTATAGAGATCCTTTAGCCCTGTTTTTCTGGAAATGTTTGTCTAGAGACATAAAGATCCCTTGATTTATGGCTTGTTCAGCAATCTCCAGATCAGATGGCGTTGCATTCGCAGCAGTGAATCTGTCAGCCTGCTATTATTCCTGGGCAGCCAGTGGAGTGGTGTAAGTTAGGCACATCGACGCATCCGCAGCTGCTAGTCCCTGGGATTACGGCAGGAGCGTGTTACTTGTCAGCAGATAGACGTGGGGAAGAATCTGGCCCATCATGACTTTTAATCCTTCTCATAAAAATAAAATAAGCCTTGGGAAAACTCTCCAATGTTATTTAAAAATAGAAGAATGAGTGTTAGTGGTTTTATATGGATTACATAAATTACTAGTTTATTAGAAAAAGGGATAATTTTTAAAAGAGAGAATTTCCCTCAAAGGGAACATTTAATTTCTTTGGGTTACTTTATGGATATTTTATTTTACATTTAAAAATAATTAAATCTTTTAAAGGAGAAATTTTCTTTTTTTTTTTTTTTTCCCGCTTTGTAAAATAATGCTCTTCCTGCTTCAGCTCGACACAGCCCCGTGTGAGCCAGCCTCCATGCTACTCAGCACTAAGGCATGTGCTGGTGCAGCCATGGCTCGCTCGGTTATTGTGCTGAGCTTCAGTCATAGTCTGTGCATGTACTCTTAATTCAAAGCAAAGGTAACGTTGACTGACTTACAAATCGACCACGGGAGATTTAAAGCAGAGCCAGCTCTATTGCCCAGCTTCAGTTAAGTCAGGTAGACGAGCTGGATTCCTGGCTGAGGGGTTTCGTGTTCCTGGTTGCAGTGGAGCATAGGAGAGGCAGAGCACCGTTAACCGCCTGCTTACTGCCTTATTTGCTCTAAATCCTGCACCGAATTTTCACACAAACTTCGTAACAATGCACCACAAATAGTTCAGGAGTACTTGAAAGTTAAATGAATGCAAAAAAACTCACAGCCCAACCCTTCCTTCAGCGAGGCCGGGGTAAGGCCCAGCCATCCTGCCTGCGCTGGACCCGCCGTGTCCTGGAGCAGTGCCCAGCGGTGCTCACCCACCGCCCCGTGGAGACAGGGAGCTGCCGAGGAACCGAGGCTGAGGAGGCCAAGGTTGGTGAACCCACTGCGTGCAAGGCACCTTGGTGTGGACACTCGATACCGTGCTCGAGCAGTACTGCTGGGACAGGCCAGTGCTTCCTCTGCACTGCGCACGGGGCAGGTGGCAAAGGGGAAGGAAACAGAGATAATTGTCTCCTCTGCTGTGATTTTTAATGAAAGGTTGGTCTTATCAAAAATTGGGCTGTTTTTTGTTGTTGTTGTTGTTGTTCTTGTTTTTTTTTGTTTGTTTTTTTTTTTTTTTTTTATGTCGGGAATACATCTGAAAATGTTCAGGTTCAGATTCTGAAAATATTGTGAGGCTCTGATTGGGTAGCACACTTTCTGCTCAAACCAGGAAAAAATCAGGTTTGCTTGTAAAAATTCTTTGGTTTTCAGTACCCAAAAGCGGAGGGGAAGAACTGTGTTCAAAACTAAAACATTTCAGCTTTCTGTCACTGAAAACCAAAAAGTTGTCACTGAATTTTTTGTGGTGAAAGTAATAGTTTCTAATCTGGTCCTGAGATTTTCCAGGACATTTAGGGAATAGGAGGCTGCGTTCTGGATGGGGACGCAGGAGGCCAGAGCTCCGTCCTCGGCGCTGTCAGAGGCTTTTGACAAGCTGCACGATCCAACCGGGGATGTCTGCGTGCCCCGATAGAGGTGGCCGAGGGCTCCGCTGGAGTCGGCTCTGTCTGGTTTGGTAGAAGACAAAAGCCAGCTGACAAACAGGCGGTTTGAAACCACTTCGAGCAAGCTCAGCTCCGTGTCACTGCTGTCCCCTCCTCACAGACACCGTGCCGCCTGCCTGCGGTTCTCTCTTCCTTCCCTCCTTCCCTCACTTCCCAAGGCCAGGGCTGTGGCCAGGGGCAGCCCGTGGAGGGCTGGAGCAGCGCCTCCATCGTGCTGGACCCCGCAGTGCCGGGTGGGTTATCAGGCTTTGCGAGGCACGTTCGCAACCACTGCACTCAGGTGGTCTGCAGGCTGCCAGTGAGGCACAACCACAGCCTCAGAGATGCTCTCAGTCATCTATCAACTGCTTTTCTGCCTCTGCTTTTCTCCTGTAAAATGGGAATAACGTCCTCTGCCTGTTCCCTGTCTGTAGGCTGTCACACACAAGGGGCTGTGCCCCTTATGCAGCTGCAGGGACATGGCTGGTAAAGGCTCCCTGGTACCACCACTAAGGAGAGAATATGCATACATCTAAATACACTCTTCTGTTAGGATTTTTATACACATTTTGCTTTACTGGGAAAGATCCTCAACTGTTGTAAATTTGGCAGGCGTCCACCACAGGGAGAGCAGCTCTACCAGCTTACACCAACCGAGCAACTTGGCCCCACAGCATGCTTGGAAAGGAAAAAAAAAAAAAGAGAAAGAGTGGTGTAGGAATCCTTTTGTTAACACAGTTAGCGTATTTTGTGTTTACAGCATTTTTTAAAGTTCTGTTAAAAATAAATTCCTGAAGTCCTGGATAAATAAATAGTTGTACAGAAGAGTCCTCTGTAGCCACGAAGTTGCCAAAAATTATCAGTAATTCTCAGTCAGATGGAATGTACAGTTGGCAAGGGGATGGCAGAAAAAAGTCCTCACCAGTTCTGCCTCGTATTCCCATACAATGAGAGATGCCAAGATTTTCCATTAGTGTCTGTGATGCAGTTGAAGATGGGAGTGTTTGTCATTAAGGAGACCTTGTTTTAGTTAAATAACCAGTGAAGGGCTTAGTTTGGTCACATATTTTTCCATCACTAGACGTTGATTTCACACGAGTTGCTTTATTTTGTTAATGAAATTTGACCCTCGTTTCTTCTCCCTCTGCATTTAACTCAATTTAGGTCAAAACATAGAATATGCAAATGAAGAACCACAAGTCCAGCCCCCTAGTGATGTGGTTTTAAAGTCCCGAATAAAAATAAAAATTATTTACAGACTAGTCTGGGGCAATACATGCCTTGAAAACTGACATCCAGGATCCTGGCAGCTGACGTATGTATTTATTTAGGCTTTGACACTGCTGGATTTATAATTTCGGAGGTTTGGTTTTTTGGAAAGTGACTATTGATTTTAAGGGCCTTTATTCTGAGTGACGAAATTCAGACAAATGAAACTGGCATGTGCTCCCTGCTGTCTGAAACACTGCTTTATTTAAGTCCTCTGTAGTAAAGCTTCACGCTCTTGAGGAACCCCCAATCACTTGTCAGCTCTATGTGTCTTGGCCCCTGGGCATAGTGTATGTAAGTGCATAATGGGCCAAGAGCTGTTTTTATTTAAATCTGTGGAATTCTTGCTTGGTTCAACAAGAATTACACCTGTTGAGCCAAGAGCAAACTTTGGCTCAGGAGCTAAAATCTAAAGATGCTGCTGCATCAGAGCACGGCCACACCGTGTAGCCACAAGCTGGCCTCAGCTTAGTTTCAGAGCTTTACACATACGCCAGGCACGCCGTGAAGGTGAAATAATAAAGCAGTAAGGAAATGGAAAGCTGCTCAATTTGAGGTTCTCTACTCTGTTTGTCTGGATCTTGCTCTAATAAATATAACTGCTAAATGTTCCACAATTAGATTTATATTACTGTACTATTTTACGCCAACTGAAGAGTTATAAACACTGTGCTGCTTAGAAAAATTGTCTGCGTAAATGTTTAGTAGATTAATTGCAAAATCTAAGTGTGTAGAAATGTTTAATACAGTCAGAAGAGCAGAGCTGTAGTTACAGGAGTGTCTGTGGCTGAATGTAACACTTGCATCGTTTCAATTAGCCCTGAAGGTAGGTGTCTGAGAACAGGAAAATTAAGGGACTGAAAAGATTTGCCATCATTGCCATGGTTAAGCTCTATTCATACTCAGTTTTTTACTGTTTTCATGACCATCAAAATGCAAAGACAAAGTCTGAACTATTTAAGGAATAATACAGCTCCCAATTAAATTAATATCTACATTATAGCAGCTACTTACTCTGACTGTCAAGCTAGTTTTGCCCCAGAGAGAAGGTACAAAGAAAACAATGGAGGGTCTTCTGTGTGAAACCCTGAAATCAGATACTAACAGTCATGCAGAGCTGTAGAGATGAAATATAATCTAACCTTTTCATGTTTAGACTAAAGTATTTTCACTTAACATTATACTTAACGGAACAGCTTTAAAGCAGCCACAAAGAAGTGACCTGGCATGTTTTGACTATAATAAGCATTGATTCCATGCCTATAAATTTTATAGTTGAATCAATTATAGTCCTTCTTTGTAGGATTAAAGAAAATGTTCCATTTTGAATGGATTTTTTTTATTCTTATGACAGAAAGGAATTGAAGGCAAAAAGAAAAGAAAAATGAGTGAACAACACTAAAACTTTTAAGAAAATGCCTGACGTATTTTCTTCTAGAATAATAGCTGTGCAGATAGAATATCTCAGCTTGTGGAAAGTTCCATGAGCACTATGAAAAGATTTTTTTATCTCCCATAAACTGAGAAAAGAACCAGCTATGGTCTTTCACTTCCCAAGACAGTTAGGAGATGACACTCAGAGTACAGATGGGTCTATGTCATCGGGCTCAGTACAGAATGGAAGGTACCTATTGTTCTTCCAAGAAGAGTACACCAGCCTTTGGGGAGAGCTCACTTCAATTTTCAATTCAGCTACAGCATTCCTCAGGCAGTTCACTGTTCATCCGACATTATGAAATGCTTAGGTCTGGTGCTGTGCTTTTATAGAGTGCCCAGTCAGATGGGATTTTAAGTCTTTGGTGGGACTGCTTGAACACAAAACCTAATTAGCTCTAACAGATACAATTAAATTGATGTCTTTGAAATGCAGCATATTCAGTGGGTTTTGTTTGTTGAATGGTAGAAGTACAAAATTAAGTAGTAGGGAAATTATATGGCTCCAGAGAACTTTGTTTTGTGGTTGCTGTGTTTGGCCACCACCATAGTGTGGGGGTTTTGAAGTACTTTCCAGATTGCTGCGCATGCTCTCATTATGCAGCTGACACATATCTAGATGTTTCCAGGGAATTCACCAAGGGTATTGAAAGCTGTTGTTAGTGTCACCATCATAATTGAGCAACAAATCTTCAGACACACACAGTAAAACACCAGTACGGGTGCACACCTCTGACAGCTCCACTGACAGCTTGGAAACCCTTGGCTTTTCCCTGTTGGATACAGTGTTTTGGGCTAGCGAACAATTTCACAGCAAAAATAACCTGGGGAAGTCAAGTGCGGACTCACACCCTGGTGCCAGAGCCGTGCCTAGGCAGAAGTGGTTGTGGTTCCTCCTGCCATCAGCACTGCCCAGAAAGTCTGTGCCCACCACTGCACGAGCATCCACAGTTGCACTCTGCCTGTTTTCAGTCGCTGTACTACAGAGTTGTACCCATTCAGAGGACAGCAAAACATCCTTGTCCAGAGCAGCTCATCCCACCCTGTAGGGGATCCCCTAATCATTGCAAAATCATCCAGAGGAGAGAGAAAAGGAGCCATTGGCTGCTCGGCTGCTCCTTCACAGTTCCTGAAGGCCAAAGCAAAGATTGCCTGGAGCAAACGTAATCATTTGGAGTAATTGAGTGCAGTAGCTGATCAAGGTGAACTAATTTATGACGCTTGATTTTATAGTCCTAGATTTATTATAGCTTTTTTCCCCCTCCCAATTACACTAAGTACCTGACAAAACATTGCCCAAGCAAATTTCCATAAAATGAGGGGTGCGTGAGCAGCTTCTTTAGAAGGGTAAGCTGCAAGTTCTAGTCAGAAAGGATACAACTACATCCTTGAAGTTTCTACAAGCTGCTGGTAATGATTTTTCCATTGCATGCAGTTATTTGGGCTGTGCTTTACAGTAAATGAGATTTTAAAAATTCTCTTCTGGCCTAAAATCTATGAAAAAATACTTAATCTCTCTTTGCTCCCTTTGTTGGAAACATGGTGTAGCACAGACACTACTGTGAGCACTGTCAGCATAGGATGTATCAGGAGAGCTGTGAATGCAAGGGTAGCTGGGAATGATGAATTTCCTTACAGTCAAAACTGTAAATGTCTTAAGCATATTGCTATGTCCAGTATCTGTGTAAGCATGGATATCCAGTTCAAAAAACCACCTATGCGTGTATTAAGATCCCATTTAAAGTCAGTGAAATTTTGAAAAGGCATAACCTTTAAGACCTGTTGATACAACAGCCGTATATTTAAAGATACACTTGAAAGGCTTCCTGAACTCGGGCCATAAACTGTGGTGAGGCAGTTCTGACCAGGTAAAGATGGATGCTTTTTGTAAGGAGTTTTATTTGACCTACAAATAGCATGCCCTGGTTTGCCATCAATAGCCCAGTATGTGGAGTGATAATGTAACATTTCCCTGATCGTTTGTTTTGTTTTTATTTTTAGAATAGTAGCATTTACATAACAGTCTTGGTAGAGATTTAGGGTACAAAAAAGCGCTAACTGAGGCTCCAGCTCTTACCCTCATGTGCTGTGTTTATAAAAAGCCACTGTAATACGGTGCAGTATAAAGTATGTATAAAAAGAAAAACCCATTACAACCAAGGGGATTTTCAGTGAAGTATTAGCCTGGTAAGAGGGTTAACAAGATTCATGCTTTTTTTTCCTTCCTTCTTTTTTTTTTCTTTTTTTTTAATCAAGGCACAACTTAGTATAAGCAGTTAATGTGCAGTTTTGGTGACACAGATTAAATTGTGCAGGCAAAAGTACTGCAGGGATTTCGTAAAGACATATATACAGTTCATTGATACATATAAATAAGATTATACCCTTTCCCCTGTATTCGCATTAGCCAAGACAAGAATTAAACATCATAACACAGAATGGTTATTCAGAGTTCACTAATTATGGCTTCGTATCTTTAAATGAGATTATAATATGGCCAGCTCTGGATCCTGGTACAGCCTGACTGAGTTATGCTGTGACACTTGGAGGCAGCAGAAAAATAGCCTGGAAAAAAAAGTTCACAGAATATTTCCCTATCAAGTTGGTAAGTGTGTGTGTGTGTGTGTGTGTGTGTGTGCGCGCATGCACAAGTTGGGCAGGAGAGAAAATGGGCCTTAGCCTTCTGGTTATAAAGGATTGTGCTGGAGCTGAGATTTCTGATTCTGTGTGCTGGCAGGTGCTGAAGGTAGCCCTGAGCTGGTAGCGGGCTGTGTTGAAGCTGCAAGTGAGGTATGGGGGGGGCGACTGCCTCCCAGATGCTCCCACACTGCTCCAGTGATAGTGGAGCTTGCCCCTGCTGGAGTGGCGTCAAGGATATCCCAAAGATCACAGATTCAACAGAAGGTGTGGCCACGACGTTGTGCTGCCTCTGGCCTTCAGTACACCTTCCCAGTTCTGTGCTGCCCGGGGTGGTCTGCAGATGTCTGGGCAGACAAAGCTCCATGGAAAAGAGAATGCAGGCTGAATTTTTATTTTGTGCATGACTTTTACTGGGATGATGTCTAAATATTGTTATCTTAGCTGTTTTGCTTAGGAGCCTGTCAAGTCTCTGCTTCTTTTCCCTTCTTGACAGTTTTTGAGCAGTAACGTCTCTGGATTTCGGGGGCCAGGAAAACAGGAAAGTGCAATGGATGTGGACAAGTTTTCCTTCCACTTGCTATTCAGCTACAGCCTGGCATGTTTGCCATCATGTGCAAATGACAAATAACATCACAAAACCCCGTGTTGCTGCATTAAGATATGGAAGAAGAGAATCAGGCAGTCTGTACTCCCTGCTCTAGAGTATTGCTCGGAGCTGTTGCTACCAACCATGCTTCACCCCAGAGCTGGCTGCATTTCAGTGATGAATGAAGCCACCCTTGTGCCCAATATGTCTGTTTTGTTTTAATTCTGCAAAGCTTTTTGGAATCTTCTAGGATGAAAGGCACTATGTAAGTGCAAGATTGTTGTTTTTATTTGGATTTGGAAATAGCTTTTCTGAAAATAGTAACTAGTAGATTAAATGCCAGACCAGGATGAGGCAATACTGCTTTGTACACAGAGAGGATTATTAGAAATATTTCTTTAGAATGATACCCAGAATGTGAATTACTCAACTTGCCAGGTTACTTATGAAACAGAAAAAGTTACAGAAGGGCTTATGTAACATTATTTTTCCAGAAAAATAGTTGGTGATTTTTCCCAGCAGTTCCATCTGCTAAGTGGCCTAACATCTTGCAAAACCCCCTCACTGCTTTTCCTCCCATAACTTCTATAAGTGGACACATACAAAAGCATATCCATGCGTAACAAAGAGCAATGTCAGATGTTTTAAGTAGGCAATCGGATACAAGAACAAGCTTGGACTATTTGATGGATGAGAAAGGTCAGTTTGTTTTTAACTTCCCTGGATATAAATCATCTATGAAAAAGTTTATTTTGCAGATGTCTTGAGCAGTACAAACAAGCAGTACAAAGTTCAGTGATTTTTTCAGGAGTGGAGGGAGAGGCAAGTGGGCCAAAAAAGGTCTCCTAACTATGTTGGTGGCTTCGTCCTCGTTACACCAGAGCTCCGTTACACCACCCTGACAGCAAGCCCAGGTTAGCCCCCCCTGCACAGCAGCGGTGTGAAGAGGTGCCCTGCGGAGCAGCTCTTGCACCATTCACCTCTGCTGGGTATGGCAGCACTCAGAGAGCAGCACTGGCTCCTCTGCTTTTGGAGAGACTGGCTGGAACATTTCACATTTGGGGCTGAATTCTCCTAGGAATGTAATTATTATTTAAAACACAGTAGGGAGAAGGCTTGGTCACCTCAGTCTGTTAGCTTCTAGGCAAATATATGAGAGGTCTCTGGTGATACAAAGTTGTGTTGTGCCTACTATTTAGTCTGCCTAATAGCATGTTCAGTTTGGGATACTGAGCTGACAGAGACCTCTTTCAGAAGGTGTATAATTTACCCCTTAAAAACAATACTTCTTGATGCTTATTTTTAACAGCATTTAAAAACTTAATACAGAACAGCAACAAAGAAAGAAACCCTCCTCCTTGACTCCCCAGTGAAGCTCTGAGTGGGTGTTTATGTCACTCCTTTAATGGGCATTTGTGTTTTATGCCTTATTTTAAGGATGCATTTACAGATTTCTTTTTAATTAAATTTTATGGGTAAATTTACTGCTCATGAAAGTGAGCGATTAATCATGCTGGCTGGATTCAGATGCAGGGGGCTAGGTGTTATGCAAACCTCCCTGCGTGGCTCTGCCAGGGCATCTCGGTCTTGACCTATTTTACCCTGGAGAGAGGGCTGGCCACTCACATGATATCGGTGGCACATGGCGTGGCTGTTTTGTCACATGCTGCCCAGGAGGAAATTTCCTTTGGAGCGTGAGGGGCTGGCAAGGATCTGGTATTTCTGGTGCTGACGTACATGGTGCTGTGCTGGCATCAGGAGAACTGGGCCAGGAGCCTTGTGCTTGGCACCCAAGCAAACAGAGAGCAGCCTCACCTTCCTGTCACTTGGAGCGGGTCTGGAGTTTCAGCACCTGAAAAACCTCAAGGGTGTGAATAACCTTCTTAAAGTCAAGTGTGTGCTGAAGTCATTTGTTGCCTATGAAAGTCAAAAAGCTTCAGAAGCAGGAAGACAGGAGAAGTAACCATGACAGAGACTTGACTCAAGGCATTAGCAGCTAGAAATCAGTCTATCCCTAATCTATCTGTATTAAAGCATGCCTTAGAAATTCATGGAATAAAAAAGATTCCCTTGTTAGTCATTACAGGCTATTCCTTGTGAGTGCTGTTATTTTTTGTTTGTTCAGAGTGATTCATGACAAATACTAGGCCATTTATGACAAGGTGACCTGAAGTGATTATAGGAATAGCTGCTTGTAACACCAGCGTAGGGCCCAGTCACTCCTTGTCAGGCCTGAAATGCACCTCCACTTTTGTGGCTGTAACACAAGTCTGGGGCATCTTCAGAAACCTTGCCCTGACCCTACACCCTGCTCCACCTTCATAGCATTTTTCCAAGCAGCTTTCAATGCTATCAATACCAAAACCACGAAGTTACACTAGCTCGGAATGTGCACAGCTCAGCTTTACTCAGTTTGATTTTGAACACATAGTATTGACTATTGCTCGTTCTTTGACATTTCTCTCACAGACATCCCAAAGACTTTACTCTCTGGTGAGGGATCTTGTATTTGTGGTGACTGTCACAACAGAGCATTTCTAGAAAGCAAAATTCCCCGTGACAGCTGTTCTAGTCCTTCTTTTCCTATTTTTAGACAGTGGATACATCCCTCTGCTGATAAAATCTCAAGTAGCAATATTAGTTAAACTTAAATTTTCAGTAGCCAGAGTTTAGCCCCAACCCTTTAAAAAATTCTTTCAAAAGCACTTTTAGCGGTGACAGTCTTCAGCATTTCATTTCTATTTCATTTACATGCCTGTCACATTTTTATAAAATAGGCCCTCTCCTCAGCACATACTTTCTATTAGCAGAGTTGCCAGCCCTCTTAACACTTCGTGTTTATACATAAAGGCTTGGCCTTGGGATTTACCTGAAGACATTAGAATAGTCATCTGCAGTTTTTATATTTAAAAATATATTTCTCACTACTGTGGTTATTACATTTGGACACAGTCCTTAGGACAAGAAGGCAAACACAGGTCAATAAATATTTATAAACTGTTGTAAGATATATTTTTTCTTCTAAAAGAAATTATAATTCTGGGTCAGCTACATAATGCTTCATAATGCTGTAATAGATATAAATTACCATCAGAAGGCAAAAAGGCTTCTTGGGGCTCTGGACAGAATGAAATGATGCTACAGTTACGTGAAGAGAAATAAACTGCAGTGTATAAATAATGTCTGTGCTGCTTGACCAGAATTAGCCAAGCCTCAGACGGTTCATCAGCTAATGCTATTTGTTGTTAGAGAGTCCTGGTAGTCCAGAAAAGTCTAATGAAAAGTCTGATGAAAAGTCTAATGAAAAGACTAATGAGAGTCCATGGAGATTAAAAATAATGCTGTTTAATACTGTAGGGTCAGGCCAATAAAGAACAGTTGCTGAGACATTTTTTGAAAACAAGCTGATCCACTAACATAAGAGTAATTGATAGGTCTTCTCCAGACACCAGGATCGATGCTGGCACAGGAGTAGGTTGCACGTGAAACTGGCTTCTGCAGGGTGATAGTCTGTAGTGGGATTTGAGGTAGGGGCTACACCTGCACTTTTAAAGCAGAGGCTGGATGCTCATTAGAATATCGTGAATTGCAAGATTTTGTTTGGACCAGTGGTACCAAGAAGTACTTACTGCATTATTTTCAGCACAGATTTTAGGCCACTTCATAGAGAAGTGGCTATTTACATGTGGAAAATGCAGCAATGTCTTTCTGACCACAAATAGAATTCCCAGTGAATATTTAATGTTAGGCAAGGTAGGCATCCACAGTAAATAGCAATGTGGTTACTGCAAGTACATATTTTATAAAAATATACATATTGTTCCCACATTTTCTTTTCCCTTTTAAATATTTAGCCTTATAATCCCAGATTACTAGACAGCATCTTTATTTCTAGGGCATTATGTAAATGACTTTCACGTACTGCTTGGAATATATGGATCTCACAATGATTAAGCTATAATCATTACACATTGCCTTTATTCATACCATGTTCTGCAAGACAATGGCTATGTAAATTGCTTATCAAGAATGTTCCAGGAATGTAGGTTTAGTATCTTAAGGAAAACTCTAATTAAGTTAAAAAATTGACATTGTAGATTTCATTTCCTGGTGCACGTTATGTTGTCTGAATTGCTAATGGGCTTTACAATTGCTCATGGCAGAGCTCTATGAAGAGCCTTCCATCACTTCTCCCGGCTTTCACTGGTGTGTATTCAATGTAAAACCTTGTAAGTGAAGAATAATCTTCATTATATGATAAAAAAAAAAAAAATAACATTTGCTCTTTGTGAAAGTGTAAAGACTGACCATCAGAAAATATTTCCCTGCGATAGCACCAATGTCACAGTAAGTGTGAAGAGCATTCTCCAATGAATAGTCAATGTTTGGCTTAAACTCAAAGAGCCCAACAGCTACTTCAAGTTGGCAGGTTTTATTGACCCACAGACCTAATTATTTACACACTCCAGGTGTTTTGACCTTTAAGGAGCACATCTCAGATTGAAGTAAACGGATCTGTGCCAATTTACACCATCTGTGGAACCAGTCCTTAGCTTTACACCCTGTTCTTAAACAATCTGAGTCAAAACTGAAGTACATGGTATTTAAGTAATTTCTGGATCCTTCCCTTTCCTTCCCTGCCCTTTCCTCATTGTGAGCTTCAGAAGATGTCCGAACAATAGTTTGTGCCTTCACTAAAGTAGTCACTGCAGTTTCAGTAATTCCGATCTACATAAAGCATTGCTTATAGAGGCCTAGTCCTTCGTCAATTAATGCTGGTGATAATTTGGTGTAAGCTCACTCACCTGGCTACAAAGGATCTTGGCTGATATGTAAAATAAAATGTGAGAAGCTTTACAAAAGACCTCATGTACGGAAGGGGAAGGAGGGAGTAGGGAACATAGCAGCACAGAGAAAATAAGCCAGAAATAGCGCTTACGTTTTCTAACAATGTCTTAGTACCCTGTCCACTGCACTACACAGGTGTAATGAGGAGGCTCAGTTAAGCTGTAAACTGAATCCATAGGAGCCCAGCATAGAAGAGGTAGCCAGAATATCAGGAACAAAACTCTGGTAGTGGAATTTGAAGAGCTCTTCTGCCAAGTCCACAGAGCCCTTCTGGAGTGCTTTTTCTGTAGAGCACTTAACTGTGAAGCAGACTCCAACAGTAATAGACAATGCGTTTTTATCCTTCGAGCAATAGTACACTTACAGTGAAGAAGTCTGGAGACATACATGGGTGTTGGTGCAAAGAACCGCAGCTGTCCAACACATACCAACAGGCAATATTGCAAAGTGGAGAGTGCTGCATGACTTGTTGGAGGAAGCCATCGAGTTTTGGTCATGAGAATTTGATCTCTTTTCATCCAACTAATCACAGTTGGGCAGATGAGAGCATTACAAATCTCCTTATTTAAAAAATGGAATCAGATTTGCCCATGCATTGCTGTGATGATAAGGACAGCTAGATGCACCTAAGGATGCCAGCTTGATCTTTGTGGTTCCAGGCAGTAGAAACAGGCACGCCTCAGTGATCTGCAGGCAGTGGAGAGACCGCAGGGATTCCTGACTCAGGGTATGACATGGGTGCTCTGCAAAAAGCAAGGCCTAGCACTAGCTGCAGCTGTCTTAATCGTTATTTTTCCATAGAGCAATACCAGTTTATCCAAACAGATTCCTGAGTAGGAAAAACTTAATTTTAATTCAACATTCTGATATTTAGGAAGGAATTTCAGATCAAAAGTGGAGAAACAGAGTGAAAGAAGTCATTCCTTCCACCCGCTTCAAAATAGTAGATTGGTAGCTGAGACAGTTGCTTGGAACGTGAGATAACTGGCTTCTAATCCCTCTGATTCAGAGATTTAAAGCTTATCCAGTAGCTTTACACTAATTGTTACTCTGGAATTGTTAGCTTTTCATTTTCTTCTCAGATTTTTGCACATGGAAATTCAGAAGGACTTATTTTTGTTCTGCAAACAATGCTTAAGAGTAGATGCTAATATTTAACAATTCCCACAAAATACAGTTCTTATTTTCTAGCCTGAATTTTTCTCTGAAGCTCTCCACATAACTGTCAAGAACAGTTTCTGCACTCTTCCATCTCCATTTGAGTATGTGTAGGGCCAGGGAACCCACTGTGTACGCATTAAGATTTCTTCAAAAACACAAAAGTAACTTAGTTATGCTATGCAGGAAAGACTGGAAAATATGAAAACATTCTGTTATATCAGAGTGATAATTTTGTTTGTTTGCTTTAAACTTACAACCATGTGAATGAGAAATTGGGTGCGCCAATCCCATTAACAATAATGGGAGCAGAGGGCTTAATTCTCCACATACTATGCTGAAAATGTGCCCCCTTAAGAATACTGCGTGTATAATTGATTTGGGCTATTTGCTTGAACTTGCCAAATGGATTTCTTGAATATTTGTAGCTAGTTTTGAAAGCACTCCCATCCTCAACCAGACACACATATTATTAAAGGATTTGATTTGACGTTTAACAATTTTGTATATTAATATTCCCCTCTTTTTCCTAAATCGACATAATCCTCCTAAATCCTAGCATCAACAGTCATTACACCAAAAGAACAAGATGTTGCTGGTGTCGCTGCGTTCCAGTATTGAATTTTGTATGAGCCTGGCTGATTTGGACAGATTTATATTCTGCTATTTCCTGAACTGTGAGCAGGACCTTGCAGGTTCAGCTCTTTGAAAACATTCACATAAACAATCTCACTTCATTACTTTGAAGGAAATAGATTCAGTGGCATCTGCTAGAGTGGTGATAGTCCGTGACACAGAAAGATAGCTTTTCCCTCTCAGGCTTGGCTAAATAAAACTCTACCATGGGTCTCTAGGGACTGGTCTGTGATGGAGATCTGATCTCAGATACAGTCAAGATTTGTGTCACTTTGAGCTATTCTGAATTTCAGCTGTTTCAGGTGAGAATGAAAGCAAGAAGCTTACTTTCAATGGATGCAGTTTTTGATAGTTCTTATAGCCAATGTGAGTTGCAAACTGGAGAGCCCAGTGTTTGTTATTTTCTAGTTTTTCCTAGGTCTTTATTATAATAGGTGTTTGTTATATCTTGCAACACTGAAGTGCTTTTCATGTAATCTCATTCTATGATCACAAGCTATAAACCATGTTTTGCCATCCTACCTAAGACTGAGCATTGCATCACTCAACAGATAGATAATTCCATCGCAATGAACTGGGCTACTCAGAAAATTTACCCTACAGCTTCAGATCTGGGTGTGATGGAGTAAACAGGATTCACTCATCAGCTGACTTCCTTCTTCCAGTAGGTAGAGTGAAGAATGAATGTTGGCTCTAATTTTAGAGTCACTAGCCAAAATGGCAAGGTCAGCGTTACAGCAGGATGTTGTAATTTGCTGCTGGTGTAAACCAGCAGTAAGTTTCTACCCCAGAGGAGTAAGAGGAAGTAATGAAAGAATAGTGACTCAGAGGTGTGTCTCTGAGTCACGAGCGCCCTGGGGATTATCTTCAAGACAGTGAGATTAATGCTGAACCCCTTGTTTGAGGCTGTGCCTAAAGGGGCTATATACCCAAAGTGATGAAGATTGATCTACCCATTCTGAGTCATAATTGCTGTTGTGTTGAATAAGGTGAATGCTAATCCCGAAGTGTGAACGTTGAATATAAGTGGTACAGCTCAGTCAGCCTTCACCAGAGAAGTCTTCTGACAAATGAGGATACCAGAAACTTTCTGCAGGAGTTATCTGACTCTTTTTTTTTTCCCAACTTGTCAGACACACTTCCAGCCCAGGCTGAGGAGCTTGGAATAGGTTAATTTACATATTGTTGAGTGTTATTTATACCCTAATCCCCCCATTGAGGGAATGAAGATCTATGTTTAGCTCCATCCATTTATCTGAAGGGTTTAATTCCAGTGTATCTAGTCTGATGTTGGCAACGTGGTATTTTCCAGAACTAATTGCATCTCCCTGGTTGTATTTTGTGACAAACCATGGAATTGTCATAGAATCACTGAATGTTTTGTGTTGGGAAGGGGAGACAATACCTGATGTTCTAGAGAGAGGCCTTTCTTCCCATCCCCTCCTTCAGCCATACTGCTGCTAGCTGAATGGCCACGGGGAGCTCTTTCTGACCCCTTTTGCCTTGGTGTTAGTTCAGACTTGAGACATCTCGTTCATCGTAGAGAACAGCAGTAAGTACCAGTGTGCACGTACGTATGTGTGTGTGTGTGTGTGTGTGTGAAATACACCGCACCACTCCACATTTCTGTTATGATTCATGGAAAGACCTTGGGTCTATGATTCATATATTTTAAAAATCACTGGTGTTATGACCTTTATTTCCTAATGTTCTGACAGAAGTTGCGGTTTCGGTTGTGTTTTGTAGTTTCCTCCTATTAAAATGTCTTTAGAGAAGTTGTGGTTGGAGTTGTTATATAGAAAGGGACTCTCACACTTACAGTGACTAATAGTGTAGCTTATTTACTGGACTCAGCAGGATGGAGAAGGACTGTATGAGCAGCCCAAGCATTAGTTTTTCTCAGGCTATTTAGGATGAGCAATCCAAGTCTCAGTAGCATCACCTTAACCTTTTCTGCCTCCAAAGCAGATGAACCAAGAATCAGAGAGGAATGGGATGAGAGCTTAAAGTAGGTCTTCTCTAGCTGATCAAGAACACATTGTACTTCTAACAGAACAGAGGGGTTTTTTAGTCAAAATATTGTGTTCTTGCTGATAGCGTTGGGCACTAGCTGTTAATGTTGGAGCCTCACATGCCCCTAAAAGAATGAATGTGGCCAGAAAAAATTGCCCCTGTAGAAACACAGCCGGGCTAACCTGCCTGTAGCAGAGAGGATGAAATGGCGCAGCTGGCAGGGCTTGCCTTCATCCTTCTCCACCTTCATGGCACAGTTACCTCATCCATTTCTGCACTCAGCAGCTACATCTCAGCATAAAAGTTACATTAGCAACTTGAGGAGGAAGCCAGATAATGACTGCAGTGTTGTGCTTATGTTGGTCCCTGCCCCTGCTTTTATCAGCTGCCACTGGCTCAGTCACTGCTAGGGAAGAAAGGGATTTCCCCTGTAAGCTAATGCTCCCGAGGCCAAAACATTTTTGTGATCCTGCTGGTATGTGAAAGAGCGACGAAAATGCAAGTAGTATTTGTATGTTATTAAAAGGACCATTTGGGGGTTCCTGTGCTATAAATGTTGAAGAGACGGTACTTCGGGGAGGTGGCACGCAGGGATATTGTCATATTCCATTCCACCCTCTCCAGGTTGAGACGCAGTATTGCAGTCTTGAAGGAAATGATTTCCACTCTACAGTGTTAAGCTTCTGATACTGGTTTGCATCTTTGACTTACGAAAGGTTGAACTGGGGAGGAAAAAAGAGAACTGGGAATGAAGGGAGCATGTAGAGGAAAGGAATCTCTCTCTTGTGTTTGAGCTGAGCTTAATTACTGTTAACAGCCCGCCTGTGGCAGCAGCACTGAAGACCCGTCCCAGCTCCTGGGGGAAGCAGGAGCTCACCTCCCTGAGCTCACATCCCCAAGCATTCACTGCCCAGGGCTGCAGCACCGCGTCCAGCCTGGACCTGGCTGTCGATGCAGGAGCTGTGCATGTGGGCAGTGGGCCCAGCTCATACATCAGCATCCCCTCTCCCTGCAGAGCTGCCTCATCCTTGCCTAAGGCACAGCCTGGCCCAAGGCGGGATGGACATGGTGCGTGGACAGACAGACAGGGTCAGGTTCCCTGTCTGAAAAGGGAGGGAGCGGAGCAGCAGTGGCCCTGGTTGTGTTTTTGATCAATGTGGTTATTTTAAGATTTTCTTGTCCCTAAAAAGAATACATCGCCCTTTACTATATGTCAACAGTCTGCGGCTTAGCTCTGTCATCTCCGCTGAGCTGTGTGCAGGTTCCATCCATGTGAATCATATAGTGCACTTATAAAAAATAAAGAAAAAGGAGGGCTGATTTATGCTTATTTATTCTGTGCAACTACAAACATCTGTGTAGAAAACAAATATGGACACTGAAGAAAAAAAAACACGCTTCACCCTTTTTCCTCCCCCACCCCTTATTTTTAAACCTTACAAAGGCAGGCCATGTGGTCAACATCTGGAATGTATGTGGGAATTATTCAAATGAGCCTTGGTGGTAGTTGCCTTGTGCCAGGCTCCTGAAGTGGCGAGGAAGAGTGACAGCCAGCCACGGCTGCGTACACGCCGCGTTCCTGCGCACCACATCCACATTCCTGCTGCCTTCCCGTTGCTGGGCTTGCCACTGCTGTCCTGCAGGCCTAGCGGGGCGGCTCCCCTGTGTCACGGCAAGTGTGCTCTGCGTGCCTCCAGTCATGTCTGGTCAAGGATCTCCATGCTTGATGCTAGCCCAGCTCTGAGAGGCAGGGAGCAGCTGTGGATGCTGGTTTGGGCTTGGAAGGGAGGCACTGAAGGACCTGAGCAATGCGGCACTTGCAGGGCAAAGCGAGGAGTGGGCTCAGCCCTCACCTGCAGCCCCCCACAGAGCCCAGGAGAAAACCCCCAGTGCTGGGCAGAGCAGAAGCCCTTGTGGAGCTCTCACCATGCTGCTTTCAGGGTAAGCAAAAAAATGCTGTTCAGAACCCAAAGTGGCGGAGCAGCACGAGGAAGGAAGGCTGCCTGCTGCAGAGGCACGAGCCTGGTGCCAGGGCAGCTGTGGCACTGAAGGTTAGCAGCTGTCAGATCACAGAATCACAGACTGGCAGGGACTGGAAGGGACCACAAGATGAAGTTTGTGGCCATGGTGCTGGTTCCAACTCGGGCTCAGCTTGTCAGGAGCACAGGTCCCAGGCTCCGCTTGGCCTTTCAGCTGCACAGCGAGCTTGTACCACCCAACCATGCCATGCTTCACTTCTGCAGTCACAGGCCCAGCCACACAGATCAGCACAAGAATTTGGGAATCTGTGTGAAGAATTAAGAGCTAGCAAACTAAGAGCTTACAAAATTTAAGTATAAAGCCTACACAATGAGGCTAGGCTTGTATAAAGGCAGAACAAAAATGTTTTTGGGGGGGAGGAGGAAGGATGTATATATTTGCTGCTTTCTAGCCTTTAGCTGGAAGTCCTTCATCAAGAGACTGCATCTGGATGGGAGCTGCATTTAGTGTCAGGCAGCATTTTATTTTGTCTGTTTTATTTTTCCCTATTACTATCAGCTAAGACTCAGTATCCGTACTTCAGGAAGACTTTGGCAAAATCTTCCTGCCTCCTTTGCTAACACTAGCAGAATCCCCCCAAACGCAACGAACCTAGGCAGCCTTTCTCTCCTGACCTGACAAACCGTGTTTCTTTTCTTCCCAAGTAGCCAGGCATCTTCTAATTAGAGGCTGGCTGCTGAGCGCCTTACTCACAGCAGCGGCTCATTACATCAGGCAGCCCGCTTGCGTTCGTGCTAGGCTAATGCTCCCCTATTAACTTCAATGGGAACAGGCGTGCGTGAGTAACCTACCGTCGTGAGCTAAAGCTTGGCGAGGCAGCCCGAAACACGCAGCAATTTGTTCTGGGAGCCCAGCAGCCACCAAAGCACCCGGGCTGTCGTCAGCAGAGGCCGGCGAGGCGGAAAGCCACGCGTTGGGCTCGCTGCGAGGCGCGGGACAGCCGAGGTGCGCTCGAGGAGACGCGCTCCCAGCCTCGCTGGCGCGCCGGCCTTGGCTCGCAAACACACGCGCAGTTTTGGGGGAAGCAAAAAAAAAAAAAAAAAAAATCCCGTACAGAATGAGGTTTTTCAGCAGCTCTATTGGCTCCTCTCCTCGGAGCAGTTTGAAACTTTTTGACAGCTTAGCAGCTCAGCGGCGCGACGCGCGCCCCGCCGGCCGGGCAGCTGCGGGAGCCCTCGGTGCCACCCGGGGGAGCCCCCGGCACAGGGGGGCGGCACCGCCACAGCCCCCGGGGACGCGGGGACACGGGGATGGGGAGGGGGGGACGGGGACAAGGGCGACCCCCCGCCCGCCGGTGCCCTCTAGCGGCCCCGCCGCCGTGCCGAGGCGAGGAGCCGCAGCTTGCCGTGGTGCAAGGCAGCGTTCTGCCCTCGGCTTCATTGCTAATTGACTCCAGCTGAGGATCTGGCCCGGCTTGTTCAAACAAATTAAAAACGATGCAAATCAGCCGCAAGTACTTGATGATTTCACTGTGCTAAGGGGAATACAACTATTTGGCACTGGGTGTGCTGTCAATGGGAGGATTGCTAAGTATTTTGCAAGCGCAGCACTTTCGAAGTGCAAAATGGCTCGCTTATGTTAGGGCTGATCAAAAATATTTTGTCAAAACTGTTTTTTCAGTGGAAAATTGAATTTCCAAAAAAAAAGCCATCTTTTCACAATGGAGATCTGCCTTTGCAGGAGAAATGTATTTCCCTCAAGAACAATTCAGCCAAAATTTTAAGCTTCTGTTTACAAACTCAGTTTCTGGTGACACTATTCATTTTTGGGGTTTTAAAATAAAAAGTTTACATTTCTGCAGCAGAGGAGGAATCATTTTCCATACAGGTCTATGAATTAACTCTCATAAAACCCCAGCCAGCAACACAAGCATAGTTTTCTTTTTATGGATGAGAAGCTGAGAAGCAAAGAGGTTAAGTGATTTGGCTCCAATCCCTACAGGCACCATTAAAAGCTCCTGGCTCCCAGTTCTGTGCTCAGAATGTTAGATCGCATGACATATCTTTGTGAGGCAGTTAAATGCTTTCAGACTCCCTTGGATTTCAACGGGAGAATCAGTCAGTCTACCGAGAACAAAAAGAATGATAGAGTAGCCTTGCCTCAACTCACACAGCGAGTCCTCAGCGGAGTCAGAGCCGGGACTTCTGGCTCTCGGTTCTTTGCAGCACACACCACACAACCTTGCTGGCTGTACAGACGGCTGACGCTTTCTTGTGGCCCACCCAGCCAAATCTGACACCTGAAGATCAAACAGCAGTGTCTTTCCCATGGACAGTGATATCTGCCCTGGACTGAAGATCTGGTTGATACCTGTAATTGAACAATTGAACCGCTACTCTTACTGCGTGGTTAATAGTACAGCATTACGTTATCAGCCCCAAAATGATGATGGTTGGCCACACGGAGGAGATCAGAAGACCGAGCATGCTGATGAGATAACGGAGGGTGGCACTTGTCTCTTGGTTAGAGCACATGCTTAGCAGCTGAAGCTGTTATATGTTTGAAGCTGTTATATATGTTTGGGCACTTTCAGAGTGTCTAAAAATGGTTAAATCATAACATTTCATTATACCTCAGCTTTCATATATGCTTGTAAAGTGTTTCCAAACCTTGTGAGAGAGCAAGGTCTTACTCATATGTATGTTATTTAGCTGGGCAGAAACTTAGCTTGACTCTCCACGTACTCTCCAACATTACAACAGGCAAGATCATGTCCCACCTGTGCTCTTATCTTGCTTGTCTACCTCCAGAGGCTGACACCTAGGGACAGATTAGTTAGGCATCATAATTTAAAGTGCCCTGCTTTATAGTGATTTCCGTGATTTTCATAAGCATGTGTCTCCTCTGAGATATCTGGGAAACTGCGTCACTTTGAACATTGCCTGAATATCTCACTGTGAGCAGCCAAGATGGAAAATGTTACTTATGTTCTTTTGTATGTTGGAAAACACAACATTTGTTCCTGGGTGGTACAGATCTCTTCAGTCAACCAGTTGTGTATGCTAATATTTCTACATTGAGGCTTTATTATCTTTATTCCCACTAGCTTTGCTTAGGACATGCCATCCCTCCCCTTGATGTTTTTCTTTTATTCTGGACCAGAATCCTGATGACCAGGTTGAGGAACCAGACAAAACTGGATTGTATTACAGCTGAAATACCAGGCTATAGTTCTAATAAATCTTCCCACTTTGCCAATCAAATTATTTGTAAACTATCTAGAGCAAGGGGATTTTTCTACAAATAGCTGGTGTAATGATCTTGCTAACAAACGATTATCATGTTTGGGAGAATTCCCAGTTTGGCAGGAGCTGTGCAGGAAGCCCTGTATCCAGTTCAGAGGCCAGTGATCGGAGCATACCTTTTATCATAGGAGCCAGTATAAAGAAGCCAGGATTTTTTTTCCTTTTCCATTTCAACAAAGGATTGTTTTAAAAAGTACAGTTCCAAAAAAAAAAAAAACCTGTGATTTATTTTTAATTTCAGTATAAATAGGTTAAAGAGTGCTTACATCCTAACCACCAGTACTTTTTTATGAAAATGAGATTTTTTTTCCTGTTCCTTAGCCAGTTGTTAACTTGATAAATATCCCTGAATATTCCAAATTTTAGAGGAAAAAAGAAAATATACTATTTTTTTTTCCCACACAAAATGGCTAACCCTATTTTTCATTGAGCTCTGATTTATATAATTCCCCCAACAAAAACATCAAATATTCACTACATCAAGCCCCCAAGGACACCAGCAAGCCTGCATTGTCTCAACCAGCCTCACCTGGGACACTCCCCACTCCACTCACAGCTCCAGGAGCTCCATTTAAGCTCAGCTCTGGGCTTTTTTCTCCTTGTTTGAGCTACCCTGTAGTGCTCCTTGGCTGTAGCTCTATCACCGCTCTGCTTGGCTGTTTGATGTTCAAACTTGTGATCTAAATGAATTGGAGTTTTCTTTTTAAGAGCTGTACAGGGGGCTATGGCTTATGCAGTAGCTTGATAGGAAAGCTGGAAATAGGACTCATCTCCGGAACTGATCATCTACCTACTCAAACAGGCTAAAAGCTTTTTTAATGTACATTTACCTCATTTGGAAAAGGGAGCCTCAGATTCTTTTCATTTAATTCAAACAGTTTTTACATCGTTTCTTTGTTGTTAATGGTTAGCTGGACAAATCACCTGCTTCTAATTCCTGGTATTTCTTGCTATTTTAAATCACGGCCTTCCTGTTGGTACCACTTACTTTGCCCCTTACATCAAAGATTTGTATTATTTATTGAACTCAAGTTACCATATCAAGTCAATTCACGTTTGGTCATTTCTAATTAGAAATAGTCTACTTCGCAAGTCAGGCAGCAAGCAAGTGAGCAGCTTGGTCGGGACACACCTGTAGATCAATCTGGGATTGGTATCTCCCCATCCAAATAGTATAGCTTAGGCAATGTAATATGTATACATGGCTTAATAATTCCTGGAAAAGCCCATGTCATTGCTTTTATCAAGTCTTAAATAAAACAATCAGTCATGATATTTTCTGCGTGGATCAAAGGCAGCACAGGCCCATTGAGTTCGAGCACTGTGAAGTGGTTAGTTAATAGTCACTGGGGAAGGAACACAGCACGCAGCGGTGTCCATCACTGAAATACTCTGCAAACATCAGCTCTCATAATCCCTCTTTCAAAGGCACATGGAGGCAGAATTAGTTTAAAATAGACTATGTTGTGACTTGTCCAAGCGCCTGTATTAAGGCAGCAGCAGATGCAACATGAGACTGGACTTTCAGTCCTGTTACTATGCCCCCAGTTCCCCCTCTTTGCTATGGTGGCCTTGTCCTGTGCTTCTTGTCCTGGCCAGGTGCTGCCAGCTTGAGCTGGTAACCTCTGCACTGGGAGGAGCAGGGGAAGGCTAGATACAACCTGAATTGTGAGCTGGTAACCTTGACTCTCCATCTTTGCTGTATGATTTCTTCTATCCCTGCAAAAAGGGGCCTTGCCATCTCACAGCAACACAAGTGCAAGAAGCACAATAACTCACTGCATTTGAAAAAGACAGTGAAGAGCACTGCCTCCAGACCTTATTGCAAAAATTGTGGGAGATTGGAGCTCTAGAGCCAGGGAAAGGCGATTCATCTATGTTTTCAAGTTTGTTTATTTATTTATTTATTTATATTGAGTATTCTTTATCAGAATTTTTATTGCTCTCATCCAGAAAGTGTGTAAGTGGCCAGAGCTTCTTCTGGTGAAACCTGCTGGAGTTTCCTAATAGGAGCAGCATCATGTTGATCCGCACTGCTTCAGCAGTGGCTCTCAAGTATTCAGTGAGGTTCCACTTGCATCAAAAGCAGTTTTGGTCCAAGATGTACTCAGATTTGCGTTTAAGGTGCTTGGCAACGTTGTAGTGAGCAGCTTTATAAATCACTCTGTATTATTATCTTTATGTCTTAGTAGTAGTATTGTTGTTTTTATGGTACTGTAATGTTTATTATGGCTATTTTATGGTGTAATTTGATTAGTGTGTTACCCTAATGTCACGTAGAAAAGGGGAGGGCATTCCTGTCATACTTCTGAACACTAACCCTTCTGTTTCCATCTGAGGAACCCAAAGCCCTTTGGCGATCATTAATTGTCCCACACCATATAAGTAAACTCACGCACAGAGGACTTAAATGATTCCCCCTAGCCCACACAACAAGTCAGTGGCAAAGCTGAGAGTCAGACCTCAAGAGTGCTGACTCCCTGACGTCTGCGTTAACCACTAGAAAACATTCCCGTCACAGTAACAGCAGGTATAATAGAAAGGAAGATTGCCGCTTTGGAGTTTTTTAGGTCAGTTGTAATGAGAACACTCAATGTTTTATAAACCCTTTAGGTTTCCTGTTTAGGGCTTGATCAAACCATAAACTGCTCGTTTAAGTAAGCTCCAAAAACAAAATGTACTAGAAAGCTGAGGAGCAGAGAGACAACATCCAACAGCAAACTTATGTTTATTGCTCATTTGCTTTCCTTGCTGGGATGATGCCGTGTACTTAGATTAAATATGCAGAGCCAAATTTATCCCTAGGGTGTAATTTTTTTGGACTCTGAATGACACCAGGGTGAATTTGGCACATTTACACTCAAAATTAATATGGGTTTTACAAATATTTGGAACGGTGTCAAAATGTTGTGGGTTAAATTCTGTTCTCAGTTCCACCAGCGCTAACCCAGGTTAACTCCGTTCTGATCTCGCACTGGATTTACAGCAACGTAATTCTGCTGGGCCGGCGTTCAGCTCGTGTGAATTAGTTTATCTGCACTGGAATGCAGGCAGCTCAGCTGCTTTACACCAGCTAAGAATCTGACCCATATTTAGATAGAATTACTCCTGAAATACACAATGGCAAATGTGATGTGAATTGGGTCTGCTGGGGCCCTGATTTGCACTGAGGAAGTACCATAGAATAGAATCATAGAATATCCTGAGTTGGAAGGGACCCTTAAGGATCATCAAGTCCAACTCTTGACACCGCACAGGTCTACCCAAAAGTTCAGACCATGTGCCTAAGTGCACAGTCCAATCTCTTCTTAAATTCAGACAGGAATTTAAGTTCTGTGGCTCTGCTGCGCAGTGACGCAAGCTGGTGTCACAAACCTGAACCTGACCCCCTTCAGCCTTCTGATGCTTTATAAGTTTTAAAATAACGCTGCAGTAAGTGCTACACATGCTGCGTGCATGTAAATCATCCCAAACGGCTGCAAATCATCGTCCGCTCTCTTGTTTCAAAGCAGAGATTGGGAAGTGCTTGGTGATATTTGGGTTCAGTTCAGATATTCCAAAGCTTGGATGGATGGATTGTTTTGATTCTTTCTTTGAACTCCTTTCCCACCCCTGCTAAAAGAAACAGACAGATCTACTCAGTTAAGCGACAGACAAGTTGGAGACAATGCGCCACTGCCCTCCCCAGTACCACCCCCCACATGCCAAATTTGCAGACATCTGCTAGCTGGAGCACAACTCTGCGGTAATAAAGAAGTGCTGGTATTCATGTGATGTACTGCCTTTAGCATTCACAAATGACTGAAATTAACCTCTGTTCTATGGGCCTTAACTTGGTTTACGACTGGGGGTCTTTTGTTTTATACCACTATACAGAGGTGCCTTTGCCATGCTAAAGATTTAACTAAATTATAATGAATGATCCTCACCAGCACTGTGCCCCTAATTAGAACAAGTCGCACAGACATATTGTCTCCTTGATTTCCTCTGTTACATTTCTCTCACTCTCTTTCTCTGCCTGAGACACATGGGTCCCATTAAACATTTTAGCATTTAATGTGGTTCCCTTAAATGACTTCTCAAGTTTTCAAGTTCCATTTAGAATTGTATGTTACTCTCCTGACTGTGGTTTTGATTGTTATGTTTCATGCGTTCAGCCAAAGCAATTGCTCTTCTTCCCCCTCTAGTGGGGAGTGCCTTAGCTCCCTGTGAGCTTGTGCGAGTACAGCATGGTGTCTACCTATACGTTTTGTAGACATTCACACAAATCCCTACATTTGTATATGAAATTGGGAGATGGGGAAATAGCTTCTAATGACTGATTTATGCAGTCGAGGTTAAGTGCGGTGTTTCTTCAGCACAGTACAGTTGTCTGTTAAAGAAAGCATCTGTTAAGATACAGTTTATTATCGGTATATTTCCATCAAGAGGTCTTTAAGTGTTTCTGTAATACACAAAGCTTATTAATCTTTAGATATTTCCAGCCTAAATAGAAATGATTGACAAAAAGCTTTTGTAGTGTCTGGTTATATGTATGATATCTATTATCCCCATTACATATACCTACTGTACAGATAGAGTGCTGAAGGACAGAGATTTTGTTGTTGATCACATTGTAATGCACTTCCTCAGGAACCACTGCAATGAGAATACCAAATTGTCCATTGGTTTCTGCCCCAGCTTTCCAAGAGTATCAAGTCAAGTTCAAGGTCTGGACCCTAATCCTCAAGGTATTTTGTGGCCTGGGCCCAAGGTGTCTCATAAGCTTGTCTCAAAGCTTGTCTATACCACTGTAGTTATCCCATTTCAGATCTGGCTGGATAACTTCTGGAATAAGAATGCCTTGTTTCCCCCACTCTTTCCCATTTAGCATATGCTCTTTTGAAAATGGTATGTACCTATTTAACAGAAAAGGCGTTCTTATTCCAAAATAAGCACCTCTTATAAACAGTGTCATAATACGAAAAAAATATGATGATAAAATAACTTCAATATAATTTTAAAGTTAAATTTTCTTTAGGGAAAAAGCCTTTCCATTGTCATGAAGGAAATCTGTTACAAAAGTGAACTGTAAACCTGGATTTCCTGGCTCCTAGTTACTGAAGTGGCATCATTCTGAGGACATGCGTCTTTAAAGCTGTTTACTTTCTCAGTATCAGATTGACACCAGTCACTAAAATACTGGTAAGGCTGGGAATCCAGAAGCTTGTTCTTTCCTGTTAAAGGGATTCATATCCTGGTTCTGAGACCACTGCCACAGTATTTTAATGGTGGATTTTGGCATGCCATCACAAAAACATAAGAAATTATTTCGGTGACAATATGTTGGCTTCTTAGATCCCTCAGACATGAAATCGAGATTTCATTATGGCGACTTACCAACATTATTTGTTCTTTAGATAATTCTTAAAAGTTTCCGTGATGTATTGGCTTCCAGGTTTAAGCCACAAGAAGCTTGAAATTTATCTCTGGAGCTGAGATTTAGGTTTCATTAACAGTTAAGCCTTCGTCTGGAGTGCTGAAGTGTTCTGCAATGGGTAACTCAGCTTGTTAGTAACATTAGCAGATTTGTGAGTCCTCAAATGCGTCTATGGATAATTGTTTCAACCTTGTGTTCTTTATTATAATCCGCTGTCTGATAATGGGCTTCAGGGTAGATAAGAGAAGGAAATGTGCCAGTAGGATTTCATTCAATCTTGTGCATTCTACCCGCAGCTGCTGTTTCCTCTAAGGTGATGGCTGACTTGGCATCTCTTGCTTTAAAGCAGAGAAAGCCACGATTGATGGCAGGCCATTCTAATGCCTCCGTACCAGCCATTCATGGAGACTTTGAGATTACTGTAAAGAGATATCACCAGTGTAGGAGCTGCTTTCTGGAATCATTCTTCTTGCAATAGTGCAAATGGACAGCTTTTGTTTCTATCGCAGCAGCAATCACTGTTTAAATTAGAGAGCTCTTTGAAATTTTTTGACAGAGCAGTTTTCTGCTGATAAATGCAGTTTCACTAACATTGAAATGCTTCTCCAGGGAGGGTATCAATTTTGGCAATTTTTTCCATGAGAAAGAAAAAGAAGCATCTTGGCTTTGAGGGAAGATTTTATGAAGTTGAAATATTTTGTTTTGAATTTATCACTTTTATTAATGTTTAGGTTTTAAGTTTATGCTAAGGTTGGAAGTGTAGATATTCAGTAACACGTATTCACGTTTAGTATGGTACCTTATTGTTTCTACATAATCATACTGAAATGGGTTTTGCTTTGCCAAAATGAAGTGATTTAACTTTAAGCCAAATAGTAAGCTACTTCTAAATCTTGGAAGGCCTTAGAAATCTTGATTCCTGGGGAAAATATGTCATTTTAATTTAGAATGAAAACATTTTAAGCATTGAAATTTCCTATTAAAAAAATCAGGTTTCTCACTAGTTCTGTATTAAATGCAGACATTTTTAATTTCTCCAGCTAATCTTTTAGTTCTTCATACCTCTGCAGCCTTCTGAAAAAAAACTTCTATTGCTTGAGAGCTGCTCCCTAGAAAAGATTACTGGGATGAATATTTGCCTTCCTGAACTGTATGGTAGAGTTTGTACATCTTTCACAGCTAGCCGTATTTCTGACTGTCACAATGCTGATCACTTCATTTATATTAAAGCGTTATTATGAGTGTTGCTGCTGCCTTTGTAATATATTATAATCATAACACTGCCATTGAGATACAGATTAATTTTATGAATTAAAAGGTGTCAGACTAAGATCCTGACTCTCAAAGACTTAGACACTTGTTGCTGCTTTGGTTCCAAGTGGCTTACCCAAGATCACCCAGGAGGTTTATGACTGAGGAAGGAATTGCACCTTAATTTCCCTGACCACTTTGTTGCAAGCTTCTAGCAGCAGCTGTGTTCTTGTTCCTGACTGCGGCCCATGATGAAAAATACTGACTCATGTAATTGAAAGGGTTAAAAATCAAGGAGGCACACCACCACCAACAACAAAATGCCATGCCTTTGATTTAATAAAGAGATAATCCTCTTTCTATTAGCTACGATAATAATGACTCACCAGTAGTAAATGAAGGAATATACACAGAATGACATCATGTGAACAGCGCAGTGTCTGTGGGACTTAAAACGAAGAGGATTATTCCAATATATCAGCTCTGAGCCTAAAACTGGCAAGGATAGGTTTGGAGTAAAATTTAACATGAGAAATGTTTATTGAAGCACTAACATGAGAAAGGAATTATATAACTGAAGTTATTAAAAACAATAAGCTCCTATTTCAAAAGCTTTAATTTCAGTAGAATAATATACACGCAGACTGACACAGGCTGTAGTTGTATTGAGTCATTCCAATGACATCATGAACCACAAGAGGGGATGTGCCGTGGTTTATCGGTGTCTGCAAACCACACCCCATCCCCTGGGTGGAATTACAGACTCTGTCTTGCTCTGGAGACAGAATCTCATCTGGTTCGTAACATGGAGGGAATTGCCCTGAAATCAGCAGTAAAGAAGAGAAGTAAAAGCACCGATCACTCACAGCTTATTTCCAGGCCTCCTGCTTCTGAACAGGCCATCGATGTGCTGCATCACGTTGAGGCAAGGGTTTCCAGCTCCTGTTTGTGGACCAGAGCTTATATAAAACTAATGATAAACTGTATCAAGCTGACTTTTTGGTCATGGGGTTTAATCTGTTTTTTGTTTGTTTGTTTGTTTTTTAGCCAGGGACTTGCTTTAAACTGACATCATGTGGTCTGGTTTGTCCCTGAGCACCACAAAGATTTCCTCGCTCCCATAAAGCAGAAGCTGGGGAGTGGCTGAAAAAAATTTGTTGAACTTCAGGGCTGACCAAAATGGTCATTCTGCTTTGCTGAGAACAGAGGGGTTCCTGTTGAGAGCGATTCAGAGCAAAAGTCCTTGATGAAAATGCAGGTCAGATTTATAGGCTATACAGCTGCATACTGGAATCGTGTTTTTCTGTAGCTCTGGTGGCCCCCCCTGTGAAGGGAGCACAGCTATGGAGGCTGCACACCTGAACCTGGTCCCTGGTACCTTTGGCAGATTGAGAAGTCCATGTATTGGTCAGAAAATGCAGATAGCATTGCTTGTGTGCTGTACGGATGGCAAGGCTGGATACCAGCGAAGTGTTACCAACGCTGAGCCTGGACTTAACAAGGACTTGGACTGAATCTGGACTTTTGTCATAACAAGGAAATGCAGTTTAGATCTAACAGGCCAAAGACTGCTTCTCTTTACTGATCTTAGATACTAAATCCTGAATATCTATTTCTGGTAAATTGGATTCCAGTGTTGTGCAAAAGAAGAATAACTCAGAGGTCAATGAGATTCACAGTGGTGCCACCGAGGGCAGACCCAGTGAGTCTTGCTGGCGCTGATGTCAACAGCAGCGCTGCGAGAGGGGGAGGAATCCGCCCCGCTCCATTACTCAGAGGGTGCTGACAGAGTATCTTTTATGAGGAGTCTGAAATACTCTGGAATCTGCTTCCTACTCTAGTCCAAAGTAGTCCAGATCTGACTTTCCTGGCATGTTGCAAAAGACATCCTTTTGTCAGATATCTGGAGAAGTGAGAATATGCTTCTGTTCTTCTACCCTGTGAAGGCGGTGGATGAGACGCCAGGGAGCTGATGTCGAATATAATCATTTGGTCTCTGCTGAGACACCTGGGCAGACAGCTCCGTTATCTGAAAACTAAATAGAAAATACATACAGATTTCATTAGGGAAGCTAGGAAATGGGATACAGTACCTATGGTTTGGGGGGTAGAAATAAGTGTTTATGCTTCCTTTGGAAAGAAGAGATTTGTTATAAAAGGACTGTCTTGTGACTTCTGAAAGTCCTCCGCAAGTATGCATTTCCCCTGTGCTGCTCTTCTTTCCCACCCACCTTCCCCTCTCATTGAACGATAAATGTGGAAGTCTTATTTATCATTCGGTAATCTGGTTTCTTGCTTTGGTTGCTGGTCCTTGACAATAACATCAATTTCTAAATCCCTGATTAAATTTACTCCACTTTACTGCTGCAGATTATTAGAAGGGCAGTCACTAGATGAAGCCACATCACTAAAAAGGTGAATAAATTTTGGAGCAGAGCTCTAAAACTTCTGAGCAGGGTCATTTTTCTACTTATAGGATGGTGAGGCTGAAGACTCCAAATGCCCAGGCAAAGGATGAAAAAAAGTATCCAACTGAATAAATAAATCTCTTAAAGAAAAAGATACTTGTCTGCCAAGAAACTTAATATGAGATGTTGAGAGTGCAGTTCTGAAAAAGATTTAATTGGAGATATACTCCTAAGAATATGTAAATAGTCTTTCCTTTCCTTAACTAAAAGGAGAAACAGATGCCAGCTCTAAGATCTGAGACCAAGTATGAAAAGTACTGAGGCCTCTAAATGTCATTTTAAACATATATAATTAGATTCTTATCTCGTTAAGAGGTTGTCCAGTGCTTTTTCAATTGGAAGGTATGAACTCTTTAGATACACTTTGCTGCAGACAGTTTGATTGTCTACTTTAAATGTGGTAAAAATCAAACACAGTTTTTAAAATGTAATTTCAAATTCTAGGTAGCCTTAAGACAGTGCAGTGAGATGCCAGTTTTGACCAGCAAGCCTTATGGCACTCACTAGTTTGGACCTATTGATTAGGGATCCAATATTTATTTAGTGTATGCAGACCCCATGAGTAAAGAGTTCAGCAATGGCATGTGGACTTGACTATGACTTCAGTTATAAAACTGGATAGATTAATTTGAGTAAAATAAGTAAATGCATTTTAATTCACTTACTGGTACAGTAGTCGATGGAACCTTAATTCTTAAAGATGAAGGACATTTCCACGGGGCTTGGGATCAGTCAATAAAAAGCTGCATATATTTTTGCCCTTCTTAACTTTGGTAGGGACCATCAAGGAAAATGCTGAATCATAAAGCAGAAATTAATGTTTTCATTAAAGGCTCAGTTACTGCCTGACACTACAGTCTTTCATTTACATGAGGACATTAGATAATTCAACAAAAATTAGTGCACTGCACTATTCCTTCATCACCCACCAACAGACTAAGACTCAAGAGTTTGTTTGGGGCAACAGCTCTGACTCCTGTTTTTTTCTGTAAGCCATGACATAAAATGATTGTGACATTTCTGATCCAGTAGGAATTTGTAAGTACCAGAAAATGCAAACAACTTTCACTCCACAAATCACAGGTTCAGGTAGGAGGCTCAGACTTGGGCTTACTTTGTTCAGTTTTGGTTACTGCAGTAAATCTGAAATTAAACCAAGGTCTCTAGCACTAAGTTTCCAATGATGCCAGGCTAGATTTATGGTTCTGGGAACAAACCATACAGTTTTGCAGAGATTGTGGTGTTGCCATAGAATCATACACCCAAAGAGTCTAGTCCTATCCCTCTGCCTGCTCTGAAACCTCAAGCCTTTGGATGCTTGTCTGGCCTGTTCTTAGCGACCAGTAATGGTGATTCTTCTCCAACGTTCATAGAAAAACATTTAGACAATGAAAATAGGATAAAATAGACCAGCTCCTTTGTTGGTATGCCCAGGTGTGGCTCAGTTGCAGTCAGTGTAATGTGGCTGTGGCCCCGGTGCAGTGAGACCCCATGTTGCGTGAAATGTTTCCATCCCACTGATCAAAAAAAATCAGTGAACCAGTGTGTAAAAAATGATGGGGAAATGATGGAAATGAGTCCCTTTCTCTGATCTTGGGGAAAATCTTGGTATAAAGCTTAGAAAAAAACAGTAATTTCTATGTTTTCCAAATAAATGTCCTACTGTTATGAAATTGTAACAAAACGTAAAATTTCCCAAAGCTGAAGTTTTCTAAGCATTCTCAGCAGAAGTTCAGCACAGTTCTAGGAAGACATTTTTCGCTGTTTTTCTTCAAACCCTCCTTCTGCTGGATGTGCTGCTCAGCCCTGCTTCAAAGCTGCTTTAAAAAGGCCAGGACAGAAATGGCAAGAGGATGTCATTGCCCACAACCCAAACAGAAACCTGTCTTCTGTACGTTATGAGCAGCCCTGAACAGACAATCAGGGAGGCGTAAGGATGCCTACTTCTGTTGGGTTTTTCTGTGTGGCCTTCCGTGTTGTCCCCAAATTCAGACTGCAGCCCAACTGAAAGCGCTGCTGCTTCTGCTCGCTGTCATCTGTACTAAACTTCCATAAATCCACCCCGTAATCCCAGTGTGCTGCTCCACGGCTGTACTGTGCTTTATGGAATCAACAAACGTTCTGCCTGGCCAGGAGAATATCTGGGGGGGGGGGGGGGTTCCTACTTTTGTGGGGACGGTAGCACCGACCCTTGTGTGGGCTGTGCTGGGGCAGCGCAGACGGGTCGGCACCTCAGTGCGAGCTGGAAGCATCACCTCTGCCTCTGCTGTCTGCCTCAGCTCAGATCTCCCACACGGTCCTGGAATGTGCCTCTTGTCTGCTACCCGGCTGGCTGGGGAAGTTTTGAAAAGGTTTAATTTAGCTCTCATTTGAGTCCCTCCTCGCTGCCAAAAAATCTGAACTTTGGTTCCAAGCGGAGCTTAGGAATCCTGTTTCCCAAGAGAAAAGAGGAGGGGAGGACAGGGGAGAAAAAGTTGGGCATTTTAAAGGAAAGACAAAGAGATGATACCAGATAAATACATATATTTTTCATTTTAAGGGGACAGTTGTTTTGTGTTCTCAACTGCCTAACGCTGTAGCATGAAAGATGAGTGATCTGCTCCAAAATCTGGGGTAACAGCGACACTTTGTGGCCAGCTGCAACCACCCACACGAGGCTTTCCTGGGGCCTCTGGTGGTTTTAGCAGTAGGGGACAATTTTCTGGCTTACCCCTACCTGACACGTGGAGCTGTTCCACCTCCGGCCTGTGCTCTGAGGAGCACCAGCGGGGTCCCGCACATTGCTCATGCCAGGCTCCGCTTCGCAGCATCCCCAGGGCACAAGAGCTGCTGCCCGTGCATGCAGTTGGGGTTGGAGCCCAGCCAGGAGGATTCCCGAGTCCCTGCAATGTGCCTGAGCCTCTCCCCATGCTGCCGTGTCGCACCCCCGAGCACGGAGCAGCCCAGCTCACCTGGCTGCACGCAGTACGGGCATGGCAGGGCCAAGCCACGGGAGGTGTCCAGGCCTACAGCAGTGAGAACCTGAAGAGAAGGCCTGGGAGCAGCTCCTGCAGGCTCTGCCGCGACACCGAGACATTTATATACGTCCAGCTGTGAGCAGTGTCTGGCCTGCAGGCCTGCCATGGGCGTAGAGCAGAAGCAAGGTTCTTGCTTCCCAGACGACCCAGGGACTGTTGTCTTGCCTGGTGTAATTCAGCATCACGCAGCTGAAATCAATACAGTGCTGGTCAATCATATCATAAACTCATTTCACATAACACCTCCAGGGATGGGGCATCCACAGCCTCACATTATTGGAAGTCCAGCAGTGCTTGGTGCCTTGCTTAGAGCCCTGAGCCATGTCTTGTGTGGATGCACAAGAAGCTCTGCTTTCATTTCCAGTAGCCCCTGTACTTCTGGGGGAAAAAGCTTTATAGTCTGACCCAAGCTTTCCCTAAGGACATAAATATCAGGAGGCAAACTGGAGGAAAATAAAAGTTCAGTGAGTTTTCTGTTGCATTTTAAGACTTTCAAAATAGTGTCATTATCCTGGAGTTCCCCATGGCTGCTCTGCTAGTTGGATGGAAATTAAATTAAACAATTTGCAATGCCTTGGAATTTGCTTTAAATAGCCCTAATGCAGTAGTATAGATAAGGAAATAAATTCTTCTTTCTTGTAAGAGAAAGACAAGTATTAAAAGCTACATATGCTAAAAAACAGTATATGCCATTCCCTATTACTTTTCCCTTTTTAGACTGCTTTTCTCCTGTTCAGTGACATTATATACCCAGCTACCTACGTAAAACATGCAGAAGCTTTGATCTTCTCGCTAGCTCAGATAAGTAGTCTAAGATTTTGAATTTATAGTTAATAGCTTTTGGTGCCATCTCAATAATTAGACAAAGCAAGACGCTTTGTGTACAGATAAGAAACAATTGCACAAAGTAGCAGGTCCAGGGACCACATTTGCAGGAAGAGATTTGTCTGGTTGTGGCATCTATGACAGGCGGTTTAACAGCCAGCTGTCAGGGGAGAGAAACCCTGAGACTCCTCAGAAGATCAGCAATGGGACATTTCCAATGATCTAGCTGACCTCAGATGTCAAACATAATCGGGTTAACACACCAAGCAGTGAATTGCCTCGAGCTGTCAGCTCATTCCAAAACTAACTCCCTAAGGGCTCAGTCCCGTGTCGTTTACTCACCAGTCAGTGGGGCTACTTATAGAGGAAAGGGCTGCAGGAGTGGCCACTTGGAAGTATAAACAGGATGATTTCTCCAAAAAGGCTTCTGTGTGAAACTGTAATGGGTCATTAATTAACTGATAGCTGCGGGCTAAGTTATGATAGCGAGAAATGGCACTCATGTCTATAAAGAAGAGGTTTCGCTGTGAAAGACACTCATTCATGGCCACTGGTGGCTAGGGATAGCAGTGGCTAAAGAATACCAATTTTTCAGCCACGCTGCACTGTAGATGTGAAGACAGCACTGGTGTTTATGTTGCAGATGTCAAAAGATCCTAGGGAGTTGGGTATTTGAGTAGAAAATTAGAAATTCCAACTTGCCCTTTAGAGCTATAGTATATGATGAGGTTCTCTACCACCATAAAATGCAGATAATAAGGACCCAAGTCACAGATGATCTTTAGAACTATAGTTTATCAACTATATCGTTCTGCAATATAAAAGTTTAAGCTTACATTTTAGATAACAGTTGTAAGCACTGCTATGTCCTGCCTTCCTGTCCAATGTGCTACTCAGTGCTGTCCAACACTAAAGTTCCATTATCTGTGGAATCAGCATCCCAAATGATTTGAAGATCTGGTGCTATTTCTGTGTATACACTATGTATAAAGTTAATCATAGATTTACATGTAATCATTCAGGATAGTATTAAGATTAGCAAATAGTTTGTAAAGGGACTGAAATAATTGCATTGGTAAACTAAGCTAGTGCACATCCGCAGTTCTCAGCAGTGTACAACGTCTCCATATACATGTACATGACCTCAAATAACATTTTATAAAAAGGAGACTAGGAAAAGAGCTTTCCAAGAGGGAGGTTCAAAGTTATCACAGTTACAGTCCTCTATAGCCCAGATGCTACAAAAATACCACTCGCATTTCATGCTTCATTAACTTCTTTTTGTAGATTAATCCATGTTTGCACAGAATGCTTTAAACCTAACGGCACTGATTCCATGTGTTCACTGCATGCCTTGCAGCTGAGGGCTGATTGATCCCACTCTGTCTGGAGTGCTCTGAGCTCTAGGATATAAGCTGGCCAACGGGTATGCAAATGGTATGTGCAAGGCACAGAGGTGTGACTTCTCTCTTGCCTTACTCCTGATAGATCCATTTCAGCAAAGTCACTGTAAATTGCCGCCATTCCGATCTGTCTTCACTTCCCATTTCATTCACGTTGCCTTGAACATATCGACTTCAAGTGCAGTCACACCTGATTAAAGCTAGGTGGGTAAAAAAAAGAATTGAGTTCAAGTGTAGCTAAACATCTTAAATACATGCTGTGGGCCAGATCTTGAGCTGATGTATTTCAGCAAGGGTGTTATTCTATATCTGCTGAAGACATAGCTTCTGGTTTTTGATTAGCCAGAAAATAGCTTCTAAAAAGCTTGGGAATATAATATGCTGGGAATTCTTCACAGACTGTTTTTCCATTAGAGCTGGCTGCTGGCCTACTTACGAAGCTGTCTGACATCAGGTATATCTTTCCTAGGAAGTCTCCATTATCTGATAGTGGTATTATTTTTGTGCCAATGATTGAATTGAACTATTCTGTTCTTATTTCAAAATGAAACTATTCTAATGTAAAAGCCATGCATGGATAATATCCTTTAATTCAGGTGGCTAAAGATACTTCCTTCTGTTTTAACCAAATGAACCTAAAATTTGAGACAAGTTCAATATTCAAGCAAATCTATTCCAAAACAGCTCACAACTCACATGAGAGCAAGCTGATCGGGTGGCCATGCGAGGCAGTGGAAGTAAATACTGATCTTGTTGACACTGGTCTAACTTAGAGTTACATAAAAGTCATAAGAACCACTTCAGTCACCTCCCGGTCAAGATCACAACCACCAACTATCTACCAGCAGCATTTGGTTCCAATTGAAAATTAAATCTTACATCTCTATGAGCAAGCACCCTGTCTGGCTTCAGCGACGACTTCAGGAGCAAGGAGTGTTTGGGGAGGGTTTTTTGTCACTGACCAGAGTTGAGGAGAGACTGATGAGGTGTTATGCAGAGATACCTCAAAGCAGCAGATTTTTGGAAATCCTCAAGCTATCAGGCTGTTCTCAGGGCTGGCACAAGTTAGGCAACCCAGCAGGGGCATGTAAAATCACTAGGCCCTTTTAAAATACACCAGTCTTCATCCACCTAGCAGACATATTGGGAAACCAGGCTAATGTAGAAAGCCTCCAAAGTTCTACGAAGCTAAAAAAGGTACTTATTAGTGCCCATAAAATCTGTGTGTGTAGTGTAGGATTTCTTCTTCCATTGAGCAGTGGAACATGCTGTACTGTAGCTTTCATCCCCAAGAAACAGCTAATGATGCTATATTTACAAATAGTTATTAGCAAAAGCTAACTGTCTTTTGCAGTTTTGGTACTCAGCCAGGCTCCCTTTTGGTTCTTATTCTAACAGAACCGATGCTGTCTGTGATGTGTTGCTTTTAAGGATGAGTTAAGGCAGAGAAGGAAACATTTTTGATAATGATGCAAACTTTGTAAATGGTGTGGTTCAGTTTGAAAGAACTGAGCTTTAGGTTGTTTGGGAACCAGTCCAAATCGGTTTGAGCCACTCACAGAGATTAGTTTACAGGCATTGCTTTCAGTGTTATCTTCCAGCAAGACTAATTAACATCAGTGAGATAATTTATCAAATATCTGACTTCACCTTGCAGTTAGAGACCATGAAAACAGAAGTTCCCATGGAAACATGTTAAGAATGACTGCGACCCATTAATACAGCTGAAATGGATTTTCAGCTTGATTCTAGGAAGATGTAAAAAGGTATTGATAATCCACCCCTGGAAGCTGAACACACTGTGATACATTTATTCAGGAGCTGGAATTTTTTTCCATTTCTCACCTCCTCCCACTAGTCCTACACATGAATAGCATCCTGAGATTCTGATGAGGACTGTAAAAATTGTGCTGGCTTTGAGAGGCAAAATCATTCTGCCCATCTATGATGACAGTAACATTTGCTAAAAACTACTGAAATGGGTGGCATTATGATGTCAGGAGGATCAGAGCCAAAGGTGGTTTTCTGAACGGAGACTCTGCATGAATCTCCCCAGACTGCCCAGCAGTCAAGGAGATTATATTCTCAACTGTTAAAGCTGTTTACACATACCAACCAGCACTGACTGCCTCTTTGTGGCAAGTTGTTTACATGAATTTATTTTGGGAAAATTCCATTAGACGGGACCAAGATTTCTTCATAAATCATTGAATTTAGCTTGTGTACTGATAAAATCTGGTTAGTCATTTATTCTTCTGAGCAGTGCTTAGTTATGAGTGTTCATTATTTGTAAGGAGCAACTTACATGAGTAATATAAAAAATAATGGATCGCCTATGGCTGTTTTCAGTGGTGGATATTTTACTCTGCTGGGAAAAAGTGTATTAGAAAATGACCCTTCTTACCCATTCATCTAATAAAACAAAGGACTCATTAACTGGAGTCACGGACCTAATGTATGCTCTGAATTTTGTTAATTTAGCCAGCAAAAATCTCCCAGTGAGACACTGAAACCACTTTGAAAATGGTCCCACAGATCTGTTTGCTGAGGTCTGTATTAGCTGGGTCCTCTGTAGCAGAAGGGATCTGGCTTGAGATATTAGTGCTACTGCACTGCTCACTTCTTAATCAAAGGAGAATCGATGCTGCTGGACTGCAGCATCCTAATTTCATGCACTAGCAGGGAGTGAGTTTTCACAGTGTGCCATTTACCAAACCATGGGAGGGATATATTTAGAGTTTGAGAACATGAAATTAATTCCTTAGTGTTGAAGAGAAACTTACTCTTTCTTTGAACTGCCATATGTGCTCACTTAGCAATTTCAGGTGAGCATACAAATCTTTCACCTGAAAAAAAAATAACATTTCTAAAATTCTGTAATTTATAAATAATATTTTCTTCTGATCTGTGACTTTTCTCTGCTAGTATTTATTGCAGTATATTTGTATAGCAATATATTATTGCTATAAGAAGATTCATCTTAAAACAAACAAACAAAAATAAGCCCAAAAAGCAAAACTAAGATGCCAGTTTAAATACAGAGTTTTGGCATGTTCAGACCCAGGATTTTGGTTGTTTCATTTCAGGCAAATGGACCAAGGTCAGATTCTTTGTCAGTATAACTGGAATGACTTTGTTATAATTAACTGCCTGCATCAGTTTACACTAACATGGAATTTGACACCCTGCCATCAAATGGAAGATGGCTTTTCATCCTCTGAATTCATACAGACGTATTAATCCAACACTGAGGTTTGGCATAATCTCTAATTTTATATAGCACATTTCTTCTCCAAGTGCCTCACAAATATCACTCAAATGCAGCCGTGTCTGGTAGCGAAGTTAGAAACATTCCACAATGCACACCAAAGAAGGCAACTCAACGCCTCCTTTTATTAAAAATAACATTAATTCAGAGAACCACGGTTTCAATTGTGTTGGAAATTTTCAGTCACTCAGACTAACTGGTATGAAACTCAGTTAATGAGGTGTTTAGTTGCTCGTTCCAGGATCTGTACCTCTGCTTCAGGCAGCCTCTGTGTCTCTTGGATGATTCCAGATCTTTACCTTGAATTAATAATTTGCACATAAGAGATAATCTTCAGAAGATCTCTTATTGTAATGCCCCATAAAGACAAACTGATTATGCCTTGTGAAAAGGAGGCTGTTCCCACTGAAGTTAGACGATGGTAAACAGTTGGCAGCAAGGAGAAGGAATATTTCTATATAGAAGAAATATTTGAAATATTTGGTGGTGTTGAATTTGTTGTTCCACAAGGTGTTATCTTCACCTTCACCAAGAAAGTTATTGTGTCTGCTTCTATGTCCTAAAAGCAGGAGTCCTCTGAATAAGGTCTCTGTGTGCTGATAACTCCGATGAAGATACAGGCTGGCCTCTCAAGGTAAAGGAGGTAACACAGAAACCTGCCTGGAGACAACAGGAAAGGTTGTGATGCCCCAGGTGGTTCGTAAATTAGTCTGCGTCCGTCAAATAAGGAGTCCTCCCTGCTAAGGGGTTTTAAGGTTGGTTGGGCAGCCTGGTAGAACTGAAGTCTGTGGGTGTGATGTGGGTGTGGGTGCTGTGCTGTGAGAGCTGAGTGCAGGGCTGCCATTTACCTTGCAGTGGCACTAGCAAATGTTAGCACGTGGAAGAAAGCTGCTACTCCACTGCTGATCTTCAGAAGGACTGCCCTGCATGAACAACAGCTTTATTTTCCAGCCTGGGTTCCTGAAGGACTCTGTCAGCAACCTCTCCCTGAGAAATGCGCAGAAACAGGCTGCCTCTCAGCCAGTTCAGCCCTGAACTCTGCCTGTTTGGCCCAGCAGCTTTAAGAGCTCACCAGCCACATCCAAGCATTTGATCCTCCCTGAAAGAGCAGATGCTGCAGAGGCCAAGGACTTGGGTGCGAATTGGGCCCCAAACGAGTACACTTCCTGCTTTGCTTTCACTTAGCACAATGTGGGAAGTTCCTGAGTAGCAGCAAACTTCGGGCCAAGCAGCTACTTAATTTTTTTCTCTCCCTTTATTGATTGTTTGCTTTAAAAAGAAAAAAAAGGTTGGCAAACCCAGTGATCATGAAAGCCCTGGATGGATCCAGATGTAGTGTGGGCAGGATTTGCGTGAGTGCCTCCACAGAGCTCTGCCAGTGCACTTTTGTCCTGGCCAACTCCTTCTATTGCAAACCTTGGCCTCTCCAGCACAGACACTACCAAGTCAGGAAGAACTGAGACGTATTATTAGGTGGTTTTGAGCTGTGGATTCTTGCCTACAGAAAATGCTTTGCTTGCTTTCTTCCCTGACCAGACGCAGGGCTTATGCTAGACTTCCAGAGGCAGCAAGCAGAGCAGGACTAAATGTGACTAATATGGAAAGGAAATGGCGAAGAAGGGCCATATTCACACCACTCACCAAAATATGCCCTGTGGTCGTGCCGTGCCGTGGGAGTTCCAGGAGATGATGTGCTTTCTAGAGCATTATGCAATGATGTGGCTCCAGTCTGTCTTGGGAATAGGATTCCCCTTGCTGGCAGAACGTGGAGACCTCTATCTTTATTTAGGCTGCCGCGCTGTGGCTGTCTCCGTGGTGTCCAAGCCCCTGGCTACAGCAGAACCTGCAGTGTCCTTCTGCTTTGGAGAACAGAGGTGATGGCTGTGGCCTCCCCAGCACAGGGCTGGCAGCACAGGGCGTCCTGGCTGCTCTTCCCCTGACAGTTCCCCTCCACACGTGCTGGGCTTGCTCCCTGCAGGAGCTCGGAAGCTGTGAGCAGCAGCGCCTACTCGGCATGTCTGTTTCTCTTCATCTTCTTTGCTTTTACGTGATCCTTAGGGTAATTGTATGGACTGGAGAGGGCTACCGTGTTGTAAATGATGAGGCTTTAAAGATCCTGTCCCTCATGGTGGGAAATCTATTGAAATGAGTAAATGCAGAAACCGGGAGGGCTTTGATGTTTCACCCAATAGACAGCAACTTTTAACTGATCAAAATTACAAGATAAGGGAAAACTCTAGCTTCCTAAAACAACCAAAGTAAAGATAAGTGATTAGAGGAAAGCTATCTGTCACATGAAATACAGAACTCACAGAAAACAGATTCCCCTATGGCTAACGGCACGGGCTATAAAATAGATTTTTTTTTTCCCTTCACAAATCATTTAAACATAAGTAAGAAATCAGTAGCTCCCTCTTCAGAAGTACCCCAAGGAATAAAAATGCAGTGAATCATGGGTACTTTATTACTGGTCTGTGTGTCTATCTGATGGCAAGCATCAATGGTTTTCCTTACACAGGGTGCCCAGGGGGATAGAAGAATGCAGGGAATAGCTTACTAGCTGCTGTGTCTGTCTTGTGGCAGAAATCCATGTTTTCTTATAGAAGACACTGCGGTACTGCATGGGCAGCATTTCAGTGTGTGTGTGCCTGGCTTTCTGGTGGCAAATCCTAAAGTGGGATTGAAATGTTCCCACTCCTCAAGTGCCTGCTGTGCCAGCTCGGCACGGCTCCTGGGCTCAGGCCCTTGCAGAAGAGGCAGAAAGTTTGTCCTGCAGGTTGGTAAGGGGAGCCAAGGACAAGCACTGAAAGACAGAACTGGGGAGGAAGGGGGGGGAATATCCAGTGTGTATTAATAGAAATGGATGCTGAAATAGGAGTCTGTTCTGCCATGTGGGGGAGGAACAGGCAGAAGGGATCTTCCCAGGTAGTGGCTGACACTGCTTAGGCTGGAAGCACAACGAGGCATGAAGGCACACGGCGCTGTGCGCCTCACCGGGTGTCCCAGGAAGCTGCTTCTCTGTGAACCTTGACACCAAGGAAGGTCACGGGCTTGGCTCCCTGCGTAGCCTGAAGTTCACAAACCACAATGGGGTCTGGGGGGACCCAGAGCCAGTCCCAGAGGGAGAAACTTTTTGTCCGTATCACTGAGTGATCTCTGTGGTAGTGCTGATCTATTTGTCTGTGTCCTCTTTGGAGAAGGGCTCTCTACCAGGCTGTCAGCATGATCCAGTGGTGTCTCCATAGAGCCCAGAACATCCAGTGGCACTTTAACACGTCCTGTAGGAAGTCAGCCAGGCTACATCTCCACTGGAGACCACAGGAAGAGTGAAGGTGCCTAGCTAGCTGTAAACAAGCTGGTGGGGACAGAGAGCAGTCCAGCTGAACCCTGGATGGTCTGTTTTACCCAAGTAAGAACAGGATGAATTGTCCTTATTAATTTGCACTATGCTGGCCTCATGTCAGTATGAGCTAGGTGGTTTTAAGATGGCTCTCAAGTCTCTGCTTTACATCGCAGCATGACACAGACATGTATATGCCAGGTCTTGATTTAAAGACTGTAACAGGAATCTTGTTCATCCCTAGATAAGATACCACAGTGATTAATTGCCCTCATTGTTAAAATTGTGCATGTTATGTATTAGTATAGATACAGCCATTTATGTTGACATTCTGATTTTAAAGGGCTTCTGAAGACCATGGCCAGTGATCTTAAACATCTTGGCTGCTTCTAGAGATGGCCTTCTCCTGATAATAACAGTGCTCCAAGATCTAAGTAGGAATAGCCATTTGCTCCCTAGCTTGGTTCACACTTCTCTTCATCATTGCCTTATAGAAAAAACATGATTTAAAAAACAAGCCGTATAAAATTTTGTTTCTCTAGTGATTTATTTTATTTTCATGGTGTCTGGAGACATGATGTACTCCCATACTCGCCGAGTGGTTATTAGCATTTTGCCTGGCTGTTTCTTGTGGAAAATCATAAAAATATTTGGTGAGCAAAGGAGAGAAGCTAAGTGCTTTGGTGGTCTGATCGGGGAGGGTATTTTGAAAGACTGCATGTTTTGTTTTGAATGAAGTGACTAGCTGTATCTTTTATTGATGGCAGAGACACACTGGATTGCAGCAGCGTTCTGTATTTTTCTTTTAAATCATTCTTTTCATTTAGACTGAATGTTTTGCATGAAACTCCAAACTGGTATGTTTTCAGTTTAAACTACTTCTGGTGTTTTGGTGAAGGTAAACAAGCAACCTGACAAGGCAACCCTTGGAGCAGGCTGGTAGCCAAGACCAGCTGAAATTTAATAAGACAGTTAGAGGATGAATAATTTCTACTGTCGCAGAAGTTTGGGAGACATGGATGGTGGGTCTGAGTCAAAGGAATGGAAATCAGCCTCAGAAGGCTTTGGACCAGGCTTATAAGAGAAGGACTGGTCAGCTGAGAGAGGACAGCTTTGCAGAGAAAACTTGTTAATACTTCAGAAGTAATTGCCTAGGGAAAAAAAAAGGCTGTAGTCAAACTATACCAGAAATATCCCATTCCAAATGTCACAAGAATTCAGCTTATAGGGAATTGGAGGTATCTTTTCAGTGAAAGCATGCTTCCTTGATTCAGTTTTAACATGTATGTCCTCCTAGAAAACCAATTTGACTGGATTTGCAGTGCTTTTGATCTGTACTATTATTGAAAGAAAAACAATTCCGAACTTTAATAAATTTATTGTAATCAGTAAATGTGAAAGAACAAACCTAAAAGCTGTCGCTGAAATTACATTAATAGAAGATAAACTGAAGCTTAAAGTATTCAGTTGCTCAAAATCAAATGAACACCTACAAGATTAAGAGCAGAACTCATAGCAGCCTATCAGAAAAGCTAAAGCATTTCATTAAAATTGGAGATAAACTGTACAAATCCTAAATAAAAATGGAAGAAAACAGCAAAAAAATAATGTTCTCTATAAACACTCTGAGACACGGCTACTTTCATAGTGGCAGATGGAAAGTTTTTAAAGGTGGCAGTTTTATAAATAGTCCTAAGTCTCTTGCAGACTGGGCATGGAATTATTTCTGTTACCAGCATTGGTACTGGTGTCATTACTACAGTGACCTAAAATAGCATTATGCTGTTTCTTGGAGACCCTGTAGGAGTCCTTGGATCTCAACACATCCTGATTTATTCTGCTTTTATATTCCTGCAAAAATATTGTCTAAATTGTAACTGGGTGGCTGGAGAGCTCAGCTGCCAGCCACCCAGGGAACGGAGCAGTTGTTAACTGAGAGTGAAGTAAGCACTTTGCAAAAGCATCAGCAATGTCACCCGTAGGGGAACCATTACCATCGCTCCAGGGCCAGACAGCATACTGTAATGACACTGGGGAAGAAGTGGTCGGGCTCATAATTCTCCAAGAAGCTTCCATAAATATTTAGGTGCCTGGTCTTTTTGCCGTGTCTGGAAGTGTAAGAACATTTCCAGATGACCAGCAGAGAGGGGTTTAAATCCTAGAAGTTTGGACTCAGCATTTCACTCATCCTCAGCCTGAGAGATGCCTTTGCTTGGGGAATATTTTGTCTTCCTTCAGCAAAATGAATGGCCACCAGTTAAGCGGGTACAGGAAGGGTTGGCGTGGTGCTTTCCTATTGGAAATGGCACACAAAGGTATAATGTTGGAGCAGCTAAGTCAATCCCCCATCTGTATACTGGAAAGCATTAAAATGACTTCTTACTCTAATTCTCGTAGCCGAACAGGCAGCAGTATGGCAACAAGTTAATGCATTGGCTTGCACAGGCAGCACCAAGACCCATCACATCAGCAGGAGCAATGTTTTGTGAATGAATCAGAATGGTGCAAATTAGGAGTACATAAATGCGCAGATGGTCCACAAATGTCCCTTACTGCAAGTTAAGTCTTTTTTCCTTCTGGTGGATCCAAGTGAGTACAGATGTAAATGGATTTATTTTTATTTTTATTTTATTTTATTTTGGTAACTGTGATTTCACAATACCTCATGGTATCACAAGCCAGAATTTCAACTGGGGAGAATGATAGTGGCAGACTGGGTAGTATACTGGCCCCACGTCTTTACGCTTGGGTTTGAAATTAACACTTGCCTCTTTATAGATATATAAGCAACACTGGGTTATGAAGAACCATTTATCAGATGCAGATTTACTGGGGAGGCAATGAATGCCTTAAACACCAGCATTAACCCTTTTGTACTTACCCTTGCCCGGTGCTGACTACATTCTGCGTTCCCAGGTCCTCCCATCAACTCCAAAATCTCGGGGTTGAATTCTGGGTGAACAGCTAGTGTTGTTTCTTCAGGCTTTGCCTTCAAAATAAGTTCTGTTTGCTTTGGACATTACAAATAAACACAACTTTAAACCAATTATTTTTATATCTATTTTGAAGAGCAGTGAATTAGTTAACCCTGGTGGTATGTACAAGAGCCATTTAACCCAAGGCTTTGACCTAGCCCAGCATCAGAATGAACATATGACCATAGCTGTTCTTCTCATAGACCTTTCCTTGCAGGCTGTCCGCTGATTCAGGGAAGCATTGGTGCACCATTTCAAAACTCTTTCCACAAAGTGGTTTGCAGGGGGTTGCATAGGGAAGCTGAAATTCCAAGCTGGAAGCTCAGACCTTCACATGTCTGCCAGTTCCAGCCCAGAAAGAAGGCAACTTGGGTAAAGCAGAAAACTTGTAACACAGTCAATATTCTGTCCGTGTTCTCTATTAGTCGATATTCTGCATCAATCCCCTTTTGCTACAGTCCATGCTTCCTGTCTCTAATGTATATGCATACACACATGTGTTTTGATTTGCTACTTCATTTAACTCCTCTGTGCTAAGAAAAATACTAATATTTATTTCAGAACACCGTAAAGCTTCTTTTTTTCTGCAATGTCTGCCCTCTGATTCCAGGAGAACACTGTCATGTGAAAGAACCTATTCAAAATCCATTGCATTCCCGTCCTTTTAATTTATGCAGTCAGACTTACACTGTAACTTCACATATCAGTTCTCGTCTGCTCTTGAGTTCATTTGCTTTCATAGCAGATGGAGCTGCTGAAGTGGCTGCATACATACCAGCCTTCTTACACTGGAATGATATTGTCCCTAGGTGGGTTTCCTTGTAATTGCCACAGATCCTTCCAAAAATTCTGGCAGAGCATGGAGCACATCACAAATTTAGCAAATGTGAGCCTATCAGATGATAAAAGCCTGCTTGTGCTGCTCTTACTCGGTAGGAGTAAGAGCTGATTCTTCACATGCCCCAAATGAAATTAAGGGGGCTACTCAAAGAGGCTGCGGTTACACGGTCACTTTAATCTGGCATAAATCTGGCTGCTGCTGAAAGGGGTGGTTCCAGTCCTCTCTCCCCTCTTCCTCTGCACCCAGTCACTTTTCTCACCCACTCTTGTCTGGCACCAGTGTTTATGTGGCTGTGCAGCGAGCTGGACCACAGAACTGATCCAGCTGAATATCAACCCAATTAAAAGAAAAAAAAAGCATAATTAGTTTTTTAGGGTAGTACAGCCACATGAATGCTTGTGCTGGCATAAGAAAGCACAGAAATGAGTGCCTGGGGGAAGAGGGAGTGGAAGAACTGCTTTTTCAGTAGCAGCCCAAAGGGCCATTGAAGGATAGCCTGATTAGACTAGCAGCATCCAAGCCACACAGATGAAACTATCTAGGCTAGGCTGTGAACTTCTCACATTCCTGGGTAACTCCTCTGCTCCTTTTTCTGGAGCACCTTTCCATTTCTCAGCAGCCACTGAGCACTTTACAGTTTTCAGCCATGCTTTGTCCTGGGAATCCTCTGTCCATCTCATCAGCAGTAACAGAGTTATTTGTGTTGCCTTCTTTTACAGTTTGCAATTTCTACAATTTCCCAGCAGTACTACTCCCAGTGTGTCAAATTAATTCAAATTCCTTGTTTGTGCTCATTTTTCCTCTTTACCACAATGTGCATGCCATCCTCAACTTTCCAGAGACCAGTCAACCAAAGAAAAACAAGGTATTTTTTTCCAAACTATCTAAACAATGAGTACTTCAGTTCTGTGACACGGCCCAAAGATCATTTCCCAAGTTAGTGAAATATTGTCCTAGTTTTACTGGACTGACTTAGGGGCAACGCAGTGTACGGTTGAGTTATCCCAACAGCAAAGCAGTGCTTCAGTTGTGGCTCCTGGGTTTGCTCCTTTCCAAAAGAAGCAATCCGTGTTCGCATTGTGCTTGGCTCCGACTGTGTTCCCCTCCTTGCCGCCTGGCTGCCTCGGTACGTGAGGGGTGCCAAGCCAAAATTCCTCAGCTCCCCTTCCCAGCCCACCCGTCTGTGTGGGAACAGGGAGGGCCACTGCTGGGACCTGCCGCGCTGGTGGCCAAGGTGAGAGAAGAAAGGGAAAACTCACACTCCCAAACTCTGCCACAAGAGAAATGTTCTCATAGCCACTGCTCAGGCTGGGCAGGTTCAAGCTCATGACAATAATCCCTTTTGTAGCATCTGTGACTTCTTCTTTAATACAATGGGACTGTAAAAAAAATCAAAATAAACTTGTTTGTGCACATTAACGCAAGACTTGAGACCAGCAATGTGCAGACAAAGACCCAGTAACAGAACAAAATAATGAGGACTCATCCTGGAAAGACATCTATCTGCCAGGCCAGTGTTTTGCACCTTTTTTTGTGTTTGTTTCAGTTTTATCACTGAGCTGCTGACAACTATTGCTGCTTTGATGCACCTTTCTGAATCCATGTCTGGTGCAAAACAGCTTAACAAACCCCCCACATTTCAGCCTCCTCTGAGACATGGGCTCCAAGGAACCTAAAATCTCATTAATGAAAAACAATCTCTAGGGGGTAGACAAGGTATTAATGAGGTAGAATTTTGGACTAAAGGTATTACATTGACCTGTCTTGAGATCCAGTATCGCTTTTAATACCTGCAGTTGTGAGCTAGCACCAGTCGTTTCTAGGACAGCCTTACATGCCTGCTTTCAGATGCCAGCAGCTTCCACTGCCTGAAACAAACAAACCAACATTTCTCAAAATACCAATGAAAAGTGGCCGGTTTCAAATCCCTCTACCATTGCTTCAATTGTAATAGGCAAGAGTCGGTGACACTCGCTAACATTAGTATCCCTGTATTCCACAAACCAGCCCATTTGGTAACTCTAGCAGAATTTGGGTATAAACTATTACACAGATAGGTCATATTTTTTCCCCTGCTGTAATGGAGACTAGCAGCCATTGATATCCATGACATCAGTTTATCCAGGTTTATAACAAATGAGTCTAGCAATTCAAACGAAAATCCCTTGGAGGAAAAAAATCATCCTGAAATGAGGTTTTATTTTCAGATGCAACCTCTGAAATCAATTTGGTAGGACTTGTCATAGGGAGTAGTATCATTTTACTAAAGTCTGGTCTTGTGGGAGATGCTTGCACTATTAGGATAAAACATAATGTGACAAAAGGTGATAGGCTTGCAGCTTTATTGTAACCATTGTCTGAGATAATTTACGTATAATTTAACAAAAGATTTTAAGAAACAAACTGGAGGTCTCCTCAGAGAATTGTCTTTGTGGTTTTAATCAAAATATGGGGGGAAGACACTTAGCTTCTTTTTTATTTACAAAATTGTAGAAAAATTGTGATGTTTCTTTCTTTTTCCTTTTCTTTTTTTTTTGGTAGCCTGAAATGATTTTGTATTCTCTGAGCTGCTCTGGTCTGTAATATTCCTTCCTTGCTCTCAGAGCTAATTTCCATTTTTTTGTCTCAATAAATGATTGTATTTGTATCATCTCTAGACAGGTCACAGGAGGTACATTGAGCACACACTGGATATGTTACACATCTGGTTTATATCCTCCTCCACTGAGCCACTTCACATCCCACAATGCTGTATTTCTGCACTGTTGTCATATATCAAAACACAAAGAAAGATGCTCAGACAGTGGAGGTAAGTGGACACAGCAACATAAGCAACAATTAAAAAATCAGTTAATTTAGAATAGCCACTTTCCTTTTAAGCACAGTTCCCAATGCTTGAAGTAGAAGCAACATCAAACTGAAGAACCATCCAACACAATGTAAACTCCCACACTACACAAAAAAAGCCAACAAACTCAGTGTTCTGGGTCTTCTTTACATCAGCCTATTGGTATTTGTATATAACTGTGAGAGTCTTATTTTAGCAACAGAGAAAACAAATGTACATTTAAACAAAATTTCCGGTGGTCCCTCATTTGGTATGATATGGACTAAAAGGGAGATTGCTATGCTAGCTATTTTCTGTAGATCACTTCCCAGTGGTCCATGGACCATAACTCAGGGGCTTCCAGAGGGAATAATATATGCCCTATAGATAACCAAAGGACAAATGCAATAGAAAGACAGGTCCTCGGTGCCTTCAGCCTGGCATCCACTGCCCCTTCTCTGCCAATTCATCTGCTTTCCTCCTGTGAGACAGGACAACAGCTCTGGAGGAGATTCGGAAGGAGGCACTGCTAGTGTGGGCCAAGAGATCCTCAGTGCAGGAGGAAGAAGATGAGGGTATGGACTTCATGCTGCCTTAGGCTTCCCCGTCGGGCACAGTCTCACCGTGAAAGTCCTTTGTCCCATAGGCAGGTTTGGTTTGGCCTGTTATGGCAGTGGAAACCTTCTTGGGGTTCATTTGTCAGTTTGAACCTGTCTTTACTGGGCTCAACGCGTCGGAGCAGCACAGTGACACAAGGCAGGCAGGCTTACAGCCGCGTGCAGGCCCGATGCCTTCACACGAGGTGGTTGTGAGGCAGGCAGGTGATGCGGGGGGGCTGACCCCCTGCCTGACAGGCTGTCGCCGACTGATGGACAGACAGACGAGCAGACAGCTGTGCTGGGCAGCCCCAGTGTAAGCAGGGTCACTGGTGGTCTTTGTGTCAGACCTGGGCCCTGTCACAGGGGCAGCTTTTTGTGTCCGCCTTCCCATCCATTCACCCACCCCCCCAAACACACATGCACGCCTGCACGTACACACACCCAGTTTCACTGCGATTTGTCCCCGGATTGAATTAAGCCAAAAGAACAAAGAGCAAAGCTGAGAGACTGTTTCCACACAGACCGTAGGCAGGGGCTCTGTCCTCTCAGAAACCAGCCCTCTGTTTGTCCCTGCTCACCTCACCTGATTCAATCAAAGCACAACGAAAGGTCTTCTGTTTCCAGCCCTAACTCCCTCCTATCCCACCCCCTCAGCTTTCTTCCACGTGGATTCTTTCCAACTTTGCCCCATGTTCTCCAAAATGCCAGAAAGTGCAATTCCCTTTTTTCTCCTCTTGAGTAGGCATTAAAGCTGCAAGCAAAGACATTTCTGTCTCATCAGGGACGGAGAGAATAACTGTTCCAACATGCTTTTGAAACAGGCACACATTTTGAAGTGCATGTCAAACTTTATGACACTTCTAGAATTGTGGATTCTATTCTCCTTACATAAACCTTGGCAAAGCAATTTTCCATGTCCGCATACATGCAGACTGCCCTGTTCCTGGGTTTGGGGAGGCTAGGTCTTCATTCATTGAGTGGCACATGGTTTCTTAATGTGAGCTTGGATTTTTGGATGTTTGCATCTTCAATTTTAGCTGAAGGTTCTAAATAAGAACATAGAATTTATGGAGCTTTCCAGTTAAATGCAAACACTTAGTGCTAATTTGAGCAAAATTAAGTTACTTTATTTAACAATATGTGTAGATCATGCAGTTCATTATTCCACCCTAAAAATTTTAGGCCAGTTGAAGTGATGTATTTATAGTTCCTAAGTACCCCAGACTAATAACAATCAATTTGAGCAGTGGCACGCATTGTTTGTGTGATAGCAAAGGAGATCAGAAGGAGAGGTATGTAGGCAGTAAAATCTGGTCATGAGGCAAATGAAGTGAACAATGTTGGAATGCTGATGTTATGGTAAATGCTGATCTTGATTTTCAGTAACTACTACAATTGTTTGCAACATCTAATCAGCACTGTCACAACGTGGGTGAATACAACCAAGCACTGCAATCTACAGTTAGTAAGTTTGCCTACATAATATGTAGCCTCATTATACAGAGAGATGTTTGTACACTGCTTGCTGTAGTAGAACTTGAGTTTTAATAGGGAACATTAGGCATTTCTGAAAACGAATTACAAAAATAAAAGGAAATTACCAGAAGTGGCGTAAGCTGATAAATACCTAGAGTCATTTGTAGCCCTTTTCCACTGATAATGCTTTGTAACCATCTCCTACGAGTCTGAGGTAGCCGAAGAGCAAAGGTGAAAATAAATGAAAGACATGTGCGGGCTTAAATCGGAGCAACAGTTAAGGAAAAAGTGACCTTGCTGTCATTTCATATATTTCCTTGTCTTATTTAATTTAAAGAGTCATGTTTTAAAAAAGCATGTTTTGGTACTTCTGTTGTCTCTGTGCTTCTCTGTCTGTGCTAGTGATTTACTGTGTGTAACACAGGGCTGTAATCCATTTCTCTCTCTGCTTAGGCGAGTTGTTTTGGGCACGTGTGTCCTGCTGCTGAAAGACTGGAGCCACAGGTGCTGTTCACTTCAGACCTGCTCTTGAGAGAGTGTGGTTTCAACAGCAAAGCACACGGAGCAGAATTAAAAGCCTGGGAATAAATTAACTAGGTGGCTTGAACATTTGTCATCCCTGGTAAATAGGAAATAGATGAGCAACCAAAATGATGGAAGTGGCCTCTTTCTGCCCCCTGGCAACCATGAATTTCAGACCATGAAGGATGATGGTTCCTTTTCAAAGCAGAACTGGAGGTATGTCAGCAGTCTGGGTGCATAAATAATGCTGCAGCCATTAGTAAGCCCCGTCACTGTATTGTCTGTGCTAGAACCCTGCCTCCTGGGGATGGATCCTAGACAAAGTTAAAGCAACGTCCTCTGCTGAAATCTACTGTCAAGCTGTTTTCATTGAGGGAAGCCCCTGCTTCTTTTTTGGATGGGATGAAATACTGTGAGTACCACTGGTGTGGGTGACCTCAAGGTGCAGCTGGCACGATTACTACACAGGCTGGCTTGTGGCAGAGCTAAATGAGATAACCACAGTATACACCCTTAGACGCATTAGTAGCATTGGGTAAGAACACTAAAGTCTCAATTTGCAGGTTAACCACAACTACAGAATTTAGCAGGTGGAAGAGGCTGTGCTCTAACCTTTGCTGAAGTATTCCTGGTTCACTAAAGCTGGCATGGAGAGAGAACTGAGACAGTCCATTTCACTCCAAAAGTTTGAGGTGAGAAAAAGATGTTTTTGACTCCAGAGGCTGTCATAAACTATTGCATCTATGAACTATTCTTTATTCAGGTGGAAAGCAATCACACATAACATCTGATACAATCACACATAACGAGTTCTGTAGGCATCCATCAAAAAAAAAATAAATTGCCTTACTATCAGCAGAAGGGATTTTGATCTTTGACTCTATTTTGTGACTGTTCACTTTGCTGAAAGTCATTGCATTGAAGTGCCTTTTTAGAAATGCTTTTAGTCCCAAAGCCATATTAATATTTAAAATGTTTTTTCTCCAGCAGTGCCACAGCTGTGCAATGTGAAATAGAAAACATTTTTTCTCACTTTCCCTGGGCATCTCTAAAGCATCAAATGGTAAATAGAGAGAAGGAGGGAGAAAAAGTAAAAATGAAAGATTTTGTTTCTGCTATGGCTCTTATCTAAAACACCAAACACTAACCGTCTGCCAAATCCCCTGCAGAGCTGTAGATTTCATGTTAGCAAAACTTTGTGTTTCACCAAAATGCATCCAAATACTCAGGATTTGAGAATGAATAACTCTGGGCAGAAAAGGCTCTTGAAAACTGTAATTTCTGCATCTGGAATGCTGACATGCAATTCAGATCCATCCACTGTTAAAACATAAGCTTAATTTCTGTATCTTAAACTACATAAAAATATCTGTAAACATTTGTATACATAAATAAGCATAGATATAAATATTATTCATTTATTTCTTTGTTTTGTTTTTGCTTTTATATGAAGTTTGTTGCAGATTTGTTTCCCGTGAGACTGAAATTGTGGTTTTTACAATTGAAAAATGAATAACTGTACATGCATGGTCAGCAGAGCTGAATGCAGCAATTTATGGAACACCATGTTGTCCCATGCTACCTCTTGCCCCAGACTTCAGCCTGGCCCTCCTTAGAAATGGCCATAAATATCAGAATTGGAAACAGGGTATGTCACTTGTCTTGGAACAACTCCCTCCCTAAAAAAAAAAAAAGGAAGTTCTATGGTTTCATGTTGAGCCTACACTGTGCTGGATTGCTTATTTGCTACAATAAAGATAGTTATATCAGCTCAAAGTTCATTGAACCTTTTCTGTTTTTACTGTTTTTCATTTTAGTACACATCTTTACTCCCAGTCCTGAAAAAGGATTAAAATGCCGGAGACAGATCACTCAGCATTTCTAATCACATACCAGAAATCTCAAGACACATAGTTCTCACAAGATTTTCTACTTGTTGTAGACCATAAAAGGCTCAGATAACCTTCTGAAGTCCACTCTGATCTCTGTAGTCATTAAATAAGTTTTTGTTTGTTTGTTTGTTTGTTTTTACTGAGAATCTAAGCTAGATTCCTACTTCAGTGGTCACATTCAATCAATCCAGTTTCCCTTCACAGTTTCAGAGGTTACTTTTGTATTCATTCATCAAGGCAGAGAAACAGAAGTCTTCATTCAAAACCAGATTCTAACATTCAAAACAAGTCTCTAACTACTGGGGGGGGGGGGGGGGGAAAGCCCCAAAGTATTGCAGGGAAACATTTCCATACACACCATTTCATTTCAAATTGTCATGTGCATTTGCTTTATCTCATTCTTTCATGTTCGCTTTTCAGAAATATTGCAGAGAAGCAGTACTGCCATCGTAGGTAGAAGAGTATACTCACCTGTTTGGCCTCCATGAGAAGTGGGCAAGTACTGTATCATCTTAACTACGAACCGGTAATCTTAATTTTGCATTTTTCATTACCTTCACCACTGTGAAAGTGGATTTCAAATAAACAAAGTTACTGACTTAATTTCAGCGACCATTCTGGAAATACCAGTCTTAGTAATTAAGTACTTCTAGTGCATGTTCTTCTGCAAGGTAAGGTGATCTTCTGGAAATAACCAGTTAGTTGAACTACCAAATTGCTTAGTAGCAATATTATAGCTACTTCATATAATACTTATCAGGCTTTGATGAAGTCTTTCAGTCTTGGTCTTGCTGAAGTTGATGCTTTTAAAATCTCAGCCTGGGTTTCTTTTTGCTGGGTTGTTGCATATGTAAATTAAAGTTGATATTATTTATCTACCATTTTTTAAGAGGGGTACTACGTTTCAAGCCCTGGGCATAGACTGATCTTTCAGTACTGCTTGGTACTGAACCTAACACATAGTCCCCTAAGCTACTAAAGATAACAAAGGTGGAAAGATAATGGGTGATGCTTTCACTATATAATTTGTCTGCAGCTTACAGTTTGGGGTTACTGAAAATAGATCAAATGAGAGTCATTGTGAGAGTGAAGAACAACATCAGACACAAAAATCCATTCCTAGTGTAAGTATTTTAATGACAGACAGTAAAAAGTCACAAGCCTCTACAATGTGTGCTGTAAAAACTTCCAAATGTTTCTTTCTATGATGTAATGGGGTGCTCCCATATAACGAGGCAGACACTACAGTAACATCCACTTTCACTACAATCTTGGATGCAAAGGGGAGAAAAATTGACCATTTGCTAAAGGGTCTTTTTTTTTTCCCTGTGACTTTTAATTTCAGTCATCTGACCTGAACATTTTAGAAAAGGAGTAAAAAATCAAGAGGGGAGAAGGAGGGATGCAGAATATTTCGAATCAAATGGCCGTTGAGGGCTGTGGTGCAGTTTTATGCAGAAACAGTGGCATCTAGTGGACAGCTTTTCACATGAAAGGAGACAATGTTATCAGAGACTAAATATAAAGCAAGTCAGGCAGTGATGAAAGCTAATGCTATCTTTATCTTTTTCATAGGTGAAAGATTTTCCCAAGTCTGTTGTAACACTTTTCTGTAAAAGAATTTGGAAATCAACTACCCTGCCAATTTTCCCATCCTCTGCATACAACTTGCAGAACACTTGTTCTTTTTTTTTTTTTTTTTTTTTTCCTCATTATATTAAACCCTCTCATGGCATTCAGATGTAAATTCTAATGACTTAGTGTTATACAGATTATCAAAAATCTTCACCCAGCAGAAAAGCTAATGGCTTGCATGCATGCGAAGAAGTCTATCATTTTTCCCCGTGATTTCAGACATGGACAAATACAAACTTTCAGCTAGTCCTTGAATACACTTATTTAGCTCAACTTTAGACGATTTCAAGTGCAGCATGGCCTTGAGGGAAAGACCTGGATAAAGGAAGAGAATAACAGCACAATGAAGCAGCCATGGTGAAGGACTTTGGAAAAAGTTTAATTATATAATTTCTGTAGATAAAACTAAGTATAATGTTTATGCAGTGTTAACCTTTTATGCTAATTGATGTCTGAGTTATTTTACTGTCAACAATTTTCTAAAGCAGTCATAATCTTGCTGTCTGTCTCTTTAGACTGCAGTGTTTGCCAGTGCTGAGCAATCTTCCAAAGATCAGCTGTGCTGTAACAGCCTTCTTCTTTGGCTGTCTCTCATGTAGGTTGAAGGAGTGTTTCTCTGTTTACTTATAGGGCCTAAATTAGTTTGTATGAATGGAGAACTTGGCTTCTTAAATCCAGCAGAACAGATGGATGTCTTAAAATGAAATATCTTGATTAAGTTCTTTACCCCTTACTCTCTCTGTTTCCAACTTTCTTATACAGCGTTTGCTGTCCGTGTTTTGACGGATCAGGAATTACTTCAATGATCTGTTCCACTACAGAACAGAAGTGCAGCTACTTGTAAGACAGCATTTACTTTTGTGAGGTGTAAGTGATGGAGTTTTAGAAACACTTGTAATGGTTTTGATTTGAATCTGAGTGCAAATGTGAGTTGGCTCTTTAGCCTATTGGCCAGATGAATCAGCCTGAGGCAAATGTGAAGTAAACAATACTAACAACATCTTTTTTTTTTCTTCTTTACAAAGTGGGAGAGAGCACAGTACAGGGAGGGACCTGTAAGCACTTAATTCTTATTCCTAGTTTTCTTCCTGTAAGTTAGGCATAGTAATACTTAGCCTTTCTATGGAGATTCATATGAGATCCCTTCATCCTTAAAAACAGTAAATAATCTCTATTCCACATTTGCAATAAGATTAGCTAAGTGTTACTGAGGTAGACCTAGCAGCTACAATTTAACCTTACTAATTATCTAACCTGTGACTGAATATAACTAGCTGGGTGTTCTGTTATTTCAGACAAGTACTTAAATAGACTTTCACTGGGTGAAATTTGGCATAATTGGGATCAGCGTGATTTTTTTCTCTAGTCAAGAGAAAACAGAGCCAGGATTTCCCCTAATGATGTTAACTTCTATGGAGATAGGCAAATTGAGATCTATGTGGCATAGAGTATTATAAATGGAGCACACAATAGCAGCCTGATTATACTTTTTTACACTCCCAGATTTAATCTATGATTCCATCTTGACATTAGGGGAAAGTAAGCCTTTGATGCTTTGAGATTTAAATTATTTCCTTGGAGTCATCCAAGAGGGCTGTCTTACTGGAAGGACAGTTGTTCTATTTCAGCCTACCAGATGCTCTGTTGATGCAGTAATTATCATATGTATCTTCAATGGATTGTTTTTTATTTTGTTACCTGTGATCAGGCTCTTAGTGTGACTGCAGTGAAGAACTCTGAAAGTTACTTTGTTCTGTCCATAACTAATTCTATTGCCATTACAAATCATAACTGTCAGGTAAAAGCCACCAAGACATTTCTTATGTTGTTTTGCAGGTATCATATGTTTAACTGTACAAGAAATTCTATACCAAGGCATAAATTTTAAAGGCACACAGGAAGAAAAGGGATGGCTAGATACATGTGGCTGATCTGGCAGAATTATAAAATAGTAGGAAAAGTTGTACAGAGAAACTACAAAATGATACTACACCTTCTTCCTTCTCACCTACTGATCATGGGAAGTCCTCACTTTGAAATACTTGCAATACAAAAAGAAATCACTTTGTAATACCTCACTTCAGTGATCTTTTTCAGCATAGAGTATGGGAATGTAGTGTAACAAAATCATCTGAAAATGTATTTGAACCAAGCATTTATTATGAAGTAATACATGAAATACTCATCAGGCAGTGAAACATAGATCAGTGTCTTCATACAATTTTGTTTTTTTTTAACCTACAAAGCTATAAGTAATGTTTCCTCCAAAGTCCAGAAAGGTGGCCTTCACTTTACTTGAGGACTAATTGGTGAGTTTTCCTTGCCCATACCTCAGAACTTGTAGGAAACCTTTGATTTATTTATCTATGCATGCAATATTTTTTTTCCCTACTGGTAGAATATGTATGTTGGTCTATAATATATCTAGCCATTTATGTTTGGCAGTTTTGCCATATCACTAGGGTTGTACTGTATTGCAAAGAGATTCAGCTCTACAATGAGCACATAGCCAATGCAGGAATAACCTTGTCCTTAACGCAATCATGATACATATCCTCTTCAGTGACCATGAAGAGACCTGCAGAAAAAAAAATGGAAAATATAACTAAAACACACAGAGAGATTGACCACACTAATAACATACAAGGGGCATCAAATCTTTTAAGCAATTTTCTAACAATTCTTCACCTCATTGTGAGCCGGGTAGAAGTGAGCCAGCTTTCAATTGTCTCAGCTGGAAGATTTTTTGAAAACTGCCAACTTACCTCCTAGGGCTAAGGTCTGGGAATTTTGTGGTTTTGTTTTTAAATAAGCGTCGGACCTTTGGCTTACTGTGGATTAGCGTAGCTCCGTTGAAGCCTACCCCAACATCCAAGTTTTCAAAGAACTTTAGATACATACAAGTACAGGTGGATGCCTAGTTGAATTTTAAGCAGATGAACTTTCTATCTTTCGACTCAGATCAGCCCTGACAGATACCATCTCTGTATTTTAATGCTTAAGTGCTTTTTAAAGTATGGCCCTAAATCTGCAATTTTTGTGTTAAGAAATTAACTGTGAGTGATATAGCGTCACTTTGTGGTGATAATTCTAAGTGACAAATTTCATGTCTGTTTAGAGAATGTTAGGGGGAAGGCTTATCCTGTTACAGAAATACACAAATATGGTTATATCTTCCTTTTTGGCATCCAAAACAGCCATTAGGAATTGGAAGAGTTTAGGATTAATACTTGTATTTTACAAGCTTACACCTGTCTTACCCACCCCAGATTCACAGTTTCTGAATGTAGTGATAAGTATAATCGCGTGCAAAATACACAAGGAAAAAATAGGATGACCATAGCACAAACCTAATGTGCACGACATTCTATTGGCATGTGGCATATTGTTACCAATTGGCTTATGAGTGGTGTCTGCTTTCTGGCTGAGCTTTGGAGTATATTTTCCCATTTAATTTTATGATGCATATGATGAACAGAGGCAGTAAAGCAAATTATGCTGTCTATTACACTGATGTTGAAAATGATAAACAGAACTGGTAACTCATACAAGCACCATGAAAATGTTCTGTGTTAATGCTTACCAGCATGTGTACTAAGCATTCAAATATTTAAAAAATTAAAATTAAATAAAAAAAATCATTTTAAAAAATCAGCTGTCAGCAGATTATTGCAGATGAGATACTGAAGAACAAGCTCAACTCTTAGCAGGTCAGATTGTATCTCAGATATCTCAAGGATGAAGACTATGAGTTTCGTCCTGCCACAGTCTTACTGAAAGCTAAGTGAACAAGTACAAGACTTAAATAAATGAAAAATAGTTGGAAAAAAAGCATAAGCAGACAGGAAAGAAACCAGAACAATGTCAAGCAATGTTAATAAGAACATTGTGTAGTCACCAATTTATATCCATATAGCAGATAAATGCATGACCAAATGTTTTATTAATATGAACAGAACTACATGGGCACAGCTGATGCCTGAAGCTCTTATGTTTCCTGCCACTGTTCTGTTCTATTGCCAGACACCTTTCAGTGCAAGGTGCTTCCTCCAGGCATTGGTTATTCTCTCCTCTTCCAGTTCATGGTTCTGCCTTTATTCTAGCAGAATAAAAGAAGCATGCACTGTAAATATATATATATTTATATACCAATTGTGGGGTAGCCAAAACTGTTAGACTGGATGGACTAAATCCCTGTTGCAGTGTGGGAAGCAATGTGGATTCAACCAGTGTTCAAGGAATTGTTCTTCTGATCTCTGCTCCAAGCGCTGGATGTAAAGCATATGCTCCTATTTAAAGACAAGAAAATGTAATTTAATTATGCAATCACTCAGGTCTGATGTCAGGCCAATGAACCAGGATAATTTTACAGCATTTACAAGACCAATGAATTTTCCCCTGAAAATTATCAAACGTAATGAAATGAGGTTATGAGTCAGTTTGTCCCAATGTAGCAATACTTAATGGTTGACATCAGCAGCCGTATTAGTAAACACATTGAGCATGAATTTTGCAATAATATTCATAAATTAAGAATTCCACATGCACATTTCTTATTGGCATATCTACACAGAAACTTCTGTTGGTCCTGAGGGTACAGAAGGAGTCTCACAGACAGGTCTGTTGCATCCTCTTTTGAAAATTGATTCCTGCTAATTAAAAAACATTACATCTTTATAGGATCATGTGGCAGTTCTCTGAGGGGGTCCAGTAAGCACTATCCATCAGTGCTGATTGGTCTTTGTGTGATAGATAAGTAATGTGAATTTTCCATAGTAACATATAGGCTTTATGGTGTAAGCAACAACTTCTCAAATTAAGTGAGCCATGTGCCAAAAACTTGACAAAAAAAAGAAAATTTGCTTTTAAAAAAGTTACAGTCTCAATACATGTGGGCTTATAACCTTTGTGTATATAAGATATATTGTTTTCAAAATATACCCCATTGCTTAGCACACTGAGCGTTGTAGCAATGGAAGCTGTAGTGTAAACCTTTTACAGTGGCCAAGTATTCCTGCTGTCATCCAGTTCTCTGCTCTTTGAGCTGCTCAGAGGGTTGGTGCACAGAACAGCAGCAGGAAGCATTGGTGTCCTGCCGTATACTGTGCTCTGTGTTCCTCACCATGCAAAGGAACTTGGCTCAAATCCCTCAGTGAATCTGCATTATGAACTTGAATAGAACAGGACTATACGACCGTGAAGATGCTACATTATAAAAGTAGGGCCTCGGTCAAAGGAAGATTAAAATATGCTAATATCATAAATGACATTTTTAAATAATAAGAGATGGCAAATCTTGTTGTCTGTAAGTGAACAGGCATTTTTAGTGAAACAGCACTGTGTCAAACTGTTTCACAAAGAATTGCAAATTAAATTCCCTAGCTCAGCATGATCTGGCCTAGTACAAACAGTTTTTGCTTAAAATAGCTGAAGAGAGGCAGGTTCATCCCAGCACTAACTTCATTCTGTACAAGGAATCCATGCAAAATCAGTCTTTCTCTGAGACTGTGGTAGAATTGTGCACAGGGATACAGTGGCCATGACCCTTCATTCACAGAGGTAAATCTCTATGTTCAACGTGGCAGGGGGGATGGATTTTTTATTGAAAGATATTTCCTTTTCTACTGAAAATCTTGACATTTAGTGAGAAAAACAAATACTCTGTGTTTGGGTTTTCTTACAGAAAGAGAGTGTTGCTGTATAGAAAAAAAAAAAATCAATTGGAATTTCTCATCAAAAGAGAGCTCAACAAAGTGTATGCCAGTCCAATCATGGTAGGATGGAAAGTGGCCAGGATATAGCAGCAGAGGTCAGTGATCAAATGCTTCTCTAGCCTTAATTCCCTCTACTCTCCACATATACAAGTGTAACTGCCTGTAATACAGAATGTAACTTGATCCATCCTCTCTGTTTTAGTTATTTTATATTTAAGATATTTACTATATAATGTACTATGTAATCGTGGGGGTATACCAAACATAAGCATGGATGGGATGTATTCCCACCAATTTGTGAAAACTACAAGGCTTACTTAACAACAGCATGGAAACCAACCCAATCTTGAATGTTGTCAGCTGTCAAGCCCATGCCTACTTGTTTCTTGGCTCTGTTGTATAGCATTACTTGTACAAGATTGTTAACAAGCATAGTATAATATTCTTGTGACAGCTTTGATTTGTTTTAGACATCACAGTTGACAAAGTACGTAATCAGATGTGGTGTACGGCCAGCCACTAACTATAGGAAAGAGAAAACCACTTGCTGTCTCCGCAAGCCTGGCACATAGTGAACTCAGTCTTGGGAGGTATATAGTGCTCTTCATGCCCTATGGGTGTATAGTGCTCTTCATGCCCTATGGGTGTATAGTGCTCTTCATGCCCTATGGAGTTCAGAAGTGTTCATTCAGCACCTTGCTAAACTGAGCTCCTTGTATTCATCATACATGCACAATCTATTGTGTGCTTTCTGGCTTCTGTGGTTTTTGCCTCTTCAGAACCATGTAATTCTTGCACGGTTTATTTACTTTGGAAAGAAATAGGCACTAATTTTAAAATACTTTAAGTGGCTCTTGAGAAGTGCAGAATTATATGTTACATCTTGTCAAAGCAAGTAAAACAGAAGCCTTCTAAATTCTTTTATTTATTTCTTTTGTTGTAAAATAGTTTAGAAATTAATAAATGTAAATATTACTTGCAAAAATAATGCTGTTGCATTAAGCTAGCAGCTAAAAATGCCTACAATGTCGTAACAAACTATCCAATCTGTAGCATTCATATAAAAGTGAATGAAAGTAAGTGATTTTAACAGCTAGTTTAAAACTACCTCAATCTCCACACTGACCGCTGACACCTGCATCTCCTTTCTGCCTTGAGTGCAGAATGTACTGTAAGTGGAAGACATTTCCTGTTATTTAGTTTTTCAGGAACAACCTGATGAACTCCACATTTCTAGAAATGAAAAGCCACTTTCTTCTCAATAATTTAATCGGCATTTTTGAACCGTGATAAATAATTTCCACATTCTGCAAGCATATGCTTCCTGAGCAATGTTCAGCACTTTCAGAATGCTACGTGACAGTAATTGAAAGAATGCAAAGGAGATTTTTAATATTTCGCGGAGCTCAGCTGCTTTAAAAGGTGACATTCATAACTTACTGCTTAGAATTACATGTACAGAAATCTAATATTAAGCACATTTTTCTTTCTTTCTTTCTTTCTTTCTTTTTTTTTTTTAATATAGTTAATGTAATTTAAAAATATCATAAATCACCCTCATGGGCTCATCAGGGAAACCAGCTTTTCTTTGTCTGTCTTCACGACGAGTTCTCAGAATCTGTTTGGCTTCCTTTTCAGTCAAAATTGGTGAAGTGTCTAAGGAAAAGCAGAAATTAGTTATGAAATTATGATAAAGTTAATGTTTTACCTGTCAGTTGTAAAACCAAATGTCTCCAAACCTTATTTTTGTCTATATACAAAGTGTCCTTTCATTACAGCCCCTTCCCAGGGGATATTGCATTCCAGGCGATATGAGTGGAATTTTAAACCATTTTTTTAACTTGGGCTTTCTATAGTTTGGTTCTATCAGTATGAAACAAACTGTACATATTAATGTTACTATCTAAAATGAGAAAATATAATAGCACCATCTAACCAATAACATTTGTAACTCTTCCAATTCTTTGTTCTTTTCTGCATTGCTTTGCTTTTTAGAATTATTTGTCTAAGTAGTGAGTTAGAATTTGTTGCAAAGGAGAGATTTAATTGAACATTTAACTTTCAGGACCTTGGTAAAATGATATTAAAATTGTAAACTCATAAAATAAAGCATTTTGGTTTTAGAATAAATGACTGCAGTGTGCTAATGCAGAGAGTAGAATATCTAATACAGTAGCACAACTGTTAAAAAACAAATCATGTCAAGCAGTAATATAAAAATAGTTAAATATTAAAAATGAAATAAGAAGATACTAAAATACAAATTACTAATATTATGCTAATATGCTCTGCAGCTATACTCTATAGTTACATACATATACAGTTTTATTTTATATAAACTCCTACCTGTAAAAGTGGTCATGAGGACAAGAAAGAAGATAAACACAAGTAACTTCTTCATTTTGATTCCGCTTTCTCTCAGTCTGTTCCAAAATGAATAACACTGACTGAGGCATTAGCCTATTTGAAGTAGCTACGTCAGTCACAAATGTTTGTTTATGCTTTAACTAATTTGACTTATAGTATGATTTTGAAGACATCTGGCCTGAAGTTTTGAATATGGCTATTATCTGTTCAAACATTCTCAGCATAACTCTGTTCCTGAGGGAAAGAAAATAGAAGACTATTTTTCCACTTCAGGTTTCTGAGTTATGCTGGATATTTTAAATTTGTGAAAATAGGACACATTACCTTTCATTTAGCATAGCAAGCCATGGTTTCAGGTGCCTAAGAAAAACAATCGCTTTTTAAAAGACACAATTGCCTATTACTAAATGCTAATCTTAGAAGGGGCTTTTTGTTAAAAATTCCTCTCTCTAACTTTACTCCAGCACAGAAGTATGTATTAACCTGATTTAACTCTAGCAAAGCCAAACTACCACCGTGGAAATACAAAGAGAGATTTTCATCAAATTAATAGAATCATAGAAATGAAAACTCATATAATTCTTCTTTTCAGGACAAGTTAGTGGAAAATGGGATTATAAATGACCTCACTATTTAATACAGTGTGAACTATGAATGTGAATTTAACAGATGTTTCCAGAGAGCTAGTTTCTACCTTCAGAAATGTCACCGGCCATACATCTGAGCAGCACTATTCTGGACGTAGGGCACCAGCATCACCAATTTGTAGGGAAATAAATACATATCCCTTTGAATATATCCTTTGAAACAGTCAGAATTCATCAGCGGCTCCCATACAAAGGACATAAGCAAGTAGCCTTTCCCCTCAGAGGGAAAGGTGCAGCACATCCACATCCCTGCTGCACCACAGGCTGCCAGCCCAGACCCTGAGCAGGGCTTCTTGTTTCTGCCTTTTTTCTTTCCTTGGAGAAGCAGTGTTCAAGCAGTTGTGTCTGTGCAGCATTTTCTGTGTTCACAGGCTTCTGAGCAAACCAGTCAGTTTCAGCGAAACCTGGGTGAAAGCTGTGGGTTGCAACAATACTAAGAAACAGAAAGTTTCAGGAAATCAGACAGGCGGGTCAGATTGAGGTGCTGTCAGTGCTGCTGGACCAGAAACCAGCAGGGTGAGCTCAGCTGTGGTGAACACCAGGGGCTCCAATGAACACCAGAGACCTCTCCTCAGCTCACTGGGCTGGCTAAGTTCAGCTGCTGACATTGGTACCGGGGCGTTTGTATCAGCTTGTGAGCCGTGAGCTAACGTGGGGTGCCACAGGTGTGAGGACTGGACCAGAGTCGAATTAGGTGACGAAAACAAAGCAGAGCAGCTCAGTAGTTGGGCCTTGAAAGAAACAATGGGCAATTCCTGGGTTCTGTATCCCATCGTGTCACGGAACTCGTGTTAATGTCAACATAAGGATTGTCCAACTGTGCGGTGCGTGCATTTCCAGCATGTTTTAAGGTACTGATAACCTAAAATCCAAGAGATGTGATGTGTACTGTATGGATTTAAGTAACTGTGAAGTATTTTGTTGTCATAGCTGAAAAAAACTTGTAGTTTCTATTAATAGCAACCATTGCTTTATTTTTAGAACTGCTCCAGGGAAAGCTTCCCAGCACCACGTGAAAGAATTTATGAGCAAAGAGCCGCTACGGATGGGGCAGCGAAGGGACAAACACTGCGAACAAAGGGATAAAACTCAGCGAAGGGCGAACCAGCGTCGGGGGGGGACCGCTTGCGACAAGCCCCGCCCCTTTCTACAAGTCGCGACAGTCGCGACAAAGCCGGTGGCGGCCAGGCCCCACTTCCGGGCGGTGCCCGTTGCCTGGTAACCGCCGCTTCCGCTTCCTGCACCCCGCGCATCCCCGGCGGCCGCCGGCACGGAGCGGAGCCCCTCGGCCCCGTGTGGCCCCGGCCCCGGCCCCGAGGAGCCGCCGCCGCCAGCAGCGGCCGCCAGCAGCCGCGGGAAGCGGGCACGGGGCGAGGGAGGTCGGAGGGCGGCGGCGGAGGCCCCCAGCGCATGGTCTCGGTCTGAGGGGGGGCGGCCCGGGGCTGGGCCTCCCCTGCCGAGGGGCCTGAGGGGAGGCGCGGGGCCCTCGTAGGAGCCGCAGCCCCCGGGGGCTCCGTGCTGGGGGCGGGAGGGGGTCGGGGGGTGGCCGGCCTTGTGCTAGGCGGAGGCAGAGCCCCTGGTAGGAGGCCAGCAGCGGCATCCCTCTGCTGGGTGCCGGCCCTGAGGGCACGGAGGTGCTGAGGGAGGGGTTAGAAGATGTTTCACGAAGCTGCTCGTTGGCTGCTGGGCCCAGGCAGCCGTTCCCGGCTTCGCCCGGCTGTCTTCTTGAGGGGTTAGGCTGGGAAGACCGAGCTGGACGAGGAATGGCGGGCACGGAGGGCAGAAGCAGTGCTTCCTCCTCGTCCTCTGTCGTCGCGGACTGGAGCTTGGTGTTTTGGACTCTGTGCTCCGTCATCGTGCCGGTGCTGATCACGCTGTGGTGCAGCTTCCAGCGGTCCCGGCGGCAGGTGCTGATACGTGACATCTTTCGCAAGAGCAAACACGACTGGCACTACACTGATCTCTTTGGGCAGCCCTCCTACTGCTGCGTGTGTGCTCAGCACATCCTCCAGGGTGCTTTCTGCAACTGCTGTGGGCTGCGTGTCAGTGAAGGATGCCTAAAGAAGGCTGACCAGCACTTTCTCTGCAAGGAAATTATGATGAGGAGCGATGGTAGAGCCCGCAGCTCTATGCCGCATCACTGGATCAGAGGCAATGTCCCACTCTGCAGCTACTGTGTGGTATGCAAACAACAGTGTGGCACACAGCCCAAGCTCTGCGACTACAGGTACTGCAAGGGAGTTTGGTTTTGTATGTGGAAGTGTGATGCTACATCCATGTTTAATTAACTGCAGTCTTTTTAGAACACATCGCCACAAAAACAATTTGAGAGAACCTAAAATGAAAGTGGGTGCCTGTGGGTTACCTGACTCATAAGTTAAGGGCAGGATATTGCATCTTCGGTCTACTTGTTGTCTTGCTTGCATTTCTCCATAATGATGTGCCAGCTAGCGTATAATTACCTCTAAAAGGCAATGTCTAAGAGAGCTTATGTTTTTATGGGACAGTTCTAAAAAGGCTCTAACACGCATGTCGTTAGTACAGTGAATAGCCTGAGCAATATCAGTGGCATAGTGTGCATTTCAGATTGCCAAAATGTGCATGCATCTCTGCAAAACTGGCATCTGCTTAGTGCAGCTAGAACAAACAACCCTCCTATAACTGGTGCTTTTTGTTTTTGTTTTTTTCTTACCTTTTTAAGGCTGCTCAAAAGAAGCTAATAGGAAGTTCATGAAAGTTGCTGCAATATAATCCATTGTTACGGTTTGTAGTAAGAATGATAAAAAAGTTTTAGGAAATTGAAAGGCTCATACTGTCATTAGCAAGGCTGCTTGTAAAGTTGTCGGCATGGCACATAGTGACATGTTAGGCTAGAACATAGAGGTCGTGGTGCACATCCTGTGTAGAGTGTGACCTCTGCATTCTTAAAGGGTGTCTGCTTTTGCTCCACATTTATGTGATACTGGGAAATTGCATGGTAAGTTAGCCGAATTCCATTATACGTGAGCATATTGTCAGAAACAAAACCTTGAGAAAGAGAGAGCATGTCTATGAGAGCAGGAAAGAAACAGGATTCTGAATGCAAAAGGAGGAAGAATGAGAAAAGAAGCAGAAAATAACTGACAATAATCACTGTCTACAGTACAGGGCAAGTATCATCGCTTCTCTAGTTGTGTGCTGGATTAAGCAGAAGGACTCCAAAAATAGCTTTCACAGCTGCTTAAACCAAGGCTTTGGATGTAGCAAATGAAGATTAACATTTTGCAGAGGCTGGCAGGAGGTATTGCAGTGTTCCCTCTTGTTCTGGTCTGTTTGCCAGGGCAGCTCTTAGAGTAGGTCAAAAAGCTGAGCAATTTTGCATAGCAAAATCCCATAAGCCTTGCTCAGTACCGTGTAACCTTTTAGGTTTCAGACCTACGGGTATTATCACTTTGGGGAAATTTATCGCCAAAGTCAATTCATGGTATTAGTAACACTTGAAATTATTAAACTGAACTCTAGTATGTGCTTTCCAAGAATGGATAGGAGTTCAGTTTCTCATCCAAGCTTTCAGTGTAACTGCTGCATACAGTGCAATACGGTATTTGTAGCACTTATTTTTAACACCAAAAATCAGAGTTAATTTAAAACTGGTATCTTTATTTTAACAAATTCAACTGTTTTTCTAGACTTTTGAGGACATGATCAAGTTATGTAATTTTCTGTAGCCAATACATAGTCACTTCAACTTCCAGAGAATGCATGCTTTTCTCTAAAATGTGCTTAAAATATCACTTATAACAGTACATGTAAACATAAGTAATTCTTAGAAGTTAGTTTCTCTTTCTAAAATACATAAGCAAAATTTGTGTCATTTGTTTGAGGATTTCAGTTGTTTTTTTCTTTTTTTCCAGATGTGTATGGTGTCAGTGCACTGTACATGATGACTGCATGCTGGATTGTTTAAAGATTGAGGAATGTACATTTGGAGAATTCAAAGACTTAATTATTCCACCATACTACTTGTCCACAGTCAACCAGCTACGTAAAGACAAAAGAACCGATTATGAAAAGGTAATTGCCTTCTGCTTCTTGTTTTTAAAATGTATTGTCTGGCTTCTGCTTCTGTTTTTTAATGAAACTGGAAAACTTGATAAAGATGTAGGAAGTTTTGTTTTGGTTTGTTGTGTGTTTTTTTTTTTTACATAACAAAAAATGAGTTTATAACACCGTAGCATTTGTTCTCCTAAGCACTGTAGAACAAATCTTCAGCCTTTGTGTTGAAAATATCTGTTTGTTTTGACTACATCAGACTAATTGGTAACTTCCTCATTTCAGCATTTGGAGGGAACTGATTATGAAGCAAGACTTTAGACATTTTCAAACATGCAGTGTTTATGTGACTTATCGTCATCTTTTTGCAGATAGTACCTTATGGCAGAAAACACTGGATCCCGGTAATCGTACTGGCTAATACTCGTAGTGGAAACAACATGGGTGAGATTTTACTGGGAGAATTTAAAATTCTGCTGAACCCTGTTCAGGTAATTACATTGAAAAACCACTATAACTAAATAACAGTTTAAGTTAGAATCAGCATCCCTTTGCTTCAATAATGGTAGTAGGATCTTCTAGAAGGTCAGTAAAGGAAACAAATTCATGCAGTTTGTTGTTTTAGAAAGAATAAGGTTGTGTGCAGAATAAAAATTCAGAGGTTCCCCCACTTCCATGTTTTTTTTTCTGGTTCTTTTAATAGTTGTGCAGTCTTCTATTTATAATAATACACGTAGTAATTCTGCTTTGATAGTCACGTACTTATTAACAATATACTTTTTTTAGAAATTGCAATATTTAAATCTTAATTTGGAACATGTGTTTAAATCCTCACTTTACTTGTGAAAATATTGGTGTTTACAATTGCTGTTTTGTGCTGTTGTTCCCTTTAAAGTCCACTTGAGATGGCACAGGATGTTGACGTTAAGGCAATTAGTTGTTCCTTGGACTTCCTGGCTGTACCTTAATATTCTCCCTTTGAAGTTTAAAACTGAATCTTAGAATACAGACTAACAGAAAACACTACACATTTGTTTTAAATACATCCCAGTAAGGCTTTATAAAATAAACCTCTTTGTATCCTGAATATTTTAAAGTAACTTTTATCTGAAGCCTTTCATCTTAACAAAACTCATGAAAATGTTACTAGATACAGACTTTTCTTAGGACTTGGTCAGCTTGATTTATCAATGGCTTTTATTCCTAGTGAAGCAGCTGAAGCTATTTTGTGACTTCAGGTCACATCCTGCTCATAAAAATCAAAACAGCTTAATTGCTTATGTAATATTATAAATAGAGAATGTTTGTTTTACATTAGAATAAACATCTTGAAGTTGTTTATCTACGAGGCAAATCATGACTCATGTTTCGTGAACCTATGAGACTCTCTATTTTCCTTTATTCTAGGTTTTTGATCTAAGCAAAACTACGCCTGCTAAAGCACTCCAACTTTGTACCTTGCTGCCTTGCAATGCTGTCAGGGTTCTTGTCTGTGGTGGGGATGGTACAGTAGGCTGGGTCCTGGATGCAATTGATGAGATGAAGATAAAGGTATTGTGTTTTAAATGAAAGGATATGTTATGAGTTTTGGAGCTGGAGAAATGAGTTTTGGAGCTGCTGAATTATTACACTTTAATCTTTTACCTGCATTTATCTTTTTCATCTTCCTGAATAAGCATACAGAAAAATATTTGCAGAATTGCTTATCAGGGCAAAAACAGCTTGTAATAATGCATCTTTTCATGTAGCTCAGAAAAATATATAAAAGCTTTAGAATTAAAAATGTATTTAAATTTGTTCTTTTCTGTAGAACAAGAAAAGAACAGATGCAGAGTATTTTATACATTGTTCTTTCCTCTTTGTCTAAACAGATTTATTTTGCTATCAGTAGCCATTATTAGTAATGCTGACTTGCTGTTTATTTATCCCAAAGCACTTTTATAATAACCTCGTAATTTTTGCCAGCTACAGTGCTTATATTGCCAGTGCATAAATGAGGGCTGTAATGTGCTTTTACTACTTATGGTGTATTCTGAAGAACCTATCAGTCTGCACTCATCCATTAACAGCAAATAGAAAAAATATGCTGTATGCTTGGTGTTGATTTGAAAGGGAAGATAATCCAATTTACAGAGTACTGCTAAGAACCCATGAGAAGATTGAAAGTAAAGAATAACTACCAGGGCTCTTGTACTTTACCTAGTAATCTTTTTCTCTAGTGATAAAAGAATGTCTTCCTTTATCAATATCTCTTTTTTTGTCTGTTTTGGCTGTGAATCAATTGCAGTGTTTTTAGTAGCTTTATTTTCTTGATGCTGCTTTCATGTTAATGCATGAAATGTTGTTGTTGAAGGCCATTATTACAACTCCATGCACAATCAAATTGAGCTTCTTTGAGACTTTTTATGTACCGATAAAGTAGAAATAGAACAAAGTAGAACTATAAAGCTTAACTAATATGGGTATGTGGTTATTTGGTTTTGGACACTTGATATATTGTCCCCAGAGCCAATATAGTTGATGAAACCTGGTAGCAAAGAACACAGATATTCAACTGAGGCATTGGAGTTACATAGATACCGTTAAGATTATGAGCAGTAGATTGTGCTCCCTTCATTTATCTTGACTCTCAAATCCAGGTTGCCTGGCAGAAACCTCCTGTTGAAAAGTAGTAACCATAATGCTACATTTTCCAAGTATTTTTCACAGCTGAATGTCAAAGGTTATAGTATGTCTGAAACAATTGTTCATGCTTCTCTGGTAAAGAGGGCAAAGATCTTTGCTAAAGTGGCTGTTTTGAATGTTTGTTTCTGATATTTGCTGTGTGATCTGCAGAGGTAATTATCATCTGCTCAATCTGTTCATGACAGATAAATTTGTGTGTGTATATTGCAATTCAGAAACTTAGATACTGACTTTACTTTGGGTGTGTGAATTTCTGTCCACAGTTGAAATGCTCTAGTATTACATGCATCAGTTTTTTTAGAACTAACATCAGTCTTCTAAGAGCCTTTTTGTTGCTCATTATGGTCCACAGTCGTGTGTGTTCTTTTTGTCTCTTAGCATTCATTGCAGAGCACTTTCCCAGAGATATATGCAATAATACTGTTATTAACTTACCCATACCCATGGTTGCAACAAGTAGAAAATTAGGAAATCAGATGAGAAGTTCAGGCTTCTGCTTTTAGTTCCAAAGCTTCGTTCTTCTGAGGGGATGCTCTGTTGAGTATCAGTAATGCATTGTTTCCTTTTTTCTTTTTTTTTTTTTTTTTAATTTTTCTCCTCACAATGGCTTCACATTTCCTTTCTGTACATTATCACTACCATAAGTACTTAAATGGGCCATCTGCTCTACTAATACTGCCAGCTGTACTGCACTATGTAACAAGCTGATCTGAAGATTGTTTATCAGACTTGAACATTTGGTTTTAGAAGGTAGAAAATGATGCTAAAAATAGAGCTAATATGTAGTGTTTCTGTATCCTAGGGGCAAGAACGCTTTATTCCACAAGTTGCTATTTTACCTCTGGGAACAGGTAATGACCTGTCTAATACACTGGGCTGGGGTGCAGGTTATGCTGGAGAAGTCCCTGTAGAACAAATCTTACGAAATGTCATGGAGGCAGATGGAATCAAACTAGACAGGTAAGTAACAGTGAAAAGACAAATTCTATTTAGCCAAATATTACTGTAGGTCTACTGCTACGCCACTAAAGCAGTATATGTAAAGTACACAGTGGATTAGGGAACTGCAGAATAACCAAGGTCCAAAATTAGTCTTTATTTAGTTTTTCTGAAGTGCTCAACTCTTTTGTAGTGTAGCTAAATCTGAATCTTTTGAAATTCTTAACTACAACTTTGATACTAAGTGAGAATAGTTTGCCTGCCGTGCATCTAAATAATGGCTGTTGTTTTTCAGGTGGAAAGTTCAGGTAACAAACAAAGGATACTATAACCTAAGGAAACCAAAGGTATGGCTTGTGATTATAAATATGGGTTCTATGGAATATCTGTATCATTTTCTGATTACCTGTTTCCCATTAAACATAGTGACTTTTAAATCCTAATAATATTTCAGAAGGCCATAAATAGAAATTCTCTCTCACAGGTGTTCACAATGAACAACTACTTTTCTGTAGGACCTGATGCTCTGATGGCTTTAAATTTCCATGCTCATCGTGAGAAGACTCCGTCTCTGTTTTCCAGCAGAATTATTAATAAGGTATGTTCGGTAAAGTGACACTTTCACCTTGTAGTTGCTGACTTAACTTAAGGCTATTTTTAAAGACTCAGCATGATTATTTTTCTGCATAGTGTGACAGAAGTTATTGCAATTAAATCTTAGTTTCATCTTAATTTCTATTGGATTTTCAACCCTTAGGACTCTTTGTCAGGGACTGCATTACTCTGAAACAAAATGTCTTCAAATATTAATGAACTGTAGTGATATAATTTCTCTGCACAGCTGCCTTGTGCAAATGTTACATATGTATTTTAGATGATAAGCTTTGAAGAACCATAACTATACATGAGCATTTAAAATAGATTTCATACTAACTGTCTCTTTTAACAGTCCTTTCTGTCCTTTCCTTTTGTTTGTTTTGCAGGCTGTTTATTTTTTTTATGGAACCAAAGACTGCTTAGTACAAGAATGTAAAGATCTTAACAAGAAAGTTGAGGTAAGTTTTTTAACTTGCTTTTTCTTTGGACAGTCGGGGAAGTAGAGAAATTTATCTTGTGAAAGGAAAGGAAAAAAACTGTGCAGTTTACATCTACATGATACTTGTGTGAGGATAGCTCTGGACTCTGGAATTTTTTTGATGTTCCAGGCTTCTTTGCTATCTGCAACTTTATTTGTGGAATTCATGCCTTCGAGCTTACTGAAAATTACTAAAAACTTTTCTGGTCTTGACTCAGATCTCTGAGTTCAAATACAGATACTGAGATGAAATCTGTAGTAGACTAGAGACTTAAATAAGTGACAGTTCATTTTTCTTTTCTCTATTAACAGAAACTGATTACAGGTTGTGAAGTCAGAAGTCATTTTTTTTAAGTATGGAAAGAAAATGTTATATTTGTACAGGCCCAATTTTGCTCACAGATGTTTTTTTTCTTCAAGTGGAGGCCTATTAGACAAAGAGAATAATTAGCTTATGTTGAAGTACTGAATTTCATTCATGGTAATTAACTTCTGTTTTTTTTTTTTAAAGCTAGAGTTGGATGGTGAGAGAATTGAGTTGCCCAATTTGGAAGGCATCATTGTCCTGAACATTGGATACTGGGGAGGTGGCTGTAGGCTCTGGGAAGGAATGGGTGATGAACCTTATCCCTTGGCAAGGTATGCAATACCTCTTTTTTTTTTTTTTTTTTTTAACAGTTCTTGTAGTGTAAACAATTCCCCCCAGTAGGCTATGCTTATGTAATAAGTCTTGTCTGAAAGTCAGGATTCTTTTTGTTAGAGACTAACAAGAGCTAAGTGCATCCCATGCATCAGGTTTGACCTTCTCAAAATGTCTGGCCTGATTAGGCAATAGGGTTGAAAAGACTATTGAAAATAGCCTTCAAAAAGTAGAAGATACTTACATCATGGAAGTCAAATTTTTGTTGCCTTATTATTGTTCTATATTTTAATTTGTATTAAGACATGTTCTTTTATAGTCTGAAATGGATGTAAGTTGGCTGCAGCAGTGATGAATTGTGGGCACATGAGACTTGCCCTCCTGTGACTTCCTTCTTTAGAAAATGCTTATGAGGCTGCATTTCTAAAATTATTTGGCCAAAGTTCTTTACCAAAATCTTAAAAAAGGTGGGGGCAATTAAAATATTTTCCTGTAGATTAATAACTGCCTAAAAAGACAGCAAGACAGAAAAATTTTCAAATTTCTGAAGTGGAAATCCACCAAAGGCCTTAAATATGCACTTTGAGTCTTGGAGAATAATATATCTGTGATCGCCAGTAACTGTGTAGGGTGTACCAACCAGAGTATTGTTCTGTACTTGGCCTGCTTTTGTACAGCTGCGCTTTCTATTCAGTGTGACTTATTCACCAGGAAATAAATAGTTCAAACATTTGTAGATTAACAGTTGTCTTTTTTATAGTAACAGAGGAAAGACTAATATTTGAATGGGCATTTCAGAGTTCATGAACATCACTAAGAGGTCTGCTTTCTTAATTCATAGACATGATGATGGACTTCTGGAGGTTGTTGGAGTTCACGGTTCTTTCCACTGTGCCCAGATTCAGGTGAAACTAGCAAATCCTGTTCGTCTAGGGCAGGCACATACAGTAAGGGTAAGTACTATTTATAAACCTGTTTCCCTAATCTTTTTTTCAATACGCAGCATACAATTTCAAGCACTCAGCTCTATGTTCTAAAGTTGCAGTTTGCAGTTGAGCAGGATGCTTCTTTTGCGTAATAAATTTAATTATGTTATAATTAGCAATCCTCTGTTGCTGTGGTTGGTAACCTATGAGTACAACTAATTATGTATTAAGTTTCTCCCTGGCTAGTCTCGAACTGTGCAACATCAATACGTTGTATTTATAAAAGGTATCTTCAGAGCTACATTGAACTGCTGTGATTGTGTGTTCTTCTGTTTAATACTAGCTGATCTTGAAGAGTTCAAAGATGCCAATGCAGGTGGATGGAGAGCCGTGGGCTCAGGGGCCATGCACTGTTACCATAACTCATAAGACACATGCACTGATGTTGTATCACTCGGGTGAGCAAACAGATGACGACGCTTCCAGCGTGTCTGAGCAAGAGCACGTGAGAGAACAGACAGATGAAGAGGTATAGATGTTGTGGAATGTAATGTAATACAAAGAAGAACTTCAGCCCGTTAAAAGCACTGAGAACACTTAACCTAGATCAAGAATTGTGCTGTAAGGTTCATACTTGTAAATGAACTAGGGTCGAGGAAAAAGCCGTGCTTTCACATTCATGAAAACTTTCACAGCTGAATTACCACAACTGCTTTGCCTTTTAGGTTGATAGTGGTACCCAGCCTTTCTAGCTGAGGAGCCAGTTACTCTGTCAGGGAAGGACCAGATACAGAAGCCCTTCCTTGTTGTGGAATCAGATCTTCTGCACATATACAATATAGTATGCATAAGTTTTGATACCCTTGAAAAGGGGAACAGTTGGAGTTCAGCCTGCTTCCACCTGTTATTTTCTCCAGGAATGCTTCCAGAACAGAAAAACAGACCAAGTAAAATGTGGGCTGTTTTTTTTTCTGTCAACGGCCTGCTGGTCCTGTCTGCCATCTCTTCTTGGAAGTAGGACAAACTTTTTTGTGCACCTGTGTGTGCAGTACATACCTAGTAGGCTTGACTGGGAGAGTGGAGATGTGGGGGCTCTTGGAAAGGCAGCTAGCAAGGAAAGGTAGGTTTGGACCAAAGGTTTCTGGAAAGGGTCTGTTAGCGAATGACTTTTTCAGTGGCTTTGTAAGCCATAGATGGAGTATTCCTGAGTACCCAAGATACAACATCAAAGTAATTGTACCATGACTTGCACTGAATGATCCTGTGACTGACTGCTTCAGTCAGCAAGAGATTAATTCTAGTTTTTGTAAATAGCAACATGTTACAGTTCTAGAGGAGGCTTCTTGGAAGAAAACTTGGAGCTGTCTGTTTTAGCTGTGTTTTAAAGACTGTTTTAAAGAAGTAATGATAGCTGGCAAATCTTTTTTTTTTTTTAAGAGGCTTGTTAAAGATCTCGCTTTGTTACCTGGAAACAATCAATAGCAAGTCAGTCTGTTAACTGTTTCAGTTTGAATTGTGGAGATTGAGAGAGAGGTTTGCAGAGGTTAGCAAGTTCTTTTGTTCACGTGTATCATTTGATGTGTGTGGAGGGTAAATTTGTTTTCTAACTGGCTCTTAGGGGGGTCAAAGATAATTCGGCCTGAATCTTCATTTCTCATATGAATACTGGGCCAGGAAAAGGTTAGTGGCCTATACTGGTAGTAAAGGTTAAGAACACACACACCAGTACAAGTAAACGGTCAATTTGACATATCTGAAGCTTCTCAGGTTCCAAGCTTCTCAGGTAAAAACATCTTCATGTCTAACAGAAGTAAAAACCTGCTTCCTTTTTAGTTTTCCCTTAGAGGTATTTTAAGCCTGCAGCAGGTGAGACATGTGAGTTAAGATTTTGAAGTTTGTAACTAATAATTCAGTTAAGTCCAGTTGAATTCTTGAATAAGAAAAGAATTTACGCTGAATGTATATTGCATAAGCTAAGATCATAAGAGAAGTTGAGGGGCATTGATCATAGCTTTGAATGTTGCTGCTTTTGTCAAACTGCCCCAGTCACTTCTTTTTTTTTTTTTTTTATGCTAACTGAAAGCGAAACCATTGGGTAAAGTAGACTGTGTTTCTAGGTTTTGTAAAATGAAACTGTTTTTCAGCAATCTGTAAAACAAAGTTTGCATTAACAGTGAAGGAACTATTTATATTTTAAAATAATTTATTTAAGCCTTGGAAATGTTAGTATTTTTAGAATCTTCAATTGTAATCATCTTTGGAGAGCATTTTTAAACTGATGGTATTTACTCTAGAAAGTGTACGTGCTAGATCTTAAAATACTACTGATTGCCAGTGAATTTATAGTTGTCTGGATACGTGACCAGAGTGTAACGAACTGTAAAACAGAAGCCACTTGTAAATTCCATATTCATTAGCCTCCCACACCTCATCTTAATTATTTTATAGTATGTAAATACAGAGAACAAATTTATTGTTAAGTCTATATAAAATGTATTTAAAATATGCAAAAACATGCAATGTTAGATAAACCCAGTATCCTAACCTTTTGTTGCTGTTGTTATGGAGGTTCAATTTGTATTGTAGCTTCAAAAGCCTTGCTAGTTATTTATTTTTATTTGGATAATTTACAGACATTAGCATCCCCAAAATACTTAAGTTCTGTGCTATGTAACTATTGTTTACAAACAACTGACAAGTCTCTGGAAAAGCAGGGTATGTGTTATGAAGGGCAGTATTTTGTATACTTAATTTAAACTATTCAGAATGCAGTTTAAAGAGCTATCTAAAGTTGATCAGATGATTATTCAAATTATTTTGTAGCTTAAGAATCTTTAACAGTTCAAAACGTTCACTTCTTAAACTCCCAACATCCTGAAAAATATGTGACGTGAAGACTTTGAAAGCTTCCTTTTTTTTCCTCCAGTAGGTGAGCTGACTTTTCCACATCTGTTTTGCCTGAATGTGTACCAGTGATATTGTACTATATTTGTGCAGACTAGATCCTCACACTTACTGCAGGTTGTTATGAATCCTGTCCTAAATGTGTGAAATACTCTTTGGGAAATGCAAATGTATCTAATTGAGCACTTTTGAGGGAGAACCCCCGAGAAATGGTCTTGTTTGTATTGGACAGATCATCATCCCCGTCTTGCATGTGGAAGTGAAAAAGTTTGACTCTTGGTGAATGCAGGAAATGGTAGACAGCATGTGTAGCCTTTTTAGGCATGGAAAGCCTCTTGTAAAATTGTATTTATGGTATGGAGAATATTCTGCAAGTATCCGGTTCCTAAGCAGATGTGTGGTCATCCTTCTATTATAATTATATCATTGTCATATGCATGACCAAAAAAAAAATCTTTTTAAACATACGATGTTAGCACTAGAATCTGCTAGGAAGTCTTTGGGAAGTCTTGCTGTGTCCAACACACCATCCTTTGATTTACATGTGTCCTCCTTTCCAGTATGTTGCAAATTGTCCTAAAGTTGTTATTAGTCCAACTTGAGAAAGCTCAAACATAGTACACAGGCTCCCAGATTCTAATGCTGACGTAAATGAACATCTCTAACTTATAATATAGCTGTAGTTGCTTAATGTTGTCATGTGTGTTGTGGCTTTAAAACTGCTACATGTTTTTTTAATGTTGTAGGTGCATAAAGCACCAGTACAAATAGCAACTGTATAGATAGCTCTTCTGAAAACAGATTGGAAACCTGAAAATACTGCAGTACGTCCTTTACCCAGAAGAGGGTACTCTGCAGCTGGAGCTCATGCCCTGCGTGGAGAGATTCTCCCATGCCCTCTTACTGACTAACATTGGGGAAAATAGTGATAAATAATGAATAATTTCTTCTGGCAGTCTTCATACAGTATAACTTTGCTTAAAATGTATAGAGTGAATAATAACATATATTGTCAAGCACTCAAAAGCAAATTCACTAAAACTATTTTTAAGTTTTACTGGAGTATAGGCTACCTTAACAGAAGTTTGGTCAGATGCTGATAATTTCCTTTATTGTAGGTTCTCAATCCTGTGAAATGCAAACAGCAAACTTTAACTTATTTGGAGAGTCTTTCTGTGCGTGAGCTTCCTGCCTTACTCAAACCTAGTTTGTTTACGTGTTCATTGAGAGGGGGTATGTGTGTGCATTTTCATATGCATAGAGATTTGTCATAGGCTTTGTTTTTACTTTTTTTTTTTTTATCCTCTACTTTGAGCAATTCATAGCAAGGTTAAACTGTTTCAAATACCACCTGCCTTTCGTATCTTTATCCTTGTATGGACTATTTAAAAAGGTGTCTGAAGTCCAAAGGTGCATTCTTTGTCTTTAAAAACAGCTGAGGTGGATGGCAACCACATTCAGCTTTGTTTTCGTTCTACTGCAATTGTGAGATTTGTTTCAAATTAATTTCAACTTATGCTCAAACTTGAATATTTTTGTCAGCTCTGTTATGAATTGCATTTTGTTTTCCTAATGTAAAGATGGTATAGCTTAACTTATGCATGTGATAACTGTGTATGTTCAGTTTTCTGTTGCCCATTCATAGTTTTGTGTTTTCAGGTCTTGCTTTTCTTAGGCACTGAGTAACTTGGAACACTGTTTACTACAGTTAGAAGCTTTAAGTACTGTTCTTGGAATACAGGCTTGAGTTTCTCCTGGTTGCACAAGAAAATGCTACCATGTTTGAACACGCTTGGAGAAAATTGTCATCTTAGAGCGATGTTTATATCAAAAGTTTAAAAAATATATATATATAATTTCAGCTGATTCAGATTGGGAGTTTGTTCCCTGGTACATCTTGTCTTGACAGAATTTGCAACTATTCAGTAAGTACTTTTTTCCCCTCAGTCATTTTAACTTCTCGTTTTTAGTTTGTATTAGCTAAAAACATCAGTTGGGACAGTGTCAGAAGCTCTGCTGAAACAGGATAGTGAGCTTCTCTTCTGTTTGTTTTATACTTTATGCCAGCTGGTTTGTCAGAAACGCAAATTGGAATGGTTTCATACAGCATATTTGTAACTCACCTTTTTTGCCCTTTCCAGTCAACTTAATTTCTAATTTACTCAGACTGACACCTGACACCTGGAGAATATTAGAATGGGCACATCAGGTGTAGTGTTCCCTGTCCTCCAGACCTATTTTGAAAGTACAGTTTTTGCTTTTAGCTGCTGGGGATGAATCTCCACTTTCTACACAGGTTCTCAGAATTAGTAATTTCTGGTTTAGGTTCTGCCAATTTCTTCTGGATCTGCATTACATGCACTGATGCTCACAGCTTTTTAGTGTATATTATTGTATCTAACTGGTTTTAAAAAAAAAAAAGCACTGTACATTAGCTGTAAACAGCATAACAGTATCAATGCTACAATGCTTCTTTTTTACGTAGGAACAAATACATTTGGTAGAGCAGCACTGAAGCCTAACTGGTTAATATACACATAAGAGTAGGACACTTAAGAATCTTTGCATGTGTTCTAACTGAAAATCCTTTTTTGTTCTGTATTTCGTATCTAGTATTAGCAGTTTTCTTTTTTTAAAAGAAACAAGATTGTTCTTGGTTAAGAATAGACTAGGATATCTTTTTAGATTTAAAAATGCTAGTAGCATCACTGATCCTGATGAATGTGAAACACTTGTTTTAAAATGTTCTGACTTCTTTTCTGAGAAACTGTAGCTGCTTCCTGAACACGGGAATGAAATGAGACCACATTTTCATTTAGCAATTAGATAGATTGAGTGAATTTACACATTCAGTATTTCAGTATTGTTTAGGCTGCAGTTCTAAAAGCATGGCAGATCAAAATATCTCACTAAGAATGCTGAATACCCAGTTCAGGTTTTGGGCATCTCAGGGAGAGACTTTAGGCTGGAGTAAAGCCACATGCCTCAACTAAACCTAGTGATGTTATGCTGACTTGCTTTCGCTGAGGCTCTGGTCTTTACTGTTTGAAAGTATGAATGTATTCAAAATTTTACTTTGGTTTTCATTAATGCTACCTTGTTTACTGTGCTGTATACTCCTATTGTTGTATGTATTTCATTTGTTTATTTGAAACTTGTTTGCAGATTTCAGCATAAATCACTTTTTTCTTAAGAGTAAGTGGGAACTAATGTTGTGAGTTTATTGCATTCTGTGTCTTCAAAGTTTACATCCCTCAAAAGCCATTTTGTCTGCTACCGACTATTGTAATCCTTCGAGTACCTCCAGCCATCTTCTCTTTATAGGATTTTTATAGTTAAACAGAACGGATTTTTATTTTTGTAGCTTGTAACTTCAATATGTATACTAGTTATTTCTATTTAGTAATTAGTGATTAGAATACTGTAAAAATGTGACTCTTAAGAGCTGTAACTTTAAATTAATAACTACTTAAATGAAAATACCAGCATGTTAAAATTTAAAAAAAAAAAAAAAAGTTATTATTTAGCTTGGAAATACTGTGATGCTGTGACTTGGAATTTGCATTGAATGTGTTTATGTGTATTCTGAAATTGCACTAAAGGGGAAAAAATGAACTTGAAATGCAAATAATAGATGAAAAGGTAGAATTTTTATCATTTTTTTTCAACCAAGATTACATTTGGCATTTAGTGTTTTGTTTTCATGTGTTTTGTTTTTTTTGTTTGTTTTCTCCCTGCTGCAGAGCCCTAACGCAGGAATGATCATTGCACTTGACAGAACAGTTGTTTCCCTATGGTGCAGTTTAACACACACGTATTACTTAGTGTCCAACCTCAGCAAAAGCCATTTGCACCTTTCCCACCTCTCTTCTCAGAAAACAAAATCTTAGAGCAAAGCTGAATGCTCGTAGCAGTAACGTACATGAGATCTTGCTTGCAAAGAAATAGCCAGGCAGCATAATATTGAACCTCCAATGCAAACTTCTAAAGACAAAAGTTGTTACATTTTTTCTTTACATCACGCTGCTTTCAAATACAATTTTTTTTTTCTTTGGTTAAAAGAAGGAAGGTAGAAATGGGAGGGTAAGGAGGTATTCATGTACAACTCCTACTTGCAAAGGCTTGGAAATGTCTTATTTGCTGTGTAGACACAACAAGTATGATTCTAGAACTTTGCATAAAACTCTGCTTTGTTTGTGCTCTTACTGGCTTAATCCCTTATTACTGAAGCAGGTGATACTAGCATTGACATGTGAAATGTGACAGGTTTACTCAAATTATTACATGTGGGTGATATGTATTATTTGAGTAGTTGGGCCAAGCTTTGTCTATAGGCTCCATCAGGTTCTGTGCCAGCACTCCACCTTAACACAAGTGAAACTGAAGAAAACGTTTGTGTTTAGTCAATAGTATTGTGGCCTATTTCTTGTGACTTAAGCTCCCAGAAGGCTCTTTTGAGAAACATCTACTCTGTATTCTTCATAGAAGTTTGCAACTATAGATTTTTCACAGTACTGACTCTGTTACTAGATTTCCTAATGCATCTTTTTGTTGTCTTGCTATTTGTACTGTATTTCTCTGTAGACTAAAGTGTGTGGATTAAAATATTTAAACTCAGTTTTTCCTGTTCCTCACTATGCACAGAAGCAAATGCGAGTTTTTGAATCCATAACAACCTAGTGATGAAGATTGCTGCCTGGCTTTAGGGGGCTGGAGTACGATAAGCTTCTTTCAGTTTCTACCTTTCCCTTTATGCTTGTTCAGCAAGCCTCCTCATTACAGGTAATAAACTGAAACATTCAGCACATAAATGGCCCAAAGCATTAAAATTCATTCTGTCTGAGGCAATGTGCTGGGCTGCAGAGCTGGATCAGCAGCTTCTTACATAGCATGCGTGCTACATCTTTTTAATAAACTATTACGTGTGTATATGGGGCATCCTTCCTGGGTAAGCATTCACAAGTTTTTATAATGGCTAGCAGTTTCCTGCTTGAGTCTTACAAAACAATTAATTTTATCACTTAAAAGGTTCTGTAGCTTTTTTTCAAATGGGTTACAACAGGGTTGAAGGAGACGGGTTTTGTACTGTGTGGAGGTATTCACCTGAGGGGAAAAGTTGAGTTTGTATGGCTTTATAATAGATACTTTGTCATTTAAAAAACATTTAAAATAATTTAAAAAACACAGACTTTAGTAGTGAAATGAAATGTCTCAGTTGTTCTATCTTGCCTTTGTTGTTAGTTATTAGGGTTATTAGAACAGTGTGTGCTTTTTATTTAGCCAAAGGGGAAGATAGGTACAACTGTATTATTTAGAAATTGCTCTTTACAGATAAGGGTTTTAACTGCAGATGTTTTGGTGTTACGTGGTATTAACATAAACTGGAGCAGGAGGGATGCTGAACACAAGTCAGCAAAAACACATGCAGTGCTTTCCACAGAAAGGGAAAACTGCTGCTGGAAGAAGTTCAGAGATCAAGTGGCTCAATGCTTTTTCCTGATGGCAGCAGATGGGTTAGTTTGAGCCTTTGGAAGTGAACAAATCCTCCTGGGGGGGGCTCTTTATCATGGTGTCAGTTCTGTTCCCCAAGTCCTCTCCTCTGTTCCCTGATCTAATTTGCACAAAAGAGAGAATGGGCTCTGGCCTCTTAGCTCCTAGATTATGCCACAATCAAACCTTTTAAAGACTATTTGTGTGCTGTTTCCCATTCAGGATTGGGTCAAAGCATAGATAGCAGGTTTTTCTCTTATGTAGTAAGACAATAGTTTCACAGAGCACTGAGGATCACTGACACTAATGTTAATACAAGATCTAGGTTTAATGCATTTTTAAATGTTTTTAGAACTGCTGGAGTGAACTGTGCACAGCACCAGATTGAGCCAGTTTTGCCTGAAGTGTAACGAGTCACACCACAGGTAGGTGTGGGGAACTGTGGGGTGTTAGAGAAGTGCAAGTCAAAGCTGAGATTATCTGCTCTGTGATAAATAAAAATAAAACTGTAAAATACTTGATAATGAAAAGTAAAGTGGTTGTGTTGGGGTCCAAACAACGTTCAAGTAGTCTAGCTTTCAGCACTTGAGGGCTAAAACTTTTTTCAGGATATCTATGTCTTCCTGTTAAGGAAAAGCCTTAAGTGCAGAGCTGTGACAGCACAAACTCTGCTTCTGTTTCCTGGAGCGGCTGGGGGCAATGTGAGAGCGTGCTGCTCACCACAAGGTAACAGATGGCCATGGAGCCCTGGTGACAATGCTGCTCGGATCTTCGCCTGTGCCACCCAGCAGTGCTGGGGCCCATTGTCGAGGCCCTGCTGCAAAATCCCGATTCCACGCTGAAGAGCCGCAGAAAAGAGCCTCGGTCTCTCAGACCTGCAAAAGAGCAGCTCCCCATGTCGTTCACTGAAAATATGGAAAGTGCAATGCATATAGAAATCTAATTACTGGCAGGCCCGGCCTGCCTTTTGGTATGATAATCACAGGCCCTCACCCTTTCTTGTGCGCGGAGCCCTGAAAGGTAATAATGAAAGCAGGAGTTAAACTCTTGAATCTCCATCAATCATTCGCTGTTTGCTTTGATTACAGTGACACGACTTGTGTTTGTTCCTGGAATGCGCTCAGAAGCTGTTATTGATGGCGTTAAGATACTTGCAAGACAAATCTGCCCTTGTTGCACCGCCGCCAGTCCCGCACGGGGCGCTGCGGCCGCTCGGGGGTGCTCGCGGCGGGGCCGGGGGCGGTGGCGGGGCCCCGGGACCCCCCCCCCTTGTCGCCCCCCGGCCGCCCCTAGAGCCCTGCCCGGCCCGGCCGCGCCGTCTGTCCGCCGGGGGTGCCGGCCGGGCTGCCATGGAGGCGGAGCGGGGCCTCCTCCCGGCCCTGCTGCTGGTGCTGCTGGCGGCCGGCGGGCAGCAGCCGGGTGCCGCCGACTACTGCAGCTGGAGGGGCAGGTAGGAGAGGGGCAGGGGCAGGTAGGGGCAGGGGCAGGTTGGAGCCCGCGGCCCCGGGGTTCGCCTCAGGGCGCCGCCATTCGCCTCAGGGCCGGGCCGGGGGGGCAGCGGCGGGAACGGCCCCGGCCCCGTGTGGCGAGAGTCAGCTGCGAGCCTCGGCTCTGCCCCGCCAGAGGGTTCAGCGCCGGCGTTTCGGCAGGAGGATGCTTGGCGGAGCCCTCACCGAGGGGACAGCGCCTGGCGTGGTCGGTGCCCTTCGGTCAGGGCTGCTGCTGGAGCTTGGTGGGGTTTTTGAGGGCGGTACAGCCAGAAGTAACTCTCCTGAAGGCAGCGAAATTGCACCGGCTTGGTGCTCAGCCTGCTTCCGATAAAACCATTTTTCTTGATGAGTTCTTGCCAGCAGCATTAAAAAATAATAATAAATTAAAAACAAAACTTTTAAATGTAGGCTTTTAAATCTGGTTTTCAGACACAACGCCACGAGTTGTGCAGCTCCTACTGCGAGTCCATGCTCTCACCTGCCCCCAGGTGGGATTTTCCAGAGAGATTAGAAAGACCTACCACACACCAAGCTTTTGCTGCTGTTTCACGGAGGGAATTTAATATTTTTCTGGATGCTGCAGATATCCAGGTGTGGACCTGTGGTTGGGCATAGGGGGCTGAAGCTCCTTTCTGCAGCCGGTGCAGCACCAGGTGCGAGCGGTCCCGTGGCACTGGGGCTGCACCTGCAGCAGGTCCTCAGAGGCCGGGGAGGAAAGGCACAGCTGGAGGGCATTAGCTGCACAGACACCACCCTTACCTCTGGGCGGTAACTGCTGGATATTCCACCTGTGCTGTGGATATCGTTAGTGATGGACTGATGGTGTTGTCTTGGCAGTGGTTTGAGCTGGGAGCCCCGCTCCCGTGCGGTGGAGCAAGTCCACCTGCGCTGCACCGAGGGCTCCCTGGAATGGATGTACCCAGCGCGAGCCCTGCGTGTCGTTCTGGAGCCCAACCTGTCCAGTGCCAAGCACACCACCGTCTGCATCAAGCCAGCCAGTGACTTCCAGGGTGCCAGCATCTACGTGGAACGTGCTGGGCAGCTGCATCTGGTGGTAAGCGAGGCAGGAGGGGCTCGACCCCACCAAGTGTCTTGCTTCAGCGCCCACACACCACAACGAGTGGCCCTCTTCCTGCAGGCCAGCCCGCAGAGGGACATCAGCCGCCGGACGGCCAGCTTCCAGTATGAGCTGCTGGGCAACCAGAGTGCTGCTGGCCCTGACTTCAAAAAGATGACACTGGTCAAAGGTACGAGAAGGGTCTGCTTCAGGGCTCCGTTGTTGGGGTGGATCCAAGATAGCACCTGTATCTAGTGATGGAAGCTGGTTTGGATGAAGGGGTTTGTCATGGCAAGGGAAATCCTTCTGCCAGCTCATGGACAGTGTTACAGGGGTGCAGTATAACCAGCTATTTGTGTTCAGATTTCCATTGTCAGGGGCATCCGGTAGGCACAGGAGCAAATACTGCATTATAAAGAGAAACTCAGTCCCTTCTTTAGCAGCTAGCTTGGCCGTGGATATATGCAGAGCAATCAGGGTGACTCCAGCCCCTGGGAGGTACTGTCACAAAGAGCATCTGTGTGGTTTAGGAGTCGAAATACCATATTTAGGAGAGGTTTAAATTCATTAAGAACCTAAGGTCTCTCCAAGATGGTCACTGAAAATTCAGTCTTTTAAAAACACCTAAGTTGCTTGAAATTTCATTTACCTTTCTTTCTTGTTCCTTTTCGTAAACAAACAAATCTTGCACTCAATAACATTTATGTGCATCTGTGCCCTCCCCCCCCCACACCATTTATGTATGAAGAGGGCTCATTTCAATTCAGGTTCTGAAAGCTTGGGACCCAAGTACTGCTGCCATTGTGTTCTCACTGTCCCCAGTAGATAATATCTAAGTCAAACCTGATAACCAAGGGCAGATAAATAAGGGGAGTGTTCAAGCCACGTTACAATAGTAAGCAACTGCCCTGTAAAATAGGGGAAGAATAAATAAAAGAGCAACCATAGCACTTCTGGACTGTCATATCCCTTTTGTTAACCTGTTCAGGCCACTGCTTCGCATGGTTTTGCTGTTTGCTAGAGCTTTGTGGCATTAACTTGAGGAACACGCTTATTTTAGGGAGTGCTTATTGGCCTGACTGCTCAATACTTGATACAGGAGCTTTCAATAACAAGCAGGATATCTAATGCGTGTATGGATAACTAAAATTCAACCACATCCATGCTGGATTGCTAATGTTGTTTCAGTAAGCGATACCAGAGTGTTCCTTGACTGTGGAGCTAAGTGTTGTTTGAAGTCATCATAGGACCCAGTTCATGCATAGATGCCTATTTTTTTTTCCTTGTTTCAAAAATGGTGGAGGGTAGCAATGTGCCAGGTGCTCATGTTTTCTGCTATATCTTTTGCATGTTTGATGAGTTGTTAAAGGGATTATAGGCTGTCAGGCCACGTTGTCACTCAATGACTATTAGAAATCCTCTGTGCTTATTTCATTGTTTTGGTTGTGTTTGCGTAACAAGAATTTTGTTTTGTCTGATCATAATGCTCTTTAAACTAGTACCTCTGCCCTATTTCCTCTCACGTGTCAATGTCAACCCCTTTAGAAATGAGGCATAGTATTGTATTGTAACTGACTGGCTTTTTTTTTTTTTTAAAGCTATGTGCCGTCCTTGTGACAATGTGGAACTTCTTATGGCTATTTGCAGCAGTGATTTTGGTAAGCTGACTAAAGAGAAGTCATTCTGACTTTATAAATATATATTGATTATTTGGATTTATTAGATTGATTTCTTAAAGTAATGACATGACTATGCACTCTGATCTGAGAAGGAAAATATCTTTGTGAAAAACAACTTGAACTGGGGGAGGGGAATGAAACCTGAAAGGGAGAAGCTTCCTTTCAAGGTCCTCATTTCCTGCAGGCAGAAAGGTTGTGATCTAAAACTGAGCTAAAAGTAATTCTCACAAGTGTACTGCTGACTCTCACATATAACAAAGTCACATGCCTGTAGATAACACACATATGCACAAATTATGCATCCTATTTACATTCCTTTTTATTCCCTTAATCTATTTTTTCCCAGATGATGAATATGTCCTTTCTTTTTCCTCACAATTTGCACACTTCCTAGTTCTCTTTCTACAAAAGTAGTGAGTTGTTTGTAGTTTAGCTAAGGATTTCAGGTGATTTCAACTTCCTTCAGTGACATACTGTTTCAGTTTCAGGCTTGATGAGAAAACAAAGCAGTTAAAATGCTGATTTGGTGGTACATTAAAAACTCTTCCTATTTTCTTTACTTCAATTGCAATATCGCTATCTTTTTTCTTTTTTTTTTTCCCTGTGGATTGCTATTTGTTTTATTCCCATAATTTTACACATTAAAATTTGTGCCTCTTAGAGACAGAAGTCCGAAAGATGAAGCTGTAGAGCTGTATCTCCACATGGCCACAGTTGTATTGCTGTAAATGTGCCTATGAACAGGTGTAAATATAGTCCCTAGCTGTATTTCTTTTCAGTGTTTAAAAGAAAACACGAAACAACTGCTTTCCTACTTCTTCCTAGAGATTGCTGTGCTTCAAAAACTACAGATAATTTTCTCACACCCCAACATCATTGTGCTAACACAAAACCAGAGCACAGAGCATACTTCCCTTAAATAGTGCTCCTTAGCTGGTAATGTTTCTTCATCTAAATTAATTGATGCAATCTGTCCCATTGTTTCTACTTGATGAAGTTATCAGTTCCCATGCAAGGCACTCTCCCCTGTACTGCCTGAAAAACCAGAGACTGACAGATGTGGAGGCCCAGAGCACAATGGGGAGCATTTACACTTAGAGCAGCAACAGACCAGAAGAAATAGCCCTTTGAACTGACTCTATTTATGGCCTGACTTCCTTGCCCTGAGCTCACAAATCGCTATCATCAACTTTTTTGATTAGAGAAAATAGCTGCTAATGAAAGTGTAAATGACACTGGGAGTGAATAGGGGCTTTATAGTTAATCTCAGGATGGAGGTCTTCTGTCACTAGGCCCTGAGCAGTGCAGGAGCAACTTGGAGCACCAGGAACAAGTGCATTATAGCTTGTCAATAGACCTGGATGCATCTGATTAAAAATTATTACACAGAGAGAGAGATGGAGAGCAGAGACATCTGTTACACAAAATCCTGGATTCCTTGGAAATTGAGTTAGATAGGAAGGTCTTGGAAATTTCAGAAATACGTTCTTTCTGTTTCATCTGTTGTCGAGTTCTCTGTACCTGAATGAAAGAGTTTTGTGGCAGAAGTATGGCAAAGTTCCAGTTTCATTGACAACCCCTCAGTTGCCCAAAGCCCAAATGGGATTGTTTTGGGAGAAAGAGGTACATGAATCTATGTGATTTTAAATAGGGATTCAAATAAAGTCACTTGAAGAGTTCTGCATGCTGTTCATTGACTTTGAAAGTATCTTTTTCTGGATGGATAATGTTTTCTTTTAAGGGAAGAAACCTCGAACATTTAAATGAAAAGTGTTTAACAAGCTCTTATTTTTCCCAATCGAGTCATATTCTAATTCTTCTTAAATCAATTTATTTTACTGCTGTCAAAGAAGAAAACTGAGAGTCCTGTGGAGACAGGAAGGAGTTAGTCTGTGACAGTCTTTGACTTGGAACATAAACCGAATCCCTGAGCTGACCTCTTTTCCTGTGCTTTTTATTCTTTACTGCTGATTTGCATTATCAAACAAGTTACACGTTTCTTGGCAAGCATAGTCGATTTGAGCAGTTATAAAGCATGCTTACAAGCACATAGCACTGTTTGTGTCGGGCTTTGGACCGTCCTTTGTACAGGAAGCAATGTATGCTCAGAAATGTGTCTGCCTGTAGGTGGTTGCAGTGCGAGCCATGCAACAGATTTATTTCTCCAATTATTTTATTCAGTGAGCTCCTTATGCATGAGCTACTTACCTGCTGCTCCATAACCAACTCCTGTCTTCTTCACATTTAGTGGTGAAAGGATCTATCCGAAATGTTTCCCACGATTCTGAGAACCACATGTCACAGGTTGATGTCAACGTCCAGAAAGTCTACAGACAGAAAAACAGAATTTTCCAGCAGGATGAAGCAAGTGGTGAATGGCGAGGCCCTATACGAACCCTGCTACAGTGCAAGGTGAAGAAGGGAGCTGGAGATTTTCTTTTCACTGGAAATGAACATTTTGGCGAAGCCTGGTTGGGCTGTGCTCCTCGGTTTAAAGATTTCAGTTTCATTTACCATGCTGCCAGAGAAAGAAGAGCCAACCCATGCGAGTTTCAGCTCAATTGACAGGAGTAACACAGGACATGAGAGTTGAAAAAGTTCACCCCTGTTTTTGGATACTGAATCTGAAACAGCATTAAAACCAAGGGCTAAAGCTAACAATTTCACCAAAACAGGAGCCTGGAGAATTTCTTGGAGATAATGGCTCTGTGAGCCCTGTAAACTTTGACCACTAATCCATAAACTGGGTTGTATTACTTTCTCCCTCTTCAAATCTTATTTGTCTCAAAAAAATAACTGTGAATTTTGAAAAGGTTATCTTTGTTTTGTAGTTAGAAGGCAGCTAGTGCTCAGTATTAAGATATTCTCTCCATCTTTACTCTGGGCACTTACTATGTGCTTTTTCTCTATTTTTTTTCCTCTCTTCACCCATCTCCAGTTGATTTCCCTTCCATTTGATTCCTATTTATCTTCTTAACTACGAGATCGTTTCTGGGCGTCTCACCACTTCATCATTTCCACATTCCTATGATTATAGCTAAAACCATAGTTAGCATTTGTTACTAAACCTTCAAACAATTGGTAGGTTTGCCATTTTTTTCCCCTTCTGTATGTTAGTAGAAACATTAACAAACCCTCTGGGGCAGGATCACAGCTGATGTAATTCCACAGTTCTCTGTTGATTTCAGCATAATTGATAGTATCTGATTTTGTTCCACATGACCAATGAGAGATACAGCACTAAGCTCATATGGACTGGTATCATTACCAGATGAGGAAAGCTCTTCGAGAAATGCATTGAAATAATCAGAAGTTTAGGTCGTAGCATTGTCTGCATTGGAACGTAATGCTAGGTTTTCATAGTACTGGATCTACAGCTAGCTCTAGTTATTGTTGAGTGCAGAATAGGAAAGAGCTAAGAGAATTGGCTCTTGGAAAGTATTAGCGGATATACAGGGGTATCCAAGTACATGGTTTTGAGAGCTGGAGATCACTGCTACATCTGAGATTTTAAATGGGGTACTCTTTGGTATTTGCACTGTAGATGTGAGAGAAAATGTGAGAGATATCTCTGTCTTGGTATAGATTAGAGGAACTTAGGTACTGCATTTCTTGTTTTGTATATTTGCTATATTTGTACATAGCAAATGTGTGTGTTATGGTTTTTGTTGTGTGTGTTGTTTTTTGTTTTGTTTTGTTTTTTTTTCATTTTAAAGGGTCCTTAGTGATTTCTCAATAGTATCAATACTATAATTAATATTAGCTTTCATGGAGCATTGTCCCTTTGAAACAATGTGTTCTTTTTCCAACAAATAGGTACTTCAGTTAACAATTGGTTGAAAACCTGAAATAACCCAGTGTGATGTGAAATATCATACAAGGTACATACTTCTGAAGTGCATGTGAGCCGGTAATTTAATCCACAGCTATGCAGGCTTGTCTGCATTGTAATGAGTAACATGAAATTCCTGCAATCAGTGATCCATAATGAAGAGATTACTAGAGCTTGTGGATGTTGAATATATTAATTCTGTTTCACTGTAGTCTCCATACATTGCATGGAGTTGAGATCGCTATTGTGACACCAGTAACTTGTAGAGAGATACCCAAATGTTTCCAAGTGCTGGGACAAAAAGCTTTGGCAGAGGAAAATCTTTTAGTTTGAATTTGTTTCAGATTTTAAACAAATACTCTGAAAGAACAAAAAAGAAAGTAAAAGCATCGCATTGTTCTTCCCCTAGGGGCCTTCCTTACCACTTTGCTAGCAAATGGGAAAACAAACAATAGATAGGAAAGTGAAAGAGAAGAGCTGGGGGGAAAAAAAAAAAAAAAAAAGGAAACTAGGTGAAAGTTACTTCAAAGTGCTCAGACCATTCTTGGAAAATAGTCCATTGAGGGAGCCAAATGTTTTTCTCTATAGGAAAAGATTCGGAAGCAAAGACCAGACAAAAATGCAGTTAGAAAGATGAACAAGTATATGAATATTTAAGAGAGAATTTCTGTGATATATGAAGTGCCAACACTCATAAAATCCATAGTGCTTCAGTTCTTTACCCTAGGTCCAAATTTCTTCCAATTTCAAGACAGAATGTCAAGATAATAGGCGTGAGTAACAGTGGGATAAAGCTGGAAAAGGTGGAAAATCAGAATCAGTGGAAGAGCAGGGATGTATTTGAAGAGCAATATAAGATCAGGTTACACACTACTTAATTTCAGTAACTTTATTAAGATTATTATCCTTATACAGGATGGGCAACCATTATTGGAACAAGGAGCTGTAACAACAAGCAGGACATTTTAATTTTGTCTCCTGGTGGTTTAAACTGTCAGCCTAAGGTAATACAGTGCGGTTTCTTAGTTACACAGGGCAGCAAGCAATGTTTGTTTCCCTTGCATCCTGTGTTACAGTTTCTAGCTACAGTTTCTTAGGTGTAGCAGAATAAAAGGTAAAGGGAATACTCTTTCTTGTTGAGTTAGCTTGTGTATAACAGGAGCCAACAGTTGCAGTTATGTATGCATTATGGTCTTATCAGGCAGCAAGAAGTTGGAAAGAGTGAAAGAAAATAAATTATGCAAGCAGTCTGTACTGCACCCAGCAGAGAGTTTTAAAAATAAGTGAATATAACCAGGGATCCCTAGTAGTAAAGAATGGAAACCTTCCTTTCCTGTGGTTTTCTGACATTATGGCTGCGTTGGTGGTGGGTAAACAAAGGCCGGGCAGCATTACAAGGGCATAGGGAACCTTCAGGGAATAAGGGAATACCTAAAAACAAAGTAAGGGTGCCAGAAGCCTAATACAACTGTTTCTTTTGAGCTTTAGGGATCAGTTTCTCCAACTAGAGGTGTAGGAAAATTGGATCTGAAGTGAAATAATATCACTTGTTTCATAAGTGGAGGGCTGAGGCAGCACGAGGCAATTATTGGTGGGATTTGGGTGCCTGCTCTCATTAGTGCAAGCCCTGTGATCTGAGCTAGATGGACTATGGGGAAGGGGGGGTAAGTTATGCTCAACCCATTTGTGAGCAACTGCAAGCAAACACGTGATGTTCTTTCTTTACTGTGATTAAATTTAACCCAGTGAAATATTTTTATTAAGGAAAGCCTGTTGAACATTTTCCCCTTTAGCATTGCAGGCTTAAGTCTCTCGGCCTCTTCCAGGAAGGAAGTGAAGCCTTTTCCATAATCCTTCTGCTCTGTAACATTTCATAAAGCAGTGGGGTCTTTATGCACTTAATCATTTGTTCTTTGCTGGATTCGTGCCCGATGTGTAGATTGAGAATCAAAAGATAGACAGGATGTTTCCTCACTTCATTGAAAGACAAAAAAGAGCTGTAAGAATCTCTAATGAGTTGGTGAATGACTGGACCAACACTATGAAGTAGAAGTTTGTGAATAGATAGTGGGGGCTAAGTTTTCTCTCTGATTTGAACGTGGCTTGGCTGGCTTACACCCAAGTGAATTTGGCCCTTTTTGAATGCAGCTGGTCTTTTCCTTATGTCTACCTTTGCGTTTTCTGCGTAGTTTCAAGTGCACTGAATTATCAGCACACTGTTCTGTAGGAAATTAATTGCATGACTACAGGCTCATACTTTTTGTTAGAGCAGTGACTCATTCACTCCCTTTCTCCAATTCTATTAGTACTTTAAAGGTAAACGTTTCAATATTTTTAGCTGAACTGTAAACTCAACTTGTCTCAAACAGAAGTGTAAGAACCCTGTTGGTGTAACAAAGTAAAATGTCACAGTGAAATGGCAAAGCTGTGGCTTTCAGAGGGGTCAGGAGTTGTAGTGAGAAGGCCCAGGAGCTGCATGTCAAAGTTCTGGGTTGAAATCTGGGTTTATGCTGAGCTTTACCTGACTCACATACCTAATGCCTTCCGTTGTCAGTGAGAGTCTGTATTTTAAAGCAGTTTTAGATGGCTAGGGATGAGAAGGATTAAGGGAGACACTCCTGAACACGTTGCAGAATTAACTCAGTTCAGAATCACTAGCACTTGTTCGCAGCTGGACAGTGAAAATGGCTTTGAGAAAGCAGCATGTGTTTTCTATCTGACATCCTAGGTTTTAGCACCTCCCTTCAGAGCTCGTTCTCCACTGAGATCTTTAGGCTTAACTTCAGCATGGAAGAGGAGTATTTTTTTTTTCACTCTTTTTCTGACCTTTACCAAGACTCCATCTTTTCCCGCTTTTTAATGGTTCTAATCCCATTCTGCTGAAATTTAGCAAGGCTTCCAAAATACTCGTGAAGAATCAGATTCAAGAGTACTTTTTTTTTTGTAAACGCTTTTTTTATTCCAAAGTGATGTGTTTTGGCTTTGCTACAGTGCAGCGGTACGTTGGAGATACATAGTGAATGCTCTTGTAATTAATAGTCATACCATATTTATAATTTTGCCTCAGGATATATAATTCTCTTAGTGTCTGAGAAAGCCATAGCTCTGTCTTCAAGGAATTAGTACAGAGACAAGTACCTGAAATGAATCAGGGGCCAACAAGGAATAAAGGGGCTCCAGGTATGCCATCAAACCTGTCATTGCAGCATGCCATAGAGCAGCAGCCCTCTTCACCGTGACCTTGAGAATTTGCAAACAAATTATGACTTCATTACCAGTAACAGTGCCAAGATTAAGGATTGTTAAACTGCCTGAGTATCAGTTTCATGTAAAATGAATGTACATGTATGACTTGACTACTAGATTATTTTTGCAACAATGCTATTCCTGATCAGGTTCCTAGGACACAACAATCCTTTACAGACAAATCTGGAAGCTGCTTCTAAACTGTGGGAAAAACTGCCCCTAAGGCAGAAAAAAGACTTTCCTTCCTTCACGAAGAACTACTAGATTTTTGAAATAGAGTCTTAGTACTCTAAAAAAATACAAATTATTTTTTTACACTGTGTATTAAACTTCTTAATGTTTTCAAACACATCCAAAATATTTGGATCTATAATACTTGGACTTGGATCCTTAAAGTTCTGTTGAACTAATTTAGGATCAAGAATTGCTCACGGTGGTATTTTCACCTAAATTATCTGCCTCTTTTCAATTAGCTTTTATTATTTTAATGGTCGCTCCTCCCACCCTTGCTTAGTGCTTTGGCCAGGCTCACATAATTGCCTCTATTTTATGTAAATGGAATTGTTACACCGTAAAATGATATACAAATGTGTCTACTACATGAAGTCCAGTAAATGGTGTGAATAAGCCCATTATTTTCAATGTAACGGCATCTGATAGCAGCCTGGGAAACACAGGGCTGACAGATGTGAGCCTGTGACAAGGCCTGGAAAAAACTGAATGAGAAGCACTGTGACAGACCGCAATTAATTGACTTTTGAAATAACTCCTTTTTTTCCTCAGTTCTACATGGCTGAGCAAGATTCACAAATTGCTGTCTTGAACTTTTTAATGGGACAAAATAGCTGCCAATGAAAGTCTAAATGACATGAACTTTGAATAGGAGTCATACAATGACCACACCATGACATGTTTTTAACTGACATTATTTGAGCAGTAGCAGCCCCTCCATTGAGAGGGGATCAGGAAGGGGTGAGAATAGATGGGAGGGAGTCAGAACTGGGCATGGAAGCAGTCAGTTGAACAGTAGCCCAGTCCTATTTTAATGTAGGAAGAGAAACAAGCATTAAGAAATGTCTTGACAGATGTGTTCATGTGTGTTCCCAGATAATTTGCAGTCCCCTTCCTGTGTTCTTTTTACTATGAAAAGGTCATAAAGCTAAATGAAGAGAAAACGATACTAGATAAGAGAACAGACTGGTTATGAGTAAGGTGCATGCTGGCTTCTCCACGTTCAGTATGTGTTCCAGAGCCAGGCTGTTGTCAGTCACGTTTACACGGGAGCAAGATACTTTATTTGTATTGGAATTGTGTAAGCTTTGGAAGCTTACGCCAAACTGTGGCAGACCTAATTGACCTCTTAATCCCAAGAACATCATAGGACAAGTAGTTAGTGAAGGGAAGATGAGGATTGTATTTTTCCTTAGTTATTAATGTGAATTACAGCATTCCTACTGTCTGCCTCTCCTGATCTAGCAATATCGTAACTGACTCTCTAGGAACTCTTCAGAGAATTTATTCCCAGAAACCTTCATCAGCTACACTCATTCAGAGAAAAGTGGCAAAGTCAATTTGTACCTTGTTTTACAGGTGCCTTTGTTTTAGCTAATTTTAAAAACTTTATTGAGCTGTCTGCTTTCCATTGGTCCCAGGGCGAGGCAGATTGCAAGCCACAAGCCCTTTAGTTTGACCTTGCTGACTGCTATTAGGAGTCTCAGAATATCCTGATTTGGAAGGGACCCTCAAGAATTACTCTGAGTCCAGCTCCTGGCTCCACACAGGACCACCCAAAAATCAGCCCCTGTGTCTGAGAGCATTGTCCAGATGCTTCTTGAACTCTGGCAGGCTTGGGGCCATGACCCCTGCCCTGGGGAGCCCATTCTAGTGCCCAACAGCCTTCTCAGCGAAGAACCTTCTTCTGATACCCAACCTGAATCATCACCCATTGCCACTTCCAGGCATCACTTGAGCAAGAAAATACTAGAGATCATCTAAGTTTTTTTTTAAACTGTCCCACTACACACACTTAGTTCTTAATTGTTATCTTCTTCCAACTAGTGGCATTTTTGCTTACCTGAAAAGGTCTCCACAGGTGCGGTTGTTGGAGGGGATGTTCATCCCATCCTCAGCTAGAATAAACCATTACTAGTAAAGGGTGTGTAGCTCAGATGGAGACAGAGGTAGTTCAGGCACGTGTCTCAATCCAGAGGACACCACAGCACATGCAGCTCTTGTCCTTTTCTCTCTTCCCCACTTCTTGTCTAACTTAGTGAGTTGTACAAATAACTGGTCTCCTTTTGCATACGATAGCATCTATTTCTGCCTCCCTTACTGCTTACTTCAACTTTGAGCACTGAACAAAATACCTCGAGTTAGAGTTTACCAAGAATATTTATTGAATTCAAAATATCAGTTCATTCACTTGAAAATTTAAAAGATCAGAAGTCATCTTCTAGAAAATTTGTAGGTACAACAGTAAAGCAGATGGCATAAAATCCATGTCTACTGCCCTGACAAGACTGTTTAGCTGAAACATCTATATCAAATAGCATATAACATACATACTGAAGCACATAGCTGATACCAGTACAATCATCAGGTTTGTACTTACGTAAGCATTTATTTTTCTAACTACAGTATTTTACTGATTTATTTAATGGAAGAAGAGATTAATGCAGATTAGGGCATTCAGTGGGCAAGCATTTATCCAGTTACCATCACTTACACATTAGTATGCAAATCATTCCACATACTCATGGCTTTATTAACACCAGAATTAGTTCTCTTCCTATACTGGATAATCAATTTCTTTGCAGTATTAAAAAGAGAAGTGTAATTGAAATTTATGCTCGTGTCTACATTTCATTTACGAACCAGTACAGCTTTGATACTCTTACTGGATGAGTAAAAACTTTAGTTGTTATTTATCATGCTGTAACTGATAATTTATTCTAATGATATATCTGCCCCCACCATTTTTATATATGCAAAGGATATATTCTCTGAAACTAAGTGAAATACCAGTTTTCAGAAGTGTGACAACTCAACTGTGCATTTCTCATTTCGTTCTAAATTAACTGACCCTCATTCTACTATTTTAATTCATTCAAAGCACAAAACCAAACAGGAATCACTAGTGCAGGGGCAGGCTTGTTTCACTGCCCATAGTAAACCAGAACACGTCTTAACATGTTACACACCCATGTCACATTTACAGAATCTACCCCTATCCAGTGTGGCAGAGTAAGAACTCTTCTCTTGTTAGCTTGAACACAGAATCATAGAATCATTTAGGTTGGAAAAGACCTCTGAGATCATTAAGTCCAACTGTTGAGTGTCACTCCACACTATGTCTAAAGAAGCCCAAAGACTTTAAAGGTTAACTCTGACACCCCTTTGAAAGTCAAAGAGCAAGCAACAGAAGTCGAGAAGAGGTGGCGTTTCTCCACTGCACAAGTTGCTGGGGCACTTTGAGAAGTGAAGAGCCATGAAGGGGGGATGTCGTACACTTTCAGCACCCCACTGAGTGGGTCTGCAGCCCTATGCTATGGTGAGGCAGCCAAAGGGACAAGATTTCTCAGACCAAACTGCTCATGTCCCCACAGCTGACAAACTGGAACTGCAGAAAAAAATATTTCAGTGTACTTTTTGCTTCAAACAGGACACATCCTCCTTCCTCACCTTTCAAAATGTTTTGCTTAATTTGACAGTTTTAGTGCTGACTGTGCTTTGGAAGGCTGGGACCCTTGAGACAGGACAACCACTCCAAAGACAGCCATTGCACTTTTAGATCCAGCAACAATTCCATATCCCATTCTGGCCAAACAGATAGACACATCCTATTGGACTTGGGCTACCTGTGACAATGTACTGAGAGTTTACAAACCAAGTAAACGGAGACACCAAAGCCTAAATTCCTATAAGTCTCCCACTTCAATCAATATGAAATGTAGTCAGAGATTCCTTAGAGCATTCCAACAATTCCCTTTCAAGCTGTCAGCTGTAGGTTTGTGTTTTATTTCTCAGTCCTATCAGAGTCCAGGAATTCTCTCTGTTCTTCATGACCTACTCCAAGAAATTAGAGCTGGCATGGTAAGTCCAGAGATGTCACCAAGATACAGGCCCAATAACTATGAGATCCAAGTACCATGGTTGCCTACTAATTCTTTTAAAGTTGTAATTAAGAAATGCAGAGGTACAGTCCTCTACACGTGGCGAGGACTTCTGGAGACATACTACAACCCAAAGGAAAGAACACCAGGAGAATTAGAAATCCATTCCAGTGGGGGTTGAAGTGTATTCTCCTTTGTGCTAATTCCCTCTCTGTTTCGAAAGACTCCCCTGTGTGCAGGCTTCACACACAGAGGAAATATTCTCTATGTACTGGGCTCCTCAAATCAGAGTCCCAGTAACATAACCACACTGTAGGAAATCCAGTCTCTACCAACTAAGCAACTAAAAATATGCCAGCAGAGAATATCCTGCCTCACAATGAGGAAAAGAAAGCAGGGTCTCCTGTCATAAACTAAAGTGAACAGCACATTTATGCTCCTATGCAAGCCAAAAATAGGCTCCCTGAATTCCTCAACACACAAAACACTGAAGAGCCTTCAATGTAAAGCATATTCTGGGTCAGAACATGAGACAGATTGCTTCAACCCACGAACTCTATTATTACAGGATCCACACTACTACTGTGCAGGACATCTTCCTTCAGCAATTCATCACCTGGTGATTCTGATACCATTTCTTATCCATCAACTCTAAAAATATCTGCATTCCATTCTGATGAGATTTGTCATACTTAATTTTATAGCTGTCACAAGACCTGAATTTACTGATTTCAATAGTTCATTCTGCAGCATCTCATCGGCCATCATACACTAAGAACATGTATATTGTAAATCTGGACTACAGACAATGGACTGAATATAGAGAAAGAATTAAGGTAAAACTGAGACCAACCTCAAAGCCTGAAACCTGAATTTCTCAAGGAATTCCTCGTTTCTTTCTCATGTATTGCTACCCAGACTCAAGGCTATTACAGACTTGAAAACTACATCTGGGGATCCTTTACAGGAAACTTCAGAAGCCACAACAGCTACTGCAGCCTTTTAGGAGCAGATCATATGATAACTGCTTTTGGAAGGACAGACAAGGTTTTTGCAAACCCTTTAACTGTGTGTTTTTGTTTTTTTTTACTATCATCCACATTTTACTAAATTACTATCTAAAGGTTTTAGCAATTCAGACCAAAGAATCATCAGATACTCCAAACTGCTGAAAAATTGATTTTCACCTTAAAACATTTTTTGAGACTGCTTTGACTAAGACAGGCAAGTTAATAGCTCATGAATTTGTAAAATACGTGTTATAGCTACTAAGATAAGTTACTGCAAGGAATGATTATCTGCATGTAAATACCCAGGCAAACTACATTAAGATATCAGGCCTTACTTTTTCATTTGGCAGAGGGAGAGAACAGTGCCACTTGAAAATACCCAGAAGGCAGGGTACAGTGCCTCAGTAAACTGCGTTTTGAATTTATAAATCAAGTTAAGCTTCTCCCCAACGGCCAAGAAAATTACAAACCCTCCCTCGCAGTGCAGCAGCACGCCAATCTTGGTAGCCTTCACATTGGGTAAATTCTTTTCAACATCATTATGCCAGGCTGAAATTTTGGAATTAAACCACTCAATACACCAAGAACTGCTGTTCCTACCCAGGCGGCTGTCTGGCCCCTCCCGGTCCATGCTGCCATAGCAGATGCCAATGGCACAGAAGTTTTTCTGCTGCAGTTCTACTTCCCAGTAGTGGATGCCTCTCTTGAAGCACTGGAACCCCAGCACTTGGGAACAATAGGTGAAACGCTGAGGGTGGTGGTTATAATTCAGGGGGGTGTCTGAGACAGACATCTTGGTGTATCTCTCAGACAGATGCACTTTGTTATGAGCTGTGTTGAAATCCAGGGTGATGTTAGCAGCATCTGTAAAGACATGAATCAGTTGAAGGTAGTAAAGAGCAATGCAGTTTTATTTACACAGTCCTGTGTAGGCAACACATGTTCCTACACATCTTTATCTCCCTGCTCAGCTTTCCTCTGCAGTGTAGGCAGTTCTTGGGGCTGCAGTAACAGCTGCTGGGTTCAACTGCAGCTCCGTGTTGCAGAGCAGGCAAACAGGGAGGGACAGGTTTCCTTCCTTCCTTCCTGCATCCCCACAAATTTCTCTAGCCACCCAAATGTATACTGGCTGCACAGAGAGATTACTGATCTGGCAGTGAAAGAGCCTACGTTTCATTTCAAAGAAAAATCAAGTGGGTTTCATTGCATTTCTAGGTTCCCCTAATGCAGTCATTTGGAGGGGAAACCCAAGTCATTACTAAGAAAACTTCAATTACACTGTGGCAAATACATGAATACAGAATATTAATTTTGATTCATCTGGCAAAATAACCACTGTTTAGTAAGGTAAACTTTCTTCCTCCTTATCCTTCAAAACTTTAACTTGTAACAACTAGTTAATAACCCCCCAAAGGCAACCTAGCTAACTAAGCCCCCTCAAAAACTTTCAGATAACTACAAAGGTCACATAACACCAGTGCAATAAGCACAGAAAGTTCATCTTTACATAGTGTAATGTTGATATCTTACACTGCAAAAGCTCCTCTCTGTCTTTCTGAAGAAAGGTGCTAATAAGATCTTTTGTATTAGCCGCAGTTGCAGCTTTTGATGCTCCTGCAGTTGTTGCTGCCGTGCTTGGTGCTGCCGTGTTTGGTGCTCCTGTATTGACAAAATAAAAGAGAGTTTGGCCACTTGGGAAGAAACATTGCATGCTTAACACAGACTTAGGCTGGAGTGGATCTTGAGTTATCTGGTCTAGCTTCCTTGCTGCAAGTAAGGCTAACTTCAATATTAGCTCAGGTTGCTCCCTGTCTTGTAAAGTTGTCAAAATCCCATTGCCACCAGGCAACTTCTTTCAGTACTTGATAGCTCTCACAGTGACCAGGAAGAGCCTCCTCAGAGGCAACAGCTAAACTTTTGCCTAATACACCAATCCCGGTGATCATCTACTTGGCATTTTAAGAGTAGTCAATGAAAACTAGAATAAGTATCCTCAAGTCTGAACTTACCAAATGAAATGGAAAACTTTTTGTCCGCTGGAAAAAAAAAAAAAAAAATCTGTTAGTTGTCTCCACGCTAGCTGTAATATTCTTGTCATGGCTCTTCTGAAGCTACAGCAGTAAATAAAGCTGACAGTCTAGCATGCTGAAGCCACGCAGAAATACACACATACTGGAATGCTGCACGTGAAGCACAACCTACTATTTGCCTCCTATTTCTTAGGGTCATAAGTCTGGAAGGAGCTTAATTTCTACCTTTGGATGCAACATGTTAGAGGAAGTGGTAATCACCCTATTCCCATGAGACACGTAGGCTGCTTCTTTTTCAGAACAGAATTGTTAGTACAGCACCAGGAGCTGCTCTTCCACTGTGTAAAGTGATCCACAGCAAACCACTCTGAGCGCTCTCCACACAGGACTCATGAACAGAAAGGACTGTATGTCAGGAGCTCAGTGGAAGTGACAGAATTAGTTTCTTAACACTTAGATCAAGTTGAAAAAGAGAACATGGAAGATCTTCCAAAGAGGCCAGAATGCCACATGAATACCAGTAACTGGATAAAACAGCATTGAAAGACCTGAGCATACCCTGCCACGAAGACTGTCTCCATCAGCCTTAGACTTTAAGCAAGATGTTTAAGTAAGGCCACTGCTAATCACCACTTACGGTTATCTGCCTCCTCCTGCAAAGGTTCTTGAACCTGGCAAGGTTTTTTTTCTTTGTACGGACGCTCTTGTGAAGGGAAAAAAAAAAAAAAAAAAAAAGAACATGAATAGCTAATAAGCAGGATTCATTACATACAAATCCATCAAAAAAGCATAGACATTTTGCACAAGTGAAAAGTAAATATTCCATTGCATTGCAAGGCAGAAGGGCAGTGAAGTACTGCAAGAACCAGAGGGTAGGGAAGCTCTCCTTTGCTTTACAGCCTGCGCTGACAACACCACAAGCACACATGCACGCTGAGGCTAATGCACCATTGTATCCATGCAGTTTGCTTCTTTACAGCTCACACGACATCCATCGCTAAATAGCATAAAACATCCTCCCCTTCCCACACAAAAGTGCTCATTACAGATTATTGCTGCATCCCCACTAGAGCGAGCAGCTCTTGGGTACTGCTTGAGCTCTTTATTTAATGGCAAAACCTTAGGAGAGGATGATGTTCCTTAGTACTTACGTGGTCCAACCGGCTTTCTCCCAGGAACGGGTCTATTTAGTGCAGCTGCTTGAGGGGGCTTAGCTTTCCTAGCTGTTTGTTTCTCTGCAATATCAATATTTTACATTATGGTTTGTATTGCCAAGGACAATTATGCATGAAAAAGGACATTTTTTCAATCATATTTTTCAGGCATGTGATTAGAATTTATGTGATTAGAACTTAAGTGATACTTGGCAAAGTCGGAACTACATGGAAGTTACCCAAGCCCCAGTCCAGAAGATACTTTTGCTTAACCCCGTAAGTAGAGTTTCATTCTACAACATTTATACAATTAGTGCCTTTACAATTGGGTAGTTCAATCACTCCAGGGTGTTTTATGTCTCCCCCTCAAATCCACATATCCTGAATATCCTGATATCCACATATCATACATGTATATAATGAAATGTAACAAGGGCAAGCGTAGAGTCTTGCATATGGCCAAGAACAACTCCAGACACGAGTATAAGTTGGGGACTGACCTGTTGGAGACCAGCGTAGGGGAAAGGGACCTGGGGGTCCTGGTAAACAGCCGGATGACCATAAGCCAGCACTGTGCCCTTGTGGCCAAAAAGGCCAATGGCATCCTGGGGTGTATTAGAAGTGGCGTGGTTAGTAGGTCAAGAGAAGTTCTCCTCCCCCTCTACTCTGCCCTGGTGAGACCACGTCTGGAATATTGTGTCCAGTTTGGGCCCCTCAGTTCAAGGACAGGGAATTGCTTGAGAGAGTCCAGCACAGAGCCATAAAGATGATTAAGGGAGTGAAGCATCTCCTTACGAGGAAAGGCTGAGGGAGCCAGGTCTCTTTAGCTTGGAGGAGGCTGAGGGGTGACTTATTAATGTTTATAAATATGTAAAGGGTTAGTGTGAGGAGGACAGAGACAGGGTCTTCTGAGTGATATCTAATGATAGGACAAGGGGTGCAAGCTGAAACATGGGTGGTTCTACTTAAATATGAGAAGAAACTTTTTTACAGTGAGAGTGACAGAACACTGGAACAGGCTGCCCAGGGGGGTTGTGGAGTCTCCTTCTCTGGAGACATTCAAAACCTGCCTGGACACATTCCTGCATGACCTGATCTAGATGTGCCTGCTTTGGAAGGGGGATTGGACTAGATGATCTTTCAAGGTCCCTTCCAATCCATAACATTCTGTGATTCTGTGACTGTGTCCAACCCTGCTGCATAATAAAAATGTAAATTACTCTAAGGAATAAAGGCCAAGTTGTGCCAGAGCAGCTTAGTGTCCCAGTGATCTATACTTGGGTAAGTAATGAGTAAAGAAACACTAGCACATTTTGTTCTCCTATACTTTAGAGCAGACTGTATGTTTTTGTTTGGAAATGCAGGACCACAGAAGTTGGAAGACAGTTTATATTAACCAGCTCTATTTGCTGCACTAGTTGTGGTTGTGTTTTGTTTTTTTTAAATGATATTTCAATTGCAGTGAGAATATCTCTCACTTGAGCTCAAAGGCATAAAGGAACAAATCATAAAATGCCAGTTCTCTAAGTGATACAATACCTTCTGTTTTTTTCTCCTTAGGCTGACTCACTGTAAGCTTGACAGTTTCTTTAAGGTTAATGGCAGACTGATAAGCAGTATGTATCAAGTTTTGGTCCATTTCAATTACAGGCACAAAAACATCTTTTGTTGATGCTCGTTGCAGTGCTGCTGCTCTCTGAAATGAGAAATGGAACATCTCATGCAGACCACCTTCTGTGGCAGATGTAGACAAATACAACCAAGTTACTTTAAATGGAGTAGGTTTTGTGCATTCAGCTCAAATGCGAACAAGCAAAGGTGACAGTCAGACATGAGCCATGGCAAACTTTCAACAACAACTCAGCAAACCATAAGCAGTAATTTCTAACTGATACCTGAAGCAATGAGAAAGATCTACTAGACTTCATCGCAGTATGGAGATGTAACACCTCACAGAGATGGGTTCTGTCATTCAGTGACCTTTCTGCTTGTGGCAGTAGTAGTAGGCAAGCTGGTGAGGAAGGGGGCTGCAATTTACTGGACAGAAGTTTGTTCCAGTGCTCTTTCACTGTTATTTGTGTGCTTATCAGTACACCTTTTTACAGAAGGTTCTTGCACGATTGTATTGTCATTTGAATAAAGCGGCTGGAGAGCAGGACTGCCACAGCAGGTTTTTTTTGATTCTGCATTCTAGAAACTTGAAGAATTAGATTTGCATCTAGAGGACTTATTACCTTTAAAAACAGAACGTCATCATGTTCTGTCAGTGCCATCTCAATCTGGTCTCTGAGAGACTGAATTTCATTCTTCTTACTTCCCAGAACAGTAGAAATGTAATCAAACTTAGTGCAAACTCTTTTTTCTTCTTCTGTGATTACTTTAAAGATCTGGTTTTCTTTTTCTTCAATCAAAGCTTTAATTTCCAAAAACTCGTTTCTCATCAAATCTCGCTTTCTGGCAGCTGTCTCCTGAAGCAAACAAGGACAGATAGACACTGGTTTCAAAAGAACAGTTTGTGGAAAAAGTGCTGCTGCTATTACAAAAACAAACAAACAAAACAAAACAAACAAACAAAAAAACAACGAACAAAAAACAACCAAACAAAAAATGAAAGTCTTTGAGGAACATCTAAACTAATTACTTGAAATTAGCAATAGAAAAGCTATGCATTCCTATTTTGTTTGGAAAGAAAAATCATTTACTTCCAAGAAATCAAGACAGTTCTCAGCCTCTGTTGCGGGGGGCTGCTGGGCAGAGGCCAGGCCTGCCGTGCCATCTAGCGGTTAGAAGAAGTGGAACTGTATCAGGCCTTCGCCAGCTTTGACACCACACACCCACTTGTACGGCTGGAGTTGTTCCTGTGTCAGCGATGTGCTTTGTGGCATCTTCAGTTAATACAGAGTTATTCCCCATCCTCCAAGAGGTGTTCTGGAGGAGCACAGAAGGGCTACTCTGGCAGTTTTGCAGTTTCTTGGTCCCCACCACCCAGTCCAGAAAGGACGGTACAGGTGAGATGTACCTGATCCAGCAGCCAGCACATGACAACCCCAATCGTTTGGTATGAGCAAGGACAGGCTGTGTTAAATTATGGGAAAGAGCCATTCCACATTTCAGCAAGGGGGCAGCTATAACTGCCCACTCATGCTTCAGCTTAGGCTACACAGATGCACTCTTTCTGGTGCACAGGAACGGATGGGTTCGAGCCCAGTTACCGCTTGGGTACATCAGCACATGCAAGAATAAAGCCCTTGTAAGGTGGCTGCATTTGCTCCCATCTGCCATGGAGCTGCCTGGCTCTGCCAAAACATCTCTTTTTTGTTCCTTCCCAATAAGATCTTCTCCTGGCAATGCAATCTCGATACTACAGCTGTTGTCACAAGAGTACGAGCATCAATAATGCTCAGCAGCCAGCATACACCAAGCGACTGGACAGTGTTTAGAACAGGAAGTTTCCCACTTACAGCAGTTTGGGTTTGGCTCGTTTTCACAGAGTTCATCGCTCGAGTAGCTTTTTCACTTTGATTATGCAGCTCTGTCAGTTTCTTCTTCAGTGCTGTCTGTAGTAGAGGAGATCAGATAAGATTTTAGAAAAAGAAGTTACTGTATTTATAGAAACTTCTGCATAACCACTGTAAGCATTTAGTACTACTGATTTAAAACTCACTGCTCCTTAAACCTTATGGAATGTAAAAATGCTCTCCTGCACATGCCTGGTTTGTGAAGCCAGAACCCTCCCTGCGGCTCCGCCTTTCCCAGCAGCAGGATGGACATTGTTGAGTCACTCTCTTGATAAGGGCTGTTCATCAGCAAAGCTGTTCCCCGTGCTTAAAATAAACTTTACTTAATCTCTTAGGCTGGACTTTGAGCATTAGTTAAAACTAGGTTTACTAGGTAAACACTGCTCTTCACCTCTCACTCCAATAATTTTATTGGTCAGTTATTCTTTTAGTTTAAAATGCTGCTAAGCAAAGTCAGGGAAGCTGTCTTCAGTTAAGCCATACCAGTGCTCGCTGAGTCTCACTTAACTTTTCAGTGTTTTCCTCAACTACCCTCTGATTTTTAGCTGTGTTATACAATTCGAAGCCAGGTTTCCTTCCCTGCTGCTCCCTGGAGAACCTGCTCCTGGCTCTTCCTTAGCACGTGCTTGAGATCGCTCTAGGGTACTTCTATAGCTCTTCGCTTTCTAAGAACATAGCAGCAGCGAGCGGTGCCTACAGGCTCTCAGTAAGCCAGCGGCTCCCTGCCAAGCCCCACCAGGAGCCTCACCAGCCAGCACGGCTTAAGGCTGGGCCACCCAACCCCCCGACGCCAGCCTGGAGACCCCTCTCCTCGCCTCGGTGAGGGCAGGGTGAGGTGTGTAGAGCCTCCGAAGAGCTCAGGCTCACACAGGAGGACAGACCTCAGAAGGACAGACAGGCAGGAGGCTTGCAGCCTGGACCGAGCCAAGCCACCCTGCCCCTGCCCCTGCCCCGCTCACCTCAGCTTCAGCCTTAGCCTGCTGCAGGGGGCTGGCGTTACACAGCTTGTGGCTGAGGAGGCAGAGGGAGCAGATGCAGATGCCATGCTGCTTGCAGAAGAACTCGAAGAGCTTGTTGTGCTGCGAGCACTTGCGCTGCTGCAGGTCATGCACGGGTGGGCAGAGCTGGTGGTCGCGGAAGGCCGGGCTGTCATGGTGAGGCCGCAGGTGCTCGGCACAGAAGGAGGCCATGCAGGTCAGGCACGTCTGCGCTGCATGAGCCTGCAGGCAGCTGTCGCAGTACACGGGGGACGCCGCTTCCTCCGCCACCGCCTCATCTTCCTCATCCTCATCCTCCTGCCTCTGCTGCTGCTGCTCCTCGGCCGCGGTGCAGCCCTGCAGCTGCTCCACCACCCGGCACAGCACCGTGTTCTTGCGGAGCTGCGGCCGCCCCGGGAAGGTGGTCCGGCACTGAGGGCAGCTGAAGCCGGCCTCCAGCTCGGCCCAGGTGCAGTCCAGGCAGGAGGCGCAGAAGTTGTGGCCGCACGGCACCGTCACGGGGCTGTCGAAGAGGGAGAGGCAGATGGAGCAGGTCAGATCCTCCTCCAGCGCCGCCAGGTTCGGCTCGGACACGGCTCGGGTCAGCGCCGCCATCGTCCCGACAGTGCCACCCGCAGCCACCGCCGCCGCTCCTCGGCTGCCCAGAAACGAAACTCAGGACCGAGGTTTTCCGGCAAACGACGTGGCCGGGCCCCGCCTCGCTGGGAGGTGCGGCGGCTCCGGGACCGGCCCCCGGCCGCACCGAGCGGGGGCAGCGGCTCCGGGACCCCCCCGGTACGGGGCGGGCACACAGCGGGGGGCTCCCAGCAGGGCCCCGTCTGGTTTTACACACCGAGCACGGGCGAAGCAGCTCCCGTTAATGCACCCAACTTAGGGCTGTGTGCTCGCAGAAACCACCTCAATGCATTTCCTCTCTCTCTCTTTTTTTTTTTTTTTTTTTTTTTTTTTTTTTTTTTTTTTCCTCCACGCTTTGCTTCTTCCTCAAACTAACAGAAGGAAGTTAGTCAGGAGATACAGTATGGAAATTTGATTAAGTGCTCTGTAATAACAGCATAACCTGGCTGTGACAGAGGAGCTCAGGGACCAGGTATGTAATTTGCTTGAGGGTGGATGAGTTTGTAGGAAATGTAGCTGCACCGTTACCTCCAGCTCCTTCCAGCTCCGCAGGGATTTGCAGCTCAGGACTTTGTGATGAGCCTGAGGGGACACAAACGCCTGGAGATATCTGAGAGCTGGTCACTGACAATGACTGCAAAAGAACATTGTTACAGTGGTGCGTTGCGGTGGGCCTTACCAAAAAGCACCTGTTGATATTTACATTTCTTATTTTTCATTAGGTGAAAAAAAAGCACTTCTTCCTGGCCTCGTTTGCATTAAGCCATCACCATCTTTCAAGGGCTCGGCACCCTTGCTGACTTCTGCAACACTCATCTGACATCTATTAACGCAAAGGTATGCAAATATAAAGGGTAACTAAATATATACTCTCACAATTCTAACTTTGCTTCTGGAGCAGAACATGGGATGTTTAGAGCTCAGATGAGCAATTTAAATTTCCCCATCATCAACCAGATCTTGATACTCTGTTGAGTGAACCCAACCACTCCTGTTGACCAAAAACAAGTTTAAAGATAATTGAAGAACTTTACTATTTAAATAGCTATTGAAGCTGTTTGCCTCCTCATAATTACTCAAGGATTTCTTCACGTGGTTCTGATTTAAATCTAACCCTTTGCCCAGATATTGTTTATTTAAAATGCCACTCAGGCTTGAAGCAGGAAGTTAGAAGAACAGCAGAAGAAATTATTCATCCGTATACATGACTGAGCAAACATCAAGATAGGCACTCTGATACTTTGGGACTTCTTTGGATTTAATATTTGAACTGGCTTAGGTAGGTACAATTTCCCCATCAAAATTATAAGTATCTCCAAATTCCTGAAGAACTGACACACTGTATTTTTGGCAGGTCTGTAGTCACAGCAGCAAACTTCTGGGTCTCTTAAAATCTGTTCAACACCTTCTGTTTGCCAGCTTCTCGCTGCAAAAGTTTATTATGTCTGTAGGCCTACAGCAGGTTGCACATTGTGACTGTAGCCTGCTAGGTCAAACTTACACATTTTTAGTCATGAGGTTGGAGTTTATAAAAAAAAACAAACATGAACAGATATTTTTTCTTAACAAACCTATAATTCTAAGTTTCATGAAGGAAGGTGGCAAGGAGCTGCTGTGACAGATAGCCAGGGCTGCCTCAGCAATGGGGCTTGCAAGGTGACAGAAAGAAAACAAAATAGGTTTATTCAGAGTAGCACCATCTCCCTCTATGGTTCACGTGCACATCTACCTTATTCTGCATTTCCTGCCCATTTAGCGACCCAGCCCAGCTCCAGCTTGCCTGGTATGAGGAAAGTAGTGCCTAGTTCTGTCAAGAACAAATGCATTGGTGTGGCAGGAAGGGCAGTAAGCCATCTCTATCAGATTGCATTTACTTGATTTAAATTGTGCATTGGAACAGGAGTTTTGTGCTAACTTGGTAACAATGGTTAAATAAAACTCAAGATTTTATCTTCAAAACATCCTTTCTCTGGGGTATATATGTTTTCAATCATGATCTGTTTCTCACAGGATGCTGTATCTTTACTTTATAGCCAAAATACACGGTAGGCAATGGAACAAGAGGCAAGTACTGCTCTAACAGGCTGTGAAATACTTGCATGTAATATTTGCAGTTTTATAAGAATTCAAAATTAACAATTTCCTTAAAAAGTAATCTTTCAATTAATCCTGTCTCCACGTGATTGCACTAGTATCAGAAGTGTTCTCTTTGTCCAATTTGCAAGTATATCCACATTTAGAATCAGATTTTTAACATAAAACAACAGCAACTAAAGAGAGCTGCAACACAAATTAATTTTACTGATAAAAGCATTTCTTCACAGCGGAGACATTTTAATAGGAATAACACAAAGGTGTGCAATATTTTGATGTAGTCATGCATTAGTCAGAATATATACTAGCTAAACCATGACATGCAGCTTTTCAGGTGTTTGTTGTACCCAGGTCTGTCTTTTCTAAATGTCTTCTGCTTAAGAGTCAACTATCTGAGTTGGAGAGTCTTAAATTTTAAGATTTGCCAAGATGCAAGTACAATACCTTAGGGGCACAAGGTTCTAACTCAACACTGGTATTTAGCAGAGATGTCAGTAAGTGCACCACTACCACATGATGACCTGTTCTATGATTAGAAAGGAAACAAAAAAGTAAGTACAGACACTTCAGCACTGAAACGGCAAAAGGGTTTGCTGAAAAAGGTTTTCAGAGTGTACACAGATTAACACACAGGGACACATTTTTGTCTAGGATTTCTGAAATACTCCACTGGTTCCAGACAAAATTCTCAGTTACAAATAGTATTTATCTGCCTTTCAAAATTACAGAAGCTTAAAGTCTGTACATTTTTCTTGACGCATTCAAGTGAACCCTGTACACAACTGCAAAGCCATGGCATTTGTATCGTGCTCTACAGCCGTACAGGAAGAGTCATGTGTATCAATACTATTTGACTTTTAAATGATGGTCTTTAATTATCCTTACAGCAAGCTGCCATTGTATGGCAGTTATACTGCTCTAGACAAAACAAGACATTTAAATGGAGCTACTGACAGTACAAGGTCATATTTTGTATTTTTGATCAAACTGTTCCAGTTTTACAGCTCACAGTTGTGAGATATGAAAAGTGTGGCTAAGATTCTATTTAAAAAAAATCAAATCTATATTAAAGATTTCCTATAATAAACAAAGCATTCTTGCATTACATAAAAAACATATCCTAAGAAAAAGTGTTTTCTTTTGGCATCAATTTCATTTCAAAACCATTTATTAAAAATATTCACCAGTGCATCTGCTGCCCTCAGAATTCGAAGGCAGTATTTCACAAAACAAGTCCATACGATTATTTACATGTATTCACATCTTAGATTGCTCTGTTTTCAATGCCTGATCCATTAACTCGAGTCTCAACAATCAGTCTTGGTTCTATCAGCGCATCCCAACTTTCAGTTATCTGAAAGCAAAATACAGACAAGAGTTAGCATGTATGAAGTATACAGGCAGATGCAGTTTTGTTCTACATTATACTTTGTCTGGACTTGAACAGCAGCACTACTGATCACAGATCATAGATTCTTCCTGTGATTTGGTGATCTTAGTGAATCTCAGTCTTCCTTACTTGTGCATCAGGCAGGCTACCTCAAAGGAATAGCCTTTTAAGAACTGATGCTCTATCTAGTTGTGATATTGTTTGTTAGCCAAAACTAAATGGTTACACTGTCTGATGACTGGTTTTGAATCTAGTTAATTGAAAACACACGCATGAAGTTCTTATCTTGTAATCATACACATTCTGTGATTCTTGCTAGAAAGGATCAATTATTTTTGCTTTCAATCAGATGTATTATAATAAGAGGAATCCCACTGAGAAGAACAGTGTCATAAAGCAGGAAGTGCGAACAAGATATGCACATACCTTTGTATCATGAGGAACAGCGTACTCTATCAGCTCAGCTCCATCTGCAGACTGGTAAACCAGATCAAATTTCCCTGGCTCTTTAGCAGCTTTAAAAAAAAAAAAAAAAAAAGCTTCTTAGTTACATGAACAAGAAGCAAAAGGTTAACATTTTCATCATGTTTGCAAAGCTAGTCAAGCACAGCTGTGCATTTTTGGTTTGTTTGTTTTGGTTTGTTTTGTTAATTTTAAATTATTAGTCTAAACTGCTGCAATAATTGAGGCTCCAGAGGTTCAAGGAACCACTTGAGCTGTGACATTACTCTGTATTTATGTTACGCTTTTCCACAACGCAGTACCCACGCCTCACATTATTAATCCACTTTGTATGAACCCTCTTTAGCCTATTTTTGAGTTTTAAACATATATCATATCAGCAATGTTTGTAACTAACAAAACTCTGAAGGAGAACTGAACTCTACACAACAAAATTAAAGTAATTACCTAGTAAAACTACGCATGAAAAATGTTTGTCAACAATACGCTGCCTACATTTGAGAAAAATGCTCATATGATAATGATTCATTAATGGTGGTATAAATCTCAACTGCAGCATACACATATATATTTCTGGGTCTCTGAAGTGCACTTTGTCATTGTATAGGCTCTGTTTCACATCCAGTGGAGACAGTGACTTCACTGACTTCACAAATAACAATATTAGGACCTAAAACGTTCTCTGGAATTCTACATAATCTTTTTAATTTTTCAGGAAATGAAACAGCAATGGAAATGAGTTACTGACTGGAGAAATTTCATTTTGCAAGCATATAAGAGCATGCTCTTTAAGACTAGCAAGCATCAGAACTTCTCGATTTAAATAGACTTTATGGAGAGGCAGTTTGGAGGGGGCAGGAAGGTTGAAAAAGAACAGGAGGAAATTGGAAATGCTCATGGAGTGGGAAATGTGCCCGAGATTAGTTATTTTTCAGGTGATGCACATGCAGTGTCCCAGGGTACATACGTTGGCTTGTTGAAGACGATAGGATCTCAAGCTCGATCTGTTTTTTATCAGCATTCCAACTGATTATTTTCCCCTCCTGTATAAGGCAACAAGAAAAGAATCTGATATAACACATCTCAGCACTGGATAACCATTCCATATTACAACCATTCTGATACTTGATCACAATTAGAAAAATTTAACAGACATACTTCTATCTCTACATACAAAATCTGTAAGGTATTAACATTTAGCAATCTGCAGTTACAAGTATCAATACAGTCATGATACTGTCACTATCCTTGTAGTTTAAATCAGTACTTTCCAAGAAACCAAGTTATTTCAAGTAGGTACTGAATTTTACATACACCAATACCAAGAATTTACCTTGACTTCAAAGAGCAGTATACTTGAACACAGCTACGTTTTTGTACTTGAAGGTCTGCTTTTCTGTCATCTCTAAAATACTAATGATCATTAATAATTTTTTTGTTTTTTTTTTTTTTAACAGCTTCACGTAGTTTTCAGCTAGCTTTGGGTTTTAGGTTTTAATTTTTACTTCTGCAAAAGGAATCATCTGCAGACTCAACCAGGTAAGAAGAAAAATACTATAGAACATCAAAATATTTAAGTCTTACCTCACCTATAATATTTTTTTTCAGTGAGTTGGGGGGTTTAGGGAGAAGGAAAAACAATACCTTATAGTCTGAAATTTCAGGACTGTAATTTTCAGTTAGTTCCAAGCGCTGTTGAAAGAAACACAAATAAGTTACAACTTATGATCCTTTAAGATGCCACCTATACCCAGACTTGGCTTCTTCAGCAAGAGGGAAGTGCAAGAACCAAGTCTCCTACTCCTAGACCCTGACACCTATCACAGTCCCAGGCAGCCTTTCAGGACTCACTGCTCTGAAGGATTTCTGTTTAGGTCAGGCTGTGAAATGAGCTCAAGGAGAAGGATCCAGTCTCCTCAGCTCCAGTGATTTAATTTTTCTTTACTTTTTTTTATTTTGCGGTGAAGTGTAATTATTTGTTATTTATTGTAAGCTTTGCAATAATATTTTAGAAACGCCGCAGAGAGAAATAATAACAGAGGGATTTTTATTTTTTTTTAATAACATCTAATTTTAACACTGACTTTCCTTGCATATAGGAGAGGGGTAATGCTTCTTTATGTCATTCTTATATTTAAACATAAACCTTGAAACCATCCTCAGGATAGAGAGAAACTTTGAGAAGATAAAGCCTGAAAGCTCAGTTATTCGTGACCTGATTGGGTGCCACGTAAGGGAGTCTTTGTACAGCTGTACATGGAAATTCACATTGAAACAACCGCAGAGACACTTCTTTGTGCTGTATAAATGTGGCAAGTCTTAAGAAATGCATTTAAGATACTGAATAATATTATCTTTTAGGTCGGAAGAGACCTAAGATTACCAAGTCCAACCACAATGTGGAATCTTAAAAAAGGATTTGTTTTTTCTTTTTGTGAAGGATTTTAACAAGAGCCAAGATTTTGCCTTTATGCCACTGGCGAGCACAGCTCATCTCGATCCCATGATCTGCAACAGATAGCCAGCACATGCGAGCTCAAGAAAACTTTCATATCTTTGAATATGAGTTTTATTACAGCAGTACAGGCAATGCTCTGTTATCTGGGGAGATGGGAGGCTGGTGCTGCCAGAGAATGGAAAAGCCTGGTGATACAGGTGATTCAAGCACTGTGCAAACACTCAAACTCCTCCCTCGTAGCCCTATCTAGCTTCAGGACAGAATTACCTAGCCCTATTTGTATGCTCAAAACCTTTGTAAAAATCTAAGTCAGAAAAGAATTTTTAGAACAGAACCTGTAATATTTTCTATAGTATGGGAAAGTATTAGGTTAGAAGGACAGCAAGAGGAACGAATGCTTTCAGAGCCTACAAACATTTGGAAGCAGTTTTACGCTCTGAACCACTTGTTGAACTTTAAAAAAAAAGTTTTGGAAGAAAAAAAAAGTTTAAAATTAATTTATGGATTCTTAATCCTTATACTTTTACAGTACCAGTCCCTGAACAATGCAAGATCATATCCTAAAGTGCAAGCTTTTGGTTGTCAGGACTACACCATTTTTATCATATCATGCAAAATTTAGAGCGGCCCAAGTGAAGCAATTTTAGCCCAGTAACAGTCAGCATTTCAAAGTTCTTTACCTTAAAAGCAATTCTTTCTCCCACTTGTGGTGGGGCAGCTAGAAGAGGTAATACACTATAGTCTCTCTTGGGGACTTCCACGGCATTCTGTGAAACAAACAATAAACCCATTGATTTGATTACTGTTTTTATAAAAACGGAAGACAATGTTTGTGATGTAGGAACGTAAGAGCTCTGAGAATAGTAAGGTACGTGTATGAGTGCTTTGAGATAGAAAATACAGTCTCTTAAGTATTGTTTCATAAACATTCCTTCAGGCTGATACATGGAAGTACTGTAAACATCAGACTTGCTAAGTTAAGATCCATCGCTAAGTTACAACCCATCAACCTTTCTCCTACTTATTTATTTCTGCTTTTCTGAACTACTCTCACCCTATACATTTTTTGTACAGTTAGATCTGCAAGAGAAAGGTGACCAATGACTGCATAAATCACTCACCTGGACAAGAAAAGAAGTATTTGTCACAGCTTCATTTATCTGCCTCTGTTTCTGGCCTTCACTGCTGTAGTTATAGAAGAAGCCAGGGTTTTCTCCTCTCCCACGACCTCGGCCCCTCATCATCCCACGAAACCCACGGCCCCTAGGTCCTCTCCAGAAGTTATCCTCTCCTGTTCCACGCCCCCTTCCACGACCTGGGCTGGCGACCGGTCCTTGAATACTGGCTGGCAACAGTTTAGTACTGTTTCTTACTATGGAATTACTCATTCCAGCATTTGCTGTGGGTTTTTTAATAACAAGTGTTTCTGAATCTGAACTGTCAGATTCTGAAGAGGAAGTCTTTGCTTTGGGAGCACTACTGGAACCGGCTTTTACAGCTGCTACATTGTTAGGCAATGACTTTTCCTTTGTGGTATTGTCTTGTGCTGGTGCCACTTTCTCATCCTCTGTACTTGAGTCAGAATCCTCACTAGAGGACTGGGATTTTTTAACAGTCTTACTAACTGCAGTCTTAGTGGAATTTTCAGCTTTAGATTTTACAGTCACTTTATTAGAAACAGCAGTTTTCACCTCAGAGTTTGTAGCAGCTTGGGATTTGTCTCTGGGAAGTGTTGCCACTGCAGATTTATGGGAAGATTTATTTTGCTTTATATTTAATTCACTGCTGTCGCTGTCAGACGACGTGCTGGAGGAATCTGAAGTTCCCACCCTCTTTTTCCTGGTCTCTGTTGTCAATTTTTTGGTGTTATTTTTACCAGAATTTAAAGAAAAGCTGTCATTTTTCCGTTCTAAAGCCGCCTTTGCTGCAGCGACCTTTGTGTGCTTTCCATCCTTTGTTTTTGTTGCCAACTGTTTCTCCCTCTCTGCTTTCTTAAGCTTTTTAGATCGGTCAGTAGGGCTCTCTTCCTTACCTTCTGTGAGTCTACTCCCACTAACTTCGTCCATTCTTTTTCGTTTCTTGTGTTTCTTTTGAGAGTCCAAAATATCTAGAGAGGCCTCTTCTCTACAAGAGGAATACTCGGGGCTTTGTTTCTTCTTCTTCTTTTCCTTTTTACGCCTGTCATCTTCACTCCTAGACAATTCCTCCTCTTTCTGCTTTCGTTTGTGCCTTTTTTTGCTTTTGTTTGGCGTGTAGGAGAACTCATCATCCACCTCTTCATCATCGCTGTCCGCGAGTACCCCTTCCAGCTTCACTCTGCCAAAAAGCAGACAGACACACACCAGGGTCAGGCGGCACCCTGCAGGCCTTTGGGGCGGGGATGCCCAGCCCGGTACCGGCATAAACCCTGCAGAACCTTTGGGGGGACCCCGATAGGGCCCTCAGGGCCCCCCCGATCAGGCTCCGTACCCCCCCCCACCCCCGGCCGTACCTCAGCGCGTCGTTGTCCCGCACCAGGCGGGCGCTCTCGGTGGGCGGCAGCAGCGCCCCGTCCAAGAAGAGGCTGAGGCGGGCCCGGCGGCTGAAGCCGAACCTGTGGCGGATGATGCTGAGCAGGTCGGTGACGAGCCGCGCCTGGCCGGGCTCCAGCAGCAGCCAGCACAGCGCGCAGCCCGGGCTGCACGGTGGAGGGTGGTCGAACAGCAGCCGCAGGCGGAGCGGGCCGCAGCCGCCGGGCGCCGCCATGTTGCGGCGGGAGGAGGAGGAGGAGGAGGAGGAGGAAGAGGAGGGCAGAGGAGGGCGGAGGGGCGGTGCGGGAGCCGTCCGCGTGACAGCGGCGGGAGGATGGCGCCGCAGCGGGCAGGGGTCGTGCTGGGGCTGGGGCTGGCGGCGCTGGCGGCAGGTACGGGATGGGGGGTTTGGGGGGCGGGCTCGGTCCTGTGACGGGACACCCGGCTGGGGCCGCTCAGCCCAGGGAGGAGGCTGGGGGGGGATCGCATCGAGCTCTGCAAACACCTGAGGGACCTTGGAAAGAGGACGGGGACAAAGTCTTCTCGGTGGTGGCCAGTGGCGGGACGAGGGGTGACGGGTGTGAAGGGAGCCGCGGGAGGGAGAACTCGAAAGGGTTCGGGTGAGGGGGCGCTGGAACGGGCTGCACAGAGAGGCTGTGGGGTGGCCGCGTGTGGAGATACCCAAACCCGCCTGGGTGCCACCCTGTGCTCTGGGTGACCCTGCTGGGCAGGGGCTGGGCCGGGTGGGCCTCTGGAGCCCCCTGCCCACCGCAGCCTCTCGGTGTCTCTGTGACAATCCTGGCCCAGCGGCTGCCCGGTGCTGTGCCCGCAGCAGCTGCGCTGTCAGGCGCTGGGAAGCGAGCGCCTAATTGCACGCCTAACCGCATTCACTGGTGGTAAATCAGCCACGGGCGTGTAAGTATGATTCTTACAGTAATTTATTTAATTGAAGCACCTCTAATTATCACACCCGAGATTGAAATGTAACGTTGTGGAACAAATCTGGGAGAAAGCCCGCAGCTGAACCTTTTGGACTTAGCTGTTTGTTTGGTTGTTTTATTCAGTGTTTGTTTTTCTTACCCCCAAGGTGTGGTGCTGAAGCAACCCCAAGAGCCCAAAGAGCTGTGGGGATATGTGCAAGTCCGAAGTAAAGCCCACATGTTCTGGTGGCTCTACTACGCAAACAACCCAACCAAGGACTTCACGGAGCTACCTCTCATAATGTGGCTTCAGGTAAGGCTTGGTAAAGGCACTTAGTCAAGAACTTTTTCCATCTGCGCCTGGTTCAGTGTGGTAAGTACTTTACAGCTGGACAGAAGTAGTGTTCAAAGCTGTCTGATTCTAATGCTTCATGTTGTGAAGGAAGCATTCAGGTTAGCAAGAAATAATTAAAGTGTCATTCCGCAGTTGTGTGATGCCCTCAACTACTCATAGAGTTAAACTGCAGAAATAGCAGCTGTTCTTATCTTTCAAATAACAGTAGTGCTTTTTGTGCCAGACATGACAAGTACTTAGAGGCGTCACAGCAACTTTCCCGAGGAGTTTACAGCCTAACTGATGTTCAGAGGGAGAGTAGACAAAACAATCAGAGATGTAGGATAACTGCTGTAAGGAAACAAGTCAGAGAGACTGATTGTTTTAGAGATTGGTCCCATTCAATCACAACTCATAAAAGTCAGTGGTGTGTGCTCCACATTCACTTCCAGTATTACATTTCAGAAATTAATGTTGAATATAATCGCTTGATTTGGTCCTTTCCCTTTTCATGTTATTTTTTCAGAGTGAAATGCATGTGCTGTACATGCTGAGAAAAAAATAATCATTTGCAAACGTCTGTTTTTACCTATTTTTTTGCATTAGATATTAGGGGATTAAGGGGAAAGGTTTTCAAACAGCACTCATATCATGCAACTCATTAGATGCTTTCACAACTGGATGACTGCTTCTCCGTTCAGAAATAGCTTGTGTACGCATAATGAAAAGACAATGAGGAAGAGAGCCTTCTTTGCAAGTTAACATGTAGGGCAAAGGCCACTTCTTTAAACACGTGATAGGTTGTGCTTAGGGGGTTGCTTTTGTTCTCCTGTCTTTCATGTCTCTACCATGCTGCCTTCTAATTTACTTGTCATTTGCTGTTTCCCCTTAGGGAGGTCCAGGAGCTTCAGGCTGCGGATTTGGGAACTTTGAAGAGATTGGTCCGTTAGACAAAGAAATGAAACCAAGAAATACAACCTGGGTATAGTGGAGAGTTCAGCTCCTAATAATTGATTGAAAAATGTTTGTTGCTTGTGTAGGCAAAAGATTGTTAGGCAAAAGCACACACAGAATAATTTTCATTTAAATAGAACTATGATACTTCATCTTAAAATGATGTGGTTAATAAAAATGGCTTATATGAGTAGCCTTGTTAAGATCTGAAGAAGTAGCCTCTTAATTTGATTTGGTGGAATATGGCTGGGCTTCCATGAATCTGTGAGTTGCACATGTCTGAGGAAACGGAGAGCAGGGAAATTCTAGGAGGATGTTATTTCTAATCCTTGCTTCATTGCATGCACTCATGAAGGCTTTTCTGGGTGGCTGGCAACGTATAACCAAGGGATTGTAATTACAAGCCCAGTATCACCTTCATGGGAAACCAGCTGTAATATAATTATAGCTGCCTATGAAGGTTTATTCAACAGAACATATTTGTGCTGTGAGACAACCAATAGCCTTAACTACTCTGGAGATCCCTAGATCACATGGATGATCTGCCCTTGAATGACTGGGATTTTTGGGCGCCTTTCCTGTTACAGATTAGGAAATGGAAAGACTTCATGTTGTACCTCTCTTGTATGAGCTGTACTGCTTTGAGCCATGCTGGCTATCTCTGTGCTGATCTATTGATTTTTACGTAAACACTTGTAACTATACAACTTGGCACTATTCAATAGCATATTTGACATCTGACAGACAAGTCCTACCTGTACCATTTCCTGTGTTGGACTTGTACCTAATTTTTTGGCAGGTTCTTTCAGGGTCAGGGATATGGTGACTGTTAGACTTCTGTGCATCAAAACCACAGTTTACAGTAGTGGTGCTCTGCTAGACTGTTAGCTGAACTGAGATTTCACAGAAACTTGCTTTCCGCTTTTACAGTTGCAGGCAGCCAGTATCTTGTTTGTGGATAATCCTGTTGGCACTGGATTCAGTTATGTGGATGACTGCAGCTTGTTTGCCAAAAACCTTACCACAGTAGTCTCTGATATGATGGTCTTTCTCAGAGACTTTTTCACACATAGAACAGAATTCCAGGTAAGTGATTTGAATTATTGATTAGAATCCTATTTTTATTTGATTGTTAAATAGTTCTCAAAAGGAATTGGTGAACAGGAGATGTCTGCTACTAGGCAGCATGCAGCGGTGGGGCGAGGCACTGCAGATGTAAGCACTGCCTCTGATTCTTCACAATTTATAACTGGTATCTTGAATTTCTGTCTTAGGCACCAGCTAGGTAATCAAAAGGGTGTGTTGTTTTCTATTGTGACCTGAGAAGCATGTAGGAACATGACTGTTCCTAGTTCCAAAATACTGAAGTGCCCACTTCAAAACTCCTGGTAATTACACCAGTATGTTGTGGAAATCTTATCTGCAACTTAGAGTCAAAAATCTCCAGTGTTGGATAGTGAGAAGTGACAAGCAAGCTCCTGGGTTCTGTGGGATGGCGGAAGAGGGTTGGGGATATGTTCTGCCCTCTGTCTAATGGCTTCATTGTGTGGTTTTTCTTTCCAGACCATCCCATTCTACATATTTTCTGAATCTTACGGAGGTAAAATGGCTGCTGGCATTGCCTTAGCGCTTCATGAGGTAAGTAGTTGGGATGTAGTTCACTTTTCACTTTAAAATGTGGTATTCTACAATACTAGTATTTCCTGGAATACGCTGTGCCTCTTGCCTAAGTCAGGCCAATAACCCATTTTTGTTTTTCACATAAGGAAAACTGGTTCTAGAGTTGTGAATTTCTTACTAAAAGAAGGCTTGTTTTTATTTTTCCTCTTCTCACCAAGGCTGTTCAAAAAGGAAGTATAAAGTGCAATTTTGTTGGGACTGCTCTTGGAGACTCATGGATTTCTCCTTTGGGTACGTTTAAAATCGTTTCATGGGTATCTACAGTCAAAAATGCCAGCCCTGCCTTAAGGGACTTAAATCTCTAGTGAGTCTGGTAAATCAAATCACCAAAAATAAATACTTTAGTATTGCAAGCTGATTGAATGTATCTTTAGAATAGATCTAAGTCATGAACAGTCTGAGAGCAAAGTCAATGAGGAGCACACTTGCATTTTTATTGAGGTGGTGGTGAAATGTCCTTACAAATCTCTGCTGTGTCTGTGGTGTTTTGATAAGAGTACTGCACATAAAATGTGGCCACTAGATGATCCACAAAGTTGCAACTGAAGTTTTCTCACTGTTTTCACAAGGAGACCTTGTGCTAGGGAACTGATGTGCTTGCTGACCTGGAGAAGATAGGGTGTCTGGTGAAGGCCAAAAAAAGAAAAGGATTCTTGGTCTTCAGTAAGATTTGCAAGGGTAGGCTCCACAGATTCTTTGTGACATGGGACAGTATCAAGCCAACTCCTGCCTGTCTTAGAAGGATCATCTGTTCCTTGAAACCTTATAAATTATCCTGCTAGAAAAAAGATTAGTTCTATAACTATTTTTTCCCTGAAATATTTTCAAATAGATTAGTTTAGACTATGCTTAGACTTTGTCCGTTCTCTCCCCATGCTGTAGCAATGTGCTGCAGTGCTGGGGTGAGAATGCTTTGGTAAGGACATGTCTGTTGCTTTATATAAATTTCACCAATTTATGTTTATGGCATTGAATTAGTCTTAGTGGTTCTTGAGATTTGTAAAGAGACTGCTCCATGGCATGTAAGCTTCAGACTAAAGTGAGCAGACAGTAATTCTTCACTGAGTAACGTATCTCTGTGTGGTTTTTGTCATGACCATTTCTGCTACAATAAAGGAAAAGTAAAGGAAATCATATGGCAAAAATGTAGATGTTTGAAATCTGTTCTGTTTCTTTAGATTCGGTGCTGTCTTGGGGGCCCTATCTTTATAGCACCGTAAGTACCTTAAGCTCTTGGTCTTCTGAGAACTTGTACTACCATATAGTATAAATGGAGGTTGATTTTAAGGTTGGCTCTTAATTGGTATAAAATCTCTCATGCATGGAGACTGTTAATGAGAACTGAATGTGGAATTATAATTAAAGCTGCTACTGCATTTCTCTTCTAGTCTCTCCTTGATGATCATGGTCTAGCAGAGGTGACTGCTGTTGCTAAAGAAATAATGGATGCCATAAATAAAAATCAATATGGCCTGGCCACTGAGCTCTGGAGCAAGGCTGAAGGTGTCATTGAAGAGGTAAGATATTAACGAATTAACAAGATATTAACAGCATTAACAAATAGCTGGTGCTTGGGGGAGCACCCAATGCCAGGTTTTCTTTTCTATGAGCACTGGCTTGGTGTGCATCCTCCAAACCCTGACCAGTCACTTCCACCAGTATGTGTTTTATGATACTGCTGCTGTAAAAGAGCTGTTTGTTTGCTGTGCGCTGCTGTGTGATTATAAGAGGCAGTGGGAGGAGCAATCCTCATGGGCTTGCAGTATTGCACAAAGGTTTCAACCCGCCACATCATTTAAGTAGATGCCTAATTTTTAGCATGCCACTAGTCCCACTGACTTCTATAGAACTTACGTTCAACTTGATCAGGCTATGTCTCCTTGAAAGCTTTGTTTTGACTGTTGAAAACTACATCCAGGAAGGCACACATTTCAAGTTAAGTTTAAATCTTCTATTTAAAAAAGTACAATAGGAGCATAAGATGGAAAGGAACATCAAATTATATTCTGTTACTGTGGGTAAATGCATCTTAGTACTTAACAAGTTCAAATTTAAAAACTAGGTAAAATTTTGTTCTAATTTTTCCTGTTAAAGGGTTGCTCCAAAATTTCAATCTTTTCTTGTATTTGTAGTTTTAGTGCAAGTAAAATTACAGCTTCCTCAAACTGAAAGACTAATCTTGAGCTGCGTCCCACCCCCCTCTTTCTTTCTCAGTGCTTTGCACACAGTTGGTTTCACTTCTTACTTCTTGTTAGAAACTTGTGGTTCCCATTTTGCCTTTCTCTTCAAACATGTTTGTCTTTCCGTTCTGGCTCTGATCACTGTAAGGGTGCAGGCATTTCAGTTCCAGTAGGGTGGCTGTTGTGAGCTCATTCCTAACCTGAGCCTCATAACTTTTAAGATTTGACAATTAAATAAAGGGGAGCTTCAAGAATCTTGAGTAACTTTGCTAATAGCAACGGTGATCACACTGATCACTCTTTGGACATAGTCAGTCTACTGTCTGTATCGGAGCTGTCATTTAATGATTCTCAGACTTGTCTAGATGTCAGCAGTTCCAAAAGAGGGATGATGAATACCTATCACCACTGTCTTAAGGAGGCATTTGGGATATTGAAGGGTTTTAGGGTGGGAGGATGTCGAGCAAGAGCTCGGCATTGGGCTAGACTAGATCTAGCAGAACAGGGCATTTGAAAGTATCACTTGTAAATATCTCTGTAATGAGTTGTGAGAATCTGCAGTCATTTGCAGGCTGTAGGGCTTTCTGTAGCTTCACACCTTTTTTAGAGAAGTAGCATCTCTGGCACAAACCACGTGTGAACAGAGACTTGAGAAAACTCTTTACCATTCTCAAAGCAAATGTAGAGCCAAAGTTTTTCCATAAATAATTTCCTGATATGTAGACAAATGGTAGGTCACAGGGTCCTTTATTTAGGCCTTACCTCTTCTTTTCAGAAGGAATTCTGTTCCTCAGATCTGAGAAATGTTTCAGTAACACTGTTACAAAAACTATCTTGTGTTTTCAGAACACAGACAATGTGAACTTTTATAACATCATGACTAAGGAAGTTCCAGAAATGAACACAAATGAACAAGAAAATCTTCATCTCAGTAAGTTGGATTTAAGTACTTGAACTTCTGAGGCTCTGGTTGCATTCACCTACCATCAACTCCAATAGTGGGAACAGCATCAGTTTAGCACATCCTTAAAATGGGACCGTCAGATCCAAAGGATATTCTCCTGAGCAGAACTTGATAGCTCTTGCATAGATAGGGATGAATAGGAATGTGGAGTAACCCCTCTATAGATTACACCTCCACCTACACATTCTGCACAGATTACTCCAAGGAAGTAGCGTAATTGCGACACAAGTTTTATGACCTCTAAGTTACTTCCTGTTAATGCCTTTCATTTGTCTTCAAGCTAGGATACAAAAACGTCCCATTCATGTAAATATTCTGATTAGACTCTCTGGCTTCGTGGTGCTTATGCATCTGTGTGAAAACAAGCACATGTACTGAATTTCTTTCAAGCTCTTTCTCTCTTGGCTTCAGCTGGGAAGGTGAACAGCACAGTCAACTCCCTAGAGTAAAGCATTACAACTCTAAAATAACTGGTCTGCTGAGGAGAAGAAACTGTGCCAAGTGGCTAAAACAGAAACTGAAAAAGTAGTGTGTTAGCTAAAAGCAGAAATGGATGGTTGGGCTCTTCCCGTTTTATCCCATGACCTAAATAAGGGTTGACTTCAGGGGGTTCTAGTAAAAGTAAACAAATTGTTCTTCATGGTGTTACGTTTTCACTAGAAGAGTTTGATGGCTGTGACTGTAACACTGAAAATTCTTATCTGTGCAGGATGGCTGTCTTAAATGTGCAACTACTCAAAGCATTTTTTTCTCTTTTCCAGTTAGACTTTACCAACGCCACGTCAAAAATATGCATAAGAACAGCCTAAATGAATTGATGAATGGACCCATCAGAAAGAAGCTAAAAATTATTCCTGACTGTGTGAAATGGGGAGGTACTTTCCTATCTTCTAGTGTGGATCTAATGAATATATTATCGCCTTCCACTGTATTAGAGTCCAAAGGAGGAAATTTTATGGTAGTTAGCAGTCACATTAAATTTTCATTGTCCTTCATCCTAAGAAGCAGACTTACTCTCACGAATGAAAATGTAATGGGCAAATCAGTGATAGCAGACATGGTTCTGGTTCTGCTGCTTATATCTGTTTTAGCCAAGCAGATGAGTTCATGAGTGGAAGATGATCTCCCACATCTCAGCATCTGATATTTGTCATCACAGCCTTGCTGAAAGAATTTCTGTCAGTTTTTCTTTGCCAGAAGGATGGTATCATGAACTGCTGCATGGTGTGGAGGAGAGAGGAAAAAAACAAAGGAAAAGCAAAAAGAACTGATGCCAGCACCCTGTATTTGTGTAATAGGAGCTAGAAACAACAGTGCTATATTAGCTCCAGTGGGAGTGTGGCTGCTTTCTGGTTCTCGTTAGTTCCTCAGACTGATAAATCACAGGCTGATACTTTGTGCTAGAGCTGGATTTTATGTAGCTATGAACTGTGTTTTGAGACCTCTGGCCAGTTGTTTCTGTCCCAGCTTGGGGATGCCATCATTCATCAGTTAAAATTTGTCTCCTTTCTGTTTCTAACCAGGTCAGTCCACAAACGTCTTCGAGAACATGGCTGAGGACTTCATGAAGCCTGTCGTTGACATTGTTGATCAGCTTTTAGCAGCCAATGTCAATGTTACAGTCTATAACGGGCAGCTGGATCTCATCGTTGACACCATGGGTAAGTAAGGGACTTTGTGACTGAGGTCGGGAACAGAACAGGTTATGAGTAGGACGTCATCACGAGTAACACTTGTACCTGGATGTCTTCTGAAAACCTCCTATGTAACTTGCAGTGCTTAAATACTTCAGTCATAAATGAGCAGCTCTTATGTTTTGCTTACACCCCTGTGAGAGAGGCAATTTCCCTACTTCCATTATAATTATAGTGTTGGGAAATGGATATGCAACATCAGTACTTTCTTGTTTCAATGAAGCCCATAAGCAGGTAGCTAATAACCCACTGAATTATTCTGGGTAGGTGTGTGTATATAAGTACAGTTTTTCATAAATGAAGAATGAGAATAAATTAATAAATATTTGGAGATTGTCCTCTCCTCTCCTGCTCTGCCTTGAAAATCCTTTCCTGTGGGGCAAAGGCCATATCCTGCTACAGATTGATGCAGAACACAGGTCAGCCTTCACTGAGCAGCCTGCAGCAGAGAGCATGGTGCCAGATCAGATGCAGTGAGGGTGTTGGTAATTAGTCCGTGAGGGTGCAGTTGAAGCATGGTCGCACCTGCTGCTCAGTAACATTTATAGACACCTGCACATTTTGGCAGGGCTTTGTCCCTTGCTGCTTGCAAGATGCAGACTTGATGAAGTGGCAGTGCGGGAGCCAGGCCAAGTGTTGCTGGAACGCCTTGTGCTGCCCATGCTCTCTTCCATTCGCCTTTTCTATTGATGCAGATAATCTGCAGCTACAGTCTGCATAAACATCTTTTTGTGTTGCAAATGGCTTTATTCTTTGTTTCTTTGCCCACTTAGATATTCACGTGCCGTTCATGAACAACATGGCAATCAATATGTCAGAAAACAGAGTATTTAGGCTGTCAAAACAGATTAGCAGTTAGTGGTGCTCCATTTTATCATATTTTGAGCTAAAATTTAGCTTCAGTTCATGTGTAAATTCTTCCAGTAGCTCAGAGGTAGGCTAAAGATAAACCTTTCCCCCCTTGGTGTCCTGGAGTTGGTCTTTTTGCTGCCTTGACTTCCGCCTTCTTTAGCAGGGATCTGAAAAGAGTCTTTCTTAGGCTCTTCTTGCTGAGTGACTGTAGCAAACAAAGAAGCAGTAACCCATGTGGCAAGTGTCTCTTTGGATTTCCAAGAGGGGTTGATTCTCCTCCATTGCAGGACATTCAAGGTGTTTGAGCAAAACATGTCAGAATTGGTAGGGCTGCAGAGCCTGTAAGAGGTGCATGTGCCACTTGGCTACCCAAACCTGCCTATTGCTAGTGTTGAGCATAGAAATAAAGCCTTATGAAAAAATCCAGCTGTTGCTGGGACCACAGCTGGACTGGGAGGGAGTCCAGCAGTGGGCTGGTACCTTGAAGCTGGAAGATTTCCTACAGCCAACTATAAAAAATCACCATAACTCCATTTCACATACATTTTCACTGTTTGCTTTTTCCCTTCCCTCTCCATTGGTTTGTTTCTGCTTGTCCTGGATTGTTTGCAGCCTTGGTCATTCCTCTAGGCAGAGCAAAATTGTTTTTAGAATCTGAGCACATGGAAACGTTCTGTTAAATCTCATATCTCTTAACAGGCCAGGAGGCATGGATCCGGAAACTGAAATGGCCCTGTTTGGACCAGTTCAGCCAACAGAGGTGGAAGGCACTTTATGTGTCTCCAGAATCCACGGATACAGCTGCTTTCCACAAAGCCTATAAGAACTTTGCTTTCTTCTGGATTCTTAAGGCTGGGCACATGGTAAATAACAGACCTATTGGGGTAGGATGCACCGATACCTGCAAGGCAACTGAGCATGCATGTATTGTCGTTCCCTGCTTCTTTACAGCAGCTGCTGACCATGTGCTCTCATCTCCATACTAGGTACCGTCTGATCAAGGAGAGATGGCCCTGAAAATGGTCAGGATGGTGACCCAACAGATGCACTAGGGAAGGAGAGGCCAGCTGGTATGGCCTCCTGCTGAGCACTGTGTTACTGCAGAATGTGAGTCCAGAACAAATAAGCCGCGGCAGGAACAACTGGTACTTGGACACACAGCTTCTCTGATCTTGATGATGTGTGAAAGCATTTATGAAAAGGCATATTTCTCCTTGAATGAGTTGTTTCTTTTGAATTAGAAAGATATGATTTGCTGCCTCAATGCTGTTTGTAATGACTCTTCCAGAAGGAACTCCTCTGTCATAAACAACTAGCAATAAGCCTTTGCCTTTGTCTTGGAAGGATTTTGTGCTTTTGTAAAAAAGCTGCCTTACTCCGAATGTTCTCTTGTCTGTTCACAGACCAAGACTAAAACTGATTTGCATCTTGATGGATTAGTTGTTTGTTCCTTTCAGAAAGCAAGCCTTTTTCATGAGGCTGTGGAATGTTCCTTCCTTTTTCCTCAGGCCTCTGCTTGAGCCACCTGGCTGGATTAGAAGCCGAAGACACGAAGTTGGCCAGGATAGAAGACCTGCACAATAGGGTCTACAGTCCGTCATCTCAGTGAGATGAGACGCCTGAGTTAGGATCCAAAATTCCTCAGGCTTCCACCACCCCCCTCCAGAGGAGGATTTGACCTCTTTCATCTGGCCATGTGTTGTTTTCATTCTCTTTTAATGACTCAAGTTTTTTTCCTTGGCTTTAACATCTAAAGCACACCCAGTAAAAATTTCTGCTGGAATTCAATTCAAGCCTTATTAATACCATCTCGCACAGAAGAGTCCTAACGAACTGAAGTCTCTTACAAGCTTTTGAGCATAGGCTGGAGAATGAAAAGCAGAATGTCACTAGAACAGTAATAGCATAATTCTGAAAGGTAATAGTTTTTAAAAGAAGGCTATACAAACTAGAACCAACATCTTCACTGCATTTTCTAGATAGCTTTTTTTTTTAAGTCTTGCAGAGACCTTTTGTCTTGTGAAACAATATTTTTTACACAATATACTGTCAAGGAGAGACTTGATCAGACATATTTGACTTCTGCTAAAGAACACAAAGTGACTGTTCTTTATCAGTGTCTGCTAGGAGGCACAACAGCTTGTTCCAGCTGTCAGAATCCTAAATAAATAGCAACCTGCCAGTTACTCCAGCAACTGAAACTGTCATGAAAAGTCTGATAGCATTGGCTTAGCAAGGACTGAGGCATAATGCTATGTAAACATGTGCAGTCGTCCAGCAGCTGGACTATTGGCACCTAATAATTGCTCTCCTTCTTGTTGTCTGCTTGAACTGTGTTCACGAGAACTTTAACAATGCAAATCCAGACCTTTTTAAAACACATTTTTAGTAAGTGCAATAGGTCGAATCTTATTCCTCTCCCTTGGGCATAGAATGTCATAGGACATACTGTCATTGGCACAGTCAGACTATGCTGATCACCGTTAACCCTCCAGCCAATTTGATCTGTCGATGGTCACAGCAGTAATGATGCTGCACCTACATTCTCATGCATAAATATTTTTGTTCTGTCCTTTAGCTCCTATTAGTCAGCTGACTTGGACTCAGCTCACACAATCTGTTTTGAGATGCAACAAGTAATCACTGTTTGGCGTTAGCATGGTATAGCATGTTCTAATTTTACTACTCTGTCCCAGATCTTGCTGCTAAATGCAGCAAAATACAGGAATTGCACTCCTTGTAGTCAGCTAGAATAAAATCACAGATGGAGCATACCTATTCAGATGTTGTGTAGTCCATCTCAGAGCAAAGTAAACAAAACTTTAAAAAGTATATGTAAAGCAGTAAGGATCAACTTACCGAACAGTTCACATATTGTGTGCTGTGGGCGAGTGAGCCTAAGGAAAATATACTGGTTGGTGTGCCCTCAGGCAAGAGCAGCTGCTAGATGATTTGCAAAATAGCAGTCTTTATTTTAATAAATTGAGGGTGTGTGCAGACATTTAGAGGTCACTTGTGTAAGACAATGGTCTTTCCCTTCAAGAGTCTGAGGTGTGTTGTTTGGTTGCTAGAGCCAGAGAGGAATGTTTGTGTGTCTCTTGGCAGGGCTTTTTGGGGTAGGAGTTGGAAATGACTGTAGCTACTACACTAGGTTACCTTTTTACATGGTTGTCTTCTTATCCAGACCCATTGCTGGTCCCCTCACAAGTTCTCAGGTCTACAGAACAATTAGGTATCTTAAATGTTTTGTTGTATTCAGGATCTCCTGTCAAGACTGGAGATCTCTACCTGAAGAACAGGACAGAAATGACCTAGAGGCCTGGTAGCTGCCAGATGCTTTCTAGCACCCTTAATGCTTCCAGGAGGCTGCCAGATGCCATCAAATGTTGTAACCTGAGGCAAACATAAGCCTTCCCAACTGCTTAGAGCTCTTCAGAGAAAAGCTGATGGGTGCTCTCCTCTCCCTAAAAGAAGGCACGGAGGCTCCTGGAATGTACCACTTGGTACTGAAACACTTGGTCCCAAGGCATTTGGAGGATTGTAGGACTTACTAGAAAAGGAAAATAGCTCACTTCATCCCACACTATTTAGTCATCTGTTTTCCATACAATTTTTGGTACTAAACTCACCTTGTTCCCCTGTATGAAGTGGCCAGCAAAACGATTCTCTTGGCTGGTGACAAAAGTGCAGTGAAATGGCTGACCACTTGGTGGAGTACGCAGCCCTTCAAATACCATGGGAACATGTTGGTGCCATCCCTGGGAGAACCTGATTAGCACTTGGAAATGTGTGTTTGATCCTATGAATTCATAGTGGAAATGGTTGTATGTGAGCCAGTACAGAAGATTAACTTTTGTAGTAGCTTCAATAGAACAGATATTTTGGTCTTTGTGGGTACAGCCCCCATTTACAGTGAGGTTTAGTAGTTGCAACCAGCAGCTAGATTAGCCTGCTTTAGCCAGAACATACCATTTTACACTGTCATTTGTATTTAAGCATGTTCTTCTTTTCTAATTTGGTGTATTCCCTGCCTAATTTGGAAACTTTTTCATCAATGTCTCTGAAGGTAGTATGTGTGTTAAGAAGAAACGAAGAAGGCATTGCTGTGTTTGCTTAGGTAACTGCAGTCAGACGTCTAGCTAGGTTCATCTAGCAGAGAGTTACGCATATGCCCAATTCATGATCTGGTAAGAGTACTGTTGAAATCAAGCAATACCGTTCACACTATATAAAAACAAACCATTAAGTAAACTTTTACATGGTGAGAGCCTTTAGGAAATAGAATTTTTCAAAGATCCTTGCTAGTTGAAAGTTCTACAAAATTTGTAGTATTTTGTCATTTTACTTAGCAGAGCACATCTGTTATATTGCTAATCGGAGCTACAGTTGTTGATGGAAAACAGAATTTGAGTCAAAATACAGCAAGTCAAATAAGTCAATATTTAGTTGAGTGATGTTATATATAATACGGAGAGAATTTGTACTATGAAACTGTTCTGAGAGGCTAGTTCTCCAGATGTCGCTCCTGTTTGCTGGAATGCAACCAGAACTGTAGATAAGGTCATCAGTACTGGGTAATGCAGTCCTTACATGCTGTTTCTGACACCAGATTACAATTCACCAAATAAATGGAAGTGACATTGATGGATGAGCAGCTGACTATAAAGAAATCTTGTGAATGGCATCCATGGCCTGTGGTATTCAATGAAATGTTTCCTCCTGAACTCTTCATTCTTAACAGGCAAAGATGGTAGCACCACCACTAGTCTTATTGCAAGTTTAGAAGATCAGATTCACAACATATAAGATACTTACTCTGCATAGTATAAAACTCAAATGAAGAAGCTGTCAAACATCTCTGATTAAACAGCTATTTTGATATACCATTAAGGAAAAATAGCCTAGTGGTACTAGCATGCGTATTCTACTGAGAACTGGAAAAGCAGAGATCAGTAAGGAGTAATGCCAGCTACATCCACAGGCAGTAAAAATTGACCTCTCCCATGTCCCTTGCCAGTGCAGTTGTCCATCAAGTGTGTGTGGCACATGTTTTGCTCAGTGTCCCAAATTTAGCATGCTTGGGGCACCCCCAGCTTTCAGATCCTGGGCCTTTATTGACAGGATCTCACATCACAATTCTTCTGTATTCAGTACCATCAGATCGTTTCCCAGCTGTCAGATCTTTGCTCAGAATATTTAGCTGTCTCTTTAGCTCTCATATCAGCTTGATTTCAGTTCTGTCTGTCATTCAAACTGTGTGGCAGTTCTCAGACTTCTGTACTAACTTCCCAAACTATACTATCTACTGCCTATACCTGGAGCTTCCCCCCTCGTGTTCCTCCTTTTTCTTAGGAATTAATACTAGAATAACACATACTTTAATACTGACAGATTTCGTCTAAATCTACATTGTCACGTACTTGCATGTCTGGACCAAGTTATTTTTTCCTCCATCAGAAGATAAAGACAGTAGGAATTAACTGGATTTCATAAGACAGACTCATCTGAGCATGGCAAATATGGATGTCTACTATGTTGTTTGTTTTGCTTTTTTTTTCATAATATTGTGCTACTCCACTTCCCTGTCTGGGACTGTACAAGTGCCCACCTGCAGACAAAGAACCAAGTCAGATGGTGCAAGGAGACACTGAGAAAATCTGAGCAAACAGTGTGGGACAACGACACAGGCGTGCACTGAAGCTTTGAAAGTGCTGAACTTCACTTCAGAGCAGTAAGACTAACTGTAGCTGATACCCTAAAAGCATGCTTTCCACAGCTGTGAAGGGTACCAGCTCATAGATTTTTGAATACTCCAAACAGGTGCCCCTGAGGGTTGTGCTTAACTCAATTCCTATGTAACCTGAAGGTGATTCACCTATGCTGAGATAAAAGCTAAATGTCCCAACATCTAAGAGTCCTGCTCTATGTAGACAGCTTCAGAGAAGTTTGCTGATCAAACGTTTTGCTTCCCTTTTCTCTTTCAGACTGCGTGCATCTTCACATCTCTTCATGAATTCTTTGCTTCTTAAGAATCTTATCTGATCTCTGCACTTTGAGGTTTTTTTCTGGTCTGGAAAGACCTTCTTGTACATCAGTAAGGGAACTGGATAAGTCTTATGTATTTATTGTAAAACTAAAGGAGGGTGGTAGGGGCTCTGGAACCAAATCAGAGGCTGGTTATATGTGGAGCTGTGCTGCCTGTTCAGTGTGTGCTATCACTGTGCTGTTGATTGACAGCTGACTTAAGCCTACAGAGCTGTCAAGTCAGCCTCTTCCTGAACGCTGAATTTGCACATAGCAGAGATGAGGGATATATGCTCAAAGAAAGAAAACTTCCTGAGAACGCTCCTAGTGATACCAAAAAAAAGAGATGAATTTCACTAGCTTGCTTTAATTATGGGATTTTCAGGGTTGTTGAGGGGCATAAGAACCTCTCCTACTGAAAGAAGCCAAGTGGACACTGCCTCAGCTCAAAACATGCTGCACTTCCATGGCCATTTTGGATGGATAGCTTTATCCATCACCTGCAGAATGTCACTTGGTGATGGACAGTCACTTGTCCTTAGTAAGCACAGAGGGAAAGATGTCCTGGCAGAGGCAGTATGTACCTGAGCCAGGTACAGTCATTGTCACATCCTCCACGAGCCATCCTCCCTGACCTTTCTGGTCTGAGGCACACTGCAGGAACCAGAACCTGGACTGGTCTTCTCACTGGCAGATCATGGCTGTGGGCTTAAAAAGTGGTCCAAAAACTGAGAAAAAAGGACAGAGCAGAAAGATCAAACTAAAACCCAGCACAGCAGTTGCAGAAGGCTTTTATGAAGAACCCTGCAAAGGCAGGGGCATCCCTTCCTTCCCAGCCACGTCTCGTCAGCTGAGCTGATGCCCTAAGCCAAAGGCGGGGAGAAGTGCTTCAGCCAGCCCGAGCACAGTGGCTCCCATTGCCCTCCTTGTCCTTTACCACCCTCCAACTCTTCACACTCCGCTTTTCTGCCCTTAGCCCGGGCCTCCCCACAGCAGGTGGCCGGGAATTTTCTCAGGAGCGAGGGCAGTTTTATTTGGGACTCTGGGGATGGAAGGGAAGGACCGAGTCTGTGGCAACCGGGAGAGAAACCGAGGGGTCGCCAGGCCTGGAGGACCCCGCGCTCAGCCCCCTCAGCCCTTCCCGCGCCCCCCTCCCGTTTCCCTCCCTTTTCCCCCGTCCCCTCAGGGCGCCGCGCGCCCCCGCCGCTCCCTCCCAGCGGCGCCCCCTGGCGGCCCCGCCGCCCCTCGCCAGCCGCCGCCGCCCTCGCCTCGCCGCGCCGCCCCTTTGTTCTCCTTCCCTCGCTCCCTCCTTCCCTCCGCCCGCGGCTCTCGCCCTCCTCCGGCTCTCCTCCAGCCCTCCCCCGGCCCCTGCCCGCGGTCCCTCCCGCACCGGCTGCGGGGGAGGGCGATCATGGCTGCTGCTGCCGCCGCCGGTGTAGCCGCCGCCGCCGGCCTCCGGCTGAGGTGATGCCCGCGATGGAGCCGCCGAGCCTGCTGCCGTTCCTGCGGAAGCTCAAGGAGGTTTTCGACGTGTGCGACGAGGATGCGGACGGCTTCATCCGGGTGGAGCACTTCGTGGCCCTGGGGCTGCAGTTCGGACAAGGGGAGGAGGTGAGGAGAAGGAGGAGGAGGATGGGGATGGGGGGTGCCAGGATTTCGCCCGGCCCGGCCCCGTTCACCTGCTGCTCCCACCGCGCTCTGCCCCGCCGGCCCCCCCTCAGCTCCCCGCCTTCCCTCAGGGCGGCTCGGACCTGCCCCGACCCTTTTGGAGCCCCTCGGGGCGTCCCGGGCTCCCCCCGTCCCTCAGGGGGGTCCCGCAGCCTCCCCCCGGAGGGTCCCGGAGCCCCCGTCCCTCAGGGCAGGCCGGAGTCCCGGCTCCCTCAGGGGGTCCCGGAGTCGCCCGGCCTTGATGTTTCCCCCCCAACCCCGCCTCAGGGCCGTCCCGGCGGGGCTGCGGAGCCTTTCGGGGAGGTGTTTGCGAGCTGGGGGCTGCTCCGTGCCGGCTGAGCACGGTCCTGAGCGGGGAACGAGCACGGAGCGAGCCGCAGCTCCGGGCGGTGCCAGGCCCGCAGGCCGCCCGCAGCGGCGGGGGCATCAGTGGGGCGCGGGGGAGCCACACGAGGAGCGGCCCAGGAGCAGAGCAGAGCCCCCAGGAGCAGCCCTGAGGCACCGAGCGGAGCCCCCAGGTGATCCACCCAGCCCTCCGTTATCCCACCGCCAGCCCCAAGCAGCTCCAAGGGGCTCAGCGGAGCCCTAACGACAGCAGGACCCTGTAAATCCGTGAGAGCGGGGTTTGGACCCGTATCTGGGGGGTAATGATGTGTGTTTGATATTAAACAATTCCCTTAGGTGATTCAGTAAAGGGTTGCAGCTCTGATCAAACTAACCAAGCAAGAAACGCTTTCCCTCTCAGACCTCTTGGGCTATTGCGCTTAACTGATGCTTCACAACGCGCACCCGGCAGGTTTGGGGCTGGGGAGTGGAGCTGGGACTGAGAAAAGGCTCGGCTGCTCTCAGCTGGCCTTTTAAAGGATAATAAAACAAATTAACGCAAGGAGCCTCTAAAAAAGGAGTTTCGGAAGGGACGCCAAAGGGGCAGCAAAACTGCAGTGAATTCACATTAATTGTCGGAGCAAATTACTCATTTTTGGCTTACTGCTGGTAATGAAACACAGCTTGTGAATGAAATCAGAAGAGCAGGAGGCTCATTGCTTGTAGGTAGTCACAGGTCTGTTAAACGTTTTCTTAATGAGAAACTAGAGTTTCTTGTTTTAACCAGCAAAATGAGGAGGTGAAATGCATAAAAGTAGAGAGCTTTATTGATTTCAAGTTTTATTTGTCTCTTGTAAGTTGTATAATTTTATATAAGCTAATAGAAGTATTTCTAAATGGTATTGCCAAATGCATTGCATCAGGATTGCTTCTTGCATGCTGCATTTATTTGGAGGTAAATTGGTGGTTTTCTCTTGCAGCACAGAGGAAGATTAGTTTGATTCCACAGGCTGTTTTGTGGCAGAATGGCTTTGATGATCATAACAATCCTTTTTGGTCTTAGAAATCTATCTATAAGGTTATGGAAGGTTCTGTGTGATGTAAGGGAGCATTCAGGTGGTGCTCTCAAGCTTAGAGTAAATCAGAGTATATTAGTTGGCAAATATTTAAAATATAAAATGGAACAGACAAGACGACAAAACCGGTAATCTCAACAGTGAAGGCAGTAGAAAAGTATTGGTTGTCAGCATGGTATCGAGGCTGCAGGAGGGGCTGGCTTCCTGGGCAGGCACTAGAGGAATTACCAGTGGGGAGCAACGCATCCTTTTTATTTTGTGCAGTTGTAGCTGGCTGTGTTCAAACACGATATGTGCAAAAGTGGGACACAGAAGTCTTAACTATGCATCTATCAGAGATATAACCCTTTGTTCCCCTTTGCTTCTCTGTATTGATTGTAGTCGTTGGCTGGCAGTCCCTTGATTTCAAAGGAGCGTGTATCAGCTGAGTAATTGTGATTAGTAAATCACCGAAAGAGGCTTGTTAGGGAAATACAGAATCAATTTTCCAAGTACACATTTACTGCAGAAAGATTAGAGCAGGTGAGCCGGTCTGTCTTTGAGCCTTGTTAAAACTGAACTTTATGTATGATGAATCGCAGCTGATGTCTGGAGACACTGAGAAGCTGTTCTCCCATATAACATGGCACTTTCACCCCCGCAGCTGCAGGAACCTAATAAGCTGTGTGTGGTAATGCAGCTCATGAAATTAAGCTGAAGAGACACTGCTCGTGCACTCTCCTTTAACACGCTAAAATGTGTTTATTGTCACTGAACACCAATTATACATTCGAACGTGCTATGCTTCTTGGGCCTGATCCACCATGGCTCCCTTTGCATTCAAAAGAAATCTTTCTGTTGGCATCAGTGAGAGATTGATTGGCCCTCATGTCTAAGTTATTTGCTGCTTCTATTTATTGAATTCATCTGGCCACAGAGGGGATCCCGTTTTGTAATTTTGTGGCCTGAATAATTGTGACTCTTACCCCTGGTAGCCCTGGGTCATATTTATGAAATGAGACAGTATCTGTGCTGTCAGCTGTGCCGTCCTGATGCATGCAGGTTTCCACCTCTTCTCTACCTTCCTGCAGCCACAGCAGTGCAAAGTTTGGAGTCTATAAATTCTTAATACCAACCAGGGCGTGTGGGGCTTGGACTGTGTAGGGTTTTTGACCTTTTCTGATTTTTCTTGTTCTTTTCATTTCCTTTTTCTTAATTTTTTTTTTCTTCTGGACATGTGTGCAGTCAACATGCTGAAATTTATTTTTCCTGAAAGATCTACAACTCTCTGAAAACTGCCCCAAGGCAAAATGTTGCAGCAAGGCAGCAGCTTCCTGTTCAAGTAAAGCAGCCCTTACCTGCACAGTCAGAATAATAAATTTTAAAATTTCTTATCAACTTCCTTGCTATTTTACTGAACTTTTGAGCCTTCGCTTCTAATAGTGTGATGCTTTTCCTTTCTTTAAGACCACACCATCACACTTTCCTCATACTGTTCTGCTTTCCCCCTCCCACCCCCCCACACTGAAATCCTCATCTTCCTACAGTCACTGAGAGCCACCCGCAGCAGAGCAGCCATCATCTCGGAGCAGCTGCTCGTGTAAGGTGTTTCTGCAGCAGAAGCACTTCTAGCAAGTTTGCTTTTATGCTGTAGCATTTCGTCATTGCATTTTTAACACTGGACCAACCCAACATGATTCTCTTTCCTGCTGTTGCTGAGGAGCACGGAGCCATGATCTTCTCATGTGCCCAGGACTTGGCTTCTAGTGGAGGCTGCAGTGGCAACACCAGGCTTCAGCTGAGCCCGTACAAAGAATAGAAGGAAACCCTTGACCTACGCGGCATGTGGTTCAACCGCAGGAAGAAATGAGTAGTCCGTGTTCATTTGGCACAGCCAACAGCAGAATCGTCTTCTGGGGTATAACCAGGGTATATCAACTAATTTTCCTCCATGGTCATTGATGATCAACTGAGCACTCAGAGGGAACAGGTCCCAAGATGAAATTCATCTTTCAGAAGTGCTTCTTTATCTCTCCTAACAACAGAAACTCCTAGACTGAGAGATTTTGGTTCAGTGCTTAAAAATAACAGGCTTGGGCCTTGTTTTCCTGTTGAATGGCTGTTTGTGAAAGAAGCTGAAGAAAGATGTGAAGGGCTGTTTCCAAAGAGACCTGACTGAATGGCGGGTGCTCACTAGTTGAAGAAACACTTCTCATAACATTGAAAAATGCCAAGAGTTGCTTGCCATCTGGTTCCCTTTCACTGGGAGGAGAGTTGTACTAGCAGCTGAGTGTCTAGGAGCGTTGTGAGTGACGTGTTCAGCAAGCACCAGTTCTGGCAGTGGAGTGTGTGAATGTGTATTTCAGGGTAGTGCCAGTTGATGTTTCATTATGCCAGATTCTATTTAAACTCTGCATTCATTTTTCAGCAACAAGTGAAGCATGCTAAACGTGTTGACTGCTTCTAGAGTTGGAATCATCCTCGGGAGGTGTGCAAACTGTGCAGGTGCTTAGGCAGTAACCTTGTCATGGTAAGGTCGACAGACTCTCCTCCACTTGTGAGGGAACTTGAGCAGCTAATAAAATCAGGAGGCCAAAATCAATTATTCTTGTGACCGGACAGTAATTTACTTGAAATCAATGGTTTTCTAGTAGTATAGAACAGAAGTAGCTGGAAACAAATTAATGTTTCATGTGAACAAATTAAACTTTCTGGCCAAAAGAAACCATTGGACTAGGGAAATGTTTGTTGCTGTTTGTTGTTGCTTTCTTGTGATGAATATCACCATCCTGAGCTGAAACCAAAGGCATCAGCCTTGCATGGTGCCCAGATAGTAGTTGTGGCTGCTGGCTGAGTTTAATGACAGTCCTGGCAGACGTGCTCCATTCTGACTTGCTCTCAGGTGTCCCCAGGGACACCTGGAAGAGTTGTGCCCTAAGCACAGCCCCTCTGTGGTAGCAGCTCCATGGCTGGCTTCTCCTGTGAAGACAGGGCTGTAATTTCACTACATAACAACCTGGGATTTTTCTGAATGGACTGGGGGAGTTTCAGGCTTCTCCCAGCCGTAGGGGTGCAGTTCAAAGTTGTGCCATAGAGATAAGTGAAGTCGCTGCAAGTTTCCATCAGTGTGCATGATGACAGAGGCTGGTTCATAGGTTCCTGGTAATGTGCAGCATGCTCTGGCCGTACCTCCATCAATGAGAAAAAAGACTTTGGCACCAAGACATTGAAATAAATACTGTAGTATTAAAAAGTGATATTCCTTGAAATTGTATATACTGATGACCTGAATCGTAGAATGGTTTGGGTTGGAAGGGACCTTAAAGACCATCGAATCATTCAGAATGACATGGAATATGCGTAGTTATGGAATGATGCAGTGGGTACGTGGATTATGGATTGTTCTGTTGCTGTAGCCTTCCTGATTCCATGCAAACTAGCCGGCAGTAAGTTTAAAATAGCCCTTTGGCATATCCTTGCACTAAGCGTGTATTTTCAAACAGCTGGCATAGACCAAGCTTAGTACTTACTGTTAATCAAACATTTTCTGAAGCACTGTTATGGGAAGAGAAGCTGTAGGTTTGCTGTGCACTCGTGAGTTTAATTTGTTATGTAATATGTTTGCCTTTCAAAGGTGAGAGCTGAGGGGGGTGATGTGCACAGGTAAGAATTGATTGTTGCTGTGTTTTGCAATACGTGTCAGCAATCTGAAATAGTGAGTTCACAAAGCCTGAGGAAAGGCAAACAAGTTTAATAGCAATTCTTGATGCTCTTATTTAAATGACTGTTTTATGACTACCTCGGTGTTTGCTTTTAGTACAGCTACAGTGATTTAGTGTTGCCTTATAAAATGCAAAAGTAAAGAAAAAAGTTAGCATATAGATCAAGTGTAGAAGACAGTACTGCATTCTTTGCACAGTGTATTGAAGGCATCATATGTAACTGGTGAAGTTAAAATATTCAGCTGCCTAGCAAGACTAGGTTTTGCTATTTTTTTTCTCTCCCCCTTCCACCTCCCCAGACCCATTCCTGAGTTGCTCCATGCTGTTAAGCTGTAAAATTGATATTCTTTGTCTGTGACATGTCAGTGTGTTCTCCAGAAATTTGCTCTTGCAAATCCTAGGGAGGATTTCAGATTTCTAGCACGTACTGATTTTCTTCCTGTAATGTGATTAAGTTTTGAAAAGTGAGTTAGACAAAATCGCTGCTAGGAAGGGTAAATATTAGGGGGGAACAGGACAGTGCCATGTGGGATTTGTGGGGATGATCTGCAATACAGAACTTTAGCACAAGTGACTCGTACTCCACAGCAACACCTGCATAGCAATATAGTGGGGAAAATCATTTGCATCATAATGTTTAGCTAAGTAAATGTGTTTTATTATTCTCTTTGTAGTTTACAAAATCATTTCATATTAATTTTATCTACTTTCAATGCTAATATTAACAAACATTTTATAATCCCTGATTGCTCTTTTGTAATGGAAGTAAACTGAATCACGGTGTCTGCTCAAGAGCTAGAAATGAAGTTCTACCAGATCTTAAAATACACATGAGTCTGTGGGCTGCCCGTGATCTCAGACCTAGATACCTGCCTAAGCTGCTGAGTGAATTCCCATCCGTGCACTGAGTGTAGTTAGCTTGGTGTGGGGAGTGAAGAATTTGATGAATGGTAACGGGAAATGTCAAGACACGAACACTACTGCTGTAACATACGGGGTTTACAGCAGTGGCGTGAGTGTAAGCAAAGCGCTGTGTAATGCATCTCAGTTCCTTGTATTTACTATGTAATTAAAGGGCCTCACTTGGAGAGAATGTGAGTGTTTATGTACCACTATGAATGTTATTTTCACATCTTCTGTGCCGTTAAAACCAAACCCAGCGGGGCTCCTTCCTAAGCTGTGCGTCCTGTTTGGTTTTACAGTATGTTTTGCCCCAGAGTGAGTGACAGGAGTGAGCTGTGGGGTCAAAATAATGCGAGAGACAGGATTGATGCACAGGGCACAGACCTGGAAGAATTACAATCTACTCTTTAGATTTTAAAGCCACTTCAACAGTTTACTTTGGGTATAGCATTACGGTTTCAGATCTTTTGTTGCTGGGGTTTGCTTATTTGTTTGTTTGAAGCAGAAAGCTTAGAGATGGGAGAGGCTTTCTCTGTTAGGTTCCCTGAAATCGGGAAAGTAGATACTGGAAGTGTCTGTTCTGGTGTTGATAGAAGTGGAAGGAGTCCTTGGATGGAAGCTTTCAAGGAACCTTTTTCTTTTTGGACATCTTCAGCTTGTGGCAGTGCTTTGTGACGTTCCACACTGGAGCATGTTTCTGGTACGCATGCTGGAAATTTGCAGTGGCAGCATGCTTTGTGTTTTTTTCCGATGCTTAGGTTGTTCTGGGTGTTCTTGGTGCCTGGTTTTTCATGAAGATTTGCAGTGGGCTCGTGAAGCCATTCTGGTGTTGTTCCACCACCTCGTGATGAACCAGACCCCCCAATGAGATCCAGATGGCTTTTGGAACATGGGATATTCTTTTCCAATGACACTGCTGTTGTTGTGATTAAAAAGCTCAAACAAATATGCAGATATAAACAGCTTTGCCCATATGTTTGCATGGTATTAATAGATTTGAGAAACTGTCCCAAATATCGGTGATTTTGCTGTTTTTGTAGCAAGCAACTATATGACCAGTGGAACATATTTCACCCAGTTAAACCCCATAATGTTGGGGCGCAGTAGGTAATAGTGCAGAGGGTGAAATGCAGCAGTGTGTCCTGTTACCCCAAAGCAGTACAGAATCCTCCAGTAATAGCACTAGGGCTACCTTTCTGAGCTTTTCTTAGTTCTTGGGAGCAGTGGAAAGCTGGAGGGCTCTCATTAGAAGTGTTTTGTTGCAGCATTCTCTCGCACGCTGGATTTGTGTGGCATTGTGTCAAAACACAATAGAGCCTGCTCAGAAAGAGGGCTAAGGGCAGCTGCACGCTCCGGAGGGAGGTGGGCTGCTAATGAAAGGAATGGGATGTGGGAAGACAGATTTCGCTGTCCTTACTGGGCCAACAGGCAGCCTCGATGAGAGTAGGTTTGGCAGGGTGACCCAAGGAGTCCTGACCCCGTTGAAATTGGGGATGTGACCCTTGTATGTTGCAAGGACTTTTTTCCATCAGGTAATCGTTGTGCACTAAGCCCCTCCAAATGGGAGTATCTCAACATGCTGTAAGGACTGGCAGCTCGCTTCAAACCTGCGTGTCCTCTCCTGCTGGCAGTCTTGTCTGATGACAACATAAAATTGTTGTGGTAGGAAGTATGTGGGCAATTAATTACGTGCTTATTCAGTGTGGGGAAACACAAAATGCTGGCTCGTTTGCAGTGTCTTAGCATCTTAGCAACACGGAACAGTGTGGAATGTCTCAGCAAAGCTGGTGAGTTCTTCTCTTTTGGCAAGTCCCATACATACCCTGAGTCTGGTTTGGGTTTTGCAAACGATTTTTGCCTTAAAAAAGTAGCAATGTAGTTAATTTCACTTTATTTTTTATTCTTGTTTTGTTTTGTTTTAAGCATATTTTGATTGTTTTCATTAGAAGCTTGCTTTTTCCTGACAAAAATAAATTGAGGTATTTGACAAACAAAAAGTGAAAATGCCCCAAATCATAAAATTTTGTTCAACACACATTAATTTTATTTCATTTTTTTCTAAGAAATTGATAAAACGTGTTTGATTTCCTTTACTTGGGCAAAAAGCTGAAAAATCAGTTATTTACCAAGTTTTGTATCGAGCAAGTACAGGGAGCCTGTGAGCTGCAGGAGGGAGAGGAAATAAGCCATTCGGTTCATCTCTCCTTGGCCTAATTTGACTTATGTTCAGCTCACAGTTATCCAGAGCTATGGGGAAAATAGAGCAATAGGTAAAAGCAAAACCTTGGATAATGCCAAGCTGTCAGAAAGAGACTAGAGGAATATAATCTTTAGGAAAAAAATATCATGAGTTTGTACAGAAAGCTGGAACAGCTTTAAAGCAGGATGGTACAGAGAATGTAGGATTTTAGCTCTTGAGTACCTCTGTCTGTTGCTTTTCACAGCTTGTGGTTGCAGTGATCGTTCCCTTGGTCTCTGTTGAGCAAATGAAGTCTGACTTCATTTGCTGCAGTCAGGCGCTGGTGAAACTCATGAATTTTAGACTCTGGTGTGAAGAGTGAATTGTGTGTTTAATTCTTCAGTTCCCTTTAAGATCCCTTAAAAATAAAGAGTTGAGGTATGGCTTGGGACAGATGTTGAAAGGAGCTTTAAGAATGTCAGCTTTGCTCTTCTCACTGAGCAGTTAAACACCATGGAAGGTTCCACTGAGGAAACTCTTGCAGTTTTTCTCCCCAGTTTCCACCTGGGAATTGCATGGCCTTTGCCACACGCAAGCTCTTCTGCCCATTTGGGAACGTTCACAGGAAAGTGCCGTGATACTTGCTCCCAGTGTGACAGTTCAGTGCCTCTTGTTGGAGGGTGAAACTGTTTTGAACAGACAGTGGTTGGAAACGAGTGTTTGTGAAAGTCTGTCTGCTTTTTGCCTCTTCCTGGCAGTGGCAAGTGGCATATGTCATAAATTATGCACGTCAAGCATTAGAATACCAAGTCTTCCAGCTAAGATAACAGGCAGATGTAACCAGAAAAATAACTGATGAGTGACAAAATGATAGCCCTCCGAAAGGACAAACTTCAGAGGGAATTACAGCTGGGAAAAAGCCCAGGGATGCACGGTTTGTAATTTGCTGGAACAAAGTTAGGCTCTGTTGCTGTTGGGGTTTGTGGGAGTGCTGCCACCTTACATGATGTGTTGTTATCCTCTCCCAACCCCATTGCACCCACCTGTGGTGCAGCTGGAGGCAGTGGAGGTGAGCACATCCCTGAGTGCCAGTGCTGCTTCGGGCTGACACATTGCCATCATTCTCAGTAATCTACCACTTCACAACTGTCCTGATGTCCAATTTGCCAGCTGTTTCTACGGGTAATCCAGAGGATTTCTGCATATTTAACAAGGTAAAATATTTGCAAACTCTATTGATTCTGCCAAAAGTGCAAGACGCAGATGGCTTTTGTTGTGTAGGTAGCCCCAAGGGATTCCTCTTGCTGTATTTTTCATGTAAACCTGGTATAACTACTGTGGACGACATTTCTTTTCTCAGCAACAGCTTTACTTTCCCGACGGCGTTCTCAGTGCGTTTCCAGAAGCGCGGTAAGCCTGGTACATGGAAACATCCCTCCTGTGCTCCTGGCGTGCTCTGGGTGCCGCTGCACCGTGCACCTCCCCGCTGGGAGCAGCTGGCAGCGGCTGGAGGTCCTCTGCAGCTGCCCTGCCTTTGGGCCAGCACTGCACACACACCGGCCACGTTTCTGCTCCCTGCCTCTGCCTCGTAGCGTGGGGAGGAGGAGGAGGGCACCGTACAGCAGGGATGTGTAAGGCATGAGAATCAGGGGTGCCTCGAGGGACACCCTATGAGCTGACTGCAGTCACTGCTGTTCCACAGCTCTCCAGCCCTGCCTGGGTGCCTCGCATTGCTGGAGACTCTCTGAAATAACACCTGATGCTCTGGCCTCCCTGTATTGTCCCAGTTTATTCCTCCTTCAGGGAGAGCTTCAGCCGTGGGCATGTCATTGCTTGTGCTTTGTGGTGGGGGGCTCTTAGCTTAAACCATCGTGCTCACTTAGCTCTAGCTATGTTGTAGCAAATCAGCACCTGTTGGGAAGAGAATGGAGCTTTGGAGGAGTAGCTCTACGTGGTTGTAAACGCAAATGATTTACACATTTTGGGTGAAAAGCCTGCTTGAGTGAGCTGAGTTGGTGGGATAACAGGGCTATAGATTACCTTTGGGTTTATTGCAGTTGGCTGCTCCTTTCCCCCCCCCCCCTCTTTATTAGTGCCAGTGGCTCTTTTGCAATGTGTTCTGTTCGGTGGCACTTCTAATTCAGTACTTGCCACTGCTTGCATTTTTTAGATGTTGCTCTATTCTGTGGCAGCGATTCTCTGGATTTACAGCACAGGATGAAAAGGGTAGGAGTGCGGGCTCTGCTCTTGTAGCAAGAAATGGTTAGCATCTGTGTTTTGGAGTCAAAGTGTGAAGAGCTGAATTTGAAATACCTTTTTTTTTTTACAGGAGGAAGGGTTACCATGGCTAATAGCCATGAAACATTGTGTCTGGTTGTTTTTTCCCTTATCTTTTATGTTGTTCTATGAGATATGAAAACGAAGTTAATCTTCCAGACTTCTGTATGGTACTGGATGTCTGAAGGGAGACTTGCATTAAGTGCTGGTAGCTTCACCAGAGGCTGTTCCTGAGCCCACAGGGGCACCAAGCTGAGCATCCTCTGGAGCACCTTCTGTAGAGGCAAAGATGCAGAATTATCCTTTGATTTGGGGAAATTTAAAGATGTGAGACTCCGGAAGGGAGTTCTTGCCGTCCTTTGAAGGTGTCTGTGTGACCTGACCTAGTACAGCTGGCACCCTGGTACCTTTCTTTCCTTTCCCCGTTGTGTAACACTCAGCATTTTTAGGAACTCACATCATTCACTGCACAGTGGGTGTGTCAGTCACAGGAGGTATTTCTCCGATTACCCAAATCCCACTTCAGCTTTAGTTTCAATTTCTTCTGTGTGTTCTATGCTACCCTTGCTACTGATAGAAACTTTCCTCTTTTGCAACCAGTCTGTTAGTCATTGTGCCTGCTTAATGGGGGGGAACTGCTGTCAGTAGCGCTGACTGCGTGCCATCATCAGTGCCAGCCGGTGGTTTCGCTAAATGAATTGGGTGGAAGAGGAACAAGGAAGCAAGAAGCAAATAAATGGGTAGATTGCCACCAGCAGTGAACGAATACAAAGGGAATTCAGGTGAAATGGACAAAGCTGTGGAACAGGATGGCAGTGTTTACCCTGTTTGAATACCTGTGTGCCTCTTAATACCACCCATGTGCAAGGACTGGTTTTGAGCAGTAAGCTGCCAGCCTGGAAGGGGAATTGATTTTAAGACCCGAAGTGTGCGCTCAGTGCATGCAGTAATTAGATTGTGATGGCAATTTCAGCACAGGACTGAACTTTAACTAACCTTTCAAAAACTCATTCTTCCTGCAGGAGCTCGTGGGTTTATTTGTGCTATCAGTGATGAACTCAGGCAATGTCACAGGCTATCAGATGGGAAGGAAGGGAGAAGCCATTAAAAGATTAAATTCTCATTGATTGCATTTTTAACTTAAACCCCCCAAACTGGTTGCTATATTTGATGCTTCTTTATTTCCACTGAAAGTTAGTGGCTCCAAAAAGCTCGGGTCATTTTTGAAAACACAGCTTTACTTCCTGAGTATGGCAAAAGCTCATGGAAATTCTGCGTTAGCCCTCGGGGAAGATGCAGGAGGTGCTAGACCCAGAAACACTGCGTTCTCATCACAGCACTCCTCCCCACTATTGGAAATGGCTGTTGTGCTTTCTGTGATTAATGAGGGAGTTATTACTTCCTTTAGGTGAAGTTTCTTGCTGCTTGGCACTCTGAAGACTCTCATTAAAGAGCTGATGTGATTCCCGGGAAGATTTTGTGAAATCTGGACTAAATGGGTCACTGCATGCAGATAACACGAGCAATCCACGCTGCTTCGTGGGAGCGGCAGGGAAGGCAGGCTCAGCACCATGCCGAGCTGTGTGTCAGCCCCCGCTTCAAAGAGATAGCACACACAATTTTAAAATATTCACCCTTGTTCAGCTAATACTGCTAACATAAAAAGCATGACTTATTTTGGTGCTGCATTAATGGATTTAGGTCAGAGACTGCAAACGAGTGTGACTCAGCTGTGTGAATAAATCAGTTCACTTGATTGTGGGATGAATTTACACTTTCAAAGCTTCTAATAGGTAATGAATATTCAGGGTCTGCCACATGGTAGGAGATCTAAAATGGAGGCTTGGATTCCTACCGCTGGGCTCTTGCTCAGCAAGTGTTGTTACAAAAGAGTCTGGAGTGGCAGATAGCAGAGCTGCTTCATCTTTCCCTTTACCATTGCTAATTGCACCGCTGCAATTCCCTAATTTGCAGCTCTGGAAGGTGGGTGGGGTCATGGTGCATCAGTGCTCAGAGCACGTTGTCCTCTAAGCACAATTTGTAGACATCAAATGGAGTTGCACAGGTGTCAGGAGGGGATTTGAAATCTCAGAGGCTTTTAGAAGAGTCTGGGAGCAGTTTCTTACCCCAGGTGTGCAGAGGCAGCACCAGGCTCCTTTTTTTTTTTTTTTTTTTTTTTTTTTCTATTAAGGTAGAATGATCAGCTCTCCTGAAACTTAATTTTCTTAAATGTCTTGTTCAGCACACCCCAAATTACAAATGACACCAGAGACAGTGAGTTTAGGACTTTGTCTGCTTTTGGGTGTAAAGCTCCTGTAGGGGAGTTGGGCTATGGGCTCTTCTGGTGTGATTGCATGGGCTGGGTCGTGCAGCTCCCCTGAACTCTTCTGCTCTGACACAAACTCTGAAGTGGTAAAAGCTGGTGTCAGCAAGAGTCATGGCATTGGTTTGGATGGCAGAGTCCTTGCTTATGCAGGAAGGGGACAAGAAATTCATCAGACCTTCCTGGGCAACGTCTTAATTCTGAAGTTGTTACTTCTTAAAATGCCATTCACAAGAGTAGTGGGGAAATTAAATAAAGATGCTGGTGTTACCCAAGTTAAGAATAGCCTCTAATAAAGCTGTGAAGTGTTTTAAATTTGCTAGTTTATTTTTGCTTGCAATAGAGATTTCTTGCCAAAGCCCTCTGTGGAATTAATTTGAAAATCTGAGTTCAAGATAGCTGGATAAGAAAAAATTTGGCAGCACTGTGAAAATCTTTAATCAAAAAGTGCAGCACATCTGATTTACACCTGGCAGCACATCTGATTTAGGTGTAAAAGCATTAGCATGCCTATGCAACTTGGTGCGTGGCCCCAGGAATGCTGCTGATGGTCATCACTTTCTAGAGCGGGGCAAAATGAGGAATATATCTGCTATCAGTGAGCTGCTCACGGCGCAGTCAAGAGCCTTGGATGCTGCACTGATACTACAGTGCTGCACTTCAGAGCCTGCGAATGCTGCCTTACTTGTGCTGGAAATCCACCAGCAGAAAGAAAAAGCAAAAAGCAGCTAGGTTTCTAAAGGAAAGATCTCTTTAATGGCAGCGTTGTAGCAAGGAAGGCAGGTACAGCCTGCACGGCAGCTCCTGCTCAGCACCAGCAGGCAGGCGCTGATGGCTGGCCTGACAGCTGTGGCAGAATTTACACCACTGATAACAACAATGAATGAGAGGGAAGAGCAAAGCCTTCAGTTGTGCCAAGTGCTCAGGCATGTGCTCACGTCCCGGTGACGTTAGGGGGTCTGTGTGCATGAGGGTAAAAGCTGAACAGGAGTGGAGCTGAATAAAAAAATCAAGTTGAATGCATGCAGCAGAGATTTGTTGAATTTAAGGCCTTTCTGTTTTGCTTTTCTTTTTTTCCTTCAGGAAGTCCCATATGATTGGGAAAATCCATATTAACAGGTTTCTTTAGAAATGACACTGAAAATACAAGAGATAGGAAAAGTGACAGCTTTCCAATGTTGTTAGTGTCCTCTGGAATTCCACAGAAAAAGCGTATTCCTTTTATTAAATTCTACAGCAGAGTAGAAATCTGTCATTTCTGTTCACTGCCACGGGGCTTTTCCAGAGCTTAATTTATTGTTTGATTCTGCTTTAGCTATCAGAAGAGCTAAACAGTGGAAGGAGCTGCCAAGTGTAGTTAATTTTTTAAGATGTTTAGGGCTAGACTGGACACCTGTCGGGAATGCTGAGTTACGAAATTAGTTATCCCAGGCATAACACTCCTGATGAGCCAAGGGCTTTGCACACCTAACATGAGCTTCATACATACTTCCTGGTAGAAGAGCTGTGCTCTTTACAGCAAGGAGCAATCAGACTAATCAAAATAGCTGAGAAAAAGGAAAATCTAGGCAGGAAATTCTCTGCTGGCTCCCCAAGTATGCAAATTGTTGGAACTACTTTCTTGGGAAAGTCCTGCAGACTGTAAGGGCAGAGACCTAAGGCACTGAGCAATGTTACTGGTGCTTGTGCAACTGTTCGCACGTACGAATGTGTAATGTAAAACGCTAGGTAGCATTGCAGATGCTAGTGTGTAATAAACATGTGCTAAACATGTTGCTGATCTTTTCCTTCAGGTTTTGTTTCCTCTTGGGTCTATTTTCTATTCCTGTGTCTGCCTCTTCTTTTTGCTTTGCTACCTACAGCCCTGCTCTGAGGCCTTTGGCAGGATTTGTGCAGGGACAGCAGTCTTCCGAGTGACTGTTGTCATACGCTTTTCTGCCGTTAAATCTTTCATAGAGCTTGTCCTAAAAATATGTCCTGTTCCCTCTCTGTGCTATCCACAGGCTGTAAGAGCCTAAGTAGGAAAAGGAACATGACAATGGTATCAGAGCTGTACTTTATATTTTGGGCAGGGGGAGGATGTTCCTATTATTAGCGTGGGTTGCATTACGAAAAAAAAAAACCTATGCTGTATGTTAAAATGCTGCAATAGTAGATTTCAATTTATATATACATACACACACACACTTGTATTTGTGATTCAGATTAGGTAAGTTTAATCTGAGATAAAATTGCCAAAAAAAAAAAAAGCTGTAATGCAGTAACATGTCTGCCACCCACTAATGTCAGACTAAAAAAAGCTAACTGTAAAACATAGTAGTTGAAAAGAAAATGAAGAAAAATGTGCGCCATATGACGAGTTTATTAATTTGACTGTAGGCAACTTGACAGGTTTCAGTAAAACCAGTGGAGCTTTGCTGCAAACTGGGAGTGGGACTGAAAGGTTTCCCCCCATCAGTCTGTTCTCAGCCTGGGGTCCCTTCGAACACGGTGGCTGTTCCTGGGGCAGGAGCCAGGGCTCCTCTGGGTATTTTCAGCTAAAGAGGAGCTGTCATGGGTATCGGGGTCTGTAGGGTCGGAACATGTGCCTGTCCTGTATGGGGTTTCAGAAGGAGCTCAGATCCTGGAGTTCAGAAGCATGAACAGCTCTGGGGAAAAGAATAACACCCATCTACACAAAATCCTCAAACCGGGGCCTTACCTGCGCGTTGGGAACAACAAACAGACACGCCATCCCTTTGAGCTGGATTGTAGGAGGATTAACAATGAAATAAACAGGTTCCTGTTCACGTTGTGAAGGTCTGTCAACATATTGTGACAGGTTGCAGCAGCGATGCGTTACTCAGCACAGCAGCTTGCGTGTCGTGGAAGCATCTCTGTAAATTCTCTGTGCCGCTAGATGCAGAAGACTAACGAGCAGGGGCCAAACGGACGTGACCACCACAGTTCCTGTAGATGTCTTTATGCAGTGCTCTCTTTTTCTTACCAGTGACAACTGCTATTTGTAACTTCTACCAACTGCACGAACCCAGATCATCTTGTTCCTGCTTTCTTTCCTTGATTAGAAGGACAGGAACCTTACTCCCAGCTCAAATCTGTGTTTTACAGAATGCATAAATGTGTCTGGCAGCGAAGGAAGATAGGCTTCTGACTGCATGCAAGATTCATGGTTTTGTCTGTACTGGGCTCAGCCAAACCTGGAGCCAAATGCCTGTGAGCTGCGAATTAAAAGTTTTAAATGCAGACAGTGCTTGTTTAAATCTTTGTAGTGCCTTCGTCCTTGTAGTCAGATTTCACTGGTAATTTCAGATGGAAGCAGGAATGTTTTGTCTTAGGCTGACTGCCTTTTGTCTTTGCTGCTGAAAGTCCCAGAGGCTTCATACTCTGGTTTTTATTGGCATAAAAGAGAGAACAACAGGGAGAATCTGTCTGACCTCAGACGCTCCTGAGAACAGCTGAAGCACGAATAAATGAGAGGCTTCGGTGACCTCATGGAAAACCACCTGGAAAAGTTCAGAATTTCTCTCGTCATGTCATTAGGTGAATGATTTCTGTTAGGATTTTAATTCCCTTAGATTTGTCCTTCAAGCGTCTAACTGTTCTCCATTACTGTAGCACTGGTGTAACTGTCTGGGCTTTAATGAAATTCAGATTGATGTCACTCGGAGATGGGAATAGGGCCTGTTGTGGTGCTGTTAAGAGTAAAAGGAGCCATACCGGTTTATGCTTAAAACTAAGGAGCTTTATCCCCAAAGCAGTTATATAACATTTATACAGAAGAAACAGGAGGTGATTAATAAATGCCATTTTAAATATTTACAGGTCTCTTTAGCTTCTCTGTAGAGATGCAGGTACCAACAGATGTTATGGAAAAACTGCCCAAGCTCCTTGCCTGACCAGGAACTTCACCCTTTTTGTGCACAGGAGGCAGTCTTTTTTTTGTCCTTTTTGTGCACAGGAGATCTCCTTAGGAGCTGGCAGCCCTGCTGCGAGGAACCAGGGTGCAGGAGAAAGCAGTGTGAGTTGGCTGTCCTTGGGAAACCTTTAGTAGTCGGTGTTGTTCTTGGTCGCCTCCTGGGCTACCTCCTCCATACCCGGAGGCTCAGAGCTTTCAGAGCTCTGTGTCCATTTTTACCATTTCTGAGAGTCGATATTTAATATTATTGTCATGATTTGAGTATTGCTGAGCCCTGGATTTGCTCAGCTTCACAGTGGCCCATGCTTGAAGACTTTTTCCCCTTTCCAAATCTTTACTGGTGAGTTATTTGCAGAGGATTTGCTGCTGCCTTTTTTTCTGCTGTCAGAATTTGAACATTCTGACTGCGTGCTAGGTGCTGATTTCCTTGGCATATTTCCTTTCTTCTTTTGGCATGTCCTGAGTACGGTCCATTCTGCTTATGAATTGAAGTGAAAAATGCTAAGCAGAATTTGCAGCGACTTTCTCTTACTTAATCAGTGCTTTATCTCGACATTGTCTGGTGTGTAAATTTTGTCCTTTTGATGACCAGGAACAGTTGATGTATGGAGCCTTTGTCACTGGGCTGCACTGGCTGCAGATATCTATCAGCCTAGCAATGGGTATGAAATGCAAATTTACATCTCGGGTGGGGAAGTGGAGCCTGTATTACAATATACTGAGAGTGTCTGATAAATTATTCTGTGCAATAGTAATGTGAAATGTGGTGTTTTATTGCTGCCACCTGACCCTCTGAGTATTCCATTCTCCTCAAGTTCTTACATTTCACCCTTCATTATTTCCTCCAAATAGGCCATGAGTTTGCAATATCCTGTGCCTCTGCTGATTATTATTGTGCTGTGTTATTTCCAAAAGCCGTAAAGGGCAAAATCTCCATCAGGGCTGAGCCCATACGCAGAGGGCACACAGCTCGCACTGTGCAGTCCAGCTGCTGCCTGTGGAGGTTGGTCTGATGTGTGGGACATTAACTCTGCTGTGCCGTGTGATGCCCTGGAGAGCCACTGGTGAGCACCCCGCGAGACCAGAGTTCAATTTTCAGGAGCCTGTGCGATGGCAGTGCAGATCTGATTAACTGCAGAGAGCATTGGCTACATCATAGAAACCCAATTATGCTCATAGTACATCATGGTGGTGTGAAATTAAACCCAACTGTTTAATGCCAGCATTTCTGATGGCATGGTTCAAATCTCCCAAGTGCACTTGAATGCATTTTTTTGGCAGTCTCTTGCAGAGACCCACAGATGTAGCAGACAGTCAGCATTCTACAGTGCACCTCGGCCTGCCTTGGTCAGAGCAGGTGTAGGAGGCAGCCACAGGAGACCCCAGGCTGCAGCTAAGCCCACCGTGCTCAAAGGCTGCAGGGTAGCAGCTGCTTTTCTGCGCCAGTCAGTGACTGTACCATTGAAGGACTAAGCCAAAACAGTTAGTGCTGTCCCTGTGTTTGAACAGGGAGCGCAGCTTTGTCATGTGTTTGTTGGGAGAAAGCCCCCAACCGTTCCACTCGTGCAGTGTCCTTGCTAGAGAAGAACAAGTTAATTCACATCTGACACAGCAGGAGGCTTGCGGGGTTGTCTTTCAGATGAGATGACAACTGGTAATTATATGAAAGAGCTACAGGCTCTCTATCCTCTGTTACCCCAGCACTGCGCTGACTGCTTTTACTAGCAGAAAAATAACACAGGGAGTCTGAGAAAACCCTTAATTATAGGGGAGGATTTTTCTTCTTGCTTGCTCTTATTCTAACCAGCTAATTGTTAAATCTTGCATCTGATGTAATGCACGCAGTGGTGGAGTGTTGCTGTTGTGTTTCAGGTCTGTCTAGAGGATGGCTGGGAGAGATGCTCATATTCAGACAGACCTCTCTCTGCTGTGTTGCTCCATCAGGACATCCTCAGGTTGTGAAGGCAGGATTTGGGATGCAGAACATCTGTCAGCTTTAATGGTATCTCGTGCCTAATCTCCTGCTCTCGCCGTATCTGCACATTTCTCAGCAGTAACCAGAAGTCAATGCCAGTGTTACAGTGCAAGGTAGATGGATGAAAGCGTCAGATAAGATCTGGGTGTTATGTCTGCTTGCAAATTGTTCCCAGGTACTGTATAAACTTAGCTCCGTGGCTTGGTAAAATGTGCTGTTTGTGCTGGGACCATTAATCTACACAGAGCAATTATATTGCTTTCATCGCTTCTCCTAGCGCTTTACAGGAAGCCTTCACTTGTGCAGCACCTGTGCAAGAATTAGTTAAATGGGAAGGGTGTGGGAAGGAGGCAGGGTGAGCTGGTGACAGGGTCCTGTGACTCAAAGCAGAGCCCAGGGTAACGGTCCAGCGGAGGAGGAGAGCTTGCACACAAGAATGTGATTTTTTTTGCATCAGCTTCAAGAGAAAGCTTTGTTCTGGGGGAGCACAGGGCAGCATGCAAGTGTGATTTATTTTTTTTTTAAATCCAATTTTACAGCTTATATGAGAGACCTCTAGCTAAGTAGGCTGGGGACTGGGTTCCTGGTTCTGAATTAGAAGCTACATATATTTGTCATAATGGCAGGGTGATGTCCTCCATCAATTCACTGACAGCTAGATCTTGAATCAGCTCTGACACAAGACATGACAATTTCTGGCCTGGCCTCAAACTGAAAAATCCCTTCTTGCATGTCTTGTGGGAAAATTTAGGTCATGGTGAGTTTCCATAAATTGCCTACCTAATGTCCCTAATGGGGCCGTTAGGGAGTGCAGGTTCCTAACAGAGCAGTGCACTGAGAGCTCCTGGGGAGTTGGGAGCTACTGCCCAATCTATTGGCCAGGCCAAAAAAACAATTTCTTTGTCATTCTTTTCTTTCCCTGCACTGGTTATTTTTAGAATCCCTCCAGTTCTGAATATCAGTTGTGAGAGCGGTGTTGCAGTAAATAAGTGCAGGCCAAATAGGTTCAAACCAGCCAGGCTTGGTGTTTCTAATGGGTTTTATATAACACTGCATAAGGCGTTTGCTTCTTTTTGTACATCTGTGATACGTGCCAGCTACCCACTGTGGTATTATTGCAGTGCTTGATGTAGAATAACACTTGATTTTTTTTAGTAATGAGATCCCTTCACACTGGACACGCATTGAGAATAGGTGTGGGGACAGACAAGCATTTGCTTGGTCTCTTGGGACTTCTTGGAGAGCCGTAATTGCCACAGGTATTTATTTTAATATATAACCCCATGTATACACAGCGATTTGGGTGCATTGCTGTAGTGGCTGAGCATCTCAGCTGCCATGTACTTATTTTCACTGTCCTGGGAGTTTGGGGAATGGACGTGCAAGCCAACCATTAACCAGAACGCTGCTGCTGTGGCAGACGTGGTGACTGAACACAGCTCTCCTGAAAGCTGGGCTGTGCCTTAAAGAACTGAGGCTTACGTTGTGCGGAAGGAGGTGCTGGGATGATGGTGTGTGTACCATCCAGACCACTTTGGCACGGAATTAGCCTTACTAATTACTTGCCCTCCTTTCTTAATTGAGTATTTACTTAACATCTGACCTCCTTTAATGTACTCGAGCAGTCTGAGTTGGCTTTCCCTAGGCTTTCAGTCTGCAGCTCTTGATTGAGGCAGAATTCCCTTTATCCCAGCTATGCTCACGCTGGAGCAGGGCCAGCAGCTCCTACCCAGGCTAAACCATGGCCTTCTAGACAAGGAGCAGACTTTTTCCTACCTTGCCACTGGATGTATTACATGCGTTTCAAGAGTTTTGCTTCAGAGAGGACAACAGTATGTAGGAGATCCTGAGGGACCAGACTGCAAAAAAAAAAAAAAAAAAAAAAAGCATGGTAAAGGGATGGAAAACCAACTGGGAAGCATAACACCCAGCTTCAGGCATCTGATCGTAGTAGAAGACAAGGCCTCCTAGATAGTCAGGAGAGAGAAAGAGGCTCTTGAAGAACTGAAGCCTGAGACCAGAGTGTGATCAGGTCTGGAAGGACTCGATTCTGTACAGTAGCTTTGAATGATACAGGAGGAGGACACTGGGGCAGTAAATGCCACAGTGATGTGTGCACAATTCCATAGATGAGCAGTCAGTGTGTGCAGC